>NC_060120.1:100536019-101786019 GCF_021461395.2 Schistocerca americana | reverse complement strand
GTCGTTTTTGGAAACCCAGAATCTACTATGTAGGAATCAACATGGATTCCGGAAACAGCGATCGTGTGAGACCCAACTCGCGTTATTTGTTCATGAGACCCAGAAAATATTAGATACAGGCTCCCACGTAGATGCTATTTTTCTCGGCTTCCGGAAGGCGTTCGATACAGTTCAGCACTGTCGCCTGATGAACAAAGTAAGAGCCTACGGAATATCAGACCAGCTGTGTGGCTGGATTGAAGAGTTTTTAGCAAACAGAACACAGCATGTTGTTATCAATGGAGGGACGTCTACAGACGTTAAAGTAACCTCTGGCGTGCCAAAGGAGTGTGTTATGGGACCATTGCTTTTCACAATATATATAAATGACCTAGTAGATAGTGTCGGAAGTCCCATGCGGCTTTTCGCGGATGATGCTGTAGTATACAGAGAAGTTGCAGCATTAGAAAATTGTAGCGAAATGCAGGAAGATGTGCAGCGGATAGGCACTTGGTGCAGGGAGTGTCAACTGACCCTTAACATAGACAAATGTAATGTATTGCGAATACATAGAAAGAAGGATCCTTTATTGTATGGTTATATGATAGCGGAACAAACACTGGTAGCAGTTACTTCTGTAAAATATCTGGGAGTATGCGTGCGGAACGATTTGAAGTGGAATGATCATATAAAATTAATTGTTGCTAAGGCGGGTGCCATGTTGAGATTCATTGGGAGACTCCTTAGAAAATGTAGTCCATCAACAAAGGAGGTGGCTTACAAAACACTCGTTCGACCTATACTTGAGTATTGCTCATCAGTGTGGGATCCGTACCAGGTTGGGTTGACAGAGGAGATAGAAAAGATCCAAAGAAGAACGGCGCATTTCGTCACAGGGTTATTTGGTAACCGTGATAGCGTTGCGGAGATGTTTAACAAACTCAAGTGGCAGACTCTGCAAGAGAGGCGCTCTGCATCGCGGTGTAGCTTGCTCGCCAGGTTTCGAGAGGGTGCGTTTCTGGATGAGGTATCGAATATATTGCTTCCCCCCACTTATACCTCCCAAGGAGATCACGAATGTAAAATTAGAGAGATTAGAGCGCGTACGGAGGCTTTCAGACAGTCGTTCTTCCCGCGAACCATACGCGACTGGAACGGGAAAGGGAGGAATGACAGTGGCACGTAAAGTGCCCTCCGCCACACACCGTTGGGTGGCTTGCGGAGTATAAATGTAGATGTAGATGTAGCAGCCACATAACCCTTCGAATCATCAATGGCACCTCTTCCAGCATGGAAGTCAAAGTCATCTGCAAGAAACACCGATAGTTCCGGCCTTTTAGGCGACGTAGAAGGAAGATTCGTCCCAAAATACGGTCGCCAATTATCCCGGGCCAGACATTGCGTCAGTACCGATGCTGGTGACTCGCTGTCACCATATGGTAGGGGTTCTGCGTACTACCCCACATACGAATGTTATGAAAGTTGAAGATATCATTCCGCGTAAAGGTGGCCTCATCTGTGAATACGATGGGTGATACAAATCCCGGAATCGTGGCTGCCTGATGAAGGAAGCAGTGACAAAAGTGCTCCCTGATACGGAAAGTCTGTCGCTAGTAAGCGCTGCACAGGCTCTAAGTGATAAGGGTAGTAACAATTGTCATGGAGAACGTTCCACACGGACCAACTGCCTGGTTGGTGTAAGACAAGTTCCTGCACAGACAGCACGAAGACTTCTGGAGGAACACTGGCTTTGAGAGTGGCCAACATCGTTGTAGCTTCCGTTCAGGCGGCAGCAGTGAGGAAGGCACCAACAGTGTTGTGCCCTTAGGGACCACCGCACAAAGAAATTATTTTCCAGACAAAAAAATGGTTGCAATGGCTCTGAGTACTATGGGACTTAACATCGGAGGTCATCAGTCCCCTAGAACTTAGAACTACTTAAACCTAACTAACCTAAGGACATCACACACATCCATGCCCGAGGCAGATTCGAACCTGCCACCGTAGCGGTAGCGCGGTTCCAGTCTGAAGCGCCTAGAACCGTAGGCCACTCCGACCGGCTTTTACAGACAAATTCCAGTTCTGCATACAAAGTCATGATGGGTGTACTCTTGTATGAAGGCTCCGAGGGGAACAAGCGCTGTCAGATAGAATCTGTCATGGCCATATTGGTGCAGCACCTCGCATTACTGAGTGGAGTGCCTTTCGGTGCACAATACGACAACCTGTGGTTGGCAGCGATGGTAAGCCGCACAGTTGTCATTATATCTTTTGCGGTTTAGGGCCAATAGCTGTACCCCTTCTTCGAGGCCTCCGTGACGTCTTTAAACAAGACAGCTCAAAGCAGCCGAATGTTCTTCAAAACTCGCAGCATTTAAAATTTCTAAATCTGGGGTTGCTGAGAAACTGACGCGTCCTCATACGCATGCCACTACGATTGATGAACTCACCAATTTTGCTGATGCAGCGTGGACCGATGTACCTGTCACCACAACGCAAGCTAAGTTCGATACGGTTCCCAGCTGTTTTATAACCAGTATTGCCGTCAGAGATGCCAGATCCGAGTACAAATTTCGCATGTTGTACACACAAAAATCATGTTCTTATTTAATGATAGTTTCATCCAAAACATATGCTGTTTTCGCACAGCAAGTAAAATTTTCTTGTTTACTGTCCGACCTGGAGTTTCAACTTCAACGGTCACCGTTGTATTTGAATTTGTTGAACAGAACAAAGCATTCTTGGAATGTTCTCATATCCGACTCTATTGCAGATATGACGGGGCTGCTAATTTAGGATTCGAACTGTATGTGTTTGTGTGCACCCATTCAGAGCTGCTACTGAATTTCACATTTAATGTTGTGTAAGGGAGAAAAATGTTTTACAAATCCACATTTGGTGAAGGTTTTGAGCCAAACTTGGTTGTAAGTGTCTTACAGATGTTCCCCTTGAAGGATTCCGGAAACAGCGATCGTGTGGGACCCAACTCGCTGTATTTGTTCATGAGACCCAGAAAATATTAGATACAGGCTCCCAGGTAGATGCCATTTTCTTTGACTTCCGGAAGGCGTTCGATACAGTTCCGCACTGTCGCCTGATTAACAAAGTAACAGACTACGGAATATCAGACCAGCTGTGTGGCTGGATTGAAGAGTTTTTAGCAAACAGAACACAGCATGTTGTTCTCAGTGGAGAGACGTCTACAGACGTTAAAGTAACCTCTGGCGTGCCACAGGGGAGTGTTATGGGACCATTGCTTTTCACAATATATGTAAATGACCGAGTAGACAGTGTCGGAAGTCCCAAGCGGCTTTTCGCGGATGATGCTGTAGTATACAGAGAAGTTGTAGCATTACAAATTGCAGAGAAATGCAGGAAGATCTACAGCGGATAGGCACTTGGTGCAGGGAGTGGCAACTGACCCTTAACATAGATAAATGTAGTGTATTGCGAATACATAGAAAGAAGGATCCTTTATTGTATGACTAAAATAGCGGAACAAACACTGGTAGCAGCTACTTCTGTAAAATATCAGGGAGTATGCGGACGGAACGATTTGAAGTGGAATAATCATATAAGGCGGGTGCCAGGTTGAGATTCATTGGGAGAGTCCTCAGAAAATGTAGTCCATCAACAAAGGAGGTGGCTTACAGAACACTCGTACGACCTATACTTGAGTATTGCTTATTAGTGTGGGATCCGTACCAGGTCGGGTTGACAGAGGAGACAGAGAAGCTCCAAACAAGAGCGGTGCGTTTCGTCACAGGGTTATTTGGTAAGCGTGATAGCGTTGCGGAGATGTAGACTCAATTGGCGGACCCTGCAAGAGAGGCGCTCTGCATCGCGGTGTAGCTTGCTCGCCAGGTTTCGAAAGGGTGCGTTTCTGGATGAGGTATCGAATATATTGCTTCCTCCTACTTATACCTCCCGAGGAAATCACGAATGTAAAATTAGAGAGATTCGAGCGCGCACGGAGGCTTTCCGGCAGTCGTTCTTCCCGCGAATCAGACGCGACTGGAACAGGTAAGGAAGGTAATGACAGTGGCACGTAAAGTGCCCTCCGCCACACACCGTTGGGTGGCTTGCGGAGTGTAAATGTAGATGAATGTAGATGTAGATGAAGTCTCAGAACTGCAAAACTCATGGGGCCATCGAGAAGAGGCACGTAATGCTGTTGGATGGAAGACATTTAAATTGCAAAAAGGAGAGATGCCGTAGAAAAATCAGAAGGTAACGTCGTTGTTCACATACAGACAGCAGTATGAGAATACTTTGTGGAAAATGAGAGTAGGATTTGCTGAAAGCTGGGCACATAAATTTCCTTGGACCATGACTGAGGAAAATTTCACTGCACCATCTCAGACCGGGAGACTCACGTGCTTAGAAAAGTCGCGAGGCGGAAGGTTCCTGTCATATTTTGGTAAATGACTAATTCGAAAATTAACTTGAGCAATTCAGTAGATAACTGATGCACGATGGCGACGCCTTAGAAATTCCGGTGACAGTCGGACAAAATCTTTTGGATTCACTGATCTGAAGCGACTTCCAATAACCTGTCAATCAGTAGTCAGACGGCATGAGCTGTTGCTACCTGGGAGGCCAATCGTGATGGCAGTGGCTGCTCAGAAGGTGATCCTCATGAGCGATGTCCACAAATACCGTAACAATATGGAGTGGGGCGCCTTCCTGCATAAAAGTCGTACCTTGTTGCAGATGTTTATCAGCCAGGCTAGATGTGATGCGATTGTAACATACCGGCGTACTTTTGGTAGCCCCAGAACCAGTAGTCATTCGGATTGAGGTCTGGGGACCTGGAAGACCACACACGACAGAAGTGGCGGCTCTGCACGCGATCCCCATCGAACGATGTTGCAAGAGATGGTGGCAATGCGGGGTGGAGAGCCATCCTACGTAAACGTCGTACTTTCCAGCAGGTGTCCATCAGCTAGGCTGGGGACGATACTATTGTGCAACAAATCGGCGTTCCTCACACTCATCAAAAATGGTTCAAATGACTCTAAGCGCTATGGGACTCAACACCTGAGGTAATCAGTCCCCTAGACTTACAACTACTTAAACTTAACTAACCTAAGGACATCACACACATCCATGCCCGCGGCAGGATTCGAACCTGCGACCGTAGCAGTCGCGCGGTTCCGGACTGAAGTGCCTAGAACTGCTTGGCTACTGAGGCTGGCCTCACACTCATTACGCTGACAGTTTGAAAAGCAGCACTCCGCATTTCCTCGAAGAAAAAAGGTCCAGTCACAGTTAATGTGGGACATTCGAACGGAACCATGACTTTCTCATCATGCAGTGGAGTTTTCACGACACTACTTGGATTTCCGGTAACCAGAATTCTGCAGCTGTGTGTGTTGCCTTCAGAGTGTGAAATGGGCTTCGTCGGTCCAGAACACGTTATGGAACCAACGATCATCTTCCCCTATCTTTTGATGTACCCACACCGCTAGCTATGTCACCAAATCGGTGGCTAGTAGTTCATGCAACGCTGGATTTTGTACGGATAGCATTGAAAGGTACACTTTAATGTTTGCCAGACAGTAATGTGTAGAATACCGGTGCGATGTCCGACTACACGAGCGTTGGTATTGCCATGCGGACCAAACAGCGAGTTCATCGGTCCCATTGGGTTAGGGAAGGACGGCGAAGAAAATCGGTCGTACCCTTCTAATGGAAACACCCCGGCATTTGCCTGAAGCGATTTAGGAAAATCACGGAAAACCAAAATCA
This sequence comes from Schistocerca americana, assembly GCF_021461395.2. Classification (NCBI taxonomy): domain Eukaryota; kingdom Metazoa; phylum Arthropoda; class Insecta; order Orthoptera; family Acrididae; genus Schistocerca; species Schistocerca americana. The sequence continues at coordinate 101,780,289 of NC_060120.1, read as the reverse complement.
AAAGGGTCGAACGCAGGTTTCAACCGTCGTCCTTCCGAATGCAAGTACAGTGTTGCTAAACACTACGCCACCTAGTCCGGCAACATGGTTTGTGGAACCAATCGTAATTCGATAATATCTGTCTTTAATGATATTTTGAAGAATTCTGAAGCGATACATATTGCAAAACACTGAATTTTTACCGACCTTTCCTGATGAATGTGATCCGTGATTAGACATTTGTAAACATATTGGTATATTACGACAGTCAGTTTGCATCTGTTTTGTATGGACACTCATACTTTACATCTCCAAAATAAATGTACATAGTGATGGCATTTCGCAATGCATATTTATTAAAAATCAGCTTCGGCGTCTTTTTTAAAGTGATATATCACTTCCTAACGGCGATGATGTGTTTCATCAACAAGTTACTCCGTTTATAAGATTCCCCTTAGCCTGGCATCTGCATTTCCTAGTTATTTCTTACTCACTCATTATCCTGTAGGTCGGTCCAGACACCTATCCCTAGGTATTTTACCCTCGCAACTGATTTGTCACCAACAAGGTAATAGACCTATGTAGGGTCTCTTCAAGTATTACAATGTAGTAGGTATATTTACCTGCCTTCAGCTCCATTTATGAAACTGACCTAGTTGCATACTGTGTGATTATGGACTAATTACATAAAATAGCATAAAACTTGCTTGTTAGTACGAAAAACGCATAGAACCACCAACACAGGTTTGTAAATCAAGAGAGAAGCTGTAGTATATCCGCTTTATACAACTCTAGTGGTCATAATCGATAAAGTAACGCGTTTTGTCAGTAGCAGTGTTTGAGAACCATACATTTAGCCTGTCTGCCAGGCATGTGCCCTTTTTGCATTAGGTAGGTTATTTCTAGATATTTTACGGTAATTACAGTCTCTAACATCTGCGTAGTAGAACAGCACTGGATTTTCTCCCCTACGAATGGCACATCCAGTGTCAACTCCAAGTCTCTCTGAAGTTCACTGAAGCCTAACAGTACTGTTGTTCTTCTTATAGACAGCTGCAACCGACATTTGTGTGTATTACAATAAAACCATTATGTCCTTTCCTCACAAAAATGAAGTAAAAGAAGTCCATACCCACATTATGATCTAGGTATATAGCATTTCCTCCGTTCAATTCCCTCTCCTATTTATGCAAGCAGTTCAGTTCTTTATTCTCCTCTGATAAGTTCTATAAGTAAAAAATAAAAAAGTAGTACCAATCAATCCTAACTTGCGCACCCTGGAATGACAGATTTCAACTTGATAGCTCTCCCCTCACCACTCATGAGAAATGATACAAACACGAATGTTTCACCAATAGCAGTCTGTAAGGGACAAAACGCTCTCTTTTTAACCCTGTGGGAAGCCATTCCCTTTGACGAACGGTGGTATTTGACACTCGCTTTATTTTTTTGCAGTAAGATTATAATTCCTTAATGGTGACCAGACTTACCGAAGAAAATGTCAAGATCATGATGTACTCATAGTAAGAACTGACCTAGCGCGACTTATATGGCTCAGTACAGAATATCAGTAAGTGGTACCTCAATATAACAAAAAAAAAAAAAAAAAAAAAAAAACTGGCACATCCCTGGGGTGTATATAGAAGCATACATACACTCCTGGAAATGGAAAAAAGAACACATTGACACCGGTGTGTCAGACCCATCATACTTGCTCCGGACACTGCGAGAGGGCTGTACAAGCAATGATCACACGCACTGCACAGCGGACACACCAGGAACCGCGGTGTTGGCCGTCGAATGGCGCTAGCTGCGCAGCATTTGTGCACCGCCGCCGTCAGTGTCAGCCAGTTTGCCGTGGCATACGGAGCTCCATCGCAGTCTTTAACACTGGTAGCATGCCGCGACAGCGTGGACGTGAACCGTATGTGCAGTTGACGGACTTTGAGCGAGGGCGTATAGTGGGCATGCGGGAGGCCGGGTGGACGTACCGCCGAATTGCTCAACACGTGGGGCGTGAGGTCTCCACAGTACATCGATGTTGTCGCCAGTGGTCGGCGGAAGGTGCACGTGCCCGTCGACCTGGGACCGGACCGCAGCGACGCACGGATGCACGCCAAGACCGTAGGATCCTACGCAGCGCCGTAGGGGACCGCACCGCCGCTTCCCAGCAAATTAGGGACACTGTTGCTCCTGGGGTATCGGCGAGGACCATTCGCAACCGTCTCCATGAAGCTGGGCTACGGTCCCGCACACCGTTAGGCCGTCTTCCGCTCACGCCCCAACATCGTGCAGCCCGCCTCCAGTGGTGTCGCGACAGGCGTGAATGGAGGGACGAATGGAGACGTGTCGTCTTCAGCGATGAGAGTCGCTTCTGCCTTGGTGCCAATGATGGTCGTATGCGTGTTTGGCGCCGTGCAGGTGAGCGCCACAATCAGGACTGCATACGACCGAGGTACACAGGGTCAACACCCGGCATCATGGTGTGGGGAGCGATCTCCTACACTGGCCGTACACCACTGGTGATCGTCGAGGGGACACTGAATAGTGCACGGTACATCCAAACCGTCATCGAACCCATCGTTCTACCATTCCTAGACCGGCAAGGGAACTTGCTGTTCCAACAGGACAATGCACGTCCGCATGTATCCCGTGCCACCCAACGTGCTCTAGAAGGTGTAAGTCAACTACCCTGGCCAGCAAGATCTCCGGATCTGTCCCCCATTGAGCATGTTTGGGACTGGATGAAGCGTCGTCTCACGCGGTCTGCACGTCCAGCACGAACGCTGGTCCAACTGAGGCGCCAGGTGGAAATGGCATGGCAAGCCGTTCCACAGGACTACATCCAGCATCTCTACGATCGTCTCCATGGGAGAATAGCAGCCTGCATTGCTGCGAAAGGTGGATATACACTGTACTGGTGCCGACATTGTGCATGCTCTGTTGCCTGTGTCTATGTGCCTGTGGTTCTGTCAGTGTGATCATGTGATGTATCTGACCCCAGGAATGTGTCAATAAAGTTTCCCCTTCCTGGGACAATGAATTCACGGTGTTCTTATTTCAATTTCCAGGAGTGTATTCTTTGGTAGCTGTAGTATAGGATCTCTAACGCAGAGTAAACTATACCGAGCATCCAAAAGACATACTTATCTTCTAAGCATCTTCTGTAAACAGTTAGATCATAAATGAACATTCGACCCCGTGCGGGTGGGAGGAGGGGGGGGGGGGGCAACTTTGAAATCTTCAATGAGAACATCAATTTCAATTGGAAGATTAAGATTCTATGTCAAACTCTGCATACGCTTTGTCTGAAACATTTTCTTCGTTTTGCCAGGGATGAAACTGTAATCGGAGGAACAGAAATGAGTACACAATCATAATGGACGACATGTTACTTAATGGCTCCTGAATATAGAATAGCATGTGGAACCCGACCTCCATGCTGCAAGGGTAGGACAGGTCAGTAATTCGTAATTTCTAATTGAAAACCCCATCCGCATGGTTGTATCCCTCCGACATATCGAGCAGGGGATTACTCGACGCGCCCCTGTAGCCACGTAACAAACTACGACGTATCGTTACAGGCAGTACACTGCGATCGGAGTTCACGTCTGGTGCAGACGTAAAACAGATAATGGCTCTAAACATTACAATACTTGCGCAGTGTTTATTGCCTGCATACCTACCTATCATTTGGAGAACAGATGTGGACGATGAATGTTGCACCTCCTGAAGAAAAATTTAAATGATCCTGATTTACGGGGAATGCAAAAGAAATGTTTCCTTGAATGCCGATGGTTTTCCAGAGAAAGCTCGCGCTCGTTCGTTCTTTTATAAGGTTTTGAACGGCTTTATGTCTGCTTACAGCATACTGTCCGGCAAAAGGAAACGAAGCAAGAAGTTAATGAAATAGCTGTACTAACAGCAGTGCACCACAACTGACGGATAAGTGCCAGACAGTTACACCGTAATTGCGGTATGTCCGTAGGTGGTATGGTAACTATACTGCATCGTCAGAGGTATCGTCTATAGCACGTGTCACTGCATCAATAACTTCATGGCACCGATTTCCATAACGGGCTAGTGTTTTGTGAAAGGGCATTTCAACAAATGCAAACGAACCCCCACGTTCTTTGTCGAGGTACAAGTATTATTTTCGAATGAGTCTACATTCACAAACCGTGGTAGCGTTAACGGGACTAATACGCATTACTGCAGTGTAGACAATCCCTGCAGATTTTGGCAAGTTGAGCATCAATGTCATTGGTCGGCTAACGTATGATGTGGCATCATGGGGAAAAACTCAATGTTTCATATTTTATCGACAGCACGTTGAATGGACGCAAATATCGAACGTTTTTTAAACAGGAATTACCGGTACTATTACAGGATGTTTCCCTGGACGTTCGACGATGTTGTGGTTTCAGCATGACGGTTACCCAGCGCATTACGCAACTGTAGCACGGGAGGTATTACACCATAATTACACTAGTCGGTGGATCGGCAGAGGTGGCCGTATTATCTAGTCTGCTAGGTCGTCAGATTTAACGTCCCCGGATTTCTTTCTGTGGGGGTATTTAAAAGGTAAAGTGTACCACCAAGTGCCAACAGGCAGTGAAGACGTGGTCCACCGCACCTGAAACGCCTTTGCTGACATTCCAGCTGATATGCTTCTTTCCTGTGTACGGTCATTTGAAAAGCCGACCACTAAGTGTACTGAAGTTGGCAATACTTCGCTTGAACACTTATTCTAACTGGAAAAGTAGAGCAGCGTTCGCCTCGAGTCACGGCCACAGTGGGGCGTCGTGTTGTTCACTGTTCAATATGTCGAAGGACAACAACGTTGCGGTTAGGGTTTCCAATTAGAACGTATGAAATACTGGCCTGTCCTACCCTCGCAGCACTCGGGTGTGGTTCTACGTGTCATGGGATTTTCAAAAGCCATTGAGTAACATGTCGTAAATTACGATTGTGGACCGATTCTATTCCTCCAGTTACAGCGCCATCTGTGGCGAAGCTGAGAAAACACTTACAGACACATATGTGTGTGTGTGTGTGTGTGTGTGTGTGTGTGTGTGTATGCCTATGCGAGAGAGATGAAACTAAATTTAAAAAAATCCTGTAAAAACTGATACTTGTACAAGCTGCAGTATGAATTAAATTCCTTATGTATTTTAACGTTACGTTTCCAAGGGAATACAAACAGAAATAGAGAACTTCGCAGATCTTTTCGTCATGCTCTTTAATCAGGAAAGCAGAGCTTTTTGTCATGCTCTTTAATCAGGAAAACATGTTCCAGGATATTTTTTATGACATGCCTACCTAGTACCAAATCTCTGTTCAAATCTCTTATGTCCTAAGTATCATGTAAAGTAGTGTGTGCTCCTATGCTACAGTAGTTGTACTGTGCTTTATTTCCACAACGCTTAGAATAAGATGTCAGAAATCTGCTAAACAGACGGCATGCATTACGTTTAAATTGTATGGCTACTGACAACCACTACTCTAGAAGTGTTACACCTATATATGAGTTACTTTGTTCTTGAAATTCATAGTAAGAACTGATTTAAATTGGCTTGACACATGTGCTCTATTTCTTAAGTCGAGTGGAATAACATTGCTTATCGGCACCAGTCCTTATCTGGTATATTTATTTTTGTCTATATCTTAGCGAACAATGTTCTGGATTGAGGAAAAGTATGTTTCTAGTACTTTATATAACTCCTCAATAGTAACTGTTTACACTGAGCACAACTTGCATATTTTTATCACTCACAATTTTTTGACAAATAACTTAATTTTAATATGAATTAAATAAATTAATTTAATTTAATCTTTAATTAATTTTCCATGTGAATATTTTCATAAACAAAATTACTAAAAATATTATAAAAATAGTTTAATTAATTTACATTAAAACAAAATTATATTTAATTAATTCATCAAAAGAGGGTATTCAATGAAAAAATGCCAATTGTACTCAATGTATCCACTTACTACTCCCATATCAAAATCCCACATTGATTTTAAGCATATGAGAATTAATTTTTCGAAATAAAATGAAACCCAAGGAAAAAAGCACTTTACTCTTTGAAAACAATTAATTTTATCATCTCTAATTCTGCCTGCTAAGATCAGAGTCGCTAAAATTCTTCTCAAGCTCCCACAAACTGAAAAAAAAGTATTGATAAAAATCTGGAAAATCAAAAATTGTAGATCGTGTAATTCATCATCATCGTTTTTAAGTTTCTTCATTCTGTTATGTATCAGTTCAACATTCAGTCCTTCAAAAAATTGAAAAATCCAACAATTAATTAATTTTAAAAATGTTTCAAGCAAAATAACCTTAAATTCATTACTCAGTTCCAAATACAGGCTGTACATAAAGTCTACAAACACTTTCAATTATTTGTTGCACATGAAGCAAAGATTGTACCAATGTCATCCCACACTCGACAGCAATACTCCAGGACAGGGCGGACAATCATGGTGTAAACAGTCTGTTCAGTAGACCTGTTGCATCTTTTACGTTTTCTGCCAATGAATCACAGTATTTAGTTTACTCTACCACAACATTATCAGTGTGATCATTCCAGTTTAGGTTATTTGTAATTGTAATCCTTAAGTATTTATTTGAATTTTCAGCCTTCAGGTGTGTGACTTATCACATAATCGAAATATAGCGGATTAATTGTTTTGCGCCTTACAGATATCTTATGAAAATCATTTTGTAGTTCCTTTTGGTCATCTGATGACTTTACAAGACAAATGAAAGCATCATCTGCAAACAATCTAAGATGGCTACTCAGATTGTCTCCTATGTCGTTAATATAGATCAGGAATAGTACAGGGCCTATAACACTTCCTTGGGGAACGCCGGATAATACTTCTGTTTCACTCGATGACTTCCAACTATTACTATGAACAGTGAACTTTCTGACAGGAAATCACGAATCAAGTCGCACAACTGAGGCGATATTTCATAGGCAAACAGTCTGGTTAGAAGGCACTTGTGAGGAATGGTGTCGAAATCCTTCTGGAAATCTAAAAATGTGGAATCAATCTGACACTCCTTGTCGATAGCACTCATTATTTCATAAGTATAAAGAGCTAGTTGTGTTTTGCAAGAACGATACCTTTTGAATCCATGCTCATTATGTGTCCATAAATCGTTTTCTTCGAGGTATTTCATAATGTTCGAATACAGTATATTTTCCAAACCACTACTGCAAATTAATGTTAGTGATAAGAGTCTGTAATTCAGCGTGTGTTATTTCTAAAATTCCACACGCAATAGATATCTGACATGTTTTTACTTAGCTTTATTTAGTTCATCAGTTTCCAAATTCCAACAGAACCTCTTTCGTCATCATTGTAATTGCATTCATTTGTTCTTTGTTCTACACATTTTATACATAAGGGAAACAACTGTCTTTCATTTTCATCAATCTTCAGATACATGCAAAAAAAAATCATAGAGCTGTGCTATCAGCTACCCAGTTTTAGGTTTTTTGAAAGTAATTAAACTTTATGATTGATTTATGTCTTTTAATAGTACAAGTATTTTGCCTCTCTAATTCTATCTGCTTTTATACAAATGTCATAAGTTTTCTGTATAAATAGAAGGTGAAAATGAAATGTGATGTAAACAAAATGTATCCTAAGAATAAAAAAAATAATTTACATCTGAACTTCTTGGGAATAAAACAAAACAACCAAACGAAATATTTGTCTTTTGTTTACTTACAGAAAATTTAAACAATAATAATCTTATTAAAATATTTGAATCATTGACTACAGAAAAGGAGAAAAAATTAGATGAACCTATACCAATTACATACTCATCTTGTAATAACATTATGATCTTTAAAAATTCTGTTTAAGTCCACTGTATAATGCATTTTTCTAAGTCTACCCATTGATCAGTGTAGGTGGCCGATTATTGTTGGTACGTGTGGAGATGTATATGTGTATGTATTTTTCTTCAATCTAATGCACGTTTATAAAACTTACCAGAATGAGCAAATTGTCGCTGGGATGCTATTGCCACATCACAAAGCACCAATTAATGGATATTGCACCTAATCTCAACAATGGTATTCTCCAGGAAACAATAAAAATTCTATTTTTAGCCCTATGGAAGACTGCCTTCATAAACAATTAGATATACGGTCTACCTTTTTGTTAAGAAACTCTCAATTTTTAATGCTGGTCAATGTAAGCAGAAAATTGTAGTTAGCATGTTACAGATGCTTTCTGTGGCAACAGAATCAAACATTTTCCCCTGCAGTACACTCCTGATATACCATCACATGACTACTACAATAGGTGGCCTTCACGAACCTGGGTACAATTAATCGACATAACATGTATAATTGAAATGCGGAAAACCAACACTGGCTACTCCAAGTTGAACATTAGTGTGTGTAGAATGTGAATATCTAGTGTGGAATAATTGGTGGCAGACTCGTTAGTCCATTCTCAGTCGTTTGTACCCATAGACGGAGATCAGTATCAAATATACTTGGAAACGAGCTTCCAGTATTGTTTGGAGAACTTCCATTATACTTGCGACACATAACGTGGTTTCAGTGTCATGGTTGTGCAGCTCCATATTCTGTAGCAGTACAGAAGCATTAGATTGCGTGTACAATCTTCGGTGGATGGATACAGGCAGTCCAGTGCTATGGCCTGCAAGATCAGCAGATCTTATTCCATCTGACTTTTGTTTGTGGGTTTAGTTTAAGACAGAAGTTTATTGCGCGAAAACATTATGCGATAACATGTTTCATCCTATCAGTAAAGCATGTAAGAAGATTATTTCGTAAACACTTCTCAGCTGAGTCGAATGATTCCACATGCGAGCAAGTAAGTGCGGATTTTTAAGGACTTTTTGTGAAATAATTATTATGAAGAAGCACTCTGTTGACGAGAGGTGAGAGGACTCAACTCACACCAACACCTCATTGGTGAGAGGTCACAGTACACACTTCAAACAAGCTTTTGTCCCTTTTATTAAACACCACTGGTCCTTTTTTATTTTGTATCCAATGCATTTATCTCGAGATAATACTCTCTTTGAACTCAATCAATTTTTTTGTCGATGGCAGTGCCATCTATCGTGAAGACAAACGTGTTGCATACAAATGTTACTTTTTTCCGAGGAATCCCTGTCTATACACACACATAGAGTGGTTCAGAGGCCCCTACCACTGTCTCTTTATGCAACCTGCAATGTTACATCTGGCCTTCATAAACCACGAGCAGGATTATCATATTCTCTCACTCTCTATGCGTAAACTATTAGTTGTACAGAAGAAAAGGACAGGGGCTTTGGTGAGAAATTTTTGTGAACTTAAATTTTGAACTGTGATACGTTTTCACTGGAGGCCACGGATTTCGAGTTATTCAAGGAAAACGTACAAAAGTTACCTTCGAACGCACCTCCAGTCATAGACCTATCCTTCATCAGTCAGGATTTCTAGCAAGTTGTTGGTGGCACTGCCTCCTGCAGCTATACAAAAATTTCCTACTACGTACACTATTGCCGGCCAGAGTGGCCGAGCGGTTCTAGGCGCTACAGTCTGGAACCGCGTGACTGCTACGGTCGTAGGTTCGAATCCTGCCTCGGGCATGGATATGTGTGATGTCCTTAGGTTAGTTAGGTTTAAGTAGTTCTCAGTTCTAGGGGACTGATTACCACAGCAGTTGAGTCCCATAGTGCTCAGAGCCATTTGAACCATACGTACACTATTTCCCATATTCGACGTCCTTTGCTGTCTACTGATTGGATTATTGAGCCAACAGCATAGTCGACTACTTCGTCAACGCTACTTACTTAAAGGTACCCAGAGGGTAATGAAAGAAATAAGGCTTTTATAAACGTTCACTAAAAATATTTACTTTTACAATTATATCCAAACTTAACCCTTACAAGCACAGAATTTTCGTAGTCAAAGTCCTGAGTAGTAAAAAGATGTTACTGTTTATTTTACGCTATTAACATTCGTAAAATTGTTATGCAAGACTTACACAAATGTCAATTTTAGAATCTGTATGTGCTCGACTAGACAGGTGATGTAACAACGCCCAGTCAATGAAGACCAAGGAAGTTCGAATATTGGAAATAATTCGTACAGTGGCAGACTTTTGCACTAGAAATCCTAACCTGTAGGGGTTGAGCGTTGGGGTGGGCGTGCATTTTAAGATCACTTTTGCGTGTTTTTCTTAAGTATCACGACAACTATTGGCTCCAGCGAAAAGGTATCACAGTACAAAATGTAGCTATATTAAATTTTCTGCAAAAGCGCCCTGATCATTTTTTCCTATAGGACTAAGAGTTTGCGACAGCGACCGGGAGAATATGAAAATCTCGTATATGGTTTTTGGAGGCCAGATATAAGACTGCAAGAAACTACATCGGCAGGGGCGGCTGGATGTTGTCTCACCTAAAAGTGGCACAGTGCTGTTTGTGCGCGATTTTCACAGAATGGATTGGTAGTCAGGCGCTTGTATTGTTAACCAATAAACAGATTGTAATGCTACGTAGTGTATTTTTGTGCAAACGTACACTTTTGTGTATGAACAATAGCTACTAAAATTAAAAACCTGAAAGTAGGGCAAATTAAAATGTCAGAGGTGTTTGTTAGAGGATTCTAGTGCGAGTCGTTTGCGAGGTATCGTATTATTAAAAGTTTACACACCGACACTTGTATGTGCCATTCAGCCTGCATAGTTGCTAGGAAAGATTTTGTCATGTTTGCTTATAGTGTGCTTGGGTGTTCCTTGAGTGCACTGCGAGTTGCTACTCACGTAGTGCGTGGCAGTGCAAGCAGTAGGTCGCGAGCGGACGATGGGATTTACTAATGCAGGAAAAGCCGACAGGCTCATGATATATGGAAGGTGTAGGAAGAAAGCAACTCGTTCTTGTAGACGTATGCGGCAAGATATCCCAATAGACATCAACCATCACGGCAGTTAGTTATCAACCCCTTCAACCAGTTACTAGAAAGTGGTGGTGTAATACCTAAAAAAAATGCAACAGAAAGAAACAAGTTACGACAGAAGAGGCGGAAATTAATTTTCTTGCTGCTGTTGCAATTGGTTCGCACGTTAGCTCTCGCGCAATCGCACGAGGAAGTGGCACGAGTCAGGCAGTCGTCCTAAGCTTTCTCCATCGACATAAGTCTCACTCCTGTCACATCTAACTCCATCAAGAGCTGCATGGAAACGAATATGAGAATCGTGTTAACTTGTGTACACGAGCAGGCTACTCCATATGTGTCATTTAGCGTGTTTAGTGATGGAGCGACATTTACCAATCTTGGCCAGGTAAACCGCCGAAACATGCACTATTGGCCTGTTGACAATCCCCGTTGGTTTCATCAGGTGGAACGTCAGCAAAAGTTACGTTGGATAGTGAACCATCGACTCATACGCATGTTTTTTATAGACGGAACGTGAACGCGCCAAGTATCGTAGACTCCTTGCAGACCATCTTCCATGGATGCTAGAAGATGTTCCAGTGCAGACTGGGAGGAACCAGTGGTACAGACAGGATGGCTGCCCAGCACATAGTGCACAAAGTACTACTACATGTATTCAATAATTGCTTCCAAATCGTTGGATTGGCCGCAATGGACTTGTACCTTGGCCAGCCCGTCCACACGTTTTGACGCCTGTAAACTTTTTTCTGTGGGGAAAGGTGAAAGACGCAATCTGTAAGGACATACCGACTACATCCAATGATGCTCGGACATCTACTTGGAAATACTAGCACGTTTGTAGCAGTCGCTTCATACCCGAATGGACGTGTGTATTGCCACTGCTGTTGGTCACGTTGAATACAACTTGTGATAGTCAGTTGTTTCGTTACCGATCGTAATCCACATAACTAGTATATGCAGTTGTGTTGTTCTATTTCGTTTGTTACCACACGTATTGTGCAACGCCGGTGTGGGAAGTTTTCAAAATATGATACCTCGTAAACGACACGCACTAGAATCCTGGAACAAACACAAGTGTATTTCGAATTTACCCTAAATTTTGTTGCTTAATGTCAATAGGCTTTGTTTCATTTAAAAAGTGTAGGTTTTCAAAAAAATACACTTTCTAAATATTATTGCATCTGTTGATTGGCTAACAATGTAAGCCCCTGACTACCAATTCATTTTGGGAAAACCGCACAAGAATTGCGCTCCCCATTTCCACTTTATTCCGGTGCAAATTTTAAGTTATTCACCCTGTACAATCACACAATCTCCGACGTAATGACAACATTGATCATGTTTATTACAGATTTTTAAATACAGTCATTCTTTTCCGTTCCATATCAACACCAATCACTAAACTGTAAAGTTTCATAATTCGTAGTTTTCTGCCAGCTTTGAATCTTGCAAATATTGCAAATGTACAAAATGAAAAAAATTATTAAAATGTGGAAACATATGTAAAATATGTATAAATCTGGATACCAAATGGGAGTAGAAGATGTCTGTGTCTATAGGAGAGTTGTCATATGTTGATGTTCTTTAAGGAAAAAACATGGTTACAGAGGTGTTTACTACACGCACATTTCTTTACACGATACTTCAGGTGTTGAAGGTACATATGTGTTTTAGATGTTCTGTGTACTTTACGCCGTGTTAGAGGTCCAGTCATGTAGTTAGCAAAAAATGCTGGACAATTACATAACCACCTGAAAGAGGTGGCAGTTTTTTTTGATAAAGTGAGGCACCGAATATTTACATTCTGTGTACATACAGATAATTTATAGATAGGTCAATATTTAATATGATTTCATCGTGATCTTAACACCTCCTTCAATAAAGCTAGTCACCATTACGGAATCATTATTTTAGTGCAAAAATGGAATAAACAGACAATACCATTGTTTATCAATGTGGAAAGCCTTCGGCGGGATTAAAAGGATGTCACTTTATCCCTCATAGAGTGTTCTTGGTGAAACATTTAGGTGTGTAACATTTGCCTTGAGTGGTGGGCAAGCTGAAACCTCTCAGGCGGGTGTGAGCAAGTTAACGTGGAGTCGTACTAATTCGCGGGTGCATAAGTTCTTAGCGTTATTCCATAAGTTTAATAAACACGAAAGATACCCATAACAGACTCTTCGGTGGTTCTGACGAGAGAAACTCGTCGAGATACGTTCGAAGCGCATTTTCATCCGGAAAGAAAGTTCCTTGATGTCTGTTCAATAGAGAGCAGAAAAGGTGGAAATCTGAGGACATAGGATCAGGTGAATAAGTGTAGTGCAGCGTCTTCAGTCCGTCTAACAGAATGCAGGCGGGAGTTATCGTGGAGCAGCATCATTTCACGCACTCTTCTGGTCGTCGTTCTCGGGTTGCGTCTGCAAGACGTCTCAGCTGTTGACAATAAATGTCACAGGTGATTGTTAGACCTCGGGAAAACAATTCGTAGTACACTACGGTGTCGCTGTTCCACCGATGCGTAACATTATCTTTCGTGAATGCACGCTGGTCTTTGTACGAAGTGCTACTGTCTTGTTTGGGCTGAACTATTCCGACCTGTTCCTTACGTTAGCATAAAGACTCCATTGCTTGTCGTCAGTAATGATACAGCATAGAAATGGTCGGTGTTGTTCACGAGCCATCTACTGACCAGCAAGCAGAGATGCACATATGGCAATCCGCTGATTTTTACGATTTTGGCTTAGAGGATGTGATACCCATACATCAGACTTTTTAACCTTCTCCGTTGCATACAAATGTCGCACGATGGTGGAATGATTACAATTCGTAACATTTGGCAGTTTCCAAGTACACTGCCGTTGATCACTGTAAATTAATGCGTTTGATTGACCTTCATCGAACCCCGAAGGTCTTCCTTAACGTGGAAATTCTGTAATGTCAAAACGATCCTCCTCAAAACGATAAAACCAATTTTTTTGCCGTGCTCTGTCCAGCGACACTACCCTCACATAGGCGAAAACGTCTCTGGCTTTCTCCGCTGTTGTGATCGCTCTACTGAACCCAAACAGAAGAATATGTCGGAACTGTTCCGGTTTCTCCACTTGGCACTTTTCTAGCTTCCATAGCTTCACTCACTACCTCCAAATGAAAAAACGACAACATGTAAATTCAAATAACAACAGCGAACTACAAATGAAAAATGACAATCGGTAAGTAACCAACAACCAAGACGAAAACACTACAAACTGACGCACAAACTAATATTTTTGAATTTTGTTGGCGTAGATTCTATTCCAGGAGGAAAAACATGTGAACTGCTTTTATAAACAAGGGAGGAAGGGGGATGGTGGAAATGTAATGTAAACAATAAGTTCAAAAATGGTTCAAATGGCTCTGAGCACTATGGGACTTAACTTCTGTGGTCATCAGTCCCCTAGAACTTAGAACTACTTAAACCTAACTAACCTAAGGACATCACACACATCCATGCCCGAGGCAGGATTCGAACCTGCGACCGTAGCAGTCCCGCGGTTCCGGACTGCGCGCCTAGAACCACTAGACCACCGCGGCCGGCAAACAATAAGTGAAATTGGATTTTTGTTACTTCGGTTCTTGCTAGAAGAGGACATTTTTTTTTCTTTTTTTATATTTTTTCGTAATACAAACGAAGGTCAGTTGCAGTTGTGGCGAACAGTGCACAGAACATGTAGTTGACACTGGATACAGGAAGTAAACCCATTAATGTTCTACTTCATTTTTGCCAGGAGCAGTAGTTACCGTAAAATACTTAGAAATAATGCGCCTGAAGCTGAAAGGAGGTATATCCTTGCCTGGGAGAAATGTAACTCAACCACGAAAGATGTGGTTTCCCAAGACTGTTCGTTATAAAATCGCGCTATGTGCTTGGTTTTTGCTATGAGGGTTGTATCAGGAATATATACTACAGTCTCTCTCTTCATTTATAGCTCTAATGACCTTTTTCGTACTAACAAGAAGTATTTTGTGCCATGTTCCGCAATGCACCCAGAAAAGCATGGCACGTATACAGAGGCTCGGATACTGTTTCATAAATGCACCTCGACGCTAATCGATGTAACTACTACACATAAATATGCAAAGTGACCCTCCTCTGTTCTCTTACATTTTTGGTGATAACTCACTAGCGGCAGGAGAATACCTAGGGGATGGCATGTGGATCGACCTATAGTGCAGTGATGTGTAACACACAAAATAGAAAGATCAGGTGCAATGCCGATGGGAATATCATCTACAGAAGAGTGTGCTTATGAAACACTTATTCGGGGGAAATGAGTACTCAAATTAAAAAGACGCCGAGGCTGATACTTTAATAAATACACGCTCCTACATGTGATTTCAAAGTAGGTGCTTTGGAAGTGTGGAAGAGTAGCGTGTTCACAAAACAGACGCAAGTTGATTGTCATAATGTACATACGTGATGGAAGATCTCTAATTGTGAATCACAGTTATCAGGTAACGTCATAGACAGGTTGGTAATTTGCAATACACGTCGCTTTTGGACATTATTCTTCACAACACCATTAAATAAAGATATTATGGAATTGTGATTGGTTACCACAAACAAAGCCATTTCACAGGTCCTAATAAAGAACCAGTGTATCTGATGGACCTAACCCGTTCCCTATTCAATAAATTGTTTGTTTTAAGTGCAGTTATTGTGTTATGCATAGACAAAAGAAATGTGGGAATGGTGGAACGAATTAAACAGAAACATATGGCAAAAACAAATACCAAAACAGACGAATACAAAATGCTACCGGAAAACTGCAAATCAGCTGGACTAATCGGTGTGCAATTGGAGATGTAGCGGCAACGCCTATTTTGATCATTGCTCCAAGGAGCTAATAATCCATCTTCCATTATATTCTCGCCATTGACATAAGTTCCATTAAAACTACAGTCTTCGTGGATTTTTTTATAACACCTATTAAATAACAGTTATGGGAGGACTTTAAGGTACAGTCCACATCAGCATCTTCTAGAAAGGTAGAGCTTTTTGAGTTGTGTGTACAATGTCATCCGCACTATACAGAGTGAAAACACGGATTAGGCAGAGGTGTACTTCCGAAGAGCCATCAGAACACTTCGCCTAGAGGTCAGATTAACAGAAGATTCGACGAAGGGTGACAGAAACGCACTCGTTTAGTCTGTGAGACTTCTGTGATATGAGCTGCAAGGGAGACAATATGCATCACGGAGAGGTCCCACTGTTTAAAAAACTTAAGGCATACATTGCTGGCAATATATATATATATATATATATATATATATACAGTATTACACCAAACATCATAAAGTGATTTGTAGGTACTACGTATCTCATTTTCGATATAAACAATGGCACTTTGTAGGAGTAGCTTTATGGAGAATGGAATGGTATGAAATCAGTGTTATGCATACTCAATGATAGTTTTATCAAAACTTGGCTGCGTGCTAGGGGCTCTGACCTAAAATCGGATTTTGGAGTAGGATAGACGTAAGCAGACGCCAGTTAATACATCCAAACTAAGCGAATATCGAATAACGAGGCAGAATCAGTTAGTCGTTGCACGAAACAAACCGACACTTCCAGTCGCATGAAAGACGTGATTTGCCCCATTTCTCTATGGTGACTGAAGCTATACATTGCACGTATGCGCCGAAACGCCTGATAAAATGCACCTCACAATTATTCCGAGAATATTGTACTTCCAGTTACCACTATAGTGACAGCATTTATACCAGGTGTTCGGATACTTTTGGTCGCTTGAGAGCCTGGTGAATTCGCTTAGACGATAAGCTTTCTGGCCAGCAATAATAGGGCAGTTGTTTGTACCGCTCCCTCGCTATGGTCGAGCTTATGGAAGGTAGCCGTGACCCCTCCTGATACCGGTGTGAGGCTGCTTGCAGTTTGTCGGGGACCACAGGAGGCTGCTGCAGCTGGCGTTACTTTAGTCCCCTCTCCAACACGCCGTGCATCGGTGACTGCGGCACTGTTGAGGTATAGCAGCCCCTGTTTCTCACCTATATGGTGCCACTGTTTTTATGTCACCTAAGCACCAAGTTAGTACTCATCTAATCGATGCTAAGTACTAATTTACAAGATCATGTTAAGCTGTAACTGTTTACATGTGTGAATTGTGTAAATAATGTACTGTGTTCCTTGTTAAACATTTTTTTTATTTAAAGTGCAGGTCTTCGGGATAGTGAGTAAAACTGTAAGAAAACTGTGAACATCAGTGTACGAATGCAGTCACATTTTGCAGAAATGTCACTGGGCGCTATGCCCAGCTGAAACAAAATGCATAAAAGGTCGAGGCACATGAGAGAAAATATGTGGGGAGCGCGATGCTCTCACTATGGCCTACAAAACACAAGTGACGCACAATCGGCCTACAGAGTGAGGGAAGTTAGAAGAGAGGGGAGTGAGAAGGACTTTGACGAAGGATGACTTTGACCTGTAACACTGAAACAACTGTTTCAGAACATTTCTCAAGGAGGACAGTGACCAGCGGTCTTGAAGGTGAATAACTGTCTCAGTACTTTGACCCCAGACCTCGACATTGATAATAAGGAGTATACTAGGGCCTTTGCCGTGATACCCAGAATGCACTCTATTGGTAGGTTCCCTTACGTATGTGGCACTAGATGTCTACTACAGGCCGCTCAGTTTCAGTAAATTATGGACCGGCGATTTGCGGTTGCGCAGCCCGAAGCGCCCCAGCTGTGACCTATTGCTTTCAGATTAGGAAAATTTGGCACCCAAGGCATCAATGTGAGTTTAACGTCAAGCTGATCAAGCCACTGAAGCACGATTCTGTTCTTGTGACAAGAACAATTATCTGGCCGGAAGATGCCATCACAATGAGGAAATACTTAAGCATGAACGGCCTGGAAAAATTTTCACGTAGCCCAGAGCTGTCATGGTGCCATCAATTACTATTACAGTTCTGATGGAAGTCCAAGTCGATATCTTGTAGAGTATGATAATGCTTTCATCGTTCTGCATTCGCGGCGCTGTGAAAGTTTACAGCAGCTGTTAGCCTGCTTGTCAGCATCTCACGACACGACCATCGACACGTTGTAACAAGCAAAGTGATTTAACCGACCAGGCTAACTAATTTCATCGATCCAGGACCCAGCCTCAACAATCTCATTCCCACTGTAATTGTAGTTTAAGATGTTGTTGGGTCAATTTGGAAACACTTTGGAGCTGTCTTAAGAGGAGACCCATATTCAATAATGTGTGCTAAGCGGTGTGGTCTGAAACTCTTGTGACTGTACCAATATCGCATTCTGCTGTCATGTTTCCCATTGATAGCTACCTATTCTGCTATATGTGGAGGGTTCAAATGGTTCAGAGCACTATGGGACTTACCATCGGAGGTCATCAGTCACCTATAACTTAGAACTACTTAAACCTAACTAACTTAAGGACATCACACACATCCATGACCGAGGCAGGATTGGAACCTGGGACCATAGCGGTCGCGCGGTTCCAGACTGAAGCGCCTAGAACCGCACTGCCACGCCGGCCGGCTATATGTGGAGGGCAAACGTCCGATCTCCATGTTTTACGAGGTAGCGTGGACGTCCAACGCTTCGTAGTCTGCTCGCAATTTAAATACATCCTCCAAACACTATCTGTAGATGTTTAATTCAGTAGCAAACAAAAACCCAACCAGCTTCGCCATTTCCGAAATGCCCGTTCACAGACACCGTCAATAATATGCCCTTTGTCAGTGTCGGTTACGACAGTGGCAGTCCTTACCATCGATGAAATGATTTCCCATTCCTCTCTACTCTGCTTATTATCTTTCCCTGACGAGTCACGTGTGTGCAACGTCACCAGGGGTCATTCAGTATTGTGGTAGGCAGTGCTCATAACGCGTCGGCTCCTCGGTGTGTTTTGTTTCAACGGGAGATCAAACACGACATTGTACAATTACACGTAGCAATCACGGTACGTCGATAATATGACCTAGGAGTGCTTCGGCACTCTAGTACTCACCGTTCTCCTCTCGTTGTCAGCGTTCTGCTCCACCCAACAATGGTGCAGAGAGTTCCATTGCGCAGCTCTTCTTCGGGGTCCAGCACGTTCGTGGGCAGGTCGACTTCGTTGACCCGAACGCCCAAGTTCAGTCTTCTCCGCAGTCGAACCAGTGCCAAATCGTTGAGCGTCCTGTTGCCGTCGTAGTTGGGATGCACCACGAAGCGACTCGGTTGACCAACTTGCGCACCCTGCATCCAGTAAAGGCATGTGGGCAGTAAGAGTGCTCCTCACTCATTTCTGGACGAAGTATATGTATGTACCATGTGCGTAATAGCGAAACGCAGGAAAAAAGTGACTAATTAAGATGTAGCAACGGTAGCTCTCGTTCGACTCTGCCAAGAAGACATCCAGCTCTTCTTCACCATGAGTCTACACTACAAGTGTATATTGGAACAATGAAAAGAAGTGTAAACACCCGCTTAGCCGAACATAAAAGAAACTGTCGCTTCGGACACATCGAAAATTCGGCCGTAGCTGAGGATGTTTTTCGAGATGGTAACCACGAAATTAAATTTAATGAGACAAGCGTTCTAGGACGAACATCTCGTTATCATGCGCGCATGTATAGACAAGCAATAGAGATTCACGAATACCATAATAATTTTAATACAAAAAAGGAAGTTTTTAAGTTGGACAAAGCATGAATGTCGACGTTGCGCCAGCGGAATGACAATCGATTACTTTTAATCGAGAATGATGACGCCTTCCAAAGATAAACATACCGTCGGCATCAACGTGACGAATGGTGTTGCCCTAAATGCGCTCTATAAATGCGAGAGTACCTGGAGCCTCAGTGGCAGTAGCTGGACGACCTCAGAAGATGTCTCCCGCAGACGGAGACGAAACGTTAGGTGGAAATTTTATACATCGACCACGGCCTCTCAGCCCGGAAGTTTCAACTGAAGACAACACCGGCCGTGAAAGCCTACATTGTGTGATTATACTGTAAAATTATTTTATGTGATCTGCCGTTTCTTTGAAAGAATGGACTTGCGCCATTTCCAAAATAAAAAGTCGATATATTACAAGGAACGATTAAAAAAGTATCTGTTCGAAGACAATACAGTACACAATCAGTCTGCCAAACAAACAAAATCTCTGTGAGCGCTGACGCAGCCATGCCACCGTTGCACTTTGTTTGGTGAAACTCTGTGTCCTGCTGCATGAAGTCCGTAACTACCCGCTGCACATCCACGTCCGACAGGAAGAGTCAACCTTCCGAAGACATTTTCTTAAATGACTGAAGACATGACATTCCGATATGGGGACGTAAGTTATCGTGAAGCAGCAGCACCCATTATAAGACACTATTCGCAATGGTAGGTATCGATAGCCATGCTGCCCCATACATATTCTTCATCACACGATGGTTATCTACTTGTGTTTGCCTTCGACAGCCAAGAAAAGAGTAACAGCACGTTGGTCCTATTTGGACGCATTTAGTGATAACACGTTTCCCCGTTAATGCACGAACGTTGGAAAGACACGAATGCCACACTGATCCCCGTCCTGCATATACACTGAGGTGATAAAATAGCAATAGCAATAAGCACGTATAGAGACGGGGACAGCATCTACATCTACATCTATACTCCGCAAGCCACCTGACGGTGTGTGGGGGAGGGCACGTTGAGTACCTCTATCGGTTCTCCCTTCTATCTGATTTTATCCTCATGGCTTCTTCGCGAGTTATACGTAGGAGGGAGCAATATACTGCTTGACTCTTCGGTGAAGGTATGTTCTCGAAACTTCAACAAAAGCCCGTACCGAGCTACTGAGCGTCTCTCCTGCAGAGTCTTCACTGGAGTTTATCTATCATCTCCGTAACGCTTTCGCGATTACTAAATGATCCTGTAACGAAGCGCGCTGCTCTCCGTTGGATCTTCTCTCTCTCTTGTGTAAATCCTATCTGGTACGGATCCCACACCGGTGAGCAGTATTCAAGCAGTGGGCTAACAAGTGTACTGTAACCTACCTCCCTTGTTTTCGGATTGCATTTCATTAGGATTCTTTCAATGAATCTCAGTCTTGCATCTGCTTTATCGACGATTAATTTTATATGGTCATTCCATTTTAAATCACTCCTAATGCCTACTGCCAGATAATTTATGGAATTAACTGCTTATAGTTTCTGACCTGCTATATTGTAGCTAAATGATAAAGGATCTTTCTTTCTATGTATTCGCAGCACATTACACTTGTCTACATTGAGATTCAATTGCCATTCCATGCTCCATACTTCAATTCGTTTGCAGATTCTCCTGCATTTCGGTACAATTTTCCATTGTTACAACCTATCGATATACTACAACATCATCCCTAAAAAGCCTCAGTGAACTTCTGATGTCATCCACAAGGTCGAATAGTAACGGTCCTACAACACTTCCCTGGGGCACACCTGAAATCACTCTTACTTTGGAGAGACCTCTCTCCATTGAGAATGACATGCTGTATTCTGTTATCTAGGAAGTCTTCAATCCAATCACACAATTGGTCTGATAGTCCATATGCTCTTACTTTGTTCATTAAACGACTGTGGGGAACTGTATCAAATGCCTTGCGGAGGCCAAGAAACACGGAACCTACCTGGGAACCCGTGTCTATGGCCCTCTGAGTCTCGTGGACGAATAGCGCGAGCTGGGTTTCACACGATCGTCTTTTGCGAAACCCATACAGATTCCTACAGTGTAGATTTCTAGTCTCCATAAAAGTCATTGTACTCGAACGTAATACGTGTTCCAAAATTCTACAACTGATCGACGTTTGACATATAGGTCTATAGTTCTGCACATCTGTTCGACCTCCCTTCTTGAAAACGGGGATGAGCTGTGCCCTTTTCCAATCCTTTGCAACGCTACGCTCTTCTAGAGACCTTCGTTACACCGCTGCAAGAAGAGGGGCAAGTTCCTCCGCGTACTCTCTGTAAAATCGAACTGGTATGCCGTCAGGTCCAGCGGCCTTTCCTCTTCTGAGCGATTTTGGTTGTTCTTCTATCCCTCTGTCATCTGTTTCGATAACTACCATTTTGTCATCTTGGGACAATCTAGAGAAGGAACTACAGTACAGTCTTCCACTATGAAACAGCTTTGGAAAAAGACATTTACTATTTTGGCCTTAAGTCTGTCATTCTCTGTTTCAGAACCATTTTGGTCACGGAGTGTCTTGACATTTTATTTTAATCCACCTACCGCTTTGACATAAGACCAAAATGTCTTACGATTTTCTGCCAAGTCAGTACATTGAACTTTACTTTCGAATTCACTGAACGACCCTCGCATAGCCCTCCTCACACTACATTTCGCTTCGTGTAATTTTTGTTTGTCTGCAAGGCTTTGGCTATGTTTATGTTTACTGTGAATTTCCCTTTGCTTACGTAGCAGTTTTCTAACTTGGTTGTTGTACCATCTCTTACGATCTTGCTTGGCACATACTCATCTAATGCATATTGTACGGTGGTTTTGAACTTTGTCCACTGATCCCCAGCACTAACTCTGCTTGAGATAAAAATTTTGTGTTGAGCCGTCAAGTACTCTGAAATCTGCTTTCTGTCACTTTTGCTAAACACAAAAATCTTCCTACCTTTTTTGTTTCAAATAGTTCTGGTCTGTTTGTTACTAGAAGGTCTAACTAATATGTTATCGCCTTGAGTCGGTTCTCTGTTTAACTGCTCTAGGTAGTTTTCAGATAATGCACTTAAATAAATTTCACTGGATTCTTTGTCCCTGCCAACGGTCATATACGTTTGAGTTTCCCAGTCTATATCTGGCAAATTAAAATCTCCACCCAGAACTATAACATGATCGGGAAATCTACTCGAAATATTTTCCAAATTTTCCCTCAGGTGTTCTGCCACAACAGTTGCTGAGCCAGGAGGCCTATAGAGACATCCATTTACCATGTTTGAGCCTGCTTTAACCGTGACCTTCACCCAAATTATTTCACATTTCGGATCTCCGTCAATTTCGTTCGATACTATTGCACTTTTTATCTCTACAAAAACGCTTCCCCCTTTACTGTCCAGCCTGTCTCTGCGATATACATTCCTATCTGAGTTTAGAATTTCATTACTGTTTACATCTGGTTTCAGTCAACTTTCCGTCCCTAGTATTATGTGGGCGTTGTGACCGTTTATTAATAAGAGCAGTTCTGGGACCTTTCTACAGACGCTCCAGCAGTTTACTATTACCACATTAATATTGTTATTCCCTGTTGCGTTTTGCTTACCATTACCTTGTCGTGTCTCAGGAGGCGTCTTGTCTGGCCTAGGGAGGGAATTCTCTAACCTATGAATGTTGGTATTCCAGTTGATATGGGTTTGTTAGTCGATTGTCATTTTCTACTTATAGCTCACCGTTGGTATTTCAGTTTACATACTGTCAGTTACACATTTGGAGATAGTGAGTGGAGCTGTGGATTTCAGTTTGCATACCGTCATTTGCTCATTTGGAGATAGTGAGTGGAGCTGTGGATTTCAGTTTGCATACTGTTATTTTCTCATTTGGAGATAGTGAGTGGAGCTGTTGATTTCAGTTTGTATACTGTCATTTTCTCATTTGGAAATAGTGGGTGGAGCTGTGGATTTCAGTTTGCATATTGTCATTTTTTCATTTGGAGATAGTGAGTGGGGCTGTGGATTTCAGTTTGCATACTGTCATTTTTTCATTTGGAAATAGTGAGTGGAGCTGTGGATTGCAGTTTGCATATTGTCATTTTTTCATTTGGAGATAGTGAGTGGAGCTGTGGATTTCAGTTTGCATACTGTCATTTTCTCATTTGGAGATAGTGAGTGAAGCTGTTGATTTCAGTTTGCATACTTTCATTTTCTCATTTGGAGATAGCGAGTGGAGCTGTTGATTTCAATTTGTATACTGTTATTTTCTCATTTGGAAATAGTGAGTGGAGCTGTGGATTTCAGTTTGCATGTTGTCATTTGCTCATTTGGAGATAGTGAGTGTGTCCGCAGCTCGTGGTCGTGCGGTAGCGTTCTCGCTTCCCGCGCCCGGGTTACCGGGTTCGATTCCTGGCAGGGTCAGGGATTTTCTCTGCCTCGTGATGACTGGGTGTTGTGTGATGTCCTTAGGTTAGTTAGGTTTAAGTAGTTCTAAGTTCTAGGGGACTGATGACCATAGATGTTAAGTCCCATAGTGCTCAGAGCCAGATAGTGAGTGGAGTTGTGGGCGCTAGAAATGGAGTGCTAAGTGGAGATATCGGAACAGTTCCGATATATTCTTCAGTTTCAGTTTAGTAGAACAGTGAAAGCAGCGGAGATTTCCCCGAGCGTTAGGGCCTGTATGGGGATAGTGTCACTGGACAGAGCAGCGCTCGTGGTGGGATGCAATAGCCTTTCTAGAACGAACGCTGCAGTTACCGCACAGGATGACTAGGAATCAGCGCCTCCTCTAGCAGCACAGAAACGTGTGCAGGGATTTTTGTAGATAATAACCACGCGCATTTCTTGTGTAAGTCTCATTGCTAACTCATATTTGTATTCCACGTAGTGTTAACTCATTTTGTGGAAAACTAACGTCCCTCGGGCATGTCCTCATAGTGTGTCGCCCGTGATTCGCAAGCTGCACCGTGAAGGGTTGGCATTACTTTTTGACACAATCTCTAGTTGCTTCTTGCAACGTAGTGAAGTACCTGTTCGATCTTTGATTTGCAGACCTATGAAGTATGGAATTTCATGAACACAGTCCGGCGTCTTATCTTACTTCGCGCTTCTTCCCTACGCATCCCCCCTTCATCTTCTTAAACCATCCGAAAAACAATTTGTCCCTTGATACGGCTCGACTGCACTTAGACGTGGTACACACGTTTAATATTTGTATATAATCCAATTCATTTGAAGTTAAACATTAATTTCCTACGATTAAATGAATATTTTTAAGAAATATGCGATTATTTCATTCCTTGCAGCGCGGGAACAGTCTCACAGAAAAAATTAACAAGACCTTTTCTTCTAGTTTAACTTTGTACCGCGAAAAATTTGCGATAGAAGGTGCGGTTTTGGAGAAAAACATAAAGAAGTGACCTCTAAACGTCCGCCATCCCAACGTTCACATCACACTGATCAGCAATTGTATTACGTTGTCACAATTCAAACTCCCAGCACTGTGCAAAAATTGGCGACTACAGCATTTTTCCTCTAATTGATCTTTATTGGTCTCCGTTGACTGTGCTATTTCAGAAGGTTATAAACTTGGCGAGTGATGCATGGTTGAGAACAACCTCCTAGTATTGTAAATACTGCACTACAAAGGCAATTTCGCCCACAGATATATTGTTCAAAATGACAGGCATCTCCTCCTTAAACAGGGACATTATCACTCACAGTGACTTTCACCCATCGTACATATCAGATAGACCTGATCGTAACTCTTTTGGTAATGAGTTAATTGTTGAATCTGGCCTTTCAGAAGAACGCAGCAGTAGGCCTTTGCCATCACTAACAACATCGGACTTCTCGATTTTGCCCACGAATTTTTGATGGCACTCATTTCGGGCCACCTGGGTGGCCAAATCCATGGCTCCAACTGCCCAGAATTTTCTTCGAACCAGTCGCGAACACCTGTTGCCCGGTAGCATAGCGCATTGTCATCCATAAAAATTCCGTCACTGTTTGGGAACATGAAGTCCATGAATGACGGCAAATGGTCTTCAAGTAGCCGATAACCATTTCCAATCAATAATCGGTTCACATCACACCACACCAATTTAGAGCCATGACCCGCTTGCAAAGAGCCTTGGCTCCCACCAACTGAAATCGGGACTCATCTGACCAGGCCACGGTTTTCTAGTAGTCTAGAGTCCAACCAACATGGTCACGAGCTCGTGAGAGCCGCTGCAGGCGATGTCATGCTATTAGTAAAGGCTCTCGCGTCGGTCGTCTCCTGCCATAACCCATTGACACCAAATTTCGTCGTACTGCGCAACGCATATGTTCGTCATACGTCTCAAATAGATTTTTGCGGTTACTTCACGTGGTGTTGCTTGTCTGTTAGCACTGACAACTCTACACAAACTTCGCTACTGTCAGTCGTTAAGTGAAGATTGTCGATTACTGGGTTGTCTGCAGTGAGAGGTAATGCCTGAAATTTCGCATTCTCAGTACACTCTTGACACTGTGGATCTCGGAATGTCGAATTCCCTACCGACTTCAAAAATGGGAGGTCCCATGCGTCTAGCTACAACTACAATTCCGGTTTCAAATTCTGTCAATTTCTGTCGTGTGACCATAAGCACGTTAGTTTCACATGACCTGAGTACAAGTGAAAGCTGCGCCAGTGCATTGCCCTGATGTACCTTCTGTTCGCGGTATTACCGCCATCTGCATATGTGAATATCGCAGTCAGGGTGCGTGGAATAACCACGAGAGTGCTCCCGCTGTCATACGAAATCGCACCCCAAAAAATAACTCAAGGTGTAGGTGTATTGCGTCTAACAGGCAGACAATAAGTTTGCTGGCCCTAAACTGTTTTTTTACGAAACAACACACGGCCATCACTGGCACCGCGGCAGAACCAGCTTTCATCAGAAAACACAGCAGACTTCCGCCCTGGCCTCCAATGCGCTTTCGCTTGACCACCACTGAAATCGCCAGTGGTGGTGGTTTGGGGTTAGTGGACAGACAGGGTGTCTGCCACGGAGATATCTTTGCGGTAACCGATTTGTGACAGTGCTTTGTGTCACAGTGGTGCCAACAGGTGCTCAAATTGCTGTTGCAGATGAAGTATGTTGCGCCAGAGCCATAGTCGAAAACGAAGGTCGTCTCTATCTATAGTGGCCATCCGGTGTCCGGTCTTCTTGAGACCGACATTCTCGTGGCCACCGCTGCGGGCAGTAATGTGAGTGGCTACATTCCCGATAAGTCTTTCTCCTTCTCGTGGCCCAGCTACGCGACCTTGTTCAAACGCAGTGAGGTGTTGATAATGGCGTCTTTTGTAAATAATAGATTTCAGCTATCAGTCGTCCTTCTGAAATTTTATTGGCATATTTAGATTTCACCTAGAAACTAGCCATTCTCAATGCACTATCATTTTTGATCAATGCATGTAATGCCTGTTGGTCGGGCTTCATCCACAGTTCATTGAATGAGTCATTGCATGCATTGATAAAAAACGACAGTGCATTGAGAATGGCTAGTTTCTAGCTGAAATCTAGATCTGCCAATAAAATTTCAAAAGGATGACTGACAACTGAAATCTATTATTTACAAGTCAATAACAAATTGGTTCAAATGGCTCTGAGCACTATGCGACTTAACTTCTAAGGTCATCAGTCACCTAGAACTTAGAACTAATTAAACCTAACTAACCTAATGACATCACACACAACCATGCCCGAGGCAGGATTCGAACCTGCGACAGTAGCGGTCGCTCGGTTCCAGACTGTAGCGCCTTGAACCGCACGGCCACTCCGGCCGGCAGTCAATAACAGTTGCTGCGTGCAACAGCCTCTGAATGGAGGGTAACCTAATGGCGTCTTTATGGTGTTATAGGTATTATTGACCAACAGTAACTCATGCAACTCGCTACGTCCAATTGTAACCTCCCCCTCACTTATCGACCTTAATGACAGTGAAAAACTAAACCGCGTGTACCTAATGGAAATTTGGGAAAAGCAATCGTCACCGAAGTTAATTTGTCGGTAAAGAGGGAGGAAAGGGTTACATCTAAATGAAAGGAAAAATGCAAATGAAACTGGTGGAAATTAATTTTGAAAAGGAGTAAAGTTAATAAAGAAAGTAAATGTGCGTCCATTACGATAACAATTAACTAGCGGTAATTAGATATTGGAGATTTGGGGGAAATTACGGTCGCCAGTCCTACGGACAATTACTATAGTAACTGAAAAAGAAAGGTTATTACACATATTATTAGCACTAGAAGCGTGGCAACTAGAGGTTGACACGTGTAGTGTGAAAACTGAAAGTTTGTCAGAAGTAATAAATTTAGGTACACTCTGACTTAATTTAGCAAAAGAATTAATAAAACCGGAAAATCGAAAGTTAATTTAGTGACTGAAGTTAATAGTGACCTTTCTTTCTGAAGCACATCGAAATTCAGTAAAATACGGTTAGTCTTGGACTACCTCAACAATCATTTCAAAAGCTACTTGAATCTACGCAATTTAGAAATAAGAGATTTAACTTTGAACTTGAATTAAATGATTCTGAACAATTAACAATAGTAAAATTTAGTACGTACCAAGCTGAGCTGGAGTCACAGGTAAGCTAAAATAAGGTAACAAAACTCGCACTCTTAATTTGTGCTTGTGTAATCTAAATATTGTAGCCAGCTATGAATACCTTAACTGAACTTTGAAATTAAAGCAGTGAAATCTAATGATATTACTTTAATGCTGGCGTTTGAATTTCAACGACACTCGAGTTCATTCCGGAAAAGGAAGGGACCCTGCTTGGTAATGCAATTGGGACAATGAGCAACAAATGTTCATGCTAAGTTGCTGTAATTATAGTTACGAAAATGGAACAGTCTGAAGAGCTAAGGTCTGCCATACAGTTCTAAAACTTTACGTGCTTTCAGTCTTCCTTGTTGGTTGATTGAAGGTTTGAAGCCGTCGATCGAGGAGGTGGCGACAGTCACTCATTGTCGGCCGTCGCTGTTGCAGAAGCTGAATGTTGGCGCGCCTTCTTCTCGACACGGTCACCAGGCGAAACGGGCTCTTGATGTGCGCCAGCTAATGCTTCCCGTCCGCGACACCGTGTCAGAAACTATCATAGCAAGTCGAGCGCAATTACATGCTGCCCAACCCCGAAAGCGAGGCAACTCGCGGGAGCTTCCCACAACACACCTGCTCCACTGCACCACCCCAGCCAGACTCTCTCTGCTCTGCCCGCGCTCCACGCAACCGAGTTAACACTACCAAAGATCCTAAACACTTTGGTTCTCCGCACGACCTATCGATGTATTCGTTCGATAGCATAGTTTCCCTAGGCCAGACCCAGCGTAAAAATACAAATAATATTCACAAAACAAACCA
The DNA here is from genome assembly GCF_021461395.2 of Schistocerca americana. Classification (NCBI taxonomy): domain Eukaryota; kingdom Metazoa; phylum Arthropoda; class Insecta; order Orthoptera; family Acrididae; genus Schistocerca; species Schistocerca americana. The sequence continues at coordinate 101,751,291 of NC_060120.1, read as the reverse complement.
ATTATAAATCGACATAAATGCATAAATATATACAAATAGTAAAACAATTACAATATACAAAGACACAGAAATGTCATAACTTCAAGTAACAAACAAAGGAAAAAAATTTATAGTACAATAGATGGCAATACGAGGATATGCATTTCCGGCATTACACAATCTCAATGGAAATTAAATTTCAAGGCCGTTACTGTGTGTATTTAAAACAAACCTGATTTGCATTCAGATAGTGATGCTACTGGCGCCACTTGTAGGCGACTGGCGCGAAATCTGAATAGACATCATATTTCATATGCAGAAACACTCGTACTAATATTTGTTTATGTCGCACAACTCCTTCTTCGTGCCGGGATTTCTTTTCCCATCACTGTACACCGACCGCGATACTCTCGTGGTCACAAATATGATACTGTTTGTTGTGGCGACTAAATCCAAGGCAAAAGACAAATGTTTGCTAGTTATGATTAATTACAAAGGGAACTAGTAATTTCAGTCACTTTACTCGTCAGCCGCGCCTTCTTCATGGGCCCTCCCGCAGGTTGTATGCGCCACCGGAAGCAACCCTTGTTTCTTGTAGCCCAGATAAACTCTAGATATGCCTCTCAGGAATACTGGTAGGGCCTCAGGAGGTTGAATTATCACCGCATGGTGTGGACGTAGCAGTACGGGAATGCGTAGAGTACGTCCCTGTCTCCAGGTCGGCCCTGTCTTTTGATCGACGATTTCACAAATGTTCACAGCTCTGTAGATTCCTGTTTTGAGACATTTGGGTCGTCGGAAGAGACAAATTCCACAGAATGATTTACATATTCGGGTTTGAATCCTTCTTCTTTTAAGGTGTTCTAGGACTTTAAGCTTCAAGATATAACTATGGACCCTGTCAACATCAAGAGCTTTCTAATAGTCGCAAAAATTTCTTGGCACTCTAGAATATTCGAACTATGAAGTACCTCGGGGGTTCAAATATGGATTCATATGGCTCTCAGCACTATGGGACTTAACTTCTGAGGTCATCATTCCCCTAGAACTTAGAACTACTTAAACCTAACTAACCTAAGGACATCACACACATGCATGCCCGAGGCAGGATTCGAACCTGCGACCGTAGCGGTCTCGCGGTTCCAGACTGTAGCGCCTAGAACCTCACGGCCACTCCGGCCGGCCTTTGGGGGTTCCCTCTCAATTGATTCGTTTATTTCAACTATCTTGTTTGTCCACAGATAGGAACACTTTCATTCGTGAATATAACGTAGCATACTTCTCAACAGAACCCGTAGTGGTCACAAACGGTGTTTGTCGATAACTCAGTTCTGGAAGCAGCCGCTTGTAGGGTATAGTGTCTTGCACAACTCGAGACAAAAATAATGCTCCTTTCGATGGCCATCTGACAATTGTCGAACCATGTGTTTTTCCATATCGATGACGTTTTCTGACGCTGCGCGCAATACAATTCAAATGAGAAATCAACAATGTCGCCTTCCTTACGAAATTTCGCTCAGCTATGTCCTTCATTTGGCAGCAATCTATGTTCCCAATAGAAACACAAACAAGATTGCACACTACACAATCGAGGAATTAAGTTTCGGCCGGTAAGACATTAAAACGAGACTATAACACCTTCTCTTGTTCCTACTCACAACGCTAAGCGTTACACGCTGTTGCCTTGGCAACGCAGTTAACACTTTCCATATCTTCCTTCTCGACAGCTGTATGTTCGATGTATTTAGTCGTTCGATACACACTGAAGAAGGATGTAGAGGCATATCTCACTGGGGGTAAGATAGATACTGCCCAGCCGGTCGAAGTGGCCGTGCGGTTAAAGGCGCTAAAGTCTGGAACCGCAAGACCGCTACTGTCGCAGGTTCGAATCCTGCCTCGGGCATGGATGTTTGTGATGTCCTTAGGTTAGTTAGGTTTAACTAGTTCTAAGTTCTAGGGGACTAATGACCTCAGCAGTTGAGTCCCATAGCGCTCAGAACCATTTTTTTATACTGCCTACAGGAAAATTAAAGAGACTTTTGGAGAAAAGAGAACCACTTACAGGAATATCAAGATCTCAGATGGAAACCCAGTTCTAAGCGAAGAAGGGAAAGCAGAAAGGTGGAAGAAGTATATAGGGGGCCTGTACAAGGGTGATGTACTCGAGTAAAATATTATGGAAATGGAAGAGGATGTAGATGAAGGTGAAATTAGTATTGCATGGTGACAGATTAATATGAGCTCGAGATAAGGCACGGAAAAGTGAAGTACTGGTATATTAATAACTGGTGTAGCTGTCAGAATGTTGACCGCAAGCAAACCCAGGAAGGTTAATGTTCTTTGTTGCAACGAACAGGGAAGTATATTGCTGGTAGAGATGACGGTGTAGTTGTCGTCCGCTGATGTCCTGTATCTGTTCGATTGGAGACAGATCTGGTGAAAGAACAGGGCAGAGCAACATGTCGACGTTCTATAGAGCATCTTGGGTTACAACAGCGGTACGTAACGAGCGTCATCCTGTTGTAAAACACCCCCTGGAATGCTTTTCATAAACGGCAGGACGAAAGGTAAAAACATCAGACTGACGTTCAAATTTGTATTCAGGGTGAGGGGGATAACCACCAGAGTACTCCTGCTGTCATACGAAATCTTACCCCAAAAAATAACTCCATATGAAGGTATAGCGTGCCTAGCACGCAGGAAGGTTGGTTGCAAGCCCTCATCTACATCTACATCTACATCCATACTCCGCAAGCCACCTGACGGTGTGTGGTGGAGGGTACCTTGAGTACCTCTATCGGTTCTCCCTTCTATTCCAGTCTCGTATTGTTCGTGGAAAGGATTGTCGGTATGCTTCTGTGTGGGCTCTAATCTATCTGATGTAATCCTCATGGTCTCTTCGCGAGATATACGTTGGAGGGAGCAATATACTGCTTGACTCTTCGGTGCAGGTATGTTCTCGAAACTTCAACAAAAGCCCGTACCGAGCTACTGAGCGTCTCTCCAGCAGAGTCTTCCACTGGAGTTTATCTCTCATCTCCGTAACGCTTTCTCGATTACCAAATGATCCCGTAACGAAGCGCGCTGCTCTCCGTTGTATCTTTTCTATCTCTTCTATCAACCCTATCTGGTACGGATCCCACACTGCTGAGCAGTATTCAAGCAGTGGGCGAACAAGCGTACTGTAACCTACTTCCTTTGTTTTCGGATTACATTTCCTTAGGATTCTTCCACTGAATCTCAGTCTGGCATCTGCTTTACCAACGATCAACTTTATATGATCATTCCATTTTAAATCACTCCTAATGCGTACTCCCAGATAATTTATGGAATTAACTGCTTCCAGTTGCTGACCTGCTATTTTGTAGCTAAATGATAAAGGATCTTTCTTTCTATGTATTCGCAGCACATTACACTAGTCTATTTTGAGATTCAATTGCCATTCCCTGCACCACGCGTCAATTCGCTGCAGATCCTCCTGCATTTCAGTACAATTTTTCATTGTTACAACCTCGCGATATACCACAGCATCATCCGCAAAAAGCCTCAGTGAACTTCCGATGTCATCCACCAGGTCATTTATGTATATTGTGAATAGCAACGGACCTACGACACTCCCCTGCGGCACACCTGAAATCACTCTTACTTCGGAAGACATCTCTCCATTGAGAATGACATGCTGCGTTCTGTTATCTAGGAACTCTTCAATCCAATCACACAATTGGTCTGATAGTCCACATGCTCTTACTTTGTTCATTAAACGACTGTGGGAAACTGTATCAAACGCCTTGCGGAAGTCAAGAAACACGGCATCTACCTGGGAACCCTTGTCTATGGCCCTCTGAGTCTCGTGGACCAATAGCGCGAGCTGGGTTTCACAAGACCGTTTTTTTCGAAACCCATGCAGATTCCTACAGAGTAGATTTCTAGTCTCCAGAAAAGTCATTATACTCGATCATAATACGTGTTCCAAAATTCTACAACTGATCGACGTTAGAGATATGGGTCTATAGTTCTGCACATCTGTTCGACGCCCCTTCTTGAAAACGGGGATGACCTGTGCCCTTTCCCAATCCTTTGGAACGCTACGCTCTTCTAGAGACCTACGGTACACAGCTGCAAGAAGGGGGGCAAGTTCCTTCGCGTACTCTGTGTAAAATCGAACTGGTATCCCATCAGGTCCAGCGGCCTTTCCTCTTTTCAGCGATTTGAATTGTTTTTCTATCCCTCTGTCATCTATTTGGATATCTCACATTTTGTCATCTGTGCGACAATCTAGAGAAGGAACTACAGTGCAGTCTTCCTCTGTGAAACAGCTTTGGAAAAAGACATTTAGTATTTCGGCCTTTAGTCTGTCATCCTCTGGTTCAGTACCATTTTGGTCACAGAGTGTTCGGACATTTTGTTTTGATCCACCGACCGCTTTGACATAAGACCAAAATTTCTTACGATTTTCTACCAAGCCAGTACATAGAACTTTACTTTCGAATTCACTGAACGCTTCTGGCATAGCCCTCCTCACACTACATTTTGCTTTGTGTAATTTTAGTTAGTCTGCAAGGCTTTGGCTATGTTTATGTTTGCTGTGGAGTTCCATTTGCTTCCGTAGCAGTTTTCTAACTCGGTTGTTGTACCACGGTGGCTTTTTTCCATCTTTTACTATCTTGCTTACCACGTACTCATGTAATGCATATTGTACGATGGTTTTGAACTTTGCCCACTGTTCCTGTACTTGAAATAAAGCTTTTGTTTTGAGCCCTCAAGTACTCTGAAATCTGCTTTATGTCACTTTTGCTAAACCTTTTTTAATATTTCTATTTACGGCTGAAATCATTGATGCTGTAACGACTTTAAGATCGCTGATTCCCTGTTCTGCGCTAACTTTTTAAAGTAGTTCGAGTCTGTTTGTCATCAGAAGGTCGTACCATACAGGGACGGTTAATACTGTTCGCTCCAAGGAGCAGGGAAGTTTATTGCTGATTGAAGATGACGCGGGAGTTTTCGTCCGATGATGTCCTATATGTGTTCGATTGGAGGCAGATCTGGTGAACGAACAGGCCAAAGCAACATGTCGACATTCTGTAGAACATCTTGGGTTACAACAGCGGTACGTAACGAGCGTTATACTGTTCTAAAACACCTCCTCCAGTGCTTTTCATGAATGGCAGCATATCGCCGGACGGTGTGGCCGAGCGGTTCTAGGCGCTTCAGTCTGGAACCTCACGACTACTACGGTCGCACGTTCGAATCCTGCCTCGGGCATGGATGTGTGTGCTGTCCTTAGGTTAGTTAGGTTTAAGTAGTTCTAAGTTCTAGGGGACTGATGACCTCAGATGTTAAGTCCAATAGCGCTCAGAGCTATTTGAACCATTTTTCTGGAGTGCACACTACACAGCGTCTGGGTCGGTGCTGTTCTTGATGTAACCGTTTTGTAAAAGTTCGCTGTGTCACTCTGGTTCCAACTGCAGCTCAGATTGCTACTGCAACTGAAGTACGAGGCGCGAAAGCCATACGCTGATCACGATGCTCTTCCCTTTCGGAAATGCCATGTGGCTGTCCCGTGCCCGGTCTTCTTGCGACCGTACGTTCCCGTGAAACCCGCTGCCAGCAACCATGTACGGCGGCTGCGTTCCAGCACAGTCTTTTTACAGCATAGCAGGAGGAGCATTCCGCTTCTCATTGTAGAATTACACGACCTCGTTCAAACTCACTGTGCTGTTGATAATGGCGTTCTTGTCGCCTTGGAGGCATTCTTGGCTAACATCGCGCCCGTTACAATGTGTATTTAACCCAAATGTGGCTTGCATTCTCACAGCAGTGCTACTACCGCCACTCGCGCGAAATTTGAACAGGCATAATCCTTGAGATGTACAAAGAAACCTACTAACTTTCGTTTATGTCGCACAACTCTTTACTGGTGCTGCGATTTTGGATCAATTCTAGTGTCCGATAACCAATGACCAATGGCGCAATGTGTGATGTTATTTTTTTTATGCCTCAGATTGCTGTCGATAAAAGTTAAATGATTTCTCAGGATTTCCTCGTTACGCGCGTATATTAAAAATTCGATGTAGATTGTTTTGTTTTCATCTCTTAATTTGTTTCCGGCATCTTTTGTTAATGAACATATTCGTGATTTATAAGTAGTCGCGATTTATGAGGTCCTGATTTCTCACACTGTCCTTTTTGGATGAGTCAGTTGTTTTTACTGCGACAATTCTGCTTCAGAAAATAAGTGACAGTAAATCAACTATAAAATTTTTGCAATCATTGGGCGTCATTGCTGAATTTTGCAAGTGCAGTGTCTGTGGAAATTACATGGTTTTGACTAAAGTTGCGTTATCACGAACTTCCGACGAATACATGGATGGAAGTGCAGAAAAAATAACATATGGAGATCCACACGCAGGGGGACGTGGTTCGAAAGATCGAGGCTGAATTTAGAAGTAATTGTCATGCTAATCTGCTATTTTTGTTATGAATATTCTTGCAAATTTGTCATGCACGAAGCAGGGGTTTCGTGTGGCACTGTAGTCGACTGTTTCTCGTTTTGTAGAGAAGTCTGCAGGGAATTTATAAAGTATACGGGGTCATTGTGGGGTGGGGGGGGGGGGGGAGGGGGGTGGAGAGGTGGCAGGGTCTATAGTTGAAGTAGATTAGTCACATTTTGGAAATAAAAGTACGAAAGGGGGCACGAAGTTGTTGGGCTTTGGTTTTTTGGAGTAGTAGTTTCTGGAGGAGATTGTGCTGATGTTGTATTTAGGGTTGTACCAAATCGGACAAAGGAAGTCTTGACATCTTTAATTGAAGAATATGCGGAAGAAGGTTCTGTAGTCATGTCGGATGGCTTTGCTTCGTACAAGGGGTTGGGTGAAAGGGGTTATCATCATTTTGTCCTGAATCACAGTACCCAGTTTAAAGATTATAAGACGAAGGCATGTACTAATACTATCGAGGGGTATTGGGAGGCTGGGAAAATCTGTTGTCGGTCGGGGAAAGAGAAGGATTGTTTACTTCTTGCATTTGTGAAAGTAGTCAGCAAAAGTACAGACCTCGTTTTGTTAGATGTTGGTGGGTCTGCTACATTTATCTCGTTTTACGTTGTGTTTTTTCTTTGCTGTTTTGTGCGAGTGCTACTTTTTTGGTTTCTGTGGAGGGAGGTTTTTCTGTCGCCTTAATACTTTCTGGTTACAATGGTGGGCCGAGGGGTATTTCTGTGCCTGTGCCGGAGGGCTTATGCAATTGACTCGTGGTTTCATTTTTTTTTACTATTTTAAAATTTTGCGTCTGATTGAGGGCGGGTGGTAGGGAAGAACTGATTTGGGTGGTACCTGATTCGTACTTGGTAGTTTGTGTTTCTTATTAATTTTTCCATTAGTTATTCTGAATTTTGCTTCTTTCGATACAGTTTGAGCTTCAAACGTTATTATTTCTTGTTATGTCCTTATTTCGTTCTTGTCCGCCTCGATCTTTGACTCCTTTGGAAGTTCATATGCGGTAAGATTCTTTTTATGTAGCCACTTTTATGTTTTCCCTTTCGATGTTTCTGCTACACTTCTCTTATTTTTACTGTCACTCCTGGTGTATCGATTTTACTGAGTGTTATTTGGAGCTACTGTAGCTGGTGTGACTTTCGTGCAGTATAGTTATCGGTTGCAAGGTTTGGTCATTTTTGCGTTTTATTTCTTTGCGTGTGCAGTAAAGTGTGTAAAGATTTTCATTTTTTGAAAGTCTAGTCGTTTCCGATGTGTTATAAGATTTTTGCGCAACAAACAGTAATATTGGAATCGGTAACTAGAAATGAGATATGACCTCCTACAAAGGTTGCTTCCAGTTACCGATTCCAACTATATAATATATGCAGTCGTAATTGGTCTCGTGTTCTTATTTATTTCAGTCATCTTCAACTCGTTTAAATGAAATTCGCGAGTAAACAATAGTCGCGTTAAATGTATTATTTTGTGGCATGCTACATTCGTTCGTTTACGAGTATGATCCTTTCCATTCATAGATTGTCCATTGCAGCATCTTTGCTTTACGTATGACGTAATTCGTAAAAGCCGATGGGAGGTATCGGACACTAGAATTGGTAATTTCCAAGAATGATTGCCTATCGAAATTGCGGTGTCCAAACGATACATATCGCACGTGCGATCATAAATCGATCATGCGACTCTGGTGGTGGGCGTTGTGATCAATTATTTGTGATTGTCATTTTTGTCTGTTTTCCGTCGTTCCCTTACTTGCTCTAAATTGCATACCTCCGCGAATTATTTCTGAGTTGCTAGGGAATCCCAGACGATTTACGTCGTTAGTGAGTGGGATGTCCGCTGTTCTTACGGATTCTTTCACAGGGAAAAATTTATTTCCATGTTTATATAGCCTAGAAAATTGCTCGACTTTTTGTAGCAGATATGGAGTACTACCGGACGACAACAGGAGGGACTGTACGGACTGTGGTAGTGCGAAGTGTGTAAAACTTCGTAAGACGAGTTTCGATGCTGAAATACCGTTTCAGTTGCATTGAGGACAGTGCGGAAAATGAACGAGTTTGTAAAATTCAATGTACCGACTAGACAGAAAATCCTGGTAAGTTCTGGTCTTACGTTAAATCAGTAAGTGGCTCGAAACAGCATATCCAGACACTCCGGGATGATGATGGCATTGAAACAGAGGATGACACGCGTAAAGCTGAAATACTAAACACCTTTTTCCAAAGCTGTTTCACAGAGGAAGACCGCACTGCAGTTCCTTATCTAAATCCTCGCACAAACGAAAAAAATGGCTGACATCGAAATAAGTGTCCAAGGAATAGAAAAGCAACTGGAATCACTCAACAGAGGAAAGTCCACTGGACCTGACGGGATACCAATTCGATTCTACACAGAGTACGCGAAAGAACTTGCCCCCCTTCTAACAGCCGTGTGCCGCAAGTCTCTAGAGGAACGGAAGGTTCCAAATGATTGGAAAAGAGCACAGGTAGTCCCAGTCTTCAAGAAGGGTCGTCGAGCAGATGCGCAAAACTATAGACCTATATCTCTGACGTCGATCTGTTGTAGAATTTTCGAACATGTTTTTTGCTCGCGTGTCATGTCGCTTTTGGAAACCCAGAATCTACTCTGTAGGAATCAACATGCATTCAGGAAACAGCGATCGTGTGAGACCCAACTCGCGTTATTTGTTCATGAGACCCAGAAAATACTAGATACAGGCTCCCAGGTAGATGCTATTTTCCTTGACTTCCGGAAGACGTTCGATACAGTTCCGCACTGTCGCCTGATAAACAAAGCAAGAGCATACGGAATATCAGAACAGCTGTGTGGCTGGATTGAAGAGTTTTTAGCAAACAGAACACAGCATGTTGTTATCAATGGGGAGACGTCTACAGACGTTAAAGCAACCTCTGGCGTGCCACAGGGGAGTGTTATGGGACCATTGCTTTTCACAATATATATAAATGACCTAGTAGATAGTGTGGGAAGTTCCATGCGGCTTTTCGCGGATGATGCTGTAGTATACAGAGAAGTTGCAGCGTTAGAAAATTGTAGCGAAACGCAGGAAGATCTGCAGCGGATAGGCACTTGGTGCAGGGAGTGGCAACTAACTCTTAACATAGACAAATGTAATGTATTGCGAATATGTAGAAAGAAGGATCCTTAATTGTATGATTATATGATAGCGGAACAAACACTGGTAGCAGTTACTTCTGTAAAATATCTGGGAGTATGCGTGCGGAACGATTTGAAGTGGAATGATCATATAAAATTAATTGTTGCTAAGGCGGGTGCCATGTTGAGATTCATTGGGAGACTCCTTAGAAAATGTAGTCCATCAACAAAGGAGGTGGCTTACAAAACACTCGTTCGACCTATACTTGAGTATTGCTCATCAGTGTGGGATCCGTACCAGATCGGGTTGACGGAGGAGATAGAGAAGATCCAAAGAAGAACGGCGCGTTTCGTCACAGCGTTATTTGGTAACCGTGATAGCGTTACGGAGATGTTTAACAAACTCAAGTGGCAGACTCTGCAAGAGAGGCGCTCTGCATCGCGGTGTAGCTTGCTCGCCAGGTTTCGAGAGGGTGCGTTGCTGGATGAAGTATCGAATATATTGCTTCCCCCTACTTATACCTCCCGAGGAGATCACGAATGTAAAATTAGAGAGATTCGAGCACGTACGGAGGCTTTCAGACAGTCGTTCTTCCCGCGAACCATACGCGACTGGAACAGAAAAGGGAGGTAATGACCGTGGCACGTAAAGTGTCCTCCGCCACACACTGCCAGGTGGCTTGCGGAGTATTGATGTAGATGTAGAAGAATACATGGTTCGACACTTCCAAATCATCCATCCAGACCAGCGCAATTCTTCCATCTTGCTGGATTCGAGACTACAGCTTGCAGACAACAGCATCGGAAACTGAGTTGTCTGCTAATACCGTATGTGATATTTCGAGTTTTACAGAGAAGTCTGCTACGTGGTAGTGACAAACGACTGTGTAGCAATTGGTGGAGCGAGTAATGTTGTGGAAGTGGGCGAATCTCATAAAGCTAGAGGGAAGAACCAGAGAGGACAATCTTCAAAGAGTGAAATCGATCATATTCGGTAGAATAGAAAGAATGTCCCGGAAGTGTTTCGTTGTCAGAGTATTGTCCTGAGACAATGTCACTTAGACTGATAAAGCACTTCATGCTGCCTGGTACAAAAGTCAGTACAGACGGGTTTCAGTCCTACAAGACTCTGAAAGCTGATGGATTCGACCACGAGTTTGTGAACCATTCTGTAGAGTTCGCGTGTTTGGATGATGCTAGTGTGCACACGCAGAATATCGAGCTGCTATGGAAATTTGTGAAGAGAAGTGCGTCCAGAACAAAGAGACGAACTATAATTGTTCCAGTATCTCTATTTTCACAGCTTGCGTTTGCAGGGAGAAGTTAACGCATGTGACACTCAGCCGATATTCTGGCGTGACACTGGCTGAGTTTACCCTGGCTATGGCAAAAAGGGAATTGTCCCTGTAGCGTACACATAACATGGACTTTCACATGACGAGAACACCGATGACGAGTAAGGTAAGTCGTCTCCTTTGTAACTAAAAGTCTTTTTTTAACGCTCTTCTTTTGTCGTTGCTGTAATGACCACCGTAAACATACTTAAAACGCTCGCGACGAGAGTCGCATGATCGGTTTGCAATCGCATATTCGATATGTGTCGTTTGGACCCAGCGACTTTGACAGGCAATCATTCTTGGAAATTACCTTGCATCCTCATAGCACTCGTATGCGACTGGCGCGAATTTTGAACAGGCATAATCCTTCAGATGTAGAAAGACACCTACTAACTTTCGTTTATGTCGCACAACTCTTTACTGGTGCTGCGGTTTTTTTCCTTTAGCTTATACCGTTCGGAGCCCTCGTGTTCGACAGGCAACACTTCGTGGAAATTACCCAATTGCCGCCAGTATTACCGGTTACCTTGATCGGGTGATTTCGTTAAATGTACGAACAAAAAGTGAGAGAGGTACCTCGGTCTTCACGCATTCCTCGAGGTTGTTGTAGCAGGCCGTGAGGTCGGTGATTCCGGCGACCACGATGTACCCGGCGGGCCCGGACACTCTGTAGCCGTCGTGCAGGCAGTTCGCCGCGGTCAGCAGCCACGTGGTGGAGACGAGCGATGCGGCGCACACGTGTCCCCGCAGCTTCTTGTGGAGGGACACCATGTACGGCCGGTCCTCGATGGAGATCTCCAGATGCGCGTTCGCGTGCCGCTCATCTTCGCCGTCCGCAGCCACACGCAGCACCAGCGCCAGCGAAATCGCCGCCGCCAGCCTTCGCAGCCACATCGCTGGTCGCCTGCGCGGTTGCGGTTGTCGTTTCCACGGTAACGGAGACGGAGGTTCCCTCTCCAAAATGCTCAGGTTGCTGTACACCACAGTGAAATGCATCGCAGACCGTACTTTCGATTGCACCATTTCTTAGGGCTTTGTCCCGTTCCGTTAACGTGTAGAGTATGGGAAGAAGGGTTGTTCAAATATCTACACGATCCCAAAGGCAATGATATGTATGGCGTTGTATTACATTCCTAGTTTCTTCACTTAGAGTTGGTTCTTGAAGCTTATTAAGTATGATTTTGAAGCCTTTACCAGTTCAGTTCTTTCTATACCCGTTATTCGCCCTCTCATGAGTCCAACAAACCAGATATTATTCGTGCTGCCTTTCTTTTAATACGCTAAGGTAAAAAAATGTCACGGAAATAGCAACATGCACATATACAGATGGCGATGGAATCACGCATATAATGTATGAAAGGGCATTGCATTGGCGGAGCTGTTAATTGTACTCACGTGATTCATGTTGTTGTTGTGGTCTTCAGTCCTGAGACTGGTTTGATGCAGCTCTCCGTGCTACTCTATCCTGTCCAAGCTTCTTCATTTGCCAGTACCTAATTCAACCTACATCCTTCTGAATCTGCTCTTGGTCTCCCTCTACGATTTTTACACTACACGCTGCCCTCCAATACTAAATTGGTGATCCCTTGATGCCTCAGAACATGTCCTACCAAACGACCCCTTCTTCTACTCAAGTTGTGCCACAAATTTCTCTTCTCCCCTATTCTATTCAATATCTCCTCATTAGTTATGTGATCTACCCATCTTATCTTCAGCATTTTTCTGTAGCACCACATTTCGAAAGCTTCTATTCTCTTCTTGTCCAAACTATTTATCGTCCATGTTTCACTTCCATACATGGCTACACTCCATACAAATACTTTCACAAAACGACTTCCTGACGCATAAACAAATTTGTCTTCTACAGAAACGCTTTCCTTGCCATTGCCAGTCTACATTTTACATCCTCTCTACTTCGACCATCATGACTTATTTTGCTCCCCAAATAGCAAAACTCCTATACTACTTTAACTGTCTCATTTGCTAATCTAATTCCCTCAGCATCACCCGACTTAATTCGACTACATCCCATGATCCTCGTTTTGCTTTTGTTGATGTTCATCTTATATCCTCGTTTCAAGACACTTTCTATTCCATTCAACTGCTCTTCCAAGTTCTTTGCTGTCTCTGACAGAATTACAATGTCATCGGCGAACCTCAAAGTATTTATTTCTTCTCCATGGATTTTAATACCTACTCCGAACTTTTCTTTTATTTCTTTTACTGCTTGCGCAATATACGGATTGAATAACATCGGGGAGGGGCTACAACCTTGCCTCCTTCCCTTGCCAACCACTGCTTCCCTTTCATGTCCCTTGACTCTTATAACTGCCATCCGGTTTCTGTACGAATTGGAAATAGCCCTTCGCTCCCTGTATTTTACCCCTGCCACCTTTAGAATTTGAAAGAGAGTATTCCAGTCAAAAGGTTGCCGACGTAAATGCGGACGTACGACGGGAATAAGCAGGCTTTGAACGCGGGTGAGCTAGGCAAATGAGACATGCCATTTCGGAAATCGTTAGAGAATTCAATATTCCGAGATCCACAGTGTCAAGAATATGCCGAAAATTCCACATTTCAGGCATAACCTCTCACCACAGACAGCAAAATGGCCGACGGCCTTCACTTAACTGCCGAGAGGAGCGGCGTTTACGTAGAATTGTCAGTGCTAACAGACAAGCAGCACTGTGCGAACCGTAGAAATCAATGTGGGACGTTCGAGGAAAGTATCCCTTCAGACTGTGCAGTGAAATTTGGCGTTAATGGGTTATGGCAGCAGACGAGAGACGCTAGTGCCTTTCCTAACAGCTCGACATCGCCTCTCCTGGACTCGTGACGATATCGGTTGAACCCTCGACGACTAGAAAACCGTGGCCTGGTCAGATGAGTACCGATTTCCTTTGATAAGAGCTGATGGCATGGTTCGAGTGTCGCGCATTCCTTGCGATGTCATGGACCCAAATTGTCGACAGTTGTGGTTGCTTCATAATGATGTGAGCTGTGTTTGTATGGTATGAACTGAGTCATCTTATCCAAACGAACAGAGCATTGGCTGAAAATGGCTATGTTCGGCTACATAGAGACCATTTTCAGTCATTCATGGACCCCGTGTTCCCAAACAATGACGGAACTTTTATGGATGACAGTGCGCCCTGTCACCTGGCCACAATAGTTCGTGATTGGTTTGAACAGGATTCTGAATAATTCGAGCGAATGATTTGACCACCCAAATCGCCCAACATCAATCCCATCGAACATTTATGGGGAATAGTCGAGATGTCGGCTATGCCCAATATGCTGCGCTGCTAACACTTGGGCGGTTATGGATGGCTGTACACGCAGCGTGGCTCGATATTTCTACAAGGGACTTCCAACGACTTGTTGAGTCCATGCGGGGGTCCGACACGATGTTAGGAGGTTTCTCATAACTTTTGCCCCTCAGTGTATATTTTCCTACTGTCGCAGAGAGTGTTTCTTGAGCAGTCGTCTTTGTCTTTGTAGACTGATTGCTTTCCCTTAGCATTCTTAAAATGAATCGAAATCTACCATTTGTGTAATCTACGACCGAGCCTATGAGCTCGTCCAGTTTCACATACCTACCAACTGGTACACACAGGTTTTTGTATGAGTTGACCGACTCCAAATGTGACTCACCGATACAATAGTCATAGGACACTATGTCTCTTCATTTACAGAAGTGCACAATTTTACAATTCTGAACACTTAAAGCAAGTTGCCAGTCTTTGGATCGATTTCAAATCTTATCAAGTTCCAACTGAACGTCCGTGCAACGTTCTTCAAACAATGTCCACCTCCATAACTACATCTATCTACATCTATCTACATCTACATCTACATCCATACTCCGCAAGCCACCTGACAGTGTGTGGCGGAGGGTACCCTGAGTACCTCTATCGGTTCTCCCTTCTACTCCAGTCTCGTATTGTTCGTGGAAAGTAAGATTGTCGGTATGCCTCTGTGTGGGCTCTAATCTCTCTGATCTTATCCTCATGGTCTCTTCGCGAGATATACGTAGGAGGGAGCAATATACTGCTTGACTCTTCGGTGAAGGTATGTTCTCACAACTTCAACAAAAGCCCGTACCGAGCTACTGAGCGTCTCTCCTGCAGAGTCTTCGATGGAGTTTATCTATCATCTGCGTAACGCTTTCGCGATTACTAAATGATCCTGTAACGAAGCGCGCTGCTCTCCGTTGGATCTTCTCTATCTCTTCTATCAACCCAATCTGGTACGGATCCCACACTGCTGAGCAGTATTCAAGCAGTGGGCGAACAAGTGTACTGTAACCTACTTCCCTTGTTTTCGGATTGGATTTCCTTAGGATTCTTTCAATGAGTCTCAGTCTTGCATCTGCTTTATCGACAATTAATTTTATATGGTAATTCCATTTTAAATTACTCCTAATGCCTACTGCCAGATAATTTATGGATTTAACTGCTTCCAGTTGCTGACCTACTATTTTGTAGCTAAATGATAAGGGATCTATCTTTCTATGTATTTGCAGCACATTACACTTGTCTACATTGAGATTCAGTTGCCATTCCCTGCACCATGTGTCAATTCGCTGCAGATCCTCCTGCATTCCAGTACAATTTTCCATTGCTACAACCTCTCGATACACCACAGTATCATCTGCAAAAAGCCTCAGTGAACTTCCGATGTCATCTACCAGGTCATTTATGTATATTGCGAATAGCAACGGTCCTATGACACTCCCTGCGGCACACCTGAAATCACTCTTACTTCGGAAGACATCTCTCCATTGAGAATGACATGTTGCGTTCTGTTATCTAGGAACTCCTAAATCCTATCACACAATTGGTTTGATAGTCCACATGTTCTTACATTGTTCGTTAAACGACTGTGGGGAACTGTATCAAACGCCTTGCGGAAGTTAAGAAACACGGCATCTACTTGGGAACCCTCTGAGTCTCGTGGACGAATAGCGCGAGCTGGGTTTCACACGACCGTTTTTTTTCGAAACCCATGCTGATTCCTACAGAGTAGATTTCTAGTCTCCATAAAAGTCATTATATTCGAACATAATACGAATTCCAAAATTCTACAACTGATCGACGTTAGAGAAATGGGTCTATAGTTCTGCACATCTGTTCGACGTCCCTTCTTGAAAACTGGGATGACCTGTGCCCTTTTCCAATACTCTGGAACGCTACGCTCTTCTAGAGACCCCGGTACACCACTGCAAGAAGGGGGGCAAGTCAGGGCGGCAGATTACCAGGCTGGGTCTTGGGTTCGTTTCCCGGTACTACCAGGGAATTGTTGCTGGTAGGAGAAGAGCCACGTGATCGCAACTGCGGAACTACTCGACCGATCGGTAGCGGTTATAGCGTCAAGAAACCCTGTAACGACCCCGACCGCTGTTGTCGCGATGTTCTAGGCGCCTCGGTCTGGAACCGCGCGACAGCTACGGTCTCAGGTTCGTATCCTGCCTTGGGCATGGATGTGTGTGATGTCCCTACGTTAGTTAGCTTTAAGTAGTTCTACGTTCTAGGGGACTGATGACCTCAGATGTTGAGTCTCATAGTGCTCAGGGCCATTTGAACCATTTTGACCATGAAAGCGGTGTGTTGGCCACATGCCCTCCATGCTGCATCCAATTACGCGATCGGCAGTTGATGACACGGTGATCTGTCGTGCTTGATCAGCCGATGACGCCCTGAACGTGGAACGTCAGACACTACATCATTATAGATAACTTCACTATACATTAAAATTCTGATGTCACTATTATCATTGTCTACATAATACAATACTTTCTGCAGATGATGTTACTCATGATGTGACTCATCGACGAAAGAAGTAGCTTACAAAACGCTTGTTCGTCCGATTCTTGAGTATTGCTCATCAGTATGGGACCCTTACCAGGTTGAATTAATAGAAGAGATAGACATGATCCAGCGAAAAGCAGCGCGATTCGTCATGGGGACATTTAGTCAGCGCGAGAGCGTTACGGAGATGCTGAACAAGCTCCAGTGGCGGACACTTCAAGAAAGGCGTTACGCAATACGGAGAGGTTTATTATCGAAATTACGAGAGAGCACATTCCGGGAAGAGATGGGCAACATATTACTACCGCCCACATATATCTCGCGTAATGATCACAACGAAAAGATCCGAGAAATTAGAGCAAATACGGAGACTTACAAGCAGTCGTTCTTCCCACGCACAATTCGTGAATGGAACAGGGAAGGGGGGATCAGATAGTGGTACAATAAGTACCCTCCGCCACACACTGTAAGGTGGCTCGCGGAGTATAGATGTAGATGTAGATGTAGATGTAATGTTTCTACAAAATACAATATGAGCTGCAAAGTTCCCAGAACGCTTTCCTGTGACACACTTTAAATTACTTCCACATCTGTCGATGACTCTCTATCCAAGGCAACATGCTGCATCCTCCCCACCAAAAAATCATCACTCCAGTCAAAAACTACGCTTGATATCTCTTATGATCCTGCTTTCCATAATATGTATATATGTTGAACTGAGTCCAATGTTTTTAGGTACTCGAGAAATGCCTTAATAGATTGTAGCCTCTTGTAAGTATTCTGGCAATAAAGCGTAATTTTTGGTTCGCTTTTCCTACAACATATTGTGTGTGAAGGTTCCATTTTAATTTCTTCATAATTGTAATCCCTAGATATTTAGTTTCATTGACAACTTTGAGCTTAGTGTAACTTATCGTATAAATGAAATTTAGGGGATGTTTTTAGTACCCATTTTGAGGAATCCACGTCGTTCAGGATCTAATGGCACCTTTCTAACTATGCCGATATCTTACCTGAATCATTTTGTCTTTACTAGACAATAAAAAGAGCTTCATCTGCGAACAGTGCAAGGTGCCTGTTCATATTGTACCCTAATCTGTTTATATAGATTAAGAACAGCGCTTCCTTGGACAACACATTAGTATATTTCTGTTCACCAATGACATCCCATTAGTGGCTGCTAACTGTGAACTGCACGACATGAAATCATCAACCCAGCCACACATCTGAGACGATATTTCATAAGAATTTTTTAGGTATTCAATGTCAATTTTGAGGACGAAGTCTGCCTTTCGGCGGTCATTGACCTTGAATGCATGACATCATCAACCCTTCCTCTCTTCCCTCCCTTCTCCTGTACCCAAACCTGTGAGAGATTGCAGGGCACTCACTTCTGATTTCGTGTAGGGAATACGATCTACTACGATTTGACTTGATACATTATGATGAAATGGTGGGCAGTAGTTTATGGTCTTGTTTGCATGCTCTAGGGAAGGAAATACGGTAAGCTTTACCTGAGTTCAAAGGAACAGGGTGCCGACTTAAAAGACTGTGGTAAAATCACGGCGTTGGTGGGCCGACAAGGCGCGTTTTTTCTGGGGAACGATGAGGAGACATTTCCAAACGGCAGCGTGCAGCGGTCACTTTGTGCAAAACACAGCTTGGTGCTGGACTGGGGGCAGACGTCCAGGTATATGGCCTAGCGCCGAAAAGTCGCCGACAGTGCATTGTAGGCCGAGAATAAATCAGAGGATGGGCCCTTGTTAGCGAGCAAGCCGCCAAAAGAAATGTAAACGTTCTGCAAATGTACGTGGGACAGGGAATCTGGCGTCCAGACATCCAGATTCTGTTTGAAAAAGATGTTTGTGAGAGCATGAAGCTTTTACGAGCTTATGGCCGTTATTTGAAAACTTTGAAATGGACGCAACAGGGGAGATAACAAGCTGTGTATGGAGGGCTGTGCTTTCACCCTGTATCGTCTTAGAAAAAGACATGGCAAACATATGGGAAAGAGGCCGTGAAGCTGAATTATTTTCAATTTTCTGCCAATTAACTTTAAAGTCTCTGATTGGTCAAATCGGTTTTCAGTGCAAAGACCATTCTCCGGGCTTAGAATACTGCGTTCCAATTCGTGATTGGCTTGTGTGAAAGTGGGGAAAGCAAAAAGAGAAATGTGCTTTTGGAACCGAGCTGAGGAGGAAATGGGGAGAAAGGAAGAAAGATCACTCTGGTACATGTCTCTTGTACTAGCGCTTCGCTAGTAAAGAACTGCGGGGCTCTCCCTAAATGGTGAGACTTGTGTCCTTTCCTAGTGTGTGACTTAGAGCCTGTGTCAGTCACCTTGTGAACTGTCAGAGGTACTGCTTATATCATCATGGTCACAACAAATGATGCGTGCGTGTACTTATTTGTCTTGAGTCGGCCGTCTGAAACATTTGACGTATTCCGACACTCACAGTTGTGGCATGGAGTCAAATTGGTTTGGCAGACCAGCAAATGGGTCCATTTGCACACTGGAATCCATCGGGGTTTCAGAGGCTCGTAGGGAAGTACCTGCGTTCTGAATTAACCAAACGTGAGACCGAGTACTTGCATTTTTTGGGAACGCGCATTTAACAACAGATTGCTGTCGTCCATGACTTCAGTCGCCGAACGCATCGTGGTGTGACGCCTTGATCAGCAGGATGGTAAAGTATTCGCTGCTACGACATAGGTCCGTAATATATACTTCTCAGCACCCTGTTCTTTCGAACCATATTTTCCTTTTTTTTTTTTTTTTATGGTAGAATATAGATGCTTGGTGGTGGCGCAGTTTGATGCCATAACCTGGATTCACGTGTATGAAGTGAGATAGAGCGAGTAGTGTTCTGGTTAGTGTCATGTGCCGATCCCCAGCAGATCGCTTTGTCCACCATAGATCCCATTTTAGTAAGGCTTTTGTTAAATAAATATTTTTTGTGTGAATGTTTTACTTCATTTACAATAATCATCTCCTTTATCCTATTCTCCAATGATGTCCCAGTATTTTAACATCCATTGAACTGAAATGGGCAATTAGAGCCCGGTATTTTACCATGCAGTGAAACAAAACATGCGAATCAGTAAGTATCCGCCATGTTGGCCAACTTAAAATGTATCTAACACAAGTGTAAAGTTTGTAACATACATATTTCTATCTTTGTATTATTTACCAAAAATGTGGAAGCACCTAATACACACACACATCTGAAAACCATATTTTTCACACAATATCTCCTATACTTCAGTGCAGAAAGTGACTAAATGAATCAACTCGAACAAAGAGAATCTTTGAAGGCCCTGCTATCTCACAATTTCTATGAACATCACTGTAACTCAGCAGCAACTGCAGTGAGATGACGAGCTGGACAAGATAATGCATGGAGGAAACTGCTAACTGCAGTCAACTGCCTGTAAACCAGCCAGCAGCCTACTGTTCAAATTGTCTACTATGATGACCTATGGATTTGTGTTTGGGATGTACATATACTCTATGAGCTGAAGTTCTGTAGAGTTGTGAGCAATGGTCCAGGATTTATTAACATTTTATTGATATTTAATTGAAACTGAGATCCGATATACGATTAAAGCTACAAACATCAAATAAGGTATGAGGGTTTAATTATATATTATACTCAAGTATATAGTGTCATACTGCGTAGGTTTTGAATTAATCTTATTCAACAATAAAGCTAAAACGACAGCCTTGTTTATTCTGTATCTTGAAACTGTGTTGTAGGGTGATTTATCATCTCGATTACAATTTTGTGTTCTGGGTGTACAAAGGAACCTAGAACTGAAGTTTTACACCATTGAGAGCATTAGCTCAGATCATATAAGCTTTTTAATAGATATTGAGACGATTAAAGATACGAAAACCAAGGGTTTAACTATAAATTATATTAACTGGTTTTTGTCATGATCTGTAGTTTCTGACTGTCTATGCTAATAAATTTTCACTTGGAATTACTTCGAGTCGACATTTTAAATAATTTTCCTCTGAACGTTTTCGTATGCATTCTGTGCTATTAAACACGTATGGCATTTCGGAAAGTTACAATCGTTGTTGTTGGATGTTTCAAAAATGTTGTTCAAATGTATGTGAGATCTTATGGGACTGAATTGCTTAGGGCATCAGTCCCTAAGCTTACACACTACTTAACCTAAATTATCCTAAGGACAAACACACACACCCATGCCCGAGGGAGGGCTCGAACCTCCACCGGGACCAGCCGCACTGTCCATACTGCAGCGCCTGAGACCGCTCGGCTAATCCAGCGCTGCTGTTGGATTAGTGCTTAAATAATGCACTAATGACGGATCCTTGACGAAATAAACTAAGACATTACTATAAGAACAGGGAATTTCATTACAACACATTTATTTACAAGCTCTTTTCTATCCCCTATGTCAGATTTCATTAGGAAAACTGAAACAAAACAATATGCTCAGAAGGCAAAATAGTGATAGTTGTCTCAAAGAAATAGGCAGTCAGAACTCTAATCATATTCAGATACTATAAGCTGGCGGGATATATGGCCATTAATTGACAGTGAGTGTCCGCGACTTTATGTTAAAACTGTTATGCACACCAGATGCTGACATTATATATACCATAAACTGGCTGAAAGAAACAAAAAAAAAAAAAAAAGATTCTGAATTATTTGTAAAATGTAACCGTAACGAAACTGTGACCAACTGCACCTCATAAATCGCCATCAGCGAAGGAACTGTAGCGATTTGCCATATATATATCGTCATGCTAGAGATAACCGTCAAACAAATTGCTCGATTTCTTCTTCTTCTTCTTCTTCTTCTTTCGAATGGCTCAGCTAAGGACCACGATGTTCAACTTTTCAGCCTGGAGAGGGACTTGATGTTTGCCCAGTAATCGCGCATTCTCTGGATATGTTTCTTCTTTCTCTCCATTGTCCAAATGGTGCCAATCTTTTTACGGGGCGATCTGTCCTGAAACCTCTTTTCTTTTAGTATCCTTCTGAGAAGTGCGCGGTTACTAATGTCACTGTCAGTTCCGTTCAGTTCCTGGATGTCTTTCTTGACTTCTAACAGCCATGGTGTCACGGTCTTCCTGCTCTTCCAGTAGCTGAGAAGTGAGTTGGTCACTCTTGTTTGGTCCATCTTTGTGACATGTCCGTAGAAAGCGAGACGTCTCTTCCAGTCTACATCTGTGATTTTCTCTGTATGATTGTATAGCTCCTGGTTTGATTGTCTTCTGTATTCACCATCTGTTTTGATCGGTTCCAGAATTTTTCTCAGAATCGTCCTCTCCTGAATCTGTAGTTTATCTGTCAGGCTTTTCCTGTTCAGATTCAAGCATTCTGAGGCATATAGGACTTTACGGCGGATACCTATTTGGTAGTGTTTTAGTTTTGAATTACGAGATAGGCATTTCTTATTATAGATATTCTTGGTTAATCGATATGCTAATTGTAACGTATTAATCCGAGTTGTTAGTGCTGTTCCTTCTGATAGATTAGGTTCCAACCATTCTCCTAGATACTTGAAAATGTGAATTTTCTCAATTTAACCTTGTTCCAGCTGTAGTTCACTGGGATTATCACTGATGTTGGTGAGGTATTTTATCTTCTCCAGTGACAATTGAAGTCCTACCTTGGCAGCCTCGAGTTTGAGCATATTGAGCTGCTTTACTGCTACTTACACTGAGCTTGCTGTAGGTCCTAAGTGCCAGATAATCTGCGAAAGCTAAACAGTCTATTACTAGTCCCTTCCGTTTGTGTCCCAGGTAAGTACCGCACGGTATATTTTGTAATTCCATTTATTTTCCACACTGTCTGATCACCTTGTCCAGTGCACAGTTGAAGAGAAGAGGTGGAAGTCCATCTCCCTGTCTAACTCCGGTCTTTATCTCAAAGCTTTCTGAAAGTGTTCCACTGAACTTTACTCGTATCCTAGTGTCACTCAGCGTGTATTGGATAAGGCTGTGGGTTTTCTGGTCCAGGCCGATTTCCTGAAAAATTCTCATATGAGTATGTCTGTCGATTGAATCGTGTGCTTTCTTGAAGTTAACGAAAGTAGCTATGCACTGTTTATTCGCTACTTTAATTTGACTTAATACTGACTTCAAGTTAAGGATCTGTTCAGCACAAGAACGTCCTTTTCTAAACCCACCCTGATAATCTCTGCAAACTAATAAACGCTCCTCGTATTCTATCAGAATTTATGTAATGAAACTAAAAGTTCAAAACGAATACGTGCCAGATTTAAACTCTGAAAAATGATTACATACTTAATATCGAGTTCACTACATTTAGACACATATCTAACCTTTTAGGCATAACAAACAAAAGGTGTTTCGTATGTTAACGTCTTGATTTCATGATGAAACCGTTATCACATCAAAATCAGTAACCTATTGCCAAATCTGAAAGTACAAGCAAAGATAATGATTTATGTAATCTGAATCTGTTTGACAGGCTCCTCTGAGACAATGAGTAGGTGAATCACAATACAGAATGCCTTCTCTCATTTTAATGACAGACACAACGTTGTTGCACATAAATACGCGATGTAAGTAGTATCAAAGAAAGCTGTAACTATAATGGTAACACATAAATAGGAACATTATGCATATCAAGTTGCCTCTCTTAAGCTGCATAGCACATTCTAATGCTCGTAACGCTACTGACATATACCACGTACAGTGGCGAACTGAGACTGAATTACTTAGGTTAGCTGTTAATAACTATGAAGTCATGTAACGAAATTACGTGTATAAAAACATCCCTATGGTGTTAGAAGTGATACAGTCAGATCGATTAAATTTCCAGATATAGTGCTGCAAATCGAGCACATGAGACAAGCAAATGGTCGACTTCGAAGAATTCTTGGAAACTGTAAAAGACCTTGAGTATTTGGGAGCACTTTAAGAGCGGGTACCATTTACTGCCTGCAATATACTTCAGCATATACAGGATGTCTCACATCTGCCTCGCGTCACAGTGTATCACCATGCGGTTATTAAAAGCGTAACATAAGTTTGACTTCGTCCCTTTTATACTGACACACAGCGCAGATTAATTGTTCCACTGTAGCTGTCATTCCGGGAGCGGCGGATAGCGGATGATGTGGATTTTGTTGACAATTGAGCAGTAGCTTGCATGTCAGCAGTGTCTTCGTATACGATCAACTGCACAATTTGTACACTACTAATTTCTATGATGCTAGTCGATATTTTTATAAACAACTTTTGGGATTTAATTTTTTATGAAGGTGAAAGGTGATGAAGCAAACGGGAAAGAAAGATAACAGAGAGTACATGTTTCCAGTTCCAACAAAAAAAGTTTTGCATCACCCCGGTTACTAGAACTTCTGAAAATAGACGGTGACTGTGGATGTTTATCACAGGCACAGTCTATTTGACTGATCAGATATGTCACTAAACCAGGCCAAAGCTGTAAAGAATCATGCATGAGCAAAGCCTATTGGACGGAGGGGGTCCGACAGCCGATCAGTTCCAGTCGTTCCACTAGGAAGGAGGTCCACGGCTCGTGTTGCCTGTAGTTCAACCATGACTAGACGTTCAATACCGCGGTTCGATCGCGTCCGCGTTGTTACTATCTGCTAGGAATGGCTCTCAACAAGGGAAGTGTCCAGGCGTCTCGGAGTGGACCAAAGCGATGTTGCTCGGACATGGAGGAGACACAGAGAGACAGGGATTGTCGATGACATGCCTTGCTCAGGCCGCCCAAGGGCGATTGCTGCAGTGGATGACCGCTACCTAGGGATTATGGCTCGGAGGAACCCTGGCAGCAACGCCACCATGTCGAATAATATTTTTCGTGCAGCCACAGGACGTCGTGTTAGGACAAAAAACTGCGCGCAATAGGCTGCATGATACGCAACTTCACTCCTGATGTCCATTGTGAGGTCCATCTTTGCAGCCACGTCACCACGCAGCGCGGTACAGATTGGTCCAACAACATGCCGAATGGACCGCTCAGGATTGGAATCACGTTCTCTTCATCACTGTGTGTCGCATATGCCTTCAACCAGACAATCGTCGAAGATGTGTTTGGAGGAAACTCGGTCAGACTGAACGCCTTAGACATACTGTCCAGCGAGTGCAGCAAGATGGAGGTTCCCTGCTTTTTTGGGGTGGCATTATGTGGGGCCGACGTACGCTGCTGGTGGTCGTGGAAGACACCGTAACGGCTGTACAATACGTGAATGCCATCCTCCGACCGTTAGTGCAACCATATCGACAGCATATTGACGAGGCATTCGTCTTCGTGGACGACAGTTCGCGCCCCCATCGTGCATATCTTGTGAATGACTTCCTTAACGACATCGCTCTACTAGAGTGGCTCCATGTTCTCCAGGCATGAACGCTATCGAGCAAGCCTGGGATAGATTGAAAAGATCTGTTTATGGAGGAGTTGACCCACCAACCACTCTGAGGGATCTACGCCGAATCGCCGTTGAGGAGTGGGACAATCTCGACCAACAGTGCTTGATGATCTTGTGGATAGTACGGCACGACGAATACCGGCATGCATCAATGAAAGACGTTTGTGCTGCTGGGTACTATTGGTACTGGTGTGTACAGAAATCTGGACCACCACTTCTGAAGGTCTCGCTGTATGGTGGTACAACATGCAATGTGTGGTTTTCATTTGCAATAAAAATGGTGGAAATTATGTTTATCTTAATCTCTATTCCAGTTTTCTGTACAGGTTCCGTAACTCTAGGTACCGAGGTGATGCCAAACTTTTTTGATGTGTGTATATGCTAACCGGATATACATCCTAATCTCCTTCTTCCCCATGTCTCTGTCCGTCTCCTACTCGCCCTCTCTTAGGCCCATCCCATCCTTTCTTCTCTCTGTCCATCACCTCCTCTCAACTTCTTTTTGTTCATTTTCTCCTCCCCCTCTCGTCGTTCGTATCCTTCTTTCCCCTTTTTATGTGTATTTCCTTCCACTCCTCCGTCCATCTCCTATCCCCTCTCCCCCTCTCTCACTACGACCTTGAGTCTTTTCTCTTGTTATTGTAAATTCAAGTTCTGAAGAAGAGAGATTTGTTAACTTCGAGTATAGATTTAAGTGTCAGGAAGGTGTTTCTGAAAGTATTTGGAAGGAGAGTAGCCATGTATGGAAGTGAAACGTAGACGATAAATAGTTTAGACAAGAAGAGAATAGAAGCTTTCGAAATGAGGTGCTACAGAAGAATGCTGAAGCTTAGATGGGTAGATCAAATAACTAATGAGGAGGTATTCAGTAGAACTAGAGAGAAGAGAAATTTGTGGCACAACTTGACTAGAAGAAGGGATCGGTTGGTAGGACATAATCTGAGGCATCAAAGGATCACCAATTTAGTATTGGAGGGCAGCGTGGAGGGTAAAAATCGTAGAGGGAGGCCAGGAGATGAATACACTAAACAGATTTAGAAGGATGTAGGTTGCAGTAGGTACTGGGAGATGAAGAAGCTTGCACAGAATAGAGCTTACATTAATAAAGGAAATTCCACGTCCACTGAAGTAAGAGCCTGCATTTTAAGTGGTAAGAGGTGTTGTTATACACTTAAATAACTAATGACGTCTATGATAATAAATGCACGTAGACCGCTGAAAACGACTGTATATGAAGTTATGATTAGGCCAGTGGTTAAGTGCGGATGTGAAGGATGGACACCAATTATGAACAACGACTCAGAATATTTTAACGAAGAATACCACTAAAATGTTTTGGAGGGAACCGAAATGATGATATTTGAGAGCAAGGACTAGCTTTGATTTGGGCCGAGTAGCTGATATTGTAAGACTACTTAAAATTAAAAGAACAGCCTGACTGGTGCATGTCCTTAGCATGGAGGACACAAGGACTGCAATAAAGGTCTTCCAAAGGAAACAGACAGGTAAAAAAAGCGGATGAAGTGTAACTAGAAGCCTTCCTAAGAGACAATCTCCATACCTTCCGAACTGACTATGCAAATGTAGACGAGATATGGCTCAAATTCAAAGATATAGTAGCAACAGCAATTGAGAGATTCATACTTCATAAATTGGTAAGAGATGGAACTGATCCCCCATGGTACACAAAACGTGTCCGAACACTGTTGCAGAGGCAACGGAAAAAGCATGCGAAGTTCAGAAGAACGCGAAATCCCGAAGATTGGCTAAAATTTACAGACGCGCGAAGTTTGGCACAGACTTCAATGCGAGATGCCTTTAATAGGTTCCACAACGAAACATTGTCTCGAAATTTGGTAGAAAATCCGAAGAAATTCTGGTCGTATGTAAAGTACACAAGCCGCAAGACGCAGTCAATACCTTCGCTGCACAGTGCCGATGGCACTGTTACCGACGACTGTGCCGCTAAAGCGGAGTTATTGAACGCAGTTCTCCGAAACTCCATCACCAGGGAAGACGAATGGAATATTCCAGAATTTGAAACACGGACAGATGCTAGCATGAGTTTCTTAGAAGTAGATACCTTAGGGGTTGCGAAGCAACTCAAATCGCTTGATACGGACAAGTCTTCAGATCCAGATTGTATACCGATTAGGTTTCTTTCAGATTACGCCGATACAATAGCTCCGTACTTAGCAATCATATGCAACCGCTCGCCCATCGATAGATCTGTACCTACAGATTGGAAAATTGCGCAGGTCGCATCAGTGTTTAAGAAGGATAGTAGGAGTAATCCATCGAACTACAGACCTATATCATTGACGTCGGTTTGCATTAGGGTTTTTGAGCATATATTGTATTCAAACACTATGAATCAAATCGAAGGGAACGATCTATTGATACGTAATCAGCATGGTTTCAGAAAACATCGTTCTTGTGCAACGTTCTTTATTCGCACGAAGTAATGACCGCTATCGACAGGGGAGCTCAAGTTGATTCCGTATTTCTAGATTTTCGGAAAGCTTTTGACACCGTACCTCACAAGCGACTTCTAATCACGCTGCGGGCCTATGGGGTATCATCTCAGTTGTGCGATTGGATTCGTGATTTCCTGTCAGGAAGGTCGCAGTTCGTAGTAATAGACGGCAAATCATCTAGTAAAACTGAAGTGATATCAGGTGTTCCCCACGGAAACGTCCTGGAACCTCTGCTGTTCCTGATCAATATAAATGACCTGGGTGACAATCTGAGCAGTTCTCTTAGGTTGTTCGCAGCTGTAATTTAGTCTAGTAAGGTCATCCGAAGACCAGTATCAGTTGCAAATCGATTTAGAAAAGATTGCTGTATGGTGTGGCAATGGCAGTTGACGCTAAATAACGAAAAGTGTGAGGTGATCCACATGAGTTCCTAAATAAATCCGTTGGAATTCGATTACTCGATAAATAGTACAATTCTCAAGGCTGTCAATTCAACTAAGTACCTGGGTGTAAAAATTACGAACAACTTCAGTTGGAAAGACCACATAGATAATATTGCGGGGAAGGCGAGCCAAAGGTTGCGTTTCATTGGCAGGACACTTAGAAGATGCAACAAGTCCACTAAAGAGACAGCTTACACTACACTCGTTCGTCCTCTGTTAGAGTATTGCTGCGCGGTGTGGGATCCTTACCAGGTGGGATTGACGGAGGACATCGAAAGGGTGCAAAAAAAGGCAGCTCGTTTTGTATTTTCACGTAATAGGGGAGAGAGTGTGGCAGATATGATACGCGAGTTGGGATGGAAGTCATTAAAGCAAAGGCGTTTTTCGTCGCAGCGAGATCTATTTACGAAATTTCAGTCACCAACCTTCTCTTCCGATTGCGAAAATATTTTGTTGAGCCCAACCTACATAGGTAGGAATGATCATCAAAATAAAATAAGAGAAATCAGAGCTCGAACAGAAAGGTTTAGGTGTTCGTTTTTCCCGCGCGCTGTTCGGGAGTGGAATGGTAGGGAGTTAGTATGATTGTGGTTCGATGAACCCTCTGCCAAGCACTTAAATGTGAATTGCAGAGTAATCATGTAGATGTAGATGTAGAAGATTAAAACGAAGACCACATAAGCAATGGTTGGATGACGTGGAAGAAATATCAGAGCCCTAGGAATCAGAGGATGGAGGAGGGAAGTAAACGAGAGGGTACAATGGAAGGAAAGTGTTCATAAGGCAATGACCCACGCAGGGTTGTAAGACCACAAGAAGAAAAAGGTTTCCTAATACGTTCTGGTCGAATAAGAGTAATAACATCTAACGGAACTACATCGAGACAGTGTAGAAGGAATTAAATGTGGAAAATAATTTGAGTGGCCAGAGGAAGAATGAGAAACAGCAGATCAAGACTGGCAGGTGAGATGGAAGAAACAGGACACAGACTGAAAAAAAACATGTATTGTATAGACATTGTGACAGATACTGACTCAGTGTTGTATGCAAGGAAAACATCGGGAATATGGCGAGAGGGAAGCTACAGCGATGGTAACACGCTAAGCTTCAATCTTCTCTGTAAAGCAGAGTAGTAAGAGATGCTGGTCAAAGGACCGTTTTTCACAGAAAGGTGTAACTGAAGTGGAGCTAGAGAAAGATTTGTTGTTACGCGAAAGTACAGCCAAGAAAATGTATCGGATCTGGTAGTGCTTTTATGGTATTATGATAGGTATTTGGGAAGCGGTATGAGATACCAGTGACAAAAGAAACTCATGAAGCGAACAGAACGTATGAAAATCAAGTCGTCTATCCCTTCACCTCCATCCTAACTGAGCATCGTAAGTACCGACGTAATTAAACAACCGACTGTCAGACACATGTCTTACGTAAGCATTCATGGTTGCCTCGAGTCGTATCGAGATCTCTTTATTTGTGCCGTATCGAAACTGGCATTAGAAAGTGTAGTGTACTGACATACCCCACAAGAAGAAATTGCGACAGTTGGTAGTAGACGTACTGTGGACGTTCGTCCGCAGCGAGAATCACGCTCCTTGGAGAGGCAGCGCCGACAGGAAGAGACGCAAATTAAGTAACCGTGCATGAGCAGAAGCTGACTGTTGCAAGTTGTAAACCAGTCTGAGCCTTCCTAGGGCGTTCCTGTGGAACGTTAAACGTGTTTTCAAGTCTGCAAATCGTCCAGTGAGACAGAAACAATGGCCGATAGATAGACAGAGGTTGGTCTTCGGTAGGAACAGAACAGTGAGTAGAATTATCGTGTATGGCCAGGCCTAGAAATTTAACTGAGTCCTATTAGTTTGAAACTGTTTTCTAATAGTAAATCAAGACATAAAATTAGTTCTCTTCCGATTTTTAGTTCAGGGAACATTGTTTAGTTTGTGTTCACGGAACTATAGTCAACGCAGTAGACATAGGACAGAACTGCATTCTACAACTTCTGTAACTAGCGTTACACCAATGATGAACAACCACTCAGAATATTTTAACGAAGAATACCACGAAAACTTTTTGGAAGGAACCGAAATGATGATACTTGGAGAGCAAGGACTAGTTATGAGTTGTACCGAGCGTTACCAAAGTTGAGTAATATATTTTACTATTAACTAATCGGTGTTAGTTTCATTGTGTGTGTACTGCCCTAGGACCCACGCATCCGTCGTACCAGGACGCCCTTAGTAGCCTTTTTCAGCGGCGGCGAGTTATTCATCAAAGTGGACGCCACCAGTCCAGAAAATAAAGTTGCTAATCAGCCTACTCCCCGCAAAGCTGCCCCTGAAGAAGACATTAATTAGTCATGCAGGCGACAAAATAGCACCTACGTGAAAACAAACACCATATGGCTGACTGAAGCGTTAGATTAAAACGAGGCATACGTCACAGATTTGAGAGAAGCATCCTACGCGAACCTGTTCAGGTACGCAAGCGCTGGATTAAGCAAGACAATCACTGGCTACAAACGGAGTTGCCAAAAGTATCTCAGAGGACGTCCAGAACGGTGTCAGCGATGGCCTGATCTTCGAGCGTCACTGTCCAGTCTTGAGGCTTCCCTTTATTAGTCCGTCCGCTCCTCCCACGCACCGACGCACCCGGCAGGAGGCGGGCTGCGCGTGACGTCATCGCCGCCTTCAGAAGCCGGCCAGCAGAGTGTGGGGCGCGTCTCGATCGGTTCCGCCACCGCCGCTCATGACTAGGGGTCGCGTGGTTGATGGTGCGCCGTTTCTTTGCACCGCGGGCGGGCTGCGCCTGCAATGCCGCTACTCTGGCAGACACGGGATCAACTACCTGCTGTCTGTACACTGCCCAGCGCCCGCCATCCTTTGAGGCATCGCACGAAGTGTCGCAGGACGCATTCAGCGCACAGAACTCGTCGGTGGTAAAAGCGCGGATATCACTGAGGCACCGCATAAGATGAAATCACTTGCAAAGAGCAAGGCAGGGGCAGCGCTCTGTTTGGCTTTCCGCGTGGCGTAGTTTCCCTTTGCCTCTGTCTTATTTGTCGAATGTATACCCTGAGTATGCCAGTCTTTTATCAGGTTGCGTCCTCACACTACTGAGCTTCCAGCAACGTTTACATTGACTGCTGGCCACAGTGAAATACGTGGCAGAGCGTACTCCCCATTGTGCTTCTTGTATTTCTTCCAGTTCCATTCAGCCGGCCGGTGTGGCTGAGTGGTTTTAGGCGCTTCAGTCTGGAACCGCGCGACCTCTACAGTCGCAGGTTCGAATCCTGCCTCGGGCATGGCTGTGTGTGATGTCATTAGGTTAGTTAGGTTTAAGTAGTTCTAAGTTCTAGGGGACTGATGATCTCAGATGTTAAGTCCCATAGTGCTCAGAGACATTTGAACCAGTTCCATTCACGCGGGAAGATTGGGAAGAATTATTGTTCAAACGCCTCCGCACTCGTTGAAATTGGTTTGGTAGTTTTAGTACACTATATAAATGACGTAGTACTTTGTAGTATTCAAACGTGTGAAATCTTGTAGGACCTAGCTGCTAAGGTCATCAGTCCCTAAGCTTACACATTACTTAACCTAAATTATCCTAAGGACAAACACAAACACCCATGCCCGAGGTAGGACTCGAACCTCCGCCGGGATCAGCCGCACAGTCCATGACTGCAGCGCCTCAGACCGCTCGACTAATTCCGCGGGGCTTTGTAGTATTACCGGTAGTTCTGGTAGCATTGATAGCGAAAGAAACATAAATTAATGTTAAAAAAGCATTTAACAGCCAAGATTCCATAAAATATTTCTTTCTTTACGACGACTGGTTTCAACAGACTTGTCCAGCATATGTAAACAGATGGGCTATAGTGTACCGCTTGTGTAAGATGTAACAAGCATCTGTGAGCAATATACATATGGACACGGCCTTTTGCGGAAAGTGCTTTATGTTTTCAAATATTTTAGCTATAAAAATCTGTTATAATGTGCTGATTTTTATTCATTTGACATCTTTTGCGCGACGTTCAGCGTAAAATGAACACGTTTTACAACAAAGACACTTTAAGACCTCAAGATGACAGCAAAGTCTGTTGAAAGCGACTGCCTTAAATTAGGAAATACCTTATACTATATTTGTTGTTGAATGGTTTTTAACGATTAAAACAGATCACCCTTCAGTACTCTCAAAATGAGAAAATTCAGCAAATTTATGTGTAAGAGAGAAACTGGGAGCCGATGTTTTCTCTTAGTTTTTTTGTTTTTTTGTCTGGTGGTTTGTTTTGCCCATAATTAGAATTGCACAACATTCAATTTCCGTCCATTGTGTATTTTATGTCATTACAGAATATGAATAGCACTTTATAAATAACAGTAATTAGTTGATTAACACAACTGCGAATACCTTGGATCAGCTGCTTAGGTGTCTAGGACATATTGTGGAAGCAAATGCGACCGTGAATGTTACTCATAACGATACTTCAACAATCAGTTATAACATACTTTCTAAAAGTAAAATCTTCATCATCTGCCCTAGCTCCCAATGCAGTTCCGTCATTTGCTACCATCTTCGTTTTCCGACAACTGTTTTCTATCGTTATACTATCCACCATCTGGTATCATTTGTGTCCATTCCTCGTTCTTCGCCGGCCGGGGTGGTTGAGCGGTTCTAGGCGCTACAGTCTGGAACCGCGCGACCACTACGGTCGCAGGTTCGAATCCTGCCTCGGGCATGGATGTGTGTGACGTCCTTAGGTTAGTTAGGTTTAAGTAGTTCTAAGTTCTAGGCGACTGATGACCTCAACAGTTAAATCCCATAGTGCTCAGAGCCGTTTCAACCATTTGAACCTCCTTCTTCCATTCACCGTTTCTTCTATAGCATGTATCAGTAAACAATCTCTTCTCATCTAGTGTCCAACCCTATCGTGTTTCCTCTTCCTGATTACCTTTAAAATCTCTCTCACTTCTCCCAGCTCCTCTAGTTCCTCACTTATACTTACTTTATCCCCTTCATCCCCCTCCAAATCCACATTTAAAATGCTTCTATTCATCTTTCTTCCATTTTACTCAGTGTTGATGTCTCAGCCCCGTATAATACATTGACGCAAAAAAAAAAAAAAAAAAAGAACGCAACAGCAATAAGGAGTTGTGCGACAGATACGAAAGTTGATAGGTGTGTTTCTACATTTGAGAGATTATGTCTATTCAGATTTCGGCCCAGTCGCATAAGCATAGCGACAGCAGCGCTACTACGAGAATGCATGTGAGGTTCACTTTAAACATACGCTGTAACCGTCGTGAGGGTTAGTTACCATTGACACTGGATGTAGTGAGTTGATGTTAGTCAAGAATGCCTTTAAGGTGACACAGACGCCATTATCAACACCTCACTGAATTTGAACGAAGTCGTGCCGCAGGGCTGCGAGAAGCTGGATGTTCATTCTGTGATATTGCAGAAAGTCTTGACAGAAACGTAGCTCCTGTACATGGCTGATGGCAGAGGTAGTCAAGAGAAAGCACGGTCGCAGGAAGGCCGGGCTCCGGACGGCCTAGTAGTACTACCGAGTGGAAAGACCACCGCGTCCAGCGAATGGCTCTGGCTTATCGTACTGCATCAGCAGCAGCAACTGGCGCCACAGTGACACAACGAACTGTTACATATCAGTTGCTTTAAGGACAGCTCCGAGCCAGACGCTCTGTAGCGTTAATTCCATTGGCCCCAAACCACTGCCATTTCCTGCTTCAGCTAATTGGAGGACAGGGCGGAGGTCTGTTGTATTTTTATGAAAGCTGGTTCTGCCGCGGTGCTAGTGATGTCTGTGTTTTGGTTAGAAGGAGGCAAGTTTAGGGGCTGCAACCAACGTTGTTTGCGTGCTTGACACACTCTACCTACACTTGAAGTTATGGTCTGGGGTGTGATTTCGTGTGACAGCAGGAGCACTCTCGTGGTTATCCTACGCACCCTGACTGGAAATCTGTACGTCAGTCTGGAGATTCGACCTGTTGTGCTGCCATTTACAAACAGTATTTCAGGGGGAGGTTTCCAACAGGATAACGCTCTCCCGCATACCGCTGTTGTAACCCAACATGCTCTACAGAGTGTCGGAATATTGCTTTGGCCTGGTCGATCACCAGATCTGTTTCCAATAGAGTACATATGTGACATCATTGGACAACAACTCCAGCGTCATCCAACAACAGCATTAACAGCCTCTGTACTGTCGGACCAAGTGCAACAGGCATGGAACTCTATTACACCTACTAAATCCTGCACCTGTACAACACAATGCATGGACGCTTGCGTTCATTAGTCTGGCGGTTACACCGGTTAATAATGTACAGACAGTTCATATTTGCAATGGCTTTTCTCGGGCTTTCAAGAACCTGTGTTAATCGTCTAAATATGTTACCTACATAAACGTATTGCGGAAGTTTCGTTACTTTACGTTAATTAATTTTAGGTGTTGTGATGTTCTTCCGTCTGTTTACCATTCTGTATATAAAGCACTTCGCCAGTTTTTTTCCTCAGGTTCATGTCTATGTACCTACATGGAAGCTCCTGTTATTACTGAATGCCTCCTTGGACATTGCTACGCGTGTTTTCGCTTCCTTATTGCATTTCATGTCTTTCGTAATCATGATTGCCAGATATGTGAAGACACTAACCTGTTCTATATCTTCTTGTCCTACCTTTATAGTTCTTCCTGATTTTCTTGCACGTATCTCCACTCATTTGGTCATTTCATTATTCTCACATTCCTCACAGATGTTATTTAATTCTTTTAACCTTCCAGTCACAGTTCATTCTCTCTCTTCCAATAACGTCACACCACTCACAACTCGAATACATTATGTCCTTCTACAGTCAGTCCGCGCTTGTCTTTTCGTTTCAAACATTTCTGTGTAATATGCTCCAAACATATGTTAAACAGTATTGGGAAGAGGCAGCTGCCTTTCCTCACTCTCCTTCCATTCCAAGTGCGCTTTCCTCTGTCATCTGATTCCCAATCTGTACTCTTCCTTTCTGTGGTAGTTATACACTGCAGCTCCAAAGAAACTGGTATAGGTATGTATATTCAAATACAGTGATATGAAACAGGCAGAGTCTCGTTTCAAATTGCATCTAGTTGATGGACGTGTAAGGGTATGGAGGCAACCTCATGAATCAATGCATGCTGCATGTCAGCATGGGGCTGTAATGGTATGGGGTGTGTACAGTTGCAGTGATATGGGACCCCTGATACGACTAGTTTCGACTCTGACAGGAGACACTTCCGTAAGCATCCTGACTGATCACCTGCATCCATTCACGTCCATTGTGCATTCCGATGGACTTAGGCAATTCCAGCAGGATAATGCGACACCCCACACGTCCAGAATTGCTACAGAGTCGCTCCAGGAACACTCTTCTGATGTTAAACAGTTCCGCCGACCACCAAACTCCCAGACATAAACATTATTGAGCATATCTTTTCAGAAGAGATCTCCAGCCCCTCGTACTCTTACGAATGTATGGACAGTGCTGCATTATTTGTGGTGTCAGTTCCTTCCAACACTACTTCAGACATTAGTCGTGTCCATGCCCCGTCGTGTTGTGGCACTTCTGTTTGCTCGCAGGGGCCCTAAACGATATTTGGCGGGTGTACCAGTTTCTTTGGCTCTTCAGTTTAGATTCTTAATCAGCATCTATCCCTCCAGGAGACTTCAGTCTTCCTTAGTATGTCCATTAATTTATTCCACTGTACTCTATTAAAGGTGTTCTCAAAGTCAGTGAAAATATTATTAATCTCTCTTCCTGTTTCAATGCATCTCTCACATATAATTCTCACCAGGAAAATTGTATCTATTCTACCTTTACCTCTTTAAAACCCATATTATTCCTCCACAATATTTTTTTCCAGCCATCTGTGATGTCTTCCATTTATCACCCTTAGCCGAAATTTTGCTGCATGTGAAATCTAATTTATAGGTCTAAAATACTCACATTTATTCACATTGCTTTTCTTCCCTGGTGGTATCATTAAAGCCGAGAGAAAGCCACCCAGACGTTCACCTTTTTGGTATATCTTATTACATAGATGAGTTTACTTTTTGACTCCGCTACTCCCAAGGCTCTTAAACAACTCTACTGGTATCGGATCACTTCCACTTGCTTTATGATTTTTCATGTCTCTTAAAGCCCTGTCTTCTTCTCCTTTAAAGATGCATTTCGTATTTCCTTCCTCTTCTAGCCTATCTATTTCTTTACCTCTTTCTTTAGTCCATGTGTTCCTTGCCTGTCCTGTCTGTCTTCTCAATTCATTGTTCAGCTCTCTGTACGTTGTTTTCCCTTCCTCGATTCCTACTGGCGTCCATTTCCTTCTCTCTTCTCTCTTACCCAGCATTGTCTTTGGTACCCATTCTTTTCCTATTCTTTCGCATTTGCATTCCCTACAACTTCTTCTGCAGATTCCTTAAGAGTTTGTCTCATTCTCTTCCATTTCATTGGGCCATCTACCCCTTTTGACATAAATGTGTTTTCCAGTTCAGCATCCTTACCTTCTTTCTTTATCGTTTCTGTATCAAATTTCTCTCTTACTTTTCGTCCTCTCTTTTCAATCTTCTTTGGAAGTCCTCCATTACCGAGTTCTGTTCTCAATCTATGTCTGCTCCACTCTACGCTCTGTCATTCCTTGGTCAGATTTTGTAACTATTCTGAGCTATGATGTAATCAATCTTTAGTCATTCAACCTAGATATCTATGCATATATTCGTCTCCTTTGATGTTCAAACAATGTGTTCCCAGTCACAAGAGAATTCTCTCTCCAGAAATTATTGTTGATTTGAATTCTCGTCCATATCTTCGAATCCTCTTCTTTCCCCTCTCCTACCACTGCATACATGCATTGCGATTATGCAGGCGTTTCTTTTTTTCTTTATCGATAATTTCTTCAGTATTTTATAATATATCTCTACTTTTTAATCAGTGTGTCAACTTTTTGGCATGTATATTTGTTTTAAAAAGGCACCCTTCTTGAAAGTTCTTATCTCATCATCATCAGTCTTTCGTCTGTGTACTCCACTTTCAATACGTTTTCCGTCGTCTATTTTCCTGATTGTCACAACACAGCTGCCACTCACCTCCCTGCCAGAATAAAAAAATTCGTACTCTCCACCATCCAGTTCTCCCTTACACTGCCATCCACTTCACACATATCTGGTACGTCCAGTCTATTCTTCATCATTTCGTGTTTAGCATTTTCCAGTTTGGCAGCCTGCAATAGTGTGAGCACATTCCATGTTCCAATCCTTAACTTCCCTTACCTCTTCCGTTTCCTCTTCCTTTCTTCATTCCCCTTCAGTGCTTCTGTCTTTGATCTCTGTCTCTGATCTTCCTGGAGATCTGACTGAGAGGAAGTTATGCCTCTGGATTCTTTTACAAACAGAACCACACAATGTGTTCCCTGGGAGAACAGACGCTACAGTTTCCCTCTTCCGGCCTCGTTGGTGTACCGAAAGCTATCCTAACGCTGCCTCTGGCCCTAGAAAAGAAAATTAAAGGCACGCTCAGGCTTCGAACTTATTAGCTTTGAGGTCGAAAAAACAAGTGTTGTCCCAGGCAGGTTCGATAGAAGGAAAACAGAAGGAACATGACACAAGTGGAAGTAACGTCAGACTTAGCCAAGGGCTGCTGTGGTTTCCACCCACATACTCCCAGGAAGGGAGCCTCAAGGGGCTACTCTTTTCCTGGTCTCTCACCCGTGGGAGACCAGACGGCCGCCACTAATTTTTACAAACAATTCACTTTCCTAGAAATTGATATCGATCTGTATTAGCTTGAATGTTAATGATATACTTAAAATCACCACGTGTTGTGAGTGATTCATTTGACTTTCTTAGTTTACCCATATGCATTGCCCACTGGCTAGCTGATACTGGAATATTACTCCCATACTTTTTATTGTTCTGCTTTATTGTAATCATGCATGGTAAGAGGCACTGGACTTATTCTAAAGACTTGAGCACTGTTGGTTGCTTTAAAGACTCATGGGCTTCAAACCTTGTTACAAAAACGAATGTGTATTCAAACAGTTCCTTGCATGGAATCTCAGCTGGAACTAGCTTCACCCAGTATTGAATTTGGAAACCAAAAGTGCAAAATCTTCTAAGTCAAAAGTGTTGGCTATCGTCCAAGAAATTACTACAAACATGGCCAGTGGCTGAGTACATTTTTGTACTCGTCACGGACTACGATCTGAACCTGCAACAGGATTGACGTGATCACAGTGCACTATGGTGAACCGACGTGCCAGTATGTGTCTAAATTAATCTGAGATACAGCCACATGTGTATAAGATGGAAAATCTGCCATTTGTCCACTAATTTCTAGTTGCAGCATGAGATCATGTAGCCTGTCTGCTGCTGGTATTATTAACACTAGCAAGGTAGTGTGCAGTACAGTGGCAGCTCTTGATGTTATCACCAGTGGTCAAGGCCGACATTTTCTAGCCGCCACAGTTGGTAGCATGCAAAATAAGGCATGTCACCGAATGGACAGTGACGTCTATGATGCCTTGACCGAAATCTGAACACAATTTGAATATAGCAACTTTCCTGGGTCTCTTAGACAGCGATGTGGTGGATGTTTGTCTATGAGCTTCTGCTCGCTCTGGAACTAGAGGTTACAAACATAGCGAGTACGAGTCTAGTGTTGAGGGTTCCATACACTAGAAATCAAAGTTCCGCATTTACACCACTACCATACCGGCTTCCTTCTTTTGCGCTGCTCTTCCGTGAGTATGAGGAGTGTGAGAACGGTGGTGGGGTGGTAGCTTCCTACTCTCGGTTAGTTCTCTCTTTTAAACGCGTGCAGAAGTTCGAAACGAATCCTAATAAGGACGATCCTGCTGTTGTAAAGTAGCACCGACAAAACGAAATGACAGACTGTTGGACACAGATGGCCTCCTACAAAGCAGTGTCTGTTGTAAAGTAGCACCGCCAGGGCGAAATGACAGACTTTTGGACAAAGATTGCCTCCTAAAAAGCAGGGTTTTGTGATACTGTTGATCCAGTAAGACGAAAATTAAGTGACACAGTGTATACAACTGCAAATGTGCTCCATCAGAGGAAGAGAGAAGTCTGAAATAAGTTGATGCTATATCCCACGCTTCAGAAGAAATATAAACAAATTTTGTCCAAACAAAGTGACTGTATTCTTTTTTATTCCATCTCCACTATGAGAAAACATATGCGTTTCGTCGAACGAAAACCGAACACAGACCAACATCACTCTTCCGTCCTTTCGATGTAAAAGCGCGCTATTTGTAGATTCTTTTGATCGTGGCAACTTGCGTTTATTTACCGCTAGTGAGTTTCGTAATTTATTAATTTCTCTGACTTTTCAGAAATGTATTTTAATGATAAATCATCATTTAGAGAATACGTTTTCTCCTAGTGTCCTTTTTCCTTATACTGGCGTCATAGATTCAGTATCATGTCAAAAGTGTGTGTATATCTTCGTAATTCTTAGATATTCTCTGAATAGGGATTAACTCTTAAAATAAATTTACCGAAGTTTTCGTAAATTTTAATATATATACAGGATGTCGCACCTTACTCTGACACCTCATATAATTCCGAGAAGAAACAAAATACGAAAAATGAAATTGGCTAGGGGTGCACCAATGCCAGGGGCTCACACAGTAGACAGGAATGCATAATCCATAAAGGTTAACGAACCATCAATTTCAACACGATGTTAGTTTAAAAAATGGCTGAGGAACGAAAACTAGAGCTACCGCTTGTGATGGCAGGCTTGGTTACACTGCTCTAAACCTCGTATATTCCGAAATACTAGATTTTCAGGGATGGCAACGGCGTCACCGTTTTTGAAGCAATTTTCAGGGCAAGGGTTGCCTGCTGTAAACAAGCTACTATCAGTGCGCAAGTTCTACCTACACTATTAAGTCTCTGTATGTAGTAATTCTGAGAAATCATCTTGTCACTTTCCATGGACTTACTACACGCCAAGTCTGGGTGGTCGCAAACCTTACGAATGGAAGACGTCATCAGTAAAATGAAAGTTATGTCTACTAGTTTCTCCTGCTCGGGCCTCCTGTACTGCTGTTTGTATCAAACAGTAAATACACTGTGACGCATTTCACGTACGTCTCGGACACTGCTTTCCCTGTGACATTTGCGGTCGTCTCATCGATATGCCGGTCGCCAGTAATGAAGAGAAACTAGATATGATGTTAATTTACGACGAATGTCAGGCAAATGCAACCACAGCTGCTGCAGTGTACGCTAAACGCTACCCAGATCGACGACGTCCTGCACATCGTACCATTTTCCACAACTGCACGCGTCACATGGAAAAACAGGCAGCTGGGCACCAGAAAGCGTCAACGTAAAAACTCACCAGCTAACAATGACAACGGAAGCACTATTCTGGTTTCTGTGGTGCATAATCCGGAGGTGAGTGTACGTCGGTTGTGGAATAAGCCGCAGCAGTGTGTTGAGAATTTCGCAAAGACATACGATTCATCCGTATCGTATCTCAATCCACAAAGAACTCTAAGGGAATGACTTTTAATCCTGCAGTTAATTCTGTCATTTTTCATCAGCTGTTGCAAGCCGATCCTCACTTCTTACGTGATACATTGATTACGGGATAAAGCTTCGTTCACAAAACATGATCATGTGAATCGGCGGAACATGCACTCCATTTCCGGGCAAAACCTCCATTGACTTCCCGCAGTTGCACATCATCGACAGTGGTGTGCCAGTGTTTCGTGTGGCTCATTGGTAACCGTATTGCAGAGCTCTACTTTTATCAGGGAACATTAACTGGGCGGCTATATGCATCATTTCTGCAAGACACTCTACGCCTTCTCAGGGAGGACGTGAGATTGCGGACACTTCTATCAATGTGGTTCCAGCATGATGGTCTCCTTATGTACCATGCACGTGTATCCAGGGAAGTTGTGGATGCAATTTTTCCAAATACACTCCTGGAAATGGAAAAAAGAACACATTGACACCGGGGTGTCAGACCCACCATACTTGCTCCGGACACTGCGAGAGGGCTGTACAAGCAATGATCACACGCACGGCACAGCGGACACACCAGGAACCGCGGTGTTGGCCGTCGAATGGCGCTAGCTGCGCAGCATTTGTGCACCGCCGCCGTCAGTGTCAGCCAGTTTGCCGTGGCATACGGAGCTCCATCGCAGTCTTTAACACTGGTAGCATGCCGCGACAGCGTGGACGTGAACCGTATGTGCAGTTGACGGACTTTGAGCGAGGGCGTATAGTGGGCATGCGGGAGGCCGGGTGGACGTACCGCCGAATTGCTCAACACGTGGGGCGTGAGGTCTCCACAGTACATCGATGTTGTCGCCAGTGGTCGGCGGAAGGTGCACGTGCCCGTCGACCTGGGACCGGACCGCAGCGACGCACGGATGCACGCCAAGACCGTAGGATCCTACGCAGTGCCGTAGGGGACCACACCGCCACTTCCCAGCAAATTAGGGACACTGTTGCTCCTGGGCTATCGGCGAGGACCATTCACAACCGTCTCCATGAAGCTGGGCTACGGTCCCGCACACCGTTAGGCCGTCTTCCGCTCACGCCCCAACATCGTGCAGCCCGCCTCCAATGGTGTCGCGACAGGCGTGAATGGAGGGACGAATGGAGACGTGTCGTCTTCAGCGATGAGAGTCGCTTCTGCCTTGGTGCCAATGATGGTCGTATGCGTGTTTGGCGCCGTGCAGGTGAGCGTCACAATCAGGACTGCATACGACCGAGGCACACAGGGCCAACACCCGGCATCATGGTGTGGGGAGCGATCTCCTACACTGGCCGTACACCACTGGTGATCGTCGAGGGGACACTGAATAGTGCACGGTACATCCAAACCGTCATCGAACCCATCGTTGTACCATTCCTAGACCGGCAAGGGAACTTGCTGTTCCAACAGG
Source organism: Schistocerca americana (assembly GCF_021461395.2). NCBI lineage: Eukaryota > Metazoa > Arthropoda > Insecta > Orthoptera > Acrididae > Schistocerca > Schistocerca americana. The sequence goes on along the minus strand of NC_060120.1, from coordinate 101,709,271 downwards.
ACAATGCACGTCCGCATGTATCCCGTGCCACCCAACATGCTCTAGAAGGTGTAAGTCAACTACCCTGGCCAGCAAGATCTCCGGATCTGTCCCCCATTGAGCATGTTTGGGACTGGATGAAGCGTCGTCTCACGCGGTCTGCACGTCCAGCACGAACGCTGGTCCAACTGAGGCGCCAGGTGGAAATGGCATGGCAAGCCGTTCCACAGGACTACATCCAGCATCTCTACGATCGTCTCCATGGGAGAATAGCAGCCTGCATTGCTGCGAAAGGTGGATATACACTGTACTAGTGCCGACATTGTGCATGCTCTGTTGCCTGTGTCTATGTGCCTGTGGTTCTGTCAGTGTGATCATGTGATGTATCTGACCCCAGGAATGTGTCAATAAAGTTTCCCCTTCCTGGGACAATGAATTCACGGTGTTCTTATTTCAATTTCCAGGAGTGTATGTGCATGGGACGGGGATGTCCTGTGAGCTAGCCAGCCCGTCCTCCGATGTGACAAAGTTGGATATCTTACTCAGGGGCCCGGACAAAGAGTGAGTTTACCACCAACCCTCCAACCACACCAGAGCATATGCAACAACGAATTACCGCTGCGTGTGCGGCAGTACTTGTGTAAATACTACAGTCTGTGCAGCCTTCACTTGTTCACCGTCTCCAGACGTGTGGGTAATTCGAACAACTATTGAGGTGATGCAAATTCATCGTACTTGACGTTACCGGTTACTTGTGACTGCGTTTTCCCTGCTGGGTGTCATACACAAACTTGAAGTGTCTGTGAGCTATATGTAACTAATAGTAATTTTGTTTAGGTCGCTAGTACTACGACTTATCACTCAACTGTACCTATAGTTTTCATTTCAATAGAAAAAAACGTACGTGTGCCATTTAAATAAACGTAACTTTTCGTTGAAAGTCGTCTTTGGTTAATTTTACGGATTGTACATTCCTGCCCATTGTGTCAGCCCCTGACACTAGGTTCCAGAACATGTTCACTGCTAACCGATCAGTCATTGTACTAATGTATAATGGTCATCATTGTTAAGCAGGAACATCTGTAATCTCCACTGCTGGCCACCGTAAATGCAACACCCTGAAGGAAGCATCCGAATCAAGTGAAATTCACACCATGGGTTTGCAGCGATGAGATATGCAACTGATTAGAATTTCAGCGCAGACGCACATCACGCGCGCCCGTGGCGCCACCTCATAGCGCCATTTAAGGCTTGGCGATTTCGACGAGTGTACGTTCGGCACGTGTGTTTACCTAGTGGTTGTTTCACAAGACGATCAGTTATGCCTCGTAGACAACAGCGAACATCTTTTGATCAAGTATCCGAGTTCGACAGAGGAAGGATAGTGGCTTACCGAGATTGTGGATTATCATACACAGAAATCGCTAGTCGTGTTGGACGAAACCAAACAACTGTAATGCGGATATGTGTCCGTTGGATGCGGGAGGGTACGACGGACCGACGTGGTCGATCGCATTCACCTCGGTGCACCACTGCACGTGCTGATAGGCAAATTGTGCGCATGGCAGTGACGGATCGCTCAGTGACATCCCGAACCATAGCACAGCACATTGCGTCTGTAAAGCATCATCCATTGTCTGCGCGTACCATTCGACGCCGTTTACAGCAGAGTGGTCTGTCCGCAAGACGTCCATTGCTTCGTCTACTATTGACGCAGAACCACAGACGTCTCCGTCGCTAATGGTGTGATGACAGACGGATGTGGGCGGCAGAATGGAATGACATTGTCTTTACTGACGAGGCACGCTTCTGTCTGCAGCACCACGATGGTCGGATTCGAGTGTGGAGACACCGTGGAGAGAGGATGCTGGACAGCTGCATTATGGACCGCCACACTGGTCTTGCACCGGGTATTTGGTATGGGGCGGTATTGGATATTACTCTCGCACGCCTCTAGTACGCATTGCCGGTACTTTAAATAGCCGGCGCTACATATCCGAGGTACTGGAGCCAGTTGTTCTTCCTTACCTTCAGGGCTCGGCCACAGCCATATTTCAACAGGATAATGCGCGACCACACGTGGCACGCATTGTCCAAAGGTTCTTCGTCAATAACCAGATTGAATTGCTTCCCTGGCCGGCTCGCTCTCCGGATCTTTCACCGATAGAAAACATGTGGTCCATGGTTGCTCAACGAGTGACCCAGATTACATCCCCAGCTGCCACACCAGATGATCTTTGGCAACGTGTGGAAGCTGCTTGGGCTGCTATACCCCAGGAACACATCCAACATTGTCCAAAGGTTCTTCGTCAATAACCAGATTGAATTGCTTCCCTGGCCGGCTCGCTCTCCGGATCTTTCGCCGATAGAAAACATGTGGTCCATGGTTGCTCAACGAGTGACCCAGATTACATCCCCAGCTGCCACACCAGATGATCTTTGGCAACGTGTGGAAGCTGCTTGGGCTGCTATACCCCAGGAACACATCCAACGTCTCTTTGACTCAATGCCGAGACGTGTGGCAGCGGTGATCTCCAACAATGGCGGCTACTCTGGCTACTGATTCTGGCAGGAACCACATGTCACAGACGTCTGTAAACGTAATCATTTGATACTCGGTCAACATGTTATCTACAAAATAAATCTTGTTGTGCTACCTCTCGTCTTTCTTGGTGTTGCATTGACGGTGGCCAGCAGTGTATTTTCACCAAGCGAGGTGGCATGGTTGTTAGCACACAGGATCCGCATTCGGGACGATGAAGGACCAAATGTGCGTCCAGCCACACTTGTTTAGGTTTTCTGTGATATCTCTAAGTCGGTCCAGGCAAATGCCGGAATTGTTTCTTTAAAAGGATACGGCTGATTTCAGTCCTCATTTTGAAACCATCTGAAAGTGTGTTGCGCCTCTTGACGTCGTTAACCACGGGATGTTAAAACATAGCCTTCCTTCTTTCTGATCCACATCTGAAAAAAATTCTGCTATCTGTCCGATCATTTATTTCCCTGAAAAAGAATTTTATACTTGTATATTTCACCCCTCTCTGTGCCAAAGTTAGATTCATTAAAATGTAACAGAGAGGGGTGAAATATGCAAGAATAAAACTCTTTTACAATCTTCCTAGGGAAATAAATGACCAGACAGATAGCAGATTTTTTCAAATGGGAACCAGAAGCAAGGAAGACTAGGTTTTAGAATCCCGTTGATAACGACGTCAAGAGACGTGGCACAGGTTCAAATTGTTTCAAGATGAGGATGGAAATCGGCAGTGCCCTCTTAAAGAAACCATTCCTGCTTGTGAATATGTAAGTCTGTCTCAACCTCAGATGAATTGTCGATAACGAAGTGTGGTTAATACTACTAGATGTTTAAAGAATTGCCTGAAACGTGCTTTGCCATAGGATACAAATGTCGATAAGCTGGTAACGTGCTTATGAATTCGATAGTATTCGGGGCGTTGCTGTTTCTAACTCGTCCTCTTCCACTCTTGGGCCTGACATTTGCAGACAAAAGCGTGGGCGAGAGAGACAGTGGCGCCTCAAAGCTCGTGACGTAACACGTCAGGGCGGCCCGATTGGGGAGAGTGGGCGCGCTGCTGTGGCACTCCGTCAAAGCAGTCTCGGGGGCCTGCAGGCAGTTTGACAGGTCTGAGTGGTGGGTGAGCCGATGGAGGCATGCGGAACGGAAATGCCAACGTTCAACGGTCGGCAAAGTAGGTCGTAATGGAAACTGCGCCTGAGCGTGCACCACTGGCGAACGGTCAAATGGTATACATTTGCGTCTTGCAGGATGGAATCGTTGAACCCAGAAATCACATAAATCATCCTGTATTTCTTTCAGTGATGATTCCCATGGTACTAACGCCCCATGTGTAACGCTGGTACTTTCGCTGCTACATGGGGACGAAGAATGCTATATTTACAACCCCCAAGAACTTATAACAATTTCTGCAGACATGCTACGACAAATTTCCGATAAACAATTTGGCGGTACAATTTCAACATCACCACACAAACGAGCAAAGTAACAGCATGTGGTAAACAGAATTATTGTAATATTCTACTTTTCAGTACTTAAAGTGCATTATGCATTAGTGATTTTTATTTCAAATGATAGAGCACAGCAATAATTCGTCCTTTTCTTGCAGGTTTTTTTCGGCAAAACTAGATTTGGGCTAGTGCCTAGCTATTATCAATGCACCGTTTGACCATATCAATACATGTTCTAGTTCGTCAGTCCCCTTTTGTTCAAGCAATTGTCACAGTTCTTTCAAGACTACTGTATCAACAGTAGTCTGGAAAGAACTGTGACAGAAACCCGAAAAACGGGGGACTAACGTACTAGAACGTCCATTGATACGATGAAATGGTGCATTGATAATGGCTAGGCCCTAGATCAAATCTAGGTATGCCGAATAAAACCTGCAAGAAAAGGACGACTCATTGCTGTGCTCTATCATTTGAAAGTCATATCATAGTCGTTGAGTGCACCCATGTTCCTAATGGAAGGTATTCTGAAGAGTGATTTTTATTCTTAAAACAGTTAAATAATTTTAAAACAGTGTACCATCCGTAAAACTGACTTCGCCAGTAATATTGGAAGAAAAAAACTTGTTGTTGTACCTTCTCCTTTGCTAAAGCAATTTGTAATATATTTGTAAAACTTTTAATTAATGCTTCTAGATATTTTCAGAGTGAAATTATAATCAGTATACTATTTGAATCAATTTATCAATGCTATTATATGCCGCTAGGGTAATTAATTAAATACACTCCTGGAAATTGAAATAAGAACACCATGAATTCATTGTCCCAGGAAGGGGAAACTTTATTGACACATTCCTGGGGTCAGATACATCACATGATCACACTGACAGAACCACAGGCACATAGACACAGGCAACAGAGCATGCACAATGTCGGCACTAGTACAGTGTATATCCACCTTTCGCAGCAATGCAGGCTGCTATTCTCCCATGGAGACGATCGTAGAGATGCTGGATGTAGTCCTGTGGAATGGCTTGCCATGCCATTTCCACCTGGCGCCTCAGTTGGACCAGCGTTCGTGCTGGACGTGCAGACCGCGTTAGACGGCGCTTCATCCAGTCCCAAATATGCTCAATGGGGGACAGATCCGGAGATCTTGCTGGCCAGGGTAGTTGACTTACACCTTCTAGAGCATGTTGGGTGGCACGGGATACATGCGGACGTGCATTGTCCTGTTAGAACAGCAAGTTTCCTTGCCGGTCTAGGAATGGTAGAACGATGGGTTCGATGACGGTTTGGATGTACCGTGCACTATTCAGTGTCCCCTCGACGATCACCAGTGGTGTACGGCCAGTGTAGGAGATCGCTCCCCACACCATGATGCCGGGTGTTGGCTCTGTGTGCCTCGGTCGTATGCAGTCCTGATTGTGGCGCTCAGCTGCACGGCGCCAAACACGCATACGACCATCATTGGCACCAAGGCAGAAGCGACTCTCATCGCTGAAGATGACACGTCTCCATTCGTCCCTCCATTCACGCCTGTCGCAACACCACTGGAGGCTGGCTGCACGATGTTGGGGCGTGAGCGGAAGACGGCCTAACGGTGTGCGGGACCGTAGCCCAGCTTCATGGAGACGGTTGCGAATGGTCCTCGCCGATACCCCGGGAGCAACAGTGTCCCTAATTTGCTGGGAAGTGGCGGTGCGGTCCCCTACGGCACTGCGTAGGATCCTACGGTCTTGGCGTGCATCCGTGCGTCGCTGCGGTCCGGTCCCAGGTCGACGGGCACGTGCACCTTCCGCTGACCACTGGCGACAACATCGATGTACTGTGGAGACCTCACGCCCCACGTGTTGAGCAATTCGGGGTACGTCCACCCGGCCTCCCGCATGCCTACTATACGCCCTCGCTCAAAGTCCGTCAACTGCACATACGGTTCACGTCCACGCTGTCGCGGCATGCTACCAGTGTTAAAGACTGCGATGGAGCTCCGTATGCCACGGCAAACTGGCTGACACTGACGGCGGCGGTGCACAAATGCTGCGCAGCTAGCGCCATTCGACGGCCAACACCGCGGTTCCTGGTGTGTCCGCTGTGCCGTGCGTGTGATCATTGCTTGTACAGCCCTCTCGCAGTGTCCGGAGCAAGTATGGTGGGTCTGACACACCGGTGTCAATGTGTTCTTTTTTCCATTTCCAGGAGTGTAATTATTTTATGCACTACAGTGCAGTCAGTTGGGCTTATCAGCGCAGTATGTAGTTGAGGAAAATTTCATCTTTAGGTTTTCGTCCCTCAGTCAATAATAGGGGAATCCTCTTAGAATCACATTGATCTCCGTCTGTCTGCCCGTCTGTCAAGACCCCTTTTTCATAGGGACCGGTAGGGGTAGCAAGCTGAAGTTTATGCGCAGTACTAAGGTCTCTTGTCCATGTAGGGTGTAAAATTTGATCTTCTACGTCAATGCAATCAAAAGATAAGTACATTTGTGTCATACTTTGTTACTCACAAACTCACTCCTCAGAATCTATAGATGAACTGTCCGTATACATAATTAAGTTGGCAGAAACCCTCAGAGAGTGAGTCCTGCTCGCACTTGTCAATTTACGTCAGTTATCAGTCTTCTGACTGGCTTGTTCCCTCCCACCACAAATTTCTTTTTGTTATGAAACATCACAAAACACAAATGGCTGATCTAACTTATAGCTTGAAATGTACTTGCCGAAGAGAACAGTTTGATCTTGCCTAAGATAGACAATGTTATTCTCAAGTTTAAATTAACGGTATTATTGGTTAAAATCAGTTCTTAGTTCAGCTTTGACTGACACCAAAGTCAGACACACATTGCACGTATAGTGACCTGGATATTGGTTTATTAACATCGTCTTTCAGTAAAAAATGTTTGTCACCTTCCGCTAATAATGATAAATTATGGTGACACATAGTAGTGCTAAACATACAAAATCTAGCAGGCCAAACGTCTGCTGCCGACAAACACTCGTACACATAGACACACAATCAACAGGTGCATAAGCCACAAGTGGCAGGGCCTCAAGACTGCTCACCTCTGCAGGTCCACAATGCCGACAGCTGAACATCAACAAGCCCGCTCTCAGCTCGCAATCCAGGTGCTTCGAAGAGATGACGTACTGAACAGTAGTAACATACTTGGTATTGCTAAGAAACGAGGATTTCTATGCTCTCAATTACATTTCAGACTCATCCAAACATTACAGTGATTCTGTGCTAAGGTATTTACTTCATTTTTCAATAAAAACAGTCATCACCTGCTGACAATGATAAACCGTGATGCTACATGGTGGAAAATACATTACACTTTCCAAGTTGGTAACACTTCCTGCAATTTGTCGTTGGTGAGTGTGGCTTTTCTCTCTGGTTTCGAGGTGTTTATCCAGCCGTGCACTGTGTGCTGTGGGCAGTCAGTGAAACCACAACGACAGACCCACTGCTTCAGCGGCTGAACCGCAAGCTGAGAGCGGACTTGTTGATCTGTGGCTGTCTGTATGCACTGAGTAATTGCAGACCTGTGGAGCTCAGTTGTCTTGAGGCGCTGCGACCCGTGCCTTATGGATTCCATGATAGTGTGTCTCTGTGTGAGAGGGTTTGTTGTCAGGGGACAGTTGACCGGCTAGATTTTGTATGTCACGATTAGCGCTACGGTTGAACTGGTCGGCTACATCGGCAGTAGCTATTGCTACTAATATAAGTTGCGGTTCTTGTCTGTTTCTAGCACTGAGAGCATTTCTGATTAGTTTCTGAGGCATTTCTTGTGACTTGTACCTATTGCTGATGTATGAGGCTATTTGACCGGATTTTCCCATAGCATGGTGATGTGTAGTACGCTTTATCGGAATTTTGCTGTGATAGGACGATATATAGGGCAATTTCTTACAATTTTGCTGTGATATGTCGACGTACAGGGCAATTTGCTAAAATTTCGCTGCAATATGTCAATGTATATGGCAATTTGTTGCGTTGTTCTGTAAAATGGCGATGTGTGGGGTCAATTTGTTACAAACATGTCGTGAAATGACGATGTATTTTGCAAGAACTGTCGTGTAGTCTTTAGCGTGTGCACCTAGTGTATGTCAGCGTAGTTATCACTACAAGCAAATTATAACAAACGTTTTGGACTACTAGGTAAGTTAATACCTTGGAATGAGTCTGTGTAATGTTAGCGTGACTTTGAAAAGTAATTGAATTTGGGTGATTGAGAAAAAACAGCAACGTCTTTTCTTACCTACATTAATCTCTCAAGTAGGGCCATTTGGATAAAAGGGTGGAATGGAGTGACTGAGTTCAGCTTAACAGTACAACTTTTGTCCATTTATTGGTAACATAATTAAGAAGCATCATACAATGACAAATATTATTTTTTCTGAAGAATAAGTTACACTCATTAAATTTTTTTAACATTTGGCAAACGAAATTATGCAAAGATTGGGGCGCCCTCCCTGACGTCCACACCTCGGCGCCTCCTTCCTTATAGTAAGCAAGCGATCACCCTCTTGGGTCAGTTCATGGCTTCCGTAATTTATAAATCGGTTGTGGTCAACAATGCGGCCAGGGCGGATCTCTTTGAGTTGGATGCCTTCCGGGCCTTTGGCTTCACCATCGACGAGAATGTTCATCTGGTGTCTTCCCAGGTTCCGTTCCCGGCAGCCTATAGCTTGAGCACAGAATTCCAGGACCTCTTCTCGCCGGACGTCGGCTGTGCTCAAGATTTTCATGCGTCGCCCCAGCTGAAACCGTCTGCCCGCCCGAAGTACTTCCGAGCCTGGGATGTTCCCCACGCCCTCCAGCAGCCTCTTCATCAAGAAATGGACCGTCTCGCTATGGAGGGAATAGTCACTCCGGTCCGTTCCAGTTCGTGGGCGACACCCCTGATCGTCCTCAAGAGACCAGACGAGCGTCTTCGAGTTTGTGGCGACTTCAAGACTACGCTTAATCCTCAGCCACAGGTTGAAGACTATCCCCTCCCGCGTCCCGAGGACCTGTTCTCCAAGTTCGCGGGGGGACAACTTTTTTTGAAGATCGATCTTACCGAGGCGTAACCCACTGGGCCGTCGACAACACACCGTTTGGGCTGTTCCGGTTGAACCGCCTCATGTATCTCAAAAAATGGTTCAAATGGCTCTGAGCACTATGGGACTTAACATCTGTGGTCATCAGTCCCCTAGAACTTAGAACTACTTAAACCTAACTAATCTAAGGACATCACACACATCCATGCCCGAGGCAGGATTCGAACCTGCGACCGTAGCAGTCCCGCAGTTCCGGACTGAGCGCCTGAACCGCTAGACCACCGCGGCCGGCTCATGTATCTCATCGCTAGTGCTCCGAAAATTGTTCCTGCGCCTGCGGACTGCAGGCCTAAAATGCAACCTTGCTAAATGCTCTTTTTTTCAACCTGCTATCTCCTACCTGGGTCACATCATTTCCTGCGATAGCATTTCGCCTACCTCCTCCCACATCGCTACTCTAATGGCCCTTCCCCGTCCATGTGACGTCCATCAATTGCGGTCTTTCCTGGGTAAAATTGCCTACTATCGAAAGTTCATTCCCTCCGCCGCCCACATTGCGGCAACCTTCCATCACCTATGCCGAAAGAACGTGCCTTTTCATTGGTCCACGGCTTCTGAATCGGTTTTCCAAACCTGAAAGCAGAGGTTGCAGTCTGCAGCATTTCGCACACCATATAACCCATCTCATCCTCTCCTCTTGGCTACGGACGCCTCAGACTACGGTGTTGGGGCTGTCATGTCGCACCGTCTACCGAATGGATCGGAACGCCCGGTGGCGTACATGTCTAAATCCCTTACAGAGGCCCAATGCAAGTATTCTCAAATTGAGAAGGAAGCCCTAGCCACCGTGTTTGCCTGTACCAAATTCCTGCCGTACCTTTAATCACTGACCATAAGCCCCTCATGGCCCTATTTCTCCCATCAGCCCAGTTACCCAGAAAGACTTGCCACCGCCTGCAGCGATGGGCCCTATTCCTTTCACGTTTTAGGTACATCATCCATTTCCGGCCCACCTCCCATCATGCCAACGCCGATGCCTTGTCTCGTCTCCCCCCCCCCCCCCCTAGCCCGGATTCTGCATTCGATTCGTCGGACTTCCTAATTTTTCAGGTCGATGACGACATACAGTATGCAACTGCTGCATTCCCAGTCACAGCTGAGAGGGTGGCTGCAGTGACGACCGCAGATCCGCACCTCCTCCTCCTGGTGTGCCGCTATGTTCTCCGTGGCTGGCCGACACTTTCTCCGCCTCGCGCCCAGACTGCCCTCCAATTCTTCTTCTCCATCCGCCATCAACTGGTGGCCATCAATGGGGTACTCCTCCGTCCGGAAAATGACGCCACTCTATGAGTCATCATACCAACCTCCCTGTGGACCTGGATTCTCCACGTCTTACATCAAGGTCACTGGGGTATTGCCCAGAAGAAAACTCTCACACATCACCATGTCTTCTGTAGGTGTGACAGCAGATGTGGAGTGCATGGTTCGGGGTTGTCAGCAGTGTACCCAGGCCCTTACCACACTTCGCCAGTCCTTCCAATCCTGGCCAGCCCCTTCCCTCCCATGGGAACGTATCCATGTAGATTTTGCGGGACCCTTCCTCAGCGCTTACTGATCACTCGTCACAAATGCCTACTCCCACTTCCCTATCATTATCCAATGCTCCTCTATCACCACAGAGAATACCATCATGGCCTTGTCAAAAATATTTTCCAGTGAAGGCCTTCCCGTCACCTTGGTATCAGACAAAGGCCTGTACTTTCGCAGTCAAGAGTTCACCAAATTCTGTCATGATAATGGTATCCACCACGTCTTTACCCCTCCTTTCCATACCAAAGTCAATGGACAGGCGGAGTGCCTTGTTCACACTTTTAAAACTCAGATGAAGAAGTACACGGAGGACTGTTCTCTGGAAGAAGCTCTTACGTTATTTCTCAGTACCTACAGGGCCACACCGATGAGTGACAGGAGTCCTGTCCAACTGCTCCATGGTAGCCAGTCTCAGACCCTACTCCATCTTTTCCTACCACAGGTTGGACCTCGCACCCTGCCAGATGCTTCCCAATATTCATCCAGCTCCAAGGTGTGGGCTTGTGCTTTCAGGTCCTGTCCCAGCTGCCATTCGGGGGTCGTTTCCAGCCCCATGGTTGACAAATTTTCGACCTATGCCTGGACGACAGGGTGGTTTCACGTCACCGCAACCAACTGCGTCTTCATTTCCTTGAGCAGCCACAGCCCCAAACACCAGCTCCTCTCTCTCTCTCTCCCATCGCCGGTCCCTTCCTTGGGGCCTATGTTGATGCCCTCTCCTCAGTTGGTGGATGATCTTCCCGCAGATAACCAGCAGATGCTGGCTGCTAGCCCTACACTGCTTCATAATCTGGACCCGGGACAGCTCCAGAACCTTCCCCTAAACCCACTTCCTGGCCCCTCTTCGACGCCGCCTTGGTTGGACGACGCGGACGTCTCCACGCCACTTGCCCAGCCCAACGTCGCCACCGAGCGAGGTGGCGCAGTGGTAGCACACTGGACTCGCATTCGGGAGGACGACGGTTCAATCCCGCGTCCGGCCATCCTGATTTAGGTTTTCCGTGATTTCCCTAAATCGCTCCAGGCAAATGCTGGGATGGTTCCTTTGAAAGGGCACGGCCGATTTCCTTCCCCATCCTTCCCTAATCCGATGAGACCGATGACCTCGCAGTTTGGTCTCTTCCCCCAAACAATCCAAAATCCCAACGTCGCCTCACAACCGCCACCACTGTGGCGTTCCTGCCGCCTCGCGCAGAAAGCGGCGCCATACTCTCTGGCAGCCAGGTTCCAATGCCTACTTCAGGAGGACTTAGCAGCGGATCAGCCTATGGCACCGGGCTATATTGGTACTCTCTCCCCCGCGGTTGCCTGTCCTGCACTAGCTTTTCCAAGGGGGAAGGGGAGGTATTATAAGGTAGCCCCTGAGGGCCGGCAACCCATATTGTACCACAGAGGACGACGTTGTCTATGGTCAAGGCATACCAAAAGCATCATGGTAAACACCGGCTGTTTACATACAAGATAATGGAAACAAACATTCCGAGCACTACTTCCTGCAGGGGGAGCTCGAGCCACGGCCTGCGGTAAGTATCACTATGCCAAAACCTGATTGGCTGGAGACAGCTATTTAGGGCCTAGAACCAGCCCTGAAGTTCAGTTCACGCCGGATGCCGACCTCGGGTACCGCGTCCGTTGAAGATTACGTCTTCGTCTCTGAATAGTGCTGTTACTACTGTGTGTGTGTGTGTATGTATGTGTGTGTTACCACAAACTTTTGTGGAAAATTAGAAGTGAACTTTTTTTTGCCTCAGTTAGGAGACTTTTACTGGCATCGATATTGTTACCTTTCGTTTGTTGTTCAGTCATCAACTTTGTGAACTAACATCAATAAAAGTTGTGTTTGTGGTAAATTGCGAATTGTCAGTCACAACACTTATAGCATATGTTTGCCGCATGACCGACAATACTTGTCCTTGAATGGCCATCTTACAGTTACTGGTGGTAAAGGCTGCGAGCAGCCTTATGCGCAGCGCCTGTAAGTCGAGGGCAGTGGAGAGCTGGCGTGCCCTCTAGGAGAATGCAAAGGAGGCGGTTGGTTAGCTACAGAGGTAAAGATATTATACCATGCTTTAGATTTCATATCAATGCACTATTATGGTTCTATCCTCCCGCACCTAAAAGTCAAACCTGGGGAGGAGTGATCGTCCTGAGCGCCTTCCTCCCTTTCTTTTACCGAGTGCATATGGCCTCGCAGTCATTAGAAGAAATGCTATGATGAACCTTATCGAGTTTACCGTTATCCAAATTTCGAACTAGCAGTCTACCAGGGTGGGCATCCTTAGAATATGATGTGGTCCAACAAAATGTGGCAATGGATTAGCTGGAATTCTGTCTGATATCTTTCTCTGAGCCCAGAGGTTCTTTACGATAACAAGATCCCCAATCCTTAACGAGACAGGCCTCGTACAATTGTTACACCTTCGGGTCTCTCGCCTGTTTGCTGAACGAATTTTATTAACCGCCTTACCCTAATTTCTTTGAATTGATACCAGGTTCGTTCTTCCCGTGGATGCAGACCAAAGGTTGGATACTAGTGAGTTAGTTGGATATTCAAGCATTAATTTGACGGGGGTGGTCTCATGCGCCTCATTTGCAGCGGGATTGGAGGCAAAGTTAAGCAGTTGATGGACTGATCCCAATTAATCGGAGATTGGGTATGATACGTAACCATCACTGATTACAGTTTCTGAACAACACTTTCTGAGATAATGGCGATATGTGATATGACGCTACCAAAACGGAATTTCTTAAATTTTCTGGAAGTGAAGGTAGGCGCATTATCAGGACTCACCTCTTGTGAGAGCAAAAGTAAGAAAGTTTTTCATCAAGATTTTGAATTGAGAAACCCGTTGTCGTACCCCTACACAAATCGGGTCAAATAATCCACCACAGTAAAAAGTACTTATTGCTGTTCTTTGTGCGTGAAAGCGATTGCACAGGTAAAGGCTATGGAGGACTGATTGATTCCATATAAGTGGTTGCACTCCTTGGAAGGCCAACTTCTTTGCCTTCCTCAGTCCCATTTCCGGGAAACAACGTCTGTCGTTATCTTTTTCAAGTGTAACTATACAGTCATGCGATAAATATCCCACGCTATTACAACTAAAACAGATTACACGATCTAGTGCACGTTAACTACCATCGCAATATTAAGGGGAAGAGTTCCCCGAAAAATTACTCTTTCGCTCAGCGATACTCCTTATCTCATTAGCAAAACTACTGCCTTCTATATCCCGAACAATTTGGTCCAGGTCAAGGAAACTGGCTCCGTATTTGCAGTTCATATACTAACTGGTCTTTCTTCATGTGCCGAAACCAACAACATCTCTCACGACAATGACTGAGAACAGAATCACCTGGGAACAAAACAACTAAAGCGTATGCAAAACAAAGGCTTCACAAAATAAATTTAGCTTTTTATGCCCTTTTCTGGTATGACAATTCACTCACCACCACAACCAAGCTCCGCTACCATCGAAAACGATAGTTAGGGAGGACCTGTAAGTGGTAAGGTGCAGGCCTCCAAGAAGGTAACACTTTACATATAAAAGATACATCGATTTTTTCAGCAATTTGTGTAATTTTTTTAACAAGTGAAATTCGTCAGACTCAAATGAATGCAATTATTTATATCAATACAGAATAATCGGAAATAAACATTTAATATTTCAGATTTTATTCATCTTACTTTGAATTTCAGATTTTGACATTGTATAGAACATAACCTCAGTAAAATGGTTCTGTCTTAATTTAAATTCAATAAAGCACAATATGAATTCAGGCAGTACTAGAGCAGACAGAAAAAGATTTCAGTTAACCGTTGTTCCAGAATAATACATCAAGCATGAATAGATCATTAGTTAACCCATCAGTTAACGCCTTAAGCCATGAAATCGTGCCAGCTTGAAGGCTTTAAATTGGATATGCTTTTGGCATATATCTTCTTGAAATATAGAAATGATAATTTCCTATCATAAGGTTAGTATGTTTCTCTTTCGTTTTTTTATTAACGTCTCTAATACTTTGTCATCTGTATTAAGTAACGTAATAGAAGTAATGCGCTGCTGAAATTGTTTCTCATCATGATAAAAACGCTAATTCCTTGATCATTAGGAAACAACTCAGACTAGTAATGTGTAAGGTTTAGTCGTGCCAAGCTCTAAATAAACATTGAGAAGCAGATCGACCAATTCTGATGGTTAAAATGGTTCAAATGGATCTAAGCACTATGGGACATCCATGCCAGAGGCAGGATTCGAACCTGCGACAGTAGCAGCAGCGCGGCTCCGGACTGAAGCGCCTAGAACCGCTCGGCCACAGCGGCCGGCTCTGATTGTTACCCTGGGTCTCTGTGAACTATTGCTTTATCGTCGTCATTGGTTAGCTACGCTATAAGCATTGTATGCTCTTCAGTAATGACCAAGCACAATTTCTCCCTGTTGTAGTGCTATGCAATTTCTTAAATCTGCGTCTAAACTGGATTCTGTGTATGATTCGGCATAATACTGCGTGTTGTGACGTATTATTAAAATTTTGACTGTGTACTAGTTGTTTCCGTCCACTCAAAACTATCCGGACATTAGAGTGGCAGTGACAGCAGAATTATTGGTCAGGGGAGTTCAGTGAGTTCAAATGTGAACTCGTCGTTGGATGTTACCCGAGGAACAAATGGATCAGAGATATGTCAGTCGTTCTAGTGCTGCTCGAGTTGACTGTTGGTGACCGTGAAATGGAAACGCTAAGGAAGAGCTACATCTAAATCGAGACCAGAAAGACCTAGTGTATCGCATCAATTCAGAGGATAGAGTCATTCGAGAGCTCCAAAGTGGTACCAGCTGTCCAGCTAGCACAATTGCTGTGCGTATGGAGTTAAAAAGAATGGGGTGAAATAATCGAGGAACTTCTCGTGAGCCACAAATTTCAATTGTCAGTCCTAAGCGATGCTTGAGGCGATGTAAAGAGCTACGCCGCGGGACCGTGGATGGCTGGAAATGAGTGATTCGGAGTGATGAATGACGCTGTGCTCTGTGGCAGTCCGATGTTAGTGTTTCGGTTTGGTGAATTACTAGGGAATTTAACCTGCCATCATGTGAAATGACAATGTGGAAGTATAGATGGTGTGGTTTTACGGTATGGGGATGTTTTTTCGTGTTTAGGGTGTGGCGCCCTTACTGCTCTTAAGAAAACGTCAAATGCGGAAGAATATGAACCGGTTTTACAGTAGAACATTTCGGAGTCGATGCCTGTTGATAAGAGCAAGACAATCGAACCTTATAAGGAAAAGTACCATCAGACCTGTACCTTGAGAATGTCTTTGTTCTATCGCACGACTAGTTCCGGTGACACACTACCGTCATCCTCAGGCTTCATCAGTGACAGTAGAGTAGTTGATTTCCTTGGCGCATTTATTGTGGAATCCTTATTACTAGCACACGTGGGCTAGCTTTCATCAGGAGTCTATACTCGACACCGTGTTGTCTCCAACGCCGTCATATAGGTGAAGGATGGACACACCCCCTATTGTTATCTGGTAATGGGGGTCCGGATACTTTCGATCAGACGCTTTCTCTGTGTAGTATGGGCTCTAGACTCGTCATCCACATCTTATTGTATTGAAAATTCAAGTTGGATAGTGGGCTGCTAACTGACATGCTTTGTGGGATTGGTGTATTACTGCTATGATCATTTCTTGGTAAAGGGTAATTATTGTAACGTTATTGCGCAGTAAATTGGAGCTTTTTTATAACTTTCTTGCGGCCATGAAATAAAATTCCTGCATTTGTTTCTGGTATTAGACCCATTCCTTGATCACAGAACTGTGCCATTTCTGATGCATAGTATGGCGTATTTGCGCCATCAACATGTTCATGTAGAGCACCTTGTATGTACCCTCGAAGTTGCCCAGCAGCCTTCATGCAAATTTTGTTCTAAATTCGTATATTTCAATAGTGCACGGTTAAGGTAATGCACTCTCCATCCACGATATACAAATTTGTAGCTTGTGACTTCATTCATGCCCATTACGGTCGGAGGCAGGCAATGGCTAACCACCTCCACTAGGACCTTGCCTAGTACGGCGATGCGGCTCTTCCGCATGGTTCCAATACGCTCTGTCAAGGAGTATGGGACTTCATCATCATCATCAGCTTGTGACTAATGGAGTCGTGGTACGTGATGTAGGAATTTTATGCAGACAGGAAGTGTTGATGTGAAGCATCACATTGGACGATCTGGAACAGGTGAATCCGATACAGAAGTGATACTGTTGGCCCCTCAACTTTCACTGCTGCAGCCTGTTTGGAGGGCGTAGCAACAACTGGGAATCCTTCGGGCGACAGTGCAGTTGGTGCTTCGGAAATGTTTACGGATATACCCCTACCGAATGCAACTGTTGCTCGCATTGAAACCAGATGACAAGACACAACGTATGTAATTGGCTGTGGACGGTATTCACCGTCCGGGGAAGGATGGAAATTTTCTAAACAATCTACCATTTTCTGATGAGGCAACATTCCACGTGTGTGTAAGGTAAACAAACGCAATGTTCATATCTGTGGCACCATAAATCTGGCTGAAGGGATACGCGACAATGCGAAAGGGGATATGTGCTGTTGTTTTATTGGTTGATCGTATTTTGGGACCATTTTTCCAGAAAAACAGCTAATTCCAACAATTAACTTGTTTTGCTGGAGCTGTTTGCGTTACTGCAACTGGAAGACTGCCAAGACACAGTCATTTTCCAACAAGGCGCTACACCGCCGTATTGGGCTCATACTGTGCTAGATATTCTAGTCCGAGTGTTTCCAGATCGCTGAATTGGCAGGGGTGGTCCAATTCCCTGGCCTCCTAGGTCGTCTGACTACACTGATGGACTTGTTTCTATGGCGGAATGTCAAAGACATTCTACACAAACACTGTGTTAAGGACAGAGTCTACTAAACTCCTGTCAACCATATCAATGATGTAAACAACCGAATAGTTGCTGCAATAGCCACACTTGCAGCGGATACGTTGCGTCGAGTGTGGACAGAGTTTATATACCAACTGCATGTTGTGTGCGCCACGAAAGGCGCACATGCTGAAACTGATTGAATGCCATAAAAACTTTGTGAGATAGCGCGTCACACAAGCCAAATATATTGTGAGTATCATAGTTAGTTTGGGTGCTATAACACATTCAAATGGTTGATATGGCTCTGAGGAGCATGGGACTCAACATCTGAGGTCATCAGTCCCCTAGAACGTAGAACTACTTAAACCTAACTTATCTAAGGACATCACACACATCCATGCCCGAGGCGTAGCGGTCGCGCAGTTCCAAACTGAAGCGCCTAGAGCCGCTCGGCCACTGCGGCCGGCATAACACATTAAAGTCGTAGCAACATGTAGAGACACACTGTATTCTTGCATCTCTCTGAAATTTTTCCGTTTGTCCACTGTATATGGAAGGCTTCTTCACTGTTCGGCAGGTATTTTCACCGAAACGTAGGGAACTGAGGTATTAAACTCAATACATCATAATTAAATTATTATTCTGTAACCAAAATACCTGTGAAAGGTTCAATTCTTTTTCTCCTGCTGTTGTGTGTGCTTCACGTGTTTTGTGGGGCAGTGTAACTGTAGTGAATTTCGTTTAGATTATAAGGGGCGATTACGAATGACTCAAGTACTAAAACACAATTCCCATAGCCGGCCGCAGTTGCCGAGCGGTTCTAGGCGCTTCAGTCTGGAACCGTGCGACCGCTGCGGTCGCAGGCTCGAATCCTGCCTCGGGCAAGGATGTGTGTGATGTCCTTAGGTTAGTTAGGTTGCAGTAGTTCTAAGTTCTAGGGCACTGGTGACCTCAGATGTTAAGTCCCATAGTGATCAGAGCCATTTGAACCATTTTGAACAATTCCCATAGATGTCACCACTGGTGGGAGATATATGTGTGATCGACCTCTGCTGTAGAAGGTGCCATTCCTCAACAAACGTCAAAAGTGGGCAAGTCTTGCACTGAGCCCGGACAATGCTTGTACAAGTACAATAAGGTAAATCATGGGTCGATTTACGTGTTACGAAATTGATTGGCCACTCCATGGAGTGCTGTGTGCACAACGACCATGTATGTTAAATTAAGAGCAAGGTCAGCGTTGGCCGTAATATTGATGTTTTATTGATTGCAGAATCGATTTTCGATCACATAGTGTTCATCTTCAGTGCTGTACGAATTAAACTCAGACACTGGTATCAAGTTATCAATAACCAAAACTGAGAAGCGATCACAATAACTTCTCAGTTTTGGTTATTGATAACTAGAGTTATTGTGATCGCTTCTCAGTTTTGGTTATTGATAACTTGATACCAGTGTCTGAGTTTAATTCGTACAGCACTGAAGATGAGCACTATGTGATCGAAAATCGATTCTTCTATCAATAAAACATCAATATTACGGCCAACGCTGACCTTCCTTTTAATTATTACTAAATGGCAACAAAACAATACAAATATAGTGTCGTCTTCATTATGGCACAACGATTTTCATTTTTACGTGCATGGACGCCATTGTTTTACATGCTTGCAGCCCATATGGTAACTCTATATCATGTCGTGCGAAACCACACGCGCGCCTTGTATGCGGAATGCGTGTGGGCCGTGGCTCGGCCTGTCTTACGTTAGTAGCTTGCTGCTTCTCGGAAGTAACCGGTAAAGCGCGACGTTTCGTTTAGTACTGCGGTCGGAATAAATCCTTTCAGTTTAGCAAATCGTGGTATCAGCGCTGTTTAGACTTCGCTGTTTATTTGAGGTCTTAAGGGCAGTTACAAGTTCAGCTGCTGTTCCCACAAAACAGAGGCTTTCTAGAGATCAATCGTCACAAGTTTTAAAATGAATGTTAATGACGGACGAGACAGGTGAGAATTCTAAACATATGTACATATTGACCATTTGCTATGAACCGACATTGCAAAATGGCTGACATCGATATAAGTGTCCAAGGAGCAGAAAAGCAACTGAAATCACTAAACAGAGGATAGTCCACTGGACCTGACGGGATACAAATTCGATTCTACACATAGTACGCGAGAGAGCTAGCCCCCCTCTAACAGCCGTGTACCGCAAGTCTCTAGAGGAACGGAAAGTTCCAAATGATTGGAAAAGAGCACAGGTAGTTCCAGTTTTCAAGAAGACGTTAAAGTAATTTGTGGCGTGCCGCAGGGTAGTGTTATGGGACCATTGCTTTTCGCAATATGTATAAATGACCTAGTAGATAGCGTCAAAAGTTCCATGCGGCTTTTCGCGGATGTTGCTGTAGTATACAGAGAAGTTGCAGATTAGAAAATTGCAGCGAAATGCAGGAAGATCTGCAGCGGATAGGCACTTGGTGCAGGGAGTGACAACTGATCCTTAACATAGGCAAATGTAATGTATTGCGATTACACAGAAAGAAGGATCCTTTATTATGTTATTATATGATATCAGATTAAACAATGGTAGCAGTTACTTCTGTAAAATACCTGGCAGTATGCACACGGAACGATTTGAAGTCGAATGATCGTATAAAGTTAATTGTTGCTAAGGTGGGTGCCATGTTGAGATTCATTGGGAGAGTCTTTAGATAAGGTAGTCCATCAACAAAGGAGGTGGCCTGCAAAACACTCGTCGACCTATACCTGAGTATTGCTCATGAGTGTGGGATCCGTACCAGGTCGGGTTGACAGAGGAGATAGAGAAGATCCAAAGAAGAGCGGCGCGTTTCGTCACATGGTTATTTGGTAAGCGTGGTAGCGTTACGGAGATGTTTAGCAAACTCAAGTGGCAGACTCTGCAAGAGAGGCGCTGTGCGTCGCGTTGTAGCTTGCTGTCCAGGTTTCGAGAGGGTGCATTTCTGGATGAGGTATCGAATATATTACTTCCCCCTACTTGTACCTCCCGAGGAGATCCCGAATGTAAAATTAGAGAGATTCGAGCGCGCACGGAGGCTTTCCGGCAGTCGTTCTTCCCGCGAACCATACGCGACTGGAACAGGAAACGGAGGTAATGACAGTGGCACGTAAAGTGCCCTCTGCCACACAACGTTGGGTGGCTTGCGGAGTATAAGTGTAGATGTAGATGTAGAATGTGCGTAGGTAACTAAAAAGAATGTGATACAGTGGTGGGGTGTGTCCTCCTGAGCCACACACTTCTCTAGTCAGTGCTACGTGACGCTTGACGCTTGCGGTGACAAAAGAGAGACGCCACCGCACGTTGGATAACTGTCAACGGGTGATTTGGATTGGTAAATCTCCTTATACACTTTTGTGAATGCCTGTAGATCGTTACCTGCCATCAAGTGTGGTACTAGCACTGAAGTACAGAGGAGGTGGCGTTACGGTTTGGGGTAGGGAATCGTGGTTAGCGTGTGGTCCCTTATAGCGCCTAACAAAACGCTAAATGCGGAAGGTTATTAAAACATGC
This sequence comes from Schistocerca americana, assembly GCF_021461395.2. NCBI lineage: Eukaryota > Metazoa > Arthropoda > Insecta > Orthoptera > Acrididae > Schistocerca > Schistocerca americana. The sequence continues at coordinate 101,688,242 of NC_060120.1, read as the reverse complement.
AGCAGCATTGTCTGCAGCGTACCGCAAAGGAACAATCTGGAACGATTGTTGTGGTATGAGCTTGACAATGCGTTCTGTCAAAAAGCAGAGTCTGAGAGGCAATTGTCTGTCGACAGTAATGTTCCTGAAATGGTCTGGCCGGCCCAGAGTACCAACCTGAACAAAACGGATGAGTTAGAACACTTCGCTAGAGACCCCAGTGTCTTGCATCATTATTTCCTTTGATGTCAGTTCCTGAGGAGGAATGGGCTGCTGTGACTTCATAGACATTCACACATCCCAGTAAAAGTGCTCCCGTCAGAGTTAAGGCAATCACGAAGGCAGAGGGTGTAAACACCCCATATTAATATGCAGCAGTTGGTATTCGGATACTCGTGAACAGATAGTTTATTTTATCTTAGGTATAATTTCCACGTCACTACGGAGTGCTGTGGAGGGCAAAAACTGTAGGGGACGTCGGAAGTTCCAAAGACTTCTCGCGGATTTTTGTTGTTACCGTGTTCTGTACGAAGACTGGTTTGTTGCAGCACGCTACTCTGGCATGTGCAAGGTTCTATATTTCTACGCAACCACTTTAATCAAAATTCATTTCAATGTGCTTACTGTATTTAGTTAATTGAAGGTCTCCCTATAATCTCTCCCTGCCCCCTCCCCCTCCACACACAAACGCAAACAGACACATCTCTGTCTATTACCAAATGGACGAGTTCTTGACGCTTCCGAATGTGTTGTATTAACTAACCCCTGGTTTTAGTCAAGTTATGACATGGGTCTCTTTTATCATCGAGTTCGATTAAGCGCCTCATCATTAGTTTCCCGAGCCGTGTATCTTCAGCATTCTTCTGAAACATCGCATTTAAAAATGTCTATTCTATTATTCTCTTAACTTTACGTGACCCATTTTTCGCTTTCTTGCAGGTCTACACTGCAGACAAATACGTTTAGGAAGGACTTTTCAAAGTCCAGATTAAGCCAGGCGCTGTGGTCGAGTGGTTCTAGGCGCTTCAGTCCGGAACCACGTGGTTGCTACGGTCGTAGATTCGAATCCTGCAGCGGGCATGCCTGAGTGTGATGTCCTGAGGTTAGTTAGGTTTAAATAGTCTAGGGGGCCGATGACCTCAGATGTTAAGTCTGATACTGCTTAGAGCCTTTTGAACTATTGGAAGTCCATATTAATTTCTTAGCTGCAAAGAAGTCTACTACCGTTTCTTTTTGTTACAAATGACAGAAATTTGCTATATTGCCAGTAGTAACTCGATTTAAAATATCTATTTATTTTTGTCTCTTTCATGACTGTACAATTTAGTATTTGTTGGCAATTCATAGTTATGGCATAACCTGACAGACAGACATATTTGATTTGCAGTAAAAACTTATGTTTCATGCAGCAGGTTTGTCAGGCTTCAAAACCAACACCATCAGAAAACGTTTTTGGCAGTTAGCTGCGACATACAGTGGTGGAAATATTTATTGCATCACCTCTCACAATTAACAGTTTTTGTTACAATCATTGAATAACTGAGCTAAATTTGCCTGATTTCTCTTGATTCTATCAGAAATGAGTATACACAATAATTTTTGTCAATTTGTTTTTAATCTTAATTTTTGTTTTTGTAAAAATATTTGTTATTTACAATTTGACACTTCCTTGAAAAATGAGTGTAAGTGGATATGTCAGCTCTTCTGTCTGCTATTCTGAAATATGAATACTTATGTTGAAAGAAACACTGCATATTAATGTTGTAACGTAACACTGATGCATTTCAGTGTTTGTATTGCCGCATATGAACACACTGGGGCAATTAATACTTCGTTTCTCCACCACACGCCTTAATCACCGCTTGGCATCGCGAAGGCATTGAAAGAATTAACTTTTTAATGTACTCCTCACTCACTTCATGAAACCGTACATGCACAAGGGTCTGCAACAGCTCCCATTTAATCCGTGGCTTCTTTTTGGTGATAGCATTTCCTATAACCTTTCAACAGTTTTCAATAGGATGGAGATCAGGGCTGTTTCCAGGCCACTCTAATACTCGGACCCCATTTTGTCGACGGAAAGATTTTATCTGAAATGTAGAAGAACGTGATAATCAACCAAGAAAGTAATGTGCTTCGTGCTTGGTGCAATATTAGCCATAGGACTCACCTTCAAAGCTTTATGGTAAGGAGCGAAGTCCTCCTGAAAAATGCAATTGGAAACATCTCCAAAGCGGTCTCTAATGGTCGGCATAAGCTTCCTTTCAAGGATGCTTATGTAGGCATCTGCGTTGACAGTGCCATTGATGAAGTCCAGACGACATACTCCGTGACTGGAAATGCACATCCAGACCATTTGTCCTTGTGGGTGTTTGACTGTATGTGTTATGCAAGATGGCAAAAATTATTCACCTTTTCTTCGACGCAGGACACTTTTCCATCTGAGCCATGCAGATTAAATTTGGACTCGTCTGAAAAGGTTACTTTGTTCCACATCTCTGGTGTCCATGTCACGTGTGCCTTTGCCCATTGTAGTCGCTGTTGTCGCATTATCTTGGTCAATAAAGGCTTCCTTCTAGGACGACGGGCTGAGAGTCCAGCCTCCAGTAGTCTATTTGTTACAGTTCTACTGGTTACTGAGATGTCACACATTGCATGGTGGCTTAATTAAATTTTATGCAAATAATTTTAATTTTAGTAGCTGACTGTCCAGTTACGCAGTCTCGTAACCGGTTGGCCCTGTCTGGTATAGTACGCAATCTGACTGCATAGAATAACAACAAAGAACGAAAGAAAACTTCCGTTAACACAATTAATTATTTAAGTCCCCAGCAACTATAAAACCTACGAAACAACAAGGCACAGGTGTCGCTGTTCTGTATGTGGAAGTGTGATTCAACGTACACATCTGGCACGGTTCTTCCTCAATAAGACCAGATATTTTAAATACCATTTATACTGAAGTAATTAAAAACATTGAAATAAAAAAAAACGGAATTTTTTTACCTTCATATATATTGACGAAAAGCATACTCTGATCATTACAGAATCCCCAATCCAATAACATCTGGTGTCTAGCCCATCAAAACAATACTACAAATTCTGAACAAGCACTCACCACCGCAACTTCTCAACTACGACTCACCACTGCTACATCTCAGCAAGCACGGCCTACTACGACTTCTCGACAAGAACTCTCCACTACCACATCTCAACAAGCACTGCCAGTGGAGGCGGCTGAATAATACTCTTTGGCGCAATCTCTGGCGCTGTAGCTCAGTGTAGCCATCTTTCATATGCCCCTCCTCCACGGGCCAGAATTTGATGGTATTTTTGCCGGCATTGGTGGTGAAAATACCACCAAATTCTTCCAAAAAAATATACAGGCAAAAATAAAATCTATTATTAATAAGTAAATATCACTTCACTAAATAAATTTTGGCTTTGCACTGACCCTTCAATAACCTAATATATAAAACACAGTAAGGAATACAAATGCTTGCACACATGTGATTTTACATAATAGTTTACATAAGTATTATTCAATCAATGGCACCCAGCAATGTTGAGCAGGTGCAGACACCAACAAGTGACATCATTTCAGTAGAAGCAGTTCCATCAGTGGCACCCAGCAATGTTAAACAGGTGCAGACAGCAAGAAGTCACATTATTTCAGTAGAAGCAGTTCCATCAGTGGCACCCAGCAATGTTGAGCAGATGCAGACACCAACAAGTGACATTATTTCAGTAGAAGCAGTTCCATTAGTGGCACCCAGAAATGTTGAACAGGTGCAGACACCAACAAGTGGCATCATTTCAGTAGAAGCAGTCCATCAGTGGCACCCAGTAATGTTGAGCAGGTGCAGACACCAATAAGTGACATCATTTCAGTAGAAGGAGTCCATCAGTGGCACTTAGCAATGTTGAACAGGTGCAGACAGCAACAAATGACATCATTTCAATAGAAGCAGTTCCATCAGTGGCACCTAGCAATGTTGAACAGGTGCAGACACCAACAAGTGACATCATTTCAGTAGAAGCAGTCCATCAGTGGCACCCAGTAATGTTGAGCAGGTGCAGACACCAACATGTGACATCATGTCAGTAGAAGCAGTCCATCAGTGGCACCCAGTAATGTTGAGCAGGTGCAAGTAACAGTCCATAATATTCACTATCACTAATTAGACAGTTCATCAGAGTTTATCAGCAGAAATTAAACGTATCCAGTGGCACACAGCAATGTTGAATAGGTGCAAGCACGAACAACAGTTTGAATTCACACACAATTGCTTTTACAAAATTATTATCAATGCTCTTACACTAAACATACAAATTATAACAAACACACAAATGATATCAAATAATTGTCATATTAAATATTAGAAATACACAAATATCAGTAAACCTATAATATTTATGGGTGTCAGTGCAAGCCCCAACAAACAAGTAAAATAATATTTAGGAGATAGGTCGGTACCAATTATTTGGGATTAGGAACGGAAAACACACAAAACACACTCACTCATCTTTCATCTACATTAAGTACTACTGTGTGATTGAATAGTGTTAACTGTGTAAATGCAATTCTGTCCAAAATTTTATGTTTAACTTGTGTATCAAGTAGTAGTGGCAGCAATGTATAACAGTCAATAATAGTTAGTCAACGTCATAGTCATCATGTCAAGACCAATGTTTGCCATGCCAAATCAAAATGTACGGTTGCTGAACAACTGTCAGTGTGCCAAGATATGCAAATGCTTCCTCTCTCAAAAAAAAGTATATATTGCTTAGTGATTCAACAAAGTGTGTGTGTAGACTATCTTCCTTCTACTTGAGTGTTCTAGTCTGCTATCTTCATCCTCCTTGTTCCATATAAACTAACAAAAAAAATATGCTCCTCACTTACTTTACCTCTTATTCACCAAAACTCCAATAATCATAAGCATCACGTAATCTTAATACTTCAATGATACCTCTTACGTCGATACATATAAACATCATCAATATCATTTACCTTACCTCTTGTCCACCAAAACTCCAATAATCATCAACTTTACACAATCTCAATACCTCAATAATACCTCTTCAATACGTCGATACATATAAACCTTATCACCAATATCATTTCACTTCCATAACAACTCTTTCCTCTAGTCAGTCTCCTCGAACAAGTACAGATAAACTTCTAGTGCAATCTTCAATACATAATCCCTCCAATCCGAAGACACAATGTCCACACACAACCTCTGTGTAATCCATCTGACCCAAATCTTCTACTCATTATGAATTATAAAATACATTTTCGTTACCTTGTCCGTCATTAAATAAAAGAAATGCATACATGACCTCTAACAGCCTTTACTTCGAATAACTTTCAGTAAGTAAGTATGAGTACGGAGTGTGGACGATCATAATATTTCACAGTGTCTACACCACTTTAAGAATCATGGCAAAACAGAAGCAAACATGTGGAGTATTTCTTGTGTCAAGTGTCACTTGCTATTTCAATTGCTCACGAAGAATGCAGTGTAATAACTGTCAATGGTCTAAACCTATTGTTGGTATGTCATGCCGTTAGCTTCCTTCCTATTAGCATAAATTTATACAGCTTCCATAAAACCTCCAGCTCATGTGACTTCAATGAAGTTTCTTGTACTAATGTCGTTCGTAGCATTACAGCAGTTCATTTTATTATCTTAAAAATGTAAGGCACTGAGCGTAAGCAAAACATGCAATAGCGAGTAAATATACCAGTAGAGAACAGAATGTCAACAAGTGGATGCACCACAATCCCTACAGCGAGGCTCTGCCAAGCGAACAATCTATAATTAATACCATAGTGTGACCTAAACTCCATGTTCGTACACAGTATATCAGCATTTCCGTATACCAAATTAAAGAGTAGTTATGACAACAAACAGAAATGTATAAATATGCAATCCATACGCAAAGCAGAAAATATGTATCTTGCATAATAAACAGGTCATTAGCATCATATCAGCATAAGCAAATAATGTTCATATGTAATCTTAATAAGTAAACACGAAGGCACAAGCAGATAAATCACAAAGTGTAACCTACATACATAACCATATCAGCACAACTAATCAGGTGACAATTATAATTTAAATAAATCAGCACAGCAGGCTCATAATAGAAAAATACGACATCAGTGAAAAAGCAGTGCAGCCAAGCGATTTATAATTACATAAGTAACAACCCTGTTCATTAATCAATCATTGTCAACATCAGTAAACACAGGTATAAATCACGTAATCGCGAGAAGCAAATTACGTGTAAAGTACGTACCTAAGTGGAAATATGTTACCTGAAAATAAACTCAATTAATAGTTACCTTTTTAGTTTATTAGTTTCTTCTTCGAAATTACATTCTTCCTGAAATTTTCTCGATAGCAAAGTCCTCTTAACGTCGGACACACACAGAATTTACCTGAAGTTCTTAAATATTTTATAAAACCGTATCCTGAAAAATACTGAACGTTAATAACATAATTTATCAAGTCACTATAGCTTTATACAGAATTTAATCAGAGAAATTAGACTGTGTATTTGTTTACGGCTGCCAGTGCATTCGCACTGAGCGCTCGATCAGCTGTAGATAGGCGTGACGTAGGAAGTAATTGTTTGCGGTCAACGACTGCCTTGTGCGCCGCGCAGACTTGACTGTTGCTTTGAATATGTTCAGCCGCCGGAACACGGCGCGGTATCCTTGTATTCTCTGCGTGTTTGCATGTAACTGTTAGTTTCTCAAAAGTATGTCATTCCACAAAAATTTTAACGATCGATATATGATGTACTCCCTTAGAGCGCCGAGATTTAAGAGTTTCTACTTCAACAGTGTTATCACGAATAATTTTGCGAATCCTATATGGACCGTTATAAGGCAGAAAAAAATTGCGACACAAGCCCTTTCCTTTGTGAGAAAAACGGTGAGACATAATTAACACCTTTTGACCAACTGACAAGGTTTTTAAACGACGAGGGCGTTTAGCTCTCTCTTCTAGCAGCCGCAGATGCACTATTTTGTAGAGCCATGTTGACAACTTCAGAATGCCGCAGTTTCCGTGTAGGCGGAAAAGGAACGATTTCAGAAATGCGATTTGTCGGTGCTTTCTTTTTTAATATCAATATAGGCGGTAAAGAAGTTGAATCATTAGGGAGTTCATTCAGAATGTTTTGAAAAATATGAAGATACTGATCCCACGTTCTGTGATTCTGATGAGAATAAAGTCGACACAATTTATTGATTTCCTTCATCCATCTCTCTGAAGCGTTAAATTGAGGGTGAAAAAGTGAAATGAAAATTGGTTTAATCTTACGACGCCGTAGAGTACGAAACCAAATTTTAGAGCGAAACTGTGATCCATTGTCTGATATAACCTTATCAACATGACCCACTTCTTTAAGAAAATGTTTGATGAAAGCATTAGATACTGAACGAGCTGTTGCTTTGCGTAAAAGTGTAAAACACACATATTTTGATGTCAATTCCACTGCTACCAAAATGTACGCAAAACCATTAGTAGAACGAACCACTGGACCGAACAAATCGACTGCAGCCATCTCCTTTAATTTCGCTGGAATGATAGGAAATAACGGTGCTCTGTGAGAAATAGTTGGCGGCTTAGCCTTTTGACATAATTTGCATTTGGCAAGAACAGATCGAATACGTTTTTCCATATTACTGAAGTAGCAATTTTCTCGTAATTTATGAAAGCATTTTCTGGGACCAAAGTGCGCATAACTGAAATGTGTATACCAAATCAATTTATTAACCCACTCATCAGGAATGCAAACTAACCAAACAGAGTTGTCGACCGATTTTCGTTTAAAAAGAATATCATTGCGAACTAAATAACACTGTCTAATAGCTACACTTTCCTTTCTCCTCCACTTCTCCTTAATGTCCTTCCAGACTGGATCCTTGTTTTGCTCCTTAGCGATGTCCTGGAGCGAAGACGAAATAAAATTTTCAAACGCAACACCTTGAATATACATCAAACAATAATTTTTTTCTTTGCAATCCTCTTCAGCACTTTGTTTCAAACCCATAGGTGCACGTGATAAAGCATCAGCAACAATATTTGAAGAACCCTGTATGTAAACAATACTAAAATCAAATTCCTGTAGCTACAGCGCCCATCGTGACAGTCTTCCATGTGTTAATTTTGTTGACATAAGAAATTCCAGAGCTCGGTGATCGGTGTAAACCTTAGTATATCTGCCAAACAAAAGTGTCCGAAATTTTGTGAAAACCCAAACAACAGCCAAGGCTTCAAGTTCCGTAATCGAATAATTCTTTTCTGATTTAGAGAGAACACGACTTCCAAATGCAATAGTTTTCTGTACTACAACGCCGTCTTCTTCTATCTCTTGAAATAAGTGTGCACCTAGGCCTTTGTATGATGAGTCCGTCGCCAAACAAAAATCTTTAGATAAATCCGGATGTGAAAGAAGTGGAGCAGCAATAAAGCATCACGAAGTTGTTCAAATTGTGACTGAGCTTCCTCATCCCAACACCAGTTAGATTTCTTTCCAGATAGTTCACATAAACGAGGTGTGACCAAATCGTCCAATCTAACAAAGCGTCTAAGAAAATTACAGACACCAAGGAAACTACGAACATCACGTTTTGTGGTAGGAACAACATAATTACGAATAGCGTCTAGTTTCTCTGGATCAGGAAGAATACCTTCTGTAGAAATAATGTGACCAAGAAATTTCACCTGAGAACGACCAAATTCAGATATTTCCAAGTTCACTGCAATGCCAACTCTTGCAAAAATACGTAATAATGAATCCAAAGTTTTGTTGTGCTCACTCCAAGAACGTTTAGCAATAAGAATATCGTCAACATATGAAGCAATATTGTCACGAAGATGAACAGGTAAAATTTCATTTAAACTACGAATGAATGTTGCAGAAAATATAGTAAGTCCAAACGGTAATTTCCGAAATCACTTTTGGGTAAAATAGTCATATCCGGTTATTCTTTACCGACTGTCTAAATAGACTGATAGTTGAAGAGTTAATTTGATAGATACAAAGAATAGTAGAAGAGTAGGCAGCAGTGCAGAAAACTAAAAGGGAAATAGCACTACTACAGCTCGGGGCCCTGTGCACGCTACAGCACATATTCACTTAGCGTAGTGAATCCCCTGAGGACATTAATAGCCGCACATAATTTCCAGTTTGTGACTTAGTGGCCAATTTGGTGGAAGTGCGTACATAAATTGATCTGACCATGAACATGGATGTATGTCGTTCTTAGAATTGCGAAAGGTCTTAAATTTCCGAACTGTTAAGAAGTGTTTATAGTCAAAGTTTTCTCCCCGTGGCGACAAAGACCTACCGCGTCTGTCCCAGTCCGAATGTCGATTATTGTCAAGTTCACGCGCCTGGCGCTCTCTTGTTGTCTCTCGTAAATGAAATAAATTATTGTCTTCAAAGCCCTCTGCTATCTGTGATTCTGAATTTCTTCTGCTGTCTTTTCCTACGATTTCGCCTTCAATTTGTTTGACTTGCTTTCGTAACGCCTCAAATTCCCTTTTAACGCGTTCATTAAATTTTCCCTGATTTTCAACATGTTTATTTATGCTCTGGTACTCTTCTGTTTCTGCAAATGGCAATGGAGCTGTATCATCTGAATCTCTGTCCCCATTGAAACTAAGACTTGTCAATTTATCTGAAATCTCCTCAACTCTTTCCGATAAGTCACCTAATTGTTCTTTCTGTTTATTTACGTCTTCCGTAAGTGTCGCGACCCGGGTTTCAGTATTGAGACATTTAGTAGTTAACTGTTCATATTGTTGTGTCAGGTTATTTATTCTGTCATTTGGTGCGGATTTCTCGATTCTCTCAAATATTTCTTCCTTATCGTGTGCACGTTGTAAATTTAACTCTGAAAATTTTTGTACTATCACGCGATCTCTTTCTTCCTGTTCTCTATCCTGTTCCTTTTGGCTGATTTCTATTGAAATTAATCTATTATTGTGAGCATTCAAAATCGGTTGTACTCCTTCCCTAATTTCTTTCTTTAATTCATCTTTCATGTTTTTGAAACATGTCCCTATTCGTGAGTCTAACCGTGTTTCCATTGTTCCCATATCAGTTTCTAACTGTGTTGCCAAAGTTCCCATCTCTGTTTTTAATTCAGATCCTAACTGCGATACGAGTGAGTCTAACCGTGTTTCCATTGTTCCCATCCGTGGTCCCAGTGAGTCTAACCGTTTTTCCATTGTTCCCATATCAGTTTCTAACCGTGTTGCCAATGTTCCCATATCTGTTTTAATTGTTCCTATTTGTGATCCCAAATTTAATATTGCACCCATCAACTGCTCCATATTAACTGGTTCTAAATTCTTTTCGCCCCTAACATTTCCCGCAAAACCAGCTTCCTTCGTCATAGCTGTAAAGCTGTCTGTGTTCGATACCATTCCAGAATCTTCTGTCATTAATCTTGTATTCTGAAAATTCTTTAATTGTGAAAAATTTTGAACTGGTTCTGGACTATTTTCCCTGCTTATTAAATTGTTTTCAACTCCATTATTCATCATACTGTTCTCCTGTGTTGGCGAGTTCGCCATGTTAACAATTTCGTCACTCTCACTATCCATCATTTTTGCCTTTTTCATCGATCGCGTAATCATTTACAAAACATACAAAACTCGTCACTATACGAAAATTACACACAATGACACTTTATCTCCAACAATACCATTCACACGAAATGCTTCCCTCAAACACGATTAACGAACAATTGAAACTTTCATAATTGCACAAAATTGTCAAACACGTATACAAGACATCAAAAATTAAATTTTGCAAAATACCATCAGAAGAATGACAATTACCAAATCTACGCATGCAATATAGACTACAATTACTAAACTACAAATTACTACAACAATACTACTGTCTGCTATTTTTACAATCAGAAGAATTCCAAGGGACGATCCGAAGCAGCGGTCGCCACGTGGATGGGGGCTTAATTAAATAAAATGCAAATATTTTTAATTTTTAGTCGCTGTATGTACGATTACGAAATCTCGTAACCGGTTGGCCCTGTCTGGTATAGTACGCAATCTGACTGCATAGAATAACAACAAAGAACGAAAGAAAACTTCCGTTAACACAATTAATTAATTAAGTCCCCAGCAACTATAAAACCTACGAAACAACAAGGCACAAGTGTCGCTGTTCTGTATGTGGAAGTGCGATTCAACGTACACATCTGGCACGGTTCTTCCTCAATAACACCAGATATTTTAAACACCAATTATACTGAAGGAATTAAAAAAAAAACAAAAAAACTATAATTGCACATAGAAACCAGAAATGCAGTCTAATACAAGAACACGAGCCAGATGCTTTGTTGACTGAACCTGTGACCAAGAGGCATTATTGTTTAAGACATTGAAATAAAAATAACGGAATTTTTTTACCTTCATATATATTGACGAAAAGCACACTCTGATCATTACAGCATCCCCAATCCAATAACATCTGGTGTCTAGCCCATCAAAACAATACTACAAATTCTGAACAAGCACTCACCACCGCAACTTCTCAACTACGACTCACCACTGCTACATCTCAGCAAGCACTGCCTACTACGACTTCTCGACAAGAACTCTCCACTACCACATCTCAACAAGCACTGCCAGTGGAGGCGGCTGAATAATACTCTTTGGCGCAATCTCTGGCGCTGTGGTTCAGTGTAGCCACCTTTCAACATTTCTTCCCAGTCTCCCTTTAGTTCAGTTGATGACAGGTGACGATCGCTGAGCGAAGGCCTTTTCAATACCCCGTCCTGTTTGGCAGTAGACGCCCTTTTCCGACCTCTTCCTTTGTCACGATCAACATTTCCTTTTTCCCCTGTAATTTTTCAGTAACCTCGAAATCATTGACTGATTAAATATTGACTTAGATGCTATGCCTCTGGTGCTGAGACCAACAGATGAATAAGCAAGTATAGCAGCTTTCTTTCCTGGCGTTAATTTAACTGACCTGCCCATCTTCTTCTGGCCGTTTTTGTGTATCATCAACTTCGACAAGTGCAATGAATATGGATGATGCCATACTCTATGGTATTCTGCGATTTGAATTCAATCTATTTTTTTAGCAGTTGCCTTGATTTGTTTTTTTAAATGATACTGACAATATTATACACATGTATAATGCATTATTCAAACTACAACTTCTCCCGGATAATTATTTTGTTCAAATTGCACAAGAATTGCATTTGACAGAGTGTAATAATGTTGACTGTAAGTTGTGTTCATATCACTAAAATTACATATAGTACATCAGAGCTTTTATAATTTTTGTCTTCGATGGATTTAATTATTCTTGGCAAATTGATCATGAAGGGAACCTCAGAATACCACCTGCACACAACACTGACGTATGCTACCAGAAATATTTTTCTCCATGATTTGTGCGTAGTTTAATTTTGGCCACATACATCAGCAATGAAATCTTGTTCAACAATAAATAGCATCAGCACTGTTCTTAGAAAATGCAGTCTGATTCGATTAATTGTTTTCTCTTGTAAATAGAGTTCAGTACCACCGGTGCACATTTATTTCTTACACATCAGAATATTGAAAATTTGCAGTTTCAAGTAATTTAAATTTGCCGCTGTGATAAAAGTTAAGATGGCAGCCAACAAAAGATAGAGAATTTCTTTTTTAATTAAGATCTTCCTTTTCCCAATAAATCATTTAAATTGATGCCACCAATGAAAGAAATTATTAAATTTTTTGCAAATTAGTTTAACGCAAACCCATGCTATTTTCAACTAGAAGTACAGACGAAGTTGCTATATAATCGCAACTAACAATGGATGCGCTTCTTGCAACTATGATAAAATAATTAATACAAAATTATAATTAAAACAGGAAGTGAATTTTCAATAATTAATCATAAATACTTTTAACGTATTTGGCTCTATTTGTTTTTATCAGCAAATGAACATAAAAGTACAATAATTTGACATTAAATATTTTTCATTTAACAGACCTCAAATCGATTCGTGTCTTGCGATGTAGACCAGAAGAAGACAACAAAAGCGTACAAAAGAAAAGAAAAGAATGACATAGATTAACGAAGAATGTGAGACAAATATTGTCTCTGTTTTACATAATTATCAACTTTTTAGAAATAATTACATAATTGAATGAATATTATCCACACGTTCATATACCACTCGTAGTGAAAAAATATATATATCGTGGATGTTATATTCTCACGGCAAAGTCTCAACTCAAAATGGCAATAAAAACACTGGTTTAGTTGTAAAACCAATCGACAACAACAAACAGTTGTGTATTGTAGGAAAACATGCGTGAAGAAGTCAGATTATTGAGGCAAGAATACGTCAACATAGTTTAGCAACAATGGGACTGGTATAACCTGAAGCAAACTGCTGCAAAAGACAAAAAGATGAAGTAATTGATGGTGATGTAATAAATATTTCCACCACTGTGCCTCAACCAAGTAGTGAGAGGGAGTAGAAGAAAGTGGCATGAACTCAGTGAGAACACTGGTCGGTTATTCCCCACCTCTCTCCCCGAAAATAAAAACTCTTGCTGTAAGTTTATGCGAGGGCTATCCAGAAAGTACATTACGTTTTTGAATTAAAAATAAATAAAGTATTGGAATTTTTTTATTATATACAGATGAAAGCCACACTTAAATACTACTTTTCTACATAGTTGCCATTTAAATTAAGGCACTTATCGTAGCGAAGGACCAGCTTGGAAATTCCTTCGTCGTAAAATTCGGCCGCCTGCGCCTTCAACCACGTGGTTACCTCTTCTTGAAGCTGTGCGTCGTCATCAAAACGCTGCATAGCCAACCATTTCTTCATTGCTGGGAATAAGTGGAAGTCGCTCGGTGCCAGGTCGGGACTGTACGGCGGATGAGGAAACAACTCCCACTTAAAAGATTCGAGAACTTCACGAGTGTCATTTGCTGTGTGGGCACGGGCGTTGTCGTGAATCAGCAAGATCTTTGAGCCCAACTTTCCCCTGCGCTTGTTTTGTATTGCTCTTCTGAGGTTGTGCAGAGTCTGACAATACCTTTGAGAGTTTATTGTAGTGCCTCTTTCCAGGAAATCCACAAAAATCACACCTTTTCTGTCCCAAAAGACAGTCGCCATCACCTTCCTTGCCGACGTTGTCTGCATGCATTTCTTGGGGTTTTGGGGGGAATTTGTGTGCCCCCACTGCATTGACTGAAATTTTGTCTCGCAGTTCACATGCTTAACCCATGTTTCGTCACCAGTAGCGATGCGATCGAGTAATGAGTCGCCATCTTTCTCGTAAGCGTCCAAAAACGGTAACGCTGCAGCCATTCGCTGATTTTTGTGAATCTCTGTCAAGACTTTTGGTATCCATCTTGCACAAAACTTGTGGTAACCAAGCTTTTCGGTAATGATTTCGTGCAACAAACTTCGTAAAATTTGTGGAAGACTCATAGAGAGTTCCGTTGTTGTGAAATTACGGTTTTCACGGACCGCGGCATCGACTTTTTCGACAAGTTCGGCAGTCACTATGCTGGGTCTTCCACTTCGCTCTTCGTCGTGAACGTTAGTTCGGCCATTTTTAAATTTTATGACCTATTGACGCACGCCACCTTCAGTGATTATGTTGTACCCGTACACTTCAGAAAGCTGCCGATAGATTTCTATCGGTGTACAGTTTTTTGCAGTCAGAAACCTTATTACAGCACGCACTTGACACTTTGCGGCATTTTCAATTAACGCTGACATTTCAAACTGTCACAGTAACTGACCGGAGTACAGCACGAACCTCTCACTAGCACGGCAGGATGCCGACTCAGCGGCGGAATGCCATGACACCAAGATGGCCGCGCTAGCCCCACCCCTAACGGACACAAACGAAAACGTAATGTACTTTGCGGATAGCCCTCGTATTTGGGTGTGGTGACTGTGTTGTCGCACTCCCTGATCCTCGTTGCAACGTGTGCCAGTTTTTGCCTGCTCCACGAAATTTCTTGTCTCGAGAGTCCTCGTCCATTACTTGAAATACAATTCCGGTGTGCGTCGGATCGCTGTAGTGCTCCAAGAAGACGACTGCAGAGGCGCTGTCTCGAGAGAGCGAGGGGAGAGAAGTGGAGAGTGCAGTGGTGGAGACTCGGGCGGAGCAGGTGTCGGGAACCCGAGCGGCGCCACGGAGCCCACGCTGGCGCTCGCGTGGGGCGGTGTCGGGTGGCGGCGCGCACGTAACTGGGGCGCCCTAACGAGGGCGGCGCGCGGGACGGCCAAGGTCCCGCGGCCAAGAGCGCCAGAGCGCGGCCCGACCGCTGCCTGGAGGCGCGGACCGTCCCGCGGGATGCGCGCGGCCCTGACCTGCAGCCCCTCAGCTCCCGTTGCGTCTTAACGCCGCTACGCAACTGCCGCATAAAGACGCCTGTCATTTTCCCTTCTGCGACGTTCGGCGCTGTCATACGAGCAGTCTTATTTCTCCGAAGATAACGAACAAATTCGACAGCTCTGACGTAAATGTGAAGGCGGTAAGAAAGGAGTCTCCGAAGCCTATTTAAAAAAAAAAAAAAAAAAAAAAAAAAAAAAAAAAAAAAAAAAAAAGGAAAAGTCGTTTTCAAGATCCCTTGCCTCAATCCGTAAAAAAAGAACCCTCGTAAGATCGCTGTTTCGTCCGACCGCCGTCTGTCTGTCCGATTCTTGAGAACCATTTTTCTCAAGAACGACTGGATGTATCAAGTTAAAATTTATGGCATATAGGGTGTTACAAAAAGGTACAGCCACACTTTCAGGAAACATTCCTCACACACAAAGAAAGAAAATATGTTATGTGGACATGTGTCCGCAAACGCTTACTTTCCATGTTAGAGCTCATTTTATTACTTCTCTTCAAATCACATTGATCATGGAATGGAAACACACACCAACAGAACGTACCAGCGTGACTTCAAACACTTTGTTACAGGAAATGTTCAAAATGTGCGAGGATACATGCATCCACCCTCCGTCGCATGGAATCCCTGATGCGCTGATGCAGCCCTGGAGAATGGCGTATTGTATCACAGCCGTCCACAATACGAGCACGAAGAGTCTCTGCATTTGTTACCGGGGTTGCGTAGACAAGAGCTTTCAAATGCCCCCATAAATGAAAGTCAAGAGGGTTGAGGTCAGGAGAGCGTGGAGGCCATGGAATTGGTCCGCCTCTACCAATCTATCGGTGACAGAATCTGTTGTTGAGAAGCGTACGAACACTTCGACTGAAATGTGCAGGAGTTCCATCGTGCATGAACCACATGTGTCGTACTTGTAAAGACACATGTTCTAGCAGCACAGGTAGAGTATCCCGTATGAAATCATGATAACGTGCTCCATTGAGCGTAGGTGGAAGAACATGGGGCCCAAGGAAGACATCACAAACAATGCCTGCCCAAACGTTCACAGAAAATCTGTGTTGATGACGTGATTGCGCAATTGCGTGCGGATTCTCGTCAGCCCACACATGTGGCGGTGAATCGAGGAAGTACAGTACATACTGACGAAACTAAAATGAGCTCTAACATGGAAATTAAGCGTTTCCGGACACATGTCCACACAACATCTTTTCTTTATTTGTGTGTGAGGAATGTTTCCTGAAAGTTTGGCCGTACCTTTTTGTAACACCCTCTATTTTAAAGTCCATAGGACTTTATGTGTGTGTGTGTGTGTGTGTGTGTGTGTGTGTGTGTGTGAAATCTTATGGGACTTAACTGCTATGGTCATCAGTCCCTAAGCTTACACACTACTTAACCTAAATTATCCTAAGGACTAACACACCCACCCATGCCCGAGGGAGGACTCGAACCTACGCCGAGACCAGCCGCACAGACCATCACTACAGCTCCCTAGACCGCTCGGCTAATCCCGCACGGCCCACAGGACTTTGACGGCGTAAGAATTTTAAGCTTGTAAGTCATTGTAATCGGAAGAAATCATTTATGTGACATATTTTCATGCCCGAAAATTTACTCATCAAAACCTATAGGGTGCATCCTGTTTACCTATACTCCTGAAATTTTGTAAGAAGCAAGGTTTTCACAGAACAAGTACAGGAAAATTGTTAATTGGTAATTACATAACAGAAAAAATATTTCTTTTCTCATTTATATCCAAATAGTCAGCAACCATTGGAACAAAATAAATTTCATCTCTTAATTGGTTTCGGGCTTAGTGCCCTCGTCCAGGAGGTTACATTTACGGCATTATTTGCTAGTGTCAGCAGTAAGACGCATACACTAAAATACCGTTGTATGTGGTTCACTGTGCCTGTATAAAAATGGTGTTTATAAAAATGGCATTATATAATTTTTTGTACAGGCACTACAAACCACTTCCACTAAACTTCTTTGGCCTTTCTTAGATTAGATTAGATTAGATTTACTTTCATGCAATTCATCCGTAGTGAGGAGGTCTTCCGGAATGTAGAACATGTCAGAAAAACAATAATACATGACAGATATTTACAACTGAAACAAATAAGCTTATGTAGCATTTCCACAGGACCCAAGTGGAATGATCGTCATTTTTTAATGAACACTATATGAAAGAATCATTTTACAAACACTAATGCACTGAATTTGAAATAAAAAAGCTTTTTTATTTATAAGGTAATAAACATGTAATAGAACTACTACAATACTTACATACAATGAACACATTACTGCACTGAAATAGTGCAGAGGTTAGATTGTACTTACACACACACACACACACACACACACACACACACACACACACACACACACACTTACTTACAATGAACACATTACTGCACTGAAATTGTGCAGGAGTTATATATACAAATCAGTTGGTTCTACTGAGAAATTCATCAATGGAGTAGGAGTTGTCCACAAATAAATCCTTTAGGCTTCTCTTAAACTGAATTTCATTGGTTTTTAAGCTTTTTATGGGAGCTTGCAAGTTATTGAAAATTTGTGTCCCTAAATAATGCACACCTTTTTGTACAAGAGTAAGTTACTTTAAATGCTTGTGAAGATTATTCTTATTTCTAATATCGATTCCATGAATTGAGCTGTTGGTTTGAAAAAGTGATATATTTTTAATGACAAATTTCATTAAGGAATAAATATACTGGGAAGCTGTAGTTAGCATCCCCAGTTCCCTAAAAAGACTTCTGAAGGATGTTCTTGAGTTCACACCACATATAACTCTTACTACACTGCAAAACTTTAGCTTGGCTTCATGAATTACCCCAAAAAATAATCTCATATCACATTATGGAATGAAAGTAAGCATACTATGCCAGCTTTTTCATTTTTATATCCCCTATGTCGGACACAATTCGCATTGCAAATAGAGATTTGTTAAGACGCTTCAGCAGTTCAGTGGTGTGCTCCTCCCAGTTGAATCTATTATCAAGCTGTAATCCCAAGAATTTAGCACTGTTCACTTCTTCTATCTGCTTGTCATAGTATGTTAGGCATATACTCGTGCGACACCCCTTACAAGTTCTGAATTGGGTGTAGTGCGTTTCTTCAAAGTTTAGTGTCAAAGAATTGGCTAGGAACCAGTGATTAATGTCCACAAATATTTTATGAGCCGATCTTTCTGAGACTACACTTGATTTGCTATTTATTGCAATGTTCGTATCATCGGCAAACAAAACGAACCTGGCATCTGGTAATGTTACTGATGAAGGGGCATTGATATACACAAGCAAACGTAAGTAAAACGGAACTTTGTGGGATCCCACATGTAATTAGTTCCCAGTTGGATGATACCTGATAGCTTAATACATATCTCTTTGCTAATAACACCTTTTGTTTCCTGACAGAGATGTAAGTTTTGAACCATTTTGCAGCATTTCCTGTTACACCATAATATTCTAATTTACTTAAAAGGATATTGTGATTAGTTATGGTCGAATTATCACTTCCATATGTGGGCAGAAGAAACGACATTTTGTAGGATTTTGTCTCTGTCTTCTTTGGTTTGCTAATTGTCCATGTATAGTGCCACATACCATTTACAACTTTTTTAAGTAATTAGAGGTATCATTGTCATATCACATCCTGACAGTTGGAAGTGATATAGGCGTTCCTACTGATATTCTATTTAGTATTATTTTAAGACGTACTACGTATTTTCCTTTAAAGCCATAATTTTGGTCCTATTTTCTGATATTAACTCTAGCGAAACCAACGTATTTTCCAACGCGTACCACTAGAGGGGGGGGGGGGGGGTCATTAAGGCGACTACAAAATAAATAAATAAATAAAAATAAAAATAACATCCTAATTCCGTTAACCGTCTTTAATTTTTACCAGCAACTACAGTTCTGCGCACTGCAACAAGAACAATAAAAATTTGAAACTTACTTTTCCAGAGTATGCACTACTACTGTGAGACCCGATTTCTATGTACTTACATGACGGTTATGAGGGAGTCTCCTCGTTGTGATATCTTCTATTTGGTCGAGATAGTCTACAGTAATGAGAAAAAAGGAAAGTAAACTCGTTTTTCTTCTAATGTAAAAATACTACAGGAGTTGAAGACGAAAATGTTATGAATTTACGCGGTAGATGTGCCACTGGAAGCACGGCTGGAGGTGGCCTTACCTCAGGCTGTGTAGCCACCACCTCTCTTTCAGCTTCCAGCTGACGACTTAACTGTTCCTGTACTTCATGGGTATACGCTATAACGGAAAAAAAAAAAAAAAAAAAAAAAAAAAAAAAAAAAACAACTTGGAACTTGGAGAACACAGAGCTACTAAATTCGAAAGAGAATACAATGATACTAAATACAAAAACACACAGCTGCATGGCGCAAAATAACGTAGTTGTTTTTTTAACGAGAGCTACTTGATCCTAAATCAGTTTTAACATACAACCACATATTTGCTGCTGGCACTGCTGGTGATTGAAGATGTTGATGATGAGCGTTTCATCTTGGCAGTGAGAACTCTAAAAAAGCGCTGCTGTAGACAGAGACAATATTAATGCGGTTGCATCAGGATGAGGGTTTATATAACCTCTGCTCACCCCACTATTTCCGTGACAGGCAGTAGGATTTTATGAATAGTTTTCTACAAGTTAGGACAAATCTGCAGATGAATGCTGGACCGCACACATTGTAAGACTTCGCCCTACAGGCAGGTAACTGCCGACGTACAGCCGTTCCCATCATTTTTGACAAGCAGAGAGCAGCAGACTTCTACTGGGAGTTTTAGAAACCTTTGAGGCAGATCGCTAACGAGATAAACTGTTATGTTTCAGACAAAACGAGGAGTTCCCACACACACCGGAAGTAGCTCCGTACTTTCCTGGAGTGGCTGTGGCTCTATCAGATGGGGCAACGGGCGATGGCATAGTCCTTCCTAGAAGGAGCTGGCAGATCAGTGTAGTCCTTTATAGTGAAATATTTTACTCTGTACAGGCCCCAGACTCCTGGTATAGCTGAACCATATCTGGAAAACGTGGGAAGGAACAAAAAAATGGTTCAAATGGCTCTGAGCATTATGGGACTTAACAGCTGAGGTCATCAGTCCCCTAGAACTTAGAACTACTTAAACATAAATAACCTAAGGACATCACACACATCCATGCCCGAGGCAGGATTCGAACCTGCGACCGTAGCAGTCGCGCGGTTCCTGACTGAAGCGCCTAGAACCGCTCGGCCACCTCGGCCGGCTGGGAAGGAGAGAGATATGGAGAGCCTCACAACATGAGGTTCGCGAACACACTTCCAAGCTGTGTCATTGAGGCTGTGAGCAGGTAGCAGACGACAGCGGGCAGTAAGAATTGAACCACTGGGTTGCGAGCAGATAGTGAAGGACAGCGCGAGGCAAGGGTCAAGAGCAGGTATCACATTATGGACCACCGTGAATGACGGGATCCTAGTTGAAGTAGTGGCTGCGAGATCCTGCCACAGATCGTGCGCCAGCTGCCTCACACTGGACGTCAGATAGCAGTGAGCCATGAATCCAGCTGAATGTGGGTGGACAGCTGGAAGATGAGGCTCTGGATGTGATTTTTGTATTTGAACATGTGATCGCATTTATTGCAGGTCGGTGACGTTGCTGTTGTGTGTATCGCATTAATAGCAGTTTTAACTTGTGGTGTGTACTGCATTAATAGCAGTAATTCACGAAGCTTTTCGTAATGCTTTTATATCTGTTAATCTTCCTAGCCAGCGTATTTTTCTTCGAAGTTCTTCAATTCGTAGGCCAGTTTATGGTTTTGTTTCAGTTGCCGATTTTAGAACAATTTCCAGGTTTTTTCATCGATGTTTTTTCTTCACGATATGCTGTTTTGTTGGGCGTTATTATCAGACATAGTACAAAGGGTTTTTCTTCAAAGTTTTTGGCTTTGTAGGCCTGTTTATAGGACTGTTTCAGATATCGTGTTTAGAACAATTTTCAGAGTGTTTTTCTATGTGTAGACCATTGTTTTTTTCATCAGTGGTGGGAGTTTTTCTATTGTCTCGCCAATTCCCAACACCAAGGTTGAGTGAAAACTGTCAGTTCGGTTTTCCTGGCAATAATTTAGCAAATTCTTCAGCGGGATAACACCCCCAAAAATAAATAAGGTAAGTAAATGAAGGCACCACCTTATATCCTTCCTCTCCAGCAGCTCGGCACAGACTGAGTCTTTTCCCTACTAATTCACCCATGGGTTTGAAAGGAGAAATGTTAGAGGGGAAGAGAAGTGGAAAGGGGAGAGGAAGTTGGGGGAAGGGAGAGAGGGGGAGGAGTAGGGTGTCGATGTCGACGATGTGCTGTTGCCACATCTAACCCCAAGGGTGAGAGGGTGGAGAGGCAACCATCACCTTCAACAAATTTGCCAAAAATATAGGCTGTTCTAGTTTTGGCTCTGCCCCACTACTGGAAGATGTGGCTAAGTGGAAGGTTACCACGAGGGAATGATTGAATAGCCATTAATAGGGGACCTACTAAGAGAAGGAGTGTGGAATGTCAGAAATTTGAACCTGTAGGGTAGATTTAAAACATTCAAAACGGGAATACAAAGGCTCAATCTAGATGAGCTGTCCGTGACTAGCTTGTAGCAAATCTCTTTGTGCTGGTTTTTGCTGGTCTCCTCTAGAAACGTCATCAGAGATCAGAGGGTTTCTTGTGCTGAGAGTGTGTGTGTGTGGGGGGGGGGGGGGGGCTGTTTGGTCACATGCCCTTTAC
This sequence comes from Schistocerca americana, assembly GCF_021461395.2. Taxonomy (NCBI): domain Eukaryota; kingdom Metazoa; phylum Arthropoda; class Insecta; order Orthoptera; family Acrididae; genus Schistocerca; species Schistocerca americana. The sequence goes on along the minus strand of NC_060120.1, from coordinate 101,666,046 downwards.
CTTTGGAGAGACTTTGATTGCAGCAGCTGGGTTGTGTGGCAGCTACCTGTGAAATGCTGCAAGAGCTGGAGCCGTCGCCACTCGGTCAAGTAGCTTCTCATTTGGCATCACGGGGCTGAGTGCACCCCCTTCCAGTCCTGCTGTCAATGAAAAATCATTGGCAATACCGGGAACCGAACCTGGAATCTCGCATGGCAAGCATCTGCGCTGTCCGTGCTGACCTCTCAGATGTCGAGTAGAGACGAGAAAAACCGATCAGTTAAAACCGATAACGGTATTTTAGTTCTGAATAATCGGTATTTTTAGGTATTTATTTGGTTTCGGGTGTAAGATGATATTTTATTTTTTACTAATAATCGATTAAAAAATTGAAATAACAATTAGCCACAGAAGCAGTGCAACAAATTTCCGTTTCTAAATAAGCCTTTTTTCAAAAAGAGGACTAATTTTTATTCATAAATTTCGCATTGGTTTGAAACATTTCGTTATTATAGAAAATGGGAAAAGTGATCAATGCTATTTTAATAACAATACCGAGAAAAACGTGCAAGAAACACCTAGTATAATATTGTTGAGAAGATAATGTCCCCGTGGCCTGGTGTCCTGGCTTAAGGTACGCATGTACGTGAAGTATGAAAGACTTGCCCCCACCTGGTCTACATCGTAGTTTATCGCTATCGTCACCAGACATCCGCTGCATTGCAGAATGACACCAACCCTAGTTCGGAACTATTTTTGCAAAGTGACGAAGCACTTCATTTGCTTTACAAAATTAAGGATATGTCTGCCATTTTTGTGAAAGAATAAAAGGGGTAGGTGATCAGTAATAAATCAGAAATTTAACAACGATTCATTCATAGTGTATGATGAAAATAGAAAGTACCTGATCTGTTGCCTGCGTCTACAAAATATGCCTTTATCTGCTAGAGGCCTCTGAAATCGGACAAATTAACACGAAAAATAGAGCTCTTGGAACCTCAGCTTTAACCCTTTACTAGTGACTGTTCGTCATGCCCAAATAGTGGTATGATCATCGATGAAGACTTGATTTTTGAGCAGAGTTTCAAAAAATCAGAATGAGTAGGAGAGTACTAGTGATTTTTTGCATTGTTCAACCGTTTGTCAACCGAGAAAAGCAGAGAATGGCGAACGGATTAGTTTTCTGTTATTTGCCAACTTAATTTAATATTTTTATTCATTGTAACTTGCAACTGAGTCAGTCAAACTTTTTCAGACTTTCTTCGATATCTACGTTTATTACAGGACATAATAGGAGAAGAATCGAAAATTGGTTATTTCCGATAGCGGTTATATTGCGCGTTTTAACGGTCAGGATAAACTGGTGTGGGAGAGCCAGTATGACCGAAGACAAGTAGTTTCAGCGACAACCGCCGTCCCTAGTGTGGAGGCGGACTTCCTCTCCACATGATCAGTGTCAATTGTCTGCTGTGATTAGCTCACAGGGGCAGCTGGAATCTGAAATCAGTCAAGGGCTGCACAGTTAGGTATTAAAGAATAGGGAATAGAACCATATGAAACTGATATTTAATGGAAACTGAGGAGGCGCAGAGTAACGTTAGGCACAGCATCCTATGAAGCAGTCCTACTCGATGTCTGAAAACTGAGTCAACAACTGACTGAAAGGCCTGCAAACGACAATGTTAGAAGGCTTTGTGCGAAGCAAAACACAGATCACCTCTTCTCTGGCATTTCTGGGAGCTCCTCTCGCTGAGTGATCGATCTTTATGTTACTGACTGAACGCTGTGGCTGCCGCTACCCAGTAGTTTTGTTCATTTCTCCCTACTGTTTGCCCCAGGACGCTGAATTTCCCATTATATTGTTTTCCGTGGTCTCAGTTTGAAGTCTCATCAAATGGATGATCCACATTGCATAGCCACCGCTCCCAGCCATCGTACAGGCAGACAAAATTTTTTGAATGGTGTTTCGAAAATGTTTCTCGGTGGTGACTTTTCTGTGACATAGTAACCGTCACATCACTCTCAGGTGTTTCTCCGTGTGGTACTTCTCAGCACTGGCTGCTAGCAGAATTTTTTTTAATACGATTAGTAACGCTGAGGTGCCAAGGAGGCAGCAACCAGACAACAAACACTTGTCTGCGACGGAAAGGTTATAAGTCTTTGCTCACGTACACGCTTAAGTCATTAAAACGCACAGTCGGGCCAAGTACAGCTTTAGAGGGGCCATTCTTTCCCTGAGTGTTTGGCAGGAAAGTATTAAAGTTGTTTTCAGTCCAATATTTCGAAATATCCTAAGGAATTAATGGTAGAGTTTCCTTCCCACCGTTCAGCCAATCCGAGTTTGGTCTCTCGCTCTCCCTCTCTTATGAATCTTTCTATAGTGGAATATTAAACCTCAGTACACCTTAATTCATTTTCTATTTACATTCCTGTAGCTGCTCCATATACTACTTTTACTACACAGTCAAGTATAATTATTTTTCAATTAATAACTGTTACTAACATTAAGGAGGGTAGGACGTCAAACGGGCCGACTTGGAGCAGGAGAGGCACCACAGCACATTTTAATTTCAATTGTCTATACCTTTACACATAAATTCATAAAACTTTGTCAGCATGACCAGAAAGGATTGAGGACTCACACTCATTGCAGTTGAAGTTCAAAAACGTAGCAAAATGCCTTTTTTTACATGTGAAATTTCATCATTTTTTCACTTACTACAGGATGCATTTGTTTCTGTAGGTACGTTTTTCTTTCTAAGTAAGAGAGATTCTTCGATGAATTTTGCACAGCATACAAGCAGTACTTACAGGTGTATGAAACTCTAGAATTTACCAAACCTATTAAAAACTGTCGTAAAAATTGAGGTAATTAACTATAAAATTTGATTTTTTTCTAAACAAGAAGTTTAAAATGTAACTGTTTATTCATTTTTTCACAAACTAAGTAAACTCTAGAGTTTCATACTCATGTAACTATAGTTTGTATGCTGTGCAAAGGTCATCGAGGAATCTCTCTTACTTAGGAAGAAAAGTGTACCTATAGCAACAAATGCAGCCACTAGTAAGTGAAAAAATGATGAAATTTCTCATGTAAAAAAATTTATTTTGTTTCGTTTTTGAGCTTCCACTACTATGAGTATGAATCCTGAATCCTTCCTGATCATGCTTTCAAAGTTTTATGAATTTATTTGTAAAATTATAGTCAGTGGAAATTAAAATGTCCTGTGGTGCCTCTCCTGCTCCAAGTCGGCCCGTTTGACGTGCTAACCCCCTTAATAAGCTTCACATTACAGGGGTAAATTTAACATTATATACTTTTATACACTTATCTAATGAAGTGAATGTCAATTTCTATTTAATTTTATATTCATCTTGTGCATTGATATTATTTTTTATTTTGTGTTCTTGTTTACTTTTTCCATAAGCTGATAAAGTATTTATCACGGTAGCTGTGATAAATTTAGTAAATACTGCACACCGCCGTTGTGTATCGCAGCCAGGACATCGACGAAGCAGACTCTAATAACGGAAACGTCCTATCCCTGTCCCTGGAGGCTGCCCCGTCCCCATGGGTGGTGGTCCGGCGTAGTACACGCGATGCCGGCAGCAGGCGGTGGATCCACAGCCTTCTAGACGCCACCACCACCTCACTTCCGCCTCGTAGCAGTCTTCTTGGGAGGATTTGTAACCTCCCCCTCACTTATCGACCTTAAAGACAGTGAAAAATTAAACCGCGTGCACCTAATGGAAATTTGGGAAAAGCAATCGTCACCGAAGTTAATTTGTTGGTAAAGAGGGAGGAAAGGGTTACATCTAAATGAAAGGAAAACTGCAAATGAAATTGGTGGAACTTAATTTTGAGAAAAGGGTAAAGTTTATAAAGAAAGAAAAAGTGCAGTCATTACATTAACAATTAATTGGCGTTAATCAGATATTTAAGATTTCGGGAAAATTACAGTTGCCAGTCCTATGGACAACTACTATAATAACTGAAAATTAAAGATTAATGCACATATAATTAGCACTAAAAGCGTGGCAACTGAAGGTTGACACGTGTTGTGAGAAAACTGAATGTTTGTCAGAAGTAATAAATTTCGCTACACTCTGACTTAATTTAGCAGAAGAATTAATAAAACCGAAAAATTAAAAGATAATTTAGTGACTGAAATTAATAGTGAACTTTGTTTCTGAAGCATTACGAAATTCAGTAAAATAAGGTTAGTCTTGGGCTATCTCAACAATCATTTCAAAAGCTACTTGAATCTACGTAATTTAGAAATAAGAGGTTTAACTTTGAACTTGAATTAAATAATTCTGAGCAATTAACAATAGTAAAATTTAGTACGTACCAAGCTGAGCTGCAGTAACAGGTAAGCTAAAATATGGTAACAAAACTCGCACTCTTAATTTGCGCTTGTGTAATCTAAATATTGTAGCAGGCTATGAGTACCTTAACTGAACTTTGAAATTAAAGCAGTGAAATAGAATGATATTACTTTAATGCTGGCGTTTGAATTTCAATGACACTCTGGTTCATTTCAGAAAAGGAAGGGACCCTGCTTGGTAATGCAATTGGGAGAATGAGCAACAAAGGTTCATGCTACGTTGCTGTAATTTGGTGAGACAAATTGGAATGTTTGAAAAGCTGAGGTCTGCCGTACAGTTCTAAAACCTTACGTGCTTTTAGTCTTCCTTGTTGGTTGATTGAAGATTTGCAGTCGTCGATCAGCGAGGTGGCGACAGTCACTCGTTGTCGGCCGTCGCTGTTGCAGACGCTGGATGTTGGTCCGCCTTCTTCTTGACATGGTCACCAGGCGAAACGGGCTCTTGATGTGCGCCAGCTAATGCTTCCCGTCCGCGACACCATGTCAGAAAGTATCATAGCAAGTCAAGGGCAGTTACATGCTGCCAAACACCGAAAGCGCGGCAACTCGCCGGAGCGTCACACAACACACCTGCTCCACCGCCCTACTCCATCCTGACTCCCCTCTGCCCGCGCTCCACGCGGCAGAGTTAACATTACCAAAGATCATAAACACTTTGGTTTTCCACACGACCTATCGATGTGGTCGTTCGATAGCATAGTTTTCCCTAGGCAAGTCCCAGTGTAAGAATACAAATAATATTTGCAAAACAAACCAATCATACATCAACATAAATGCATAAATACATATTGGCAATACATATATATATATATATATATATATATATATATATATATATATATATACAGTAAAACAATTACAATATATGAAGGCACAGAAATGTCATACCTTCAGGTAACAAAATAAGGAAAAAATTTATAGCGCAATAGATGGAAATAGGAGGATATGCATTTCTGGCGTTACAAATTCTCGATCATTCAACAGTTTCATGAGTAGGTCGAGCCAGAGCAGTCTCATGAAAGTACATAAATTAGTTCCTAGCTCTAAACATTGGTATCAGTATACAAACACATTGTTCCAAATAATGAGAAAAACAGCAACAGATGCATTTCTAACAGCACATAACACGAGCACTTAAAAAGATGAGTCTCCATGTGAAAAGTTTGCACGCTATTGTCTTAACATATGCTGCATTAGCAAAATCATGCAGCCTTTGTCGTTTTCAAGAACCAATAACTTAAAGAGAGCCCTCAGTCCAACAGGACATGCTGCTCGGAAATCACACAGTAGTTCCATCTGTTTGTGACTTTATATTTCTAATTTTGCTCTCCTCTCAGATGCTGTCAACCGTTACTTTTCAGCGCAGCATCAGTTTCAATCACTTTATCTTCTTTCGTATGGCCATACTGTCCGTAATTGCTTTACAGTTTCTGAGGGTGTTTCCGCTCCGTCGTTACAACTGTGTTTTTCTCACCAGACGCCTTTCGCTTTATCAGTGATCTGTAATTAAAGATATTTGCAATTTTATTTATTTCCTATATCGAATTACAATTCGTTAACAACACTAGGATAACTGACACAAGATTTGGTACAAGATCTAAAGAATAAATCAGAGCATGGGTATACATTACAAACCATTCATAATCTGCAGACCATCTTAAACAGGAATACTACAGACCAAGCGATACTGAATATTATAATAATCAGTAAAGACATACATCTCCTCGTTTTCCAAGACAACTTCCATATATGAAGTGCATTACCACAAAATAAGCAGTTGCTCAAAGACCAAATAAATATTGGAAACCAAACGCTATGTAACATAACTGAAGAAATAACATAAAAAAAAACAGAAGGGACTTTTCTATTCTTCGCTCTCCACGCTAGTCACCTTTTTCCTATAACTCACTATCTATCACACCACTACACACTTACTGCTAAGTCATCTTAGCTTCCCCCCACCCCCCAGCCTACTCACCACACGAAATTTAAACTCCATCAAAGCTCTTTCATTTGTATAACACGACATGTAAATACACAGTAATATCATTAAACAGAATAACACACGTATAATGAACTACCACTTACTGTTAAGTCATCTTTGCTTCCCCCCGCCCCCCAACCTACTCAACACACGAAATTAAAACTCCTTCACGACTCTTTCATTTGTCTTACAAAGCATATATATACACAGTAATATCAGTAACAGAATAACACAAGTATAATGAACTACAGACATAGGAAAGAAATGTAGATAAAAATTAATAGTGGCAACGTTGGCAACATTAAAAACCACTATACACACTGACAAATATACAAATAAAAAGTTTACAGTAGTGTAGAAAATTGTGCTCTGTTGAACATAAAAAATGCATAGTTTTACAAAGCAGCGTAAAATCAGACCAGAATCATCACTTCCTGTCGAAGAAAGGGACCAATAACATGCTAGCAGACGGCATTTCGTAATGCAGGCGGAAAGCCGATCACAAATTACCGTACGTAAAATCCCACAATTTGTTAACGAACTGTTTTTCGATTTAGAAAGCGAATCAAACTGTTCATATGATTAACTACAGACCACTGATGATGCTTCACTTCAATAAAACGAAAAGCGTCTGGTGAGAAAAACACACATTTTGTAGTAGTTCTAACGACGGAACAAAAATACCTTCAGAAACTGATCATTGTTGTTTGTTCTTTTTTGTTTCTGTATTTTCTATACCTGTGTTCTATGAGTGAGAGTAACCTATGACATTTGAAATGTGTGTGTGTCAGAGAAAAGTTTTTCGTTATACTGCCTCAGTAATGGCTACTCTAGCTGAAAAATCTAAATTCTGTTAAATGAAAGCTGCAGTATAAAAACATAACCAGAGGAACATAATTCACTGTTGTCTTCTAATAATGCAGTAGAGACTGATTCAGCGGTATCCTTGGATTATTCGTTGCATCATGCTGTGCTAGCGCACCTACTGCGTAATACGCCAAGACGTATATTACATAATGGCATAATAGGCCATTGTCAATGACTTACGTTAGGCTTCAGCACCACATGACAATGAATGAGGTGGTGTTTGTATAGTAAGTGTACTTAATTGTTCCTGCAGATGAGAACAAGCATTGAAAGTGAATATGCAAAGAAAGTTTTACCAAACAAATATCGTGACAATTTTCAAGTCTGAGTTGTGAAGGGTATTATGAACTGATTCTTGAAGAGTAAATGAGAACGACCCTGAAAGAAACAAACGTAGCAAGCCACCGTTCCGACTATGTAACCTCTGAAGAATCTCAGAGACCTTGTATTACAGTGATGTATTTTTCTATTTTGATATGGAGAAGGTGATCGCAATCAATAATTAAAGGGAGATGTACTCACTGCTACATAATGAGATTGACCTGGGCTGTCGTCCTCAGAACTGTTGAAGATTTCGAAACAACGTTTAAAACGTGTGATAGTGTACTTGGCTGAACGATTAATGTTTCAAATATCTGCACTATCTGATTTACACCAATGCCTACACTACTGAGTATTGAAACTGCTGCACCAAGAAGAAATGCAGATGATAAACGGGTATTCATTGGATAAATATATTATACTAGAACTGACATGTGATTACATTTTCACGCAATTCGGGTGCATAGATCCTGAGAAATCAGTACCCAGAACAACCACCTCTCGATACGCCTGGGCATTGAGTCAAACAGAGCTTGGATGGCGTGTGTAGGTACAGCTGCCCATGCAGGTTCAACACGATACCACAGTTCATCAAGAGTAGTGACTGGCGTATTGTGACGAGCCAGTTGCCCGGCCACCATTGACCAGACGTTTTCAATTGGTGAGAGATCTGGAGAATGTCCTGGCCGGGGCAGCAGTCGAACATTCTCAGTATCCATAAAGGCCCGTACAGGACCTGCAACATGCGGTCGTGCATTATCCTGCTGAAATGTAGGGTTTCGCAGGGATCGAATGAAGGGTAGAGCCACGGGTCGTAAAACATCTGAAATGTAACGTCCACTGTTCAAAGTGCCGTCAATGCGAACAAGAGGTGACCGACACGTGTAACCAATGGCACCTCATACCATCATGGTGGGTGATACGCCAGTATGGCGGTGACGAATACACGCTTCCAATGTGCGTGCACCGCGATGTCGCCAAACACGGATGCGACCATCATAATGCTATAAACAGAACCTGGATTCATCCGAAAAAATGACGCTTTGCCATTCGTGCACCCAGGTACGTCGTTGAGTACACCATCGCAGGCGCTCCTGTCTGTGATGCAGCGTCAAGGGTAACCGCAGCCATGGTCTCCGAGCTGATAATCCATGCTGCTGCAAACGTCGTCGAACTGTTCTTGCAGATGGTTGTTGTCTTGCAAACGTCCCCATGTGTTGACTCAGGGATCGAGACGTGGCTGCAAGATCCGCTACAGCCATGCGGATAAGATGCGTGTCATCTCGACTGCTAGTGATACGAGGCCGTTGGGTTCCAGCACGACGCTCCGTATTACCCTCCTGAACCGACCGATTCCATAATCTGCTAACAGTAATTGGATCTCGACCAACGCGAGCAGCATTGTCGCGATACGATAAACCGCAATCGCGATAGGCTACAATCCAACCTTTATCAAAGTCGAAAACGTGATGATACGCATTTCTCCTCCTTAGACGAGGCATCACAACAACGTTTCACCAGGCAACACCGGTCAACTTCTGTTTGTGTATGAGAAATCAGTTGAAGGTTTCCTCATGTCAGTACGTTTTAGGTGTCGCCGCCGGCGCCAACCTTGTGTGAATGCTCTGAAAAGCTAATCATTTGCATATCACAGCATCTTCTTCCTGTCGGTTAAATATCGTGTCTGTAGCGCGTCATCTTCGTGGTGTAGCAATTTTAATGGCCAGTAGTGTGTAGTGAAAATTTGTATTGGATGTGTTCCCCTTTCGCCTTTATAACAACTTTTCTGGGGACACTTTCGATTTTGTCTCAGTCTATGGAGGAATGACAGCCCATTCTTCCTCAAAAGGCCGAAACCAGGAAGTGATGATGGACGCTGGGGTCTCGAGGGAAGTCTACATCTACATCACATTCTGCAAGACAGCTCACGTTGTGTGGGTGCGAGTACTTCTGGTACAACTAATTGATACCCCCTATCACTGTCGGTAAGTCTCTGCATTGGCTAATTTCTCGTCGTGGTCATTACATGAGATATGTGTGGGGAGAAGACAGATGTTTTCCGGTTCTTCCCGGAAAGTGCTCTATGGAAATTTCAGTAATAAACCTCTCTGTGACGCACAACGCCTCTCTTGTACCGTCTGCCAACGGAGTTTCTTCAGCATCTCGGTAACGTTCTAGCGCCGGTAAACGATCGTTTGATGAAACGCGCCGCTCTTCTTTGGATCTTGTGTATCTATTTCATCACTCCTACCTGATGAACAATACTCAAGAATCGGTCGAACAAGCACCTTATCAGCCACTTACTTCGTGATGAGTTACATTTCCTTAAAATTCTTCCTCTTAATCTCAGTTTGGCATCTGCTTTTTCCTACTGTTTATTTTATCTAACAATTCCTCGTAAGGTTGCTCTTCACAATTGTTCCTAGATAGTTTATTGCAGATAATGTTTCCAACAGTTTCTCATCAATAACGTAGTTGCACAGTAGTGGATGTTCTAACTCATCCCAAAGGCGATCCATTGGGTTCACGTCCTGCCAGTTCCGACCGACTTAAGTCCTATCGAGCACGTTTGGGTTGCATTTGGTAGCACGTCTACATGCACCAACGACCTACGAAAATTTGTCAACCGTGATGTTGGAGAAATGGAACGCCCTACTACAAAAAACCCTTACCAGCTTTGCGTTCAGCATGATAGCACGTTGCAGAGTATGCATTACCGTCAGTGGTGGTCACACGCTTTATTAAGAGCCATGTCTCTTCCTTTGTATGTCCAGGGAATCTTCACGAATCACCCTGACTTCGCTGTAATTATTGAATTTGAATGAAGTGTCATTTCTGTTTTTCGTTTCATTACATACTTCTTTCAGCTACTTTTGTATTATATTGTGGAACTTGTTTGTATGTATGATCCAGATTATATCGAGCTATATTACTTGTGCTTAAGTTTTGCACACCAGCGTAGTTTTCACCGACGAAACATAGTTTTCTCTAAACTATGCTACGAGAGCAGATTTCTAATGAGGACACTGCGTACACAATATTTGACGAAAACTACCTGAGCACCTTAAATAACGGACTCCGTTTCTGGCTCGGCTGTGAAATCAAGCATATATCTTAAGCCTGATTCCTAACACTGCAGGCGTACACTTAGAACAAAACTTGAAACACATGTGAAACTTCCACTCATTGAAATATTAATGAAGGAGTGTTTTATGAACTCGTAAATAATAGATTTCAGCTACCAGTCGTCGTTTTTAAATTTTATTGGCAGATCTAGATTTCAGCTAGAAACTAGCCATTGTCAGTGCTAAGAATACTAAAGGTACATAGTTAGGTGATGTCATAAAAAAGTTGCAATTAATGGCTTAAATCATACGGTTTGTGTATTACATACCACTATCATTTTTTTATCAGTGCATTTAATGCCTGTTGGTCGGGCTTCACCCACAGTTCGTTGAATATTACTATTTGCGGAAGGCGGGCTGTATAGAGAACACATCGGTTGGTTACATGGCGCCATTTCTGTGAACTACTTATAAACCTCAGGGGAAGTAAACCATTTCAACTTTAATTACATAAAATGAAACATAAGTAAAATTCTTAGATTGTCGTCCGATTTATTTCATATTTATCATCAAGTAATAAAATTTCCATGTTCACTCCTTGTGAGTCCGTTATTATTATTGAAACATTTAAATTACTCCAGGTGGGTAAAACTTCTTCAAATTTTAAAGACATTTAAAATATTTATATAAAATACTAGAAGACAAGTGCTGTATACACCTATTAGTTGATGTGGCTTAAATATATTTATTTTTATATTATATCTCCCTTTATTAAAACATAATAAGTATATTGTTCATCTTATTTACTAAATAGTTGACAGATGGCGCCAGACATCTGTCAGATGCATGGTTATTACAATTTGGCTATTCCGCTATAGATATAGTGTGTTCTAACCTCTTTCTCCCTTAGAGCCGATTTTCCTTGTAAATGCAAAACAACCAATATATTGGATTGCTGTTAATAATACTGTTTATGCATCTGACCTAACATATCATGGAAGAAGTTCTGTTGGTTCACAATCACACTCATCGTACACGTATAGTATAACGCAACTGGCTGCTACATATTGGCATGACGGCAGGTGTTACCTCGTTTCCCGTGTGTCATATCCTACACTGGTTCCCAGCTACAAGTGTTCGTACAACTCCCAGAACCGTGCATTTTTCACAACAAGCTGATCATTAAATAGGTTAGTGCCGGTATTTTTGTGATGGCAGAAGATCTCGAGCTCTTTCAGGTGGTCGAAGAAACTGCCCTTCTCACACTTATGCAGTAACTTCATACTGGATGTCGAAGTTGGCGCCTTATGTTTTGTTGTAAGCAAATGTGCCACCGTACTCGATTTTTCCATGGTATCCCTTCTTCCCAATGCGACGTGTTCCCCAAACCTGATTTCCAACCTCCTTCCTGTTTGGCCAACATAAGAGGCCCTACAGTCTGGGCGATCAATTATATGAACTCCAGATGCATGAAATATTTTTTTTACGTCTACAGAGTGTTGCAAAATACATCCTAAGTTATTGTTGGCACCAAAAGACACTGACATATCGTATTTTCTAAGGACAGTTGCAATCCTAGTGCTCATTTCTCCATATTAAGATAAGCTGACCAACTTACTATGGTTTTTAGAAGCCGCGTTATTGCTGTAAGGTGTCATCCTATTTTTGTATTTATTAGCTATGTTCTTATATGTAGCATCTACAGAGTCCCATGGATAGTTATTTACTTTTGCGATATGTCTTATTGTTGCCATTTACTCATCGTGTTCGTCTTTTGACAGGGGAATTTTAAACAACCGATTGATAGAAAAATTGAAAAACGCCTTTTTATGTTGAACTGTGTGGCTTGAAGTAAAATCCACAATGCCATCGGTACAGGTCTCTATACGAAATATACCAAATGTGTGCCTGCCATTTTCATTTCGAACTTATAGATCTACAAAAGTAATAGACTTATTTATTTCGGTCTCAGAAGTAAATTTGTTTGATGCAAATTATTAAATTTGGCTACTATTGTGTTGATGACATTGTCGTTACCCTGTATTAGCAGCTGTGTGTCATCTACGTACCTAAAGTAGTACACAATTTTGTCCACTAACACAGGATTTTCAGAAAAGAATTTGTTTTCTAGATAATTAATAAAGATGTCGGCCAGCATTCCCGATATTGAGCTCCCCATACTGAGACCATCTTTTTGGGAATTAATGTCCCCCTTAAATTTAAAGTAGTTAAACTTCAAAATTATGGTAAGTCGCCCAATGAATTCATCTACTTCCCTCATAGAAAGCTTGTTTTGTTCTATTAAATTCCGGTGAATGATCTGCATTCTTTTCTCAATAGGTATATTTCTATATAAGTTGACGATATCTAGAAAAACAAATTTCATTTCATCAGTTATTGTTGTATTTCTAAGTTTATCGATAAGTTCGAGACTATTTATAATGGAAAATTGTTTATAGAACTTATGAGTTTTAAGAAACCGCAGGTATCTGCCATCTACGTTATAGAAAGGACTACTCCTACCATCCACCACTGAGCGTATCGGATAGCCTTGTTTGTGTACCTTTGTTTGTGTTCTACGCGTGGGTGACATGGGGTTCATTACCTCTAGCCTCAGTGCCTCCCTTGGTGATATTATCTCGCTACAAGTTTTAAAGTGATGTAGCAATCTCTTTTGAGCTTCTGGCGTTACATCCTTATCGAATTTATCAATCTTATTATCTTGAAAGAATTTTAAAGTTTTGGCAATATAGACTTCTTTATCAATGACCACAATTGTTCCCCATTTGTCTGTCTTAGTTACTATGGCGTCATTTTCCGAAAGCTTGAAATTAATATTTTCAAAGATCCGCTTCTCTGTTATTGAATTTGGGACAGGTTTACTAACCTCATTAGTAATAATCTTGTTAATCGCTAAGCAAATCTTATTCTGTTCAAGTTTTGGTATTCTCCATGAGTCAATCGCATACTTAGCGTGGACTATCGTGTCTTTTATAGCCTTGCGATCCACATTCTTATTTATGTTATACTTCATACCCTTACTAAGCATGTCGGTTTCACTCTGATCAAAAACAATGTTCGTTAAATTCAGCACTCTTGGGACGAAGTTAAAATTCGACACACATTGATTATTACTCGCTGATACCCTATTTTCTAAACTCAGAACCTTATTATGATGTCTTTGCTTTACTTTGTATATTACGTTATCCACTGTGTTCCTGACACTATGTAGCACTGAATCGAAAGTTAAAGGTGAAAGTACACTATCGAGTTCAAAATGTAATCCACATAAACTGTCACTGGTCACCTGTTTTGAATTTACAAGGAAAATCGGCTTAAAGGGAGAAAGGGGTTAGCACACTCTATATCTATAGCGGAATAGCCAAATTGTACTAACCATGTATCTGGCTGATGTCTGGCGCCATCTATCAACTATTTAGTAAATATGATGAACAATATACTTATTATGTTTTATTAAAGGGAGGTATAATATAAAAATAAATATATTTAGGCCTCATCAACTAATAGGTGTATACAGCATTTGCCTTCTAGTATTTTATATATATCTTTTAAATGTCTTTAAAATTTAAAAAAGTTTTACCCACCTGACGTAATTTAAATGTTTCAATAATAATAACGGACTCACAAAGAGTGAACATGGAAATTTTATTACTTGATGATAAATATGAAATAAGTCGGACGACAATGTAAGAATTTTACTTATGTTTCATTTTACGTAATTAAATTTGAAGTGGTTTACTTCTCTTAAGGTTTATAAGTAGTTCTCATAGATGGCGCCATGTAACCAACCGATGTGTTCTCCGTGCAGTCCGCCTTCCGCAAACAGTAGTATTCAATGAACTGTGGATGAAGCCCGACCAATAGGTATTATATTCATTGATCAAAAAATGGTAGTGGTATGTAATATACAAACCATATGAGTGAAGCCATTAATTGCAACTTTTTTATGCCATCAGCTAACTATGTACCTGTTGTATTCTTACCATTGACATTGGCTAGTTTCTAGCTGAAACCTAGATCTGCCAATAAAAATTTACAATTGCGGAAACAGCAAGTTTTGAAGGTATTCTCCATTTACTTCTATACATTCTTGCACGGGTAGCATTAAGGACTGTTGCGTACTTCTAAAACATCTTAGGTCATTTTCGAATGATATCATACAATTTCATGATTCATGTCTGCAACATGAAGTAGAGTACTAGCTTTAAGTGTCTCCAACCTGACGAGAGACCATCAATACGTAATGCAACTTTTTTTTTTTCTCTCGGCCACTTTCGTTTAAAATATGAAGAATGTCTTATGGGCTATTCCCACTTCAGCCCCAATAGTACCATTAAGTTCCGGCGGGCGGTGGAGCTATATGTGGCCTTTGAAATGGCGTCTGTATCGGATGTACATTCCCAGCAGAGAGCTGTCATTGACTTTCTTTTTTGGTGGATAACCAGAGGAAAACAAAAGCACCGTGAGTCGTAGGGCGAAGTGATTATCATCGTCGCAACAAGCTTACGCAAACTTGTTCATTGTCCCCTCCCGGCTGCACACAAGTGTGGCTCCTTCGTTATGTTCGTCGCCACAAAAATGCAAACGAACCTCTGCACGTCCATGAAAACGCCCAATAAATGATAATAAATGATGCGTGCCACGGAAATCAGCACGTGGATAATAGGGAGGTTGCTGATGCAGGAAGACGTTGGCTCCGACGTCGCCCATTATCTTGGTGTCATGTGGGCATAGAAGCCGTCCCGTTAAGATGGCGATCGCATGGGACGGAATTTATGTTGAAAAGCATGGTTTTGCAGCCGAAAGAGTGGGGAATCATATGGTATACTGTAATCTTGAATAAATCCAAGTGCTTTCAAAAACCAAATTTGTTATATTACCTAGTGGACGCCCCTCGTGTTATCTGACAAGGCCAAATTTGAAAAGAAGCGATCATTTCTGATAAAGCTATAGATTCCGAAAAGCCCTTAATAGTCACGATTGAAATGTAGCAATGTTGACTACCAGTTTCGGCCTAACTACACTCCTGGAAATTGAAATAAGAACACCGTGAATTCATTGTCCCAGGAAGGGGAAACTTTATTGACACATTCCTGGGGTCAGATACATCACATGATCACACTGACAGAATCACAGGCACATAGACACAGGCAACAGAGCATGCACAATGTCGGCACTAGTACAGTGTATATCCACCTTTCGCAGCAATGCAGGCTGCTATTCTCCCATGGAGACGATCGTAGAGATGCTGGATGTAGTCCTGTGGAACGGCTTGCCATGCCATTTCCACCTAGCGCCTCAGTTGGACCAGCATTCGTGCTGGACGTGCAGACCGCGTGCGACGACGCTTCATCCAGTCCCAAACATGCTCAATGGGGGACAGATCCAGAGATCTTGCTGGCCAGGGTAGTTGACTTACACCTTCTAGAGCACGTTGGGTGGCACGGGATACATGCGGACGTGCATTGTCCTGTTGGAACAGCAAGTTCCCTTGCCGGTCTAGGAATGGTAGAACGATGGGTTCGATGACGGTTTGGATGTACCGTGCACTATTCAGTGTCCCCTCGACGATCACCAGTGGTGTACGGCCAGTGTAGGAGATCGCTCCCCACACCATGATGCCGGGTGTTGGCCCTGTGTGCCTCGGTCGTATGCAGTCCTGATTGTGGCGCTCACCTGCACGGCGCCAAACACGCATACGACCATCATTGGCACCAAGGCAGAAGCGACTCTCATCGCTGAAGACGACACGTCTCCATTCGTCCCTCCATTCACGCCTGTCGCGACACCGCTGGAGGCGGGCTGCGCGATGTTGGGGCGTGAGCGGAAGACGGCCTAACGGTGTGCGGGACCGTAGCCCAGCTTCATGGAGACGGTTACGAATGGTCCTCGCCGATACCCCAGGAGCAACAGTGTCCCTAATTTGCTGGGAAGTGGCGGTGCGGTGCCCTACGGCACTGCGTAGGATCCTACGGTCTTGGCGTGCATCCGTGCGTCGCTGCGGTCCGGTCCCAGGTCGACGGGCACGTGCACCTTCCGCCGACCACTGGCGACAACATCGATGTACTGTGGAGACCTCACGCCCCACGTGTTGAGCAATTCGGCGGTACGTCCACCCGGCCTCCCGCATGCCCACTATACGCTCTCGCTCAAAGTCCGTCAACTGCACATACGGTTCACGTCCACGCTGTCGCGGCATGCTACCAGTGTTAAAGACTGCGATGGAGCTCCGTATGCCACGGCAAACTGGCTGACACTGACGGCGGCGGTGCACAAATGCTGCGCAGCTAGCGCCATTCGACGGCCAACACCGTGGTTCCTGGTGTGTCCGCTGTGCCGTGCGTGTGATCATTGCTTGTACAGCCCTCTCGCAGTGTCCGGAGCAAGTATGGTGGGTCTGACATACCGGTGTCAATGTGTTCTTTTTTCCATTTCCAGGAGTGTATAAGCCATCTCCAGATCGTAGCAAAATACTTTTATTAGTACAGAAGTGCCAAACGGCGGGACATAGCGTCATAATATACGTAAACAGGGCCGTTTCTTTTACAATGAAATGGAAAAACGATGTAAATTATCCCAGAATAAAAGACAGAGTGAGACAGTTTTCATATGTGGACACAGCGATCATGCCTGTCACATTACACTATTTTAAAGTAATGTCATAAGCAGTGATTCCATACGAAGAGATGCTTGTTCTACACTCATGTTCATAAATTATGGATAATGTTCATACATTGTCAAACAACGCTCTGGTGGGCGGTTAGCGGGTTTAAATCACCTCGGGGTATGACCATGCGTTGCATTTGACCTGTGGTCGTCGCACAGTGGCACTAGCAGCAGTCCACATACGCAGAGGTGTGTTGGTGCATGTCAAGAGTACGGTGCAGCGAGTAAGTGTGCAGACGTTTTCAGACGTGCTAATGGTGAGTGTGTGTTGGAAATGGCTCAAAGAACACATATTGATGTTATGAGGGGTAAAATACTAGGGCGACTGGAGGCTAGTCAAACACGCAGGTCGTAGCACGGGCCCTCCCTGTGCCACAAAGTGTGTTCTCGAGATTATGGCACCGATTCCAGCAGACAGGAAACGTGTCCAGGTGCTACCGTACGGTACGTCCACAGTGTACAACACCACAAGAAGACCGATATCTCACCATCAGTGCGCGCAGACGGCCACGGAGTACTGCAGGTAGCCTGGCTCGGGACCACACCATAGCCATCGGAACTGGTGTCTCCAGACACACAGTCTACAGGCGACTGAACGGACATCGTTTATTCGCCCGGAGACCTGCAAGGTGCATTCCACTGACCACTGGTCACAGGAGAGCCCGTAAAGCCAGATGTCAAGAACACAGTACATGGTCATTGGAACAGTGGTCCCAGGTTATGTTCACGGACGAGTCCAGAAATAGTCTGAACAGTAATTCTCACCGGTTTTTCATCTGGCGTGAACCAGGGAAGAGATACCAACCTCTTAATGCCCTTGAAAGGGACCTGTATGGATGTCGTGGTTTGATGGAATGGGGTGGGATTATGATTGGTGCACGTACACCTCTGCATGTCTTTGACAGAGGAACTGTAGCAGGTTAGGTGTATCAGGACGTCAGCTTGCACCTGTATGTCCACCTTTTCAGGGGTGCAGTGGGTCCAACCTTCCTACTGATGGATGATAACGCACGGCCCCACCGAGCTGCCATCGTGGAGGAGAACCTTGAAACAGAAGATATCAGGCGAATGGAGTGGCCTGCCTGTTCTCCAGACCTAAACCCCATCGGGCACGTCTGGGATGCTCTCGGTCGACGTATCGATGCACGTATTCAAATCCCCTACGACACTTCAGGAGCTCCGACAGGCACTGATGCAAGAAAGGGAGGCTATACCGTAGCAGCTGCTCGACCACCTGATCCAGAGTGTGCCAACCCTTTAGGCGGCTTGTGTACGTGTGCATGGTGATCACATCCAATATTGATGTTGAGGTACATGCGCAGGACACAGTGGCATTTTGCAGCACACGTGTTTCGGGACGGTTTTCTCAACTTATCACCAATACCGAGGACTTACAGATCTGTGTCGTGTGTGTTCTCTATGTGCCTATGCAATTAGCGCCAGTTTTTTGTAGTGACACGTTATGTGGCACCACATTCTGCAATTATCCTTAATTTATGACCATGAGTGTACATACCTACACTCTGTAGACGAGAAGCCTGTTGCACACTACTCCAATTGAATAGGCGTATCGCTCTATGGAGTTCATAACAGTCTCTACATACGACGTTACGTTAGAACAACGTGATGTGGCAAGCTTGATCTGAGTGTCCATGTACGAAGATTTTCTGGCTCTGTTACTGTGCTTTACATTTGATTAACTTTTATTTTGGGATAATTTACATCATCTTTAACGATTTTAGGAGTTTTGGTATTGGGATCGAGAGGGGTCCGTAACAGTTTGAAAATTATTTACGATTTCGTTATTTCCTTCTAACAGCCGAGCCGGAAAATACATGTTTTGGAGGACCGATTTCAGAGAGGTATGGTCGACCGGTCGAATGCCTGAGTGAAGTCTAGCGATTTTAATGCGCCAGGTAAATGTTGCGACCGCGCGAGGGCGATCATGTCCCTATAAAGGCAAAGGGCCGTATGGATGTTGTTGTCACCACCCAGCGAGGTCTGATCAAGGGAGGTGACGTGTCTTGCTGCCTTCTTGAGTCGTGAGGCCAACAAATGGGTAAAAATTCTCATGTCACTGTTGAGTAGAGTGATGGGCTGGTAATCACAGATCTGTGATCGCCTATGTGGTTAGGGACCTGGATGATGACCCCATCAAGGAACGTGGATAGGATCGTCGTTGTGAGTGACATCAGTTCGTGTTGGCAGCTCCCACCTTGATAGCATCTAGGACTTCATAGGCGGTCACTTGTTCCTGTATTTCTTGAGTCACATCCTCTGGCGTGGTGCTGACAGTCAGTGCTGCTACCTCCTCAATTAAGGTCAGGGGGATGTTGGACGGCAGCGTACAGCCCACGGAAACGAGAATAGAAAGCTTGACCAATGGCGCATTGCGTAATGTATCGTCGTCGTTCCGCATCGGTAAGGTCGTGCATGAGAGTTCGACAACGACGTCGGCGTTCTGTGAGGAGGTGGTACATCGATGGCGTTTAGTGAGGGATATTGCCACGGGTGCAAGATCTGAAAAGGGTCCCTTCCAAGCGCCGTCGCATGAGTGAAGTGATCTGTGCTTTAGCACGATGCACTATTGTCTGACGGACAGGAGGGAACGCCATCGGAGTACAGTCACGAAGCACCACATAATAAAAGTCCATGGTGCTCGCTTGCCAAGCTTTGAAGTCTTTGACATATCCAATCAATGTCCTGCGTAGAGCTGGTTTCGCGCAGGATAAAATGGTTCAAATGGCTCTAAACACTATGGGACTTGAGGTCATCAGTCCCTAGAGTTAGAACTACTTATACCAAACTAACCTAAGGACATCACACACATCCATGCCCGAGGCTGGATTCTAACCGGCGACCGTAGCAGCAGCGCGGTTCCGGACTGAAGCGCCTAGAACCGCTCGGCTACAGAGCCCGGCCGCGCAGGGTAGCCACCAGGATGAGGTGGATGTGTATGCGGGGCGACGTCGACAACAGAGGGCCCACCCCTCCTCAACGATCCGTCGCAATCGGGGACAGTGGAAAACGTTTCATTTCCACAGGCCGTGGCTGTGCCACAATTGTTGGCGGACGAGGATGACATCGCAGATTTAGGCATCTTGGTCAGAGATAGCAAGAGACCATACTTAGGCATGTCGAGTTTCGGCACTAAGAGGAGATATATACGCTCGAGGCGGCTGGACTAATGCGCCGTATAGTATGTGAAACCTGCGCAGGTGCCATGAATCTTTGTACATGTGTCAACAAGCTGAAGTCTGTCGATGATGACGGAGAGGGCCGCACACAGGGAATGATGTGGAAGTTGGTTATCAGGTCCCTGTGTGGAGTTGAAATCGCCACATAGGACCATTTCATCCAGGGGACCCTCAAAATGCAGCGTTACCTCGTCAGTAAAGAAGGTGTGTCGGTTTCGACATCGACTGGAGCCGGAAGGCGCATATAAATTGAGGATGCGAACGCCGAACAGTGTGAGAGTCATACCTCTAGCATTAGGAAGGTACACTACATCTTCAGCAGGGAGTCAAGAACGGAGGAGAATGGCGACTACTGACGTCTGAAGCATGGGAGGTATGTGCCATGTAGCCAGTGGGGTCGTAGAAATCAGCGACGATGACTACTTGGAGGAGGGCAATGTCGACATCAGCAGCATAAATGGTCCCTCGGAAGATTGCCAGTTTGTGGGAAGCCGGAGTAGTGGCCAGATTCATCGTCGCGATGCGGTAGTGTTGCGGGTGTGCTCCCGCCGTTGGCACAGATGTTCTGGCAAAGATGTCCGTGTAACATCCGGCGCAATCACTGCAGCCGCAATTACTGGGTGGAAGGTGAGTCACCTACCTCCAAGGAGCACTGCCTGACGGGAGGGCCGCCATCTCGATGTGCTCTATCGTCGGCATCATCAGCCTAGGAGACTGGAACAGGTGGCAAGCGACTGTCGCCGGCCAGGGTGGCCGAGCGGTTCTAGGCGCTACAGTCTGGAACAGGGCGACCGCTACAGTCGCAGATTCGAATCCCGCCTCGGGCATGGATGTGTGTGATGTCCTTAGGTTAGTTAGGTTTAATTAGTTCTAAGTTCTAGGGCACTGATGACCTCAGAAGTTAAGTCCCACAGTAATCAGAGCCATTTGAACCAAACGACTGTCGCACTCATAGAGGGCGAGTTTTGGTGACCCTGCTGTAGCGGGGTCTGGGGACTCTTCCTCCATCGGATCCATCGTCGACAGATGGGATCGTTCGTCAGATGAGACATCAGGAGCGGCCACTCCTGTCGTCAGGGTGCTCGAAGGGAGGTCACTGTCTGGTATCCGCTCCACTGCCTGTGATGCCACATGAAGAAGCGTGTCGTAGGATGGCGTTTGACTTCTCTTCTGCCGTTCTCGGGGCGACCGTTGCTTTCGGAGGTGCTGTTCTGTACCAGTATGTGGACGTTCAATTTCTGAGGTCGCGCCCGTCTGAAGAAAAGCAGAGTTAGGTACCGCACTCACATCGATGTCAATCGGAATAGGCTTGTCATCGAGCTCTAGAGAGTTGGTGGTGTCTCAGTCTTCGGAGGAGATGGTGCCGGTGAGGCCATGGCAGCACCGTCTTTTCCAATGGAGAGCGCCGGTGAGGGTGAACTGGCGCTGTCTGAAGTGGCGCATCGTGGCTGCGTACGCCTGATAAACAAAAAAAATAGTTCAAATGGCTCTGAGCACCATGGGACTTAACTACTGTGGTCATCAGTCCCCTAGAACTTAGAACTACTTAAACCTAACTAACCTAAGGACATGACACACATCCATGCCCGAGGCAGGATTCGAACCTGCGACCGTAGCAGTCGCGGATAAACAAGTGACCGTCGATTTGGGAGCTGAGTCACTGGTTGGGACCTGGAGCAAATTTCGGCGGAGACAGTCTGACGGAACATGGCCCTCTTGTCCGCAACCAGCACACGTCCGCGGCTGGCCATCATACATAACGATGGCTCGCACGCCACCTGTCAGCAGATAGGACGGTACATGTTTGGAAGGTTCGATTTTGGTTTGGCAGATACCATTCAGCACGTGGTATTCGTGCACGCCTGCCCTTTTTCCGCGATGAGCCGCATATTGCCGTAGGGTCGGAAAGCTTCGACTACCACGTCTTGTGGCACTTCTAAAGGGAGCTCAAAGACCCGAGTTGTACGAAAACCGAAACCAGCGTGATCTACCTTTTCAATATGCCCATCAGAATGCTTGACCTTGAGTCCGTTTGCGTGTTGTAGAACTACCTCAGCAAATGCTTCTTCCGTCGTCATTCTAATATAGACGATACTGCCAGTGATAGAGAAGTGAATACCTATCACTTGCTGGGGGTCCAGACGTAGCTCTTCGCGAGTGAGTTGTTCAGTTTCATAAGCTCGTGGTCGTGCATGTTCAGCCTGGAATGTTACTTTCTGTGTCGCTAGGCGTTAACAGTGCGCCATTACGTGCGACGCTTAAGTAAATGACTGCAGTGCGCTGCCGGCGCGCGGAGCCGGTCTGCACGTGACTAAGGGCGAATACCGACTGATGCCTGGGTCCTCTCGCCATCGGAACCCGGCGCATAGTCAGGTGTGACCGCATCGTCGTCTCATTCGAGCGATATGGCGATGTTTATCGGTCCGCAGGACAAGTCCTTCTGACAGCCGGAAGTTCAATGCTGGTCGTCCAGTCCGGGAAGCGCACTCGAAGCACCTGCGACCACTGTTCACGTTGCGAAAGCTGTGCGTGCAATCAGCACTGGATTGGCTGTGGAAGAATTCAAATCCGAGGGTATAGAATGCATCCCGCGGATAGCAAGGGCAAATAAAAGCGAAAACTACCGCAGAATCAGCTTCGTTGGTACCAAAGTTTCTGAAAAAAAAAAAGGATACGACCCACCATGAAGGAATTACCCGATTACCCATCTCAGAAACAATGAAGCTAGTCCACTGTCTGTGCGCTGATCTGGTGAGAATCTATGAAAAATGTTTGAATAACAATGAAACCACAAGTCAGTGACACGGTATCAGACATCCAGACCTTATCACAGAATGTGGAGGTCGGAAGCTTTCCTGCTCAATAAAGTGGAGCGGGCAATTATCTGGTGAAGGTACAAATGTTTCAGAGCACACCATACAGCACACACTGTTCAACACGGGCCTCTCTGCAGCATACCTACATATTCGAATGTCAATGTAATGACACTGTCAATTACTACTGCAGTTGGCATGGAATCATCGAGATTAGACTGTGGAGCAATGGAAATGAGTCACCCAGTCAGACAACACCCCGTTGACAGTCGAGTCCGGATATCGCACTGTGGAGGCGAATGGCCCCTCGAAGCGTGCAGCGAGCCGCCGCCGCTCATTTACGAGTGACAGTCACCTGAGCTTCCACAGGACCTGCGGTAGTAATCGAAGGAAGCGTGACAGCTGTGGACTGCGTGAATATTATTGCGGACCACCTGCATCCCTTCACACTTGACTTCTTCCCTACGGCGATGGCATCTTCCAACATGATGATAACTGTCCATGTCACAAGACCAGAATCATGCTACAAGGGTTTGAGGAGCATAGTATTTGACTCGCACTGATGTCTTGGCCACCAAATTCACCTGATGGAACACGTCTCACAACCCACCTGTTGACAATTTATGGAAATTGTGAGATCTGTGCATAGAAATCAATATAGGCATCTAGATCTACATCTACATCAACACCCATACTCTGCCAACCACTGTGAAGTGTATGGCAGAGTGTAAATCAAATTGCCGGCCGGAGTGGCCGAGCGGTTCTAGGCGCTACAGACTGGAACCGAGTGACCGCTACGGTCGCAGGTTCGAATCCTGCCTCGGGCATGGATGTGTGTGATGTCCTTAGGTTAGTTAGGTTTAAGTAGTTCTAAGTTCTAGGGGACTGATGATCTCAGCAGTTAAGTCCCATAGTGCTCGCAGCCATTTGAATTGTGTACATCAAATTGTGCTACTTAAATTAGGGTTTCATCCAATTCTACTCACGTGTGAAGCGTGGGCAGAATGAGTGTTTGAATGGCTCCTGTGCATGTCATAATTAATGCTATCTTGCCCCCCCCCCCTCCCCCCCGACTCCTATGTGAGCAGTATGTGACAGATTACAGTATGGAAACCGGAAATTCGAGGCCGCATGTGTCTGGCACTACCTGAAATGGACTTGTTGATGTACAGACGTCAATTGTGTTCGGGACCCGGGAGCCGTGAGCTCTGTCCCTTTCTGTGAGACGCCTATTAACGGTCCTTGACGTCAATGAGGCGCCAGTGGCACATCGGATCGTGGAAAATGATGAATGCAGGGTTCTGAGTGCCTTTCTGACGATTGTACGGTCATCACTTTCTGTCAGATTTCTAGGTCAAACGCTTCATTCTGGATGCTGTGTTCGGCCAAGTTTCAGCCATCCCTGCCAGCATCGTCGAATAGTGGCATCACTCCTATTCATATGTTGAGTGGTTCACCGAATTACTCGAACAGGCTCCTTTGACCCCAGCTACATATGCTCTTTCAGATGCTGACACCTGCGTATATTGTTCACGCACCTATCAGCAAGACATAGCTATGGTACAACTGAGTACATGGAATGAAATTCGCTAAGAATTTATGACATGATATCGACATGTCCCCTGTTTACTATGTTTGCCAGCACATTCCTCTATCGGCAGCCGGCCGGTGTGGCCGTGCGGTTCTAGGCGCTTCAGTCTGGAACCGCGTGGCCGCTAAGGTCGCAGGTTCGAATCCTGCCTCGGGCATGGATGTGTGTGATGTCCTTCCGTTAGTTAGGTTTAAGCAGCTCTAAGTTCTAGGGGACTGATGACCACAGATGTTAAGTCCCATAGTGCTCACAGCCACTTGAACGACTCTATCGGCAGCCAAAGTTTATAATTTTGTAAATTTGAATTTTCCGTCGATATCTGTATTAATATCAGCTTGTGAACAGTACAGTTTTTAGTACTCCTAAATGGTGTGACGTTATTCTTTTTTTTCACTTTGATATCTGGGATTATTTCACACAGTGTTCCTTGTCTGTTACTGACAACTCTACGCAAACACCGATGCTCTCTTTCGTTAAGTGAAGGCCGTCGGCCACTGCATTGTACATGGTGAGAGGTAATTACCGAAATTTCTTTTTCTCTGCACTCTCATAACACTTTGGATCTCGGGATATTGAATTCCGTAGTGATTTACGAAATGGAATGGCAGTCTGTTAATTTCCGTCTTGCGGCCATAATCACGTCGGAGTACTAACGACAACTCCATCAAACCCCATATATGCACTGCCCTTTCACATCTTGTGTAAGCGACACTCCCACCACCTGTATATGTGCATGTCACTATCCCATGACTTTTCTTACCTCAGTGTTTACGAAACTAATGAAGATTAACAAAAAAGAAATTAGTGATAAACTTGTCAGAGTTGGGGAATCCGAAGTGAAGGAACTCTGCTACTTTGGAAATGAACAAATCAATGCGAATATAAGAAGAAAACTAGCACAGGAAATGTAGGCATACCTTGATTAAAAAAGTCTATTACCACCAAACAAAAGCCATCTTTTCGAAAAAAAATTTCTGATAATCTACGTTTGGAGCACAGCTATGTGTGGAAAAATCAGAAGAGATTAGTAGAAAAATAAGAAATGTCGAGGTACGGAAACGAAACGAATATATGGAAAACACTGACTGAAACTGTGGTGTCACCGCCAGACACCACACTTGCTAGGTGGTAGCCTTTAAATCGGCCGCGGTCCGTTGGTATATGTCGGACCCGCGTGTCGCCACTGTCAGTGATTGCAGACCGAGCGCCGCCACACGGCAGGTCTAGAGAGACTTCCTAGCACTCGCCCCAGTTGTACAGCCGACTTTGCTAGCGATGGTTCACTGACAAATTACGCTCTCATTTGCCGAGACGATAGTTAGCATAGCCTTCAGCTACGTCATTTGCTACGACCTAGCAAGGCGCCATTGTCAATTCCTATTTATCTTGTGATGCATGTACAGTCAGACCGATGTTCACCAATTTTGGATTAAAGTTAAGTATTCAAGAAGCTACGTACTTTACTTTGCTACTATAAATTCCCTTACATGTTCCAGACCTCACGCCAGCCTGCGTGAGCTTAAACGCGTGCCTTTCGGCTTCCTCCAAACCCCGTGAATTGGCTCCTGCCAATTCACAACAGAAACCACGTGTAGGATGGTAGGCTATGTATTAAAAGCATATAACTTCTACGGTATTGTGGGGAACCGATTTCAAAAATTATACGGAAAGCCAGAGATTGGAACATCAGCTGCAACTAATTGAGAATATTAGGTGAGCCAATCTGAGATGAAAAGGTTGGAATAGTAGAGAAAGTCGCAGCGGCCTGCATCAAACTAGTTATAATACATAAAGATAAAGAAAATATGGAGGAAGACCTCCGTCAGTAACACTCCGTCAGTAACACGCCCAAAGCTCTTGCGCGACTTTCCAGTATCTGATCCTTAAGCCAATAACTTGAGTGAGAGACCAAGTGATTGATGGCTTGAGTGTAATTATAAAACGTACTGTTCATTGCGCCAACTCGTTCAGAACATAGAGGAGCAGCGAGGAATTTTCTGAGACGAAAGGATAACAACGATCGATCTCAATCAATAGTTTCATTTGTTTAGTGATCATCGACCAACGCCATGTAGCGCGCGAGGAGTGGTCTTTCGAGAATTCCAAATGGTGATTCTTCCGCAAACTATTAACACTAATTTATTATTCGTATTCTTAAATGACCAATGAAAGTAAACGTACCATAGCTGTTCCGTTTGTGGTTTGATGCCATTTGCATGGTATTGTGTTGTATTTGTCTCTGTCTGTGATACGTTCTTTCGGTGCTAGAAAGTCATTTCGTACAATTTTGATCAAGAATACGATAATGGATTTTTGAGCTTGAGTGCCAGGTGCGGTATGTATGTAGACACGAAAATTTGCACCGTGTAGGTTGTATTTCATGGATCCTATGGAGAGGAGTCAGTGGGATCTGGAAATTAGTCATAAATGTACATCGTCTTAAACTATACTAGCGTTAAATGACGTGGATATATTAAAAAAAATTTTGTGCACTGAGGTGACAAAAGCTATGCGATACCCCTAATATAGTGCCGGATCTCGTTTTGCCTGGCGTAGTGAAATAACACCACGTGGCATGAACTCAACAAGAAGTTGGGAGTCCCCTGTAGAAATACTGCGCCATGCTGCCTCTATAGCCGTCCATAATTGAGAAAGTGTTCCCAGTACAGGATTTTGTATAAAAATTGGCATCTCGATTATATCGCTTAAATGTTCAACGGAATTCATGTCGGGCGTCTGGGTGGCCAAACCATTCGCTCGAATTGCCCTGGAAGTTCATCAACAATTGAGAACAACTGTAGCTCGCTGACATGGCGAATTGTCACCCAGAAAGGTTCGATAGTTGTATGGGAACATGAGCTCCAGGAATGGCAGCAAATGGTTTCCAAGTAGCTGAATATAGACAGTTACAGTCAATGATCGGTTCAGTTGGACCTGAGGACCCAGTCGCTTCCATTTCAACACAGCTCACACCACTATGTCGTGATGTTAGCAATGGCAATCGCAACGGTCGTCTGCTGCCACAGCCCATTTCGCCGCACTGTTCTAAAGGATACGTTAGTCGTACGACCCTCATTGATCTCTGCAGTTAGTTCACGCAGTGTTGCTTGTTTGGTAATGATGTCTCCACGCTAACGCCTCTGCTCACGGTAGTTCAAGTGGAGGCTACAACGTTATCTGTGGTGAGAGGTGAAGCCTGAAATTTCATATTTTCGACCTACTCTTCACTCTGTAGACCGCAGAGTACTGAATACCCTAACGATTTCCGAAACGGAATGTCCCATGCGTCTAGATACAACTACCATTTCGCGTTCAGAGTCTGTTAACTGCCGTCGAACGGCCTTCATAACGTCGGGAAACTGTTTAAATTAATAGCCTGAGTACAAATGACAACTCGGACAATGCTCTGGTTTTTTATGTCTTTTGTACGCGATATTACATCAGTCTGTGTATGTGAACATAGTTATTCCATGACTTTTCTCACCTCAATGTGTAATAAACTAATAAACTGATTATGAGGTTTACTGTTAAGATGCCTGTTATTACAGAAGAATGCACAACCCCGCACAAAATCCTTTAATTCAGCCTTGAACTACACCACTTAATCACAAGAATATGATTTGCTTTGACAGCGTGTTGAGAACGTGTTGCCAGTTGTATCTGGTTCCTTAACACCCAAAAAATGCTTACGAAGGAGATTTTTGATTCTATTGCTATATTCAAAATTTTAAGAAAAAGATAAATATTGGAGCTACAGATGACGTTAATGGATGTATGTACCCTGAAACAGTTGTCCAAACTGTTGTTGTGAAGAGGTTAAAATGGTTCAAATGGTTCAAAAGGCTCTAAGCACTATGGGGCTCAACATCTGAGGTCATCAGTCATCTAGACTTAGAACTACTTAAACCTAACTAACCTAAGGACATCACACACATCCATGCCCGAGGCAGGATTCGAACTGGTGACCGTAGCAGCAGCGCGGCTCCGGACTGAAGCGTCTAGAACGGCTCGGCCACAGCGGCCAGCTATGAAGAGTTCTCTGCACGATGTTCAACTACACCACCATATACATTTGTCATAATGACTACACCTGTAGGTTGAATTTTGTCAAAAGTAGTTCCATAAATTATTGGACAATAGAACTGCGAAACAAAAATTATTTTTCTTTTATTCGAAAGTCATCTGGTACCATAAATGCAGCTTTACAAAGGTGGAGTGCCGGCCGAGCGGTTCTATGCGCTTCAGTCTGGACCACGCGACCGCTACGGTCGCAGGTTCGAATCCTGCCTCGGGCATGGATGTGTGTAATGTCCTTAGGTTTAAGTAGTTCTAAGTTCTAGGGGACTCATGACCTCAGATGTCAAGTCCCGTAGTGCTCAGAGCCATTTGAACCATTACTAAGGTGGTGAGTTAATTCTAATTTGCGGAACAAGTTTAATATCAGGTAGAAAGTGATGGGGAACGAAACAAAACCGATAGAAATACGGACGAATGGGGAAGGAGTTGGTAATAACTTCAAAGGGTGCTAAAGATGTAATCTGGAATTTTGACAATCGGCAATGCTACGCACAGTAGTATCTTCTCGCTCGATCCCCAACCTACTGTTATACCGTCTAGGTCTACAACAGGTCGCTGGGACAGCTGCTAACTGTCATAAGATACAAATCCGCGAAACCAGCGGTAATTGATTCTCACCCGAGGATTAACGGATGTAATTGAGAAAGGGGTGCGTTTCTCCGTAATCGGAGACAGTGAGACCTAGAAGCAGGTGGTGCGTAGGAGGCAGCGACTTGGCGTAATGTAGGCCAGATACGGAGGCGGGGTGATTAATGCAGGGCGCCACGCCGGTCGCTAATGGACGTCACACGGGAACCGGGTCGCCGGTTCACTTCCGGGTCCCGAGCGGGGCACGCCTCACCAAAGAAACGGCGCTCTGCTGCAGCTTGCAGTATTGGGGGCACATCTCACCGCTACACGCCGAGAGTCACTCTGGGGTGTTACGAGTATCGGAGTAGAATGCAAAATGATTGGGAAGTGGGTGACTATCAACCCAAGTATAATATTGTGCAATGTGTAGCAAGGCTTACTGTTGGGGTAGCCTGTTACTAGACGGAGACGTCGTTGTGACTAGTTACGGCACCCCATCGCACCTGGAGACATCATTTTCGCTTGCTATTGGCTGAAAGACGCAGACTCTTACAAGACAGTAGGGAATCTCCTGGCCTCTGACTGACCGAAAGGACTAAGACAGAAACTCCGTTGTGATTGCTGGTGGAGGTCGAGTGGCAGCAGACACAGGGAGCAGTCGTTCAGCTGAGGCCATTGTAAAGTAGTTCGATAAATGTCTTTTCGAAATGTTAACTGCACTATGGGGGTGCATTACTGGAGGCGGATGAGGACTGCCAATGTGAATACAAGCGTATGAGAAGGCTGTAGACAATTGTTAACAAGTGTTGCATTATTAGCTGAGCACCTGTCCGTCTTCAGGCCACAAGTGGCCCATCGGGACCATCCGACCGCCGTGTCATCCTCAGTTGAGGATTCGGATAGGAGGGACGTGTGGTCAGCACAACGCTCTCCCGGTCGCTACGATGGTTTTCTTTGACCAGTGCTCCTACTAGTCGGTCGAGTAGCTCCTCAATTTACATCACGAGGCTGAGTGCACCGCGAAAAATGGCAACATCACATGGCGGCCTGGATGGTCACCCATCCAAATGCTGGCCACGCCCGACATCGCTTAACTTCGGTGATCTGATGAGAACCGGTGTATCCACTGCGGCAAGGCCGTTGCCCCTGTCGTTGCCAGGGTAAATAGCTATTCTAATTTTCCATTACACCACCTTCGCCTTCTCTCTCTCCATTTACTCCCCCTCCTACTCTCTGTCCATCTCCTCCTGAACCTCTCTCTGTCCAGATCGTCATCTCCCCCTCTCTGTGAAGCTGGTCCTCTCGGCCTCTCCTCTCCCTCGGTCCATCTCCTCCTTCCCGCTCTGTCCACCTCGTTCTCTCCCTCTCTTTTGTCTATCTTGTGCTCCGTCAAGGGCACGGTGTAAGTTCGCAATTACTCTTGTTCACATCCAAGAGTTTATGGGCACTGGGACAAGATTTTGCTTGTAAGAAATATGTGTATAATATCGTATGTACGTTTGTTATAACAATGTTTTAGAAACACCGTTCGCTGGATGCCAAAAGGAGACTAACGCAGGACGCAGCAGCAAGCCAGGTACTGGTCCTCGCAGAAACCAGAGATGTAACGACACTGCGGAGCAGCCGGCCACCGCTCGAACTTGCCGAAGGCCAGCGCTAATAATAAAATCACTCTCAAAAGTCGAGGTGGCTTTAGTGTTTGTTCTCAGTGATAGTTCCAAATGACTCTTACCTGAGAAAGATTAGCAGTCAACGTACGAACTTCGTAGGAGTCAGTTCGTCAATAAACGACAGGTCATAGTCCGTTTTTGTTGCCGCGCGGGGTAACCGTGCGGTCTGAGGCGCCTTGCCACTGTTCCCGCGGCTCCTTCCGTCCGTTATAGTTGTGTGTGGTGTCCTTAGCTTAAGTTAGTTTAAGTTAGATTAAGCAGTGTGTAAGCCTAGGGACCAGTGGCCTTAGTAGTTTGGTCCCATAGGAACTTACCACAAATTTCCAAATATTTCCGTTTTTATTAACGTATGATTTGTCGTCTGATGGGACTAGACTTACTCATTAACAGACTTACAGGTTGGGTAGTAAAATGCTGTGAAGAAACTACCATTAACTGGCGTAGCTGCGAGGTTCCCCCTTCCAAGGCCGATCTAGGACAGACATTGTTCGAGTATGTTCCGCTGATAGTGTTCCC
Organism: Schistocerca americana; assembly: GCF_021461395.2. Classification (NCBI taxonomy): domain Eukaryota; kingdom Metazoa; phylum Arthropoda; class Insecta; order Orthoptera; family Acrididae; genus Schistocerca; species Schistocerca americana. The sequence continues at coordinate 101,634,321 of NC_060120.1, read as the reverse complement.
TCTTAAGAATTGTTTCTTACCGGCAAGGGTGACATTTATTGATTAGCAGGATTTTGTGGACGGGAGTAGTAATTTGTGACTTATGTGTAACGTGGAAGGAACTGAAGTAGCGATTCCTTCGTTTGGTGCCGGTTATTGGTGTAATTGACTGTATCGGAAGCCATGCGAGTTTTGTCCGCATCTTAATATCAGTTGGCTGATAGCAGTCCCAGAGGTAATTGAGACGTGGCACTTATCGTGCGGTGAATGGAGTGGTTTTGTCGTGCTTGAGTGAGGTATTGAATCGAGTGCGTATTTTGGGATATATAGGCACTAGCAGATTACGAAAGGAATTTCTTAGCTTGTTGTTAATGATTTTGCCCGCAATCATTTAAACTAATCGTGCACTTGACAGATGGTTAATGTAAAATCCAATAAGGAGGAACCATTGAACAAACAGCACGTAGTGAAACTGAAACTTCAATTATTATTGAAGACCAATGTTCAATTTTCATTTAAGAAACTGTAGGGGATCACGATTCGCCGACACCTGAAGAGCCATAGTTTTGTTGAATTGCATAATTTTCAGGAACCAAAATGGGGCTGGAAATTAAGATTTTTGCTTAAATTTATTTTGTATCCTTACTGTTTGTTGCGAGAATTATTAGTTTTGTTGCTGGTACTCATATAGGGCTACGTTTGATCGTATTGAAGTATCTAAAGTTGAAAACAAAAGAATCTACGGGCGTTAGCAAAAGTATGAACCACAATAAATAGTTTGTGTTGATTTTTAATTTCAGTAGACAGACATATTTCTGATCTTAGAACGAAATATTTCGATTCTGTGTTCTAGTTAAACGTCATTTTGCTACAAGAAAACACGGTTACAAATTTCACTCTTGCCTATAAAAGCTAAAGCCGTCAGTGCCGATGAATAAGTCCACTGAAAGTCTAATACCTATAAGTAAAGCCAATAACTAAATTCTAAAGCAAAAGTAACGCGCACCCAGTTGGTCGTATCTTTCGTTATAAACAAACTAAAGTGGGGAAGGACAGTTTAATTACACCACGACTAGCTAAGGGAAAAAGTAGTCAAAGGAAAAGAAATGAAATCATTCAAAATCAGTATTTGGGTTTTGTATAAGAAGATCACTGATGGGTCACTAATTCTTTTCCGTAGTTGTGTGTGATCGCAAATAAGAGATGTATCTCTTTGGTTGTGATGTATTAGACCAACTAACAAACCCGCAGATATTCCGAAATAAGGAAATCCATTTCCACATTTTCATAATAAAAGATATTTCCCTAGGATTGTAACAACAACGTATTATTAAGAAAGAGACATCAGTTTTACATATACCAATATTAAGAGAAATATTCCGCACCAGATTAATGGCTGGTACTCGTCGAGTATTATCTCATACTAAGTGCACAAAGATATCATTGTTTGCCACCATTATCGTATTAAACAAAAGAGAGAAATTTCAAATACTATTACTCGCTCGAACAAAGTTGATACTCGGCGCGGTGGCTGATGGGAAACACTGTAAACAGGAAATGCCTTTACGGTGGCTCCCATCAGCACTGACCCGAGTGTCAACTTCGTTTGTGCGTGTAATACACTAGGCAGTTTTTCGTAGTTTTTGCTCGTAAGTAAACGTTCGCCTTTGAAGATGTTGACTCATAATATTATTTTGAGCTCAGCTGGTTTGTTAATTGTTTATTAATCTCTAGTAGGATCTGAGAGGATTGAAATGCAGACATAAGGCGTTTAAGTCTGCGTTCCGAATTGCAAAGTACAGTGAATTTACATTTTTATAAGACCCTAAATTTCCCTACTTTCCACGCAGCATTATATATCAGAAGAATGTAGGATTGTGGTAATTAATGGGTTTACTTACACCACAACTTTTATGAAGAAACTATTAGTACCTCAACAAACCTGGAATATAACGTGATGAGCTAGGTATGACAGATAACAATATCATCTATCATGATCACTTTATGTATAATTATATATATAATTAAATTTCTGCTGTGCTGGGCGACAGGTATACCTTAGTGAAAGAGCAACAGGAAGCTACCTAAGCAGAGTGTGACATTTTGTACAGAGGCTCACGCTGTTGTAACATCTCAGACGTAAATAACATGCCGCCACAGTACAATCTCCTCCTCTTCCCTTTGTCTGTCGATTTCCCCCTTACCCACTGTCTGTTCATCTCCTCCTGCCCCATCTCTTTGTATACCTCTTTCCTCAGTCTTTGTCCTTCTCCTACGTCTTCCCCTCTCTGTCTATCTCCTCCTCTCCCTTCGCTCTGACCATTTCCTCCTTCCCATTCTCTCTGTCCATCTCTTTTTCCCCCTACCTGGGCCCAACTCCTCTTTCTCCCTCGCTGTGTGTTCGTCTACCCACATCCCCTTCTGTCCCCATGTTATCATGCTCACGCCAATAGGAGGCTGGTGGTTCTTACCCCCCACAATATTTATTTACTACTGATGTGTGTATCGAATTTGACTAAAGTTGTTCCAGGGGCTTAGAATGAGCTTCCTACGCTTGGATTTTCCGATGTACAAATATGTCAAATGTATTCCACATACATTTAACGTATTTGAAATATATTTTTACACCTTCACTAGCATCTCCAGTGAATTTCACCCCACAATTTCATTTCCACAATTTCATTTTCATTATCTCCTTAATCATGTGCTGTACAATAGTATAATTTTATTGTTACATCCAGTGGTACACTATGTGATCAAAAGTATACGGACACCTCCAAAAATATACGTTTTTCATATTAAGTGCAGTGTGCTGCCACCTACTCCCAGGTACTCCATGACAGTGACCTCAGTAGTCATTAGACATTGTGAGAGAGAAGAATGGGGCGCTCCGCGGAACTCACGGACTTCGAACGTGGTCAGGTGATTGGGTGTCACTTGCGTCATTCGTCTGTACTCGAGATTTCCACACTCCTAAACGTCCCTAGGTCCACTTTTTCCGATGTGATGGTGAAGTGGAAACATGAAGGGACACAAACAGCACAGAAGCGTACAGGCGAACTCGTCTGTTGACTGACAGAGACCGCAGATAGTTCGAGAAGGTCGTAATGTGTAAAACCCAGACATCTATGCAGACCATCACACAGGAATTGCAAACTGCATCAGGATCCATTGCGAGTACTATGACAGTTAGGTGGGAGGTGAGTAAACTTGGATTTCATGGTCGAGCGGCTGCTGTAAAGCCACACATCACACCGGTAAATAAATGCCAAACGACTCCTCGCTTGGCGTAAGGAGCGTAACCATTGGACGCTTGAACAGTAGAAAAACGTTGTGTGGAGTGACGAATCACTGTACAAAATGTGGTTATCCGATGGTAGGGTGTGGGTATGGCGAGTGTCCGTTGAACGTCATCTGGCAGCGTGTATAATATGAACAGTAAAATTCGGAGGCTGTGGTGTTGTGGTGTGGTTGTTTTTTTCATGAAGGGGCCTTGCGCCTCTTGTTGTTTTACGTGGCACTAGCACAGCACAAGCCTAGACGTATGTTTCAAGCACCTTCTTGCTTCTCGCTACTGAAGAGCAATTCGGGGATGGCGACTGCGTCTTTCAACGCGATGGAGTAGCTGTTCATAATGCACGGCCATTGGCGGAGTGGTTACACGACAACATCTCTGTAATGGACTGGCCTGCAAAGATGGTTCAAATGGCTCTGAGCACTATGGGACTGAACCTCTGAGGTCATCAGTCCCCTAGAACTTAGAACTACGTAAACCTAACTAACCTAAGAACATCACACACATCCATGCCCGAGGCAGGATTAGAACCTGCGACCGCCACTGTGGTCGGCGGCCTGCACAGTCCTGACCTCAATCCTATAGAACACTTCTGAGATGTTTTGGAAAGCCGATTTCGTGCCAGGCCTCTCCGACCGACATCGGTTTGTCCCCTCAGTGCAGCACTCTGTGGAGAATGGGCTGCCATTCCCCAAGAAACCTTCCAGCACCTGATTGAACGTATGTTTGCGAGAGTTGAAGCTGCCATCAAGGCTAAGGGTGGGGCAACAGCATATTGAATTCCAGCATTACCGATGGAGGGCGCCACGATCTTGTAAGTCATTTTCAGCCAGGTGTCCGGATACTTTTGATCACATAGTGTATACGTGGCTACTGTCTACAAATGTGTTGTGAGTAGAGTTGCTAGTAAATAAGCACTAAATAAAAACATCATGCATGATGCGACAGTTTTTCATCCATCTCAGTTTTCGTTATCATACACTTAAACTGTGTGACGTGTAATGATGTATTTTTGTGGGTGCATTCAGCGGCAAACGTGTACACATGTGTGCAAAAAGTGTTGCAAACACAGTTAGCAAACGAATTAATAAATTTAAACGTCTTGCATAATGTGGCAGTTTTCCCGCATCTCGGCATCTATGACGCCATATCTCCTGAACTATATATTCTACTATGAAATATTCAGTAGTATACCCGAATACTGTCTGAAAATGAGTTACAAATACAGGTAGTGGTAAAGAAGTAATAAATTAAAATGTTATGCTTCATGCAGCAGTTTTACCAGATGACTAGCGAAAGTGTAGTAACCGACCAAGTTTTTTCCTTTCGTCATTTTCTGGGGGCTTATCAGCAAGATAACGTTTCGTAAAGGTTTGAAATTACGTCTAAACTTTGTTACAACTCTCTAAGAACTCTCATTCTCAAATATTGGATGACTAAAGTATGGGTATTCGCGCGTCCTGGCATATACTGCTTTTTTACGGCCCACTGCAACTCCTCTGATGGTAGGAGATTCTTACACTCACAGCGATGATTTGCAGACCGTAAGTGATACGTGAATCAAGTTCGGTAGAAATTGGTCCTTTGGTGTAGGATGTGATGTGGAATCTGGAAGTGTTAACGTTCTCGATAGTTTCGTTTTCCAATATTACTCAACATATTAAAGACTGTGAGACTTGGGGGATGTTATGGACCCGTTTCACCAATCTACATGCTTAAATTATGTTGCTTTCTTGTTTTATACGGCTCGTTTAGGGCTCTCTAGAAGTTATTTTCGCTATCCGCAACTAGAACCTGGTCGTCAACAAACACAAAAGTTTTGATAAAATTTCTTGCTTTGAGGTTGTCCTCTATATTAATGTTCATAATCCCTGGTTCCCGTTCCATCACAGAAGGCGTCTAAATAAAAATTAAAAATTCCAATTTCTGACTCCTGTATTAATATTTTCTTGGGCGATATTTCCAGATTTTAGTTTTACATTTGTATGTATTCCTCTATATATACTACGGATAACTGTTACCTGGTGTAGTTGTTTTCATCTTTTTTTCTCATAATATTCCACAGTTTTCATCTGTGAACGTTCTCAATTAAAACTACATTCGTTTCTCAGTTGTATTCTCTTTCTTCTGTTATCTGTTTTCATGAGTATATGTTATCTGAGTAGAACCTTCCTTTCCGAAAACGTTTCTGTTCTTGTAGTAATATACTGTCTACGATGTGTCTGATTCTATTTACTACTGATTTCGAACTTTTTTGTATGTGGTATTTGAGAGATTTATATCTCCATAATTTACACAGTCTGCTCTTTACACTGTTTTAAAAATGGTTATTACTTTTGGTTTCTTTCATTCCACTGTGTGAGGTGGTGGGTGGAAAATTTTGTATTATGTATACACTGTATGTTGTCGTTCTCAACAAAGGCTCTCTAACTACAATGTTGGCAACCAGAAAGTGATTAGCAAAAACGTGATGCCTGCAATTAAAGTTCACTGTGCCCACTCTGATGGAGAAACGTTTATTGATTATTGAAGTCCATTACTCTGAGGATTGAGGATGATGTATGGGATTCATAGAAAATGCAGTTTACTGTAACCATTTTCACTAAATTCTGAAAACGGTAAAGCGTAAAATTCCAGACAAATGATTACCCATATCAGCTATTGTACTCTCAGAACTGGTCACAGTCTATTGCACGGATCCTGTTATCCCTAGATAACGAAACTGTTCAATAATCGTTATCGATGTAAGTGTTCAAACTGAACGCTCGCCAAAATTTTATGTAAATACTCATCAAACCTCACGCTAGTAATGGTAGAAAGTCTGTCCTGCAGCGACATGTGAAAATACGACATACGGAAGCTGAGACTAAATCACTGGAGTCATTCCGTGATTAACTCTTTACCCCAATGCGAGCTCATTGCTAAGTACATATCGAGTGCGCACTGATACGAATGTAGAACAGAACTGGGGCATTACTCTAGCTCGAACTTATTTATCCAGCCGCAGTGCGGACGGCCGAAGGAGCAGCCGACAACATTTGCCTTACTGAATAGCCGCTGGGGCTAGCAGAACACGACTACAAGTTACTAAATAATTATTTGATTCATTCCCTGAAGGCTAGTGAAGCTCTCGATTTAATTGTGAAATCGGCACACAGGTAAGTATCTATAATAAAATTGTAATGTGGCTACGTTAAACACTTTTGGCGAGAGAATTATTTTAGTTGTACTGCATGCAATAGATAAGCTCTGAACTTGCCCTTTGGAGAGTCGAAACAGCTGTAGTTTTATAGCTACCTTTTTGAAACTTCTTACATCTTTGTTATAATTGCGTATCTCCGTTATACCTAAATCTAAACATCCTAGCGTACTTAATCTATCTGACTTCCAAACTCTTAAGACACGAAAACAGCAAATCATGAATTTAAACCAAAATATTACCTTGTCAGACCCAGCATGCTGTTTCCATTAAATTACAATGAAAAAGGAATCCGAATATAAATTTTGAAGTTTCTATCTCCTTCCTGTTGCGCCAAAGATTTTTGCATAAAACGTCCAAATTTCGAAAACTGTTTAAGTTAACAAACTGAAACTTAACACATTATTATTTTAGCATCACTCCTGACATGCTATCAACTTTTCAGATTATTTACTTCATTTTTAAGGTATTGCCCAACATTCGTGACGTGATGGCTAGTTACAGCGGGCTACGCTGGTACACAATGGAAAGCATATGAATTTTATATGGCTTGAGTAGGCTGCTGCCCTACATCAACCTCTACTTAATTTTTTTGAATGTAAATGAAAAAAATCAATTACCAAAAGGAAAGCAAGAGTACACCTTACGTCCGTACGAAGATGGAAAAATTGAATTTAAACATTTAGAAATATTAAAACCACCTCTTAAGCAAAACTGCAAAACTGGTAAGAAGATCTATAAAATACAATCATAACACTTACATTTTTACATACATTGTTGTAGCAGCTTTGGCTGGCGTTCTACATTTTGATTCATAGGGGGAGAGGGGGGAAGTCGCTATGGTGTGCGTCCTTCACGTCCACTGTAGACTACACTGGGGAAAGGGGAGGGGTCACTGTGAGTTGTGTCCAAGTCACTCCACACTTTCACGCAGCTAACAGGCTGCCATTATCTGGTTTGTCCTGTAGAACAAACGAAATGAGTGCCTCAGACTCTGTTCACTTAATAGCTAGGGGAGGGTCACAATGAAATGGGGATATATACATTTTATCTGTCAACTCGTTACTGAAACATAGTTAACAGAACGGTTTTCTGTTTCAATCTCATGTTTACTTTATTGTAATTAAATCAGTATACAAGTGGCTCCATACGCCTTTAATCACGTCCCAAAGAAAATTTTATGCCCAAGGCAAACAATTATGAAACCTTTAAATCTCAAATTATTATTTCTGGGCCGGAACACTGAACCAATGCTCGGTACATTCCTGACACATCGATACTTATTTACAACTATTTCATTCTTAGAGACGGTATGAGTATACTCAATTATTGGTTGCCATTCTTAGCTTCTCTGTACATTTGAGTAACTTGTGGTAATAGGCGTATAATTGCTCAGTGTTCAAAGCACACTATGATCAGTCGATTACTAAATTATCTTCTTGGTCTTTCGGTGCTGTGGCAGTTCCACATTAAAGAAAAAAAAGTGGTTCAAATGGCTTTGAGCACTATGGGACTTAACTTCTGAGGTCATCAGTCCCCTATAACTTAGAACTACTTAAACCTGACTAAATCAAGGACATCACATACATCCATGCCCGAGGCAGGATTCGAACCTGCGACCATAGCGGTCGCGCGGTTCCAGACTGTAGTGCGTAGAACTGCTTGGCCACTCCGGCCTGCAGTTCCACATTTCATTGAAATTTAATTAAGCTGAGCTATTAATAATGTTTCACATCTGCAGTTATGTTATTCAATTACCTTGCTAATGTATGTACTTATGTAATATTCACTCTATTAAAAATTTAAAGCAGAGGATAGCACATTGATTTCATTTCTATGGTGTATTGCAGCTGATCAGTTTGCTCACGTGGCAATCCATTTCCATTCGATCGAATGCTGAAACCACGGGTAGTCAGTCTCTCTTGACTTACCACTAAAGTGCATGGATATACTTTATGCTAAATTCCTTAAACCTATAGGATACCATGAGCTGCTTTGTATCATCTAACATAAGGGTAACTACAGTCGCATTCACGCCTCCAACTTATAACCTTAATACGTGTAGGCGTGTCTTAGCACACACTACACCAAAATAATGGCCAGCTCCAACCTCATAAATACTTCAAGTACGTGTCCTTCACGTCTCAACCACAAACACTATTCAATTTCATTATTATTTCCATTCCTTGCTATACAAGGTGAGTTAATCATTACAGCTTCTCTGCATATATTCCATAACGCTAAGCAATCCCTTCTACTATTTACAGTTAGCTCTAATGCAGACAACAGGTCTCATTGCCACTTCAACCTCTGCATACAAACGAATTTGCATATCTTTTTAATATTACTGTGGAACCATTCCAACAGAACCACACTTTCTGCTTATAATATTACCAAGGTTCTTCCTAAAACGTATATATACGTACTTCTTAACCAGATACATTTACAACTTCATTACTTTACACCTCTCTATTGTTTGTCAGTGTTAGGTTTGTCACATCCAGTAGTTTCTTCACTAAACGCTGGATAGAATGGTTACTGAACTCGTGGTTTGTTACTGGCACTAATTGCAAAATTTGTTGCGAGAAGAAGAAATCGAAATCTTGGCGATAGGAAACATTAAAGAATGAGTGAGACCTGAAAAGGGGGAAAGACGATCTCACACAGCTGGGAGTGCACACCTGCCACACTGCGTAGAGGTTACAGAACAACCTCCTCCCTAAAGAATTCATTGGCTTATTACTGGCTTGATAGACATATCGGGAATTTTTTAGTATTGGAAAGAAGGGGTCGAAACTCTGGTGGATAGGGAAGATGAAGAATGAGTGAGACCTGAAATGGGAAAAGAAAATCTCACACATGTGGGACTGCACAGCTGCCACACTGTGTAGAGGTTACAGAACAACCTCCTTCCTACAGAATTCACTGGCTTATTACTGGCTTGATAGCTGTTGTGTTGGCAGAAGAGCCAACACCGTGCTACTAGAGGAGGCCGAAATGCAGGCGTTTTAGCTCACGTAGGCTGGCGTGAGGAGGGAAGGACTCTACTGACGTGAGGTCTGGAACATGACAAGGAATTAGAATTCAGAAAGCGGGCGTAATTAGTTGATACTTAACTTTAATCCATTAATGATGAACGTCGCTCTTGACGGTACATGAGTCACAATATTATCTGTTCAGAAGACATAGTAACTGAATATGGCGCCTTGCTAGGTCGTAGCAAATGACGTAGCTGAAGGCTATGCTAAACTGTCGTCTCGGCAAATTAGAGCGTATGTAGACAGTGAACCATCGCTAGCATAGTCGGCTGTACAACTGGGGCGAGTGCTACTGAGTCTCTCTAGACCTGCCGTGTGGCGGCGCTCGGTCTGCTATCACTGATAGTGGCGACACGCGGGTCCGACGTATACTAACGGACCGCGGCCGATTTAAAGGCTACCACCTAGCAAGTGTGACACCACAATAGCCATATCGGAAAATTTTAGTATTGGAAAGAAGGGGTCGAAACCTTGATGGATAGGAAGGATGATGAATGATTGAGACCTGAAATGCGCAAAGAAGATCTCAAACAGCTGGGACTGCACAGCTGCCACACTGTGTAGAGGTTACAGTACTACCTCCTCCCTACATAATTCATTCACTACCTATGGGTTTCTTTAGGTCGATCACGTTTCTGAGACCTAATACTTTGTTACTCTTTGGGTACTCCAGTCTATAGGCATGTGCATGGGGTTTTCCTATAATCCTGAAAGGTCTTTGGTATACGAACATGAATTTGTTTCTTTCGGCTTCTGCTGTGTTCAACCTATTTTTACTAAGATTTTTTAGAACTCGTTTAGGCAGCTCCCAAGTCTCATAATCAGTGTCTATGTGTTTGTCAATAAATGGTACCGTAATTACTCTGGTTATTGGCAAGACCAATTTTAACTGGCTTCTTTCAAAGTCAACAACACCCTGATACTTCGACAAGAAATCTATGCCAATTATAACCTCGATACTGAGATGTTTACTATTAAGCATGGAAGATCAATTACATTACCATTAACATTAAAGGGCAGCAAAGCTTCTTGCTTTACCGTTTTTGACACCTTACCATTAGCACCAATTACTCTTAGTTCCGATACCCACATTACTGTAAGCTTATTTTTACCTGGTAAAGCATCAAAGAAAGACTGAGATAACGAACTCACCTCACTGCCACTGTCTAAGAGACAACGTACATTGATACCTAATTTATTTTCTAATATTATAGGGTGGCTCATTCTAGGTTGTACAGGTGGTTCCTCAAATTCATCCAACAGTTCCTTTTGGTTTTGTCTCCAGCTAAAGTGATCGACATCTGTCATCATTACATTTAGGTGTGTAGGGGTTTCCTGAACCACATTTTCAGCTGCCTTTTCCAGTCGGTCTACTAATTTCAAATCATAACACCGCACGACTTCATTACATTTAGTTTGTAGTCGGAGCGACTCTGCGCCTCCAAACCGGGCGTAAGACTAGTTACAGCTAAACCACTTTCATTATTATCGTCGGGTTCCTTCTCAAGTGACAACTGGTTACAGCCACTGGGTTCATCGACCCACAACAGGCTACCCTCTACATTTTCACTTACCTCCTGCCCTAAATCTATCAGCAGAGTATCAACGACCTGCACAGGCACTTTAGATAAGAGCACATCATTCCATCGTAAATATAAGCATGAATTTCTTCCGCTTCTTCACCTGACAATTCAGTACTTTGTAGCTCTTCCCTAACATTACGCTACTGCGCCTTCTCTTGCTCTCCCCACTTAGAAAGCGTGTCTAACACGGTATTAACTAAATAATGTGAGTGGCTTAATATTTCTGCTGTATCATTGGACGCTACCGACTCATCATTCGAATGCTCGGTTTGAGTATTTTGATCTGTCTTACCAATCGCTGTAACTACTGGCTTACGAAAAGTAACTGCCTGGTGAGCGCCAATGTCCTCATAGATTGGAACTAGTTTTCCTGCCTCTGCCAACTACTGTTTCCCCTATTCCCATTAATGTTAACGGGAACATCATTGCTTTCAACACTGTTGTTTACCTGCAAATTTCCGTTACGAACAAAATTACTATCATCATGTTGCCATTGTTGGTTATGGTTATTATTTCTCAATTTCCTACTTTCCCTAGGATGGCGAAAACCCAATGTTCGGATGTTTACATTGCCATTCTGTTCATTCTTAAAATTACAATTAGTCCTATTACTATATCTATTATTACGTGCCTGCTCCTCATTGGCAGCAACAAGTTCTACACGTTCCAAATGTTCAATGAAACGGTCAAGATTGTCTCTAGGGGGCGGATATGATTCTAGTTTGCCAATACTATGGCAATTTAGCTTCAAGACCGAGTATTATGATTTTAGGTTTCAGCTTTTCTGTGAAATGTGACAGACGTGAAATACAAGATCTGGCAAACTCTTTGACAGATTCCCTGCCTGCATTGAAGCGTTTCCCACTCCGAAATTCTCTCAACACCTCATTCTGCTTATGAATCGACCAGTATTCATTAATGAAAGCTGTCTTAAATTCCGCTAATGTGCTACACTTCAACATGACATCAGCTGACCTATGCATTGCATCACCTGCCATATGACTTCTAATAAATGAACTTTTCTCGCGTTCATACCCAACTGAAGGAACCACATCTTCAAAATCGTTCCAGAAATCTAGCGGATGGATATTTTTGTCTGGATCGAACCGTAAGAACTGCCGACACCCGATAAAAGCGGCGTTTGCAGCTACTACTTGTTCGACACTACCATTACCAGAAGGTACTGAAGCTAGTTTACTCTCAATTTTAGCAATGTTAGTGCTATTCGTTTCTACTTTCATTTCAACATTACCTACTCTTTGCACAATATAAGTAGTATCAGTCTTAATTGCCTCTATATCTGCTTGACATATGTTCACTTTTACATTAACATCTTTAAATCTATCTGAGCACTGTTCAGATTCCGCCTCTATCTTTTCTGTTAACTTTTGCTCCGATTTCGCATCTTCCTTTTGGAAGTCTTTGCGAACCTCGGCAACTTCGCACCTTACCTTCTTATGCAACTCAGATAATAGCTGAGCAACCTTTTCCTTAATGTCAGCATGGTTGGAATCAATCTTATAATTTAAAATGTCCAGATCTGCATTGAGTTCACCTTTTAAATCCTCCTTCAACTTATTGCAGCCATTCTTGAAGGGATTGTCCAATACATCGAACCGTTTATTAAAATTAGTTTGGCTGGCCACAATCCTGTTATTTACCTCAGTTATATCAGATTTTAAATCAGCCATCATTTTAGCATTACTGGCTGTCATTTTAGCATTACTGTCTGATATTGCGTGCAATATTACATTTAAATCAATAGCCACAGTGTCTTTGGGTTGCTCATTAGCTGGTTTCATATCACACTCAGGTGACGAAAAACTAGACCCAATACCAAAATCACCAAAACTGTTTCATTTTTAAATCATCAGTCAAACTATCATCCAGTAAATTAACAATCTCTGATTTCTGCTTTACTACAGGGGTTTCTGTTATTGAATCATTGCCTCTTTTCACATTATTGTCAGGGGACAATGGTTTGGATTTCACTTTAACATCACTATTTTCAATCAGATTTACATTTGAACCGTTGTCTGGATTTGCACTTTCTTCATCAGACATAGGTTCAGATTTAATTTTAACCCCAGATTCTTTTAGCGTTTCCATCGCCGACAGACTTTTAGCGAAAGTTAGTAAAAACAGCTTATTACTTCCTTCTGCACGATGTATGGCGATGCCGGCGTGGCGTACCAGGATTACTGATGGGGCGCAGTGCGTTGAACTGCAGACGGCACCTCGGCGGCTGCTGTGTGCGTGTGTGTGTGTGGGGGGGGGGGGGGCGGTCTGCAACAGCAGGCGCGGCTCCGGCCGCAACGAACGACTGCAGTGGGGCGAGACTGGCTTCTTTCGATGCTGGCGGCATAGCTAGATTCAGCGCCAGCTTCGTCAATCCAGATGCGTTGTAATCCAAGGCGACGTTAATCCAATTGCGTCGTCAATGTGCACACGTAACACTGTTTATCACTGTTCTATTATTCAGTTGTATGTCGCATTTCACTCCCGAATCCGAATAATTAAAATCACTTTCACACAGTTTAACAGTGTTTTTCCCAGCCATATATATATTGTAAGTTGCCGTTCTCAACACAGGCTCTTTAACTACAATGTTGGCAACCAGAAAGTGATTAGCAAAAACGTGATGCCTGCAATTAAAGTTCACTGTGCCCACTCTGATGGAGAAAAGTTTATTGATTATTGAAGTCCATTAGTCTGAGGAATGAGGATGATGTATGGGATTCATAGAAAATGCAGTTTACTATAACCATTTTCACTATATTCTGAAAACGATAAAGCGTAAAATTCCAGACAAATGATTACCCATATCAGCTATTGTACTCTCAGAACTGGTCACAGTCTATTGCACGGATCCTGTTATCCCTAGATAACGAAACTGTTCAATAATCTTTATCGACGTAAATGTTCAAACTGAACGCTCGCCAAAATTTTATGTAAATACTCATCAAAGGCCACGCTAGTAATGGTAGAAAGTCTGTCCTGCAGCGACATGTGGAAATACGACATACGCAACCTGAGATTAAATCATTGGAGTCATTCCGTAATTAACTCTTTACCCCAATGCGAACTCATTATTAAGTGCATATCGAGTTACGTAATATGGCATCCAAGACTGTTCCTGGCAACTGCACAAACGCGACACGGCTTCCGACACGGAGTGCTCACTGATACGAATGTAGAACAGAACTGGGGCCTTACTCTAGCTCACACGCTCGTATTTATACAGCCGCAGTGCCGACCGCCAAAGGAGCAGCCGACAACATTTGCCTTTCTGACTAACCGCTGGGGCTAGCAGAACACCACTACAAGTTACTAAATAATTAATTGATTCATTCGCTGAAGGCCAGTGAAGCTCTCGATTTAATTGTGCAGTCAGCACACAGGTAAGTATCTATAATAAAATTCTAATGTGGCTACGTTAAATACTTTTGGCGAGAGAGCTATTTTAGTTGTACTGCATGCAATAGATGAGCTCTGAACTTGCCCTTTGGAGAGACGCAACAGCTGTAGTTTTGTAGCTACCTTTTTGTAACTTCTTACATCTTTTTTTTATTATAGCGTATCTCCATTACACATAAATTTAAACATCCTAGCTTTATCTAACCACTTACTTAATCTATCTTGCTTCCGCACTTTTAGGACACAAAAACAGCAAATCATGAATTTCAACCAAAATGTTACTTTGTGAGACCCAGCATGCTCTTTCCATTAAATTACAACGAAAAAGGAATCGGAATATAAATATTGAAGTTTCTAGCTCCTTCCTGTTGCGCTGATTAATTTTATGTAAAACATCCAAATTTCGAAAACTGTTTAAGTTACCAAACTGAAACTTAACACATTACTATTTTAGCATCACTCCTGACATGCTATCAACTTTTCTGATTATTCACTTTATTTTTAAGGAATTGTGCAACATTCGTGACGTCATAGCTAGTTACAGCACACTAGGCTGGCATACAATGGAAACCACATGAATTTTATATGGCGTGAGTAGACTGCTTCCCTACAACTGTTGCTGCCAGCGCTGGTGCAATACATCTGGTAGGTATTTGAAACTGCCTGTATTTAGTTTTTCCGATCCAGAAACGTTTCTATTCTTTTAGCTTACTAAGGACTCTTGAAGTTCCTTAATTTCTATGTTATCAATTTGCAAAAGGTATCCGTTTCTTATACTTCCTCATTCTCCTTTTCTTTCTCTTCTTGTGACCAGTATTCAAGTCTTGTCTCATTAGAAGATCTAAATTTTGCTGCTTGCCTCTTCTTCTAGACAGTATTCTACCTTATCGGTCAATTTAACTTTCAGTAACATTGTGTAACACCAAATCTCAGATGCTTCGATCCTATTCTTTTCCATTCTTTGTAATCATTAACTGCATTACCAGCTGTAACTGCTCTGAAATTAGCAGCACGTAGTTGGACAAGCTGTCATCTTTTTCCAGGCAATTTTGGACATTCAAATTTCTCCAGCCAGGTATGTTAAAAGTATTTTTTTAGCAGAATTAACAATAATAGTTCATAAATTTACAGTGTCTATGATATATATATTTTCTAATGAATTTGTTGTAGCAAAAAATTGCGAAAAACGTTACTAGAAAATTCAACATGAGCTTATATTATATGTCCTGAAATCCAGGCTTCAAGACTTTGTAACTATAAGTCTAATTAGCCAAATTAGCCAACCTTGCCTAGGGTATTGGACAGGTCGCAGCTGGCGGATAGTGAATGTTCCATCAGATATGGTGGACAGCTGCGAATACAAAATAAGCAGTCCCGGACCAAGGCAAAACCAAACAAAGCCAAATCCACTTCGCAACTGTCTTTTAGCAAACGGCGAAGTGGTAGCGTCTGTTCACCAGTGGTGCGGCTGAAATTCATATTCTGGAGCCAACCCTTCCAGTCTTAACATTCTGAGTTCACTCAATGAGTCTATTCAACTCCACCTGATTACAGGTGCAATCATCATCGAGCATTTTGATAATCACAATATTACCCCAGGTGGACAATCCGCCGCCAGTATTACTACAGGAATTGGCCATTCGGGTTCTGGGGCGACCAGGTTTAAATGAAATGTGATTCAGCAGAAGAGGTCGGAGTCCTCTGGCCAACTTAAAACCCAAAACAAATAATTTTTTTGCAACACTTAACATACAAACACTTTCGCAACCAGGTAAACTTCATAAGCTGGGAGTACATTAGAAGAAGAGAAGGTTCAAATTTTGGCACTTCAAGAAACATGAATGACGGACAATAACACCATGGATTTCAGCAATTACCATCTTTTTAAAAGCAAAACTGATAAAACAATACTTAATAATACACCACCTCTGGGAGTTGCTTTTGCATTCTCCAAAAATATTTTAAACTCAGTAACAGAGGTAAAACCCATTATTAATAAACTAAGGACAATTTCGCGCAAATAAATCATACACATCATACACATCATACACATCATAATGCCTGTATGCCAGTCAATGAGGATAACCGTAAAAAACCTGATGAAGTTAGTGAAGCTTGGGAAACATTAGAAAGCATCATTTCGAAAATTCCCTCAAACCATACTAAAATTTTAATAGGTGACTTTAATGCTCTCTTGGGTAAAGAGAAAAGAAGAAAAGAAATCGGTGGGTGGATTTCCTGTGCATAAATGGACAAACCAAAATGGCCAAAGACTTGTTGAAAGACTCAAACATTTTAACCTTAAAATCCTGTCAATATATTTTAAAAAGAACCCTTACAAACAAAACACCTGGCGGGCACCCGATACATTTATTGGGGAATTTTAAATCGATCATGCAGCAATTTCATACCCTAACTACAAAGAAATTTTAAATTTCCATGTTAGGAAAGGAGCTAATATTGATTGTGAGAATTATTTAACGCGAATAAAAGTAAAACTTCAGCCTCAGAAACTCTTCAAAACAATAAACGTTATCAAAAAATTTACAGGGCTAAAATAAGTCTAACAAGTGAACTTGACAAGAAACAACCCAACAATTGGCAAAGCCTAAAAGAAACGTTCATCAAAACAGCACCAAATTTAATCCCTCTTCGAAAGAAACAAAAACACCCCTGGTAGAACGCGGATTGTGAAACAGCAGTTAAGTCTAGGCATTCAAAAATTGGAATGGTAACAAAACTGAAAAAAAAGCACAACACCTTTCTCATTGTGAGAAAAGAGACATCTAAATTAACCCGTTAGACTAAAAGAAACTACGAAAATGCGCAGCTTTTCGAAATAGAAAAAAGATTTTCAAAAGAACAATACAAGAAACTTCTATAAAACTTTCAAAACAAAACTAAGCGGCTAAGAACCTCAAAAGTCTTTGCTTCAAAAATGAAAATAACAGTTTGGATCTTAACAACCAGGAAAACTGTAAGATACTTGCTAATTATTTTGAAAAACTATTGAACTGTCCAGAACAGCGAATAAATTCCAACCACAGCAAACTAATAACACCAACCCTATCTCTAGAGCACCTGACGAAATCGAAATAACTAAACAAATTAAGATTCTTAAAAACAATAAATTATCCAGAGAAGACGGTATAATCGCAGAATTACTAAACTCAGCAGGCCCTAACATGATAATAGAGATCACTCTTCTAATAGGACATATCTGGCAAACTGAGATAATACCTGAGGACAGGTATTTTATCCACAGCATAAAAAAGGGAACACAACCGATATCAATAACTACCGAGGAATCTCTCTTCTCCCAATCACATACAAAATTCTCTCACGTTGTTTACTTGATCGAGCCCAAGAACAGCTAGAACCTAAAAGTGGTGAATACGAAGCAGGCTTTAGACCACACAGATCCTATCCGGAACAAATTCTTGCTTTAAAATTAATTCTCAGACGCCAAAAGATTTCTAGTAACAATATTGCATGTACATTTCTAGATTTTAAAAAGGCTTACGACTCAGTTGATCGTGAATTTCTTTCCCAAATTTTAAAAGAACAAGGTCTAGGTAATAAAACTCTGACACTGATTAAGAAAACGTTAACTGACAGTAGATCCAAAGTTAAATTCATGGGAGAGATTGCTGAACCATTTGAAATAAAGACTGGTGTTAGACAGGGAGATGGACTCTCTCCATTACGGTTTAACTGTGTTTTGCGAAAGGTAATGACAGAATGGCGATAGCAAAAGTTGATTCAAAATATAGACCAATCAATCAAGTTAGATGGAAGTGGTATTAGAGTATATTGCCTCACCTTTGCAGATGATCTGTCAATTTTAACTAGGGATGTTACCACAGCCCAAAACAAATTGAAATTTTTAAAGAAGTCTCGGAAAAGGTATGACTACAAATATCATTCGAAAAAACGGAATACACTACATGCAACAAACAAGGACCAAAGTTTTTGAACACGAAATATAGAAAAATAAAAAGGGTATCTCAGTTTAAATACTTAGTGGAAATCATACAAGAAAGCGGTCTGGAAAAAGCTGCAAATGAATTTCGCTGTCAAAAGATGGCAACTGCATTCAGATTAACACAAAGTATTTATAGTAAAAATCACTTTCTAAATTCAGTAAACTTAGACATTACAGCACTGTAATCAATCCTTAATGTCTTTATGGAACAGAAACTTTAATTTTAAGTAGGAAGAGGAATATTAAAGAAGTTCAAAAGAATGAATGGAAGATTATCAGGAAAACATTACACCACAAAATTACTGATGGAGAAACTTATAGGCTGAGAAGTAATATGGAAATAGAAGAATACACAGACATACATGATAACATGACAAAACGAAGACTTAAATTTTATGGGCACATTAAAAGAATTGCAACCTCTAGGTTAACAAAACGTACTGTAGAATTCAATGAAAACAGAAGTAAGGTCAAAACCGAGCCAATGAAATGGGCTGCTGCGATTAAGGAGGATTTTAAAGCATCCGGTATAGCTCAGGCAGACCTTACAGATAAGAAAATATTCACACAAAACATATTTGACTGGAAAGTTGATCAGAGGGAAATTAGAAACCAGACTGGAACACCGTGGTCTGATGAAAGAAAGAGACTTCATTCCGAAAGGATGAAACAACTTTGGGCACAAAGAAAGGCCCCCCATCTAACTTGACATAGATGTAATGTACCTCGCTTGGTCCTACAGGATCCATACATGTATAATAATATGTCTTTAAAATAATAAAAGTGTACGTGATTATTATCTGAGAGAATTGATCGTATGAGCGAATTTTTAATGGCCTTTGGTAATATTAGTATGGTGATACTACATGCAGATATTATATGATCATCTTGGGGTTGAAGCAATACATATGTTTTTTGATAGGGTCCGCCTTTAGCAAAACACAATTTTGTTTTTAACCCAAACACGTTTCACTGTAGTTGCAGCATCTTCAGTGGGCTTTTATTTGATGGCTGTTAAAGATAAAGAATGTTCTTTACTGTTTGTATACATGTAGTTACTAGTTTTTAAATCGTAATTACAGATATTTGAAAAACACGTAAAATTAAGAATTCATACCTTTTTACCACATGGTGTGGTTTTTCTGATGTATTGTGTTTCTACCATATTTTGTTTCACAGTTTGTCATCTGCAATCACTTACACCTTAAAGTAGATAAATTGTTTAAGCCAAAATTACGATTTGGAAATTGTTATTGCTATGTCTGAAATTAATTAATTCCATGTGTGTGTGCGTGTGTGTGCGTGTGTGTGTGTGTGTGTGTGTATGTGTGTGTGCATGTGTGTGTGTTCATTTACATTATATTTTAATTATGTTTTCTTTTTTTTCATCTTCATCACTGTCAAACACTATATATTGAGCTATCACTGTCACTTTCACTGTCACTGTTTCACTGTTTACCAGCTGTAAAAGCAAACATGGCAGACAGTGGAACAGTTGAAGGTGTAAGAGCAGGATGGCTGACGGTGGAACAGTTGAAGGTGTTCCTGGCGGATGTTCTGCATCTTTCAGAGGTGTCTGTGCATTTTGTGTGTGTGCGTGTGCCTGTGTGTGTGTCTGTGTGAGAGAGTGAAATATGTTTGGGTTAAGAAACCAAATTGTGTTTTGCTACAGGCGGACCCTATCCAAAAGCATATGTATTAAATTATATGATTTGTCACCTAACCCCTCTAGTCAACTTGTCCTTGCGTCCCCTAACCTCACGGAGTGGGCATTTTTATGAATGTAAAATATGTCCTCTGATGAAAAATGAATTACTTGTACAATGTGTAATACATTGTTATATCCGAGTCTGACAAATCAGCTGGAAATAAATATTCTTGTTTCCCTTTCGAATAGAAGAGAGGAATATTTTATATACGTTAAATACAAATCGCAGAATAGAATCACTTGTATATCAGCAACCTCTACAAGCCAATCCCACTTCCACATCACAACTAGTTTAAATCCAGTTTACTCTATAGTTCATAATACATTGCCGGAAGTAAAGAAGTAGTTGGTGTAACTCAGCAACAGATTCTATGTAACCCCAAATTCTTCTAGGAAGCGTAGGCTATGCAGACTATACGTATAATCTCTCTCGATATCTTTTTCTCCCCCACCGACGGTTCTGTTGATGTAACATGGCATTCTTGGAAGAATCATGCTAACGATGTCCGCTACCTTACAGCGCCACAGTTGGCTCGACTGCTGTGACGCCTTCCTGCAGACCTGGGTGTATTGTCACGCGCTTCCCGGAACTGACGGCTGCTCTGCTACTGACGGCCAGTGGCCGGCAAGCAATCACGTGCGCTTAGCGCGCGCGTGATCCGCAGGTCGCGTGATGCATCGCACGTGCACACGTGTCGACAGTCGATCGGAGGCTTCTGGACATGTCACTGATGGAGCGCCGGAAGCGTATGTAACGTGAAACTGACAACCAGAGCCATCACGTGCTCCAATGGCGACATTGCCATTTCAACCGCGTTGAGTGGAAATTCCATCATTATCAAGATAACGTTTTTCTTCGCATCCAGTAATTAACTAGGCACCGGTTATCGTTCGGGGCCACCGCTCTTATTTATTTCCGTAATGGAATACTTTCAACATACGGTGTATATGACTAACAGCAAAAGCTGACCCTATCTTTTCCGTTCGAAGCAATCGTACGAAGATAAAAAATATTTTTGTTATTAATCTTCTGTAACTAAATAAAGTTTTGTTACTGTGAATGTTTCAACGGACTGTTTCCATGTAATTTAATAGCTGAACCGAAGAAACTCTCCTTTCATTCACAGTCTCCTATTTATCTGGTCTTTTTGTAGTTGTGTAACGTGCTCAGAGACACAAATAAATCGCTACTCTCCCTCTATTCAATCCTCTCATTTATCAACTTGTGAGGGTACTGGTGTGTAGTATCTGTAAGTGGTTGTTCTATGGAGGGCGACAATGCCCAGTGGCGCAGAGAGTCGCAAGCAGAGGCAGTTGTTGAGAGGCTGTGGAAGGTGTAGGCTGCGTGAGCCAAAGGCGGTTGCGTAGCGAAGGATTTATCTCAATGTTTAATAGTGGTGGCACACAGTTTGAATAACAGTGTGTTTATGTTTGTGCAGTGTGATAAAGGAAATAAATTAAATTTTACCAGTTCTTAATGCG
The DNA here is from genome assembly GCF_021461395.2 of Schistocerca americana. Taxonomy (NCBI): domain Eukaryota; kingdom Metazoa; phylum Arthropoda; class Insecta; order Orthoptera; family Acrididae; genus Schistocerca; species Schistocerca americana. Next base: position 101,612,635 of record NC_060120.1, on the reverse strand, counting down.
TTCCATCAGTTAGTACCACACCATTGCATTTAACAATGAACGAAGTCTCGATATACACGGTCAACTAAAACTAGAGGAATGTAACATAATAATCATTAATTAACCCATATAATCTCCAAGGAGACGGGTGCTTATAAACTGATTCCTCTTTGCTCATCCTGCTCTGAGAAGACGTCTGTACTAATACTGTTATACTGCAAAAGTGAGTCCATTCTTGTCGTGTTCGACTGAAATCCTACATAGAACGAAGCTTATGCTGCAAACGAACAGAGGCGGTTGTCTGGACTTCATTGTGGTGACCGGTGAATCATTGGTAACTCACCACACACCTGAAAAGCGTTATCTATAAATTTGTGTCACACACTTCAACAAAGATTTTTCTCTCGGTATACATCTAACACAGATAGCAACAATTTCTTGTAGACTTGTTTCTCGGATATCTACTATCAACACCAAAGTTTACTGTGGTATGTTAGAAATAAAAGGCCGGCGGCCTTTCACAAGAAATACCGGGGAATACTGTTGAGAGCTAACTATTAACTGGGCCGTGCACATTAGAATACTGCTACTGTAAAACCTCTCTTCTTTGTGACAGTTCTAGAACTTTTGTCAGATAACCTTGTACAGCCATGTACTGGGACATTTAGCTCGCTAAATATAGAGCTTTATAATCGGTATCCTTCAGTTCCAGTAGCAATTAAGTTTACTGTCTCCAACTTGGCCGCTATTTGTTTAAGGCAGAGAAAGTAAAATTCATCGGTTAGAAATATCTTAATAGCTCACCAGAAATTAATAAGTACAGACATCCGCGAACGGCTGCCCCCTATTCTTCTCGATGGTATTCCAATACCACATCAGAAAACAGTTAAGAACTTGCGTGTAACTGGATGAGGATCTCAGCTGGATAGAGAATACAGTTGCCGTGTGCCGGAAGACGTCGGCTTGTCTCTGTGGTCTGAAAAACTTTCGGAAGCACTCGTTCTACCTGACCTCCAGTATTGTGATGTAATTCAACATGGCATGAGTAGTGAAAACGAAAGACGGTTAGAACTAACCATGAATGCCTGTGTGCGTTACACCTGCAACATTCGCCGATATGATCATGTTAGTGCTTCATACTCCCAGCTGGGGTTGCTGCGTCCGGACAAATTGCGTGACTACCACACTTTATGTCTACTTCACCGACTCCTCGTCGAGCAAGCATCCAAGTACTTCACTTCAGATTAAACACCTTTCATGCCATCACAATCGAAACACACGATCACTTTTATTTGGTATCCTAACTGTGTCCACTCACAAGAGGAAAACATTTGCAAACGCCTTCTCTGTTGCCCTTGTCCGTCTCTGGAACAAAGTGCCCCTTACTTTGCACACAATTCCTAATATCATCGTCATAACGTTCTACACAAAATTAATATACACTCCTGGAAATTGAAATAAGAACACCGTGAATTCATTGTCCCAGGAAGGGGAAACTTTATTGACACATTCCTGGGGTCAGATACATCACATGATCACACTGACAGAACCACAGGCACATAGACACAGGCAACAGAGCATGCACAATGTCGGCACTAGTACAGTGTATATCCACCTTTCGCAGCAATGCGGGCTGCTATTCTCCCATGGAGACGATCGTAGAGATGCTGGATGTAGTCCTGTGGAACGGCTTGCCATGCCATTTCCACCTGGCGCCTCAGTTGGACCAGCGTTCGTGCTGGACGTGCAGACCGCGTGAGACGACGCTTCATCCAGTCCCAAACATGCTCAATGGGGGACAGATCCGGAGATCTTGCTGGCCAGGGTAGTTGACTTACACCTTCTAGAGCAGTTGGGTGGCACGGGATACATGCGGACGTGCATTGTCCTGTTGGAACAGCCAAGTTCCCTTGCCGGTCTAGGAATGGTAGAACGATGGGTTCGATGACGGTTTGGATGTACCGTGCACTATTCAGTGTCCCCTCGGCGATCACCAGTGGTGTACGGCCAGTGTAGGAGATCGCTCCCCACACCATGATGCCGGGTGTTGGCTCTGTGTGCCTCGGTCGTATGCAGTCCTGATTGTGGCGCTCACCTGCACAGCGCCAAACACGCATACGACCATCATTGGCACCAAGGCAGAAGCGACTCTCATCGCTGAAGACGACACGTCTCCATTCGTCCTTCCATTCACGCCTGTCGCGACACCACTGGAGGCGGGCTGCACGATGTTGGGGCGTGAGCGGAAGACGGCCTAACGGTGTGCGGGACCGTAGCCAAGCTTCATGGAGACGGTTGCGAATGGTCCTCGCCGATACCCCAGGAGCAACAGTGTCCCTAATTTGCTGGGAAGTGGCGGTGCGGTCCCCTACGGCACTGCGTAGGATCCTATGGTCTTGGCGTGCATCCGTGCGTCGCTGCGGTCCGGTCCCAGGTCGACGGGCACGTGCACCTTCCGCCGACCACTGGCGACAACATCGATGTACTGTGGAGACCTCACGCCCCACGTGTTGAGCAATTCGCCGGTACGTCCACCCGGCCTCCCACATGCCCACTATACGCCCTCGCTCAAAGACCGTCAACTGCACATACGGTTCACGTCCACGCTGTCGCGGCATGCTACCAGTGTTAAAGACTGCGATGGAGCTCCGTATGCCACGGCAAACTGGCTGACACTGACGGCGGCGGTGCACAAATGCTGCGCAGCTAGCGCCATTCGACGGCCAACACCACGGTTCCTGGTGTGTCCGCTGTGCCGTGCGTGTGATCATTGCTTGTACAGCCCTCTCGTAGTGTCCGGAGCAAGTATGGTGGGTCTGACACACCGGTGTCAATGTGTTCTTTTTTCCATTTCCAGGAGTGTACAAGCCTAATCCTTCCCTCTGTCAAATAGCAAAGCTTCCTATGTTGCTCCTTTCTCTTCTTCCTCCTCTTCTATCTCCATTAGCCACTCAGTATTCTTTTCCCTTATATTTCCTTAACTATGTTTCATCACGTCCCTATTCTTCCCCTCCCTTCGCCACCAGTTTCTCACATACACACTTCTGCTAGCATTCCTATCTAAAATCTGTCTCTATCATAATGTCTAATGTTTGCAGTACTTATCACCTACGAATATAAACTGTATGTGTATGTATTTTTCCAAATGTACGTTTGTAATTGTTTATTTTACTTTTTTTACTAGATAAAGTTTAACGTGCCTGCTAAAACATATGAAAGTCAAATATTTAGAATGCCTGGTTGGATGTAAGAAAGGGCCTGATGGCTCTAACCTTGCCAGGTTACATAAATAAATAAATAAGATGGGCTGAGCTAGTATTTCTTTATGACACATTCTTAGAAACAGTTGCCGCAATGTTTCCTATTTCATAAGATTTCTCTTTCTAATTTTTTTTACATCGACATAGAGAAAAATAAGAACAAGAAAATGAAAATACTGAACTTCATCAGCCAATATAATTAGAGAAAACTTTTACAGGTTTGTTTAAGCATCTGTTCAGTGGAGTCATAAGAGAAAAAATACATCACAATATCCCCTAAGCAGGGTATTTAGTCCAATTTGTTAGAGACTTACTTACAAGTTGAATGGTATGAGAACAAACAAAGTCATGATACACTTAATAAAACACTCTGAGCAACCGAATGTTTTACTTAGAAACAAAGATATAATGCAAAGTAAAACTTTGTTTGTTTTCTAAACCATTCAAATGTGTTCCTAATTTCATTAATGAAACCAGTTTTCCACAATTTCAATTGATACGCATGTTTTTGCAAATATTTGAGCTGTCATATAACTACCAATATGATCTACGGAAATAACCTTTTCGCTTTCCAGTGGCTGAAGAAAGTATGTGTAAAATTTCAATTGTATACTAAATGGTCTGCACATGTAACCTATTTCTGTGATCTTGTCTTTAGCCGGTCATTTCTTCAAAGTTATGGAAAGTGGCGGAACGTCTCAAAGAAATCTAAAATTACGTTTCGCCAGCTGCAAAGCAAATGGTTTTGTCAGTAGCTCAGGTGGAATGCACGTACTTCTGGCTTCCATCACTAATGGAAGCACTATGTAAGGACACACTGCAGCAGACCTACATATTGAATGTTCACCCGAGTTACAGCATTTAAGAATAAATAACTGGAGCGCCCTGTTGTCACAAACTAACACCTCAGTCACAAAGTTGCTCAGTTTTACGTTAGTGGCAAAACCAACTGTTGAAGGTTCATAGATTTTAAGTTCCAGTGCATCCATCGAAATCACACTCTATGTGATCGTCACTTCTGGTCAAAACGCAGAAAGATACTTCCGTAGAAAAGATATACACATATGAAAACAGCTTGTCATTTACGTACTAGATGGCTGGTGGCTGGAACTCCACTGAAACGTGAAGACAAAAATTAGCAACACGAAATTAGGGAATATTAATCCACGATAACACTTATGTAGTGTTGGCGTGTTGAGCAAAAACCGTAAGTGCATCCTAATTCATGTCTTTCAATAATAATGTGCGCTGCTAGAATAATCATCCAGATAATTAGATCATTTTTTCTGCTTCATAACTAACAATTTTCAGTTTCCAGTGTGATTTCTCTAACGCTGGTGTAGGATAAAGCATCTTACTTAACAGATGGAATACAATGTTTGTAACACACTAATTTAACAATTTCGTGGTGGTTCTAGACCCACATACAGAGAAAAATGCTTTCATATTATGTTTTAGTCAATAGAGACATACCAACATAAGTAATATGTACACAATAACTTTTAATATTTAAGACAACGGTTTCAAACTGATACCAGAGTGAGATCATAATAATTGTATGATGCATTCATAAATTTACAGAATTCATCAGTAGCTCTCCAAGTACCCTTCCAAGAGAAACACGTAAGTTCATGGAGTTGAAAATAATAACTACTTGCATGTAATTCATTTGTTGTAGATGAATTAATGATTTAAATGAGATGGAATAGTTTTGAGATAATAAAGTGCAACTGCACACGAAACTACATAAAATATTCTCCTCTCATCTACTTTCCAAACTGGCAGCCTCATCAAGGCGACCTGAAGCAACTGGACAAAGGAATTAAAGGATTTATTATTTAATCATAATGTATACAGCCACCCATTGTTAAATATTTGATGAATTCAAAACAAACTTTCATCGCATTTCTTTTCCTTTATGGCCGATTTCGTATGATCATTACCATATGTCTCAGTCTGCCTAAACTAAGAAACAAAAACGTTAAGAAAACATGTATTCAAAATGGGCTCCATCAGAAGACACGAAAATATCATAAAACTGTGATAACACAAACGACCCATAATGCAGGACAGCGGTTCCCAACACTACTTAACCGAATACTCTTGAGTGCAACCAGATGCGCCACCACTCTCCCCACCGTCACCAACATTAGCGATTAACCAAATATTTGAGTGAAATTTTACTTTTTAAATGATAGAAGATGAATGACATGTAGTTTCTGGGTGTTTCAGTATGCCATGAAGAGTTGAGTCAGAGAGAGACAATTAGCGCTTCTTAGTCTAACAACCTTTTTTTGTATTTCAACTGTTGTCAGTCAGTGCACATAATGAATCATGCTTCAAATCTATTCAGTTCCATGTTTTTATTTTCATTGCAATCATATTCAAAAATCTACTTTCACACCTATAAATTTGGAATGCCACATTTCTTTTCCACGGTTTATGTTCAGGCAGTATACATATATATATATATATATATATATATATATATATATATATATACGTGTGTGTGTGTGTGTGTGTGTGTGTGTGTGTGTGTTTGAATAATGAAAGAATCCCAGCGCATCCCCAGTGCTACCTACAGCTCCCACTTAGAAAAGGAAGTTTTAGACACTTCTTACAAAACATGCTTCTCCTGCAAAAATCTCCCAGTAGAGGCATTTGCTTCACCTGCACTCTGCATTTACATTTAAAATCAAGGCCGTCAAAGTTTGAGCCCTTTACTCACTGTTCGTGAATCACTTGATTTCTGGACTCCTTATTTTTGAACTGGCTGAAATTGGAAGACTTCATCTGCCAATGCTTTGTGTCTACAACAACTACTGATAATAATAGTCATGACAATAATAAAGACAACGACAGTAATAATAATAATAATAATAATACGACTCTGTGCAGTGCTATAGTAGTGCTTATTTAGTTACTATTGTGTCGTGTTGCCAATTAGTTCATTAACCTATTTAGAAATGAGTAATAGAACAATTTTGATCTATTGCAGGAACTTTCTCCAACTTGGAGAAAATATTTTTATAAGATATTTAGTGTTTCCTATGTGCATGTCTCGCTTTTGCCGTCGTCGATGAATGGTACTAAGCACAAAGTATGTGAGTAATGGGTGGATTACGAGAGGAACGTGTAACATCCATGGCACAGCATCATGCATGAATGCTACTCATTGAAGAAAAGTAACTATTGATAACTTATATAATCAGAAGTACAATTTTACGAAGTTATGATAATAATAGCAATATTTTATATACAATGTAGGTTCATGACTGAACTACAATCACATACCTTTGGTTCTTACCTCTCAGCAAAAGCGATTTTACCCCTCAGGGGGTAATTACCCTCCAGGCTGGAAACGACCGGTATAGGGATCATCGTCAAAACGCCAAAGGTAAGATGCAAGGGTTAAAGGTTCATGTGTAAATGTAGCGGATATTCTAGCGCAGTGAATGTGGGAGCACTTGGGGCAGTGGTGAAATTCTTCTTAAGAAACGATTTTGGTCGAATTTAGGGTAGTTCTGTTCCATAATACATATTATGCGAAATAAATGATACAAACGTGTCTGCTGTGATATAGGCTGTTAACCACAGGCCTTACAGATACTCTGACTTTATCTCTCAGTCATGTACGATATTATTCATATTATCTATACTGTTGCTCGGCTCTGTTATTTGAAATGGACTGCGTCCTTATCCAGTAGAGTGGATGTACCAGTTCCGCATTCCACTTCCGGCGGAGGTGTTGGCCTTCACTGTACATTTAATATAGTGGCAAAATTAAGATATAGTTTTTCCAGTTATAGAAGATGAGAACTTAAACTGAACTCAGTCACTGACACCAGACAATCGACGGGGAATAGAGATTACATACAAACATAGTCTTGGTTACATCATCATACGGTACAAGACAAAATTTAATAAAAATGAGAATTACCTGCAGTGTACTTTGTACACATTCATAGCGCATGTAACACGAAATGAAATATTACTTCCAGTTATTCAAATAATCAGACTGCAGTTGCATGAGTCGAGGGACATGAAAGGGAAGAACTGGTTGAGAAGGGAATTAATAGTGTTGTAGTTTTCGATGTTTTTCAAAGTGACACTAAGCAAGCAGTAAAGGGCACTAAGAAGATGAGATTTGTTATATGGAAATCTATATAACTGACTGCGATCGAATCAGAGAGGATATCAAAGGCAATCTGCCTACAACAAGAAAAGTATTTCTCAAAAAGAAGGATTTGTTAATATGTAATATCAGTTTAGGCGCTAGGAAACATTTCCTGAAGGTATTTGTTTGGAGTATAGCCCGAAGTACGGGAGTGATACGTGGATGATATGTAGTTCGGACAAGGAAAGAGTATAAGCTTTCTTAATGAGGTGCTACAGAATAATGCCGAAGGTTGGATGGTTTTATCGAATAACTAATGAGATACTTAGTCGAATTGGGGAAAAATATGTTTATGGGAGAAACTAACCAAAAGAAGGGATCCATTGATAGAACTCATCCTGAGGAATCGTCAGTCTAGTAATTAATGAAGGCAGGAGGTAAAAAATTGTAAAGACATAAATACATTTAGCAGCTAGGTTACAGTAGTTATTCAGAAATGAAGAGGTTTGCACAAGATAAACTTCCGTGGAAAGCTTCATCAACATTCAAATACAGATGGATGTCACTGTGCCTACATCTTCATCTACGTTAATACGCCGAAAGTTGCCTGATACTTCTGGTACGACTAACTGACCACCCCTTCCCTGTTCCACTCGCAAATGCTGCGTGGAAAGAATGGTTGTTGGTAAATCTCTTTACTAGCTGTAATTTCTCGAATTATCTCACGGTTGTCATTTCGCGAGATGTGTGTAGGAGGAAGTAATATAAGGTCTCACTCTTCCCGCAAAGTATTCTCTCTAAATTCAGATAGTAAATACACAACGCCTTTCTATTAGCATTTATTACTGGATTTTTTTGTGTATCCCTGTAACGCTCTCGTGCCGATAAAACGATTCTGGGACGTAACGTCCCGCTCTTCGTCGAGTCTTCTCTACCTCTTCTAACGCTCCTTCCTGATAAGGAGCCCTGACCGATAAATATTACTCAAGAATCGGTCGAACAAGCGCCTTGTAGACCATTTCTTTCGTGGAAGAGCTCCATTTCCTTAAGGTTCTTTCTATGAATCTCAGGCTGGTATCTGCTTTACCTATTATTTATTTAATGTGGTCATTCCATTCCAGGTCTCTTGGGATAGTTACTCCTAGATATTTTGCGGTAGATATGGTTTCTAACAATTTATCATCGATAGTGTAGTTACAAAGTAGTGGATCTCTTTTCCTATGTATTCGCAATTTCTTAAACTTATTTACGTTCAGGGACAGCTGCAAGAGCCTGCACGAACCATGAGTTCTCTGCCGGTCATTCTGCAAATCGATACTGTGTGCTGTCGTAGCTATTTTGTTATTGATAACAGCTTCATTTGTGAACTGAATTAAAGAGCACTCGACGCTTTCTACTAACAATAACGGTCATGTCGCTGTTCCTTGGGTACTCCTGAAATTTCATCTGTCGATTTTGTTCCACTAAGAGCGACTTGTTTACTTCTGTTTTCAAGAAAGTCATGAATCCAGTAGCAAATCTGGTCCCATACTCGATTAGTTCGTATTTTTTCACCAAACGGCAATGTGTGACCGTGTCAAATGGATTGCTGAAATGAAGGTACGCGGCATCAGTATGAATGCCGTTGTCTACAGCGCTGAGGACCTCATGGGGGAACAGGGAGAGCTGAGTTTCAGAAGATATCTGTTTGCGGAATCCAAGCTGATTTTTATACAACAGATTCCCGTTCTGCAAAAAAATGATATAATTCTTTAGCATAAAACATGCTACATAATTCTACAATCTGACGTCAACGATATTGGCCAATAATTATGTGCATCCGTTCAACGACCCTACTTGACAACGGGGAATGAGCAGCGCTTGTTTCCAGTCGCGAAGTACCCTTCGTTGTTGCTGAAGCCTTTCCACTATGAAGCAATTGTAGTTTTTCTTCTGTTCTACGATCAGTTATCTCAGTATCTGTTATTTCAAAGTTCATGCGATTTTGCAGTGAGTTTCTGCGAGCTTCGGCGGGGAATCAATTTCGGAATTCAGTATTTCTGCCTTCTCTCTGTCATTTTCCGTTTCGTCAGTGAGTGACTGATTAGATAGTCTCAAACCACTTACTGATTTTACTTCAGAGCAAAATCTCAGGATTTTACTCAGACCAGTTGACAGAATTTTTCTTTCAAAGTCATCGAACGCTTATCCCATTGCTTTCCTTTCGCTCACTTTCGCTTCGTTCAGCTTTTGTTTGTCAGCTAGGTTTTGTATTCTATTGCCGGCCGCTGTGGCCGAGCGGTTCTAGGCACTTCAGTCGGGAACCACGCGGCTGCTACGGTCGCGGGTTCGAATCCTGCCTTGGGCATGGATGTGTGTGATGTCCTTAGGTTAGTTAGGTTTAAGTAGTTGTAAGTCTAGGGGACTGATGACCTCAGACGTTAAGTCCCATACTGCTTGGACCCATTTGAACCATTTTTTTGTCTTCTATTTAATCTGTGATGAAGCCTTCTTTGCTTAGGCAGCAGTTTTCTGACATGGCCATTAAACCGTGATGGATGTATCCCATTCTTTAAGACTTTCCTCCTAACATACTTGTCTAAAGCATATTGAACGATGTATCTGAATTTTTTTTCCGTTTGTGCTTTACATATTCGTCTTCCGCAATGAATGTTTGATGTTGGCTACTCGGATACTATTCAGTTTGTACCCCGTCGCTGTTGCTAAGCAAAAATATTTTCTTAGGTTTCTTAACATTACTTGTAATATCTATGGTCATAGACGCTACCATAGCCTTACGCTCACTGATCACTTCCTCTGCTTTAACTGATTTGATAGGTTCAGGTCTGTCTGTTGTCAGGAGGTCTAAGACGTTACCTTCATGTGATGATTCTCAAACTGCTAGAAGTAATATTCGGACAACACATTCAGAATAATGCCACATGTATCCATGATTATGAAAATCCGTAAGTGAACACAAAACGAGGGAAGACAAAATGGCTTTTGAATCTCTAAATATCCTGCCGGCCGTTAAGATACGGATCGTAAATTGTGTTAATAACGCCTGAACTCCATCTGACTGGTCCTCAATATAATTCGATTTACTACTGCAATCACAGAAAGTATATGGCGTGTTTCTCGTAATAGGATGATTTCCATTAACGAAAGAATACGAACTTCAAAGCCTAGATAATTGCAAGAATGCGAACACAACAGGTTCACTGAATCAAAGAAACGCCGAAGACGGAATACAGTCAGCTGCAGACTGGCGTTATCGACTATACGTAAGAACTTTCTTTTCGCGGCGAGTAAACATGCCTTTGAGCAATTTAAGCTATGGAAACTCATAATTTTGCTGTTTAATTAAGACAACTGGATTCTCTCTGTTAGTGACCCGGGGATGCAATTTTGAGCCAGAAGCCTTTAGTCAACAGTCTCCTGTACTAAGCTCTTCATTTTGGAGTACCATTAACCCCTACTTCCACACATATTTGTTAGATACTTTCCTACTTCTGTCTTCATCTACAGGTTTTGCTCTCTACGGTATCCCATAGCACATTAAAGTAATTCCTTCATGTCGCTACACAGGAATATCATTCTTTGTTCTGGTCAGGTTTCTCTGTATATTAGTCTCCTTGCCGATTCTTCAGAGAGTCTCCTCTCTTTCATCGGTCACTTAATGTTAAGCACCCATCACAAACGCTTACATTTTCTTCTTCTCCAACTCTTACGGAGCGCATGGTTCTCTTCCGTACAATGCTCTGCTGCAAATATAGATTCCCTGCTGTTTATTCATAAAATTGAGGATGATGTTTGATGCTAGCGGAATTCTCCTGTGCAGGAACTCCTAAACCACTGCTGGTTCGCTTTGTATCTCCGCCATGCTACGTCGATCATGCTTTTTTAGGGTTTCTAATTCTGGTGTTAAGTTTATTGCTAATCTAATTTCTGGGCTCCTCATTTCTTTCATCTTTCTGCAGTTTATTGTCAATACTTAACGTGTGCTCATTAGACTGTTCATTCCGTTAAACAGATCCTTACAGCTTTATATGACTTTTACTGAGGTTAGGAATTTCATCAACGAATCTTAACATTGATATCTTTTTGCCCTGAATTTGTAGTGATACAAAATTTGGGCTGTACTGCTGAGGATTTTTCCGTCTCCACAATACCGTTTGGACCACATATGTACCGATCTTATTATTAACTGATGCCCTACAGATATTACTATGTTACGTGCTCCCAATAGATTAGCTATAGTATGGACGCCATAAATTGACCGCCAGTCCCCACCTACACGTCATTAAAGGTCTGCATCACTGGGAACACTTCGTTTCGACTGTTCTCTCTTTCAGATTGCTGCCACCCTCAGGGATCCCAAAGGGATCCCAAAGTTGATACACCATAATTATTGTTTTATCTGCGTGACCAGTTGATTAATTCATTAACACTTCGACTGCCGTCCGCGTAAGCAGAGCAGTTTCTTAGAATTACGGCCATTTTTATGAGTTTTCAACATTTTTTAAATAAAGCACACTATCCAAAATGTAACTGCGATACTAACCTTTTACGCGTGCTTAAAGCTACTTCGTCTGGATTAAATATGTAAATTATTACATATTTCTTTCAAATAGTATAATTTTTGTGTGGTACATTTTGAAACAAAACTTCTTACACATGACTATTTTGCATTTGATACACTGGTATGTAGTACCATTTTTTCCCAGTGTTTCATGGTTCAAAAAATGAACAAAAACCAGAGAAAGGAAATCCAAACGAAAACACTCACTTGAGGTTTGACACATTTCTTCTCCCATAAATTCAGGACCGTCATATGAATGAAATCTTGCTCCAGTTCACGCAAAATGTCGTCGTCCGTAAGACAATATGAAGCCATGTCTTTCGTTTTCTTCACGTACTGAACGTACAGTTGCCGGCCTCCAGCAGCCTCATTTCGCACAAAAAACGGCTGATTGGAAATTATATGTCCATCGCGACATAATGAAGCCGATCGAGCCCATCAGCATACGTGATAACGTATCTAAAAGCGGGAGAAATTGCAACCCGTCACATGTCGGGATAGGCAATCTAAAAAGAATATCATATACCGTCAGTTCACGGGGCTGTTAGTCAAAGCGTTAATAACAGTAACTAGACTTACATTTAAGTGCATTGTGCAGTTTGAGACACAAATGTTTATTAAATGTTTGGAGTGCCATCTTTCTTCTACTTATTGCGTAGTATTACAACAAATTTAATTTCATATTCGTCGCTGGGAATATATACCGCATTAGAAGAAGACTGTCTCTATAATGCGCGTTTACGAATCCATTTATTTCTGCTTGAAATGTATACCATAATAGCTGATCGGTACGAGACACATAAGTCAATGGCTTGTCAACACTGTAAGACAAACAAGAAATCATTCACCCTCTCACACGCTCTGAACCCCTGAGGTAAGTGGTCAACTTCACTTAATTTACTGCCGACTTCGCCAGCGTCAGTTATGATTAAACACATCTTAACATATTACTTTATCTGTAATTGTTTTTGTTCGTTGCCGAGCAGGAAAACTACGGTCTTCAGAAACTCCTCATGTTAGTTGTCATTTTTGGATTAGACTGTTTGTTCCTAAAAGCGTGCTACTAAAAAATAAGGCCGAGAACCGCGTAACTTGGGCCTCGTGCGGTCTCCGGGTCGCAGTTTGACGAGTACTGCTATACAATATATTAAACACGGTGACCTACGAGAATGATCAGTGTTCAAGGATATAACGGGTACGGTCATTCGAAACAGAAAAGTCGCGTAAACATGGGCTTTAAAATCTGTACATTAAGAGCAATGAGTACTTCTTTATCTTAGATACTATGAAACAAATCTCTGCTATTACAAGCTCTTTGCTTTCCATACATTGGAATGATGTCTAATATAAGATTACAAAGCATTTATTTTGTTTTATATTTGTTCAATGAGCGACCCTGTGACTGGGGGTGAGCTGACGGCTGTACACTGCACGGCACGGGGATGCTGTCTACTGTGAGAAGAAGCCTGAAGTCTTGCCAAATCTCCTACGATAATTATTGCTAATACTGAAACAAAAGTGAATCTGAATAATTATAACGTTGCTTGTTATCAGTTTTGTTCTGGCCGCGTCTACATTAATAAAAGGCTAGCATATGTGTCACTATGATGTATTCCTTGGTGTTTAATAGACTAAGTTAAGTGATGTAGAAGCTAAAATGTAGTAACTGAGTTTTTCATATTTTATGGTTGGTATGTGAATATTTTTATTTTTGTAATACATTTCTATAAAAATCTTAGCAATTGTATGCGTACATTGAAAGAAAGATTTCTGTAGTGAGCAATACAAAACTGTGACCAAAACAACGATGTCTGTTTCGAAATAGATTGACGAAATGTATTTGAACTCAGCTGAGTGTTCTACAAAACAGGGTAATCTACTTTTGGAATGGGAATGAAAAATATTTAATTTCATTTGACTGAAAATAACTACGAAGTCTGTTATAAATGAAAGTCTTTTACCTATGAATGACAGCGTAAAAATTCTAAGGTCCAGTATATTTACCACAGTAGTGGAGGTCTAACGAAGCAACTCCGCATTCAGCAACTATACATCGATGACTTCCATACAAAATTTTGATAAGAAAGCGGTATCCTTTCTCGCCCACATTCTTTCTCAAGACGGACTAACCTGGAAACTCAGAAACCTATAGAAGTGGTGGTATACAGGGTAGCTGTACATGGTTAAATAATAAAGGTACAGTCAAATATCAGTCACAATAAAATGGACTACTGCCTGCAATATCACTACAAATTTTAATCACTAAGTTCAACCTTCCTGTTATTTATGCAGTTCCTTCCTCTACGTTGGATTGAATAACAAGGGAGATGGATTGCATTCCTGCCTAGCGCCTTTTTTAAACTTAGAGCTGATTTCTTGATTTTGCTTTACTGTCAGTTCCTTATTAAAAAAATTGTATATCCTATGTAAAAGAAACCATGGGGGGACTGCTTAAATCATTGAAGATGGCCTAAAACGAAACTGTCATTTCTCATAAGCAATTTACCTGCGGGCAGCGGTATACGATCTCTATTTTAAATCACCTGCGACAATAAATAGATAACAATAGTAAGAAGGAAGTTGACTGTGCGCTTCTCTCAAAAAAATAAAAAAAAATTTTAAAAAATAAACTACTCAAGTTAACGTTACATATTATAGTTGATACGAAATTTGGAAGATTGTCCCGCTAGAGTGTCTCGAGACAGACAAATCTGTAAGGTCGCCTAAAAGAAGCTCAAGAGACAAAAACAGTGTCGAAATTAGGTTTTTATGTCTACCTCTGTACTCTACGATCCACTATAAAATGCAAAGCAGAGGGTACTTCAAGAATGGATTGTAAAAAGAATAATTTTCTACAAGTTTTGAAGTGCCGCGTGTTTAGTTCATCCGCCGTAATACAAGTGGGGCTCGTGCTATAAAGTAACTGACGTGGTGATTCAGTATTTTAACAGAATACGCATCTCTGTCAAGTTTCGGACAAGATACTCCGAAAAGTCGATGATTCAGGCATCCAAAATACCTATCTTTCTGTGTTCACTGTTCTTCACTTCACCTCCTTGTGCCAAATTTGCGATTATGGGTCGTTGTTCAGTTGTAAATGCCCTCTCCTTCATTATGAGCACATTTAAATACCTATTGTAACGCGTAATTCACAATTTACAACCCTCCGTGATGATATAAATGCCGACAGTACGTTAACCTCACACTTCTTTCTTTTGAAGCTGTGTAGTCGTATAACACGCTACTAGTCACCAAGAATACTTAGTTGACAATTATGTGCTAACTTTTCTGACTCATTTATCAGGTTCGCGGTATTTTTTCTTCAAAATGGGTTATGGAACCTGGTCAAAAAGTAACTCAGTTTCGTTTCCTTCTATTTATAAATGGAGCGTAATCAGACCTCACTACTTGTACAATTCATCATGTACCCGTTATTTCAACTGTGTGCAATATTGCCCGGTATAGCATTCATCGATGTGATGGCGCCATTGTGAAAATTGGACTGGAGTGTTGCAAAATCTCTGTCTGAGATAAACCATTTACGCTATTTACGAAATAGTTCTTCTATTTCAACTATGACCTGAAATATGCCATCGACAACCGAAAGGCAACAATATTGACGCTACTGGACTTCAGCAAAGCTTTTGACACTGTTAACTTTGACATATTGCTCAGAAAAAGGCAACAGCTTAATTTCTCAGATAGTGCAATGAGATGGTTTTAAAGCTACTTAAAAGACAGACAGCAATGTGTTGTCTGTATAAATGAAAAATCTTCCTGGAAACATGTTTCCTCGGGAGTGCCACAAGGATCATTCTTAGGACCACTCTTGTTTTCTTTATATGTCAATGATATTTCTTCGGTTTGTCCTCCTGTAAATATCATTTCTATGCCGACGACCTTCAGCTGTACCTAAGCGTCGGACCTGAAGATGTAAACACTGCAATCACTCAGATGAATGATGATCTGTCTTCAGTAGTGATGGGCGAAAAACCTGGGGCTTAAACTAAATGCAAAAAAGACGCAAGTAATCTTAATAGCCCATCAGAAATTAATAAGTTCAGATTTCCGCGAACGGCTACTTCCTATTCTGCTCGACTGTACTCTGGTACTCCAATACCATATCAGAAAACAGTTAAGAACTTGGGTGTAAGTTTGGATGAGCATCTCAACTGGGCGGAGAATACAGTAGCAGTGTGCCGGAAGACGTCTGCTTGTCTCGTTCTACCGAATCTCCACTATTGTGATGTAATTCAACAAGGCATGAGTAGTGAAAACAAAAGACGGCTAGAACTAACCATGAATGCCTGTGTGCGTTACACCTGCAACATTCACCGATATGATCATGTTAGTGCTTCATACTCCTAGCTACGGTGGCTGCGGCCGGACAAATTGCGTGACTACCACACTCTATGTCTACTTCACCGAATCCTCGTCGCGCAAGCACCCCAGTACCTTGCTTCACAGATTAAAAGCCTGTCATACAATCATAATCGAAACACGAGGTCACTCTTATTTGGTATCCTAATTGTGCCCACTCACCAAACAAAAACTTTTGCAAACTCCTTCTCAGTTGCCGCTGTCCGCCTCTGGAACAAACTGCCCCTTACCTTGCGCAAAATTCAATCCCACGCTTCTTTTAAGAAGAAGTTGAAGCATTTCCTACTGTCATCCTCATAACGTTCTCCACAAAATTAATGTACATGGCCAGTCCTCTCATCTGTCAAATAGCAAAGCTAGCGTCTCCTATTTTGCTCCTGAGATGCCTTTCTCTTCATCTATCTCTATTACCTACGCAATCTTCTTTTCCTTTATATTTCCTTAATTATGTTTCATCATGTCTCTATTCTTCTCCTCCCTTCACCATCAGTCTCCCTCATACTCGCTGCTGCTAGCACTGTTATCTAAAATCTGTCTCTTCAATAATGTCTAATTACAACAGTACTTATGATATACGAATATAAACTCTATATGTATTAATTTTCCAGGTGTGCCTTTGTAACTGTTTATTTCACTTTTTGTACTAGATGTAGTTTAACATGCCTACTAAAACATATAAATGTAAATTAATTAGATTGCCTGGTGAGATGTAAGAGAGGGCCTGATGGCCCTAATCTTGCCAGGTTAAATAAATAAATAAATCTTCGTAACCATATTCGCTAAATTGAAAGCTTCTGTGATAACGCCTTGCCAGAAACTCTCGCTTCGAATCGTTGAGGTGAAAGAAATTTGGACGACAAGGAAAGGGGAGGTCATGGAGTTCATATCTCAACCAACAATATTTTAGCCAATTTTCTGGGCTGAATTCTAAATCTCTGCGCAATGTCTCACTGACTGACGGTACAAGACACTCATCCTGGTTACGTTAAGCTCGGAGGTCCCCCAGTTGCTAATCTAGAGGAGTGGTCCGAGTTTCAGCAGGGATTTTGCCCTCTCCCTTCACTTCCCCCACAACAACGCAAACAGAGTACTACACAGAACGACCACTCATCACTGTTATTCATACAACTCAGGAAGCTGCCACTTTATAACAAATCGAATGAAGACGTTGTCAAAGCACCTAGTCAAAGTCTTCACCGAGAATGGCAATGCGGAGTTCTCGAAACGGCTGCCAATGCTCATTACCTGAGTAAGAGCCTTTTTTTTTTCACTTTGGGGATGGAATTTTAAGTCAAACTCTCATCTTATCCCATCTATTATTTTGAATTAAGCTTCTTCAGGTTATTGAAATGTTGGGAGAAGAGGAGGGTGAAGAGGTAGTCCTAAACGCAGTTAGCCACTTTGGATTTGTGTTGCCTACTTTGTGCGCAAAGAAGTTGCCGACGCACTTACTAGTATTGTTACTGTTATTAGTATTATGCTCTTGGAGTTATGCGGATTAGTTTGTTGGATTTAAAAACCAGTTCAATTCTTACTATTGCACATGCGTTGGTCTTCATGTCAAAGGTCTACTCGACACTGCAATAGTACGTTAATTAACTTCTTACGTCTTTTTCTTCGTCTTCCTCTTCTCCTTTTTTTGTGGCTCTGCAACTCATTTTAAGCCTTGGTCCCGTCAACAGTCTTCCACCGTCCATTGCTAGAGCCCTCCAATTTCTGTAACCCATTTTCCGTAGATCCTCGATTACTCCATCGACCTATCTGTTTCTCGGCCGACCACTCCCTCACTGTCCTAATGGATTTCCTTGTAATAACTTTTCCTTACGTCCTCGCTGCTCATCCGTGCTACACGCCCTCCCCCCCCCCCCCCCCCCAATCTGAATGACTTCACTATTCTTCTGATAGTTGAGTCTTTATAAATTATGTACACACAATGACTGTATCTTTTCGTCCATATTCCTCTTACAGTAATTGGGCCGATGATTCTTCTAAGAATCTTTCTTTCGA
The DNA here is from genome assembly GCF_021461395.2 of Schistocerca americana. Classification (NCBI taxonomy): domain Eukaryota; kingdom Metazoa; phylum Arthropoda; class Insecta; order Orthoptera; family Acrididae; genus Schistocerca; species Schistocerca americana. Next base: position 101,594,331 of record NC_060120.1, on the reverse strand, counting down.
GTGCGTCCGGCATTTCGATGTCTTTTGCTGTCAAGTTTCGGAGGCATTTGTGAGGACTGGTCATATAAGAGTTTTGTTGGCGAATTCCGTGTTGGTGCGGGTCAGTGCCCTTGACTGTTGAACCCAGATACCTGAACTGCTCAACTCTTAAAGGTATAGATATGAATTCATGAAATTAATTTCGTATAGCAACAACGTTGGCTTAACTGAGCTAGAATTACAATTAACGGTGAATAAATTAACATTCATGGCTGCTTGCCATTTTGTGTTGCACAAGGCACGATTAGGCCATTTTGTGGAATGTGTATGACTGTATTGTTGTAAGAAACTGTATATTAAAAATAATTTAGAATACACGATCTTGCGCAAAAATGACTGATACGGTTACGGAAAATTTTCGCAAAGTTGGGAAGCAAGCTGCAATTACTGAAAGCGCTTGGACTAGCGTGCTAATGTAAAAATGTAATGTCTTACCTTGGATCCAAGTATGCAGTGTAGATTCCAGGTTTTATTAGCAATTTCAATGGTTCATCTTTTTATTTCGTCTTTACAAATTTTCAACGGCAATGGCTCTTCGGATATGATCCTATTATCCATGCAACAAGGAAAAACGATGTAGCAAATACAATAAAAGGTCCAGATATGAAGTCGGCAGTTTGATTCTTCTCGCTGTGGCTTTTCCTGTCTGGTTTGTGAATATCACACAACAGATAAATAATAGTAATTATTAATAATAGTAGTGATCAGTTTATACGAACTTTACGCGGTTGACAATGGCTTTTTGCGTAAGTCCGTTCATTGTAAGTTTGAGCGTGGGTGATTCTTTATCGGACTTGGTACATTGAATAATTCCGAAGCTTTGGTTCGACCTGGACCTTTGATATAATCTCTAACACGGAACCTTTAGCTTTGCCAAGACGCCGTTTAAGTGGAGCAATAGCTTGCAACATAAATGAAACACAAGTTTAAATAATATCACTGTATTAACAAAATACTATACTAAACTGAATAACAGACCCTTACATTAATTCTGTTGCTGTGTGCAACTATGAGTGCGCCTAGTGAGATTGTGTGTCAATACATATACGTAACAATGGCGGTGTGCCAAATAATTAACTGCAGCGATGGTAGACATGCGTCCGTTCAGGGCGGCTTACAGAACAAGATAGGTGCCGTCTTCTCGGCAAGACAACTGAAGTGCATAATTATTCTAGTGTTTCAGCTGTTGCATGCCACAATCGATACAATCGCTTATACTAATTAATATTTTATGTAATTCTTTATTTATATTCTGAACCTGCATGTACGTTTTTGCTATATTTCCACGCCCATCCTACAAATGCGCCTTTAAAGTTCGTATGACCTTAAACTCCTGTGATGCTGACCTTTCGTTTCAATTAACCATCTCCACTACGTCGTTCGCAAATAACTCTCACAGCCCAAATTCCTCTCATGCCAGATGAGTCTGCTCCTTTGCAACTATCTGTAGCCGTGGTATCCAGTTGCCATTTGACTCTCCGCTAGTGTCATAAGTTTTGGCAGTGAAGGTACGTGTAAATACTTGTTGATTTTATGAAATTAGCGAAGTAAGATGGGTCGAGGTGGAGCGTCACAGAATGGCAGAAGAGTGCAATCTTCTATGGACGTGAATGAACTAGCCCAAATTCCTCGGTGTATCGACATTGACTGTTCAAGGTATCTACAAGGAATGGCGCATGTCACTCTGCGATTTCACGCGATGGAAGAACAGTGTGTGTGAAAATATTATATGGGACAAGGACAGTTGACGAGTGTCACGCCTGTCAGATGTCAAACGGTCTGAGGTACAACATAGCTTTTGCTTTCGCACGTCTCAACTAGTTTCTGAGAGCACAGTTCGACGAAAGTGACTACAACGGACACGTAAGAGTCGGGTACGTCCAAAATGGCCGTAATTCACAGCGGCACGCGAGCTGTCCATGTTCGTTGAGCCAGACAACACAAAGACTTGGCTCGAAATGACGAGTCACGATTTCGCCTCTTTCCAACTGATGTGAGTCGCCGAGCTCACAGGCGTCACAATGAGGCGTTTGGCTGGCAGTGTGTAGAGGTTATAGCTCAGACCAAACATGGTTCTGTGATGTTTTCAGGGTGGCTTCCTCGCCATGGCTTGGGCCCATTCGCTCACACTACCGTGAACACGATCCAGAACGTTTGTCTCGATGTATTCGATTACAAAGTTCTACCCGTTCTTCTACAACTTCATGACAAGTGCCCTTTTGACACTCTCGTCTCCAAAGACTATAGCAGCCGATTTCACAGGGCTGCTTTCATGCGTTCCTGATGTAAGGAACACTCAGGCATCTTATCGACCCTCTACTGCCGCTACGTTACCTGCTCTAAATACATACATAACGAAAAGGTCTGCGACAGTTTGGAATAGCGGATGAACCGTATCAATCGGGATCCCTGAAATTTCGTAGCTTTGCCGCAGCTAAGCACCAAAGAGTCGCTTCAGGTGGAAATGGCCCACCTCAAGAATCTTGGGGACACTCTTCCCCGTTGAAATGAGGCCATTATCCAGGCTAGAGGCGGTGTTAAACTATCCTAGAGGACTATACCTTGTGTGCAAAGATTTTAGGTTAGGCTTTACCGTGACTGTTATTGTCATTTAATGAAACAACAAGTTTACTGTCACCAGTCACTGTTTATTTATCTCAACGACGCGTTTCAAAGATCATACAATGTCATACTAACAAATGTAAATCCACTTGCTGATGGAGGTTTTCGCTTTTGAAACGCGTCGTGGAGGTAAATAAACAGTGACTGGTAACAGTAAACTTGTTTTATTTAATACCTTGTGTGTATTAACAACTGTATAGCCTGCTGTGCTAGCGTGGTGGTACAGTGGCTAGCACACTGGACTCGTATTCGGGAGGACGACGGTTCAATCCCGCGTCCGGCCATCCTGATTTAGGTTTTCCGTGACTTCCCTAAATCTCTTCAGGCAAGTGCCGGGACGGTTCCTTTGAAAGGGCACGGCCGACTTCTTTCCTCATCCTTCCCTAATCCGATGAGACTGATGACCTCGCTGTCTGGTCTCCTCCCCCAAACAACCAAGGACAACCTCGATTTCCTTGGATTCACTCTCGTCGGTTCATTTACCGCTCATATAATAAGAAGCTTTAATCTCAGTTTCTCGCACAGTCGCCTTCAGAAGACAGATTTTACTGTGCTGCTTTTTGCTGCCAGTAATGTGTAATCGTTCATACTTAGAATTGCTTTTCAACAAAACTACGGTTCTCTAGTTTGGGGGTAGTGCACAAATGTAGTAAATCTTAAGATTGCCAATAGTACCGGTAGCACTGGTAGGGAAAGAAACATAAATGACAGAAACTGGGAGCTGACAACTTCTCTTTGTCTTAGAATAAAATCTTAATTAACATTCATAAGATCAACTTTGCTATGAATACTGTTTACTTTTAAGTAACAGACAGGAGCATAACAGTGTAGAGAAAAAGTGTTATGTAGTTTAATTGGCCCTTTGTATATCCTCACTCAGTTTCTAGATGGTTCACTGCTTCCAGTTTCTAGCAGAATCACGCTGGTGGCATACGCAGTCAAAGCGATTGAAATAAAATAACTCTTGACTTACAGGTAACGAGCTTGCGATCTTAACTGACCAAAACTACAAGTAAAACTACCATTGTACAATATTACTTAAGACAGTCTACCTCAGCATACAGCAGTTTTACAACTCTATTAATTCAATAAACACGTAAGTTCTTAGACGATTCTACAAAATTCACATAGTAAGATTAAATTAGAAACAAGTACAAAGATGTATGCGAAATGAACAAACAAACATTGGATGACGTGATTGTTTCGCCATCACTCCAGCTTTTCCAACCTGCTTTAGGAAAGAAGGGCAAAAGTTTAAAGTGGAACGTTGCGTCAGTATTATAATTTCGTACCAATCTTCTAAGAAGGAATATTCGTGATACAATATCCAGAGCCTTCCATTTCACGAGTGTTAAGGAGCGAACTGAACTGCTTTTCTACTTCTATTAAATGTCATATAAACCGATTATTTGGGCATGTATACCTTCTATAAATGACTTAATAGACTGTTTTTTTGTCAACAAAATGCTACTCAGATTTCTAAGCTTCCGCGGGACTGTGATACAAACTCAGCTTTTCGTTGCGTAACGCGGATTATGTCACACTTCCCTGGCGATTTCCCTCTTCGCCTGGAGCATTTTGGCAGCCGTATTTTCGCGTTTATAGCCGCCCTGGTTGTTGTGAAGGGGCTTGTCGTATCCGGCCGGGGTGTAACTGCTAACTGGGCTAATGATTAATTTATTAAGGCCTGTTCAGAGTTCCCGGCTGGGAGGCTGTCGCAGACGGGCGACCCATTTTTGGAGGGTCGCATCGATCGTCACGTAAGGCCAGGTCAAGGCTACTCACAGTTTCCACAGGGACAGAAGGAAGGAGGTGAGCTCATCTGCTGTATTCTCTATAAACACCTATCGCTGTAAAGACTCTTAAGTCAAAGAGTGCTGGAACCACGTAAGAAGAAAGGGGAGAGTTTTTGACACTTTTCTTTGTAAGTTGCAGAGTGGTGAATCACACGTTAAGCGTCGTTCACACACTGTTTCTTAACTAATGATTTTCTTCCTCTAATTAGTCAGTGAACTAGTTACACGCTCGTTGGGTCAACTTACACGACAGACTTACAGTCAGTTTACGTAAATCAACAAATTTTCTATTGAAATATGGCTGAAGGGTGATCACTGGCAAATGAGTTCAAATAACAGAAACAATACACTGTTTCATAACACAAGTAGAGCTGTGATTCTTTTGTACAAAATAAGCTCACGTGCCTAAAAAAATTCCTTTATTAAACAGAAAGTACATTCAAGAAAGAACTTTTTCAGCTGACTTTTAAACTCAGGCTTACTTTTTGTCTCATTTCTTCTAGCACTTTAACTATGGATATCGTTATTTCTTGTAAACTATAGTGCAATATTTACAGAAATATTCGAGAAATGAAGTACGTGTCTCCAAGCTGTATTAAAAATACAAAGCTGTTTAAACGTTTCTGTACAAGACGATAGAGGATGAGCCCAATATATTATTATATTTTACGGCGTACTTTTGTTAAATGTAGGCATTCTTTCTTTAAGATGAATTACCCGAGAATAGAATTTCGTATGACATTAGGAAATGAAAATTAGCGAACCGTGTTAATTTACTGATTTGTCTATCTCCAAGGCTTGGAAGAACAAAGGAAGTGAAAAATAGATAGAACTGATTCGTTTAAGAAGCCTTTTAATTTGTTGTTTTCTCACCCTTTCAGTTTAAATTGTCTTCAATACGCTCAAAAATTTTTAAGACTCTGTCTTCCTCACTAATTTGTGCCCATGGTTCAAAGTCATTACAAGTGAATATCCTGGGTTTATTAAAATTATGTGAGAGATTTTTTGTAGAAATCTAGTGAATAATTTGCCTACACACACTATTTACAGTTCCCTCTGTTGCTGTATATCTATTGGGATTGATTACAATACGTTTTCCATTTGCCAAAAGAGTTAATGCTGTTTATTCAGAGCAAAAAGGGAGCAACATTGAACCTTGAAATCGATTAACGATTTTCTTGAAAACAGGAAAATATTTCCAGTCCACAATCGATGGATTATGAAGGAAAACTTTGTTTATTATTTTTATTAGGTGTAACATGAGCCTATTGTTAGCTATACTAATGATGATCGAGGTAGAGAGGGTGTAAAGTTTATACTGGCAATGGTAAGAAAACTGTTTCTCAAGAAGAGAAATTTGTTAACAACGAATATAGACATAAGTGTTAGGATGCCTTTTTTTAAGGTATTTGTTTGGAGTATAGTCACGTGTGGAAGTGAACCATGGACTATGAACAGTTTGGATATGAAGAGCATTTAAGCTTCTGAAATGTGGTGCTGCGGAAGAATGCTGAAGATTAGAAGGGTAGATCATGTAATTAACGAGGAGGTACTGAATAGAATTGGAGAGACAAAAACTTTGTGCCAAACTGGACTAAAAGAAGGGATCTGATGATAGAACACACTCTAAGACGTCAGTGTATCACGAATTTAGTATCTGAAGGAAGTGTGGAGGGTGGAAATCATGGAGGGAGACAATAAGCAGATGCAGCTGGATGTAGTTTGCAGTAGTTATTCGGAGATAAAGAGGGTTGCGCAGAACAAAGTAGCATGGAGAGCTACTTCAAGTCAGTCTTCGCACTGAAGACCATAACAACAACAACATCCGATGATCCCATAAGTCTCCCTTTGTGTAACTCAGTTTGTGATGTGGGCATGTAATGTGTCCTAACCTTCTACGATCATGTCTATTTTATACAGATGTATATTAAATAGCCCACTGTTGTAAAGTTTCGGTGATTGAAATCATACCAAAAGAAAAAATTATGGACAAAGTTATATGCACGTAACGCTCGGCGTATCCTAGATCATATTTACTTCCCTAATTGACTAACGTAAAACTTGAGCACTTATTTTCAGAAATCCCTCCACGTCCTGTCGACGAGGATGTCGTTAAAGACTGAGCTCCCTTTGAGGGAGGATGGGGGAAATAATTCAGCTGTGTCTTTTTGTAAACTCAACACCGCTATTTGCATTATACGACATAGTGAAACTAAGGAACAACTAAGTATGGACACTGGATGGGGATTTGATCTGCGGTCTTCCCATCTAAGAGTCCAGTGTATTAAACACTGAGCAACCATGTTTTGTGAGATGTTTGCAGTGTTATCTATTCGGATAATAGTTGTCATTACCACATCGGCTTTCTGCCTCGCAATTGAGAATTATGAACGTGTGTTGGTTTAGAAAAGATACACTTCTTTGTGTCAAATTTGTTTTTATACACGTCTCCAGTACTGACGTAGTGTTCTTACTCCTTTTACCATCATTTTTAAACTGTGAACATTGGATGTAAATAATTTCTCGTCAGATAATTTCGAAGAGTTGTAATTTTATTTCACCTGAGTTCTTTTGAAATTTTTTTGCATAGAACTAGAAGTGTTATTAATCCTAAAAGAGTGCTTTATTATTTTCGTGCAGGGCTATTTGTAAAGTAAAGGACGATTGGTCGCGATGTGGAAACCACAGGAAAAATCCAATGAAGCATTGCACAGAGTAGTTGGGGAGTGTTTCTAGTATTCCCGTAGATGGCGTTGCGTCGCTCTTCTCAGTTGTGAGTGCACAGTGAGAGCGTAAAGATGACGACAAAATAGTGTCTTCCGCCAAGTATGGCCGCCTGTCGATAGATTTCACCTGATTTCATGCAACCCCACATAACGTAACTATAATTCACTCCCATCTTCTACAGAGATCTTGGCTGCACACTTCAGGGGAAATGAGGAAGCCACTGCATCCTTTTCGATGGGAATTGTTTGATCACGCACCATACAGCCCGGACTTGGTTCCTTCTGCTCATATGAACCGCTGGCTATGTAGACAGCATTTTAGCGGAGACAACGAGCTGCAGTCCGGCGTAGAAAATTGCTAGGAAGCTTAGGAGGCTGCCTTCTGCGACGAGCATATTGGATAGTAACAACAACCCTACAACAGGTTTCTAAATTGCAGCGACGACTAGATAGTAAAGAAGGTGGAAGGTGTAGGCAACTATTGTAAATAAAAAAGTTTTGTTTCTCACTGTGGTTTGTATTTTTCGACCGATCGTTGCTTACTTTCCGAACAGACCTTCCAATTTTTTGTGTTATACAGGATGTTCAGAAAAAGTGGCAAATACTTTGAGAGGTAAGAGTACTCACCGAAACAAGAAATGTAAGTCCAATTAACGTGGCTCCGGAAATGCATGTTGTTGTTGTTGTCTTCAGTCCTGAGACTGGTTTGATGCAGCTCTCCATGCTACTCTATCCAGTGGAAGCTTCTTCATCTCCCAGTACTTACTGCAACCTACATCCTTCTGCATCTGCTTAGTGTATTCATCTCTTGGTCTCCCTCTACGATTTTTACTCTCCACGCTGCCCTCCACTGCTAAATTTGTGATCCCCTCATGCCTCAGAACATGTCCTACCAACTTGTCCCTTCTTCTTGTCAAGTTGTGCCACAAACTCCTCTTCTCCCCAACTCTATTCAGTACCTCCTGATTAGTTATGTGATCGACCCATCTAATCTTCAGCATTCTTCTGTAGCACCACATTTCGAATGCTTCTATTCTCTTCCTGTCCAAACTATTTATCGTCCATGTTTCACTTCCATACATGGCTACACTCCATACAAATACTTTCAGAAATGACTTCCTTACACTTAAATCTATACTCGATTTCAACAAATTTCTCTTCTTCAGAAACGCTTTCCTTGCCAGTGCCAGTCTACATTTTATATCCTCTCTACTTCGACCATCATCAGTTATTTTGCTCCCCAAATAGCAAAACTCCTTTACTACTTTAAGTGTCTCATTTCCTAATCTAATTCCCTCAGCATCACGCGACTTAATTCGACTACGCGGATATGCATACTTTTTACGATAAACGCGTATTTTAGGGAGTGGCTCATCGTGGCGTCTGTTCATGACAATGCACCCTTCTGCCCTCCAGCGTAAGAAATGACACAGCCTTTGCAAGATACCAGGTTGTTGTTGTACTTGCTTGCACGCATTGACGGCGCGACCCTGTAGTGTCCGCATATCGTTGACGGGCGCCCCGTAGTCCAATTCCTTCAAGTGTCCCCATAACCAAAGGTCTAGGGGATTGAGGTCTGGGGAACGTGCAGGACAAAGTGTGTGTCTGATGTACACGCACATTATACCGATAGGGAGCTGGTGTGCCATCATGTATGAACCACATACGTATTCGCTGCAGCAATGGCACAGCCACCGGCAACATAGACAATTCATTAATGAGAAAGCCCAGATAATGCGCCCCAGTTAACCTTTGTGGTAGCACGTATGGTCCTATTAATCTACTGCCAAGTACGCCTGCCCATATGTTGATTGAGAATCGGTGTTGATGCCCTCTTTCCTGGATTGCTTGGGGATTTACATCGGCCCATATATGCTGGTTATGGAAATCCACAATACCATCTCTTGTGGATCCTGTCTCATCGGTAAATAAAATCTAGGATGTGAACATTGGATCTGCAGCACACTTCTGCAACAGCCATCGACAGAACCGCCGTCTGCCATGATGACCCTGTGGCCTTAGGGCGTGAATGTGCTGTAGATAATATGGCCACAGCAATTCTTCATGTGTACCCACCAGATAAGAGAGTGAAACGCACCTTCTGCTGATGCTAACCGTCACACACTGGTTCCAGGGGTTTCTTCCACTGCCCGTAGCACACTCTCCTCCATGTCAGGCATGTGGATTATGTGAGGACTTTCACCGTCAACCTTCCGAGGTGCAAGGGTATTTGGTCCCTCAGACGTTGAAAAAGTACGCCGAACAGCTTCTCAGAGGGCACTCTGCAATGTGGATGTTACTCAGCGTAAAGGGCATGGGCTCGCAGGCTTCGTCCATTTACTAAACCATAGCAGAATATTACGTTCGCCGTTTCACCTGTCAAGTAGTAGGCTTCAATTGTTAACAAATGACGGAACGTCAAAGCAAAAACAGTGCTAGTCTCCCCAACCGAGCGTCGCACAGCCCTTCCTATAACCACGCCTTTATCTCAGAAAGTATGCGTTTCCACACCCGTGTTTACTGGACTTATTTTCCTTGTTTCGATGTGTACTATCACCTCTAAAAGTATTCAACACTTTTTTAACACCCTATATAAGTTTACAATCATTAGTTACAAGTTGTCTGCAAATAAGTCTCCCATCATGATTGATACGTAATGACGTGTGCACACTGCTTAAGAGGAGAAGGAAAAGAAAGGCTGGTTTTAGATACGATGACTATACAGGAAGTAACAGTCGTTCCTCGACCCAGGACGCATCCAGCGGTTGTAGCGTGTGGTCTGCCTCTCTCCTACCTTGCTTTCTGTATCTCGTTAAAATGTGCACTGCACTGAAATATCCTGCCAATTGTGAGGTGCATTCTGTGATTAGGTATTTTTCGGGAAAAATCTGCAAATAAATAGAAATTTATAGCGATCTTTGTGATGAATACATAAAAGGAATAACGAGTGGGAACCAAGCGAGGCCATGGTGCACTGATTTTAAAAATGCCCGAACCAATGTTGACGTTGAGGACCGCAGTGGTAGGCGTAGCTTTGTGTCTGACAAAGGCCGGCCGGAGTGGCCGTGCGGTTATAGGCGCTGCAGTCTGGAGCCGAGCGACCGCTACGGTCGCAGGTTCGAATCCTGCCTCGGGCATGGACGTGTGTGATGTCCTTAGGTTAGTTAGGTTTAATTTGTTCTAAGTTCTAGGCGACTGATGACCTGAGAAGTTAAGTCGCATAGTGCTCAGAGCCATTTGAACCATTTTGTCTGACAAACTTGTGATGAAACTCAACGGCAAAATGAGCGAAAATCGTGTTGGTGACTACAGATCTTTTGCAACAACTTCCCTTAATTTTCGGTGTATTGCACATGAAAGTGTGGCGGAGAAAATGGGTTACCACAAATTTTGTGCTAGGCGGGTTCCCAAAAAGACCACAAAAAACAGAGACTGGTTTCAGCACTGGCCTTCCTTGAAGATGACGAGAAAAATGGTAACAAAGTTATCGATCGTATGGTAACTGGGGACGAGACTTGGGTGAAGCATGTCAGTTGTGAAACGAAAAGACAATCGATGGAATCGGGACACACACATAGTCTCAAGAAACCAGGGCAGTGTTGCAAACGCTGTCAGCAAAAAAATTCATGGCTATTGTGTTTTGAGACTCTAGGGGAGTGATTCTCGTTGGTGTCCTTGAACGTGGCACAACGTTTAACTCAGAGGTATTGTCAAACACTGACAAAGTTAAGGCACACCATACAAAACAAGCACTGGAGAGAACTGGTGGCAAAGTTTTGTTTTGTCACGACAGTGCATGCTTACATATGACCAGCCACACCTGAGAACTCCTGTGGGGTTATGGATCAGAGGTGTTTGACCATCCACCACACAGTTTGAATTTGGCGCCAAGTGACTGCTATCTCTTCCCAATAATGAAGAAATGAGTAGGAGGGCAAAGTGGGTTTTGAGCCACTTGGTTTGTGGGTGTTGCATACATAAAGGGGCATGCATACATTCAGAGGCAAAGCTATTATTATGCTAATTGATTTATGAACCCCTGGGTGTCGATTTCCGACCCCTGGAGATAATGCATTCTGTGGACAAATCATCCAACCTTCCCCTCCTCCCTCCCTCCTCTCTGGGAAAACCCCAAATCTACCCCTCATTGATACAAGAACACTTTTGATATCAAATTAATTCACTAATTAATTAATTTGATCAATTACGTACCTCTCCCTTCCTGGAAAATTGTTCAGCCCCCCCCCCCCCCCCCCCCCCCTCTGCCTTCTCCCATCTGGAAATTGGAAGAGAAAAGACTCAGTCTGCGCTGAGCTGCTGGAGAGGAAAGGCATAGTGTGGTTTATTATCTTTGTTTTGTGTGCTGCTATGTTGGAAATAACTGGGAAAAGCCCAGACCCTCCTATCTCTTCCACTAACCCCATCCCCCCACCTGGAGAAATAGTGTAAAATGCTCAATCTGTGCTGAGCTAATGGGTGTGAAGGTTCAAATATTACCCTGTCTACTTCTACATACATATTCGACAAGCCGCTGTACAGTGAGTGGCGGAGGGTACATTGTACCACAATTCGTTGTTTCCTTTCCTGTTCCACTCAGGGATAGAGTGAGAGAAAAGTGACTGTCTGTATGCCTCCGTATGAGCCGTAATTTCTCGTATATTATCTTCAAGGTCCGTATGTGAAGTGTAGTTTTGGCAGCAGTAGGATTATTCTGCTGTCAGTTTCAAATGCAACTTCTCCAAATTTTCTCAGTAATGTTCTTCGAAATGAATGGCTTAATCACTCCAGGGATTCCCACTTGAACTTCAAAGCATATCCTTAACAACTACATGCAGATCGAACCTGCCAATAACAAATCTAGCAGCTCACCTCTGAATTGCTTCGATGTCTTTTTACAGACATCCCAGATACTCATCAGTACTCAAGAATCGATACAGCAACTAAATGTCCAAATTACATAATTACACTGATACTGATGCAGATTGGAGGTGGTGTCTTGTTGGAAAATTTTCAGATGTGTGCTCACCTTAACATGCATGGATTGACTGAGCTAATGCTCAATGCCACCACCAGAGGTATTCCTCCCCCCACACCTCAACCCCTACCTCCCTGCCCTCCCAGAAAAACTGGTGGGAAAATCACTCACCCTGTGTTGAGCTGGTGGACTGAAAGGACCACAATACAGGAAATTCAATTACATTGCATAGGGTATAATAATATTTTGTAAAATTAGCTTTGCATACCAATTTGAAGGGGTTGAATATCTTTATTGGATCAGTTTATTTGGTGGGTAAAGCTAATAATTCTTTGCTGTTTATTTAATTTTGAAAGATGCAGATCTTGTAAAATACATAGTAAGAAGTAATTAAATACTTAAGAGATCGCTCTTTTCCAATCATGCAAGGAATACCATCATGAAACCGGCAAAAAACACTCACTACAGGTAAACATTTGAGCTGCACAGCAAAAGCGCTAAAGGGGCCTCGCTGCCAGAGCCATGACCTGGCCTCGCAACAATGGATAGGGGCCCAAACACCGCAGCACCTGCAAGACTCGGCTAATCTCCCGAATAAAAGCATCAGGTGGCAGTTTCCCTTTGATAACAGACTCACTACCTGCCTCTCACTTGCTCTCTGTCTGCTCCCCTCTTTCTGTTTCTATGTTGAGTGGCTATTTCTTGACCAGCGAGCATCTGTCATGCACCACTAGAAACCATAGTACCACTCTTTTGTCCTAAACAAAGAAGCAGATACCTGGTAAACCACCAGGTGTGGATGCCTTGGATATAGGTTCCACACTCTATCAAACGAATTCAACAATTAATTAAATCGATGTTCTCTATGTGGGACAGTTCCACCAAGCATCCTACTGGTGGATACTAGAACTGTATATTTGGTGGGAAATTCTGAGGCTATTTGGGAATTGATCCCACAAATGCCCAGTTTCCAAACCCTACTCTTACCGCTTCCAGATCTTTTGGCTCAAATGGCTCTGAGCACTATGGGACTCAACTGCTGAGGTCATTAGTCCCCTAGAACTTAGAACTAGTTAAAGCTAACTAACCTAAGGACATCACAAACATCCATGCCCGAGGCAGGATTCGAACCTGCGACCGTAGCGGTCTTGTGGTTCCAGACTGCAGCGCCTTTAACCGCACGGCCACTTCGGCCGGCCCAGATTTTTTCCCTACCTCCTACTGGTGGATATTGACACAGTTAGGTTGTTTGGCAGGAAATGTATTATGCTGGTGATAACTGAGATTTGTAAAATTTCAGATCAGTTGCACCATGTTCTTAAACTATTTGTGCAAGGGTTACATGGATGTGTACTCACAAAACCACTGTGAGACACAACAAACTGATCAATAGGGATTTCTACATGTCAGCTGAAAGTGGTGCTGTACAAAACGACAGTTGTAATTTAATATTTAGGCTGGAAACTATGGCATTATGTTAATGAAGTGCCCGACCACTACAGATCTGCTAAATGTTTTTTCTCTTTTTAAAGGATTGTAGAATTCCTAAGTTGATTTTCGCTGGAGAGGATAAGGGAGGAGGAGAAAGGGTCTACTGCATGATAGGGTAGTAACAACACAAATGCCAATTTAAAATAGACTCCACTGGAGCACTAAACATATACACTTAAACCATGACCCATTCCATAGTAGAAGCTTCAGCTAGATTTTGGAGACTTCAGAAACTTTCTTAAGCCACAGCAGCTCATCGACCATGGCAATAGCTGCATTATCATGTCTGTGCATCCACACAACAACGGTTCCAGGTGCTGAGAGGTCAGAGAGAGTGCAGCCGTAGCCACCCAGCCGTCAGTCGATCAATTTACATGGGTGTGGGGGAGGAGGGGGAGGGGGAGGATCGTCAAGCGAAAATGCACACCATATTGAAAATCATCTGAAATTTCGACAAAAATTGGAGAATACACGCGCCATATGTGACTGTGGAGGCTTTCCAACGTATACTGAGTATTGTTTCGCTATTAAGTCGCCCAGAGGGCACCGTGAATGTGGACGCAAGCTATATCATTTTGTGGCTGCACGTCCGCCAAATCAAGCTTTAGGGAGGGCGACACCGACCTCAGACCGGGAGTCTTGCCAATCCCCAAACAATGCATCAGCCTCCAGCTACCTCTGACACACACCAAGAGGAATCATCCTAGGCAATCAGCCACGTATTTATGAGTATAATTATAACATAATATTACGATTTCGGCCGTGTGAGAACAGAAGAGTGCTGGAAATGTCTCCTCATAGCGAACATGGCTCTGGAGATATCAGTCTCCCATGTAAATTTATATTTCTTTTTGACTGCACATAATTTTCCATGTAATATCTCTCATACTCCTTGTGGCTGTCGATATGTCAAAATCACGATGTTCGACGCCAAATACATACTCCCCCCCCCCTTTTGACCAGGCCCCACCCATGTACTTTTTCTTAAGGAAAACTCACAACAGTAGCTTTATGCTCCAACAGTGTAATATTTCCGGTTATCATTTGTATGTGTACAGCGTTGGAAATGTTTTGGTATTATCAGACTCCCACACGCTGGCTATGTCTCTAGATTCTCATTGGTTCTAGGAAATTATTTAACATTTAGGTCTTTCAGCTAATCAGATTTAAGAGCAGAAAGCAGGTATTTTGAATCAGCGCTTTCGGATGGTGCTGCATCCCACCAAAACTCTCTCAAACAAAGCACAGGGATCCAGCAATATGTGAAAATCAACAGTGCTCTCACGGAAAAGATGGTTGGAAAGACATCACCGATATGCATTGGTGTACTGTAATGAACACCACAGTAGAGCAACATGTGAGGATTTGCTTAGGGAGCCAATGAGAGGAAGTTCTGTCTATTCATGACGTTACAGCCATATTGCCTGCTCTGCTTCTACGTTAAAGCAGATACAGTTAAATCCTTGCATTGGTGTATTGTGTAGGTGTTTATGAAGAGAATCTACCACCCCTTACGTCTAATATATTCGGCAATGCACTGAAAAAATGGTTCAAATGGCTCTCAGCACTATGCGACTTAACGTCTGAGGTCATCAGTCGCCTAGAACTTAGAACTATTTAAACCTAACTAACCTAAGGACATCACACACATCCATGCCCGAGGCAGGATTCGAACCTGCGACCGTAGCGGTCGCTCGGCTCCTGACTGCTTCGCCTAGAACCGCACGGCCACTCCGGCCGGCAATGCACTAAAACCACAATACCCAACTTCAATGCACTCCTCCCCTTTATGACTATACATAAGTAAATTTTTCAGGAATAGTAGTCTAATCACTTCACTCATACATCTGGTGATATGTCGGAAGATTATCCACAGTAACGATACGTTCTAAAAGCATAACATTCCCGACAACTAGCGTGATTATCATTTATAGGTGTATAGCGTCCGAAAAGTTATGGTATGTCCACACTCACACTAGCTGTATGTCATTTCGCATGGCCTGCCATAGCTCCCCTTTAAGATCCAACAGCACTGTTCCATAGTTATAAGGCTGTCTAGTCATCCATCAGTCACTGACTATGTCAATGGCTATCACAATGAGAGAAATAGCACACTAACTTACGGGAGGAAATTCACAGCCATGCAGAGTATACGTATACTGCACAAAGAAATTCAGAAGCGGAACACCTACAATTCATATATATCGAGTGACAGTCTACATACATCCCTCTGTACATATCCTAATCTCCTTTATCATATTCCTATGGTTAGTGCACTAGAAATACGACAGTGTAATGGCGTCAGAGGCTTTATTGACAGCACAGTGTCTCTATCTTTCCCTCTCTCTCCTTGTTAATTTTGTAACATTCAACAGAGTAAAACTACAGACTATAAAAACGTTGCTAATGTTGCTGGTAGAGAATTCAGTAAGAGTTGGCCGCACCTCTCTTCTGATACACCAGAAACAAATACCATCTGTGTGGTGACATCAACCATATGTGCAACCCATTTAAATATTCATGTATTGGTCCACTAGAGCACGTGGCCAGTGATCGAAGTCGCTTCCATGGACCTCTGTGTAAAGTTTTGTCACCTGTGCTGGAGGAAGACCATATCCCACAGATTATCAATTACAATTGAGGGTTCTTGTGCTGTTTCATAAGCAGTCTGACACACTGTTTTCTGCTGTAACACATCAAAGCAGTGTATGACTACAGCTGTGTACACAGCCAAACTGAGTTCTGAGGCAGGTGCTAAATCGACATTAACACATTTCGATCCATTGGCTCTCACAGAAAGCTGGACTCTGCATGGTGTAAACTAAGTTGCCTCCACAACACACAGGGTTGTTGAAATAAAAGACAGAGGTGGTGTTTCTTATCGATAAATATGTGGAAGACATCGCAACGTATAGGAACTGGGAGAGTTTGCTACACTGGTGGTGGTAGTAAGTTCCTAAGAGACCAAGCTGCTGAGGTCATTGGTCCCTAGTCTTAAACAATACTTAATCTAACTTAAACTAACTTACACTAAGGACAACACACACACACACACACACACACACACACACACACACACACATGTGTGTGAAGGAGGACTCGCACCTCTGTTTGGGGGAGCTGCTCATACTGTGGCAAGGCACCTCAGACCATGCAGCTACCCTGCATGGCGTGCTACATTGTGGAGCATTTCCAAACAGTTATCCACAGGTGATGTCTTCTACATTTAACCTCATCTTAGACAGTGACAGGATAGCAGATGTCGCAGTGTTTCATTTTTGAAGAGACCAAGAACATTTATTTCTCGTACTGGCGGTGCATATTGGGCCTAGGTATACAATCACTGTTCTGGAGTTCTAGCTGGTGGTCATCCTGACCTCCAAATCTCTGGACACAGTGTTTTTAGTTTTTATGCCTTACAGTGCATAACCACATGTGGAACAATGTGTTTTTGCTCGACCTAAGACTATAGTGTACGAATAGTGTGCACCATCAGTTGTCACTCCCAATGGTGATGGATTGGAATCATCTTCACACATCCAGGTGACCATGTAAGTACACTATTCCCTCCATTTTTTGTCATTTTTTCAACAGTTTTATGTATTTTCCATCAATTTTCGTAACTTTACAACTTTTCCATACTTTTAACACATTCTACCCAATTAATTGAGGGCCAAACCACCACTCTTTACGAGTTTTCACGCATTAAAGCCGCCCGGCGTAGCCGAACGGTCTGGGCGCCTTGACACGATTCGCATGGCTTCCCCCGTCGGAGGATCGAGTCCTCCCTCCGGTATGGATGTGTGTGTTGTCCTTAGCGTAAGTTAGTTTAAGTTAGATTATATAGTGTGTAAGGTCAGGGACTGATGACCTCAGCAGTTTGGTCCCATAACACCTTACCACAAATATCCGATTTACTTCGTCATTAAAATGTCTCATCATGTCGATCTCGTGATGCTATCAGCCAATGACATTTCAGGATGATTCTCGATTTCTATATCATTGTTGAACCACTCCATGGATTACTCTGCAAGTGACATATATGAATACATGTGGGCCGCACAGGATTAGCCGAGTGGTCTAAGGCCCTGCAGTCATGGATTGTTGGCTGGTCTCGGTGGAGGTTCGAGTACTCCCTCGGGCATGGGTGTGTGTGTGTTTGTCCTTAGGGTAATTTAGGTTAAGTAGTGTGTAAGTGTTGTGGATTGGCAGGAGCCAACCCAGGAATATTAGAGGAAGGCGAAAGGCACGCGTTTTAGCTCACGCAGGTTGGCGTGAGGTCTGGAACAGGACAGGGAAATTAGAATTTAGAAAAACGGACGTAGCCGGTGAAATACTTAACTTTTATCCGTTAATGGTGAACGTCGGTCTGACGGTACGTGATTAACAAGATCAATAGCAACTGATAATGGCGCCTTGCTAGGTCGTAGCAAATGACGTAGCTGAAGGCTATGCTAACTATCGTCTCGGCAAATGAGAGCGTATTTTGTCAGTGAACCATCGCTAGCAAAGTCGGTTGTACAACTGGGGCGAGTGCTAGGAAGTCTCTCTAGATCTGCCGTGTGGCGGTACTCGGTCTGCAATCACTGATAGTGGCGGCACGCGGGTCCGACGTATACTACCGGACCGCGGCCGATTTAAAGGCTACCACCTAGCAAGTGTGGTGTCTGGCGGTGACACCACAGTAAGCTTAGGGACTGATAACCTTAGCAGTTAAGTCCTATACGATTTCACACACATCTGAACATTTTGAATACATGTGGACATATCACAAACCATGTTACACTGCCTACATCACATGACACTGATTCTTAGTGTGGAAACAGACATCAGCAGAAATGAGGTGCCACAGTTACTTTCCTTAGCCGGAACACTTCATAAATTCTGTAAGACATTTTTCGATTTCCAACCTCCCCCTATGTGGATGAGTGTCATGGTGTATTCTGCATTCATCGGAAAAAGCTGGAGACTGAAAGATCTCACTAACACATTTGATAATTACCACCCCAACAAACGAATCAGAACCATAATAGCACCGTGTCCTCTATTTTGAAACAACGCGCCCCTTCAATCTCCAGTTTCACTATGAGTGCCGCATAGTACACAATCTCTCAAGGAGCATCCATGTTTCTTTTTGGTGTATGGTAGGCACAGTATTGATGCATTTGAGAGTGTTGTGGTGATATAACAGACCGTTAAGAAGAAGAAGAAGAAGAACGCCTGGTATTTGCGTAATGAAGCGCCAGATGGAAGGAGTTTAAAATGTTTTACGTAAATCACTTGTGCTTCCATTTCTGCAGTATTACTGTAGTGTTTAGATTCCATACCAAGAAGGTACATTGAAGACAGAAATCGATCACAGAACATAAACACACATTCCTAAGGCTACATGGTTCTGCACTTAAGCGTGCTATAATGCAGAAGCAGAGTGTTTTCCATAGATAAGTCATGTGGAATAAAATACTATTAATAAAGCAGTTCAGCAAATATGTTTCCACCACCTGAAATGCACTGACCTGTAAGTTTTCCTTCCCACTCACTATGGTAAGAAACTTTAAGATCATAAAACGAGGCCCACTGACACATCCAGTTGTGGTTCGGAAATTGTGATATGGTTGCATCAGTCCTATGAAATGGTCATCAGCAACGGAAAATGTATGAAACAAAGACATCTTATGAGGAAATAGGCAAAAGTATATCTGTGGTGTTTGACATGCGAAATTACACTCCATTCTGCACTAAATCTGTGAACAGAACACAATCTCCTCCACACACAACATCCACCAAGCAAATGTATACACAGGGATTGCAGTACATCACAAATCCCTGCCACTAGCCTAGTGACAGCTATGAAACTGAAGACTCGATTAATGTCCAAAATGTGGCAGGGAGATGGTGTACTTTGCATACATCTTCGATCATGTAGAGGAGGGTGCCGAAATAGAATTTCCATCACTTTGGTAGCAACATTATTCACCACACATGTGTTGGAAGCCCTCTGCTGACTGTGTTATGGAGAGATTTGCAGTTAACAATTGCAAGTAGGTAGCGCTCTAAAGTCACACAGAATATGCAGTTGTATATGAGTTGATAGCAGTTTATACCACACAATTGATACAGACCAGCAGAACAATGGAAAAGTTAAATGTGTGATAAATAACCTGCTACCACATCTCCCTCTCTCTAGAATATATTATGTCTACCATTATGCCACACCTTCTTACATACCTCTCAACCAATTACTCCATCTACTTTGTATCATCCTCTAATGCAGATCCAAGTCACTTTAGAGGCAGATGTTTCTCTTTCCTATGAAAGCATCCAGGACAGCAGTCAACTTGTATGTAACCCTATTCAATCAGTAACGTATAGCAGCAACTGTTCTGTAAGATATTTTCTAGCTGCTCTGGCATGTTTGTTTGGTAGAGAGTACATATAAGCACATTGTAAATACCATTTGTTAGAGTTGAAAACATTCTTGCATGGGGTCAAACACGGGAACCATTCCATAGCTGTATATTACAGTTCTCAAGATGGTAACATAATACAATTTAGCTAAGGACACTCATAGAAATCGATAAGGTGGATGCCAATAACTTTGGGGTCGCACTTGGGGTTTTGAACGGACATATATAATGTTTTTACTCTACATTTGGTGGTCATCCACATCAATCAATATCTTCCTGCCATCTTATTGGTGCCCACGAAAAATAACTGTGCTCTGGTCCTGGTGCTTCCATGTCAACTTTTCTCTTATTCCTTTTGCTGTCACGCGCTATTTCCAATACTGCTAGTGTGGGCACGACATCACTTCTGGCCACGTATTCTAAAACTCGTCTAAAATGTAGTGTACTTCTCGACAATTAGCACAATTTGCTCTATTTTTATTTATGTATGTGTCCATGTGTTGGTTTACATTGATAAATATGTGAATGGTTTCCTAGGACGACTCCTCTTGGTGTCTGAGTGTGTGGCAGAGATAGTTGGTGGCTGATGCTTTGTTTGGGGATTCGTGAGTCTTCCAGTCTGTGCTCGGTGCTGCCCTGCAGCTGTAGGATGACTTGGCGACCACAAAGGATGTAGCTTGCAACTGTGCTTGTGTCGCCCTCTAGACAGGTGAATAGCGAACCAGTAATCAGTATGCATTGGGCAGCCTTTGTGATCGTGTGTGTTGCAGGTACTCTCAGGTTTTTATGAGGAAATTTGAGAAGGTTCAATATTC
The DNA here is from genome assembly GCF_021461395.2 of Schistocerca americana. NCBI lineage: Eukaryota > Metazoa > Arthropoda > Insecta > Orthoptera > Acrididae > Schistocerca > Schistocerca americana. Next base: position 101,573,460 of record NC_060120.1, on the reverse strand, counting down.
TGAATGTTTGTGCTGAACGATCATCTCTTCCCATGGAAATTGATCGATTGATGGCTGGGTGGTCACAGTGGCACTATCTCTGACCTCTGAGGGCCTGGAACCATCGGTATATGGATGGCACGAGATGAGCATACAGCTACCAGTGTGGCCAATGTGTGGCAGTGGGCTACAGAAGATTCTGTGATCTCTGACATCTGTGAGAGTTACTCTAGAATGGATCATGGTCTAAGTGTGCATGTTTAAAGACTCTCAGAACAGCCCAGTGGACTCTGTCTTTCAGCAGTGTTTGTGTTGTTGCTACCCTATCATGCACCAGACCCTTCCTTCTCCGGCTCCTTCTTCTCTACAGATTACCCACTAAGCAGCTCTATAGTTCTCTAAAAAAATGAAAAAAGAAAAACTTAGCAGATTTGTGGTGATGAGAAATTCTGGAACCATAATGTCATAAATTCCAGCCAAAATTTGAAATTACAGCTATCATTTTATACAGCACCACTTCCAATTGAGATATAAAATTCCTGACTGATCAGTTTATTGTTTCTGATAGTGGTACTACGGGCACACATCTGTCCAGCACCTCCTGCAGACTGGTTAAGGACATGGCGCAGTTGAGATGATTCTCAAATACCTCCAACATAAGGCATTCCCTGTCAAATGACCTAACTATACCAGTATCCACGAACAGGGGCTAGGGAAAAATCCAGAATTTGGTAAGAGTAGGGCTTGGAAACTGGATGGTTGTGGAATCGAATCCTTGATAACCCCAGAGTTTCTCACCATCCCACACACAGAGTATGGATTTGTTTAATTAGTCAATTAATTTGATACAGAGGGGACCTATATCCAAGACATCCACTGCTGGGGGTTTAACAGATATATTCTACTTTTTTCAGGAGAAAAGGTGGGTTACTGTGGTTTCCAATGGCATGCTCAGAAGCTCACTGGTCAGAAAGTAGCCACTTGACAGAGAAAGAGAGAGATGGTGTGGGGAACTGAGAGAGATGGAGGGGCAGAGAGAAGCAAGAAGTGTGTCTCTTATCTGTGGGATACTGGCCTCTGGTCATTTTGGTCAGGGGATTAGCAATGTCTGGCGGCTGCTGTATAGGTAGGGCCCTGGCGGATTGCATGATCCCATTGTATGCCTGCAGTGGCTAGGCAAATTGAATATCATAAATTGCAAATTTGCAAATTGAATATCATAAATAAACAATGTATTATTACACCATATGCAATGCAGTTGAATATCCTGCCACGTGATCCATCCAGTCCAACAGCTCAGCACAGACTGAGAAATTTTTCTAGAAGGGGAAGGGCAGGGCTTGAGATATCTTATGTTGATGGCATTGTGCACTAGCTCAGTCAACATATCAAGGTGAGCACACACACACCAACTTTCCAACTAGACACCACCTTCAATCTGCATCAGTGTAATTACATAATTAGGGCATATATCTACTGGGGAGGATAATACTTCCAAAAACTCAACACAGACTGAACATTTCCCACTGTATCTCTTGGTGGGTGTGAGGGGAGTTGAGAGGATGGGAGAGGCTGAGCTTTCCTGCCAATTTTCAACAGAGTAGCACCCAGAGCAAGAAAATCGAGTACCTTAAGTACTTCCTCTCCAACAGCTCAGCATAGAACGAGTCCTCTTCCCACCCATTTTCAGATGGAAAGTGAATGAGGTGGGGGAGGAGGGGTAATTAATTTGATACTGTGTCCTTGTCTCAGTGAGGGTGAGGATGGGGAGAGTTGGGGATTTCCTAGAGGGGTGAGAGGGACAAGTGTAAGGTGGAGAGGTGGAGGTTTTCTGAGAAAGGTTAATTATCCCCAGGGGACTATCAATCAACAGCCAGAGGGTCATAAATCAATTATCATAAGAATAGGTGTGCCCCTGAATGTATGCTTTCCGTTTAATGTATGCAACCCTCAGAAACATAATTGCTCTGAACCCACTTTGCCCTGCTATTGACAGGGCTCACTATAGGCCAAGATCCCAGGGCTGCCAGCCATTACCTATTTTCTGAGTACGGAAATGTGTCATACAGAGTAGTATTAGTATATACTCTGAAGGCATAAATACCTGCTACCTTTGGCCACAGAGACCAATTTACATTTACTAGGTGGGAAAGGTACATAAACTGTTGCTCACTTTTGGTAAAGGATGATAAGTGATTTTTATGGATATGCTACACATTATAATTAAAAATTAATAATCAATATTGTGAGAGAATTTCCTGCAGCTGTATTTGCCACCAGAAATTACAAGCTTGTGAGAAAATAATGTAAGTTTACCTACATCCTGAATGTTGATTTTTATGTATGATACTTAGGGAACTATTTAAATTCTATCTGTAGATCGTAGGGGCCAAACATTGCCATGAACATGAGAGTATGCTTGATAATCAGGTGGCCTTGCAGTAACAAAGCCCCATTAGACTTATATTTTTCGTGGTCTAACGAAATTGTTCCGTATGAATGAAATCATATTTTAATGCTCAAGTACAAATTACGAATCACAGTAAGGCAACAAATTCTTGACCTACAGACATAAATTATATACTACTCGCAAATGTTTTTGGAAAATAAATGTTTCTTACCATCATATAATTCCATTTAGAAATTTTGAGTTTGATGTTTTCTTACAGGATATAAGAAATATATACAATGAATTTGTTGAAAACGTAATTTAAAGATTAGTTACTTTTCCTTAATAAGTATACTGCGATTCTTTAACTTTCATCATCGTTGTCATTGATATTTGATAACTCATCATCCAGCCAGTCTTGGTATGGACTATCTAAGTCATGATCACCGTCAGCATTATTTGTGTCTGCGTCTGTAAGACGGCATAACGTAATTAAGAGTCGAATAGCTACAAACTTATGGAACCAACTTCTGGGTTAAAGCAAATACATGAATTTGTCTCAGGCGAGTCACTAACGAAAGCCGGCAATTGGTCTCCATCGAAGCCTCCGAGCTGATACTGGTTGTCTTCTAACTTCTATTCAATATCTTCAAGGCAGAAAATACCAAGTAACTCTATATGAGCCTTATTCCAGAGACTAGCGATGTAATTTGCTCTCCAGTACAGTTGTCGTTGTTCAGCCTTACATGGTGGTAAGTTGCTGGCATCAAGGTTTTTAATACTTTTGAGAGTAAGCTCTTCATTTACTTCGGAAGCTGAGCAAATGTTGAGTACCAACTGAAGTCTTTCAGTATCTACATCTATAATTCCTGCCACATTGTAAATATCATTAGTAAATTTCTTAATTATATTGAAGGTTTATTCCTCTCGTTCGGTACTAATGAGTAATTTCATCTCGCTGAATCTGCTTCTTGATCCTCTTAGTTTTTTCTAAGTATGCTGAATTGCCTTTGTTCGTCGTTCTTGAAGAAAGCTGGGTTGTAATCACCGCCAGTGATCGCATGGAAGCCAGGTAAGCTTCGAGATAAGGACAGTTCTAACACTCCGTAAATTTTTGAAATATCAACGTATCTCAGCTTATTTCCAGTGTCACACTTGAGAGTTTTCGTTTTTTATAGATGGACATCGCCCAGAATGATTGCTGCAATATCAGTATTAGATCATTGAGTCACAAAATTAGACGGAGCATCAATATTACAGACGTTGCACACAATTTTGCTGTGAAGCTGCTCATGATCTGGATACGATAGACTTTCTTCAAACTGTATTATTGGTGACAGCATAAGTGTGACACTGTTTACAATTAATTAAAGGCTCGTTTATTGCCCATGAATGATACTATCTCATTAGAAGCCCAGACCAAGATAAAGAAATCAAGAAGGTACCTGTTGAAGCATATGTTTTACACATCTTTGGCGGAGGCAGGTCTAACTTGATCGGGTCTACTGATGTTAAACTCCAGGTGTGTAGATTCATGCCGAAGAGATCTCTCGTAATCTTTAATTGATGGTGAAAGGTACTGGTCGAAAATGACGTCATACGTTGCTGCTTTTAATTCTGGTACCATTTGCACCACATTTTTTGAGACATTTCCTAAAGGTTTAAGGGCTTTCGTCATATTATAAAGTAAGAAAAAGCCTTCAGTTATCACAATATTTACCTCAGGGGTGGATTGTGCTCTACTTGTTTTTACAGAGCTTTCATTAAAGTAGATTTTTGGGTTTTACAAATATCACCATCGAAATAGCACATAGATAATGCCACTTCAGTTATAGGATACGACAAAATTTTGGACATGTCATCATCAATCGATATACCGAGCATACGTCCAAGTAAAGATCTTTGAATATGTACTTCTTGCACTTTACCACTAATCATCCTTTTTGTATTTTTTCTGGAATAATCCACTAAAATTTGTCTAGTGAATTCATTTTCAGCTCCTCTGAAATCTGTTTCCGTCTTCTATACACTCTACAATGAAAGTTTTACGTTTAATCTCACCATTTTGTTCAATATTGAGAAAGAAGCTTCCATCTAGTTCTGAGATTGCTTTTTGGGTGAAATATTTATTAAGAAATCTTCAGGGACCTCAGCGTCGAATGGATTGATAAACTGACCAAACGACTCAATAACTTTTAGTAATTGATTATTATTTTTCATATGATGATTTGCTAAGTCTGCTTTAACATGCTGTTCTTTATGCAAATCCAAAACCTTATAAACATAACTAATTGTGGTTGATTGTATATCATGGATGTCTCCCATCGTTGACGTGCTGAGACTGAATTGGTGAGCTGTATCATAACTGTGAGTGTCCTATCTGCATCTTCGTTGATTGTTTGTTCCTGAACTAAATCGATTGGTTGTTCTGCTGAAACGAGTTAGGATGAGTTTCTGCAACATTTTGCAAATTGTCACCGCACTATATTTAACTGTCAAGTGACCAAAATTTTGTTGATTATGTATGAAAAAGGAGTTGATGATTTTTGGTAGTACAGATTTAACTGACTCAGAATCTCCTGTGCGGACACTTCTTAATATAATTAAATAATAATGGATAAGTGGAATATAACGTAAATAAAATTGTGATATTTTTCCGAGCTCACCATTGAGAGTTTCTTGCTACAAAGTATTATAGTTATGTAACAGCTCATCTAGATCTTCATTCTCTATTGTAAATGAAGATAATGAAGACGTTCTCAGTTTCTACAGCCGTTTGATCTGTTATTACATTATACTTCCACAAGTGATCTGGAGTTTAAAATATCCAGCTCTTCAGCCATCAGAGGGTGAGGTCCCTTACATGTGTCGAAGAGTTTTCCTTCAATAAACCTATTTATGGATCCCGAAGGTAACAGATTACTCTGGACCATAACGCAGGTTAAACCATAGTCTGTATGATTTTACCCACAGCGTTGAAACAAGTCAACAAGATAAGAAAAGGCGCCAATGTATGAATAGATTATCGAGCTCTGGTTTGCTGCTAGCTTGAATTTGTAAAATTACTTCCCCAACTGCGACATCGTATGTGACTTGGATGGATGACTGCTGGACATCTTTACAAATTTTCTGATTTCGTTTCAATGTCTCCAAAACTACTGATTTATTGGTTGGTGATTCATTAATGGGATGTAGATATGAAACTATTTGTTTTGAATTGTCATTGTCCTTCAGTAAGGCGGCTTGTGTGGCCGAGCGGTTCTAGGCGCTACAGTCTTGAACCGCGTGACCGCTACGGTGGCAGGTTAGAATCCTGCCTCGGGCATGGATGTGTGTGATGTCCTTAGGTTAGTTAGGTTTCAGTAGTTCTAAGTTCTAGGGGACTGATGACCTCAGAAGTTGAGAGCCATAGGGCTCAGAGCCATTTGAACCATTTTTTTTTGTCCCTATGTAAGCTACTGAAACGAACCCACATTGGAACATTGGGCAACTAAAGAGTATGCTAACTATCGACAATGTATCAATCATTTTATATACCTGTACATTTTGTATACCTGTACATTTAGAATTTCTGTATTTTCACTTGCGTGAGCTGACAAATCTAAATTATTTATTTATTTATTTTGTGGGCAATGATTGTTTCTTCATATCTAAAGATATAACTGTAAGTGCTCTTCGTTTTTATTTCTTCGTGTGTGAGCAGCAGGTATATCTACTAAGTGTGCGTCTTCTAGGGCATTTCAGTCAACGTTTTGTTAAATAATGGCGACAGTATCGTGTAATGTATCCTTTCCACTCTTTGTTTGTATAAACCGTTCGAAATTGTCAAAACCAACACTGGTGAAGACATGTGGCGATTTTTTAATTTTTCAGGGTATATACTTGACTTCTGTAGTGAAGTACTCTGAAGAGCCAAAGAAACTGAAACACATGCCTGATATCGTGTACGGCCCCCGCGAGCACGCAGACAGCTGGGATTTCCCAAGTCAGTCGGAGTGCACAATGGACGTGAACGGATGCAGGTGATCAGACAGGATGCTTACGTACGTGTCACGTGGCAGACTCGTGTCCAGACGTATCGGAGGCCCCATATCACTCCAACTGCACACGCCCACACCATTATAGAGCCTCCACCAGCTTCAGCAGTCCCCTGCTGACATACAGGGTTCACGGATTCATGAGATTGTCTCCATACCCATACATGGCCATCCACTCTAAACAATTTGAAACGAGACTCATCTACTCAAACAACATGTTTCCAGTCATCAACAGTCCAATGTTGGCGTTGACGGGCCTAGGCGAGGCGTAAAGTTTTCCGTTGTGCAGTCGTCAAGGGTACACGTGTGGGTCTGTGGCTCTGAAAGCCCATATCAATGATTTTTCGTTGAATGATTCGCACGCCGACACTTGCTGACGGCACATCATTGAATTGTGCTGCAATTCGTGGAAGAGTTACACTTCTGTCACGTTGAACGATTCTCTTTAGTCGTCGTTGCTCCTTCTTGCAGGATCTTTTTCAGGCCGCAGCGATGTCGGAGATTTGATGTTTTACCGGATTCCTGATATTGACGGTACACTCCTGAAATGGTCGCTACTTCGGAGATGCTGTGTCCCATCGCTCGCGCGCTGACTATAATACCACGTTCAAACTCACTTAAATCTTGATAACCTACCATTGTAGCAGGAATAACTGATCTAACAATTCCGACAGACACTTGTGTAGTATAGACGCTGTCGACTGGAGCGCTGTCTTCTGCCTGTTTACATATTTCTGTATTTGAATATGTATGCCTATTCCAGTTTCTTTGGAGCTTCAGTGCGTATGTCGCTTCTGTTTCCAGCTCTTCCACTCCTGATAACTAATGCAATGGCCCTCTCTATGAATAATATCAAGCGTTTTGCGACTGCTTGTTAAACTCTTCAAAGATATTCCGAGCATAACATGTTTTGACGTTTTCCCTTTACCATTCGGACAGCATATACGACGTCTTCACAATGAGATTTGATTTCACAAATACATTTGGGATTTTCTTTTTTCGATTCCTGCCGGCTATGAAAGTGTAATAAACACCCATTAATTCTTGTGAGCCTGATGATTCTCCTTCCTTCAAATTCTCCACTATGTTGCGATAATTCTTCTCGATTTGCAAAACGGATTTTCTTAATAACAAAGCAGCTTTGTTTACCATGTCTTCATCCTTAAAATGTTCATATGTTTGTTCATCAATAGTTGTTAGATGTTTTGGAGCTATTGGTTTTTCATTTTGTATGAAAAGAACTTAAACTTTTTGTCAGATGATTTTATTATTTTAAGTTCTAATTTGTGTGGTGTGAAACTGCCTTTGACTTTCCCAGAATTCTCTTCTTTATTTTCTTCTGACAACTACATGTAATAAATATGGAGATAAGTAAAAAAAATTCTCTATTATTACATTTTCTTGAACAGAAGCACAGATCTTGGCAGAAGCAATTTGATGATGCTCACGAAGATCATGCCAACGATGTTTAGTTGTTATTTTGTTTGAAGATGCCTTATGAGAATAGTTCAAGTGGCAGGTATTATTATAGTACAGTTTTAAAACTGGATTATTTTTTATTTTATTAATGAACTCAGTAAAATTTTCATCCTCTTGATCGACTTTAGAAAGAAAATCTTTTTTGGAGGATGACAATAACGGCAGTCTTTTTGACCGATGGTTTTTGGTTCATTGCTCGCAAAATATAGAGGTAGCGCTGTCTGCTCCAATATTTACATCGCTTTCAGCAGTGATATTAATGTCAGAGTGAGAAGCACTATTTTCTAGCTGTACGTTGTTTCCTTGTGAATTTATTGGGGCTGATTCGTGTACTACATGTGTATTCGTTATCCCAGGTATCGTACTGGAGTCAGGTTCTAGACAAGTTAATGAGCTATCGTACTGGAGTCAGGCATAAAAGAAGTTACTGGACTTTGAAGCTGTGAAGTAGATGACTGTGGCTAAGTGCACTGTGTATCTAACTTAGTTCTTGATAAACACACTGTCGATGGGTTCTCTGTATTGTTTCACAATCTGTCCTTTGGAGTAGTCCTTTCTGTATTTGTCGATTTCAGCAAATAATATTTTTTCATTCATCCCTTAAATGACTTACAACACCGTCTGTGACAACCGTTTTCAAACAAATCAATCGGCAAAACAACATCCTTAAATCTTACGTTATATGCCTTTCTGCATTTTAACACTGATAGACACGTCTGTAACGTCTCTAAGATAAATATTTTAGGTGCATATCAGAGTTATTACAAAAAACACACTCCGCCACAATATTTTCTTAAACGCTACAAATGTTTGCATTTAACGGACACACGTTGTAACAGAAATAACAGCTGTGCTGAACACACTCGATACGACTGAATACTACGTACTGGAATCGACCGAAAACAACAGAAATCAACGAGCATCGATTTCTCACTCATACTCAGGCGACGTTTTAAATGTGTCTGGGAGATGTTTAGCCCCTACGATGTGACAGGTGGCAATTACTGTCGACAGAAACTGTGTGGCAAAATTGATTATCAATCTTTAATGATATTATGTAGCATATTCATAAAAGTCAGTTCCCATACGTTAAGAAAAGTGAGCAACGTTTTTATGTACCTTTCGCACTTGGTACCTGTTAATCGGCCTCCTGCACAAGCTAGCAGGTATGTATGCCTTCAGAGTATGTACAAATTCTACTCTGTTCGACACATTTCGTTCCTCGGGAATTAAGTAGCGTCTGGCGGCCCTGGTATCTGGCACTACTACACAACGTTTTGACGCTGGGGCCGAACTGCGTGCTAGTATAGACCAGTGGTTGCAATCGCAACCGACAGATTTCTATAGAGAGGGTATCGAAAAACTTGTGCCACGGTATGATAAGTGCCTCGGTTTGAATGGAGACTATGTAGAAAAATATTTTAAGAGTTTAGCTTTAAATATATACAACAAAATTCGGTTTTCATTATTGTTAATTTTTTATTTCAAAATGTCTGTTACTTTCTGGATAGTCCTCGTATTATAAAGCATTCCTTCTTACAAACTTATGACACTAATGACAGAAACAGAGTTGCGTACTATATGGACGTAGAGTAACATCAGCTAACGGTTGCAATATTTAATTCGATACCCTTGATGTACCAAGCGCTAAGTGTCGCAAAAATGATTTGTTTCGTCACAACAAATTTTATGCTTCGGACTTAGCGTTAGCTTCAATGATAACACAGTCACAAAGTTACTTACACAAAGGACATTCTTATCCCATTTTCTATTAGCTGTTCGCTTCTCTCCGGAAAACCGGCTGCTTTCGTGGTCGTAAATTTTCCTGTAGCAACAGCCCCCCCCCCCCCCCACCCCCTCCAGTTGCTGGGTGCATGTAGAAAAACTGTGCTCCCCTACCACTTACGGTATTTAGACGGCGCGTCCACCCATGTACAAGAGTTGCGTAGTATGGAGACATCGTGATGTGAGTTCTTAGTTACTCCTTCAACTACAACATATTAACCTTACCTCTGAATGCAACTCTTTGACCATCAACACTGAAAGGAGACTCTTAATTTTACGGAAAAGCCGAGCAAAACATATGTACGAGGTATTAGGGGTATAAGTGCAGATATTTTGATCATTGATACCTTAATCTGTATCGAGTTAAATGTGTTAGTTGTATTTATGTGCGTCTAACAGTCTCCTCGGAAATACGTCACATAATTTACTGTCTGATGTTTCCGCATGGTCGTAACTGCAACACTAAATAGACTACGTCTGTCAGTATAGAGTACCAGTTTTGCGTCCATACGTTCACGCCTCAACATTGACCTGCTGCCCAGGATAAAATAAGCATTAATGTCTTGTTCTTGTCATATGTATTTGGAGGTACTAACCAACCTAAAAAATACTACTCTTAGTAGCGGTAGTTATTAGTCTACAAATGATGTAAATACTGTTGTAATGTTGTTCAGTACACTGTCCTCAAACAAAAATGCTCGTATCTGCACTTTTATCTGTAACAGCATGTATAAAAGGTAAAGTTTTTGTTAATTTTTCTACTGAACTACTAGTAAGAAAATAATAGTAACTAAGTAGCCTATATGTGTTCTAACAAGAAACTGCAACAAGGTTTCTTCTTTTTCCTAGCCTTATGCTATGTAGAGGGTGGCCGGATGCTCTTCCTGTAGCCGCCGTCTGCCCCCTGTCCCCTTCAACCCCTATGACAGAAATAAAGTGATAATGTTGTCGAAACGCTTGCGAATCGCTTAACGTAGACGGGTAGTGGTTACTGGCCCGGCATTCATGTATTATGTTGTGGGAAACTACCTAAAAACCACACCTAGATTAGACAGAACACTGATCCTCGCCGTTAATCTGCCGGGCGGATTCCATCCGGGGACGGCACACCTTCTCGACTCCCGATAGCGGCGTCTTAATTTGCGCTGCAATCTGGGCACGTAACAAGTTAACAGCAGTCACAGAATTAAGTACATCACTGTTCCTTGTAGTCGGAAAGTTCACTTACTTGCAATGTCTTCGTACTGATGATTTTGGTGAAATGATGTGAAGCATGTCGCTCCCTGCCCTGATGTCGTTCCCTTCTAAACTATCTGGCAGATCGTTTGTATTGGGGGTGGTATAGAGTTCTCGCGTCAGGCTATCTGTAGCGGGAAGGACAGGGCCAAACGGAGACTGAACATCATTCGTGTAGTGAACTTTCTCTTTATTTTAACAGAACACGCCCAGTTAGATTTATTAAAAATGTATTGGAAAAATACCTCCAGTTGCCACGACTTCTAAGAAACGGAATAATTTACAATCACAAAAGTGTGGTACATTGATTAATGGCAAACAGATTAAGTACAACAATAAAAGCTCTGGCAGTACAATAAAAATTTCTTTCTCGACAGAAACTTTAAGGTTTACAGTCCAAAACAAAAGTATACTTCGCAAATAAGCAACGTATAAAAAACTAGTATACCGGCGGATGACAGCGGAGGTGCGCAAGACACGCAAGAGAAATAGCTAGACAAAACTGCTGTTAAATATTGCGTGCTGAGTGGTACGAATAGTGAGAACCTTCATGAAAACCAACTTAAAAACCAACAGTCCGTGCAACGAGTAATAACCATTCAGCTGGCCGAGCCACACATGCATTTAAGTGAACAAATCGAGTAATTACGCAATTATCAGATTAGCCGGTTTCCAGTTTAACAATTTACATCAACTAGAAATAAAGAAAATAAAAGGAGAGCTGCTCATTAAGACGCAAATGAATACATTGACGTGCTACACAACCCCATATTCACAAGGCGTAGTGGGCTCGCAAAAGTTAAATGGTGCACGATCAACTGCACCCGGCTGGCCGTTCGGCCGGGCGTGGACTTCGCTCCACTCTCGGACACTGCGCATGCTCGCTCTATTAACCAAGCAGAGTTCACCCAAGTCCCACCAAACGAAACACGAATGGTAGCCTAGTTAACAGAAATATAGAGAATTTAGCACAAAAATCGGGCCAGTCCTCTACTATAGACCGAACGCCGCCGCACGACAGACAAAATAACAGCAAGAAGAAAAACAATAAATAATTTTTCAGTGAGTTAATGGAGTCACGTCGACAAAACCTGTAAGACAACTAAAATGTAAGTACAGTTACTGAGAAGGGACCACAATTTGTACAAAACTCGCACCATGTGGGCGAGGGGTAAACAAGTAACTGGCACACGGACGGAGCACTAAAACCTTAGCTCTGGAACCTTGACTAACAGTAGATAGTACATAACGTTTAGAAAGGCATTACAGCCACGTATAAGATGGTAGTAAGTAACGCAAAATAAAGTCCTCACAGAGAGAGACTTAATAATTTAGATAAAGAGGCGCCACCCTTACAAATAACAGGAAAACAGTCATATTGGTAGTATAAGCTCTCAATAAAGCAGTAAATGAAATTGTGCGCACCAGTAACAATACATGCAGGGTGTGGCATATGAAATGAACCTAGTTAACCCTCTAAATACCGCGTGTGTCAGAGCCTCATGACATATAGCGCCCGTACCTGGGTGCCACGTTTCCAAAATGGTAGCAACCGAACATTTTTGTAAGTATTATTATTTGTATTATTACTTGTATAATGCCTCTAACGTGTAAGGACATTAAGCGTTACAGAAAAATAAAATTTATTTTAACTTCGGTTCCAATTTAGGGGATAAAGACAAATGAGTACATAACTATGCTTTATGTAATAATAGCAATACTTTTGCTTTCAATAATGTATAATATTGAATAATTGCAGTATGAATCATAAACAAGTTTTTCTCATATTAACTGAAATGATGTTACAAATTACAACATAAATAAATACGAAAACACTAAATATCAGTCGCTCAGCACTTTCATTTCCCCATCTTCCACGAGAGCAATCACAAACTTTTTGGCGTGGTGAGTGGTTCTTACATCCAAAATATCTGCAGTTCCAACAACGTACAGTAGTCTTGTTACTCTTGTGTAGGCCACATTCCTGCCACGAAACTAATACTTTTTCATTCGATTATCTCATCGAATCTGTATTACACTCCTGGAAATTGAAATAAGAACACCGTGAATTCATTGTTCCAGGAAGGGGAAACTTTATTGACACATTCCTGGGGTCAGATATATCACATGATCACGCTGACAGAACCACAGGCACATAGACACAGGCAACAGAGCATGCACAATGTCGGCACTAGTACAGTGTATATCCACCTTTCGCAGCAATGTAGGCTGCTATTCTCCCATGGAGACGATCGTAGAGATGCTGGATGTAGTCCTGTGGAACGGCTTGCCATGCCATTTCCACCTGGCGCCTCAGTTGGACCAGCGTTCGTGCTGGACGTGCAGACCGCGTGAGACGACGCTTCATCCAGTCCCAAACATGCTCAATGGGGGACAGATCCGGAGATCTTGCTGGCCAGGGTAGATGACTTACACCTTCTAGAGCACGTTGGGTGGCACGGGATACATGCGGACGTGCATTGTCCTGTTGGAACAGCAAGTTCCCTTGCCGGTCTAGGAATGGTAGAACGATGGGTTCGATGACGGTTTGGATGTACCGTGCACTATTCAGTGTCCCCTCGACGATCACCAGTGGTGTACGGCCAGTGTAGGAGATCGCTCCCCACACCATGATGCCGAGTGTTGGCCCTGTGTGCCTCGGTCGTATGCAGTCCTGATTGTGGCGCTCACCTGCACGGCGCCAAACACGCATACGACCATCATTGGCACCAAGGCAGAAGCGACTCTCATCGCTGAAGACGACACGTCTCCATTCGTCCCTCCATTCACGCCTGTCGCGACACCACTGGAGGCGGGCTGCACGATGTTGGGGCGTGAGCGGAAGACGGCCTAACGGTGTGCGGGACCGTAGCCCAGCTTCATGGAGACGGTTGCGAATGGTCCTCGCCGATACCCCAGGAGCAACAGTGTCCCTAATTTGCTGGGAAGTGGCGGTGCGGTCCCCTACGGCACTGCGTAGGATCCTACGGTCTTGGCGTGCATCCGTGCGTCGCTGCGGTCCGGTCCCAGGTCGACGGGCACGTGCACCTTCCGCCGACCACTGGCGACAACATCGATGTACTGTGGAGACCTCACGCCCCACGTGTTGAGCAATTCGGCGGTACGTCCACCCGGCCTCCCGCATGCCCACTATACGCCCTCGCTCAAAGTCCGTCAACTGCACATACGGTTCACGTCCACGCTGTCGCGGCATGCTACCAGTGTTAAAGACTGCGATGGAGCTCCGTATGCCACGGCAAACTGGCTGACACTGACGGCGGCGGTGCACAAATGCTGCGCAGCTAGCGCCATTCGACGGCCAACACCGCGGTTCCTGGTGTGTCCGCTGTGCCGTGCGTGTGATCATTGCTTGTACAGCCCTCTCACAGTGTCCGGAGCAAGTATGGTGGGTCTGACACACCGGTGTCAATGCGTTCTTTTTTCCATTTCCAGGAGTGTAGTTGGTTCTCGGCAGTGAACAATATATATTGGCAAATTCTAAAATTTCGAACGGTCTTTGTAGCGTTCTTTAAGAAGCACGTTCAGGAAGTCCTGTCCACTGTCTACTAAGTGTTTCGTCTATATCATTCCACGTCCACAATTTGTGTGACTTTATTTCTGCCACGTCCAAAAATCTGAAGAATATTGCCAGTGGCCACATTTTCGTTTTTCTTGTAGTAGAATAAAGCGAACACTTTTGGTCAATCAACGGCCCCCTCTTGGTACGTTTATAGTCCGTTATTGGAGGAGATTTTCCAGTTTCTGTGTCTATTTTATCGCAATCATACATCGTAGAAAACAGGACACATTTTTTTCTTCCTTAGCATATAGGATACCGGGGTGGAATCGTCCTGGAATCGAAATAGTCGAGAACCCCTTTCTCTGCATTTCAGACCCAGAAGGTCCCGGGAATTCCTTTTTTATTTTTTATTTTTTTTTTTGTGGTGCCACGAAAAGTTACACAGTTCTCCAGAAGAAATTACGCCAATGGATAGTTAGTGTTGTAGTTTTCGGTTGTCACATTTCTCTGGGAGCCTAAGATGGGCCGAACCTGTCGCTTGACTAGGTCGAGCTGTTTGTTCGATGCAAAGTAAGGACCTTCCCTTTGTTTGTCGCAGTGTATTTCAAAGCTTTGCACATAAGTAGTTCTACTGTCGTACATGGCATAAAATTTCAGGCAGCACTTGCTGGCTTGGCAGCCATATATTGCATGAAACTACACCGACCTCGAAAGGGAAGCTGCATTTCATCAATGTTCACAAATTCTGATAGGGAGTAATTGTTTTTACAGTTACTTTAAAAGTTCCTGTAATGGCTGCTAATTTATCATAGTTTTATCTTTTTCCCCTGGTCGTCCTCACATCAAACCTGATGCCTCTCAGTAGGAACATGAATCTGCTATAGGGAAACGCAGCTGGGCAAGCCATCTTCCCTGTACAATTAAGTTTCCAAGATAGTCGGGCTCTGACGCCGATATTTTTATTGAGAGCAATCAAGGCAAGAACTTCACAAAAAGATTTCATTTCCGAAGAAGGAGTAAACCTAGAATCTCTCTTCCTCGTTTACTGAATTGTACGTCTCCGTTCTGAAATACAAAGGTTTCTGTAACCTGCAGTTTTGTCATTCATATTTAAAGGAATTATTCTCGTAAACGTGTCCAATTCCGAGGAAATAATTCTGCACGTGCTGGTCGGGCTTATCAATACTTTTATAAAGTTTTTTTGATTTCGTTTTATTCGACAGAGGTAAGGAACTGCCTATCCAAAGTGTTTCTCAGTATTCTCCGACGTACAAAAGGTAATAAGTTCCTTGAATACCATCTAAGGGATTGGAATTTTCGTCCCCGGATTCTTCTGAGTCGCTACTGCGGCAATCTACGTTCACACTTTATTCCTCACTTTCACTTTCAACGGTGAAATCGCTTTGAGGCTCTATCCCTTCATCTTCGTCCTCAGACCGCCCAAGGAGTATTTAAAGTATAGCTTCAGCATGTATATTGTCCATACTGCTAGAAAAGCAAAAGGGAACAAAGACGTAATTACGTGTATTGCACTTATCGCAATATGCAACGACGCTTAACACGAACAACGATAGAAGCAAAACGAGATACCAGAAAGCAAACATGTACATGATTGACCGCGCGTGGTATGGGGTGTCACCTGTACGATGTTTTCGGTACAACGGGTAGCTTCTCACTAACTACACAAGGAAACAGCAGACAAGTACAATACTCTGGAGATGCTCGAACTTGGGAATTCCTATAAACAGAAAGTGCGTGGACAACGACTTCCGTGAATACTGGGATTGGGCCACACTCTGCCGCCGTGGGATGTTTAGATGGTTAATATATAAATGCGGCCCACCACAAATCCGATGCCTTACACCAAATAATGCTTAGATTGCGAACATTAAATAAAGAAACAAATTCGGTAGTTTTATAGTAGTGCATACACAACTTTCCTGCCTAGAGACAGAAGCGGGGTCAGTAATCAGAAGCATGATATAGAACTGGACGTGGACCACGAACAAACAACTAGAAAAACTAATCAGCCACAGTACTAGTACAGAAATGGCAATTTTACTTACGGTTACTGTCGATCCTCGGCTTCGTTGCGTCCGACAAACCAAATCGGAAGCTCACCAGACATATCAGTACAACGATCCAGGAAGTACAGCGTGGAGCGGACACAGAACTTCAACACAGCGGCGATCCGGTTCCCAGTCATCTCGGTCGCTAGAGCACACAACACGCTCCTTCCGTCAGTACGCGCCCCGCACGTCCAAAGGTTTGCAGCCGGCAGCAACCGAGGTACTAATCTTCGAACCTGCTTGAGGGTTTCTTCCTGGTATTGCTAGGAGCCGATGACTGCTAACTCGGCAGTCAGCAACCATCAACTGCTGGCACACTAATCGCCTCGCCGCCAGGTCCCAGCTCGGCAGCCTCACCCCGAGTGAACTGTTTTCACGTCTTCGGTGCCACTGTCCCTGCCCTCGCACCTCCGATCTCTGCGTGAACCACGTCTTCCTAACGCACATTGTTCTGCTAGAGACCATGGAGCTACCTATGGGTCGCACAACGGTTAAGGAGGCAGAGTCAGTAATTTGCAATGACTTAGGAATTTAATAACTCACAGGTTCAAATAACTTGTATCAATGACGTCTTCTGGGCAACTGCCTTGCTGCAGTGGATACACCGGTTCCCATCAGATCCCTGAAGTTCAGCGCTGTCGGGCGTGGCCGGCACTTGGATGGGTGACCATCCGGGCAGCCATGCACTGTTGCCATTTTTCGGGGTGCTAATTTAAGCCTCGTGATGCCAATTGAGGAGCTACTCGACCGAATAGTAGCGGCTCCGATCAAAGAAAACCATCGTAACGACTGGGAGAGCGGTGTGCTGACCACACGCCCCTCCTACCTGCATCCTTAACTGAGGATGACACGGCGGTCGGATGGTCCCGATGGGCCACTTATGGCCTGCAGACGGAGTGGAATGACGTCTTCTCCACATATTTCGTAGTTTATGTAAATGAAAATCTGAAACGCTACTACAGCGTTAATATCAGTTAATACACATGTGCTTCAAGCAAGTTTTGGAAGATACACACGTGTTTTTCAAGGTGGTGTCAGTCCTTTGTATAGTGTGGTACAGCAACGACAGCCATTTCTACTTCTGCGACTGCTACCAATGCAATCAATATAAAGTGTCACCAGCCGCACTACTCCATATTTCTGGGTGGAGTCTGGAAACGACCGCTGTGAGCAACTTCTACGATGCAGCGTCAGCCGAAACGGCTGTCATGTCCCTCCTCAGCCAGATCAAGCGGATGACATCTCGCTAGCTGCCACCGCCGTACCGCATCTCACCCACACACTCTGCCCACCTTCCAATTCTGGCCACGTCCTGTATGTTTCTATCACAAAGGTGTCTTGCATCACCTTGCTACACCCAGCAAGAAACGTTCTTATTGCCTGTCGCTCATCTCTCTCGTTGCCTTAGTACTTCAGATCCTTGCGTGGTTCAGAGCTTAAAATAATCATTAATTATTCTCTTTGCCTAAAACAGACCTTTGTTGTGGTATATAGTGGTAAATACAATAACCCACCAGAGTAGCCGAGAGCGCTAATGCACTGCTTCGTGGACTCCGGTAGGCGCGCCGGCCTCGGATCGAATCCGCCTGGCTGATTAACGACGAGGGCCGGAGTGCCAGCCAGCCTGGATATGATTTGTAGACGGTTTTCCACATCCCACTAGGTGAATACCGGGCTGGTCCCCACGTCCTCCTCAGTAACACGACTGGCAGACATCAGAGCATGGGTGCACTATTCCATGGCTTACACTAGATGCAGGCAGTTGGTATAAGCTAATTCCTTCCCGGGGGACTCGGGGTGGCGACAGGAAAGGCATTCGGCCACCCCTTAAAATTAACATGCCACATCCGATTAACCAGCAGACCCCACTAGTCGGTATTAATGCTAGGAAGGAGAGAGAGATTGGTAAATACACTGGCAGCAAAAATGACAACAACAAAAAATATTTAATGTAAACTAATGAAATTTCGGGAACACATTTGTCTAGGTACTACCTTTAAGTGCTTAACATTGCAATATCACAGGTTAACATAAGTGCGACATAAGCCACTGAAAACATGAATTTCTGGTAAATTAATAACGGGCTAACAGCCACAACGTTTAAAGCAAACATGAAAACGTGCCTGCATTGTATTGTTCAGGTATGAGATGTCCGTTTGTGGTACGGAGTACCATGCCTGTTGCAGTTGATGGTCAATATAGCGATTGTTAAGACTGGTTGTGGATGACGCTGGAGTTGTTGTCTGATGATGATCCGTATAGGCTCGATAGGAGAAATATTTGGTGATCGTGCAGGCAAAGGCAACGTGTCAACGTCCTGAAGAGCATGTTGTACAACTTCAGATATATGTAGGCGTGCGTTATCATGTTGGAAAACACCCCATGGAATGCTGTTCATGAATGGCAGTATAACAAGTCGAATCACTAGGTTGACGTACAAATTTGCAGTCAGGATGCGTGTGGTAATCACGCGTTTGCTCCTGCTGTCATACGAAATCGCTCCCCCAGACGATAGCTCCAGGTGTAGGTCCTGAGTGCTTGCAGGCCCCCATCTGGTCTCGTTCTAACCAACACACATCCATAACTGACACAGAGGCAGAACCAGCTTTCATCAGAAAACACAACAGACCTCCAACCTGACTACAATGAGGTCTCGCTTGTCGCCAATGTAGTCGTAAATGGCGGTGGTCTGTGGCCAGTTGATTGCACGCTATACTACATCTGGCACGGAGCGATCTCTGAGGCAACAAGTTTGTAAGAATTCATTGTGCCACTGTCGTGTCAACTGCTGCTCAGATTGCTGCTCCAGATTCAGTACGATGCACTAGAGCCATATGTCGAACACTCGGAAGTGCCACGTGGCCGTCTGATGCGAGCATCATTTACCATGGCTACATTCCTGGCAAGACTTTCTGCGGTATAGCAGAACGAACATCCAGTATCTCGTGGCTCTATAGCGAGAGCTCGGTCAAACTCAGTGACTTACCGTTAATGGTGTTTTTGTCGCCTTAAAGGCGATGTGATAGATGACTGTCAGTTTGGCTTTAGAAAAGGTAAAGGCCCCCTAGAGGCAATTCTGACGTTGCGGCTGATAATGGAAGCAAGACTAAAGAAAAATCAAGACACGTTCATAGGATCTGGCGCCCTGGAAAAAGGGTTGGAAAATTTAAAATATTGCAAGATGTTCGAAATTCTGAGAAAAATAGGTGTACTCTATAGGGGGACATAGATAATACACAATATGTACAGGGTTATTACAAATGATTGAAGTGATTTCACTGCTCTACAATAACTTTATTATTTGAGATATTTTCACAATGCTTTGCACACACATACAAAAACTCCAAAAGTTGTTTTAGGCATTCACAAATGTTCGGTATGTGCCCCTTTAGTGATTCGGCAGACATCAAGTCGATAATAAAGTTCCTTCCACACTCGGCGCAGCATGTCCCCATCAATGAGTTCGAAAGCATCGTTGATGCGAGCTCGCAGTTCTGGCACGTTTCTTGGTAGAGGGGGTTTAAACACTGAATCTTTCACGTAATCCCACAGAAAGAAATCGCATGGGGTTAAGTCGGGAGAGCGTGGAGGCCATGAGATGAATTGCTGATCATGATCTCCACCACGACCGATCCATCGGTTTTCCAATCTCCTGTTTAAGAAATGCCGAACATCATGATGGAAGTGCGGTGGAGCACCATCCTGTTGAAAGATGAAGTCGGCGCTGTCGGTCTCCAGTTGTGGCATGAGCCAATTTTCCAGCACGTCCAGATACACGTGTCCTGTAAAGTTTTTTTCGCAGAAGGAAAAGGGGCCGTAAATTTTAAACCGTGAGATTGCACAAAACATGTTAACTTTTGGTGAATTGCGAATTTGCTGCACGAATGTGTGAGGATTGCCTACCGCCCAGATTCGCACATTGTGTCTGTTCACTTCACCATTAAGAAAAAATGTTGCTTCATCACTGAAAACAAGTTTCGCACTGAACGCATCCTCTTCCATGAGCTGTTGCAACCGCGCCGAAAATTCAAAGCGTTTGACTTTGTCATCGGGTGTCAGGGCTTGTAGCAATTGTAAACGGTAATGCTTCTGCCTTAGCCTTTCCGTAAGATTTTCCAAACGGTCGGCTGTGGTACGTTTAGCTCCCTGCTTGCTTTATTCGTCGACTTCCGCGTGCTACGCGTGAAACTTGCCCGCACGCGTTCAACCGTTTCTTCGCTCACTGCAGGCCGACCCGTTGATTTCCCCTTACAGAGGCATCCAGAAGCTTTAAACTGCGCATACCATCGCCACATGGAGTTAGCAGTTGGTGGATCTTTATTGAACTTCGTCCTGATGTGTCGTTGCACTGTTATGACTGACTGATGTGAGTGCATTTCAAGCACGACATACGCTTTCTCGGCTCCTGTCGCCATTTTGTCTCACTGCGCTCTCGAGCGCTCTGGCGGCAGAAACCTGAAGTGCGGCTTCAGCCGAACAAAACTTTATGAGTTTTTCTACGTATCTGTAGTGTGTCGTGACTATATGTCAATGAATGGAGCTATAGTGAATTTATGAAATCGCTTCAATCATTTGTAATAGCCCTGTACAAGCGCCGTGAGCGAATAATAAGAGTGGACGACCAAGAAAGAAGCGCTCTGATTGGCTCTGAGCACTATGCGACTTAACTTCTGAGGCCATCAGTCGCCTAGAACTTAGAACTAATTAAACCTAACTAACCTAAGGGCATCACACACATCCATGCCCGAGGCAGGATTCGAACCTGCGACCGTAGTGGCCTCGCGGTTTGAGACTGTAGCGCCTAGAACCGCTCGGCCATCCCGGCCGGCAAGGGGGACATGAAAAGCAGCACTGGAAAAAAGGGCATTACTGGTAAAGAGAAGTCTTCTAGTGTCAAACACAGATCTTAATTTGAGAAAGCACAGCATCGTATGGTAGTGAAACATGGACCGTGAGAAGGCCTTAACAGAAGAGAATAGAAGCACTGAGATGTGGTGCTATAGGCGAATGCTGAAAATTAGGTGGATTGATGAGGTAGAGAATGAGGAGGTTCTGCGCAGAATCGGAGAGGAAAGCAATATGTGGAAAACACTGACACGAAGAAGGGACCGGGTGACAGGACATCCGCTAAGACATCAGGGAATGACTTCCATGGTACTAGACGGAGATGTAGAGGGCAAAAACAGTAGAGGAAGACAGAGATTGGAACAAATCCAGCAAATAATGCAGGACGTAGGTCGCAAGTGCTACTCTGAGATGAGGAGGTTGGCACAGGAGAGGAATTCGTGGCGGGCCGCATCAGACCAGTCAGAAGGCTGATGACACCACCCCCCCCCCCTCCCCCAAAAAAGAAGGCTTTCTCGACTAACATCAACTCACCATGAGCAGTCTTAAAGGCAACTAACGCTCGCAACCGTTGCAGCTTGTATTTGAAGCAAACTTGACTTACATACTCATAGCGGCGCTACTAGGCATTTGATTTGGCTTTGATTGTCCTCTGAGGTACTTTAGTAATGAGAGGCTTCTTATCTAATCTTAAACACTCTGTTTCCATAGTTTCCTTGTGTGCTGTGTAAAAGTCTTCTAGGCGCCCAGCTTTGTACCCCTAAACAATAATGTACAGTGTTTAATAAATTGTGATAAACCGTATTATATCAAAATTTGCCAGAGCCCAGGAGCCTTTATACTAAGAGAAAATAATTTCAATATATTTCCATAGTGGACAGACGAGAGAGAGAAGTCGCAACAGGAAATCTGGTCGAAACTGTCATTGTCTGATAATAAAGGTCCACAGAGTTCACATTCCGTGTAAGCTCGTGTTCAAAATGCTGCGGAGACACGTTGCGCCGAAATACACTCCTGGAAATGGAAAAAAGAACACATTGACACCGGTGTGTCAGACCCACCATACTTGCTCCGGACATTGCGAGAGGGCTGTACAAGCAATGATCACACGCACGGCACAGCGGACACACCAGGAACCGCGGTGTTGGCCGTCGAATGGCGCTAGCTGCGCAGCATTTGTGCACCGCCGCCGTCAGTGTCAGCCAGTTTGCCGTGGCATACGGAGCTCCATCGCAGTCTTTAACACTGGTAGCATGCCGCGACAGCGTGGACGTGAACCGTATGTGCAGTTGACGGACTTTGAGCGAGGGTGTATAGTGGGCATGCGGGAGGCCGGGTGGACGTACCGCCGAATTGCTCAACACGTGGGGCGTGAGGTCTCCACAGTACATCGATGTTGTCGCCAGTGGTCGGCGGAAGGTGCACGTGCCCGTCGACCTGGGACCGGACCGCAGCGACGCACGGATGCACGCCAAGACCGTAGGATCCTACGCAGTGCCGTAGGGGACCGCACCGCCACTTCCCAGCAAATTAGGGACACTGTTGCTCCTAGGTTATCGGCGAGGACCATTCGCAACCGTCTCCATGAAGCTGGGCTACGGTCCCGCACACCGTTAGGCCGTCTTCCGCTCACGCCCCAACATCGTGCAGCCCGCCTCCAGTGGTGTCGCGACAGGCGTGAATGGAGGGACGAATGGAGACGTGTCGTCTTCGGCGATGAGAGTCGCTTCTGTCTTGGTGCCAATGATGGTCGTATGCGTGTTTGGCGCCGTGCAGGTGAGCGCCACAATCTGGACTGCATACGACCGAGGCACACAGGGCCAACACCCGGCATCATGGTGTGGGGAGCGATCTCCTACACTGGCCGTACACCACTGGTGATCGTCGAGGGGACACTGAATAGTGCACGGTACATCCAAACCGTCATCGAACCCATCGTTCTACCATTCCTAGACCGGCAAGGGAACTTGCTGTTCCAACAGGACAATGCACGTCCGCATGTATCCCGTGCCACCCAACGTGCTCTAGAAGGTGTAAGTCAACTACCCTGGCCAGCAAGATCTCTGGATCTGTCGCCAATTGAGCATGTTTGGGACTGGATGAAGCGTCGTCTCACGCGGTCTGCACGTCCAGCACGAACGCTGGTCCAACTGAGGCGCCAGGTGGAAATGGCATGGCAAGCCGTTCCACAGGACTACATCCAGCATCTCTACGATCGTCTCCATGGGAGAATAGCAGCCTGCATTGCTGCGAACGGTGGATATACACTGTACTAGTGCCGACATTGTGCATGCTCTGTTGCCTGTGTCTATGTGCCTGTGGTTCTGTCAGTGTGATCATGTGATGTATCTGACCCCAGGAATGTGTCAATAAAGTTTCCCCTTCCTGGGACAATGAATTCACGGTGTTCTTATTTCAATTTCCAGGAGTGTACAACCAACTATTAAGCCTCCTGGCAGATTACGATTGCAGTGGGCACGGGGTCATAGGGATTCGACCGTCGATCAATGGAAATGTGTCGCTCTTTGAGTGGATCGCATTTGTGCTACACTTGGTCGCTGGTCGTCTCCACGACGTCATCGAGGTGCACAGGGACTAGAAGAGTCGCGTACAGCGCGTCATAGACGCAAGCTGGTGAGAGCAATATTATGCTATGGGAGACATTATCCTACTCTTAAGTGGGACCTGTGTTAGTAATCGAATACACGCTGACAGCTGCGAACCAGCTGCATCCCTTCATGCTTCATGTCTTCCCCTACGGTGATGTGATCTTTCAGCATTATATTGACCGTGTTTCGGAGCCAGAACAGTGTCACAGTTGCCGCAGGAGCACTATAGTGAACTCACGTTCCTGTCTCGTCGAACAATTCGCCTGATGCAAATCCTATAGAACCCATCTAGGTCGCTATCGGACACCATCACCGCGTACGAAAATCAGCGAGCCATTAATTAGGCGAATTACATGACCTGTGCGTAGACATCTAATGCCACAAACCTTCACAAATCTGCCAGAAATGTCGTATCCCTGATACGCAAAATCAGTGATGTATTTCTCTCCAAAGCCGGGTAAAATGCTATTATGCAGGTGTTTTGCTATTATGCAGGTGTTTTGGCCAACTTGGAAATGGTCGTGGAACCGAAACGAGACAGTGAAATATTAAATCATTCCACTATTTTAATTGAACAAATGTAAGAAAATTAATTAATTTCGGCCGCGGTCTGTATTATTATTGTGTTTGCTTACGTTGCTCCAACATGTGAACAAGAATGTAAGACAGAGTTGAAACGAACAGAGAATATGGTAAATTACAATCTAATTGAAACTTCCTGGCAGATTAAAACTGTGTGCCCGACCGAGACTCGAACTCGGGACCTTTGCCTTTCGCGGGCAAGTGCTCTACCATCTGGGCTACCGAAGCACGACTCACGCCCGGTACTCACAGCTTTACTTCTGCCAGTATCTCGTCTCCTACCTTCCAAACTTTACAGAAGCTCTCCTGCGAAGAGAGGAGAGTTTCTGTAACGTTTGGAAGGTAGGAGACGAGATACTGGCAGAAGTGAAGCTGTGAGACCGGGCGTAAGTCGTGCTTCGGTAGCTCAGATGGTTCTATGTCGCCCCTAAACTGGTACACGTCGCCCAGATCCTCCCAATGCCGTTACTCCTTGGCCGCCGCATCCAATCAGCCTTTGGATATTTCGTGTCAGCAGGGGCACTTTTCAAAGTCCGCTACAACACTCTAACACTGCCTCCTGCAAAAGGTGGCCTCGGACTCATCAACGTGCGGGCACGCTCTTCTGCACTCTTTGTCCACACTCTGTTGCGGCACTGGCAGGGGCCGGTCCCGTCTTTAACACGCAGTCTCTTAGATATCCTCCGACCAGCTTCTCTCGATCCACCGATCAATGTGGCACCTATTTCTCCATTATTGTACTACGTCGCCAATTGTTTCATAGAACTCAGCTACGTTCGGGCCGATCTTCCAGTCACCCGTCCTCCCCGTACAAAAGATTATTATCGTTTGTTTATGCTGTCCAACCCTTGCGACCCCATGGTGCTACAGCATCCTGACATTAACTGGCGCACGGTTTGGGGGTGTGTGCATGCACCCTTTTTACCGTCGTCTGTGTCTGCACTCTGGTATGTTTTAGTCTATGGAAAATTCCCGACTAATAGTCGACTTTATCGCATAGGACTGGCCACCTCCCCACTCTGCCCTGACTGTCAGCTCGAAGACACCGACGAGCACCGTCTTACGTGCCCCCTGAAACAAAACGTATGGCTCCTCATCCAACGAATCGTGGGCTTTTACCTCCGTGCCCCGCCAACGACGGTAACCCCGGATTTCCTGCTGTTGCCCCAGACATTTCACTACCCTCTTGCTAAGCACCATACCCTAATCTGGTTTCGAGGACAGGCTTTAGAATATCTCTTTCGGAGTGGTCCGCATACAGTTCTTGACTTCTGGTACAAAGTTGTGACCACGCATAGCACCCTCACCCGAAAACCATCTTACCGACAAACTTTTGCCGGTTATCTCCGCAGCGTCTTCCTTGACCCCCCTCAATGTTGGGGCGTACCATGCCTACCTGTCACATGATGCAACACCCTTATCCACGTTCTCATGCATCGACCAAAAACAAACAATTTTTTTTTTTAAAAAAAAGGAAGAAGACAGAATATGTTATATTTTGTTGTATTTAATGTTTTTCCTTTTTAATATTTTTTTTGTTTAACTAACAGTCATTTGTATATTTTTAAATGGTACCTTGAAGAACTCTTGCATAGTTAATATATATGTACTTTTAGTTTGTTCAATACAAATTTTTAAACAAAAACAAAAACAAAAAAAGAGGAAAACAGGATATGTTCTAATTTGTTGTATTTCATGTTATTCTAATAATTTGTTTACCTAACACTCATTTGTATATGTTTAACTGGTACCTTGAAGAACTTGTGCTTTGTGTATATATATATGTACTCTCCGTTTGTTCAATAATAAAGAATACAAAAAAAAACAAAAAAAAAACAAAAAAAAACAAAAAAAATAAAAAAAAGATGGTAGAGCACTTGCCCGCGCAAGGCAAAGGTCCCGAGTTCGATTCTCGGTCGGGCGCACAGTTTTAATCTGCCAGGAAGTTTCATATCAGCGCACACTCCGCTGCAGAGTAAAAATCTCATTCTACAATCTAATTGTTTGTGTATACCCCTTTGCTTTTCTCCCGATGCTGAAAATGTTTTAGTGGGCCTCTCTCTAACAATAACTGCAAAATTAAGCAAATCTGTCGTCGCAGTAGATTACCAACTAAGGGAATGTAGGTTCGTAAGTGCACGCCAAATTTTCTTGGCAAGTAACACTAAATTTCACAATAACTGACAGCGGAACAACGTTTACTCATTCTCCCAAACCGTCTCTGCTTGCGTCGCAGCAGATACTCGCTACACGTGCCGTAAAGTTTAGTCTAGTCAGTTGACGCAGACAGGCAGCCGGTAAGAGGTCTGCTCACTCCTTGTGTTGACGTCGCGAGTCCATCACACATGGAAGCAGCTGAGGAACACTTATTCCTAAAAGTAATTACACTTAATATTAGCCTTGCACTTATAGACAGATGACTAAGTTTATGTAGTTTTTCATACGCTCTGAACTTTTTTACCTACTTAGCTATTACATCCTGCATCCTACGTCCTCTGCAGTCTCGTTTCATAGCGTAATGTTAGTCTACATCTACTACTATTCCCTTTTGAGCTATCCCTTGCACTGACAATTTAGCTATTTCTGGATTGATCTTGACATTTCCAGCTAACATGAGTTTTCTAATGATACTATTCTTCGTATTAGAAATTTTTCAGAACATTTCTAGTGGAGAACAACGGTTTTACTTAGTGCTTTAAACTGAAAATAAACAGTCTCAACCGCGAGAAAACTTATTTTTGTGGTTACCGGTTTCGGTCGCTCACTGACCATCTTCAGACCTCATACCATGACGGTAGGTGGTGGCAAAGAACGGAGCAGTCTAACAGTTCTATTTTAACATTCTACATTGGTTTTAAGCTTTTTGGTACTACGTGAGATAAGAGGTTAGCATTAATTATTTTCTGTACGTAGGTGAGACCATTAGAAGCAGAGTATCTTATGGGAGGCCAAAATAAATGTTTGTTTTCAATTTAAATGAGCGCCAGGCTCCGTACAAGATTATCATCACTGGTTTTTATATAAGTACGTTCAAGGCCAAAGTTCACAGATCTACGACAGATGGTATATCTGAAAGTATTTGAACTCTCACAACTCATGGAACTATTCAGATTTAAAGTGAATAATGTTTTAAAATGATTTTATCACTTCTGCTCTTGTGGAAAGCTGTAAGGTAAGTTAATATTAAGTCCGCAGCGAAATGGTGGCCAATTGTTGCCAGTCAGCGATCACTGCTTTAGTCTTCTTGATAGCTGAAAAATACTAATTATTTTCTCTTTTCAATTAAAACATTGCGATTAGTGGCTGGCATGTTCTTGAAACAATACAATGAACTCACTTTTACACATATATTTTCATCAATAACCTTGTGGTGTCAACGCCAGACACCACACTTGCTAGGTGGTAGCCTTTAAATCGGCCACGGTCTGTTAGTGTACGTCGGACCCGCGTGTCGCCACTATCAGTGATTGCAGACCGAGCGCCGCCATACGGCAAGTCTAGTCTAGAGAGACTCCCTAGCACTCGTCCCAATTGTACAGCCGACTTCGCTAGCGATGGTTCACTGACTACAAATGCTCTCATTTGCAGAGACGACAGTTTAGCATAGCCTTCAGCTACGTCATTTGCTACGACCTAGCAAGGCGCCATATTCTTCAAGAAAGTATTCTGAACTGATAATATTGTGAATCATGTACCGTCAAGAGCGACGTTCATCATTAATGGATTAAAGTTAAGTATCAAACTAATTATGTCCGCTTTCTGAATTCTCATTCCTTATCATGTTCCAGACCTCACGGCAGTATAGTTCTTCCCTCTTCACGCCAGCCTGCGTGAGCTAAAACGCGTGCATTTCGGCCTCCAATCGTAACACGGTGTTGGCTCTTCTGCCAACACCGCAAACCTGATACACACATTTTTCATCGTCAAGTCGAAAGAACAAAAAGAACATCTGCTGGCGTTCAGCGCTACACACAATATCTATCTAACAATAGTAACATGAAAAACAGAAACAGCAGAAGGGCGAGTAATAACTCATCTTTTCCATCTTCTATAGTTATACAAAGATACAAATGTTTTACTTCATCATATTCTTTAAAGCGATATTGTTTATCATCGATATTGTCTTTCTGTACCGTAGTATCGACGTTATATCTTTTGTAAATAATTTTATATTTTCTTCACAATAGACTTTCAGTCTTTTCTGTTTGGTCTTGTTAAATATTTTTATACACACTTGGCACGCATTAATCTCAAACATCGCAAAAGGGACACTACATTAGGCATTACCAATGATAACTGCTTTGACCAGTTTTACTGCTGCTTTCAGCAGCCGACGATTGTGGATTCGTAACGCTGGGTCCGTTCTCTGCAGCCGCCTACCATTATTGTGTGAGGTCTGAAGATGGTCAGTGACCGACCGAAACCGGTAATCACAAAAATAAAGATTTCTTGCGGTTGGGATTGTTTATGTTCAATTAAAACTCGCCGTACTGCCTGAGCAAATCATCTTTTCATGACGTGAGAGTGTTGTACCTTGGAAGACCTGCCAGACTTTCGCCTTTCTACGTTTACAGCTCCCTACACACTCCGCAAACAACCGTTGCGAGGGGTACCCTGTACCACTCCTGGTCATTTCCTTTTTCTGTTCAACTCGCAAATAAAGCCTCCGTACGAGCTAATCCGATAAATTTATCCTCATGGTCCTTACGCGAAATGTACGTTGCCGCAGTACAGTCATTCTGCAGCTAGCCTCAAAAGCTGGTTCTCAAAATTTTCTCAATAGCGCTCCTCGAATAGAACGTCACCTTCTCTCCAGCGATACGCATTTGAGTTCCCAAAGTATCTCCGTAACACTTGTGTGTCGTTCGAACCTACCTGTAACAAATGTAACAGATCGCCTGTGAATTGATTCGATATCTTCCTTTAATTCGAACTGGTGCGGATCCCAAATACCCCAACAGTACTCAGTAATGGGTCCTATATACGGCCTCCTTTACAGAACAGCATAACTTTTGTAAAATTTTCCCACTAAACCGAGGACGACCATTCACTTTCCCTATTACAGTCGTTACATGTTCATTCTATTTCATATTGCTCTGTAGCGTTACTCCTAGAAATTTAATAGACGTGACTGTGCCAAGTGGCACACTACTAAAACTGTATAAAACATTATGCGTTTGTTTCTCCTACTCATTGTAAGGTGTCAGGCAAATCCAACACCTTCCATGAAAACCCTGACATGATAAGCAAATCCAGTAGTATGTCACATAGCTCCGAATAAATCGTGACATTAAATTAACCAAAGTAATACGAGTAACGAGTGAGCAAATGGAATACCACAGACTAACACAAGAATGCCTAAATGCATGTCATACCTTCCCACCGTGGGACAGACGCAGTTCCGAGGGGAGAAACGAGAACAGAAGCTGAGAGCAGAACCGTGTTAAGCTGGAAGGCCCTACGATAAGGGATGGACGGACACCCACGTCGCCAGCTAACCGCTAGGACACTACCCACAAGTTTTAGCGTGAGACTTTTTCGCGTCTCTGTTACGTTAGGACCACCCCCCAGCCCATGTTAAAAGATAGAGCCCTCCAGAAGAACAGTATAGATCTTACGATAACACAAAAAGGGCCACACCAGCTGCAAGTTTTAGCGTGAGACTTTTTCGCGTCTCTGTTACGTTAGGACCACCCCAGAGCCCATGTTAAAAGATAGAGCCCTCCAGAAGAACAGTATCGATCTTATGGTAGCGCTAAAAGGACCACACCAGCTGCAAGTTTTAGCGTGAGACTTTTTCGCTTCTCTGTTACGTTGCAAACTGTAAAAATATTGCCCCACCACGAAAAGTATAACGTTTCTCATTGGATAGACAGAATTTTTGTAGGCAGAGCTTAAGGTTAACATTGAGACCCTGATTGGTCAAATGCAAACACAGCCAGATAGTTTTTTTTAAACCAACTTCGGTAAATTGTAGTAAGGAGAAGTTAGGAGAGAGTTGCTTCCGAGAGGGCGAGCTGGACGGAGCTGCGCCGGCCGCCGCCGCCTGACGAACACCGACAACGTAATGAACGCACGCGATGCCGCATTTTGAGCGCATAAGGCTTCACTCAGAACTGCAGAAGTCTCATCTGCTACATCCCCTTTACGTAATACTAGTGTCGATCGTCAATTAAAGCTCATGGTGTTCACATTTGCCACTTGAAGTAAAAATCTGAAACGCGATGATTTTTCTGTTATATAGTTATTGAGAAGCCACATCAGCCACTGTAATTTACGA
This sequence comes from Schistocerca americana, assembly GCF_021461395.2. Taxonomy (NCBI): domain Eukaryota; kingdom Metazoa; phylum Arthropoda; class Insecta; order Orthoptera; family Acrididae; genus Schistocerca; species Schistocerca americana. Next base: position 101,542,650 of record NC_060120.1, on the reverse strand, counting down.
CAAGTTAGTTAAGTAATTAAAGATAATTGAGGGTCACTGTAGACCATTTTGATAGTTTTCTCTCTTGTGAAACTTAATTTAAACCTAGATTATAGATGTGATATGGCATAGGTCATCCTTCGATCCATTGTAGAACTTGGAAACCCATTCAGGGAATATTCGTTCACATTTTTGTTGAACGCAGTTGGTTTTTACCATCCTGTATTAAAACATTTCCTTATATCAATAGTGCAATTTATTAACAATGTTTTGTGAGTAGAATAACATTTCCAATAATGAACTTAACTGCTTTTTCGACGTTATTTTACCAGCTAACTAAAAATAGGAAAGCCTTGAACCCCTTCCACTAAATTTAGTTAGTATTAAGATTACATTACAGGGAGTGCAGTGGAGCTGACGCTGAAATCATTAAGTATTTGGTTATATCATCGCTAGTCTCACTGAACTCTTCTGAATTCTACATGTCATGTGTGGTCTGGCGTCTCCTTACCAGCAACAGGTCCCAGGTTCAAACTAGTCAATTCCCTAAAAAACACGCTCAGAGCGTCGTTGCGCGAGAGTGGTAGGGAGACACGATATAGAACAAACAGACACCACGCAGAATGTTTAGATCATCTCCGGTTAATTTACGTTTTCCTACATTTAGAGCTATCTACCATTCATCATACCAACCAGAAATATTGTCTAAAACATCTCGTATCCTCCTTCAGTCAATCAACGACAGCTTTCCATAACCCATAAACCACAGCATCATCAGCAAACAACCGCAGACTGCTACTTATCTTGTGTACAGATTGGTCCATTGATCGTGACCGGGCCAAATATCTCACGAAATAATCATCAAACGGAAAAACTACAAAGAACGAAGCTCGTCTAGCTTTAAGGGTGAAACCAGATGGCGCTATGGTTGGCCCGCTAGATGGCTCTGCCATAGGTCAAACGGATATCAACTGCATTTCTTTTAAATAGGAACCCCCATTTTTATTACATATTCGTGTAGTACGTAAAGAAATTAGTAGGACCACTTTTTTCGCTTTGTGATAGATGGCACTGTAACCGTCACAAACATATGGCTCACAACTTTAGACGAATAGTTGGTAACATATACGTTTTTTATATTAAAATATAGAACTAGGTACGTTTGAACATTTCATTTCGGTTGTTCCAGTGTGATACATGTACCTTTCTGAACTTATCATTTCTGAGAACGCATGCTGTGATTACCTGTAAATACCACACTGATTCAATAAATGCTCAAAATGATTTCCGTCAACCTCAATGCATTTGGCAATACGTGTAACGAAATTCCTCGCAACTGCGAGTATTTCGCCTTCCGTATTTTTCGCACATGCATTGACAATGCGCTGACGAATGTTGTCAGGCGTCGTCGGTGGATCACGATAGCAAATATCCTTCAACTTTCCCCACAGAAATAAATCCGGGGACGTCAGATCTGGTGAACGTGCGGGGCATGGTATGGTGCTTCGACGACCAATCCACCTGTCATGAAATATGCTATTCAATACCGCTTCAACCGCACACGAGCTATGTGCCGGACATACATCATGTTGGAAGTACAACGCCATTCTGTCATGCAGAGTTTCAAATGTCCGGTTAGGTTACATATGAATTAAGGTGTTAGACGTTTGACATCAAGCATGTGAAGTCTCCTATTTGTATTTGTTTCAGGAGTTTCGGAAAGACTCACCCGTAGCCGTAGGTCATATATGGCAGACTCATATAAGCACTACCTTCCAACACAGTTTTATGGCTGCTTGAGCTCTAATACCGGTACTGAGAGCTATTTGCACTTTTCAGAAAAGCTAATTTTTCTCCTAAAGTACATTTTTCGTACGCTGATATAATTTTGCAAGTACATACAGTTGTATACGTGGATACGCTGTGTGAAACTGGCAGTGAATAGAGTCAGTAATAAGAATTATAAGGTAAAATGTCCTGCTCATACTGAAGGTTTTCTCCACTAACAACGAAAACGTAATAAGGGATAAATTGTTTTCCCGTTCATTATCTTTTAGGCTATGTCAGCGAGAAAAAGTTTCGAAGAGATATGAAAACATGTACGAAGTACTTAAGTGCTGTCATTGTGACATACTGCATTAATATCATCTGGGTGACTTGTGCGCCGTGCGTTACACTGCTTCAGGTCATGCACCAACTTTCCAACTTTAATATTTAACTTATTGTGTTAAGTCTTCAACGCACGTTTAAGCCTCCTAATGAGTAGATTCTGAAGGCATCAGAAATTTTTAAAATTAGCCAGCAATGATACGAAATTTGAAAAGCATATTTTTTTGCTCCTGAAAGCTGTCCGAAAGGCCACCTGCAGCCGGAGTAGGGTGACAAGGTGACCATGAGACCGTCTGAAACATTTAGTGATACAGACAGCTGATATCAATACACTTCGATTGATACTGATCTGCACCAGTCAGATACTAATCCCTTTGTTTCTATATTCGTTTGGTCCATATTGCCCTAACAGTTTTGTTCGGGACGTTGCATCGATGCTTCAGATGTCGCTATGATATTTAATTCCCGAATATAAGATTATGTACATTATCTGGTTAAAGTATCGGACATCAGTTAGCAGAAAGTAATACGGGTTGCGTACACCTATCGCCATTATGGCTGCTTGAACTCTGCTGGGGGCACTTTCAGAGAGGTGTCTGAAGGCCTGTGGAGCAATGGATAACAAGTTCTCTATTCGCTTGCCGCATCAAATCAGAGTAAATGTCCAATCTTTCGAGATACTGTCCTTCAACGTCTTCAGGGACTAAAACTCTCTGTCGTGCCAAGATTCCCACTTTTATATCTACAAGACGGCATCCGGTTGGCTGGATTACGTCATGATACCGCGTACAGATGTGGCGTCCTCTACGTCCGCAGCTGTTGCTTTCGCACCTTCTATCGCATCAGGCGGTAATGGAAATGGAAATGCCGTGTGGCTAGGGCCTCCCGGCGGGTAGACCGTTCGCCTGGTGCAAGTCTTTCGAGTTGACGCCACTTCGGCGACTTGCGTGTCGATGGCGATGAAATGATAATGATAAGGTCAACACAACACCCAGTACCTGAGCGGAGAAAATCTCCGACCCAGCCGGGAATCGAACCCGGGCCGTTAGGTGTGGCATTCTGTCGCGCTGACCACTCAGCTACCAGGGGCGGACATCAGGCCGTACGTGCGGTACTCCTGTTCCATTTATATAAATTCCAGAACCTTTTTCTGAGATTATGATGTTCTCGTAACGTTATTGTTTTCACAGACCTGTAAAATATATCGACTATGCTGTTTATTGAACGAGATTGGCACTCCGCAGCGGAGTATGCGCGGATATGAAACTTCCTGGCAGATTAAAACTGTGTGCCGGACCGACATTCGAACTCGGGACCTTTTCCTTTCGCGGGCTTTAACAACTGAGCTACCCAAGTTGTTGTTTATGAATGACAGTTTGAATTGTTGTTTGAAAATGAAATAATTGTGTCTTACTCTTGTTTATAGGGCAAAGTCATAGATATTTTATGACAACTTTTAATCTGTTCTATATCCCTAATTTCTAGATGTCTAGAGAGATCATGCCGAGCAGAAATTTGAAAAACATTATCAGTCGTGTACTGTGTAGTGAATGTTGTCATTCAGAAGCAATCTCAGCTACACTATTTCTTTCTTTTGGGGGGGGGGGAGAGGGGGAGAGGTGAGTGCGAACTGATTTTTGCAAAACTGGAACAAGTTCTTACACAGATTCGCCCCCAAATTACACATTCATAGGATTGAACTTTTTGTCTGAGAAAATGTCTAATGTTAAAATATACTTTAACATCAACTTTGATCAAACTATCGCATTTCACATTTTACAATTCCACTCTTAATCGGATTAAATAGGTGACAACATTTCTTTAATTTGTGCCGCTGTTAACGCAATATTGAAGCTGAACTTACGAAAGTAATTTCTAATTCGTTTCTGGGTCAGAAACAAAGGAATAAGTGTTTCAGAATTTTGCGACTTTAACACCTAATGGGGTGAAATAGTGTATAATTTTTCTTTAAATATATCATTATTAAAGAACTGCTAAATTAGTATTAAAGCTACATCTACGAAAATTCGTACTTGACTTCTCCGTTACAAATCGAGGAACACATGTTTCAGTGTTTTGGGAAATTCAAACCATAAGGGATGAAATATGGGACGAAATATTTTATGAAATATTTCATTATAAAAATATTTTTTAGCTAAATCTATGAAAATTTGAATTTATCTTGTTGGAAATAGAAAGACACATGTTTCACTGTTTTTGAAAAATCAACCCTTATTGGAGTGAAAGAGGGGATGGAAGTTCTTACGGAAATATTTATTTATGGAAGAATTTTTTAAACCAAATTTATGAAAATTTATATTTGGTTTCTACTCTAGAAGTAAGAAAGTACATATTTCACTGTTTGTGGAATCCAGGAGCTAAGTGGGTGAAATGTTTTCTGCACACATTTCATTGTAAATACATTTTTAAAGTTAGATATATATGATATTTGACATTTGGCTTCGGTTCGAAATGAAATATACATGTTTCTCTGTTTTTAGAAAGTCAACGCCTAAGATGGTGAAATAGGGGATGGAATTTTTAAGAAAATATTTGGTTATATTACAATATTTTTAAAGCTAAATGTATGACAACTGGTATTTCACTTTTCGGTTAGATACAAAGAAATACGTGTTAAGGAATGAATGTTGCTATGGAAATATCCCCACAAGAACTCCAAAGGCATGATTAACAAACACCTTGGTTTCCAGCTACCATAATCGCTTTTCGGTCAGAAGTACATTCGGAAAAGACCATGCTTCTATGGCTTTCATTAGCGTGAAAAGTTTGTAGGGGATTGCAGTTTGTGAATAACAAAAATTCGACTAATGAAACCAAAATAAATATCTGTCCAGATCATATACTCTTCGCAAACGAAGTAGCAGGACCTAAGCTAGTTATATAAAATTTTGATTTAGTTTTTCAGTCTCTGTCCTGTTCCTTCCTCCCCAGACTCTAATATTGATAGACGATCTAAGTCACGAACAATGTTCATCTGTAGTTAGGTTTTCTTGACAGAAAAACTATTTTTGCATATTCCGTATTTTAATCTTAAACGGAAATATACATATATTACTGGATAGCATATTTCCTCATTGTGTCCTCAACACTCTGACAAATTACTTCGCTAACAGGCTTCTCTTCACAATTTTTAAGTCCGTTTCAAGTTTCTTCATTTTGATTGTCTGAAAATTTTTCTCTTTATGTCTCGTTAAAGGCTGTAATTTTGCAGGATAAAGAGAGTGCATTTATGGCACATGGTATTTTGTAAGTGTTGTAATCGAAAGATGTGTTACGTTTTCTTTCCGGCTTACTACTTTTTACTTTGTTTCGATGATGCATAGCCTGATCCACTAGACTGCAACTTGTGCCGGGGCGTCTTCAGGGCAGACGACGGACGACGGACGTACTCCGCCCCTCCCCCCTCCCCCGCCTCCGACGCTCTGGCATTAGCCACGTTCCTCGCGCCGCCGCCGCCGTCATTGCGGACCTGCGATTGGCCACGTGCCGCCTCCACGAGCTGGCGCGGCAGCGCCGACACGTCCTTGGCACACGTGGGCCGGCCTCACGATTATCTCATTAGGAGCGACGAGGTAGCCCCGTTTCTCCACGGAAAGGGAAAGTCTGCGGCTGCCAAATTAGGACGCTGAGCATTCTGCGAGTTCTTATTAAAGTCGTATCACATATCGTACACCGGTGTAACGGAGATTTCTCCGACAGAGCGACGATGAAAGTCTAACAAGGGCTCTACTTATCTTGACACGTGTGCCTCTAATTCACGATATTCTGGCACATCAAAGTGTTACTTCCTAGCTTAGAACACAGTTTTTTTTTTAACCCAGCAAATTTCCTTCCCCTCGAATTCGTAGGTCACTTCTATAACGAGACAATCTCCAGAATATAGCATTCATTAAACAATGTCCACATTTTCATTTCAGATTAATTAGGATTCCGTAGCTCAGCCGGTAAAAATGGAACAGTAATATTGTCACTTTGCTGTCCCTGTGTTTGTCTGTCTGGCCGACTGTTATGAAGCCTGTTTCTCGGCAATGGATAGACGTGTGAAGTTGAAATTTACGTGACATCCTAAGTTCTGTGGTCCCTTGGCGATGTAAAAAATTTAAGTTTCTACGACGAGACTATCTACATCACATATTTTAATACTCCTAAACACAGTCATCTATACATAAAGGGTGGTTCCCGCTGACATAGAATCATGAAATTTGGCAGGAAGCAAGGTGCTCACAGTATAAGTAAAGGATCCGAAAAGAGTTGGGTTTTAATTGTATCACAAATTTTTTTCTTCATTTTTTGTATTATTGACTGTCTGTCTGTCTGTCCGTCTGCTCAGACCAATTTTCTCAGAAACATGTATACCTTGAGGGTTCAACCTTACGTCACATACCCGCCCTTGGCGCTGCAGAAACGTTAAGCTTCTACTGATTCAGTCGAAAGAGACAGCCATTTATGTCACACATTTAAATATTTGCCTGTATCGATATCGATAACAAGCAAAAGTCGTCGAATTTCTTGATTCATAGAAGGCATGAACTGTCTGTATACATAATTAAGTCTGTGAGGAAGCTTCGGTGTGCGACTCCTGTTCAAACTTACGGGGAGTCAGGAAGTGGTTTTTTTTTTCTAACAGTGCTTTGTTAAAATTGGGCCACATGAAAAAATTATTGCTCTCCCAACTACGTAGATTTTAATGAATATTTTTCACCCTCCTACACTCCTCCAATTTACTTCATGGATGTGCTGTTCCGACAGGAATGATCCTGTCAGATAAATGAGGTAGAAGCTGTAAAATAAATTTCTAAATATTCGCGTACTTTACAAACAGGAGGATTAGTCATCGGCTCAGTACTCAGCTCCATAATATTTTTTACTGAAATGTAGTATTTGCTTCACATAATTCATTCATATTACACAGGATGACGGTAAAGAGATATATATAGTTCCAACCCTATACTGCTATCTATTTGCTGCAATGTGGACACAAATAGGTGGTGTATTACAAATAGCAGCTACCGTTTATTCACAAGTCCCTGTTATTGTCTTTGTTGAATGAGCGTAAATTACAGTACATACATTTTACATTTTCCTAGTTTTTGTGTACTGCTAGACTCGAATGGTATTTTCAGGTTGTGGATTTTCTTGAAAATCACAGTTATTTATCGATCTCAGAAGGTATTTAGTTGATGGAATGTGTTGCTTCATGGATATTTTCTTTTAGTTTTTCTTCGAATAATATCTTTTTTATCAGTTTGTTTCCATTTCAGCTATAGTCAACTAAACTGCACAAAACATAACCACTGAATGTAGAAATGTCTAAAATGCTGTAGAAAACTGTCACTCCCATCGATTAGTTACAGGTATGGGTACTGATCACTTGGTCAGCAACCATTTTATTTCTTATTTAACTAAAGATTAATTTTGAGAATTTGTCATTTCTACTGCTAGGTTGGCTATCGTGATGCAAAGAACTCATAAAAGTGTTGTTTATTTTCCTTTTGGACTTACTTCAGCACTACAGACTTCTTTCTGGTTCCTTGCTGTAGTATTTTGGGCTTGTTTTAGTGTGTGGTTTATAATAAGGTTACTTCTTTTTGCATATACTGTCAAAAATCGATGACGTAGAAAATCTGTCATGTGCTACATTCTGAACTCTTAGTTAGCTAGTGAGATCAGACACATTCTACTCTTACTTTTACTCCTTATCGTCACACTAATTTCATTTGCAACTGTAGAAATAAATGTTAATCCAAACGAACATTTTCTGCCAATTGTTCCGATTGCAGCATAACTTATGGTTCCAGGTGACATCTTAATGATAATGGATGCAGAAAGATCGCTGTGATGCAGAAGAGGAAGTCCCTGTGTTCCAATAGAGTCATTCGTTGAAGGAAAAGTTTATACATTGCTGCAGAAACGTTGGCTTTAGGAGACATAACCATTACTGCATCACAGACATAATTCACGCACACGTCCGACATGTGTAGTGAAACAACCTCGGTATGAACACGTACATAAACACGCACGCACGCACACACACACGCACACACACACACACACACACACACACACACACACACACACACACACACACGTAAAATAATGACGTGGACGAGTACTGTCGAAGGTCAAGACCTAATTGTTGTAGATATTTGCGTGCTTCTGTGATCTTTCAACCTGTCAACGAGAAGCAGTGAATCGCAGTTGCGGAAAAGCTCAGAAACTCTTTTCTGATGGTACTGATCTCCTCTAGTTCGTTCACTGCAGCAATAGACGCTTCAGTGACTCGTAGTGTCAATCGGTCTCAGCATAGACCTGCGTGGCTGATATTCATCCTAAGCCTGAAACAATTGTTGTGGGTTGGGTGCCAGGAGGCACCGCATTAAGACTCAGTGAGAACTTTCCAAATGACTTATTTTCTTCTACTACAGTGCTCCGTTCACCTCGGTCTGCATCACAGGGTCCCGCAATGCTGAGGCCACTGCCCCAGCGACTCAGTGCAATGTGCTGTGTCGGCCTTGTAGGACTGCGTCGCCAGGGCTGGGCCAACAGCCAGCTCAGTGGTCTTCTTTCTCATTGACTCAGCGCTGCTCCACCAGGAGCCATAGGCCAGCACCACTGCTGCTTCTTCGCTCGCTTGTGTAGCTGGGAACACATAGGCAATGACAACCCGTGATCTGGCATCTGAATCTGTGGCCCTTGCCTCGGAAGTCTCAGGCGTGTGACGGGAGCCGAGACGACTGCCCGTGGTAGCGAGCTGAAGAGTGGCCCACTGCTGGCTGGCTGCGGACCCCGTGTTGGCCTCAGAGGGTCGAACTAACGACATGCCGTGGGCTGGGATGCTGTCGCCCCATCTGTTGCTGCATGTAGCCCAGTGGTGTGATATGCCCAGCCACCCAGGAGAGCTGCCACGCTTGAATGACTCTTGTTAGAAAACAACACCTAATTATAGTCCACTGTATGCCTCAATTTCACTAATGCACCACTTCGTGCCACGTATGCATAACACTTATGTTGGGCAGTGGCCCTCTTCTTCCTGTGACTTGCGCCATGGAAACTGCTGTGTATGCCCTCTCCTGCACTTCTACAAGCCTGTGGCCTGTTTTTGCCTTCGCAACTGCTGGTATGCATAACTTACTGTAATCTGGCCTGCACCTGGCTATAACTCGAGTTCCGAATATCGCACGAAACTAACTTTCCCTATCCTAAACGGTGGTGCTGCTACACAATATTTGATCTACATAGATAATATACATGCAAATGTGATAATGATGATAATACAAACAAAGTTTTTATATGAGGGTCATAAGCTGGACATTTTGTGAGGCAGTTTTTAAGAAGTTGTAGATGTACATTTTCTATGAAAAGGTTTACCAAATGTGACACATGATCCAGTGACAGACTCCTTATTTTGCATTAAGGCCAATACCTCTCGCTCACCCATGGCAAATGCGATCTACAAGCTCTGACATCTACAACAGACTTACAGCCTCAACAATGCTAATAACTATGGAATGTTGTTTCAGAGCAGTAGATCTCAAAAGGTGTAGTACGTAGCATTTAAAGAAATGCTTTGCTTTTGTAGATCTCTCTTGTCATAGGTGAGCGAGAGGTATGGGTTTTAATGCAACATATGGAGTCAGTCTCCGGCTGATGTGTCACATTTGGCACACATTGTTGGTAAAAACGTATATCTATAACTTCTTCAAAACTGGCTCACAAAAGTCCATCATATAAAAACTTTGTTTATATTATCGTCATTATCACATTTGCAAGTATATAAGAAGAATTAGATATTCACATTTTTAGTATTTCAGCAGGTTCACCATAAGAATTTAAGAAACTGAAATAATTTCACGTGTTGAATATTATTTCCTTCTGTACAAAACTTTATAAACTTTTACATATATACAATCCTTTTCTAAATAGACAATGTATAAGTAAAATATATGAGGATTTCAATTGCCATCACTTACAAATATTCCAATGCCGAGGTACTATTAATTCCTAAATGAATATGTCCTTAAAATCAGGCTAAACATGGTGAGTGTTTGTAAAGTTAACATTCTGAATGAGAGACTATGTTGTTTTACATTGTTTTCTAGAGATTTCTATAGGATTTAATGAGAGATTGTCTTACATTAACAAATTTGTCTTCTAGGATTTGAAACGACTGCCAGGCTAAAACAAAGTATGTACAGATTATGATGTAATCAAGCCAAATACATAGTATGCAATCTGTGTTGGCCGGCATCGTTCACTTTCTATGTAAATAAAACAGAAATTTGTTAAATATAAATATCCCAAATTTTTGAATATTTCCATAGGTGTTTGTACAAACGTTTGTAATTTTTGCATGTCAATATAGATAATACTATTTGAAAAACTTGTTGAATGTGAGTATAAGTGATTAAAATCTTTGGTTTATGTTCATACCAGCTCTGTTCCTATTGCTAGGACTTGGCAGGAAGAACCATTGTAGAATGGAGTCTTGTGAAACTTTCTGTGAGAACTAAAGATTTCTTACTGTAAGAACGTCATATCTCACATATTTTGTGTACCAGTCATTAGATTAATTAACAATCCAGAATATATAATGAAAAAAACTATTTTTATTTGGTAATTAGTGAATCTCCAAATTCAAGTTTCATTCAATATACTCTAACAGTCATCCTATGGATAAGTTACTGTATAGAGTGTAAGTAGGCTGTTTATGTTTTCTTATTGGTAACGCCACGTAGCGCTCTATATTAAAAATCACTGGCTGTGCTGTGTGCAGTCTGTGGGTAGTTTGCATTGTTGTCTGCCATTGTAGTGTTGGGCAGCGGCAGCTGGATGTTAACAGCGTGTAGCGTTGTGCAGTTGGAGGTGAGCCGCCAGCAGTGGTGGATGTGGAGAGAGAGATGGCGGAGTTTTGTAATTTGTCATGAACTGCTATATATATTATGACTATTAAGGTAGATACATTGTTTGTTCTCTATTAAAATCTTTCATTTGCTAACTATGCCTATCAGTAGTTAGTGCCTTCTGTAGTTTGAATCTATTATTTAGCTGGCAGTAGTGACGCTCGCTGTATCGCAGTAGTTCGAGTAATGAAGATTTTTGTGAGGTAAGTGATTTGTGAAAGGTATAGTTTAATGTTACTCAGGATCATTCTTTTGCAGGGATCTTTGATAGTCAGATTGCGTTGCGATAAAAATATTGTGTGTCAGTATAAGCACAGTCATGTATAATTGTTCAAAGGGGACGTTTCATATGGCGACCCTGCCAGGATACCTCACTGGAATCTTCTGATTTTTTTCTTGTAGTTTGTGTAATTAGTGTAGCTATTGTTTATTGCTAGTGCGTAATCATAGAGAGAATTTCCTTTGTAGTTGTAGTTTTCATTCTTGTACAGTAAAACAGTTGTGGCATGCATGTAGACTTGCACCAAGTATTTCGCAGCTGGGCTTGCAATTAACTAGATATTATTTTCAGTGTTATGTTAATGTGTTCTCTTATTTTGCTCTTCAAATTGTGCTTTTCTGTGTTATCGTGTGAAATATTGTGACAATAATGGCGTGTGAAAAACGTAATACTAGGCTCCAAAGTAAACTGAGAAATGACAGTGAAGACGAAAGCAGTGTGTTAGCGCCACCGAGTAATGAATTAACTAATGTTCAAAGTAGTTATTTGGTAACTGTACATAGGGAAATGGAGCGGGCTGCAAACAATGGTGTAGACAGTGAAACAATTAGTGAACAGGGAAGCATTATCGATCGATCGGTCGGCAACAGCTCGCCTCAGGAATCCGAAATGACAGGACACAATTTTGCAAATACTGTAGATTCAGGTTTTGAGTCCTCACCGTTTTTGCAAATAAGTGAAGACACATTTTCTGCTTGTCAAAATGTAAATGTTGTCGGTGCAACTTCACTGCCAAAAAGCACTGAGGAACATGTTTCAGACACCAGTGCATTGTTATTACTGTTAATGCAACAAATGGGACAAAGGCTACAAAAGCTAGACACAAAGGAACAAAATCTTCAAAAGTTAGACACAGTGGAACAAAATCTTAAAAAGTTAGACAGAGTGGAACAAAATCTTAAAAAGTTAGACACAATGGAACAACACCAGAGACAAACACAGCAACAGTTAGACGCAATGGAACTAAATCTTCACACCACGCTTGAACAAACACGTGAAGATTTAACTACTGAGTTACATAACATCGAATCGAAATGTCAAAAAGTCTGTAATGACGTAAAATCACAAATTTGTGAGCATTTCCAACCTATTTTTTTGCGTCATGTAAATGCATTACAGAATCACGAAGCAGCCATAAAAGAACTGCAGACTATTGTTTATGAAAATCATGAGACCTTGCAAGCTAAATTTGACTCAGTTGCATCTACTGATTCGGTTACGCAACTTGCAAAAACTCAGGAAAACTTAAAGGACACAGTAGATACTCTGAAACTTGGTTCAGAAAAACACACTGAGGAAATAAGTACACTATCGGAGAAAGTAGCCGAACTTTAGGATCAGTTCACTAATTTATCTACAAAGGTAGATGATGATCTGAATGACACAAGACCTGTAGCCTTCAGTGACACAGAAGAGTATGAACAAATTAGAAAATTCAAACAAAATCAGAATCAAATTAATACGCAGTACAAAAGAGAAATCCGGGAAGTACATCAGTTGGCACAAGTAATACAAAAATTTCATATTTCAGAGGACACTCGCGCTCCAACACGGAAAGAGGAACTTAGAAATACGGAAAAGCCATAAAATAATAACACAGGGCATTTCGGAAGTTATGAAAGAAATTGGCAATGTGCACCGAATTTTGAGATGGAACCGCCGACACGACGTAACAATGACCGACATGCGACTCGCCGACATGAGGATTTTGACTATAAGCTGTTCATTACTACACGAAAATTCAAAAAGTTTAAGAATTCTGCCAACGACATTCATCCACAAGCGTGGCTCCATCATTTCTCTCATTGTTTTCCTCCCAACTGGTCATTGGAGCACAGGTTAGAATTAATGTGTGGCTACTTGGAAAATGAACCAGCTGTAAGAATGCGATCGGTCATTCACGATTGCAACAGTGAAGGAGAATTTTACCATGCCTTCCTCTCAGCGTATTGGCCTCAAGCTACACATGACCGAGTAAAACATGGCATCATAATGATGAAACATTTCGAACAATCTGAATTCTCCAGTCTTGTGAAATATTTTGAAGATATGTTGCACAAGAATCAGTACCTGTCAAACCCATACAGCCCCTCAGAACTCATCCGCATTTGCTTAATCAAATTACCTGAACATTTATGACATATTATTTTAGCAGGACGTTGCAAAGACGACATTGAAGCTTTTCAGGGACTGTTACAAGAACTGGAAATTGACACTGACAACCGCGAAACGCGAAAACAGGAGCACAACAATTACAGATCGCATCTGTCACAATTCCGCGATGAAAGAAATAATAACTGGACACGACAAGGCTATTCTCGCAACACATATCGTGACCAAAACAGATACCACCCGTATGACAACCGTTGGCAGAGTATTAATAATTACAGGGAAAGGTCACCTCTCCACGGTAGTGACTATCACAGAGACAATCAGAGAAACAGACAATTTGGGAACCAAAATAATTATTATCAAGGGAGACAGAATAACTTTAGACGCAACGGTCCAGTGCGCAGTTACGATTCAGGGAGAAATTCTCCACCACGTGACCGACAAGAAAGAAACTATGGCATCTACCGACATGACGACAGACGATATGATCGTAACGACAGACCTGAATTGCATCAGAACTGGCGGGATTCAAACAGAGCAGGGCCCTCTCGAGGAGGTGAATTTGTAGAAGTTAGGTCTCCAAATCCCAATAACGACGCGTGCCAACAAAGAGACAATAGGCAATGACTCATACCGCTGGCAGCCACGAAACGTACGTATGAAACTGACGACGCAGCTGCCGTAGCTAGTAATTACGTAAAAATGGAAGACATTAAGGACATCCTACTCCAGGAACACGACATAAAACATAACAACATTGCATATCCTGTGATTCACATTACAGTAAATGATGTAAAATTTACGGCAGTACTTGACTCTGGCAGTCCCATTTCAGTAATTAGTGAATTAGCCTTTAGCAAATGCAACAAATCGAACGATTGTCCCACACTTCCGTTACGTAAGATTAAATTACAAGGTGCAATCTTTGGAAAAAGTGTAGATGTACGCCAACAAACCAACTTAGAATTCTTTTGTCAAAGCCACAGCTTCTCTATGAGCTTTCTTATTGTTCCATTATTGTCGACGGAAATTATATTGGGAGTAGACTTTTTGAATGAATACAAAGCAATCTTAAACTTTCACGATGCTGAAATAAGTTTAGAAAAAGAAGGTAAGTCAGTAGCCTAGAAATCTGAAGATTGGCTCTCAAACCATGACGAAGAAATTAATCGGCTTTACCTTATGTTAGACAACAGTTCGGAATTTTCTACGGAACTAGACCCTAACGATCACTCTGCAAGTACTGACAGGGATGATATCGACGGCATATTTGAAACTAATGAGTTAATTCAGAATAAAATTCAAACAATTGAGAATTGTAATGACACTGATAGGCAGGCCCTCTTTGAGATTTTACAAGCACAATCCACAATTTTTACTCACAAAACAGGAACAATCAAGGGATTTCAATACCAATTTCGTGTTCGTGAGCATACTAAATTTTGTGTTAGACCATATGTAATTCCAGCACATTATAAGACCGTGTTAGAACAGAAATACAATCTATGCTTGACGAGGGCATTATTGAGCCTGCAGTAAGCTCATACAACAATCTGTTACATGTTGTTGAGAAGAAAAATGGATCGATCAGGCTTCTCTTCGATTCGAGACAAATCAATACTATCATTATTCCTGAAACAGACAGGCCGCAGACGATGGAAGAACTTCTTCAAAATTTTAATGGTGTAAAAGTGTTGTCTTCCATTGATCTCAGATCCAGCTTTTATCAGATCGAACTTCATCCAGAATGTAGAAAATACACAGCTTTTCTTTGTTTCGGCAATTATCAGTTTCGGAAACTTCCATTTGGTTTGAACATTTCTTCGGCAGCATTCATTCGCGGGCTAAATTCCATGTTACCTGAGTTCTTAAAACGTCACATCACCTTATATGTAGACGATATTCTGATAGCAGAAGCCTCATGGGAACAACACAATCGCATCCTCAACAGCGTGTTACATATTTTTGCAGAATCTGGAATTACAGTTAACTTGGAAAAGTCTGAATTCGGTAGGACAAAGGTGAAGTTTTTGGGACATATTTCTTCAGAAGGCATTCAGCCGGATCCTGAAAAGTTAGAAGCAATCAGAGCCATTCCAGTTCCATCCACAAAAAGACAAGTCCGCAGTTTTCTAGGTCTCGTAAATTTTTACCGTCGTTTTCTGAATATGCAAATTCTTGATACACCAAAACTTTGTTCTCTCACTGGAAAAAATACTATTTGGAACTGGGACGAACAAGCACAGTTGCAATTCAATTCTTAGAAAGAAACGTTACTTCACGCGCCAGTATTAGCTCATCCAGATCTGTCACAAGATTTCTGCCTTAGCACGGATTCTTCTAAAGTCGGTCTTGGTGCCCATTTATTTCAAGAAGCCATAGAAATTGACATTACTGTTCAGAAAACCATTGCTTTGGCTAGCCGACTGCTAACAAAATCTGAAAAAAATTATTCCGTTACTGAATTACAAGCTTTAGCTATCGTTTGGGCATTTAACAAATTCCGTTTCTTTCTTTCTGGTAAGCACGTAAAAGTATACAGTGATCATCGTGCATTACAATTTCTTATGTCTTCAAAATTAAATCAAGACAGGTTAAAACGTTGGGCATTGTTTCTGCAAGAATTCCGCTTCACACTTTGTCAAAAGGTGAAACCATCTACTATCTCACATCGTGCTCCGCTGTTTCCTATCATTCCTTCTAAATTAAAAGAATTTGCTGCTGTGGATCTCTTGGGACCGCTTGTCAGAATATCTAATGGATTTTCGTACGTTCTAGTCGCTGTTGAACTTACTTCAAAATTTGTTTCTTTCATACCATTACGTAAAGCCACTGGACGGTCTGTATCCAACGCCTTTGTTAAAAATTTCTTACGTGAAGTTGGACACGTTAGTAAAATCATTTCAGATAACGGACCGCAATTCAGATCTGCTGTTTGGTCACGCATGCTTCGCAACCATAAAATCAAACTTGTTTTTATTTCATTGTTCTCACCACATTGTAACCCCTCCGAACGGATTATGAAAGAAATCAATAAGCTTTGCAGACTTTATTGTCACAGAACGCATCAGCATTGGGAAAGATATTTACACTTATTTCAAAACGTGCTGAATGAAATGCCTCATGATTCCACTGCTTTACCACCTACTCTTGTACTGAAGAAAGAAGAACCACCGAACAGAGTCAGAGAGCTTGTACCTTTCCCGAATACACGCAAACTTCGACACAAAGACATAATTGATTTGGCTCTTAAAAATATAAAATCTGCAGCAGACAAAAGGAGAAAACTACACGGTAAAGCAAATGCAAAGAAATTGTATATCGGTCAGAAAGTTCTCATTAAAGCTCATTCATTGTCACATAAGAAGAAACACTTAAGTCACAAATTCTTTCTAGTTTACAATGGACCATACAGAATCCGACGTATACCACATGATAATTGCGTTGAAGTTGAAACTCTGCGTACTAGGAAGAGTAAAGGTGTACACCACATTTCGCATGTAAAACCATTTATTGAGAGATAATCTGCTTTTTTACTTAGTCTTTGGTATAAAACTTTTCACTTCACATTTCTAGTATGCTTTGTCAGACTTAAGAAACTGTTAACATGCAACAATGTTTGAAGTTAAATATCCAGTCTAGAACCTAGGGAACATTTTTAAACAGAAATTACAAATGCATTGTTATAGTGAACAGACATCACAGTATTATTGTGTGTGTACATTCTTGCTTGTTAGTTGCACGATTACGTAACGACTATAAGGCTCACATACTTAGAACATTTACCAGTACTGCTAATGAGATTTTAATGCAACATTTTGGTTTACTTGAAATTTGGTGTATCATGAGGTAAGTACATTGGCTTCTGCAGAACTTAGCTTTCAGAGGACGATAACTACGACACTTCCACAGAGATTATGTTGCAACAAGACGCACATTTACCGCTACAGGACACGTATTTGAGTGATTAATTTTGCACCTAAATCATTTATTTTTAAAAATATTTAAAGTACAATGGTACAAAGGTTTCCGTGATACATTTCATTCCACTGCTGTAATCTGTAACACCTGAGGGTATAATTACATTAATCTTCAGGGGGATACACGCTTACTTTGTGTACCATGTGTTTGGCAAGCACGAGGAGCCCTAGCTAATATGGTATTTGCTTATACAACTTTACATATTGGTACCATATTTCTCTAACACAGAATTACACAGCTATCTGATTATTTGACAGAGAAACAAACATCCTTTTTACTACGTCAGTGACAGATGTTTACGCAATTACACAGTTGGATAACTTCACACTTATGAAACTGTATTTTGTCTGTACTTTGTAAACTGTTCATATTTTTTCGGAACCATTGTGATACTATGAAAGCTTTGAATGATGTATTTGGTATGGGATCATGATTTTTGAAGTGCGTTTGAGGCAGATGACACTTTTGACACGAGCAGAGAATTTTTTTAGGTTTTGAAGTTATTGGAGGAAGCTACGACGATTTTGAGAGTTGACTGAGGTGTTATGATGTTATTTTTACGATGTGTGTTATGCTGTTGAGATATGTTTATGATCAATAAGCTGATGCTACATGAGGAATTTGATTATGCTATGTATTAATTATGATGAAATATTGAAGTGTCGTCGCAAGATTGACGTGTCGACGAATATATATATGTGTAATAAGGTAAGGAGTAATGAGTAGTGGTTAGGGACTCTGACTTGTGAAGAAATATGTTGGAAACCAAGAATCATACTTTAAGAGTTATGAAATGTGTGTAAATGCATGACTGTATCACAATGCTGATGAATATTTTTTTTTTGGACACTTATATTTATAGGATTTTGTTTCTACAGATTTGCAACGCAAATTCTCGAACTGTGGAATTTTTATATGAGACTGTCACTGTAGCGAAAACTGGTGTCTTAAATATTTTGGTAAGAAAGTTAAGTGACCACCTGCACGTAATGCGTCATGGGCACCCAGCTGGGCGACAGTCGCCTGGAAAAAAGCCATTAGTGAGAGCCTCTCAGAGGCACAGGTAGAAAAAAAATGGGAGGCCATTATCCTCGCTATTGACATTCCTTTGTAGAAAGCACCGCAAATACGACACGCTCATGACTTGGAAAGATACTTACATCTGCACACCTGATTATGACAAGCGTCTTTCTCGAGATTTGAGAGAATTTTTACTGCCTTATGAAATGCCATATGGCTAGTGAATGACGTTTGACGCCTTGCTTTGCCTATTTTGTTTAATATCTAGTTTCTAGCTGCACTGCAACATTGGTTAAAATAAAATTTAATAGATGTACTAATATAAATATCTTATGCCTACAGATCCAGTAAATAATTTTATGATCTATTCAAAAAAACGAAGGAGCATAAAAAGACATTTCCCTTCACAGGAATTGCATAAATAATTTCTTTACGATTTGGTAATTTATCTGCTAGTGTAAGTTCTCGTGATGCATCACTCTAGTGTTAAGATGTGACATAGGTATTAGACATGGCCATTTTTAGTGTAATATTTTTTTTCTGCTTGAGCTATGTCATGTTTAGTTGCTGCTGCTGTTTGCCAGGCATAGTGCTACTAAATTTCACTATACATTACTCTGTTAAGCCAGTTTCACTACTGATTTATTTTTCTTGTTTGCTGCTCATTGCCTTATATTAGTTGTAATATTGCTGCTTGCTTTGACAATTTCCATTTTTTCCATTGCTATTTGTATTAATTGTTTTGTGCTGCTGCATTGCCTCGTCCCTTAGTTTAGCGTCTGAGCTCAGTAGATTTAAGTTAGCTTAAGAGGGGGTAGACTATATAAGAAACTAACTATGATAAATTGGAAGAAATGCATTGAGAAGATATAAGAATATGGTTTGGCCAAAAAAAGGTATTTTGAAAGAGAATATGAACAAAAAAGTAAAGTTTAGGGACAACAGGTTTAGGTAGGATTTTCTGGGAAATAAATAATGAGGTAAGAAATATGTAAACATATAAATACAGAAAGCATGCTTGGATAGGATTTTTTTGGTGGAAACAAATGTTGAAATAAGAGGAAAGATCTATGAAATGAAGTTTTGGGTTGGACTGCAGTACCAAATTACACTGAAAACACACCCTGTCCTTTCCTCCTGAGTTATTCTGCTATGGGTTTGTGTACCCTTGCGTATTTGTGTTTTTCCTGTCTTTATGTGTTTAGCTGATGTTGTTATGTGGTAGAATTTTTCTGATAATATATTATTTTCTTTGTAAAGATGTTTAGACATTATTTATTCTGTTTTGTTTTAATGCTCATGTGTGAAGTTGATGTTTCAAAAGTTTTTCTGATCTTTTATGTACTTACTTATGTCATAATTCCTGTAACACTGATGTATGTGTTTATTTCTATTCTTTTGTAAAGCCCCTATTACTACAAATGTTATCTGTATTATTATGTTTTTAATGATGTGTTTTGTACCTTTGTTATTGTGTTCTTACGTTATAAAATTGTACTTGACACCAGTTCATCAAATTAAGTAACTTGTAAGTTCCATTTCACTGCACACGTTTCTGTTGGTCATAGTATATGGACAATATGTGAGAAGTAGGGACTGTTAGTGTTTGCATGTGTGTTAATAATTCAGCAAGGGACTGGATAACAGCATTGCTGGTTCTAAGGACATTTCAAACAAATTTTTTGTGAGTGGACAAGTGGTGGTTTATGGACTTGCTATATTCTCCGCAAGACTCTTCGATGGTGATTGTGGACCTGCACAGTCGCAACAAGTGGCTGCTGGCCGTCTCTACATGGACTGCAGTGGGTCTGCACCCCTGGTGGCCCACCAATACTGTAATCTCTACCAGGACTCCAGTGGGTCTACTCTGTGATGACCTACCTACCAATATTCTTCAAAACTTTGACTGACTCTGCTGTGGGTTTGCTCTGTTGTGGCGCATTACCTGTCTGCATGTCGAGAGTCAGCACTGTCTTTCCGTTGGAAGGTCAACACTACTTCTTCAAGACTGCATGGAAATCCACTACTTCTGTGTGCATTTTCTTTTACTGCTCAGACTTTGAGAAAAACACTGCAATTTTACTGTGACGAATGATGAGGACTGTCTTTATGGACTGTGAGAAAATTTTAGCTTTTGACCAACATTGTATCAATAAGTGTGTGCATTTGATATCTTTGTTATTGTAATTATGAAAAATTTTATCAAATGATTATTGGCCACTGACTAAAACAATTTGTAAAATTTTTTGTGGGTAGCATGGGGGTTATGTAAGTAGGCTGTTTATGTTTTCTTATTGGTAACACCACGTAGCGCTCTATATGAAAAATCACTGGCTGTGCTGTGTACAGTCTGTGGGTAGTTTGCATTGTTGTCTGCCATTGTAGTGTTGGGCAGCGGCAGCTGGATGTTAACAGCGCGTAGCGTTGCGCAGTTGGAGGTGAGCCGCCAGCAGTGGTGGATGTGGGGAGAGAGATGGCGGAGTTCTGTAATTTGTCATGAACTGCTATATATATTATGACTATTAAGGTAAATACATTGTTTGTTCTCTATTAAAATCTTTCATTTGCTAACTATGCCTATCAGTAGTTAGTGCCTTCCGTAGTTTGAATCTTTTATTTAGTTGGCGGTAGTGGCACTCGCTGTATTGCAGTAGTTCGAGTAATGAAGATTTTTGTGAGGTAAGTGATTTGTGAAAGGTATATTTTAATGTTACTCGGGCCATTCTTTTGCAGGGATCTTTGATAGTCAAATTGCGTTGCGCTAAAAATATTGTGTGTCAGTATAAGCACAGTCATGTATAATTGTTCAAAGGGGACGTTTCAAGACATTCTTGAAAGAGCCACGTTACAACATGAAGTTTTTATCTGTATACACCCACCGTTTAGTATACAATATGAAATGATGAACTTTGTTGCCTAAGAGTCTTTAAACTATTTTAAATGTATTACTCAACGAGTAATGTGTGTGTAAGTATGAAAAATAATCGCAAATGTAGGTCAGTTTAATAAAAATACGTTGTGCCTAAAATGTAAGTATTCAAATGTGTATCGCCTACACCTATATAAATCTGGTATCCGTATATCATTAATAGGGTCTCGCAACATGACAGTTACATCTCGAAGCACAACAGACATTTTGACAATTTCTCGTCACAGTGATCAATATCCACCGTTCGAAAATGTAGTGCGGTCCTACGCACAAATGGTCTCTCTTACTTTGTGTCCATTCTTCATATTTCCTGACAACGAAAAAATAAATATGGAAACTTAACGAGCTTGCCAACAGTCACTGTTTTTCTGTCATTTACTACTAGTTTCATTCATTAGTGAAGAGTGCATTCAGACATTCGTTACACAGATGGCAACACAGCAAACGTTAAATCTCCACTTCTCACGATTATCAACACATAGTGGGCTACAACCAAATCACATCACTCTGTGTTGACGATGTTGCTGAGCCGAACGTTTGTCCTTTGTTTCTGCAACGGTAAAGAATATCTGAAGATGCTCACGTTCAATGAGCGAAACTAGTAATGAATAATAGGCGACCGGTGGGGATTTACCTGTAGGTTTATTCCTGATTGTTACATGTCTTCCAGGCCTCCCTTGCGTTTGCTGATAAGAAAACGATTAGATTTGGATGCAGTGCAGTCAGTTGTTCATGTCCAAAAATAGGGAGTACACTTGAATCTCTCATGGTAACATTAACGAACAGTTCCTGTTAGTCTTATATTGTAAACGATGTCTTTTTTTTGTACTGCCTAAATTTGAGGACGTCTACTTCAGTCGTGTTAAACAAACATTTTATAATGCGTTCATCATGTTTTACATTCAGTGTTGACTCACGTATATGTCTGTACTCAACCATGTGAACCTACGACCATGTGCGAAACAGATGTGCCCATATAATCAAAATAACTGAATCACAGCAATTTAAGCTCATGTATATCAGTTTCACATTACTTACGAATGTTTGCTTAACTGTGCATACACATACATTAATCCTCGTTCCATAGATCATGAATATGACATTTCGTAATGATGTGGAATGTAGCACTTTAAAAAAGGTTTTCTTTACACAAAATAATTTTTTTTCAATTACTGCTTCATATCTAAGAGTTCATCGTTCATCTACTGAGTAGAAGGACTTGTCATTCAGAAATTCGTTTGATTTGCTTTTAAATGTTGGTTGGCTACCTATCAGACTTTTAATACTAGTTGGCAAATGACCAAAGAGTTTTGTGGCAGCATAATTCACCCTTTCTGTGCCTAAGTGAGATTTAATCCAGAATAGTGAAGATAATCCTTTCTTCTAGTGTTGTAGCTATGCACTTCACTGTTTTTTAAATTGGGATGGGCTATTAATGACAAATTTCATTAGTGAATATATGAATTGCGAAGGTACTGTGAATATTCCGAAAATAAAATAAATGTCTGCAAGGTGATCTTGAGTGGGCTCCCACTATTATTCTGGTTACACGGTTTTGTGCAATGAATACTTTTTTCCTTAATGATGAATTGCCCCAAAATACGATGCCATATGAAAGCAGTGAATGAAAATAGCCATATTAGGCTAATTTACTGATATGCTTATCACCAAAATTTGCAATAAAGCTAAAGTATAAGTAGCTGAACCTAACCATTTCAGCAGATCATCGATTTGTTTCTTCCAGTTCAATTTCTCATCAATGCACACACCCAGAAATTTTGAGTATTCTGCCTTAGCAACAGACTTCTGTTCATAGTCTATAAGTATCAATGGTGTTATGTCATTTACTATACAGAATTGAATAAATTGTGTTTCTCTAAATTTAGTGAGAGTCAATTTGCAGAGAACTACTTAATTAATTTCTGAACATTATTTGCAATTTCCTCAGCTGATGCTTGTTTGATGGGTGTGATTACTATACATGTATCATCAGCAAAAAGAACTAGCTTTACATCTTCATGCACATAGAGTGCCAAGTCATTAATATATATATATATATATATATATATATATATATATATATATATATATATATATCTCAAGGACAATAACAGATCCAAGACTGATCCCTATGGGACACCGTTCTTGATACATCCCGAGTTAAAGGACTCTGCTAGTTATTGCAGACTATCAGTACTGTTAATTTCAACCTTCTGCATTCTTCCAGCTAAGTATGAATTAAACCATTGTGCACTGTACCACTCATAGCACAATACTTAAGTTTATCTAGAAGAATTCCATGACTCACACAATCAAAAGCCTTTGAGAGATCACAAAATATCCCAATGAGTGATGTTTGGTTATTCAATGCACTTAATATTTGATCAGCAAAGGCATATATAGCATTTTCTGTTGAAAGTGCCTTTCTGAAAACCAAATTGACATGTTGTTAGTACTTCAGTTTGACAAATATGTGCTATTCTTGAGTACATTACTTTTTCACATATTTTGGATAAAGCTATAAGATGTGAGATTGGGTGGTAGTTGATAGGATCAGATCCATCCCCTTTTTTATGCAATGATTTAATAATAGCATACTTCAGTCTGTCTGGAAAAATGACCTGTTTTAGTGAGCTACTACATTTGTGGCTGAGAATCCTACCTATTTGTTGGGAACAAGCTTTTAGTACTACGTTGGAAATGCTATCAATTCCATGTGAGTTTTTACTTTTGAGTGAATTTATTATTCTCCTAAATTCAGTAGGAGAGGTAGTTTGAATTTCAGTTTTATCAAATTGAATCGGTACTGCCTCTTCCATATACTGCCTTGCATTTACTAATGAATAGCTGGATCCCTATTTTCTCTACAACACTTAAAACATTATTATTAAAAATGTTTTCTACTTCTGACTTATGGTTAACAAATGTTTCATTGTGTTTGATAGAAATACAGCCTTCCTGTGCTCTCGGTGACCCTGTTTTCGTTTTAGCAATATTACAAATTGTTTTAATTTTATTATCAGATGTGCTAATCTCAGACATAATGCACATACTTCTGGACTTTTTAATAACTTTTCTTAAAAATTTGCTATAGTTTTTATGATGTTTCATCGTTTCGGGACCATTACTCCACCTAGCTATAAGATAAATTTCTCTTTTCTGTTTACATGATACTTTTGTCCCTTTAGTGAGCCATGGATTTTTACATGGTATCTTACGATTATATTTCACTGTTTTCTTAGGGAAACTGTTTTCAAATATACTCAGAAAGGTATCATGAAACAGGTTAAATTTTAAACTAGTATCATGTTCCCTGTACACCTTATACCAGTCTGACTGTTGCATGCTTTTCCTAAAATTTTGAGTTGTTAAATCGTTAATTGAACGCATTATTTTGGAGCACTGCTTTGCATTACTGTATGGAGCTATTTCATATACTGTAACTGGCTGTGCATCATGATCAGACAGACCATTCTTAGCAGAAGAGGTTTTTATTTGATTAAACTATCTTGGTTCATGGTAACATTACCTATCAGTGCGCTGCTTTCCTGTACCATCCAAGTAGGAAAATCAATAACTGAAGTCAAATTGAAAGAATGAAGTAACACAGGGCCAATCTTTCGATCAGACTCGTTCAGAAAATCTACATTGAAATCCCCACAAACAACTATTGGCTTTCCTCTGTCTGACAGACAGCACAACAATGAATCCAAGTTTTTCATAAATGGTTGAAAATTTCTCAATGCGAACCTATACACAGGTACAATTATGAAAGTGCCATTAGTTAGTTAATGCTCACATGCACATACTTCTATATATTGCTGTATGCAAAATTTTTTAGTTCACAGATTTTTCACACTATCACAGATTTTTTGGTGTATGGTAACTCCTCTCACCATAGTGTCTCTACTTACATGTGCTGAAAGCTTATAGCCACCTACATTTAACATTTCCATGCCTGTGACTATATGATTTTCAGACAGTCATAGCAACAGTGTAACCAACGATAACAAAATCGCATAATAACCTTGAAAACATGTGATCACAGCATTATGATTTAACTCGATGTGATAATGTTGTAACCACTATGTATTAATATCAAAATGAAAAAAACACTTCCTGATGTTATGCAAAATTACTCACGACGGCTTCGCAGATGCTCTTCTGGCGACGAACGAATGTCGCAAACTCAGGTAAACAAGACGTGCGGCTTACACACATATAATTATTACAGAAGGAACAAAATTGAGAAAGTGTTTACATAAGAAAATATTACAATAAGTACGTTAACTAAAAATCTTTGTGGAGACACATATAGCAAATGATGCTGAACAAAATGAATTCACGGTTTGAATATAGTGTTTATAAGTAAAACTTCATTTAACAAACGAAAAGATGGAAAGTGAGTTTGATTATTTAATGATAGGCTGGCATTCTATGTCACTTGCTTTCTGATTTCCATTGCTTCTGCTAGAAACACTGGAAATCATAAAACGCGTGACATAAAGTGCTAGACTAGTATTAAATATTCAGATTCAATTTCCCCCTTTATTAAATTAAGTTTTCGTTTTAAATACTAGATTCAAACTGTAAATTCAATTTATTTCTCATTATTTGTTACACGTATCTCCACACAGAAACTTTGTTTTCCCCCTTTTTGTTTGATATAACTGTTGTAAAATTTTCCTATGTAAAAGCTTCGTCATTTTTGTATCTCCACACAGAAACTTTGTTTGCCCCCATTTTCTTTAATATAATTGTTGTAAAGTTTTCCTATGTAAAACCTTCGTCACTTTTGTATCTTCTGCAGAAATAACATCCTTGTCAATAGCACTTAATGTTTGTCTTTGTTTACGACATTCATTTGTCACCTGAAGATAGCATGAGAAACCGAAAGCTGGGTAATGACCAAATAAATATAATTTTGCATAATAGTGTTTTTCCCTTTGTTTATTATTATCATGCCTTACCAAATACCGACGTAAAATTCAATTAATGAGACCATGTACTATTTTTTTCACTTAAATGGGGAAACGATTGCACAAAAGCCATATATGCAAAGCCACAGCCATACACGTGTCGGATGTCGTTAATTATTGCCTGATACTGCAGACGACATATGAACGGCGTATTATTCTACGACGTCAGGTCATAAGAATGGTGTTTTAATTTGTGTGTTCAGATAAAGCGTATGATTTTTACCTACGAAAGAGCAGTTCGGCAATTAGAGCGGAGCAGCTATTGACAGACTACACTGAAACAAATGACTGCATTATAGAGTGTTATTCACATGAGCATTCCGTTGACAGCACATTGAAGAACACAGGTCATTGCCTTGGACGACTGTCCACACGTGTTAGCTATAAAATGCTCAAGCGGACACTTGTTGTTTCCAGTTTTAATAACTGCGTCTTAACACTCGTGAGTGAACTTTCATGGCGATAACACTGACAAGCAAATTCTCATTCGGTGTCCTAATAAGTACAAACTAAGATTTTACTTGACAAATAAGTTTTTTAGAAAGAAAGATAGAGACACACCTCAGATACTCCAAAAGCTACAAATCAGGATTAGATAACTCTATCACTGAATGATTTCACATGGAGAACAAGGAAGGGTGAAAGATGAACGTAGAACAACACTGTAAGACAAGTTCGAACTGGTCAAGGACGAAGAATGATACAGGCAATGTCCTTTTGAAGCTAATCATCCTTGGTTTCACCTAAAGCAAATTAAGGAAAAAGTCCCATCGACGACTAGAACACTACATACGGAACACAAGGTCGAAATGATGAGAAGGAAATTGGCCGTGGTCTCTTCTAACAAAGCAGTCAGTAATCCACAGTCAGACAAAGTCGACGAAGCTAACTTTCGATTATGAAAGTTGAGCACGTGGCTTAAACTGAATCATGCCAGACAGGTCGACGAGAGTAGGCTCCGAGCATGAAAAATGAACTCATGGCTTAAAATGAACCACGATCGTTTCCTGTATTTAAAATAGCAGCTTACAGAGTACATAGCAACGGAAGCTGAATATAATGAGACCTCCCTATCATAAGAAAGAAGAAAAAATCGGCGCCCCTAATCTGGACATATTTCCTCATAAAGGAATTACTTACATTTACACTAGAAAAAAATAAAAGAACTATGCACCATGAAGCAATTATCCGAATAGGACGGAAATCGTAGACATGGTTTACATGTACAGACAAAAAAATAATTAAAATTTCAAAAAATGTAGATGACTAACTCTAGGCATAAAACTTCACAAACTGAGCAAGTTAATAACGTGCTGACCATCCTCTGGCTCTTATGCAAGCATTTATTCGTCTCGGCATGCACTGATAGAGTTGTTGGAAGTCATGAGGACTATCGAGCTAACTTCTGTCCAATTGGTGCATTGGTTCGTCAAATTCCAGAGCAAGTTGGAGGGTCCTGTCCATAACGATCCACACCTTCTCATTTGGGGAAAGACCCGGCGCCCTGCCGGCCACGGTAACGTTTGGCAAGCACGAAGAGAAGCAGCAGCGATTCAAAGCGGGACTCATCACTGAGGACAATTCAATTACAGTCAACGACATTGCAGGCCAAAGATGTGCCTGGACAATTCCCGGACAGCGTTGAGATGCCAACCTGATCGTCGCTCCTATATGGCCTTAGAACCAGTTGTGGTGATCTGGGGTGCCATATCCTTTCAGAGCAGGACATCTTTGGTTGCCATCCGCAGGGTCCAGCACAGTGGTATGTCGACAGTATCCTACGGATATACCGACCAGTCCTTTTCTCATAGAATGATTTCGAGAGCTTTCGGTTGGAAAGGATCGTAGTGTTTAGACATTGTTACAACAGAACAAATTTACCTATTGTCTGTTTTGAGTAATATATGGTTAAATTGCTTTGGGGCTGCTCTAAGAACAGATGTGTTTCATCTCTATAGCGCTGTACTTCTAAGAATCCAAAGTGTCTCTGGAGATTGCAGCAACTTACGTACCTCATGAAATCGCTGTTCATTTCACCTCTTGCTGGTAAAGATGATGAGTTTATACAGATCGAAACTTCATGTTTTAATATGCCTATTTAAATAATGTCTTAGCACTAACGTCAGTTATTTTGAATGAAATTGAAAAAAAAAACCAAAGCACGTATTGTTCAACTGTTAAAATAGTACTTAGCTGATTCACTCGATGTTGGCTTCGTTGCCTCATCTCAGGGCTACGACAATGTCTACAGGTTATCCATTTAAGAATAAAAGCTACAACTTCCAGGAGTCTTAAGTTTGAGGAGTCATTAGCAATAAACTAAAACGTTTCTTCATTATATCTTTTGTACTCGTAATTAATCATACGATTGGCTCGCAAAATATATCAGACACAAAGTCCTTACTGTCCGTTACGTCTGCACAAAACATGTTTAGTTCACACAGGAAGATCCACAAGACTCCATTCTACAACTACTGTTACCGCCAAGTGTAAGCAACAAGAACAAAGCTAATATAAATTTATCTCAATAATTTCAGTCTTTTATACAGATATTCAATAAACTGCTGAATCAGTCTTACATATATTGACACGTAAGTACGACAACAGATTGTAAAAACACTTACGGAAACTATTTTATAAAAATTGGAATATTTATGTTTGTGTTAATTGAGCTATATAAATACAAAATTTATGTTCAAAAAATTGTTCTGCACAGGCTACAAAAACGGTTCTTTTTTATAAAATTCCTATTTTATTTCACAGAAAGTCATGATACTCACCGGTAACGGAGATTTCATATTATTTATTTTGCTTGGTTACATCACAATGTGTAGATACTTCATTTTAACTAGATGGAACTTCAAAATCCAGGAAGACAGAAAGTTGTTTACGTAATACAATATTTATATAAATCCTACAGAACTCTCTAGAAAACAATGTCTATTATTAAAAATGTGAACATTGCAAACACTCACAACGTTTTGTATGGTTTTAAAGGTATAGTTATTTATGTATGAATTAATTAATTAATTAATATTCAGCAAATGCAATTATTTAAGATGTTTTCCTATTGTCTGTTTTGAGTAATACATGCTTAATTTGTTTTGTGGCTGACTCTAAAAGTACTGTTTCGTCTCGATGTCACTGTACTTTCAAGAATCCTAAATGTCTCTTGAGCTGGCAGCAACATAAATACCTCATGAGTTAGGTCTTTCATTTCACTTTGCGATGTAAAGATACTCCACTACTGTTGCCTCAGCGTCTCTTTAATATCTCCTGTGTGTCCATAGGGTTACCGGCGTAATCTTTGTAGCTATAAAAGGCAATTTTTCACGTATATTAAAACTAGTGTTCGCAAGCCTATGGTTATTCTTCATTTGCATCTTCATGAAAGTCATAATAAAAAATAACTTAAATATTTTCAGAGAAGAGCATTTAAATGCGAAGGAACAAAATGGACTCCATAATCTACATTCGGATTACCCCGATAACCACATAACTCCATTGGAACAGAAGTGAAGTTCACACATGAAATACTTTATTTTATACACGGAGGTGCCAAAGAAACTGGTATAGGCATGCATATTCAAATACAGATATATGTAAATAGGCAGAATTCGGCGCTGTGGTCCGTAAGGCCTATATAAGACAACAAGAGCCTGCCGCAGTTGTTACGTGGTTTATTGCTGCTACAATGGCAGGTTACCAAGATTTAAGTGGGTTTGAACGTGGTGTTGTAGCCGGGAGCTCGAGCGATGGGACACAGTATCTCCGAGGTAGCGATGAAGTGGGGATTTTCCCGCACGACCATTTCACGAGTGTACCGTGAATATGAGGAATCCGGTAAGACATCATATCTCGAAAATCGCTGCGGTCGGAAAAAGATCCTGAAAAAACGGGATCAACGACGACTGAAGAGAATCGTTCAACGCGACATAAGTGCAACCCTTCCGCAAATTGCTGCAGATTTCAATGCCGGGCTATCAACAAGTGTCAGCGTGCGCACCATTCAACGAAACATCGGAGCCGAAGGCCCACTCGTGTGCCCGTGATGGCTGCACGGCACAAAGCTTTACCCCTCGCCTGGGCCCGCCAACAACGACATTGAACTATTGACGACTGCAAACAAGTTGCCTCGTCGGACGGGTCTCGTTTCAAATTTTATCGAGTGGACGGACATGTACGGGTATGGAGACAATCTCATGACTCCATGGACCCTGCATGCCATCAGGGGACTGTTCAAGCTGGTGGAGGCGCTGTAATGGTGTGGGGCGTGTGCAGTTGGAATGATATGGGACGCCTGATATGTCTAGATACGACTGACAGGTGACACGTATGTAAGCATCCTGTGTGATCACTTGCACTCCGACGGAACGGGAAATTTCAGCAGGACAACGCGACACCTCACACGTCCATAATTGCTACAGAGTGACTCCTGGAACACTCTTTTGTGCTTAAACACTTCCGCTGGCCACCAAACCCCCCACACATGAACATTATTGAGTATATCTTGGATGCCTTGCGACGTGCTGCTCACAAGAGATCTCCATCCGCTCTTTTAAAGAGATGGGGACCCTCCACACCCGCACCAACGTGGTGACCAAACCAAAAGTTCTACTGTCACCTCCGTCAACATGTTAGTTATCTAGTAAGTGAATCGCAGGATGCTGGGCTGTGATGTTATCCGTGCGTCTGGGTAAGACTACGCATTAACACGGTCCATCAGGTGATAGATAGTGGACGAAACGCGAGTGAGGGTAGCGATTTGAAGAGCAGAGGGAAAAAAGTGCCAAGACTCGTGCCGTGGGAAAAAAACCTCTGCGACAGTGGGATGGGTAGTAAGAGCAGTAGTGGCTTACTAGCTGCGACAGTTCATGCAAGGTTGGATTTGTTAGTATGGGTATCATGCAAGGTTGGATTTGTTAGTATGGGTATCATGCATCATTACCATGGCAAGCGATGGCGATGTATCCCAGTTGCTGCAGCCGCTACATTCCTGGAACAATCAAGATCGTTATACAGTAGTGGGAGATCGGCCATAGATCATCTCACTGTGTGGGGGATGTGTGGAGCTTGTCTGCATGCAGTGTACAGTACGGCTTCCCTGCGTGGTGCCAGTTATTCGGCAGTGTATTCCAGCTGGATATCCAATAATGGCGTCTGATTAACAGGGGCTCACCTGTACCGTTTTGTTTATGTGTGCTTGGCCGTAGATGTTTGGTCCTTACAAGTATGTCTTTTGGTCTTCGTACTCTTACGGATTTATGGACAGGCTTGCAGCCCTCCAGCACTACCTCAGACGTTAGTCGAGTCCAAGCTACATCGTTTTGTGGCACTTCTGTGTGCTCACGGGGGCCCTACACGATATTAAGCACGTGTACTCGTTTCTTTGGCTCTTCAGTGTATGATACATCAATGGTTTCATTATTTTTTAGACAACCGAACAACATTACCACAGATATAGTCATAGATATGAGAAAAATAGATCAATTTTTTACTGGTTGTGACATAGTGAATTGCATAATGTTATATAGCTACTAAATTTTGCTACTCGTTACAACGGAAAGATATATTTTTAATTATTATTAATTCACAAAATCCACACAATGTTGTGATGCAATGCTCATCACATATTGGTTTTTACATTTCTTGCAACTTTTTCTTGTTTTCCTCTTCCTCTTTTTGATTGAGATTTGCATGCGAATCAGTCACCAACGATTTTCAGTCGTCCAGAAGCATCTCGTTTCGTCTGAGCCTCCGGTTATTCAGGAACCAGAGTTATATGTCTTCCTATCACGCACTCAATACTCGATTTCACCTAAAATGTTCTGAGGCAATTACTATTTGATGATGTAGAGATAATGGAAGGCGTTTCCAAATGTTTTCTCAGATCGAATAGAAACAGTCTGCTTCTATGAGACACAGCTTTGTGGATTGTTTTCTGTGTAAATAACATAGGCTGCTAAGCAGACACTATCCAGAACGTTGTAAAAAATGCTAACGGCCATCTCTGTGTCCTCCTTTTTACACTGTAACGGGAACACAGCTTATACATATTATAAACGTGCTGTTATAACAAAGCGTAACATCTAACTTTGAAAGATGACCAGAAGTGGATGCTTCATAATGCATTGTGCATAAAATCAGAACTGTTTTCTTCTTCTTTGTAACATGGCCATGTAATGAGTAAGTCCTATCTTTCCTTTGTAAGGGAAAAGCTGTTCATCAACAGTGAGGCAATAAAAGGCACATAGTTTTCACGAAGAGTTGAATTCAAAATTCCAAATACACTCCTGGAAATGGAAAAAAGAACACATTGACACCGGTGTGTCAGACCCACCATACTTGCTCCGGACACTGCGAGAGGGCTGTACAAGCAATGATCACACGCACGGCACAGCGGACACACCAGGAACCACGGTGTTGGCCGTCGAATGGCGCTAGCTGCGCAGCATTTCTGCACCGCCGCCGTCAGTGTCAGCCAGTTTGCCGTGGCATTCGGAGCTCCATCGCAGTCTTTAACACTGGTAGCATGCCGCGACAGCGTGGACGTGAACCGTATGTGCAGTTGACGGACTTTGAGCGAGGGCGTATAGTGGGCATGTGAGAGGCCGGGTGGACGTACCGCCGAATTGCTCAACACGTGGGGCGTGAGTTCTCCACAGTACATCGATGTTGTCGTCAGTGGTCGGCGGAAGGTGCACGTGCCCGTCGACCTGGGACCGGACCGCAGCGACGCACGGATGCACGCCAAGACCGTAGGATCCTACGCAGTGCCGTAGGGGACTGCACCACCACTTCCCAGCAAATTAGGGACACTGTTGCTCCTGGGGTATCGGCGAGGACCATTCGCAACCGTCTCCATGAAGCTGGGCTACGGTCCCGCACACCGTTAGGTCGTCTTCCGCTCACGCCCCAACATCGTGCAGCCCGCCTCCAGTGGTGTCGCGACAGGCGTGAATGGAGGGACGAATGGAGACGTGTCGTCTTCAGCGATGAGAGTCGCTTCTGCCTTGGTGCCAATGATGGTCGTATGCGTGTTTGGCGCCGTGCAGGTGAGCGCCACAATCAGGACTGCATACGACCGAGGCACACAGGGCCAACACCCGGCATCATGGTGTGGGGAGCGATCTCCTACACTGGCCGTACACCACTGGTGATCGTCGAGGGGACACTGAATAGTGCACGGTACATCCAAACCGTCATCGAACCCATCGTTCTACCATTCCTAGACCGGCAAGGGAATTTGCTGTTCCAACAGGACAATGCACGTCCGCATGTATCCCGTGCCACCCAACGTGCTCTAGAAGGTGTAAGTCAACTACCCTGGCCAGCAAGATCTCCGGATCTGTCCCCCATTGAGCATGTTTGGGACTGGATGAAGCGTCGTCTCACGCGGTCTGCACGTCCAGCACGAACGCTGGTCCAACTGAGGCGCCAGGTGGAAATGGCATGGCAAGCCGTTCCACAGGACTACATCCAGCATCTCTACGATCGTCTCCATGGGAGAATAGCAGCCTGCATTGCTGCGAAATGTGGATATACACTGTACTAGTGTCGACATTGTGCATGCTCTGTTGCCTGTGTCTATGTGGCTGTGGTTCTGTCAGTGTGATCATGTGATGTATCTGACCCCAGGAATGTGTCAATAAAGTTTCCCCTTCCTGGGACAATGAATTCACGGTGTTCTTATTTCAATTTCCAGGAGTGTATGTCAGATATTGCAGCAGCCTTATTACTTTTCAAACACTCAGCCCTAGTGTTCACATTGGCAAATCTTATAAATCTGCTTATCTGCCAAAATCTTTGGAAAAGCATTTGTTTTCCACATTTCCTTTGTGTGTTCAGTGTCAGAGGATCTTACTCTATCTGTAATCAGTATACCAAGATATACATTAAATCCATCTGTTGTCAATGGCTTCCACATTTTCGCTGCTCCTTCTGAATTGATGTTATAGTTTGTGAATACCTGATTTTCCTACCTGTCGGCTTCACGTATTTTTTATATTAGACATTTCTTCTTTAAATATGCTCTCGAGGGCGTCTTTCATAAAAAGGAGTTTTGTTATACTTGTTGAACAAGCCATTTCCCGAAAAATATTACACTTCAGCGACATTTTTGTCCCAGAGATTCCTTATGCCATTTAGTTCCATCTTCACGACGTAGAATGCCTGCAGAAGACACTACTTCTTCACAGTTTTCGTCAGCTCTGTCAATTCATCGCTACTATTATCACTTGTCTCTCTTTCAACTTCAGTATCATTACGAGCACGAACAGCACCTTCAATATCTGAAGCAGCAGCATCTTCTTTACTCGGAATCCATTCGCCTGTAGAATCTCCGTCGTTGAAATCTGATGATAGCATCATCCTCTTCTGTATCTACAGTAAACAATAGTTTTCTACATGCTGCCCTTTCGTTTCATAGCTTAATCTGTTGTATTCAGATTTAGATAGTTCCAGTTTATCCCCTCACGGGCTTAGCAATCGTTTGCTGAGTACGGGCTTGGAGACGCCGGAGTTCCTGAGCTGGGGCTGGTAAGCGCCACCAGCCCTCTGTCACCATTAGCTCTTGGCACGCTTTTTTTGTGTGTTTCGGAGAGTGGCTGTCTTGGCTTCACCTCCTGGACCGCGAGGAAGGTACACATCTCTATAAAAAAGAAAACCTCAACCTCAAGGTGTGCTACGTGCTGATGAGGTGAATGGCTGTTGAGGTAAAACAGTCAATAGCGAGCCACCTCTGGAGCACCTTCCGCCCACCAGTGGTCTAAGGCTTGCTCAGGCATGTAGGGCTCTGCCTGGGTCGACACTTGTTTCCCTCGCGTCTCATGGGATCCGTATGGAACGATCTCACCAAACTACGAATCCTGACAAGACGCGTGTACTGTCAGACAGTACCTACACCCACTCCTCAAAGAGAGCTTGGTAGGTTAGACCTCCCGAAAAGGTCTCAGAATCATAGTAACAGGGCATTAGTGTGCCGTAGCGCTTTCATTGTAATCAGCTAACAGGGGAACCTTTGAGAAGATCTCCCCTTTATATAGTCACAAGCCATTGGAGGGTATTACTGCGACTCTGAAAAGTGTCATGCGACTTCGTAATGGAACACCTTTAGTTGAGACTGCTGATTCAAACCAAATATCTAAGCTTCTGGGAACTACGGCCTTAGGTGACTACCCACTCGAGGCTGCGTTTCATAACGCCCTTAAGTTCAGTATGGGTGTGGTTACCTGCTCCAAATGAATGGAGATGGAACCCGCGGAGTAACGTGAAGAATGGAAAAATATGGGTGCCACGGAAGTGCAGAACTATATGAGGGGAGTCAATGGCATATTGGAAAAATCGCCAAACATTTATTCTAACGTTTGGTACTCCAGAATTACCTGGACATATTCTTGCTGCTACATCCGTCTTAAGGTTCGCCCGTTTGTACCTAACCCAATGCCGTGGTATAAATGTCAAAGGTTTGTTCATACCACTATGGGATGCAATAGAAAGGCTACGTGCGGCAATGTTGGACGCTCAGCTCACGTGTCAGGCAATTCTTATACAGTTCATCCGTAATGTGTAATCCTCGCTAGGGATCACCCAGTGTCAAGCAGAAAGTGTGAGGTTTACAACGAGGAGAGGAAAATTCAGAAGTTGGAAGTAAAGAGACGCATACGCTATAGTGAAGCTGAAAAAGTTTTCAGAGCTATGCAACCACCGGTTTTTACTACTTCTTTTGCATCAGCCTTTAAGACGCCCATCTGTAAGTGTGATGCCTCCACACAAACTCAGACCACAGATTCAAGTACGAGCACATGGACTTGTCGATGTACCTGTGGAGGAAAACATCAGCCCGCATCTCGTGGTCGTGCGTTAGCGTTCTCGCTTCCCACGCCTGGGTTCCCGGGTTCGATTCCCGGCAGGGTCAGGGATTTTCTCTGCCTCGTGATGGCTGGGTGTTGTGTGCTGTCCTTAGGTTAGTTAGGTTTAAGTAGTTCTAAGTTCTAGGGGACTGATGACCATAGATGTTAAGTCCGATAGTGCTCAGAGCCATTTGAAATATTTTTTTTTAAAACATCAGTGTAGACCAGTGCTGTGATAATGGCACGCAAAATAACAAAGGGTGCAACACCCCCCTCCCCCCCCCCCCCCCCATGAAAACCACACCCATACCGTAAAACCACCGCTTCCGAATTTTACTGTTGGTACTACACACGCTTGCAGATACGTTCACCGGGCAATCACCATACCCACACCCTGCCATCGGATGGCCGCATTGTGTACCGCGATTCGTCACTTCACACAATGTTTTCCCACTGCTCAATCGTCCAATGTTTACGCTCCTTACCCCAAGCGAGGCGTCGTTTGGCATTTACTGGCGTGATGTGCGACTTACGAGCAGCCGCTCGACCATGAAATCCAAGTTTTCTCACCTCCCAACTGACTGTCATAGTACTTGCAGTGGATCCTGATGCAGTTTGTAATTCCTGTGTGATGGTCTGGGTAGATGTCTGCCTATTACACGTAACGACCCTCTTCAAATGTAGGCGGTCTCAGTCAGTCGACTGACGAGGTCGGTCTGTATGCTTTTGTACTATACGCATTCCTTCACGTTTCCACTCTACAATCACATCGGGAACAGTGGACCTAGGGACGTTCAGGAGTGTGAAAATCTGCAGTACAGACGTATGTCACAAGTGACACCCAATCATCTCATCACGTTCAAAGTTCGTGAGTTCCGCGGAGCGCCCCATTCTGCTCTCTCACGATGTCTAATGACTTCTGAGCACGCTGATATGGAGTACCTAGCAGTAGATGGCAGCACAATGCACATAATATGAAAGAAACGTATGTTTTGGGGGGTGACAAGATACTTTTGATCATATAATTCTTGCACTTGTCAGCTCCTGAAGTCTTCGGAATTGTGTGGATGATATTTTTCCGAAAGTCAGGTAATATGTCGCCGGACTCGTACATCCTACACAACGATGTGAATAGCCGTTTTGTTGCCACTTTCAGCAATGATTTTATTCTAATGGAATGTTATTTATCTTTTATGCCTTATTTGATCATAAGTCCTCTAAAGATCTATTAAATTCTGATTGTAATACTGGATCCCCTGTCTCTTCTAAATCGGTTTGTGTTTCTTCTTGCGTCACATCAGACAAATCTTTCCCCTAATAGAGGCGTTCAGTGTACTCTTTCCACCTATCAGCTCTCTCCTCTGCATTTAACAGTGGATTTCCCGTTGCAATCGTAATGTTACCACTTGAATTTCATCGAAAGTTGTCTGAACTTTACTGTATGCTGTCAGTCCTTTCGCCAACCATTTCCTTTTCGATTTCTTCACGTCCTTCATGCAGCCATTTCGTCTTAGCTTCACTGCACTTCCTACGTGTTTCATTCCTCAGAGAGTTGTATTTCTTTATTCCTTAATTTCCCTGATCATTTTTGTACTTCCTTCTTCTATCGATTGACTTAAGTATTTATTCTTTTATCCACGGTTTCTTCGCTGTTACCCTCTTTGTACCTATATTTTTCTTTCCAACTTCTTTGATTGCACTTTTTAGGCATGTTCATTTCCCTTAAACTATACTGCCTACTGAGCTATTCCTTAAAGTTGTACCTATAAAACAGAACTTCAATCTATCTCGTCATTCCTTCGTACTTCTGCATTCCACTTCTAAACGTGTTGATTCTTCCTGAATAATCTTTTAGCCTACTCTTCATCACTAGTAATATGTAATCTGAGTCTATATCTGCCTCTGGATACGCCATACAATCCACTATATGACTTCGTAATCTGTGCCTGACTATGATGTAATCTGACTGAAATCTTGGCCTTCACCCGGCCTTTACAAATTATACGTGCTCCTCTTGTGATTTTGATTTGAGATGAAACTGAAATATCTCAGGAGTAGTCGCTAGTAGGTATACAAGACGTTCGTGTCTTAAAGGACTAGATATTTTGCATACGGTGCCGATTGAGAATTTTATGCTGATTGATTAACTTACAATTTTAAAGAGTTCTAGAGGATATATGTCTGTTGGACTATCTAAAGTATGTGTGTGATGTTGTGGAGCCATGACACGTCTCTGATGTCTGCGACCGAAGGTGTAAAAAGGTCCAAAAATATTTCGATCTCAAAAATTTTTCAATATAGAGTTCTTTAGTGGCACCTCATTTGCTCAGCACTATTTCTATCGTCGTCCAAAGGCACGTCAAACGTATGTCTAACCTTTTTCTTCCTTTAGCCATATTATTTCACAAAACATTTGACTGTCTTTCATCCAATTTCTTTTGTTATGTAGGCTTTCGCGAGATAATTTGTGTCTATTACGAAGCATTTTCCTATTCAGGTTTCTCAGCATTTACATGATGTTTCCCCGTAGGTCAAAACAACCTTTGATCCCTCACGCTTCAGCAGTATGCTAGGAGGGAATGAACAAGTTTATCGTCGGCAGTCTCCTTCGCAGACCTTTCTCCCAGCATCCTGCCAAAGAATGTAAGCTTCCACCAGCCTATCTGCGAAAAAGGTTATTTTATCATTCCATTTCGTATCTACACAAACAGTTACACCATGCGTGATTCTTTGTAAAACTTTAAAAGCTTCTAAAGATCCGCCCGAAAATTAATGCAGATTTCTCCAGATATGACTTTACTACACGCTGAGGTGACAAGAGTCATTGGATATCCCTAATACCGAGCAGCATCTCGACGTGACATGTAGTAAACAAGTGATTGGAAGTCCTCTGCAGAAATATTCAACCACGCTGTGGCCGCCCATAATCACGAAGGTATTGCAGGTGCCCGATTTAATGCAAAAAATGACATCCCGATCGTGTCCCATAAACGTTCAATGGAATTTATGTTGTGCGTTCTATGTGGCCAAATCTTTCGCTCGAATTGTCCAGAATGTTCTTCAAACCAATCGTAAATGACTTTGCCCCGGTGACATGGCGCATTGCCATCCATAAAAATTCCAACCCAGAATGGCTGCAAGTGGTCTCCAGGTAGCCGAACATAAGTATTTATAGCCAATTATTGGTTCATTGTGACCATAGGACGCAGTCCTTGCTATGCAAACTCAGATCACACGGTTATGGAGCGTCGTGGGATCTGCGCTACATTCGAATCCTGGCTTCAGCTCTTACAAACTGAAATTTGGACTCATCTGACCATGCCACGGTTTTCCAGTCGTCTAGGGTCCAACCGATATCGTAACGAGCTGAGGCGCTGCAGGCGATATCGTGTTGTTAGCAAAGGTATTCGCATTAGTCGTCTGCTGCCATAGCCCAGGCGCTAAAGGCGATGTCGCGTTGTTAGCAAAGGCATTCGCCTCGGCCGTGCCTTGCCAGAGCCCATTAACGCCAGATTTCGCTGCACTGTCCTAACGGATACGTTCGTCGTACATCCCACACTGATGTCTGCAGTTATTTCACGCAGTGCTGCTTGTCTGTTAGCACTGACAACTGTACGCAATGGCCGCTGCTCTCAGACGTTAAGTGAAGGTCGCCACCCACTGCAGTGTCCATGGTGAGAGGTATTTTCTGCCATTTAGTGTTCTCGATACACTCTTCGCACTGAGGATCTCGAAGTATTGAATTCCATAGTGATTTCAGAAATGGAATATCCAAAGCGTGTACCTCCAACCATAAAAAAAAAGAAAAAACAAGTTTCAAATGTGTGTGAAATCTTGTGGGACTTACCGGCTAAAGTCATCTGTCCCTAAGCTTACACACTACTTAACCTAAATTACCCTAAGGACAAACACACACACCCATGCCCGAGGGAGAACTCGAACCTCCGCCGGGACCAGCCTCACAGTCCATGACGCTTCAACCATCATTCGGCGTTCAGAGTCTGTTAATTCCCTTCGTGCGGCCACAGTCACGTCGGATACCTTTACCTATGAACCTCCTGAGCAGAAACGATAGCTCCACCAGTGAGCTGACCTTTTATAGCTTTTGTACGCGATACTACCACCATCTGTATATGTTCATATCCGTGTCCCATAACTTTTTTCACCTCAGTGTAGATAACTGCGCCATCCATAAAGGTCTGACAGTGCTGTTATTATTGTTTTCCTGGTCTTTAATATAGGATGTAACCATTAACATACAGCATAAGCGATAAGGGTCTCAGTACACTTCACTGAAAACGTCTGAAGTTACTTGTACTTCTATCAATGACCCTCCAGCAAACATAACATGCTGCACTCTCTCTATGTAGAAATCCTCAGTGCACTCTGGTACCCCATATCATCGTATCTGTTTTAATAAACGTTGGTGTGGTGCCGAGCCAAAGCGTTTTTGGCAGATGTAATGCTGTAACCTCCAGATGGTTTTCAGGATGTCATGCGACTAAAGCGGGCTTCTGATTTCGCACGAAAGATATTTTCAAAGTAGAGGAGATAATTTAGTTCAGATCCTTAAACTTCCGGAAGACATGTTGTCACATTAGCAGAGACGCGTTGGAAAATTTTCAACGTCGACCTTTTGGAATAAAACAAATCCCCTGCTGAACAAACTGTTAAATATATTGAATAAAAATCAGATAAAAAACAGTGAATGAGTATAGTTGACTTTTTATTACAGTTACCTCTGCACAATGACTCCTAGAACAAAACTTGCATATGCCACAGCAGGAGGCGTGCATTGTACATCTACATCTACATCTACATCTA
The DNA here is from genome assembly GCF_021461395.2 of Schistocerca americana. NCBI lineage: Eukaryota > Metazoa > Arthropoda > Insecta > Orthoptera > Acrididae > Schistocerca > Schistocerca americana. The sequence goes on along the minus strand of NC_060120.1, from coordinate 101,501,665 downwards.
CATGATTACTCTGCAATTCACATTTAAGTGCTTGGCAGAGGTTTCATCGAACCACAATCATACTTTCTCTCTACCATTCCCCTCCCGAAGAACGCGCTGGAAAAACGAACACCTAAACCTTTCTGTTCGAGCTCTGATTTCTCTTATTTTATTTTGATGATCATTCCTACCTATGTAGGTTGGGCTCAACAAAATATTTTCGCATTCGGAAGAGAAAGTTGGTGACTGAAATTTCGTAAATAGATCTCGCCGCGACGAAAAACGTCTTTGCTTTAATGACTTCTATTCCAACCCGCATATCATATCTGCCACACTCTCTCCCCTATTACGTGATAATACAAAACGAGCTGCCCTGTTCTGCACCCTTTCGATGTCCTCCGTCAACCCCACCTGATAAGGATCCCACACCGCGCAGCAATATTCTAACAGAGGACGAACGAGTGTAGTGTAAGCTGTCTCTTTAGTGGACTTGTTGCATCTTCTAAGTGTCCTGCCAATGAAACGCAACCTTTGACTATCCTTCCCCACAATATTATCTATGCGGTCTTTCCAACTGAAGTTGTTCGTAATTTTAACACCCAGGTACTTAGTTGAATTGACAGCCTTGAGAATTGTACTATTTATCGAGTAATCGAATTCCAACGGATTTCTTTTGGAACTCATGTGGATCACCTCACACTTTTCGTTATTTATCGTCAACTGCCACCTGCCACACCATACAGCTATCTTTTCTAAATCGCTTTGCAACTGATACTGGTCTTCGGATGACCTTACTAGACGGTAAATTACAGCATCATCTGCGAACAACCTAAGAGAACTGCTCAGATTGTCACCCAGGTCATTTATATAGATCAGGAACAGCAGAGGTCCCAGGACGCTTCCCTGGGGAACACATGATATCATTTCAATTTTACTCGATGATTTGCCGTCTATTACTACGAACTGCGACCTTCCTGACAGGAAATCACGAACCCGGTCGCACAGCTGAGACGATACCCCATATGCCCGTAGCTTGATTAGAAGTCGCTTGTGAGGAACGGTGTCAAAAGCTTTCCGGAAATCTAGAAATACGGAATGAACTTGAGATCCCCTGTCGATAGCGGCCATTACTTCGTGCGAATAAAGAGCTAGCTGCGTTGCACAAGAAGGATGTTTTCTGAATCCATGCTGATTACGTATCAATAGATCGTTCCCTTCGAGGTGATTCATAATGTTTGAATACAGTATATGCTCCAAAACCCTACTGCAAACCAACGTTAATGATAAAGGTCTGTAGTTCGATGGATTACTCCTACCACCCTTCTTAAACACTGGTGCGACCTGCGCAATTTTCCAATCTGTAGGTACAGATCTATCGGTGAGCGAGCGGTTGTATATGATTGCTAAGTAGGGAGCTATTGTATCAGCGTAATCTGAAAGGAACCTAATCCGTATACAATCTGGACCTGAAGACTTGCCCTTATCAAGGTATCTACTTCTAAGAAACTCATGCTAGCAGCATTGTACTTGCCAAACAGCTGCTTACAATTCAGAAAAGTAACTGAGAGAGCTAAAGAAAGAAACTGGAATCATTTTGACATTGTTGAGTATCATCAGCAATGGAAAGCATTGCAATAGTGGCGCAACAGCTGAAGGTTAAGTCGTAGATAAGGCATAAAAACCGATGCAGTTGTACTTTTTCCAACAGCGCTCCTGCTGGAGGGTTAATTCCTCGAGTAAGCACGTAGGTTAAAGTTTTTATGGTGAGTCATACACTTACCCACCTCCGTGCGTCTATCCAGAAAGACTTGCGCCAGCGGCAGCAACACGAAGAATTTGTTTCTGATGTGGAAACTCACTCGCTCACGACAGTGAGTGTGCTTCGGCGCTGGAGTTGTTTTGGCCGGCAGCCGGCAGCGGCCCGCAGTATACAAACAGATGGGCAGCAGACTTTGGCGGCGCGTGCAACAGACAGCCGCAGAGCCCCGCGTCAGCAGATACGGACAGGGATCCCCAGCCTAAGTGACAACAGCTAATTATACGGGCTGACGTAAGCTGGACGGGCATGCGTCACACGCAGGGCAAATGTTCTGAAATATCCGAACAGCGGCTGCAGCGATTGTGATCTGCACGCTGATGAGGCATCGTCTCCAGTGGCCACCTAGCGGTTGGCATCTGTTCCAGGAGCGAGCTATAAACGCCGTGAATCTTCCCAATCCATCCGTTTTAGTGTTTCATTCACCTTTCAACATGTAGTGTGTGTGTGTGTGTGTGTGTGTGTGTGTGTGTGTGTGTGTGACTACGCGCGTTTATTGATTTCATATCACAAGATTAGGGCCTTCATAAATTTTCTTATAAGTAAACAGACATCCTTAGTGAGTTAACAAAGTAGTATGTGTAGTAAATCAATACCTCCATAATAATAATGTAAGTAGGCTAGGCTGTTTAGGTTTTTATGTTGGTAACGTCACCTAGCGCTCTGTATGAAAATCACTGGCTGTCCTGTGTGCAATCTGTGTCTGGTTTGCATTGTTGAAAAATTTTGTATTGTAGTGGGCAGTTGGACGTGAACAGCGAGTAGCATTGCGCAGTTGGACGTAAGCCGCCAGCAGTGGCGGATGTGGGGAGAGAGATGGCGGAGATTTGAGAGCGGATGATCTGGACGTGTGTCCATCAGAGACAGTAAATTTGTAAGACTGGGTGTCATGGACTGCTATATATATTATGACTTTTGAACAATATTAAGGTAAATACATTGTTTGTTTTCTATCAAAATCTTTCATTTGCTAGCTATGCCTATCAGTAGTTAGTGCCTTCAGTAGTTAGAATCTTTTATTTAGCTGGCAGTATTGGCGCTACCTGTATTGCAGTAGGTAGAGTAATGAAGATTTTTGTGAGGTAAGTGACTCATGAAAGGTATAGGTTATTCTTAGTCAGGGTCATTCTTTTGTAGGGATTATTAAAAGTCAGATTGCGTTGCGCTAAAAATAGTGTGTGTCAGTTTAGTGATGATCAGAATAAGTAAAGAGAGAAATGTCTGAGTAGGTTCAGTTTTGCTCAGCTGTTCGAAAATCGCCGGCCGCGGTGGCCGTGCGGTTCTAGGCGCTGCAGTCCGGAACCGCGGGACTGCTACGGTCACAGGTTCGAATCCTGCCTCGGGCATGTATGTGTGTGATGTCCTTAGGATAGTTTGATTTAAGTAGTTCTAAGTTCTAGGGGACTGATGACCTAAGATGTTAAGTCCCATATTGCTCATCGCCATTCTTTTTGTTCGAAAATCAAACAACGTAAGGGGATTACCAGCACAGTAATTCACTAATTTTTCTAAGAGGACTTTTCATAGCATACTTAGTGAGTTACCAAAGTAGTATGTGTAGTAAATAATAATAATGGTAACAATGATAATAACAGTAATGATGATAGGAAATGTAGTAATCATTACAAAATGCTTAATACATTATTAGAGCATAATAAAGATAATAATTATTATTATTTTTATTTTTATTATTAATATTATTATAGCATTAATACATATAGTAATGAATGTATGACTTTCGGAAATCAGTCTAAGAAATAGTTCAAATGGCTCTGTGCACTAGGGTACTTAACATATGAGGTCATCAGTCCCCTAGAACTTAAAACTACTTAAACCTAACTAACCTAAGGACATCACACACATCCATGCCCGAGGCAGGATTCTAACCTGCGACAATAGCAATACACAATAGAGGTAGATTAGCTGGAGAGTTGGAGGAAAGAAGGAAACAGAGAAGGATGGGGAAACCTTGTATTGAAACTTCCTGGCAGATTAAAACTGTGTGCCGGACCGAGACTCGAACTCGGATGTTGGAAGGTAGGAAACGAGGTACTGGCGGAAGTGAAGCTGTGAGGACGGGGCGTGAGTCGTGCTTGGGTAGCTCAGTTGGTAGAGCACTTGCTCGAGTAAGGCAAAGGTCCCGAGTTCGCGTCTCGGTCCGGCACACAGTTTTAATCTGCCAGGAAGTTCCATATCAGCGCACACTCCGCTGCAGACTGAAAATCTCATTCTGGAAACCTTGTATTCTATAGTAAGGAACTGGGGACCTAGAAACGACGGAGAGGCTTCGTCCCCGCCGTAGCCCGCGGTGTTACACAACCCCACAACAAGCTACAGCAGTCCACCCACTCGACCGCTGGCCCACACCGTACCCAGTGTTATTGTGCGGTCCGGCCCGCAGTGGACCCCCCCTCCACGCTGACTCCCCCCCCCCCCCCCCCCCCCGCTGCCAACCACCCTCCCGCACATAGGGAACGTCTCACACCACTCACACCAGACGAGTGTAACCGCAATGTTTTCGGGGTAGAGTAATTATGGTGTACCTGTTCGTGGAGAAAGTGTTTGCGCAGCAATCGCGGACATAGTGTAACCGAAGCGGAATAAGGGGAACCAGCCCGCATTCGCCGAGGCAGATGGGAGACCGTCTTAAAAACCATCCACATACTGGCCGGCATACCGGACCTCGACACAGATCCGCCGGGCGGATTCGCGCTGGGGACCGGCACGCCTGCCCACCCGGAAAGCAGTGCGTTAGACAGCACGGTTAACCGGGCGGGCTCACCATGGATAGTATTCACAGTGTGCCCGGAATAATGGCTCACCGTCAGACAGCAGGAGGGTTGTCGCAGTCTTCCGAGACGGAAGCTACACCGCTGTTGACAGATAATATTCTGCCGAGTGCAGATTGGTTCTCGATAAGGTGCTCGTTACTGAGTAGTATCTTCAAAAGTCGTATCCCTGAAACAGAGAAGCAGATGGGGAATCAGTGTTGTGCGTAGTTTGATAAATGTCATATGCCCCCTCCCCCCCCCCCCACTCCCCCCTTGTTTCTCAGACGGACACACACACACACACACACACACACACACACACACACACACACACACACACACAATCACAGTGTGTGTGTGTGTGTGTGTGTGTGTGTGTGTGTGTGTGTATATATTCACAAGTATTTATCGTTGATGGAACTGTCCAAATTACTCGACAATAACCTACATAAATTCCGCTCAGCTGTTCAAGAATCATTAAAATTCATACTAACAAGGGAACCTCCCCATCGCACCCCCCTCAGATTTAGTTATAAGTTGGCACAGGGATAGGCCTTGGAAAACTGAACACAGATCAATCGAGAAAACAGGAAGAAGTTGTGTGGAACTATGAAAAAATAAGCAAAATATAGAAACTGAGTAGTCCATGCGCAAGGTAGCCAACATCGAGGAGAATGTTAGCTCACGAGCGCCGGGGTCCCGTGGTTAGCGTGAGCAGCTGTGGAACGACAGGTCCTTGGTTCAAATCTTCCCTCGGATGAAAATTCTAATTTTTTATTTTCAGATAATTATCAAAGTTCAGCCACTCACACATAATCAACTTCGCTCTCCAAAATTCCAGGACATGTTCAGATTTGCTTGGACATACACAGAATTTGATGGTCTACGCACAGAAACATTTGAAAACGTAAAAAAACATATGTTTTGACAGAGCACAGGGAAAACTGTGCGACTCTGAAACTATTGCTTTCATTTGATGCAGTTTATGTGACAAACTCTTATGTTTTCCTCACTTTTTTTGGAGTGATTATCACATCCACAAGAAAACCAAAATCGGGCAAGGTAGAAGAATCTTTTTACCCATTCGCCAAGTGTACAAGTTAGGTGGGTCGACAACATATTCCTGTCATGTGACGCACATGCCGACACCAGTGTCGTATAGAATATATCAGACGTGTTTTCCTGTGGAGATATCGGTTGACCTATGACCTGGAGATCAAATGTTTTCGGTTCCTATTGGAGAGGCACGTCCTTTCGTCTACTAATCGCACGGTTTTGCGGTGCGGTCGCAAAACACAGACACTAAACTTATTACAGTGAACAGAGACGTCAATGAATGAACGAACAGATCGTAACTTTGCGAAAATAAAGAAAGTAAAAGTTTCACTCGAGGGAGGACTCGAACCAAGGACCTTTCGTTTCGCAATTGCTCACTCTAACCACGAGACAACGGCGCTCGTCTGCTATCGTTTTCCTTTATGTTGCCTATGTTACACATGGACTACTCAGTTTGCTTATTTTTTCATAGTTCCACACAACTTCTTCCTGTTTTCTCGATTGATCTGTGTTCAGTTTTTCAAGGCCTATCCACTGCGTCAATTATTACTAAATCTGAAGGGGGTGCGATGGGGAGGTTCCCTTGTAAGTAACCAGTGTACCCTTACTAACATTCTCCTATTTTCCCGTCCTATGCGTAAGAGAGCAAGGTAAATGGCTCTAAGCACTATGGGACTTAACATCTGAGGTTATCACTCCCCTAGACTTAGAACTGCTTAAACCTAACTACCCTAAGGACATCACACACATCCATGCCCGAGGCAGGATTCGAACCTGCGACCGTAGCGGTCGCGCGGTTCCAGACTGAAGCGCCTAGAACCGCTCGGCCACACCGGCCGGCAGAGCAAGGTAATTGTGACTATCAAGGAAGTGGTTAGTGTGTAAATGTGTACTACTTTTTACACACCAAAAATTACCGGCTCCTGAATTGAAACGATTGTGTTCTGTAATCAAAGTACTGACAATATGTCGAGGATAGAGGTTACCTAGTGTGTTAGCAAATAAATCCACCTACACAGCCGAGAGACAGAAGCTGTTTTTCAGTGTTATGTATCTTCTGACTTCACCATAACAACGATGCTTGAAAATAAATATTGTCACCTAAATCGCTCAACAACCCGTTCTCACCAAAATACGTCCACTATTTTTTTCTATGTTGTGTGTTTTTCCTAGCAATATTTCCTTCCAAATGTCAGAAAAATTTATGTGAGGAAAGCTACCAGTGAACTCACTTTTACAAAGTGCCGCAAGCAATTGGAAAGCAGCCCCAGTTATTTTATACTTCCAGTATTTTTTTGGATTCAGGTATGTCGCTTGCCATAAATTATAGCTCTCATTTCATTACCTACTTTGACATTTACGTTCTTATGTTAGAAAACTGTATTAGGTGGAACGAACCTAAAACGATTTGGTTTTGTGTTCGTTCAACATTGCGCTGCCATAGCTGTAAAACACTATCTCAGCGGCCGTTAAGGAATGCTTCAATTTCCAGTACCCGTTACGTTCGCTGAAGATCTTCAGGTGGACTACATTATAAAGTAACAGAGACATGCGAATTCTCATGGGTGTCTAGGACCTTGCTGCGTGCTTTGCTACAAACGAAAACAGTTTCAGTAGCAGAGCTGTCACGTCAAGTTTCATTACAGAATAGTAATGAGTACAAATGCCACTGTAACATTGTATACAGGAACACGTAGACGCTTGTTTTTTATTTTCTTCTGTAATTATGAACCTCATGCAGCCAAATAACACGCCGGTTGTTCTGTGCAGGACACATGTGAATTACGTGAATAGACAAGAAACTGCAACTGAAAATGATCTAAAAGAGCCGGAATATGTTGAGTCGAAAAAAAGACATATTACCATTGCAATATTCCTCATTAATTAGATGCTATAAAGAGATAGCTGTGCTGGTATACTTTCTGTAGTAGATTGTACATGGTCTGCAGATTTGGCGGAAATCGTGTTGCACACCAATAGCTTCTATGAAGAACTTCCTACAGTTTGCACTTTTACCAGTCGTCATCAGGCACGAGAAGTTTCTCAGTCGCAGTATATTTTCTATCTCACTCAACAGTACATCGAAAGCATTAACTGTAATAATTGTGTAGACATTAAACATTGCTTAGACGATTCATTATATCATTAACATCGTGGTACGTATGAAGACCCCAAAACTTTTCGAATGCCATCTCTGTTATCCGTCTCAATCACGACCCAAAAGTGGATCAGATGTCTAACAAGATTTTATTCAAACTAATTTATGTCTCCATGTGTTGGATACAGTATACTAAAAGATTACAGTGTTAATAAATTTTTTCGTTTTCGTATGTAGAAGCAGAGACCTCAGGCAGTCACAGAGGGTGTAAGTATTTCTTTTTTAAAACGACTGTAATTAAATTTCATTCCTACTATGAAACTAAAAGGTTTTTCTCGTACTATTCGGGAAAACAGGGCATATCTCCGTATAAAGGTTTCATGTGTTCTTAGCTAGTCTACTCTACTCATCGATCCTTCTCATTCACATAGTCACTTTAAAACTATGTAGGAACCACGTTTGTGGTACATATGGATGACATGTTGTACGTCTATAACCAACTAGACATTAATTTTGAACGTAAACCAAGGTCGCAGTTACAGAGAGACAGAAACACTTAGCCACCTGATTGAAAAAGAGAAAAACCCAACTGATCAAAATCCGGCCCTCAACATTTGGATACAACTCTCGATTTGAATAGGCATACTCAAACTGTAGTGCAACCATTCTGTGTGCAAACTGTGTAGAATATAGCCGTCTTGGTGGACATTCAGTGTACCAGTCTGCGAAATTTTCAGTTTTAGGAATTTGGTTTTTTTTTCAGTTAATTAACGCGGTAGGCTGGCAAGAGAGGGACTTCCAAAAAGATGGAACTGGCTGTTGAGAGGTCCAGCCGATTACAGACTCCTGGTCAGTTCGGCCAAACATCACGTGAGCTGATTGTGAACCAGAGGGGATCCTTGATCAGAATTTTTGGGAGAGATTTCCAGCTCCAGCTTATACCCCACATTCAATGGAGACTGCTCTAATTAATATGTCCCCGACAAGAGATATGAAATCCTCCAGAGCGTGTAAGTATATCTGTTTGTGCGAACACAGTACGTCGATGACTTGCCCAACACGTGCGGTTTACCCGACAGAAGCGCCTGTTTTGAACGTTGCAGCTTAAGCATGAAATCCCTCACCTCTGCAAAATTCTGGTTAACCATATGTGTTTTAACAAGGTGATAAAATGAATTGTCATTTTCGGGAAGATAAATAGTGCACATACACTTGAACTTACACAATCCTTCATAGGGCTTCTTGACTGTACCGTCATAAAAATGTTGTAGTAGTAAATCATCCACTTCGTCGAATGCTGAGTACTAACTACGTCACGCCTTGTGGAATAGAATCATTTGTTTTCTTTGTGCGTTGAAGATGCACCGCAGTGGGCGTTAGGAAACCGCCTGCGACAGATTCTGGTACTAAAATCCTCCAATGACGTCGTGGGGAAAGCTTCTGACGCAAACCGGACGACCGTGTGCGTTGCAGGCCTGTAATAATAATCAGCCAGTGCAAGACAACATCGTGATAGAATTTGTGTTTCAGAGTACGGTTAGCTTTGGGTCCCCAAAATAAATTACTTGTTCGTGCAGTTAATCATTTACTTTTGAATGTACTGCACTGATGTTACGACCTAAGGAAGGATCAGTTCGATTGTAACTGTGTATTTATTCTAGAGAATGTTTAATAGTATGTTGATGACAGTAAAGCGCATTTTATCATACAAATACATCAACTACTCGAAAATAAACAGAACAGAACAAACACAATTTGCTACACTGTGTGTATAACCTGGTGATACTAAACACGGCTTCTAATATGCTGAGATAATCAATATAATTTCTTTTCTTAATAACCTTTATAATTATTATTTATTATTAATTTTTATTATTTGTCGTGATGTTCATTCTCAGTTATACAGAACTGAACCACAAATACGCATACAGGAGGTGATTCCTGACAAGAAAAGCAATGATGTTTTGTTCAACTTTCTATACATATAGAGTGAACATTAATAAAGCCGACAAATTGCAGAGACGAATTCCTGACGAGAAATGAAGCAAAAACGGTCTTATGAACATGTGCCAGGAAATGGACGGTGTGCGTGTAGCGACAACCAGAACACAATACATAGCTACGTCGCATCCACCTTACAACAGATGTTCAAAGTGGCCCACATGGGATGCACGAACGCGTTCACACATAGCGTCATGGATTGCCGCACTCTTCCGCGCGTTCCGGCCTCTCTCCGAATAGCGTCACTAGCGTCGTGAACATGCTGCTTAGCAGACTACACATCAGGAAGTGGTTCAACATAAACAACGCTTTTCAAATACCCCCAGAGGTAAAACTACAGGGCTTTAGGACACGCTAAAGGGCGTCCGCTTCTTATACGACGTCTAGGGAAGGTGTTGCTGAGGTGTCGGCGAATTTTAGTGCGGAAGTGGGGTGGTGCTCCACCATTCAGAAACCACGGAACCTGTCGTATTGCCAAAGACAAATTCGCAAGCAGCTCAGGCAGAATATCCCTTGGAGAGCCAGGTACGTTCTCTGTCGGGACGTTATGGAATAATAATCGGTCCAAGCATGTGGTCGCCAAGAATATATGCCCACAAATTGATGTTGAACCTATGCTGATGAGAGGCCCCAACCATTCCCCGAGGATGGTCTGCAGTCAACAGGTGACGATTCTGCAGGCTGACGATGCCATTTCTGGTAAAGGTTGCTTTGTCGGAAAAGAGGACTGATGACAGAAATCCCACTATTGTGATGTTCTGGTCCAATAACTACCGACAAAAACCTTGCCGTAGAGAGAAATCCGCCAATGTTAATCCTTGCACTCGTTGCAGGTGACAGGGATAGTAGAGATTGTCAGGCAGAATACACATTACCATACTTTGGCTTACATCATGTTGGCGAGCGACTTCTCTGGAAATTGCACTACGGTGTGTCCCAGTATCCTGTAGAACCTGATTCTCAGATCTAGGGTACGCACAGTCTGCCGCCTAACAGCAAGTTCGTCTGTCTGAAAGGATCCGTGATGACACAAACGACCGAAAAGGACTTGGAATGTTGTGTGATGTGGCCGGTGTCTTTCAAGGTATTTGGTTCAAATGGCTCTGAGCACTATGGGACTTAACGTCTGAGGTCATCAGTCCCCTAGAACTTAGAACTACGTAAACCTAACTAACCTAAGGACATCACACAACACCCAGTCATCACGAGGCAGAGAAAATCCTTGACCCCGCCGGGAATCGAACCCGGGAACCCGGGCGCGGAAGCGAGAACGCTACCGCACGACCACGAGCTGCGGACTTTGAAGGTATTTTGTTTGGTATAGCGGTGTTGCCTCTCCACCGTTTCCACCTGCCCGGCCGTACACAAACCATTTCGGGTTGTTCCCGACATGAACACCGGACCACTCTGCTGCTTACAGTAGGCTATGTCAATACACAGCGTGCACCATACAAAAAAAAAGGGTTCAAATGGCTGTAAGCACTATGGCACTTAACATCTGAGGTCATCAGTCCCCTAGCCTTAGAACTGCTTAAACCTGACTAACCTAAGGACATCACACACATCTATGCCCGAGGCAGGATTCGAACCTGCGACCGCAGCAGCAGCGCAGTTCCGGACTGAAGCGCGTAGAACCGCTCGGTGACAACGACCGGCGTGCAATATACAAGGAACACACGGAACGCGGTCTGAGGCACCTTCATTCGTCAGTGCCACCTGCCGTGGCAACGATACATTTTCGGATACAAGGTCATAGGACCTTTTTCCTCAGTTTCCACTCAGGAATCCGTCTTTGCAGTTTGTCGTTTATATTAATGTTCACTTTGTATAAGGAAATGTCTTCACTGCTTGACTGACTCGACATCGCCCAGCCGAAACTGTAAACGACAGAAACTTGAATCCAAAGAGCGTGTTGATAATATACTGTAGTAATAGTTTCGGAAGGGATTTTTAGTAATTCTTGCCCTAAGGGGTTGAAACAGAGGATAAAAGGTTTTTTGAAAGTACGTCGTTCCTCGGTTAGAAATAATAAAATACGTGTTTCTCAAATTTTTTGAATTTCAATCCCTAAGGGGTTGCCATAGAACCCGTAAAGTGCTTTTATTTTATTTTAGCTACATGTATGGAAACTGATATTAGACTTCTAGGTCGGAAATGAAACAATACATGTTTCAGTATTTTTAAAAATTTAACCCGTAAGGGGGTGAAATAGGGGAAGAAAAGTTTTATGAAAATATTTCACTATCAAAGCAGAATCGCTGTTTGGTTAGAAACTTAGAAGCTGTTGCTGTTTGTGAACCAAACAAATGGTTCAAATGGCTCTGAGCACGATCTGAGGTCATCAGTCCCCTAGAACTTAGAACTACTGAAATCTAACTAACATAAGGACATCACACAAATCCATGCCCGAGGCAGGATTCGAACCTGCAACCGTAGCAGTCGCGAGGTTACGGACTGAAGCGCCTAGAACCGCTCGGCCACCACGGACGGCTGAACGAAACAAAGAAATCAATTTAACAATAACCGCAACAAATCGATTGTGTCAGAATTGCATAGAAAAAGAAACGGATCGTTAATACATTAGTTTTTCAGTAGGCGTAATATATGTTTATAAAATTATTTTTGTTCTCATTGCAGTGTGTAAGGGGTCCATAGGCCCTTACTATAAATTTGCACTCGGCACAGGTCGATAGGTCAAACAATCGATTGTGTCGTGTTGCGAGAGCGAGTGTGGAGTTGCACCAGTTGCCATGTTGCGGGTAGAGGTGTGTGGAAGCCAGCTGTTGTAATGCAAGGCTTTAACGACAAAGGGAGTTGCCATCGCCGTGGTTTAACCCCTTTGTAGTAGAATAATATCGGGAAGGTGAAGAAGTATTATTACGAAAGTGATTAGTGACATTCTAGTGCCGATATTTTGGTTTCGCGTCTACCGCGCCGGCATCATTTTGGATTGCAGTGTTGGATTGCAGTGTTGGATTGCAGTGATGGATTAGCGTGTGACGATAATGAAAAACGAAGAAACCTGTGCTGAGATTAGCCGTAATTAGATATGTATGACGAAGGCAGTGGTTGTCTCCTCCTTTTGTGTTTTCGAGACGAATATAGGTTTGTGATTAGTGAAACTGTGTTGGTGTTTTTCTTGTTACCAGACATTTCATTATTACAGCATTGAGAAGGACGAACTGGAAAGCAACAACTTCCGTAGCAGCCAATTCCGATTGCCTGCCCTATTAGGTACACGGTCACATTAATAATAATTATTGGGCTGCTATTCGATCAGATCAGGTCGGTTAAAATAAACGGAGGTGTTACAAGTGCTAACTAATCACTACTGATAAAAAAACAGATACCACGTTTAGAAGTGACTGCATGTACAGGAATATCGATTACAAATTCGTTTAGAGAAAAACAAAAGTATTTGAGCAGACCCTACAGTCTACACGAGTGAAGCAACGATTGCTAAGCTAGTCACTATACATTGAAATTGCACATAAATAGTGAGATAGCTTTATGCGCACATACAGATGACGGTAGTACCCCGTGTACAATATATAAAAGGGCAGTGTATTAGTGATCATTCGTTCTCAGGTGTTTCATGTCAAAACGCGTCCCACATGATTATTGGCACGCGATGACAATTAACAGACTTCGAACGCGGAATGGTGGTTGTAGCTACACTCATGGTCATTCCATTTCGGAAATCGTTAGGGAATTCAATATTCCCAAATCCATAGTGTTGAGCGTGCCGAGAATACCAAATTTCAGGAATTAATTCTCACCACGGACAACGCAGTTGCCGACGGCCTTCACTTAACGACCTAGAATAGCGGTGTTTGCGTACAATTATGAGTGCTAGCAGACAAAACAACACTGTGTGAAACAATCCCAGAAATCGATGTGGGACTTACGATGGACGTATCCGGTAGGGGAGTGCATCGAAATCTGGCGTTAATGGGCTACGGCAGCAGGCGAGAGACGCAAGTGGCTTGGCTAACAGCATGACATCGCCTGCAGCGCCTTTCCTGGACCAGCGACCAGCATCAGTTGCATTGGTTGACTGGAAAAATGTGGTGTGGTCAGATAAATACCGATTTCTGTTCAAATGGCTCTGAGCACTATGGGACTTAACATCTATGGTCATCAGTCCCCTAGAACTTAGAACTACTTAAACCTAACTAACCTAAGGACATCACACAACACCCAGCCATCACGAGGCAGAGAAAATCCCTGACCCCGCCGGGAATCGAACCCGGGAACCCGGGCGTGGGAAGCGAGAACGCTACCGCACGACCACGAGCTGCGGGCCCGATTTCTGTTGCTGAGAACTGATGGTAGTGTTCGAGTGTGGCGCAGACCCCACAAAGCCATATGCCCAACCTCCATAACGGTGTGGACTGTATTTACATGTAATGCACTTGGTTCTCTCGATGTTCGGCTACTATGAATCCCATAGAGTACTTCTGAGACGTAATCGAAAGGTCAGTTCGTGCACAACATCCTGCACCGGCAACACTTTGCAGTTATGGGTGACTATAGAGGCAGCATGGCTCAACAATTCAGTTAGGGACTTCCAACGACTTGTTGAATATATACGAAGTCGAGTTGCTGTACTTGATCGGGCAAAAGGAAGTTCGGCAAGATATTAGGATTTATCCCATGTCACCTCAATTTATATACGGAAATGGACGGTGAGTCACCGGTGAATGTATTAGCACTGGGACCTTATATTACACATCACATGGTATTATTTTCTTCCAGTTTGCCAGAACTTCTCAAGGTAGATGACACTGGAAGCGATGGAAATGTTCACACGTCGCATTACGGATTGCCTCACTCTTTCGAATGTTCTAGACTGTAGCTGAATAGCGTCGTAGACTACACTGAAACTCTGTTGGAGGGCGTGCAACATCAGCAGCTGGTTCAGCACACGTAAGAGGTTTCAGATAATCCTATAAGTAAAACCAATATGGGATTTACGTAGGTGAATGAGACGGAAAATCACGGATTCCTCATAGTCCTATTCATGTCCTGGGGAAGGTGTTGTCGGGGTGTTGCTAAACTGCGATGCGGAAGTGGAATGGTGCTCCATTACACATCAGCCTCATTAACTGTCATATGGATGAAAGAACTGTAACGACAGCGTCAATTTTGGAAGTTACTGTCAAAAAAGCAGTTCAATTGCAGCAATATGTGGCGCGAGTACGCATGCGCAGAGGCGATTTCATAAACGAGCTTGTTTATCTACCATAAGGGGGACAGGCCGTAGCGCACGATCATGGCGATGTCTCTGAAAAGCACTTCAACTAAAAACTGGCTTGAGAATAGTTTCCACATCACTGCGCTAAGAAGGTGTTGATTTTTACATGCCTGGAAGTAACATATCGGCACAAAAGACGTGTCATTAATCGCCATATACACTCTTTGGCTCTAGCACGGTGATGCCGAGACCAAGCAACTCCGCACTGCGCCTTGGGTCAGGGAGCGGCCGAAAATGGGTTGCCATCTCCACAAGAGGAGCTCACCAGTTTATGTCCGCAATCTTGCACGTGGAGCAGTACAACCGTCTGCAGGCACTTCAGCAGCAGAAGGTTTTTTGCTTCTGAGAGCAGCGGTTCGTGGCCAGTGCAGTACCACAGCCATCTACCCGCTTCTCTTCTTTTGGCAGTGGATCTCAGAGAATCCGGACAAAGGTTGGCGTAGGTGGCAGTCCTCGCTCCCGACCGCGCAGTGCAAAGTGAGACATGAGCTGCTGAGTGAGCAATCAGTGGAAGCAAAGTGGGACGCTGATGCCATCCGCACAGCACGCCGCCGCGGCCATCAGCAGCTGACAGAACGGTCGACAGGGAACGCGGCAGGAAGGGGCGTGTCCGTGGCATCGCAAAACTTTTATCATTGTAGCGCAAGAATGAATAAAAGATGTTTCACTTTGCAGCTGAGTTTCCCTAGCCACCAATGGCCATCACTGTCGCCTTGGCACCCCGCCACTACGTCACCTGTACTCTGTAGTGGGCCCGCTCTCCCCGAGTGGCTAAAATACAGTTTAACGAAAGAGACACACCATTCTGAAAGGATTCGAAATTCGTATGCCCGTTAAGGCGTTGTGGCAAAACATGTAGACCAAATAGTTGGTGGCCAATAGCACCTGGCTAAATCGTTGCTGATGCAAGAATTCAAACATTCCTCGATGATTTTCTATAGACCGCTCATAACGATTGTGTCGATTTGTGACGCTACGTCAACCAATGGTCGCATCATGAGTGAAGACTACCGGTGAAAAAATTCCATAGTGACTCTGATTAGTTGCTGCTGTTTCAGTCATCAATCTTATGATTTGATGCAGCCCACCACAAGTTACCTCTGAGCCAATCTCTTCATCCCAGAGTAGCGCCAGAACGCATCATCCTTAAGTATTTTTAAGACAAAATCCATACTCTGTCTTCCCCTCTAGATTTTCCCACTACAGTTCCCTCAAGTCCTATGGAAATTATAACACTAACATGCCGTGAAACAAGCTAATGTTACCCTGTGAGAGAATTTCGAATTATGACCTTGCGTGTATCTAATAGACAAAGGTATCGGACTATAATTTTGAATATGGTGAAATTAACAGAAAAACCAAACAGACTTTAGCCTTGGGAGTTAATGAAAATGGTAAAAATCATATATGAATGAAAAAATGAACGGTCGCCAGCCCAATTAGGCATATAAATTTGAAATATATGTTTACGAAAATTGAACATTGATTATTAAAGCTTCTTACGTTGGTATTTCCCTTTGAATAGCGCACAGGATACAAACTGACACAGGGCACTCTGACCTGTGTGTAGCAGCAGTTATCAATAACGCACGCACCAGTAATTATGGAAAGAAAATTTGCACCAAACTCATACAGCTACACTCAAGCTCATTACTTAAGCCAATAATGTTACTACATGAAGTGCAGAACTAAATTGTGACATGAGGAGCTTCTATCTTAACTGACATAAAAAAACACAAATAAAGATGAATAATATCATAAATACACTGTTTATAATCCTCTACATCTATCAGTTTTCCTTAGAAGCAGTAATAGTATAATATTTTTTCTAATATGTGGAGAATATAATGGGGACCCATAAACTAGTATAGTGTCACTAGTCAAGCTCTATGATTATTTCAGTATAAAAGACTAATTCAAGCAAAGCTAATCCTTCACTTCCCTTGGAGTAGTTCATAATTTACTTTGCAAACCAAAAATTTAACACTGAGCTCAATTAACTTCGAAAAAGCAAACATTCGTGATAGAAATCAAAACACCGCTATTTTTAAAATGAACTCAAGTCATTTGTCTTTTTACCACCTGTGAAGCAGGTATTTTAGACAATAACATTTACACAATCTGGCACTGTATTCCTGCAAAGCTCTACTTTGCAAAAAACTAAGAGTGCTTTAGCAAAATTCCATCTAACTTCACTTTTGTGGTTCTAACTATAACTTTTGTACTTCTTTTACATTTCACAAACAAAAAAAAACACTTTCAAACACTTGAATGAAATATCTGTTTATTTAAAACAGGATACTCGGTTTTAGTAGCACTTAGGAGGGGACCTTAGATAGATTTGTGATCAGGACAGAAGATACGGTTCCGAACACAGATTTATAGCATTTTCATTATTATTAAAACCACTCAGGCAAATTAACTGGTCCATGCCAAATACATATCTGAATGTTTGAAGTTGGCGAAACAGTGGCGAAGATTTGGTGGCAATCGACATCGCGGCTAACTGTACTCATGGCTCTTGTTCGAATTCTCTATAAAATCTCTTCTTGGAGTCGGATTTTCAACATATTAGAGCCATTACTTTTTCCCGAGATTACCAAATAGTAGCCAGATCCACATCCGAGGCAAAAATCCTTTGCAAAGCAGCTTCCAATTGCCTCTCTTGGCACCATCGAAGTGTACCGTGCTACGGCTGGCCACTTAATGCGTACTGTTCACACCAAGGAGCGGCCCAGTTCGACCACCAAAACCGCCTTTTTACATCGTGCAATGCCACTTCTGTTGCGGAGGGACTTCCCTACATCTTTTTTGTGTTACAAATACAAGTGCCCGAAGCATGAACCAGCTTTCAACAAAGATTGTATTTGTTATAATCACACACATATAATAATAATTTATCCTTTTAACAACTCCTTTTGCTTTTTTCATATATACATTACAAAATTCTAAATTTCTTGTCACAAATCAATGACTTTAACTGACAAAGAATACACATTCCATAACTGAGGATGCACAGTTACATAATACAAACCTATTTCTAATCGATATAAGTGTTACAAAGTTAATTCTTAATGTCTTGAACCATATCCCTTCTTATTGTCAAAGTGTTCCAGATGTTCTTCTCCCCACCGGTTCATCTTTTTTTATTATTCGTGTTGATCATTGAGGTTGAAGTCCACAAGAAGTTTCATCAAGACCACTTCAGCGTTCCAAACAAGAGAAGCTACAGCAAAGAAATAACTGTATATTTCTCGACTAGAGAACAATTCGATCTGGCCACCCCCTTTGGAAACACTCCCAACAAGGCACGAAGACAACTCATTCATTTGGAGGTCAGTCAGTCACCTTTGATCTGGAGTTGTAAGATACAGGAATAGCATCCAGAAGTGCCACTTCCCTGTAGATACCGCCAATTGTGTCTGTGGAGAATAAAATACCACGGAACACATTCTGGTCTGTCGGTTTTGACCTGTATCCTGCACAGAAGATGTTCTGATAGCGACTCCGAGCGCCGTTGATGTTGCAAGATTTTCGGCAACAGCGATAGAGCTCAATAATTATTTCTATCTTTTGTTTTTAATGGTATTGATACTTCAAAGCACGTTCTAATTTCTTATCTTATCAGTTCTCCTTACTTCCAACATTTTTCCATAGCATTACTGCTCAAACGCTTTGATTTTCTTCATTTTGTATTCCGACAATTCTTGATTCACTTCCATTCAATTCTGTGCTCCAGACGTACATCCTCAGAAACTTTCTCCTAAAATCAGGCCGAGGTTTGTTACTAGTAGGCTTCTTTCGGACAGGATGTGCTGATCTGCTTTTTATGTCCTCCATCTTGTGTTATTCTTCATCCTTAACTTCGTCTGCTCTGTGATCCTCTCATCTCATTTGTGCCACTCCTCCCTACTTTCGTTTTTCTTCAGTTTACTTTCAATTCGCATCCTGCACTCATTAGATAGTTCTTTCCAGCCAACAGATCAAACAGTTCTTCTCTACTTTACAATCTGTGAATTTTATCATTGATACCTTTCACTGGTAATTGTAATCCCACTCATGACCATTTGTTTTATTTCCGCATTGATTCTTGGTGTATAGACTGAACAGTAGTGGCGAACAACTGAGATCGTGTATTTATCGTTTCTAACGGAAATAATTCGTCCTTAGCCTTCCATTCTCACTGTTGCCTCTTGCTTCTTGTACATGTTATACATTATCCTTTTTCTTGAGAATTTCGAATATCTTATGCCTTTTTGCATTGACGAAAACTTTCATTAGTTCGACAAATGCTATGAATTTATCTTTATTTTTCGTAAGTCTTGCCTCCAACTTTATCATCACCTAACAGAATTTCAGTTTTCTTTTTCATTACTGTGCATATAATGCTTGTCAACAACATGGCGACAAGAGATGGGACAGTTCTCAGTCTTATCAGCCCTTTCTATCTTGGTTTGTGTTGATGATATTTTTCAGCAGGTCTCGATGGTATTTCTCCTGACTCTTGAATTTCCGTTTAACTGCCACTTCCCGCAGCTATCTTAGAAATTTCGAATGAATGTTAGCTATGTTTTCCACCTTTCTTGATCTTATGTGATCCAAAATTCTGTCCTATTTCTTTTTCTATCACGTCATGAGGGTGTTCGACACTTTCGCAGACGTTAATTGTTATTTTAATAGTATCGATTCTTCACGATATACCATGCTCGCTGGCCAGTTGGCTATAGCATGCAGTGGGTTGGTCTCCATATCGAACAGAACATGTTCCAGGACTGGTGTTCGAACGACAAACGATTATCCACGTTGGTCATCCATCTGGACAGGCACGTCCATAACAAACACCGGAAAATGCACGCAGAGTTTTTGTGAGTAAGGTGGTGCTTTCTGTCAGATAAATGGCTTGTTAAATCCGATCGGCCTCTCAACTTTCCCAAGTGCTTATCCGTAGATTAAGACAACCTTATCTGATTGCTGAAATTAATAGCGGAACATTCTGCATCCTCTTAACGAATATTGCTCAACAAGTCATCTGGAGAGTAATGTTGTTCACCGTGATACGTATTTCGGCAAATATGCATGAATGCAATAGAAAATTAGTATCATGTTATGTATAATGTAAAATACTAGTTGCCTTATCACAGAGTAAAATGGCTCTGAGCACTATGCGACTCAACATCTGAAGTCATCAGTCCCCTAGAACTTAGAACTACTTAAACCTAACTAACCTAAGGCGTCACACACATCCATGCCCGAGGCAGGATTCGAATCTGCGACCGTAGCGGTCGCACGATTCCAGACTGAAGCGCCTAGAACCGCTCGGCCCCACCAGCCGGCTATCACAGAGTCACCGACCATTTTCAGACATATATTGATATGGACATTCTTGCTCCCTTTTCATGTCAGGAAACACATCCTGAAGTTAGTGGTCTTACTTAATATTCCTTCAGTACATCTTCAGCCATCTCACCACATACCACACATCTCATATTTTGTGCTCTCCTGGTGACTGTCATTCGATGAAGGCTATGACAAATTTTGAGAAACGCAATTTGTCCACTGAGCTTTTATCAGTAAGATTTTGCTTCATGTTTATAAACAAATATGACTGTACAGACAACAAGAAATTGTGGCATACAAAATGTGAATCATATAATGTTCTTCGATAAACTTCGGACAAACTTCTGTTGAGCGTCATATCTGGACACTTCATAAATTCAGGACATACTTTGCGACATCTGATCCGGCTTTCAAGAAGAAAGGAAGTTCAGTGTTTGACATACGATGGTCATTAGATAGAAAGTAAAGTATTCATCACATGTGATCAAGAAAACATAGTGAATCAGAAATTTATTGCGACACAATTAACCCAACGGTCTGCGGTTGTGGTGAGCTCGTAACCAATAATTAAAGAAAACAATATCTTTTGAATGTAAGACTGAAAAGCTACTGCGGATCAAGCTTAGTGTTCTCTCAAGTTACTAAGCAAAGTTCACAACAGAAGTTTTTGCACAAAAGGAGCGGGAATTAGAGTCCAGAAGGTACTACCACAGTCTTAGTCCAAAACTAAGTTCGGCACAGCCGGTAACAACGAAGAGTGAAGATAAATATAATCCGCTGGTAGAAGGCCTCTAGAAGGAAATAAACACTGTTTTGAAAGGTAACTGGTTAGTAAGCACACAAAGCCTCCACTAGAAAAAGTTGAAGTCCCAACAGGACAGATCCAAGGTTACATGCTGAACGCTCTGACTCAGTCAAAGTTGAAATCCCCGAATGACGTCCAGTATTAAAGTTCAGTAAGAATAAAAGATGTTCACGTCCAGTGCATACGACAACAAAGTCCAGAGTTCTAACAAGTTTGCTCTCAGAAACACTAACATGAAGCTCGGAGTCATCGCTGCGCTGGCTGCTATGTGTCTTCCCAATTGAAGGAATGCGACTACATCTGCCTCGTACCCCAGGAAGCCCACTCGGAATCAAATGGCATTCAGAGCCCTCGCTCTGGCTTAAATATAGCTCTGGTTCTTGGATACGGCTGGTTCTCTTTCCAAACACGTGGTCTGTGAAAGGAACCGGTTAATGGGTCCATTTGACTCTGTAGGGCTTGGGTTTTCTACTGGTGGCTGTGTGGAACATTGCAGCTTTCGTGTGTCGTCTGCTAGGAACGCGACTGTCCTTGTAACTCCGCTGTAATGTGGGTTGCTGGTAGATTAGGAGTAACCTCCAGATACAGCAGGAAGCATTAGCCAACTGAATGAACGTGAGGAAGAAAATTGGCTTTTCAGGGGACTTGGCTAGGTGTTTCGATGGAGTGTTGAACGTCGGTAGTTTCGTATATGAGTTCACCACTACGTTCAGTGAAAAAACTTGATGAACATTAGAATGTATAAACAATTTTCCGTAGCTGAAACGTATGCAAACCTTACACCAGGCACATGACAACACCTAACTCAATACAGAGGACGACTGGGTGCATTCATTAACAAAATGGGACAACATTCATTTCAAAAGTTATTAAATACAAGATTTTTGGAGGTTCATATTTAACGATATACACGCAAAATAGTTAAACTCAGTACACCATTTAACTCTACATTTCAATTTGTATATCCCCAAGATCAAAATCTCTTACTTTTTCTGCATTATTTATGAACAAAAACACACAAACTTCTTATATCGTGAAGACATTTCACTGACAAAGTTTGTAAGTATCGATGTACTGAGTAACTCGAATAAAATATAGCTGTAATACGAAGAAGATAGAAGGAATTACCAGTTACTTCATTAGCGGCACTGAGCTTACCGCCACTTACTTTTCTTCTACAAAACCTTTTCAGATTTTCTAGTTTCTAACTTCTGACGTTCCATGCTTAGACTGGTAGAATGTTATCTCGCCGTCGGTTATTCACCTCTCTCTTGGCAGGCCACTCCCGGAGATCAGAATAGGGGACTAGTCCGAAATCTTTCTCCAGTGGAGATATCATCATGACACTTTTTCATTTGCAGGCCACATACCCTGTGAATACAAATTATGTATCTTTAATGCAGTGGTGTCCATTGCCTTCTGCATTCCCGTGATGTTGGTCTCTGCTGATTCTCCCGCCTTTTCGGGGCACTTTACATCCCAAGGGATGCTGCCTGCTCCTCCACTCTCTTTGACAAGGCCGCTGACAGGAAGAGGGTGACTTTTTATGACGGAAATCTTCGGCTGCCATTCATGATAATTTTCTTTTCATACTTTAAGCGTGGTTGGGTTCGAACCCGGGACGAAGGAAATTTTTGACTGCTAGTCAGGTACACTTCTCCTAGACCAGGTACACGCCATATGACTGAAAAATTGGTTTCGCGACCAATAATCAGCGAATAACACCTCTCGGATAATACAACTGAAAGACTGCGGAGGTCTGCTCCGTATTAACAGATTTGCAGTCCATCGCTGTAATATTCCTGTAGGACACCACAGATAGGCAGACCTCTGGTCACCGAGTAACTATTACGTGAGAAGTACGTGTAACACTGGGTTCGGTGCGGATTATGGAATTGACTTGCTTGGCAACATAGACAGCAATTACATAAACGATTAGTTACGGCTCTCCATGAGGAATTATGCAATCTGATAATTCTGCAACACAGTGTCCCGAAATATAACTGTCAAGCGGGCCCTCGTATTAAAGTACAACTATTCATAACAGCCTTTTTCTCTAAATCGGAGTGCATAGATTTGTGAAATATCCTTAGTTATGAAAATAATAAACCGGACCAGGACTCATGCCCCGGTTGTCGACTTTCACTGAAATTTCTCTGATCTAAAGAGGTATTCAGGCTCCAATCACGAACTGCTATCAAAACTCTGATTCTACCACTGGCTTCCGCACATTCGTATAACTACAAAATCTGTCTATTGTATCTTGCTTGACTAGTATATCTGAGAAAAAGGATATTGCAGAGAATCTTGTAGGATTAGTGTTTCTGAGAGAAAGGGCGTTGCAGAGAATGATTTAGTTGCTACCAGTATTTTCAGAATGAATCACACGCTCTGAAGCTACGTGTGAATTGCTGTGCACCTTCCTAACAGATTAATAGTTTATTGCAGACCGAAACTCGAATCCGAAGATTCTTTGGGTTGTGAGTCACGCGGTGAGAAGTTTACCTTGTAGAGCATTAGCCACAGAAGAAAAGGATTCATAACTTGTTCCAGGACACAATTTTCGTGTGAAAGGCAGAACCGCGCGCACTCAACTGATTAGTAAAGTACTGTGCTGCACTTGGCCATAATTGTAATTTTTTCTTTAGGAATGGTCAGTTTCCTAAAGGTATCAATAGTAAAGTCGTTTATAAAAAGGAAGAAAGTGATAATGTAGACAATTATAGATCTACATTTATGCTAGCAGTGTCAGCTAAAGTTATTAAAATGTCTGTGTATCTAAGGATAAATGATAATTTCATTTCACATAATTTGCTGTTAAATGTACTGCTCGGTTTCAGAAGTGCTATATTCTCTTTCCTCTGTGAGGCACTGGATGGATGAAATGAAAGGTTTCCAAAGCTAGGTATCTTTTTTGATTTAACTAATGTGTTTGATTTGTTGATTACAAAACATTACTCCAGGTGTTGGACCATTATGGAACATGGGGAGTAGCTCACAACTGGTTCACCTCTTATTTCAAGAATAGACGGCAGAAAGTCATTCTCCAAGAATGGCTATGATGTGGATCCCGAGAGGAGCACGATTAAATTGGAGAAGCCCAAGCGATCACTGCTGGGGTCGCTCCTGTTTCTTATTTATATAAATGATATGCCTTCGGTATTACAAGTGATTCTAAAATACTTCTGTTTGCTGATGACACTGGCTTGGTAGTAAAGGATGATGTGTGCTAAGGATTTTGCGTGCGCCATTGACACTGTTTCAAATAGTGTAGTTCAAGATATAAATTCACGGCTTGTAGATGATAAACTAAGGTTAAATCACATAAGTCTCAGTTCTTACAGTTGCTGACACGCAAGTCAACAAAACCAGGCGTTTTAATTACACATAATGGGAATTTCATTAGTGAGACTGAACAGTTCAGATTTGTAGGTTTTCAGATGCATAGTAAACTGTTGTTAAAATACAATGTTTAGGATCTTTTTCAAAGACTTAATGCTGCCATTCTTACTATTAGAACAATATCTGAAGTAAGTGATAATTCGACACGAAAATTAGTCTATTTTGCTTCTTTTCGTTCACTTATGACGTATGGCATTATATTTTGGGGTAACGCTTCCCATTCACAAAGGGTATTTTTGGCTTCGAATTGGGCGGTCCGGGCAATAAGTGGAGTAAACTCGCGAACTTCTTGTCTACTCCTGTACATTAGTCTGGGTGTTCTGGCATTGGCCTCTCAATGTAAACAGGGTGAATCACTAGATATTGCCACCAAGAATAACTCCGCAAGTATGATAGGATCTGAAAATTCTGTGGAACAAAAGTTGCGTGGAACAACGGGGGCTATAATATGACGTCGGTTTTTTGTTAGCAGGTGGCGTCGCGTCAGCGATATGAAGGTCAACTTTGTTTTTTTTTTCATATGGGATGCTATAGTTTGGCACTTCTGATGTCGGCTATCGAGACGAATCCAGTGATGTGTAACAGTAAGATCTTTGAAGGTCAACGAAGGTCACAAAGGTGGCATGAACGTCCATTTACAGAAGGCGACCGAAGTGATGACCATTGGTGTCAATGCAGTGCTGCAATCTTCTTATGATGGATTGAGTGGTATTCCTTACCACATCGGCACTTATCGAAGCATCTGCTATGACAATTCTCTCTGGCATATCTTCAAGTGTAGTTGGAACGTCTTTATAAACAATGTCTTTTACGAATCCCTACAAGAAATAATCCAGAGGTGTCAAGTCTAGCAAACTAGCCGACCACGACACATCTCCTCCGCGTCCAATCCAACGATTTGGGTATTGTCTCTGCAACTCATTTTTAGCCATCAGTGAAATATGTGCCGGACACCTGTCGTGTTGATACCACATTTTATTCCTTGTTCCTAGAGGTGTTTCTTCCAATAACCGACTTAATGTTTCTTGCAGGAATGTGGTGTACTTGTTACCATTAAGATTTCCTTCGATGAAATAGGGGCCTATAATTCTGTCCTCCAGAATCCCTCATCATATGTTCACCGACCACGGTTTTTGGTGTGCAACTTGCCGCAGACAACATGGGTTTTCACTTGTCCAATAATGCATGCTATGCAAATTAACATTTCCAGGTTTCGTGAATGTAGCCACGTCAGTAAATAAAGTCAAACTGATAACTGTGTCATCACTCTGAATCTGAAGTTGAGTCCATCGGCAGAATTCAATGCGACGCATACAATTCGTGCCAGTTAATTCTTGGTGGAGACTGATACGAGTTTGCTCATACCAGATTCTCTTGCGATTTGACGCGAACTAACACAATGATCTCGAACCACAGTGACAGGAGTACCAATTTCCGTTTCCTCGTTAATAACTTTCCTTTGCCGGGTATGTTCCGGTGCACTAAAGAACCAGCTGTTCTCAATTTATCGTACACATATTTAAATGTACGACGTGTAGGGTGAGCACTTTGAGGATATCTTTCAGTTGAGGATATCTTTCAGAGTGTGTCTCTAGCTCTCACTGAATTTCGTTATTCGCTTGATTCGACGGTACTAGTCTTACCATTCGTATGAGTGTTGTATTGCGAAACATCGAATGGCACGTTAGATGGATACGCCGTATTCGGTGAATATTTACTATCTGCACGATATACGAGAGCATGTGCTTCCATAAGTTCCGAAGTGATAAGGAATACCACTCAGTCCATCATAAGAAGATTGCAGCAATGCATTGATACCAATAGTCATCACTTCGAATACCTTCTGTAAATTGTGTTCATGCCACATTTGTGACCTTCGTTGACCTTCGAAGACCTTACTGTTACACATCAGTTCATTCGTCTCGTTAGTCGCTCTCATAAAATAAGTACCAAACTATAGCATCCCATTTAAAAAAGAATTTGACCTTCATATGTCTGAAGCGACCTCATCTAACAACAACAAACCAATGTCATATTATGGCCCCCGTTGTGCAATGCAACTTTTGTCCCACAAACTTATCAACTACTATCATAGTTTCGGAGTTATTCTATGTGGCAAAAGTTAGTGAATCACCATGTATATTACGTACTATCATTTCTTGTTAACAATATCAGCTTATTCACAAGAATTAACACCTTTCACTCAGTTAATACCAGGCTGAAATCCAATCTGCTTTTGGATCTCACTTCCTTCACTCTTGTGCAGAAATGCGTGCAGTGTTGTGCTGCAGTCATTTTCAATAAGCTACCACAAGAATTCAAAAATCCTGTTAGTACACCATGTGCTTTCAAATCAAAACTGGAGAGTTCCCTCATGGATCTCTCCTTCTATTTTGTCTAGGAGTTTCTTGAAACATTAAGCTGATCCTGTATTATATTGCTGGCTGCGTTTACGTAAACTTATAGCTTGACGTCTTTTTAGTTTTGATGAATATTTTATTTTGGCTGTTATTACATTTGTTGTAATTTCATGTACTTACACGTTCCATTACCATGGGAATTTGTGCATCAATTTGCTCTTACGGATCTAGACATGTAAAATAAAAATAAAAAATTCTACCAATTTTCTTCTAGGAATAAATTCTTTTCTGTGGCTAAGCAGTTCTACTCAAGAAACTTTCTATTAGGAGTCACAATCTAGCAGAATATGCGGGAAGGATTCCAAAAAAGTTTGTAAACTACGAGGTAGGTATTCTACATCACATTATTTTACTAAAAGCGAATTGGTCTGGATGTCATCCTCTGAACCTCACTTTACTGCAAAGGGTTGTTTCTGTTGAACAGTGACTACAATAGCCAGAGCCTATCACCCTGTCGTCGACTGGGCAATAATGTTAGACGTCGTGACAGATGAAGGTGCCTGACCGAATTACCAAATGAAATCTTTACTATTCGCCGTCACTCTCCTACTGACTAGTGTATTCAGACATCTTATGACTCATTTCTATAGCTCTCTCAGTGTCTCTCCCCCATATTCGAAATTTCACAAAATCTCTCGTGCAGAAGTTAGATGCCTATCATTAGGATAAGTAACATTATCGTTTATAAATAGCCTAGTCACAGGATACGAGTTTCTTTTGTAGAATGATACATTTACTAAATATAATATTATTAATATGGAGTGAGGGTAGATCGAGGAAAGACGAAAGTCATGAGAAGTAGCAGAAATGAGAACAGCGACAAATTTAAGGTCGTAATTGGTGATCATGAAGTAGATGAAGCTGAGGAATTCTGTTGCCTAGGAGGCAAAATAACGCCAGACTGGCGGAGCAAGAACGACATAAAAAGCTGGCAGAAAGGGCACTGCTGGCCAAGGGAAGTTACAAGTACAAGTCACAGGGCATAATGTGAGAAAGAAATTTCCGAGAATATACGTTTGGAGCACTCTGGCTTATGACAGTGAACCAAGGAATGTGGGAAAACCAGAAAAGAAGAGAATAGAAGCATTTGAGGTGAGGTGCCAAAGAAGAATGTTGAAAATTAGGTGAACTGATAAGGTAAGGAAAGAGGAGGTCCTCAGCAGACTCGGCGAGGAAGGGAATGTTTGGAAAAGGCTGACAAGAAGAAGGAACAGCATGATACGACTTATGTTAAGACGCCAGGTATTAACTTCCATGCTACCAGAGGGAGCTGTAGGGAGCAAAAACTGTAGAGAAAGACAGAGATTGGAATACATCCAGCGGATAATTGAGGATGTACTGCTACTCTGAGATGAAGAGGAATTCATGGCGAGCCGCTCAAACAACTCGGAAGACAGGTGACTAAAAAAAAGTTATTAACACAGAAGGCGCTCCGTATTCAAACGTTTCAGTAAGAAAATCTGCTGGTTTAGCGTAAGTTCCAACACGCTAGCTTGAGAGACAGGATTTGGAGGCTCACCAAGAAAAAAACGTGGCTTAATGACAGCATTCTGCTGCTTACAGTAGTGTGTGTAGTTGATAGGAATTTCATCACATCTGTGTTGCGAACTGTTTTGCAATCACGCATCTAGGTTTCTTCCAACGTCTTCAATTATTTGTTCAAAATGGTTCAAATGGCTCTGAGCACTATGGGACTTAACATCTGAGGTCATCAGTCCCCTAGAACTTAGTACTACTTAAACCCAACTATCCTAAGGACATCACACACATCCATGCCCGAGGCAGGATTTGAACCAGCGACCGTAGCGGTCGCGCTGTTCTAGACTAAATCGCCTAGAACCGCTCGGCCACACCTGCTGGCAATTATTTGTTGAATATATGCGAATCTGCATATTCTCCTGAAGCTTTTACTCCCTACAGTTCAATGAAATGCCTTATATATTATCCCTTGAATCCCTAAAAAAGTCTTCCGTCATTCTACGTAACACTTTTCCTTGCTATGTTTTCCGTCTGTTCCGCTCCAACCCAATTCTGCAGAGAATTTCATTACTTTCCTTATCAGTCCACCTAATTTTCAACATCCTTCTGTAGTACCAAACTTCAAATGCATCGATTCTCTTCTTTTTTGTTTTTTTTTCCACAGTCCATTGCTTAACGCCATAATCCTGAGTTCGAAATATATGTTCTCAAAAATTTCTTCCGCAAATTAAGGCCGATGTTTAGACTTCTTTTGGGAAGTAATGCTCTATTTGATCATATTAGTTTGCTTTCCGTGTGTTTTTTACTTCATCTGCCACGTGTTATTTTGCTTCCAAGGTAGCAGAATAACTTCATTGCATCTAATTTGGCCTCTCAATTTTATTTTATTGAAGTCCACACTTTTCTCATTTCTGCTACTCTTTCGTTTTTTTTTCAGTTTTCTCTCAATCTATAATGTGTGCTTGCTAGACTGTCCATTGTGTTCAGCAAATCTTGCAATACTTCCTTCTGCTGAGGACAGCAATGTCACCAGCGCATTCCATCACTAATATCGCTTTACTCCTAACTTAATCCAGCTCCTAAACCTTAATTTTGTTTACTGCTTTTTCCGTACATATAGCGAACAACAGGACCGAATGACTGAATCCCTGCTTGACTCCTTTTTTTAATCCTAGCACTTCATTCCTGGTTTTCGATTCTAATTTTTCCCCTCTCTGTTTTTGGAAATTTGGAAGTTTACGGTAAGTTCGTATGGGACCAAACTGCTGAGGTCATCGGCCTAGGTTTAAACACAACTTAATCTAACTTAAACTAACTTACGCTAAGGACAACACACACACCCATGCCCGAGGGCGGACTCGAACCTCCGACGGGTGAAGCTGCGCGAACCGTTTCAAGGCTCCTAACACCGCAGGGCTACCCCTCGCGGCCTCTTGGTTCTTTTTCACACTGCATATTACCCGTTTCTCCCTAAGGCTTAAACATATTTTTCTCAGAATTTCGAACATCTAGTACGCATTTGTAATAATTTTCTTACATCGCCTACACGTTTTCTAGTTCTATAAATTCTGTGAATGGCTCCTGATTTTTGTTATGTCTTCCTATCATTATGAAACGCAGCACCAGAAATGGCTCTCTGATTCCTCTTCCTTGCATAGAACCGAACTTATTGCCATCTAATAGATCGTTAGTTTTCTTTCCCATTATTCTGCACGTTATTCTTGTAACAAATTTGGATTCATGGTATGTCAAATCAAATGTGCGACAGTTCTCGCTCATACTTGCCCTTGCTACCTTCGAGATTGTGTGGATGATATTTTTCCGAAACTTCGATGATACACTTCAATGATACACTTCAATGATACACTTCAATGATACACTTCAATGATACACTTCAATACAACATGAATAGTCGTTTGATTCCCACCTCCTCCAAGGAATGTTACCTACGCCTTCCGCCTTATTGTATTTCCAGCGCACTGAACCAAGAAACCCGAACGATTTGATTAGTACTCAAAAACGCTACCACTAAAGCAGACTATAGGAACACTCAAACGCGAAAGCACACTGAACAAAATTTACCTGGTTCGCAAATATATCACCTAATGTTATTCTCTTAGAGCTACTGGTTAAGGAAGCAGGGAAGACATGCGGTGAATTTTTTGATGAACGTAAGAATTTTTAACTTCTGTAGCTGTCAGTTGACGACACCGATTTTTTTCTTTTTGGAATATTATATTTTTAGTAATACCTCATGGTATCAGGAAAAGGATAAACCCATTTTACATACGAGGGCTATTCGGAAAGTGAGGAACAATCGGTCCCAAAATGGAAATCACTGTGAAAATCCGACGAGGCTTTTCACAGACGTTTTGGACAGTGTCTCTAGTATGCCCGTCTATCGCATCAAGACGCTCTTTTCAGTTGTGAGCGTACTGTGAGCGAGTAAAGGTGCCTAGAAAAATAATGTCTCCCACCAAGTAGGAGGGTCGGCTGAGAGGCTTCGCCTTAGTGAATGCAGCCCACCAAACACAACTGCCACGCACTACCTTCGCCATGGCAGGTCTCAGCCACTCACTGCAGGGGCAGTGAAGACGCTCCTGCAGCCTTTTCGATCGGAAGTGTTCGATCACCCTCAGCTCAGCCCTAATTGGCTCGTAGAGAGTATCAGCTCTGTTCACATGAAATGCTGGATACGAAGACAGCACTTGGCGCAGGCTACGCGCTATAGACCAGCGTAGAGAATTATCGGAAAGCACAGGCGGCTGCCTTCTATGACGATGGTGTTGGAAATTTGGTATAACGCTCCTACAAATCTCTAAATAGGAACGGCGACTATGTAGAGAAGAACGCCGAAGGTGTAGTTTACATGTGCCAGGAAAACAGTTTTGGTTTTAACTGTGGTTTCCATTTCTCGACCGATCGTTCCTTACTTTCCGGACAAACCAGAAAATTTTTGAATATATTTACACAAAATGTTTTCATTTTCTACAACGCACATTATATACAAGAATAAAATTGATAACTAGTTTCGGTTGATCATACAACCTTCCTCATATGAATACTGGTAAAGACACTTTGACCTGTATACGGTAAGGTTACTCTGCATCGTCTCCGCGGCTCGTAGGCTTGCGGTATCGTTCTCGCTTGGGGTTCTCTCCCGGGTTCGATTCCCGGCGGGGTCAAGGATTTTCTCTGCTTCGAGATGACTTGGTGTTGTGTGTCTTTCATCATCATTTCATCCTCATTCACTCGCAAGTCATCGTAGTGGCGTTAAAGGACTTGTGGAGCGGCGGCCGAACCGCCCCGCGAGGGGCCTCCCGGCCACCAATGCCATACGCTCATTATTATTACTATGCATCGTCTACATATCTTGGTACATTCTTATATAATACATAACTTCTGTAAACTGCTGGCTGTATCTTGTTGGTACAGCCAGCACGTTATTGAAGTTGTCTCTTATATCAGATATTGCAAGTCTCTGGAATCAGCCTATAAAATAAACATAAGCCACATATCGTGTGTGGAACTTGGTCACATAGTAATGAGATAAAATCTCCGAAAAACAATGTCTCAGTGTCGGGAGGAGAAGACCTGCACTGTGAATGCCTTAGTATACCAAAGGTAAACAGACAAGACAGAGGTACGGTTGGCGTTGTTACTTCTGTGCCTGAAGTCCATCACTCTGTTGTAGGAAAGAGGCAACTTCCTCACGAATGTTTTCAGAGTTTCACAGTGTATACGGCATTCGGAAACGAGGGTATAGTTTTCATGTATATCGAATGTCACCAACTGTTAGAGCAAGGGAATGGCTGTATACTGAAAGCCATCCTGCTCTGTCGATCTGCCTATGCGAACATTAAATACTAAGAAATAAACCGGAAAAGCAAAGGAACAAAACACCAACGAAAGAGAACAGCAACTGCTAAAAGAAATGCAAGTAACACATTAGCAGCGGCAACGAAAAGTCACATTTCACTACGAGGTTGTCTGGTAGAGCATGGTCAGCGAACGCTTCACTTTTCGCATTTTGTTAAATCTGCCCCATCAGAATCGGTTGCAGTTATCCAAGTTTCGTCTACGAACCCTGCAAAGTAATTTCGGTTTTCTAAGCAGGATTACTTTAAGGATAAACACCATTTAACAATCATGGATAGATCAATATTCACAATACATCCAAGAGGTATTCACGTTGGCCCCGAGAAGTTGGTAAACAACGGCCTTATTCTGGTAATTTATGGTGCGGACATTTTAAGCCGCACATAACTGGTCCATGTTTTACTAATGGGGCTTTAAATATATACAAGTATCTGAAGTTCCTAATATGTTGCTGCCGCAGACATTTCAATGGGCACTAGGCAAAGTAGTGCCTATTGGAATGTCTGCGGCGGCGTACTTGTTAGGAATCTTAGACACTATGTGCATCGAACATGACAGATGTCCTGGAACAGATAATTACAGACATTCTTTATAGAACAATTGGAGATTGTTTAATCGGTCAGATTAAAAACACAAAATGATATGGACTCCCACCAGATTAAACATCTCTCGATTTTTATCTTTGCAGAATATTAAAAAAGTCTGCTGGGAAGTACTGAGTACTTTCTGAAGACGTAAAGTATCTTATGAAATGGACTTGTTCTGCGATAAATCCAGATGATCTTCAGCCTGCATCATTGCATGCCCAGCATTGCTTTGTTACGTGTATAAACGCTCATGGCAGACAATTTGAGCATTTTATACCACAATCATAATAACCGAGACACGAACTCTGCTTGAGTTACGAGATTGCTAATACGGACATGTTCAGAAAGTAAGTACACTGCTATGGTAACGGGCTGTGGTTCCTTGTTTTTGAGGTCTGGCAACAACTGGTGATAAGAAGCGTATCCCCTTATCAGATCAGGATTACGACAGTACTTAAACTCACGTTATAATGTTCAGTTGCGTGAAAGATGTCGGTAAGAAATACCGTCAAGTTCGAGCCATGTGCTGCGATACGCTTCCTACTTGCGGAAGGAATAACACCTACCAAAATTTATTCGCGAATCAAAATAGTTTACGGCAGAGGTTTTATGAACAGAAAGAGTGTGTTTAAATTGTGTAGGGAATTGAGTGGAGGTAGAAGAAATGTTCATGACGAACAGAGAAGTGGATGTCCTTCCATTTTGACTGTTGAGTTGGTGCAAAATATCAAAGAAACAGTTCGTGAAAAGTGCCGTTTGACAGTGGATGAAATTTCTGCAATGTTTTCGCAACTCTCCAGAACTCTCTCTTGTACGAGAAACTCACAGAAACACCGGAATACCGGAAACTGTGCGCAAGATGCGTCACAAAACAGCAGCTCCAGCGAGTTTCTTAAACGATTTGAATTGGAAGATAAAGATTTTTGAGCTCTGTTGCGGCTGGAGATGAAACATGTTTGAGACAAAAAGACAGACGTCACAATTACCCATCTGCCAAAAATTTCCAAATCACAGTTTTGGGGAAAAAATCAAGGACTTAGTGTTTTGGGACCGAAAAGGCATCGTTTGGGTCGAATTTCGGCCACAACAACAATAATGTGAGGGCCAAAAAAAGAAATCAAAAGTAACATTCAAGAGAAAAGAAGGGTGACTGCTGACAAAAGGAGTGTGCTTGTTGCACGACAACGTCCGCTCTTACGCAGCCTCAGCGACCTAGGAGCTCTTGGACTCGTTTGGTTTTCTGTATATGAGTGCGTCGGAAGAACAGACACGACGCGTAATCCGTAGCTGTAATACATATTATGTAAATTGAAGACAGAGGAGGGACAAAGAAAAGGAAAGTAAAGGAAAGGAACTAATGACATCAGCTGCATTGGGACATTATGCAGAATTGCAGCACCAAATGGAAATGTGTGCCACACTGGGACTCGAACCCATGATCTCCTGCTTCTTAGGCAGCTGCGTTAACCTCTGCCGCAGCTGGACAGAGTGTTTATCGCTATTGAACAAACTACCTCGGCACGCTCCCCGACCAACTGACATTCCCATCTAGTGCCACCTGTCTGCGTTTCCCATCTATGTCTTCCAAGCTCGCCCCTCCGGTTGCAAGTCGAACGTACATGTCCTTCTGCATTGAAGGTGTGAGCATGGAGAACGTGAACAGGGATTGCGGATAGGTGGCGATATGTGGGCATGTCAGTTGGTCGGTCAGCCTGTGAAATAGTTACGCAATTTTTTTTCTTTTTTTTATAAACACTGCGTCCGGGTGGCTCAGTGGTTGATGCAACTGCCTACGAAGCACGAGATCCAGAGTTCGAGTTTTTAACGAAATAGCTTTTATTTTCGTTAAAGATTGTATAATAATTATTGCTTTTAGTTAATTAATTTGCCTCTCTTTAACTGTCTTCTGTAAGTACGAACTTTGTTGTAGAACCTCTCTCTTATGTACGTGTGGTAATAAAAAAAATTCACTTCCAAAAGAATTACGTACATTTAAAAATTACGTGAACCCATATTAACTGATTAAGAATATTTAGTTGAGGATTAAATCCTTTACATCATTCGGCCTTGGCACACATTTTCTAAATGCAGTGAATTTTTTATCAAATATTTACTGAATTCTATCCCGGCGTTAACTGTGGAACACAAGATTATCTCTATTAGCAGAAAATGGTTAATTATTGCCAAGCCGACATTTAATTATCACTGATCAAACCTACTTCGCTATACATTTAAGTTATTTGAAAGAACCAAAATTGTTAAATTTCAATGTTAACTAACATTAACTATCCGCCTACGAATGCACAAACGTATAATTAGTTTAAAATTCATCAGTCTCAGGACCACTGTAAAAGAAGAACAATTTCTTAATTCACTGTTAATTTTTATCTATCTGTTCCCGATTTACGGGTTTGGTTGATTTTTCCTTTAGCGGAACAATTTTTTAAATGTGCCGCCGCTGCAAATCGATCGGTCGCGGCACAGCCCAGCAACACCGCTAAAAATGCTGAAAATTCTTTAAAGAAATTTTATAGATGACATGGGCAAGCTAATTTACATTAATAATACACACTTTTGATAAATTCTGATATATTTAGATCAAACAATAATTGAACTCACATTAATTTGTAACGCCTCCTCTAATGGCGGCTAAATCTAGACAGAGACAAAAGAAGTCTACCCACTGATAAATCGCTTCGACACAGCTTCCTCTCGCATTCAGCTCTATACAGAGAAGACCAAAGAATACGCTGTACATGGTTCTTTTATACTACTGCTGACTATTAACATTTCTTTGTAATTTGACAATATTATTCTCCTCTGGCTAAATTTCACATCTCTGTTATCGCAGATACTGACACATTTCACAATCACATAATAAATATAGAAAAATTACTATCCTAAATACAGAGAGAATATTACTACAAAAAATATTACGATAATAACAAATGTCTTTTACACAAAATTCAATAATATTTTTTGTTCAATAATTACGGTATATACAACTTGCTCAGAGCGGCGTATATGGTACAAATAAACTCTTGTTCATTAATAGCGTGAGTTTGCCAGGGAACGCATGTCAGTTGGTCGGTCAGCCTGTGAAATAGTTCGCGCAATTTTTATTTCTTTTTTTTATAAACACTGCGTCCGGGTGGCTCAGTGGTTGATGCAACTGCCTACGAAGCACGAGATCCAGAGTTCGAGTTTCAGTCTGGCTCACTTTTTTATTCATCGCTGCTGATTCCTCATAAAGTCCTGATACTTCTGATATTAATAGTGCCCTCCCTTTCCTTTCTCGTCTGGTCCAATAGCTGAGTCATCGCCGGCACGGTAGCTCAGCGTGTTCGGTCAGAGGGTTAGCTACCCTCCCTGTAACAAAAATATAAATAAATAAATAAAAAGAAACTGCCTGAATGGCTCCACGTAGAACCTAAACGAGTGTCATCGGACGTCCGCCCCGAACAAATTCAACGAACAATATAGATCAAAATGAGATTAAAGAAAAAGAAACAAAGTGGTCAGCGCGGCGCTCTGTCACGCCAAAGGGCCCAGGCTCGATTCCCAGCTAGGTCGGTGATTTTCTCCGCTCAGGGACTGGGTGTTGTGTTGTCCCTATTATCATTTCATCATCATCAGTGGAAGGCAACGGGGAAACCACCACTGGAATCACTTTCCTAGACGCTCATGCGGTGGACGTCTCCGACGAGGCTTCCCTCATGACAAGACCTGCCGTATGGCAGAACACAAAGGTTTTTTTTTTCCTTTCTCCCTCTTCCCACTCCCGTTTACAATATTTGGTTCGGATGTTTTGAACCAACCCCGTGTTCGCCATACTTAACGCCTTCAGGTTATTATCTTTTCTCCTCCATGAAGGCACACATGAGAGGAACTAAATTTTCAGCCGTCGGGCCAGTGCAGCAAGAAGTTGTAAGGTGTTGGAAGGTTGGAAGGAGCTGGCAGGTCAGTTCTTCGAGGAGGTCATATAGAAGCTTGCGCCACATCTCACTACGTGCACTGAACGGGATGGTGATATGTGAACAAATAGTCAACAAGTGTATAAAAATACGCTTCAAGTTTTTTAAATGCACTTTCTCTAGTACACTTACTTTGTTGGCGTGTCTCGTATTTGGTACAGTAAGTTGGACCTTAATTGGACTTAGTCTCCCGATGGTGAGGCAGCGGTTTATTGTGCTTTTATCTTCTTACTGTTTGAACCGCTGGAAAAGCAAAAATCATAATAAGCTTAATTTAGTATCCTGCCTTGAAGGAATGAAAACATCACTATGAAACACCTTGTGGCACACTTGCCTACATTCTCTCTTCTTTGGCTCTTTCTGTTCCAGAAACGTCAAGCTATACTAGCTGCGGTCACATCACAGGGCACAAAAACAGCTGCAAGCCACTTCATCCCCTCACCTCCTCCTTTGTAACGCCCCGCGGCGGGCTCCCCATCGGCAACGGCGACATCAAAGTTTCAGCTTCCTGAAGCAAGCCGCCTCTCATTAATTCTAAGCTCGCTTTCGAGAACACGCGAAATGAGGTTAATTTCATGAGACCAGGAAGCTAGGTGTTCGCTTTCGCGCCCCCGATGCAGCCTATCGCCGCAGCTGCCTTGGGGTGTGAGAACTAATTAATGAGGCGGCAAATATTTTCCGTGTCGCGCTGTGAGTGACGCCGCCGATGGAGGTACGGCCGGAGCGACACGGCGCCAGCAATCTGGGTCGCGGGACAACGCAGGCGGCGCCGAGCCGCGCCTACACAGTCACCAGTACGGCCCGCACCACGCGTCACCAGTCTCGTTGGTTACCAGTCGTGAAAAACGACTAAAATTCGATCAACGGTGCTCAATATGCTGTGTGAATACCTGTTCCCGTAATAACTCTCTCTACTTAGTTGGGCCACGTGGTCGAACCCGTTTAATTTGTAGGTATTTAAACACGACTGACCACTAAAATTCGAAGGTCAAGCTTTATGGAATCGTTGGTCTCACAAACAACTGATTTAAATCGTACTAAATAAATACGATGCGAGGATTTTAGGAAACACAGCTGGCCCTCTTTGTGCATGATATACAACAGGCTCTAGATACCGGCTCCCAGGTTGATACCGTATTTCTCGACTTTCGAAAGGCGTTCGACTCAGTTTCGCACTGTCGCTTGCTCCACAAAGTGCGCGCTTACGGTCTATCCGATGACATATGCCGTTGGATAGAAAGTTTTCTAACAGGCAGGGAGCAGTATGTCGTCCTGAACGGGGCGACTTCAACAGAAACAAGCGTAACTTCAGCTGTGCCCAAGGTTTGCGAATAGGTCCTCTGCTTTTTACGATTTACGTAAACGATCTGGCTTATTATATTGACAGCGGCATTAGGCTGTTTGCCGATGATGCTGTAGTTTACAGGAAAGTAGTACCACACGAAAGTTGTGAACAAATCAAAGTTCAAATGGCTCTGAGCACTATGGGACTGAACATCTATGGTCATCAGTCCCCTAGAACTTAGAACTACTTAAACCTAACTAACCTAAGGACAGCACACAACACCCAGCCATCACGAGGCAGAGAAAATCTCAGACCCCGCCGGGAATCGAACCCGGGAACCCGGGCGTGGGAAGCGAGAACGCTACCGCACGACCACGAGATGCGGGCGTGAACAAATCAATGAGGATTTACAGAAAACAAATGTGTGGTATAAAGACTGCCAGTTATATCTCAATATTAGTAAGTGTAACCTACTGCGTATAAGGCGAAAATCCCCATTAACGTACGAGTAGAAAATAAATACCCAGTCTTTGGAAGCAGTAACATCCGTCAAATATCTGGGTGTGACTATTCGAAATGATCTCAAATCGAATGATCAGATTAGACAAGTAACGGGTAAAGCAATCTCCAGATTGCGGTTTATTGGTAGAATCCTGAAGCGATGCAGCCCTTCAACAAAGGAAATAGCTTACAATACGTTATTAGTTCGTCCAGTCTCAGAGCATTGTTCGTATGTATGGGACCCTTACCAGTTGGATCTGATTCAAGAGACTGATAAGGTCCAAAGAAGAGCGGTAAGATTCGTAAGTGGTACATTTAGCCATCGCGAGGGCGTTACAAATCTCATAGAAAGTTTGAAGTGGGATACACTTGCATATAGACGGCGCGGTAAACGGAATGGGCTGCTCACTGAAAGCCGCAATCCGATCTTCACTGAGGATGTAGAGCATATATTATTACCTCCATCTTTCAAATCGCGCAGTTATCACCATTCAAAAGTCAGGGAAATTAGAGCTCGTACTGAGGCTTTCAAACAGTCGTTTTCCCCTCGCACGAACGAAGGGGGGGAATATGACTTTCGCGCTAATTGTGTCCTCCGGCACACACCGCTTGGTGGCTAGCGGAGTGCATATGTAGATGTAGATAATGTCCTCAATGCTTCTAACAAACTAGAAATTTAGAAAATTTTTGGGAGAAATCACGAAGTGAGTCCCAAAGGCTAAATTCTGGATCCACTCTCATTCCTCATGCAGAGTGTTTCAACTGGCCTTAACCATGGGGTTTATTGAAGCCACAAGTTCTTCAAGTACCACATCAAAATTTTCATCTTCTCTCGCTGCTAAAGAAACTCTCATGAGACAGAAAAAAAAGGAAGAGAACTTTTTATAGGAAATTTAATTGAATTAAATTTGGTAGCAGGATACATTTTCATTAGAAGCAGTAATTTTTCAATTATTCAAGGAAAACGTACGTACGGAAGTGACTTTCAAATTCGTTATTCTGGAATAAGGAAAACATTGGTCACCAGCTAAAATGTATCCCAATGAAAAATTTAGCTACATTAAATTTTCTACAAAAATGCATTGTTCATTTTCTTCTGTAGAACTAATAGTTTGCATGTAGCTAGCAAATGAATATGAAAATCTCGCATGTGGTTTTTCGAGGTGTTGCAGGTTGCATAAAATCCATATCTGTGGGAAGCTCTGTCGCACTGTTTATGTGAATGGCCTTCCACTTAATATTCATCAAGCACAACGGGTACTTATTATGGAGGATACTAACGTTATATTAAACTCCATTACGTCTACATCTACATGACAAATGTGCAGTTCACACTGAAATGCCTGGCAGATATTTCATCTTCAGATTATTTTTCTACCATTCCACTCTCTAACAGCGCGTGGAAAAAAATGATCATTTAAATATTTCTGTATGTGCTCTGATTTCTGTTATTTTATTACCATGATCATTTCTCCCTGTCTCGCTTTGTGACAGTAAAATATTTGTTGCTGATGGGAATTTCATGAAAATGTTTCGCCAGCACGGAAAACACCTTTGTTGTAATGATTGCCACTACAGCTCGCGTGTCATAACCGTGACATTCTCTACCCTGATTCGCCTCATTACACAAATAGATGCCCTTCTTTGGATTACTGCGACGTCCTCCGTCAGTCCTATCTTGTAAGGAACACATACTGCACAGCAGTACTCTAACAGAGGACGGACAAGCATAGTGTAGGCAGTCACAGTCGCTTTGGTGTACCTGTTGCATATTCCAAGCGTCCTGCCGATGAAACAAAGTCTTTGGTTTCTCTTTCTCACAACATTATCTATGTAATCGTTCCAACTTCAGTTGTTCCTAACTGTAATTTCTAGGCATTTAGTCGAATTGACAATCTTTAAATTTGTGTGATTTATCGTAATCGAAATTTAAAGTTTTTATTTTAGTACTCATGTGAATGATCTCACACTTTTCCTTATTCAAACAATTGCCAGTTTTCGCACTATACTTTATTAGACGCTAAATTACAGAATCAGTTTCAAACGGTCTCGGAGAGCTGCTCAAATTGTCTTCTAAATTGTTTATATAAATTTGAAACAGCAGAAAGCCTGTAACACTTACCTGGAGTACGCCAGATATCACTTCTGTTAAACTGGATGATTTTCCGCACTGTGACTTTCCTGACAGGAAATTACGAATATGGTCACACAACTGAAGAAATACTCCATAGAAACGCATTTTGATTAGAAGTCTCCAGCGAGGAACGACGTCAGAAGCTTTCTAGATATGTAGAAATATGGAAACATTTTGAGATCCCCTGTTGACAGCAAGTATCACTTCGTGGGATGTTTCACAAGAACAATACATTTTGAATCCGTGGGGACTATGTGTTAGTAGACCGTTACCTATGTTCAATCATGGTGTATGTTCCCAAATTCTATTGCAAATCGACGTCAGTGATACAGGTCTATTAGAGAGGTGGTTGTAAGTCATCCAGATTTTACAGTTTCAATAATCAGAAAAGCGTATAGAAAGGCGCGTAACACAAGGGCGAAAAGATGTGTAGGTGAAAACGCCAACATATTTGGAATGGTGTAGCGTTTATTACAGCAACCTCAGGAACCAGAAAATCGTATAGAGGGGCGCATAACACTTCAAACAACATAGTTTGAGGAATCAAAAAGCGTATAGAACGGTGCATAACTTAAGGGCAAAAAGAATGAACAGGGTGCATAACACTGGGGCTAAAAGGAACTAAGAAGGAAATACAAAAAATGGCGTGACAATATTAAAGGCCAGTTAGATCAAATGCGAACTGAAGCTAAGGAAGCGCAAATCACGCTTCAAACGCACGTTACGGGGTACAAAAAATGGAGAACAGGCATTGACACTGTCCAAAGAGACATGGTTACATTGCGTGAAGATAAGCAACAAAGTGGCAAAAAGGTTAAACAACAGGTCGAAGCTTTTGTCATCAAAGCGGCGACGAAAGCAAAACACGTTATTGCTGAGACGACGTCTCACAAAAGAGTAACAAAAGCTGCATTAAAGAAATTCGATGCTCGTATTTTACAAATACAAGAAAAAAACGAACACCAGTTTCAGCGGCTGAGATCGGAAGTTTTACGTTCGATCGAAAGTCGTGGTGACGTATAAAGCGTTAGTGAGGAGTCACAGACGACGACAGAATCCACTTTAGTGTAGGTCGATACTACTGTGAAGACTGCAAAATCGACAGTTGCCGATAATGCGACAGAAATGGTATCAGAAATTACGTGTGACGTAAGACGGAAAGGCACATGTGGATGCCAGTCCGAAATCGCAAACCGCGAACGGGAAATCGGTCCAAAACAGTTTGGATTGCGACCACTTGTCCAAGAAACAAGAACAGGTCAATCTGGAATACAAGAGCTTGGTTTGCAGCAAGTTTCAGTACGTAAAGCACAAAGCATGACATACGCCGATCAAACCATAGAGCCGCGTTATGCAACGCCACTACCGGAAGGACGAATTCCGACGGGTTACAGTACGGCGTCTAACGAGCCAGAATTGCTTACACGTCAAGATACAGAGACGGTAGTGGGCGTTATGCAGGCATATTGCGCAATGAGACCTGCAAGAAATACTGCAGCACAAATGTCACAGAATGAACCAAGTTACACACGTTTGCGTAGATTTGACGAAAAGAAGGACAGAGTTCAAGTCTTCAAAAGCCAGCAGATACATCGCAGAGAGAAGTGAGAGGTTCTGATGATAACCACTTTCTAACAGTGCTGAAATACCAATACTATAAGGAAGATGCAAATATTCTCCATCTCCGCTCATTTATTAACCAATTTCAAGAAGAAATACCAACACATTGGCCATTGAAACGTAAGCTAGATTTCATTTGCGCACATGTGGAGGGAAGTGTTGCTGAAACTATGCAGAAGATAGCAGAAACTTGCGATTCGTATAATTCGTTTAGAGCTGCCTTTATAACAAGATATTGTCTCGTGAAGCTCAGATGAGAGTAAAATATGGATTATTGTAAAGTGTCTCACTCGAAAATTCGCCTGAGAAAAGAGCAGTCAGATTCTTTGAGAATATGGGTAAATGGAACCAATACTTAGATAACCCATATAGCGACGGAGGATTGATTCAAATATCCAAAACGAAACTGCTAATGAAGTATCAACAAGCCTTGATAGGACGTGGGGGCGATAATGTAGAAACTTTCAAAAAGTAGAAGTCATGTATGAAAACGACGCTCAGAGACGTCGCGATTCAGGATAGAGTAATTCTGCAAGAACACGTAATACTAAGGAGATTAACAACAATGGTAGCTATGGTAGGCCAGTATTGGCATTAAATTTTGTACGAAATGGGAATAATTACGGAAATGGGAGTTGTGGAAACACCAAACCACAGCGTAATGGATTTGATTTTAATAGTGGTTTTAACAGGCGGAACATAGACGAAAACAGGAATGGAAACTGGAGAACTACGGATAACCGACAGACTGACTTTAATCAGTGATCTTCAGGTCCATCGAGAGAAAGCAGATGGGGAGGTGGTGCGAGAACGCAGCAACATGCTAATACTTCGGGTAATAACCGGAGAAATGAACCACAGATGGAGGTTGAATTACGATCACCAAATCCTGCGAAGCGTGAGGATTGACTGACGTTAGGTATTGCACGAGTTGAAGCAGACGACACACTTTCCGCAGAAACGGATGACAAAGCGTCTGCAGCAATAGGTAGGTTAAAGTGTGACGTACAAGAGTCGGAATTGGGAACAGGGACGACAGAAAGATCATCAAAGGTATCCGCACAGATACTACAAATAAGGAGGAAGTCACAACTGAAGTGCTGGGACGATATAGAGTGGATTGACACTGAAGATGAGGATGAACTCCCAGCAGTACCTAGTAATGAACCATTTGATTATGACCAAGCATTAATGTATATGGTGCAGATGTCTGATTCTGCACAGACGAAAAATGATTTTCAGCGGGATAATACATTTCCTACTGTAACCTGTGACGCTACAATTGATCAAGACGATAGTGTTAACCGACAAAATAGGTATGATACAGGTAATAGAAAAGAGAAGGAAGTACGGATGAGTACACCTGATCAGAAGTTCCACACGCTACCGGGTCTGTTAACATTCTTCCACAAGACTTTGGAAGAAAAGCAGAAAGAGTCTGAGGCATTGTGGATAGCGGAAATCGAACAAAAGCGGGAAGAAGAAGTTGATAATGGAGAGGAAAATGACAGGGAAAATATCACGTCGGGATCGAAAAATGAACCAGAATATAAAGTATGTGAACAGTGTGATAAATCAGATTCAAATGTATACAATTTTGGCACATACGAGGACACAGTACGGCAGCATTACCAATACTATGTAATAGTCACACCAGACACAGAAAACAATTTTGTAATAAATGACAACACAGCTGAAAATTTGAACCTGCAACTCTCAGTGGCAGATAACAAATGTGAATCAGCGTGTGTGGACACATACGCTTAACGTAGAATCTGACTCCCCAGAACTTAAGTGTAAGTACCGTCACACTTAAAGAATACTTGCCAGACTCTAAAATCCAAACTAGATCCTATTACACAGATGTGTGACGAGGAGACAAACTTAAAGGAAGGAGCAAGGTATGAAAATGAGGATTTAAAATCTAGCATGGTTACTTTAGAAGCCGATCTAGAAGCAGCGAGACTAAAGTTGAAAAATTTAAAAAGGGGAAGTACTTCTCCCCAAACTCTCGATGAAGACCAATTTGGTATATACTACATAAGAGGAGTTCCTTTTGAAAACTACATAACAACAGCTTTCTCAAACATTTCAAACGAACAGAACAACGACTCAGAGGTTTTAAGGGTCAAACATAAGTGGGAAGACAGGAACTCGGTTGACATTTGTCAGCATTATTTGTTGAAGAACGACGTGCTGTTCTACAGACGAGATCCTATTACAAGTTTATGGACAGTATGTGTTCGTGATGAACTCGGGAACAAATATATATGGTACACTCACTTAACTAAAGGGCACTTTGGGGCAAAGAAATGTTTTTTGAAACTTAAAGAGATCGCACCTTCCTCCAACATGGAAAGACGTATTCGGCAAGTACTGAAGAAATGTAAGGATTGCCAACGTGCCAAGCACGTTACTTTTCAGACTAGACGACCATTGTCA
The DNA here is from genome assembly GCF_021461395.2 of Schistocerca americana. Lineage (NCBI taxonomy): Eukaryota > Metazoa > Arthropoda > Insecta > Orthoptera > Acrididae > Schistocerca > Schistocerca americana. The sequence goes on along the minus strand of NC_060120.1, from coordinate 101,456,822 downwards.
CCCATAATACCGAAAAAGTTAAAACATCTTGCAGCAACAGATTTGATGGGACCGTTACCAAGGACAAGGAATGGGAACAAGTTTATCTTTGTAGTTTTAGAGTTAACATCAAAGTAGGTCACTTTGACCCCTTTGAAACGTGCAACTGGTGTTACGACAAGTAAGACATTACAACGTGATTTCCTCAAGCAGGTAGGGCATGTAGAAAGATTAATATCAGATAATGGGACCCAACATAGGTCTAAACCCTGGTTGGCGACTTTAAAAAGACATAAAATTAAACCCATCTTCATATCCAGGTACAAACCGAGCGCCAACTGTGCAGAACGAGCGATGAAGGATATTGGAACATTGTGTTGTCTGTACTGTTGTTCACAACATACCACATGGGATGCAAATTGACATCATTTGCAAACTATTATTAATGAAATGCTGCATAGTACTACACGATTACCACTGGTCACAGTGCTCAAAAACAAAAGACTGTTGGATAGGATAAGAGAAATTGTACAGTCTCACCCTCTCCCCCCACCACCACCCCCGCCCGTCCCCTCGCCAGAAGACCATCACACCAAAACACTGAACTAGCAGCTGCAAAAAGGAAGCTAAGAGCAGACAAAGGTGAGTCCACACGGGAATTCACTGTGGGATAGTTGTTCTTGTTAGAACTCACTTAGTATCTAATAAAGGAAAACAGGTTTGCCACAAATTTCATGCGATTTATAAGAGACCCACTTTAATTAGTAAAGTGGTTCATGCAAATATGGTAGAATTGGTGAACCCAAGAATGAGAAAAAATATAGGTCTACATCACGTCAGCCATCTTAAGGCTTATAATGAATGATAATTCTTGCAGTGGTCATACGGCAATTAGCCAAGAAAACTATTATTTAAAAGTATCACACATGACACAGCAAAAGAATGTAGACATGTTTCAGGTAGCAGTAGATATCAAGAGGCAGACAGGATGAGCTACAAACATGTAAATATTCAAAAACAGGTACAATAATACTAATCGTTTAAATCATCAAAGTAGGTTAGAAAAAAATAAAAGAAAACTAATTGCATTATGTACTAATTATCTAACCTACACATCATCAATCCATGCTCATTCAAGAAGTAAAGGAACCATTATAAAATGAAGTAACTTAATGTGTCAGAGATATATTGAATTTTCTTGTGTACAGCACTGAAAAAAAACTATTTAAACGTTCATTTTGTATTATTCATGAAAATTTCAAATGTCAAGCTCATAGTAAATTTAGATAAAGAAACTTGTAAGTAGTGACATTAATCAAAAGTCATTGTATAAGAAATGAAACAAAGAAGGCACGCAACACAACGTTACTACAATCGTCTGAGGAAGGGAGCCAACCTGACAACAAACAGAAAGTTGATGGGTAGTTACAGTCTGAGTGTGAGAGTTTATACGATTGCGCAATATGGCATTGGCGACAAACTGAAGACAGAAGTAAGGATTTTACTGTCTCACGCTTCACATTAGAACGGAGACAGAGCCAGGTGTATTTTGAAGAATATTGTCCTACACTTCGCCCCAATAGCGACAGGATGGGAAAACCCTGTAGCAGCAAGGGACACAAAGGCTGCAAACCTGGGAGGAAGGCCAACCGAACCCATAGTAGTGATGCACGACAGCAAGCTGTCTGCAACAATTCATTAGTACAACCGCCTGGAAAAACAAACTCAGAATATTTCTCTCAATTTTACAGAAGAAGCTGATAACTGAAAACAGATATATCACTTCCAAAATTATCTATTCAGAATTGACATAACATTACTGGTAGTCCTTCCGAATACTTTCGCTGAATAACATATCCTATCTCTCTGCCCGAGAAGTTCCAAGTTCCAAGAAAGAAGATATGAAGACACAGCAAGTAATGACGAGAAGAAAGGGTCCCAAGATGAGGGCAGAAGAAAGCAAGATTCCTTTCTAAATCCTATACCTTAAACCAGTATGAGATTTGGGAGAATCAACACAAAGCCATATTCAGCAAAACCATGGCAGTTATTTCATTCTAACTATCAAACCAACCAAATGTGGTCAAACCATCAAACAGAGTAAGCTTAATGGGGACATCAAATTGCAGCAACCATTGAGGGGCTACACACATCAACCTCAGTGTTAACCACACCAATAAAGGACTATGCCACCTATGTTGTCACATCATGGCATTGCCTTGGACGAGCAGTTCGTCATCAAAACAATGCAACATGGAATCAACCATGTAATGGCATTCGTGCTCGAACACTGAGAACTAGCAGCATCAACCACCACTGATCGACAGCAGCATCGTGGAGCAAACCCAACCCAAATTTTAAAGTGTAAAGAACGCTAAGAAAGAAAGTGATGTGTGAGACAAATTCATTGTAATATTTTAAAGACGGCACAAGATAATCATTTCAGCAAGGAGTTGAAATGCCTGTAAATATTCAGTCGCAACTGTACCACTGAGAATATGTACTTTGTGTTTCATTTGTATTCTGTACTTCGATTTGTAAATTGTTAAAGTATATTCATAAATGTACCATGTTTTATATTTTGTATTTCATGTGTAATTTGTAAATGTCCATTCAATTTAAATATATGTTAATAAGAATTTGCGTATTGTAGATATTCTGGAAATATTTTTTTAATGATAAATAATGTCAGTGAATATAACGTTTGTGTTAATGTGTATGGAAATATGCAAAAATATGAACTATTTTAAATATATAATGTCCATGTAAGTACATAAAGGTCTGTTTATGATAACAATTTTGAATAGTGGTGTAGCACATAAGTATTGAGAGTAAACGAACACTTCCTTAACTTCACTCATCTTTCACAATCATCATTATTATGAATGTTTGAGAATTGTGGCGTGCCTGAAGTTATTGAAAAGGGAGAATCAAAAGGGTGAATGAACCATTTTAATAGAAGTTAACAACAAGTACCAGAGAAATACGTTGTAAGATTAGTCAAATAACTATCTGCAAAGGACTGTAAAGCCACATAATAATCATCTAAATAGAAAATGCCGTGTAAGGCAATACATTTCAGATCAAAATATAATGTTAAAATGACATCATCTATCATAAGATAGACAAGTAGCTGAACAATGAGTAAATTATTTGAATTTATAATTTTGCACTGCAGTGAGCAATGCCTCAACCACTTATCACAGAAGCATAAAATTAATTAGGAAGGGATGGCATGTGCAAGGCATCGAGATTTTCCAGACCTTAGATGAGCTTGATCCATAATGGCAGGGCAATAGAGTATGAGATCCTCAGAAAATAATAATTGTATTATATCAACAAAAGGCAAGTGCAGTTTATCTTATATACTGAAAACTAAGAAAACAATCTCTACCAATATGGACAGTGGCATGGAAAAAACAACTTAAAGTGAAAAGCATTTTGGAGACGAACCGAGCAGGTCGTTAATGATATCGTAAAACACCCATTTAGCAAGAGAATGGCGAGCTTCAGCACAGAAGAGAAAAGGTCAGAACAATACAATACTCCTTTTAACGCAAATAAGGGCGGAACCAAGGGCAGGTGGCTGCATGTCATTAACAGGGCTACGCTCCGACCCAGCAAGAAAAATAAAAATGTATTCTCCTCTAGCGAGATGGTGACTGGCTGAAGCGATACTTGGCGATGCAGACGTGACACGGTGGGTTGATCCCCATATATAAAAGCATTTTGAGACCTTAAGGCTCTATCTCTCTCTCTCATCCCACGGTGGACCACACAGGTGTGTGGAAATAAGCGATGGCGATGAAAGCTTTGTGTTCTGTCAAGGGAGGACGATCGCTTCACATATCATGGCAACAGATAGCAAAGCGGTAGTCAATTATTCCTGCAGGACTTTTTGCAGGCAAAGAAATTGTGCACATCACTCCAACCCATAGGACTGGGCAATAGCCTTTATTTCGACTACAGAAAGATTAACGTTGTACGGAATGCAGGAGTGTTGCAACTGAGTGAATTCAGTCAAGGTCAGAGTAGTGAATTAGCATTTGAGATCCAGCGCAGGCACAACGCCGTTGCAGATGCCACTTAGTAAGGTACCATCATGCATAAAGCCACAGTAAATGTTTAGTCTAGATTTCGCTCACTCCAGCTTGCGTACACTTTGACCATTGAATATCAAAAGCTAGGATACTATCATACCTTTACATTGAGTACATGAAAGTTTTTTGATTGGTTCAAAAAGTAAATTTATTCTCCACCAACTCAGTGAATTGACCAGCTATGTCGCTATAGATTAAAATGTGCTGATGAGGATTTTTTAATAATCATACTTTCCTGTGAAAAAATTTCATTTTCAGAGATAATGATTTTAATAATAGTCATTTCAATATGTCCAAGAATTAAATATTCTGTTATTGAGTGTCAAAAGTAATTCAACATGATTGTTGTTTATCGCTTGAGCCCTGAAAGCAACAGTTGACAAATTATGTGTAGAATAAAAAAGGGAATAACTGTGTTGTCTTTCTGGAATAGACTCCAATCTTTCACTTTTATTAATTCATACATTCTAGGTACATGACAGCAGCATTTCTAATGATTTTGTTACTATCCGCACCTGATATTAGATGCCTTGCAGGGTTAGGGTCATATTTATTCAGAATGTTTTTTTTGTCACCCTGGGATTGAGAAGACAGTTCAGATGATTTGTCTATTGTGCACTAAGTAACAAGCTAAGTTTTCACACACTTGTATACTCACTGTGCAGATACAAGAATGGGATGTACGACAAAGTAAGGGAAGAAATTCCGTTGTTCAAAGAGTTATTAAGTGATTCTCCGAAAATCGTTTCCCCCTCAGTTATAAGAAAGGACACTGCATTCAGTTCAGCTCTACAGACAAAAATCGTACTAATAACTGATTTAGCACACGAACAAGAGTCACTGAACTTCGTAGAATCGTTCACATAGATGTTGATGAACACCTGAAATGGAAGAAGCATTCTACTGATGAGTCCAAACAACTAAGTTTGATTTTGTTCTTCTTATAAGAGCAGTCACAGAAACAAGTGAATCAGCCTCCTAACATAGTTTGGATATTTCCACTCACATTCGCAAATAAAATTCGTCATAAGTAGTCCATAACAATGTGAGACGAATGGTTATATCCACGTTACAACACTGGAAGAGAAGATGAGCTTTATTCCAAATGCGAGCGATTAGCTAACTCAGATTGAGAGAAAAAGAATTCACTGTCAAAGTGAATAGGAGAAAGTGATGTCGCGTGCTAGACTTGCTTTCTCGGTGATGAGACTCATTATAATTAACATGAACCTCGTTAAACTTGCCACGTAGATTGACAAAATTTATTGTAGTGCTGGGTCGTAGGCTTTTTGGATTTCGGTCGTAGGGAAGAGAAGTGTAGGTCCCTTACAAAATGATCTATGGGACATATCACTACGTAACTAAGGTAGACGTTGGAACGCAATATACTGCATGCTAGAATTTGCTGATGACTAGCATTTCCTTGCAACGGCATGTACTAGATAGGAGTAACGTCATCAACGTATTGTTAAGAAAATTGTCCTAAAGAATCAATGTAGAAAGAGATTGCGTACTAAATCAATGAGGAGCGATGATATGTGTTTGTAGTTCTGTAAGGCTATTGATACTGTGGTACTCGACAGTTCAGTCGACGAATTGTGAATATCAGCCACAGAAGCAGGACGACACGAAAAATAACTACAAGGAAAGATTTGGAAAGAAAAGAAACCGCTCATCAATTGATCAACGGAAGTTAGAAGCACAGATACTTTCCGGACAAAGAAATGATTACAGAAATATTAATTACATAGGGATTGGATTAATGGCGAGTGCACATAAGAGATTTGGAAGACACGGGCTCAAGTAAGGCGGAAAGCATAGACAACATTCCTTCGGAATTTCTACAATCAATGGGGAATTATCAGCCAAACGATAATCAAGGTAGTTTGTAGAATGTATGAGTCTGTAGTCATTCCATCAGACTTTTCGGTAAAATGTCATCCATGCAATTACGAAGCTAGCAAATACAGCTAAGTGAAAGAAATGTCGTAAATCAATGTAACAGTTCCACAAGCTGCGACATAGTCGCTGGAACAGTGACCTGAAAATGTAGACTAAATTTCTTTTATTTCGCGTCTATGGTCTCAAATCTCTTTTGTGTCAGTAACTGATTCTTCGGTGTATAGATTGGGCAGGAGGAATTTGAAAGCAGTATAGTGGAACCAATAGCATGCTTAATTGTCAGCACTGTAAAACTAGCAGTTAATGAGTTGTCGTCCCTGATTCAACACTGCTTTCACGCAGACATGTTATCTGCACGCGGCGAATAAAACAGAAATGTTTTCAGAATAGTAAGAGATTGCAACAATACATATTCTGATTGCTATGAACTTGCATTAAGTATTAGATCACAAGAGCGAATACTGTTCCATTTACAAAAATCGTTTCTGCCACTGTATCTATAACATACAAAAAAGCTGCTAGTCTCTTCGAAACTTCGTCGCTCTCGTGGATTACTGTCTTGTATCTTCTTGTGAGGCAATCAGAAACTCGTTTCGAAGCAGGTACTTTCAAGATTTATTTCGTTTTGTGAGCGTGCGCATTATCAGCGGAATTTGCGTAACAGAAGTTTACGTTACAGATGACTAAATTTCTTTCAAAATACATTTTTTGCCAGTGTGTAATGTCACTTATTAATGTGACTGCTACTTTTTTATATAATTTAATTGGCCTAATATACTTGTTTCTTAGCAAAAGTCAAAGATATTTGCAAATAATAGTCATGTGTTTGTCTAACTATGTAACAATTTTAATCTCTATATTAATTTTGTATATTCTGCACATGTCAAATGCAATGTGTTTAACGTAAAAAGATATTAGTTGAGTTGTTTATTTCAGAAATTATACGATTTAAATTCAGATTGTTATTTGTGTTAACGGAGTTTATAAATACACGAATCTGCTGTAGCACTGAAGGTTTCTCAGAATAATGGTAGATTTTTCAATTTCTGTTTTTGTGTTTTTCTTTAGGTCGGTCTGTTCGTTCTCATTGTGAAAATTTTTGGCCAAATATGTGAAAATTTCTCTTGCTTCCAAAGAATTTAGCAGTTCCGAAGGGTGTAGGATTGATACTCATTGAGTTACGCCACCGGCTCTTCAAGGCAATTACGTCAATCTTTTGTGAACTGCTGTTGGTCCATTACAAGACTGGAGGTGAATGCCTTGCGTAATACTGAGGAATTAAACTATGAACTTCAGATGTGAGCTGTTATTCTGCCTCTGTCGAAGTTGCTAGAATAATATTTCTTGTTTCTTGATACAATTATTTGTGGTGCAAACTACAGCCCATCCGAAATTGGTGAAATCTTGTTTTACTGGTCATGCAATGAGGTACACGAATACAGACCTGCAGCACAATTTCAAAGTAGTTCCTTCTTTAACGGCTTTCTTTTTTTTTGTGTCATCAGTCTCCTAACTAGTTTGATGCGGCCGGCCACCAATTCCTCTCCTGTGCCAAACTATTCAGTGAATTCCAATGTCTGGCTTCCCATAAAATTTTTGCACTCTTCAGTTCCCTCTAGTACGATGGAAGTCATTCCCTGATGTCTTAACAGATGTTCTGTCATCCTGTTCCTTTCCCTAGTCAGTGTTTTCCACACATTCATTTCCTCTGGTTCTGCGCAGAACCTCCTCATTATATACGATATCAATCCACCTAACTTCTAATATTCGTCTGTTCCACCACATCTCAAATGCTCCGATTCTCTTCTGTTCCGGTTTTCCGATAGTCCATGTTTCACTAACATACAATGATGTGCTCCAAACGTACATTCTCAGAAATTTCTTCCTCAAATTAAGGCCTATGTTTGATACTAGTAGACTTCTCTTGACCAGGAATACCCTTCTTACCAGTGCTAGTCTGTTTTTGATGTCCTTGCTCCGTCCGTCGCTGGTTATTTTACTGCCTAGGCTATTCAACACCAAAACTTCATCTATTCCGTGACCACCAACACTGATGTAAAATTTTTCGTGCAGCTCATTTCTGCTGCTTCTCATTACGTTAGTCTTTCTTCGATTTACTGTCAATTCTCTACTCATTAGACTGTTCATTCATTCAGCAGATCAAGTAATTCTTCTTCACTTTCACTCAGGACGGCAACGTCATCATCGAATATCTTTGATGTTCTTTCACCTTGAATTTTAATTCCACTATTGAAGCTTCCTTTTATTTCTATCATTGCTTCTTCGAATTACAGACTGAACACTTTGGTGGTAGGGGGGGGGGGATGGGGAAGACTACATCCCTACCTTGCACCCGTTTCATTCCGAGCACTTAGTTCTTGGTCGTCCACTCTTATCATTCCCTCTTGGCTCTTGTACATATTGTATATTACCCGTCTCTCGCTACATCTTACTCCTATTTGTCTCAGAATTTCTAACATCTTGTACTTTTTGACATTGTCGAACGCTTTTTTCAAGCCGACTAATCCTATGAACGTGTCTTGATTGGTCTTGCTTCCATTATCAAGTGCAACGGCAGAATTGCCTCTGGTGTCTTTACCTTTCGTATAGCCAATCGATCGTCATCTAACAAATTCTCAATTTTCTTTTCAATTTCTCTATATACTCGTTTTATTTTTGTGAGTAAATTAGTTGCATGAACTGTTAAGCTGATTGTGCAATAGTTCTCGCACTTGTCAGCTCTTCCAGTCTTCGGAATAGTGTGTACAATATTTTTCCTAAAATCAGATGGTATGTTAGTCGACTTATACATTCTGAACACTGTAAGCGGTCTAAGAATGTTTGCATTTACTTACTGACACTCTTACTTCAGCTATATCTCTTTTTTTATTAAACTGTTCAGACATCGACTTCATTATTGCAAACTTTTATCAAACAACATTTTTTAATGCTCCACTTCTTAACTTTTCTTAAATCACATATTTCTCCTGTCGACTTCATTATTGCAAACTTTTATCAAACACAACATTTTTTAATGCTCCACTTCTTAACTTTTCTTAAATCACATATTTCTCCTGTCGTTTTCACCAGAAAAATGCGAACATGTCATGAAGATGAAGTAAGTGAAGTGGCAATATATTGGGATGATGCGTCCTGTACCTGTTTGAAAGTGTATGACGTTATTTAAGCGAGTTACACGAAATGAGAGACAATCGCAGCCTCTTGCATCAGCCGCTGATGTTACGGACGCATACCGAACAGAAATTACAGAACTCCTCTTGGCTGATGCAATAGCGCCGCTCACACCTGTTACATTGTGACAGTAATTGTTATGGACTAGAAACTAGTGAGCAGCGTTGCATTACAGATACAGCCAGCAAACAGTGATAGCACCCGATTTCGGTTTCGGGTGTCCCCTCGAAAGATATTTCTCTATCAACACTGTCCTGATTACACAACCTAATCTCAGAGCAATTAGTTCTTATCACACCTGGTCACCACAGGTCGGATTCTGTACTACGTCATATTATTTTACATAACGACGTGCTGTAATACATCCGGTTGTTACTAGTAGTAAGTAAACGCATCATGGGCAAAGCTTCTACGACAGAATACTGTTAATTACGTTTGATGAACCTCTGATCTAAGCAACGAAGCATCACAACATCATACAATATTTGAATTGAGTTTTAAAATTTAGATCGAACACATAGAGATTTGTAGAACATTAGAGACACATATTTCGAGTGAACCTAGACACAAAGTATATATACTTCAACGCAATGGACTACTTTAGACAGCTGGTAATTAAAATCAGATGTGTAAATGACAGGAAATTGGAGAACAAAATTAAGATGATCCATTACGTATATCATTGAGTACGCGGCTGTATAAAAGAAAATAAATTACAGGTAGCTGCGACCAGTCCTTTACGTAACTTTGTTTCCACAAACTAGTTTTATTTCCATTTTTGGCTCATATTCAGACAGCAGGTGTTGACGGGGGTGGAAATTACCGAACAACCAGTTTAATAAGACACGCTTGCATAATACTAATACGAAGTCATTACAGACAAATGGAAAAAAAGCTGGTAAAAACCGACCTCTGGGGGAGATTAGTTTGGATTCCTTAGAAATGTTGGAACACGCGAGGCAATACTGACCCTAAGACTTATCTTAGAAGATAGATTAAGGAAAGACAAACCAAGGTTTATAGCATTTGTAGACTTAGAGAAATCGTTTGACAAAGTTGACTGGAATACTCTCTTTCAAATTCTGAAGGTGGTAGGGGTAAAATACAGGGAGCGAAACGCCCTATACAATTTGTACAGAAACCAGCTGGCAGTTATAAGAGTCGACGGGCATAAAGGGAAGTAGCGGGGAGTGAGACATGGTTGTAGACTATCGTCGATGTTATTCAGTCCGTATATTGAGCAAAACAAAAGAAAAATTTGTAGTAGGAATTAAAATCCATGGAGGAGAAATAAAAACTTTGAGGTTGGCCGATGAAATTGCAATTCTATCAGAGACAGCAAAGGACCTGGAAGAGGAGTTGAACGGAATGGACAGAATCTTGAAAGCAGGATATAAAATCATCAAAAGCAAAACGACGGAATGTAGGCGAATTAAATCAGGTGATGGTGAGGGAATTAGATTAGGAAATGAGACACTTAAAAAAGTAGATAAATTTTGCTGTTTGCGAAGCGAAATAACAGACGATGGTCGAAATAGAGGGGATATAAAATGTAGACTGGAGATGACAAGGAAACTGTTTCTGAAGAAGAGAAATTTGTTAACATCAAGAATGGATTTAAGAGTCAGGAAGTTTTTTCTGAAAGTATTTGTACAGATGGTAGCCATATATGGAAGTGAAACATGCACGATAAATAGCTTAGACAAGAAGAGAATAAAAGCTTTCGAAATGTGGTGCTACAGAAAAATGCTGAAGATTAGATGGGTAGATCTCGTAACCAGTGAGGGAGTACTAAATAGAATTGAGGAGAAGAGGAAATTGTGGCACAACTTGAACAGAAGATGGGATCGGTTGCTAGGACACGTTCTCAGGCATCAAGGAGTCACCAATTTAGTACTGGAGAGAAGCGTGGAGTGTAAAAATCGTAGACGTAGACTAAGAGATGCATTCACGAAGCAGATTTAGGAGGACCTAGGTTGCAGTAGTTACTCCTAAATGAAGAATCTTGTACAGCATAGAGGAGCATGGAGAGCTGTATCAAAGGAGTCTCTGGACAACAACATTCAGAGAGGGATGTAGAAGTTTAAATGTTTAAACTTACAGAACTGTGTTGAGCGCTGGAGTTTACTGCGCTAAGACATAATCATAAAGCAAGAAATGGAGACCTCCTACAATTTCAAAAGGAATATAAAAACAAATCATTTTATTATCTTCGTTAATGGGTTGATCACAGCTGTTAGATACAAGGTACATACTTACAATAACCGTTTTGCGTGACATGTATACTGTGAACAGGTGTTTGGTGTTGAAACGTAGGGGGAGCCAGATCAACTACAGCATAATTAATTAGATTTTAGTTAATAACCATTTACGGCAAAAAATATGTAATTTAATTGTTGAAGTTAATGTTTCTTTGAAATTTTACTTTGTATTTAAATATATACATAAAACATTTATGTGTAAAATTTGTCCTCAGGTCTGGGTGAATGCAATATCTACCCTAATGATTGGTCACTAATATTTATAATTTTAGCACCTCCTGAAGAAATATTTGTGCAACTGAAAATAATGATACAAATGTTGTAACATTAAAGTATAAAACATAATAGTAAGAGAAGCAGGTAATAAACATAGATTCTACATTAGGGAGCAGCAGAATTAGTGACTGACAGGGTAATATCAATTCTCTCACCCTCGTCTTGCCTTCGTTTCCAAGTGACAGTGAAAAGCGTGTGGCCTAGTCCACCTTGGTCCGGGACTCTAAACTCGCATTATTACTAAAGTGTCTTTTTCGTCACGTAGCATCGTCAGTTAGTATCGTAATAAGCAACAAATACCAAACGAACACTGCTCGTTAACCGGGTTTCTGCGACTACTCTGCGGTTAACTCATGCTTTTGCTGGTACTACGTTGTTGCTACCCACTTTCCAGGACTCGCTTTGTCGGCTGCGTGGAAGTGTATGCTTGCGAAGAGAGCAGAGATTTTCACCGGTAGTACTGCTATTTTTGTTTGCGAGTTAATATGACTGAGTTTCAAGACACACAGCCACCAATAAAAAGGATGTACGCAAGGTATACGAATTTATTTGCCATCTTAACGACAATGTCAGACGAGACGAAATATTATCGGCGCCACAGATTGCAACAGCAAAGGTGTGTAGTGTTTCACTGCTAACCGTACAGATAATATTTGCAGAAGCAAGGACAATGAAAACCTGTAACCAAGAAATTATGTTTCAATCTCTGAGAAAAAAAGGTGTTAGCGGAAGAACAACTTTCACTGATTTGTACGATTTTTAGAAATTTATGGCCAACGCAAGTATCATACGAGGCAAAAGGTAGTAGAGGTTTTAAACGATGAGATTAAATTCACAGGCTGCCATCATTCGAGTTGGAAAATTCTGAAATCTTTGGGGATTAGTTACCGAAGAAGCAACGATGGAAGATGTATTCTGATGAAAAGACAGAATACTGTAGAAGCTAGGGCCACTAATCCGATCCAGAAAAGGAATGTAAAGAAAAAAATCGACTCTTTCAAGGTTTACATTGGACTACAAATTGCAGGTGATGAACCTGAGAAAAATGATAATTTTCAGAGTGAAGTTAAATATGTCACATTTATTGTAAGAAATATAGTTTATATGACATTTTGTAAGAGGAAAGGTAATGTAACCTTCTGAATAAGAGTATTTGTTTACAGCTAATGTCTGCGTTGGAGTTTTTTTATGCCACTGGGACCATATCCGAAGTTATCCGGACGACCTACGCCTCGCCTTCCTTGTTCCCAATAGTCAGCAGAGGATTGACGAACTTGCTATTACGTTTTATGGCAAGATGATTAATTATTCTGCAGCTGTTATTGTGTTGGAAGAACTGTGGTATTATAAGCCTAATTTGGATGATTTAGTGCGTCAGTTTAGGAACGCCTATAGAGAATATGTATTTGTGCCAAACGGTTTAAGGTGTGCAAACAGGTACTTTGATTTTAGGCAAGGACGTTATAGGCCACTGTGGTACAATTATTAGAACCTCAATAAAACAACCTCGAAAGTCATACCTCTTATTCTTAACGTTTACAGTAACTGGTCGACCTTCGACAATACGCTTCAAAACAGAAGCATACTGACGCCACGTGGACCATTCAAATTCTTCTAAAAAACAATTACTTTGTGAATACGACTATGATAACCACAAAATCCGAATTCGGAACAAAAAGGCAAATATACGTGCTGCTTTTTAGACAACACCTTCTCCACTAAAGTTGACTTGCCGATATTTGTATCGCCAAATAAATACGATTGCTTCTTACGAACCTCCGTGGACGGAAAGGCCTTGTTATACCAGCGTACGACGCGGCTCGCCCAGCCATTATACCTTAAATGACACTCACTCAAAGAGTGCACAACGACCCGATTAGCCTGAAAGGAATCAAAGTACTTCTCAATAAAACGTATACGACTCCAGTTATCAACTAAAAATGGATCTGTATAATCAAACCTAGTAGTTCGCTCAGCCCATCTATGTAAGCGAACATTAAATGACAAGGCGGAATCATTACAATTAGATAAAGGTTCTGAGTCATGTTTAGTAATGTATATTAGAGCGGATTTCCGGCTTCTACAATTTTGAACAACAAAAACACCATTAATACTACGAAACTGAATTCCAAACAAGAACGAACTTCTTCTAAAAACATCCTAACTTTCAACTTCACATAACAGTGGAAATACGTCAAATTACGTCGAGCAAAACGTTCCTCAGAAACGCAGTACTCCAAAACAGACCAAACAGCACAAGAGCAGGAACTAAAATCGTCCCCTCCCTACTATTTATCTCAGTGAGATCTGGGTCGATCAGCATCACGTCATAAAGCGCCTCTGGCCAGATCATAAAAGCAGTGGTGAGTTGAAATCACCTACTGGCAGAGGAACAAGACTTATTGTCTGTTACACAGGACCATCTGAATATGGATTTACAAGAAATTCAAAGCTAATATTTACATCCCGAAAATGCAGTGATTATCATAAATAAATGGGTATTAATATATTTAAACTCTGGCTTTTGGATCTGTTACATGATTGAGAAGATGCTTCCGTGCTCGTTAAGGACAACGCTTGTTGATCTTTGAGAAAAAAGAAGAAAATTCGTAACTACCAGCAAAGGAGTAATTGCTGATTGGCTTGAAGATAAAAGTATATCACTTTCAGGCAGCTACACAAAAGTGGAGATGTAGGAATTCAGGCGACACAAGCACCTTAACAATCGGTATGAACTAGATAGCTTAGCCCAGATGTTGTGAGGCTGCCCCGCTTAAAACTGTCAATACTAACTCACAAAAATTGTGTCGGCATTAGTGAAAGGTATGGGTCGCACACAGAAACTGCACATTCAGAATGAAATAAGTGCATAATTTGCTCGAGGAAGCAATGGTGATGTCATGCCAAAAGACGGAATTAAATATGTACACCAAGATGAAACTCTGCAATAAACGGGTTTTCTGGAGGAAGGCGCCCCATATAAGTTCTTTGAAAGAATTTTAATTGCTTCGAATTGTTATGATGACGACGAACGAATCGCCGCCAGTGTGAATTACTGGTGGTCAATGCTAAATAGAAACATACAAATCTCTTCTTTGCATATGCAGCAGGTTTCTGAGTGAAGTTGATATGGAGCTGGCTGTATGGTCTGGGTCTACAACGACTAACCTAATTACGGGTCATTGGTAAAAAATAATATATTGTGCTTAACTGGTGGTACAGGAGTCTTCATAGTCAGGAGGAATATAATTACAAACAGAGAGCTATGGAGGTATCAAATAGGCCATACTTTAACTAAACCCCTTGTTAGAGGTTGCTTCCTATCAGCTGAAGGCTATACTACTTTCCTACTTGACGTCCCGAGCAAGAGTGGCCGAACGCTCGCTAGAGACTTGTTGCAAGCCGCGGAGCGGCGCTAGTCTCGACTCACGGGTCCAGTGATACTAGTATGTGCCGCGGTCGATAACTGCAAACCCCTAACAAGTGCGGTATCGAACTTTGATACCACACAAACGATTCCTGGAATAGTGAGTCTTCAATAAAGGATAATTAAATGGTAACAAATTGCGTTAAATACTATGATTGTTGCACCTTCCCCATCCCAAAGCTGTGAACGCCGTTCCCTCTCTGCTTTCGTCACTCCCCCTGTAAATTTCTCAACACGAATCACAATACAGGCGCACACAGCCTGTGCTGGAATGTTTTTAGGTTTTCTTGTGGACAGCAGAGAGCTCATGATTTCTGCTTTGCTCTGACGTTAAAACTAACACGCAGAACAAAATTGCTTTTTAATTAGCACATGAGCAGTAATAATATAGCTGTTGTCATACACCTTCAAAACGAGAAATGATATGGGGAGACTACTGTTTCACTAGCTTACGGTTCTACAATCATTGTAGCAATGTGCTAACTGCTGATTTGCAGTACCACACCATTTTAAAGTGACCACACATAGGCGCAGAGCGCACACACAACATTCTATGATGGTAAAGTTTACTGGGCTCTCCTCAACACTCGCAGGTCGAAGGCTTCGAACATATGCCGACTGAGGCGTGCGGCGAGAACACGAATGGGGGAAGCGAGAAAAAGTTGGAAGGGGTGCCTTCTACACTTATCCCTCCAGCCGCCACTTCCGCTACACGGTGCTGTAGTCAACAAATGGCTCAAATGGCTCTGAGCACTATGGGACTTAACTACTGTGGTCATCAGTCCCCTAGAACTTAGAACTACTTAAACCTAACTAACCTAAGGCCATCACACACATCCATGCCCGAGGCAGGATTCGAGCCTGCGACCGTAGCAGTCGCGCGGTTTCGGACTGCGCACCTAGAACCGCTAGACCACCGCGGCCGGCTGTAGTCAACATTGAGGGCATTCGCGATGTTTACTCCTTTTGTGCATCCAGCATGTTCCCATTTTGAGAGTGTTATTGCACCTCTTCGATTCCTTTACTTTCCTGGTGTTTTTACTATTTTCCGTACGAAAAATGCAGAAATATCTTCGTTGTCCTACAACTGACGTTGTGTGAAAGGTGGGTTCTTCCCCGTCGTTTTGGAACGTTTTCGACAGCAGAGATGCTAAATTTTGGAAGTATTGGTATCAACTGAACTTCTTTCCTTGCTTCCTTTTGGACGTTTTGTGGAAGTTCCTTCAAGATAGCTGTAGGCGAAGGGGGAGCACCACAGGCAAAAAAGCTGCATCCTCAGATCCCTTCTGCGACGTTGCACTGTTGGTCGACGATTCTCTCTGTCATCAAGACTATTAGGGTCGTTTTCTGACTTTGGGTCTGTCATGTTATGAAACCCTACTCTTGAAAAATTTCATCGTCATACGGCCAAATGCCAGTTCCAGAGGTCTCTGACAGGATACTCGTTGGTGTTGGTGGTGGAGCAACGGTAACGATTTTTAGGATATTCTATACCGTTTACCAGCTTCTTTGGTCATCTAGGAAGCTGTTACACGATTTACGTAAATTTAAAGAGCTTATAAAGTCTCCCTTCACGGTCCACTTTAAGGCATGCGAGCAGTGAGGCTGTAACGACAAAAGAACTACACCAGTCTCTCTACTCTCTTCAGAATTCAAAGTTCACAGCTGGTGGTTCCAGAAAAATCCGTGTGATTTCACCTCTTGTGACAAATTTATTTATGACAGGGGAAGACTCCTTGGATTTAATTAGTTTCGGAAAGTTTCTACTACTCTAAAGTACATACAAACTGACCATGGAAAATACCAGGACACTCTCCACAAGTGGGGCAAATCTTCATTACCATCTTGTCGCAGTGGTGCTAAATGACAGATAGTTGCTCGTGTTGTACCAGCATACACCGCACGTGCCTCCAAGGGTCCTTTCGAATACTTCTGACAGTGACGAATGGTGTGAGAGCGGTTTTGAAGTGTTGATATTCAGTGGTTTCTTAAGCTTCACATGTATATACACTCCTGGAAATGGAAAAAAGAACACATTGACACCGGTGTGTCAGACCCACCATACTTGCTCCGGACACTGCGAGAGGGCTGTACAAGCAATGATCACACGCACGGCACAGCGGACACACCAGGAACCGCGGTGTTGGCCGTCGAATGGCGCTAGCTGCGCAGCATTTGTGCACCGCCGCCGTCAGTGTCAGCCAGTTTGCCATGGCATACGGAGCTCCATCGCAGTCTTTAACACTGGTAGCATGCCGCGACAGCGTGGACGTGAACCGTATGTGCAGTTGACGGACTTTGAGCGAGGGCGTATAGTGGGCATGCGGGAGGCCGGGTGGACGTACCGCCGAATTGCTCAACACGTGGGGCGTGAGGTCTCCACAGTACATCGATGTTGTCGCCAGTGGTCGGCGGAAGGTGCACGTGCCCGTCGACCTGGGACCGGACCGCAGCGACGCACGGATGCACGCCAAGACCGTAGGATAATACGCAGTGCCGTAGGGGACCGCACCGCCACTTCCCAGCAAATTAGGGACACTGTTGCTCCTGGGGTATCGGCGAGGACCATTTGCAACCGTCTCCATGAAGCTGGGCTACGGTCCCGCACACCGTTAGGCCGTCTTCCGCTCACGCCCCAACATCGTGCAGCCCGCCTACAGTGGTGTCGCGACAGGCGTGAATGGAGGGACGAATGGAGACGTGTCGTCTTCAGCGATGAGAGTCGCTTCTGCCTTGGTGCCAATGATGGTCGTATGCGTGTTTGGCGCCGTGCAGGTGAGCGCCACAATCAGGACTGCATACGACCGAGGCACACAGTGCCAACACCCGGCGTCATGGTGTGGGGAGCGATCTACACTGGCCGTACACCACTGGTGATCGTCGAGGGGACACTGAATAGTGCACGGTACATCCAAACCGTCATCGAACCCATCGTTCTACCATTCCTAGACCGGCAAGGGAACTTGCTGTTCCAACAGGACAATGCACGTCCGCATGTATCCCGTGCCACCCAACGTGCTCTAGAAGGTGTAAGTCAACTACCCTGGCCAGCAAGTTCTCCGGATCTGTCCCCCATTGAGCATGTTTGGGACTGGATGAAGCGTCGTCTCACGCGGTCTGCACGTCCAGCACGAACGCTGGTCCAACTGAGGCGCCAGGTGGAAATGGCATGGCAAGCCGTTCCACAGGACTACATCCAGCATCTCTACGATCGTCTCCATGAGAGAATAGCAGCCTGCATTGCTGCGAAAGGTGGATATACACTGTACTAGTGCCGACATTGTGCATGCTCTGTTGCCTGTGTCTATGTGCCTGTGGTTCTGTCAGTGTGATCATGTGATGTATCTGACCCCAGGAATGTGTCAATAAAGTTTCCCCTTCCTGGGGCAATGAATTCACGGTGTTCTTATTTCAATTTCCAGGAGTGTAGATATTCCTGTGATTCGAAACTCTTTATGTATGCCATCCGATAAATAAATAAAATACAGATTTTTGTGCACAAGCAAAATTTTGTTTTCAGGGGGAAACGTCCCCTTAGAAAAATTTATGAATGACTATGCTGATAAACCTCTTACATTATTTGATTTTCAAAGAGCTGAGCAGAACTGAACGTACCCAGACATTTCGCTCTTTACCTATTCTGATCAACACTAAACTGACACACAATATTTTTAGCGCAACGCAGTCTGGCTTTCAATAATCCCTACAAAAGAATGGTCCTGACTATAGCAATAACATATATCTTTCATGAATGACTTACCTCACCTTACTCGAACTACTGCAATACAGCGAGCGCCACTCCTGCCAGCTGAATAAAAAAAAAATGGCTCTGAGCACTATGGGACTTAACATCTATGGTCATCAGTCCCCTAGAACTTAGAACTACTGAAACCTTACTAACCTAAGGACAGCACACAACACCCAGCCATCACGAGGCAGAGAAAATCCCTGACCCCGCCGGGAATCGAACTCGGGAACCCGGGCGTGGGAAGCGAGAACGCTACCGCACGACCACGAGATGCGGGCAGCTGAATAAAAGATTCTAACTACTGAAGGCACTAACTACTGATAGGCATAGTTAGCAAATGAAAGATTTTGATAGAGAACACACAATGTATTTACCTTAATAGTGCTCAAAAGTCATTATATATATATATATATATATATATATATATATATATATATATATATATATATATATATATATATGACATCCAGTCTTACAAATTTACTGTCTCTGATGGACACACGTCCAGATCATCCGCTCTCAATACTCCGCCATCTCTCTCTCCACATCCACCACTGCTGGCGGCTCGCCTCCAATTGCGCTGTTCACATCCAACTGCCCAACACTACAATGGCGAATATTCCAACAATGCCAACCAGCCACAGACTGCACACAGCACAGCCAGTGATTCACATACAGAGCGCTAGGTGACGATACCAACATAAAAACCTAAACAGCCTACTTACAAGGCGAAGATTTTACAAGTTTTTCAGAGTATTTGAGAGCGTAAAAAATTCAAACCCTACAGTCATCCAGGACCGTTGGAAGCTCCAATAGAAATTATACGAGCACTTCGTAGAGAATAATCCTGAAAGATTTTGCGAGGGAACAGCAACATTGAAGGCTATCAGTTTTCTGTACCATTTACTACTACGCAAAACAGCACAAGATATCCATTTTCTGTCGCAGCTACTGCCAAAACTCGTTTCTTTACGTTTTCTTCCAATACTTTTTGTTAGAGCCTGTACGTTAAGGACACTAGTCCCACCTTACAGATATTCTAGAACTGAAACTTGTGGTCATCTAATATTTTTGAAAGGTTGTTAAAGATATTACATTTCCCTTATTCATTTCTCGGACGAGACGCTTTTGGACGACGAATCGGTAACGAATAATTCCGTTTCAGAAAGCTATCCAGCTCATACACACCAGCCTCTTTTCGGAGAACGTAAGTCCTCACTGTACAATAGACAGACAGGTCAACTTTTCTCCTGTGGACAAGCGATACCGCAGATCGGCGGAATATTTGCTGTAGACTGGTAGTTTCTTCTTGTGATCGACACTGAGCACACAACTATAGGGATTGTATTCTCATTTGGGAATATCGCTCTTCTTCCTTTTTTGGCAAAATCTATGCAGTGAAACGTCACGTGTGCCAGACTCTCTTGCCACATTCCCCACAGTATCTCTTGAATTTAAAACTTACGTAGCAGCTGCTTCCATAGTTTCCTGAGACACCTCTACCTCTCTATTGTGCTGCTGTGATTCATTTGCTTGCTACAAAAGAGGTTCATATAGATCATTCTAATACATATGCCTTTACAATCTATTCAACAAAGCTAAATTATTCTTTTTTCTGCTGAAGGTTAATACTACCCTAAATTGGAGCGATCGAGAACAGTGGGATGAATAGAAACTAAACTTCCACAACCGTTCTATGTTAAAGTGTCGGTAAATAAATGGGCTTATCGTTCAAATATTTACTTGTGTATGTTGGTAGTGAACCAGTCTAACAGGATAATTATGAATTTCAAAACTGATGACAACGTCAATCGATGTTTGGTTCCCTCTACGGTAAAAATGGGACGTGTTGCTGAATTTGCTTACTTCGAAATTAATTTGTATGTACCAATCTACATTCCGTTGTTTTAATTCTAACACGCTGTAAGAAATTTGCAATCCCGTTTCACTAAACCAAATTTCCGTTTCGAAGTGCTCTTTAACCTGACTTACATTTTGGCGAAATGAAAAATTAAGGCTGCGTTTTCGAAATTTGTAAGTAGATAGAAACAGTAATTGTCAGTGTTTCTTCAGAAGAAAACAAAAAATTTGACGGAAAAGAACCACCTGAAAGTTTTAACAACCCTGGAGTTCACGCTGTGATTAAAGTATATGGAAAAAGTAGAACGTGATTTGCATTGCAGGGATGTAAACTTTCTAATTTGGAAGACAAAAGTTGTGTTGATTCTTTTTTTTTAAAAAAAATCGAGGCCAATTAAAAGCATCTATTTTTAATATAACAAGAGTCATATTGTAAACAAGAAGATTTGTCCGAAAGCTCAGAATATAGTGTCTAAACATATGAAGCATATGAATGAAATGGAGAAAGATTCTGCAAAATTTAATACAATAACAGATAAATAATGGGTACTTCATTACAGAAATTTATTATATGAGGAAGGTAGGAAAAGAAGTGATTCTATACACACTAATAGTAAATCCATCAGTCAAATAGACATAAAAAAATAAAAGCAGCCTTAAATGTAATAAAAAAACTGAAAAGCTAGTGGCCTAGATGGCATTAATGGTGAAATAATCAAATATGAAGAAACCATTTTAGAATTTTGCTTCCTCCATTTTTAAAATATATGTTGGAAGAACTGTTCTGTACCTGAAGAATGGAACATGACTAGAGTTACTTCTATATTTCAGAAAGGCAACAGGAAAGACAAAGGAAATTATTGCGAAATAAGTTTACTAATAGCCAGATACAAAATTTATGGAAAAATTCTTAATAAAAAGCTACAAACTATTGCTGAAGCAGTAATCACATCAGAACAATAGGGCTTCAGAAACATACATTCAAGTAATGATAACATATTTATAACAAGACAGACTATTGAAAGCATTGGGAATTTGGTTCAGAAACTAATGCAGCATAAACTGATTTGGAGATAGCCTTTGATAATGTAAAATGATCAATTTTGAGGATAATATTGGAAATTACAGGTTTTCAAGAACATCTTATAAATACAATAAAGTGTCTATATCTGAATACTAAAATACTTGTACGTTCATGTCTGAAAACGTCTGATGAAATTTTAGTTAATCGTGGTATTCGCAAGGATGCAGTCTGCCACTTGGTTTATGTTATATATTGACCAGCTAGTTATGAAATCCAAAGGTGAAATACTCTAAATGCGAACTTTTAGGTTAGGCTTTACCGTTACTGTTATTGACATTAAATGAAACAACAAGTTTACTGTTACTGGTCACTGTTTATTATGTCCACAGCGCGTTTCTAAGGTTTAAACCTCCATCATCAGGTTAGGCTTTACCATGACTGTTGTTGTGATTAAATGAAACAACAAGTTTACTGTTAGCAGTCATTGCTTATTAATGTCCACGACGTGTTTCAGTGGTTTAAGCCCCCATCATCAGGAGGATTTACTTTTGTTAGTGTGGCATGCCTGTGTGTGTTGTGTTAAAATTTTTTGGAGGAACTTGTGGCACTGTCTAGTGGAGAATCAAAACACTATTTCAGAACATGGGTTCGGGTTTCTTCTCACAAAAAATAAATGTGTATCTAACGATAAAAGTGAAGTAAGTAAAATAGAGTACCTCCAGTGCTCACTTGTTCGTTTCACTGTCGTAGCACTTCACATTATATTATCGTTTGTACAAACAAATATAGCGCCTGGAAACTGTTAGGTGCTAGGTTCATATAGCAGAAGAGAGGCATGATCTCAAAGTACAAAGAATATATATTGTAAGAACATTATTACAGGATAAATGCTAAAGGATTTTAAACATCTTAGTTTTAAAATGTTGAATACATGCATTGGAATAAGTATTTCAGGTGATATATAAAACCGATTTTGCCAAGTTAATGCAGCTTAAACTTCATACTCGTTTGTGTAATTGAGTGACATGTTACAAACTATAAGTACAATAATTATATTGACTACAGTGGTAAAAGTGTACACATATAACAATTTTAGTTGGGATTCACAGATAGAAATGAAAGGCTGGCGGCAGAGGGAGAGGAAGAGAAAGAAAAAGTGAGAGGGAGAGAGAGGATGGAAGGAGTGATTGGATGAGAGCAAACTTTCCAAAGCAGGGTTTCTTAAGGTTGTACCTATTACATGTAATAACTGGCTATAGGTTGGAGTAAAACATTGGTTAATGCTTTAAAATACGCACATGGATGTACAATTTGTGCCATTAGTTGACTCATATAGTTTAAAGCTAACAGGGGGTACAAGCTGTTGGTGTGATCATATAAATGAGGTCAATCCCTTGTACATTTGGGGGATGTCATGGTAACATTAACTAAATATTTATGGTAAATATTAAAGTGTGTGTGCATGTGTGTGTGTGCGTGTGTGTGTGTGTGTGTGTGTGTGTGTGTGTGTGTGTTTGTGTGTTTGTGTGTGCGCGCGCCCGTTGCCGTTATTAAACACCTTCAACGACAATATTTACAATAGTATCATCTTTTTTTTCAGCAACTGCCGACGTTAATAAATTTGCAACACACACACACACACACACACACACACACACACACACACACACTCATACCCACACATACGCACACACAAGTCGACAAGCCAAACCGAACGCCATCTAACACATTCTCAATTTTATTTTCCATTCTTCTGTGTATTATTTTTGTCGGCAACTTGAATGCATTAGCTGTTAAGCTGATTCTGTGATAATTCTCGTACTTATCAGCTCTTGCAGTCTTCGGAATTGTGTGGATGATATTTTTCCGAAAGTCAGATGGTATATCGCCAGACCCATACATTCTACACACCAACGTGAAAAGTCGTTTTGTTGCAATTTACCCTAATGATTTTAGATATTCTTATGGAGTGTTATCTGTTCCTTCTGCCTTATTTGACCTTAAGCCCTCCAAAGCTCTTTTACATTGTGATTGTAAGACTGGATCCCCTATGTCACATCGGACAAAGCTTCCCCCTCATAGAGGCTTTCAATGATCTCTTTCCACCCATCCGCTCTCCCCTCTGCACTTAAAAGTGGAATTACCGTTGCACTCCTAATGTTACCACCTTTGCTTTTAATTTCACCGAAGGTTGCTTTGACTTACCTACATGCTGAGTCAGTCCTCCCAACAATCATTTCTTTTTCGTTATCTTCACAATTTTCATGCAGCCATTCCACCTTAACTTTCCTGCACTTCCTATTTATTTCATTCCTCAGCGACTTGTATTTCTGTATTCCTGAATTTCCCTCAACATTTTTGTGCTTCCTTCTTTCATCGATCAACTGAAGTATTTCTTCTGATACCCATGATTTCTTCGCAATTGCTTTGTTTCTTCGTATCCAGTTATACTGGCCACTGATGCGATATATATGGGGATCGCGTTAACCCGTTGCGCATCAACTATAGCCTAAAGATGACACATTGAAGCGCCGGAATTGGTTGCAACAAAATGAATAAAATCATAGGACGGCTGCAGGTGTTTTATTTTCTCGCAAGTATTTAGATCGCCACCGCGGACCGGAGGGCTCAGTCAGTCTGTCAGTGATACAGTCACAGTCTAAGTCTCTCAGTCACTAGATCAGTTACCGAGCGAGGTAGCCCAGTGGTTAACACACTGGACTCGCATTCGGGAGGACGACGGTTCAATCCCGCGCCCGGCCATCCTGATTTAGGCTTACCGTGATTTCCCTAAATCGATCCAGGCAAAGTCGAGGATGGTTCCTTTGAAAGAGCACGGCCGACTTCCCTAACCCGATGAGACCGATGACGTCGCTGTTTGGTCTCTTCCCCCAAACAACCCAACCGCTCAGTCACCGGCGCACTAACTCTCCCTCCAAGCTGGTGTTTGTCAGCACATTGCGACCAGAATAGTGTACATAGCGCGGCTTGTACCTCACCAGCAGTGAGGGTAACGTGGACTATTACGGAAGAGCTTGTACTACAACACGTGGACGCTACGAAGTTAAGTAACAGCTGTCTAAGCAAATAAAGGACCCTGTTGATATGGGTGTGCAGATGTTTTGTAGAAAGAGGATACTGGCTACCAAACACACTAGACAACATCCTCCCCCTTGCATCTCCTGGTACAAGACTCTAAAGTGACAACGACGACACAAAAGTTCTCGTGATTCAGTAGTTACAAAGACCACTAGGAAGTGGCAGTTGAAGCTAACGGACGCAGGTTCTGGTGTTAGGAGACAGACGAAAACCTACAAGTGGTTCTCGGTATGTTCACTCGATGTTCTCCGAAATCACAAAGGCATCTCCCCAAATGGTTTAACCTGACACACAGACCCAGCTGTTCTGAAAGACACTAAATTTTCGTCCATAGAAACCACCTTACTGCCAGGAATAGTCGCCAGAAGACTGAGATCATCGGTTGGAATAAGTGCAGATGACGTTTGCTTGCTACGAAGACTGGTCCGACATTTTTGGTAATATCCTGTGGAGAGATGAAGCCTCTCATGTCATGGATTTATTAGCCGGTGCAGATACGCGATTCTTGGGCAACTAAAAAAACAAAAATATTGAATTATGACATATAAAGAAACCCTATTGTTAAACTGAGACGTTCCAAATCATTACGAAGTGTGGTGTTCGTAATATAC
Organism: Schistocerca americana; assembly: GCF_021461395.2. Lineage (NCBI taxonomy): Eukaryota > Metazoa > Arthropoda > Insecta > Orthoptera > Acrididae > Schistocerca > Schistocerca americana. The sequence goes on along the minus strand of NC_060120.1, from coordinate 101,431,343 downwards.
GGAACAACTATTAAGGTAATGTATTCTAATATAATGTAGTGCACGGGACCAGTATGTTCCAAAGCGCCGCGCGCGAAAATGCGATGTTTTAGGTGACCATATCTCTTCTCTTGATGAAAGAGGTAAGGGGACAAGTGCTTTCGATTGCCCCTGGCTTGGCGACCACTTGTATACCTATGGGAAGAACGGGCATGCCGCAGCTATCCTACAGTTCTGAGTCAAAATTAAAACGTTACACACTTCCTCAAGCTCAGGGAAATGAAACGAAACGGTTGGTTCTTTTGCACTGCTTGTGGTGCAGGGCGGGCGTTAGACGGTTTATAAAGGTATCATGGATTCATAGATGATTCCTGAGAAAGCCTCCATAAACCATGATTTTTGGGTACCATAGGTACCAACTGTGGGAACGGCCTTTCTACAATTTCTGTTCACAGTAAATTATCGAAATTTTGAGCACATGTTCTTAAGCGATGTTTCAAGGCAATTTCGAAATTTTTTTCTGTAGCTTTATTCGTGATAGAGACCCATAGGCTCAAATTGACTGTACTTACGCACTTAAATTATGCACATAACATCCTGTCTGAGGAGGAAATGTAGTTTTAAATGACACAATGATCACACAATTACGGTCTTCGCAATAGCTCTAGGTCACCAAACTATGTTTTTAGTCACCAGATTTTCGCCAACAAAACCTTACATTACGCTGTGTCTGTATAACGGGCACTTCATGCTCATACAGGCTGTTTTGCCCTGGAAACTATTCAATCGCGAGTCATAGGAAGTACATTGTACTTGCAAATTAAATACCGCCTTTTTTAGTACAATGCAGCTGTAGATTAAAAACGTTGTACATTTTTTGTAAAATAGTGGAAAGTGAATTTGCTTGGGAGAGGAGTCGATATTACGCGTAACAATTTGCTTTTTATATGTGTCCAACTATGTAAATCTGTCCAAGTGTGTAAATAAATTGTCAAACCTTTACTGACCTACGGAATTCGGTTTATATAAACAGCACACCGTGCTGTAACTGGGAAATGAAGGGAACCAGCTAAGAAATGCCCCTATCAGAACACAAAAAAGGTATGTTCATCTTTAAAAAATTGTAACAAGAAAGTGGGGAACCAGCTGCCTCAGACATCATTCCGCCCCTTCTTCACCAAAAATTTTGGCATGCGACAATACCCGAGCTCTTAGAGCTGAAAGAGACTAGCAGAGAGTCAGTGACGGCGAAAGAGAGAGGAAAGTGGAAGAGAGAGGAGACAGGGTCAGTAGAAGAGACAGAAAGAGGACACAGTAATTTTGGGAGAGAGAAAGTGGCAGTGAAAGGGAAAGCAGGTGGATGAAGACAATAGCAGCGGAGTCAAAGACACTGGAGACTGTAATGGTGAGTGAAAAGACAGTGAAAGTGGAAGAGAAAGAGAGATGGATGGAGAGAGTATCAGTGGGAGAAAAAGAGAGGTGATACAGCTGAAATGAAAAGAGAGATGAGTGGAGACCATACATAGGCTTCGGTGGTCAGGACACCCCCCTACCGACTGGCGAAGTGTAACACGAAAAAGTTTGATCACTTTGCCCCATTCCCTTTACCCACGTGTTAAAGTTTCCCTTCCAAGGGATCAAAACCCCGCGCAAACCACCCCCAACGACAAGTGTGGCTGAAGAGGAAGACAGTAGACTACAACCAGTATAGAAAAAGAATGAAGCAAGGACAATAGCAGTGGGACAGAAAGACAGTAAATTGGAAGAGAAGGAGACAGTTAAATATCTATTTATCTTACGAACAGAACGTGTAAGTGCAATAATTCGCCCGTCTTGTCTGGTGTTGGCAGTTAATATTCATGGAAATCTCTATGTTTAGCAATACTGCGACCCTGGCTATAGGACTAAAATCAGAAAATTTATAGTACATGTTTAACTATGTCTCTAATTACTACGGAATTACCGGAATTCACACCAGACAAGATAATAAACAATATCTACTTCAATATTTTTCTACTAAAGACAGAAGCATTTCAGTCATACAGTAATGAAAATTTCAGTATCCGATAAATGATCCTTCAATATTCCCGTCAGATCAAAGGAAGGTTTACGGTCTACTGCAACGCAAGTAGAAATTACGTAACATTACATTTATAACAGAGCTCAATTTACATCACACCTTTCCGAAAAGAGCATCATTTCAAGAGTGAGTAGTATTTTATCATACAGATTACTATGTTACGTCTTACGAGTGTAAACCGAGTACAAAGAGTTAACACAGGATCACGGCTATATGTTTCACGACTTATAGTCATATGTGACAAACATCGCAATTACTGCACAGAGTGTGTCAAAAAAAAAAAAAAAAAAAAAAAAAAAAAAGGGATGGAATTTCCTGACAACAAAGCAGGACTCACTATACAGTACAGAGGAAGGGTGAGAGAAGGGATGGGGACAGTGAGAGGAGAAACTGCCGATGGGTGAAACAGAAGGCAGTGGCGGAGAGAGAGAGAGACATATGACTGTGAGGACGGTGAGAATGAGATGCTGAGTATGAAGACTTTATAGAGAGACTGGGTAGAAGGGTTTAGAATCGTCTATGTTAAAAGAGTGCGAATACATTCGCATGCCAAAATGTTTGGTGAGGAAGTCATAATGAGGACTGAGACAGTTATGTTCTCACTTTTTTGTCATAGTCTTTAAAAGAGGAGGATATTCGACTGTTTGTCCTCCGGCAGCGACAGGAGTACTTTCCAGCTGGTTGATTCATGCTCAAAGAATGTATAGATCAAAAATGGTATACAAGTGAGTATTGTCACAGACTACCATGTTATATGGACAATATAACTGGTGAATGATGTCGTCCAATCCCAGATGTTCCTACACGTTTACGTCGTTTCATCGACGACACAAGAGCATATGTGGAATTTTGGTGAAGTACTCATATGCCGTAGAACCTGAGAACGAACAAAAACTTGTTGCCTGTGCAAATATTCATTAAAAAAGTAATGGAAGTTTGTAATTAGAGAGTGACTTCTCACCCATCGTGTACATATAGCATGGGAGCCCATTTCTTGCCTGTGATGTGTTCCTTCTGAGGAGGATGAAGACTTGCTCTTATCTTCTGTCTCTTCCTTCTACTAAGGATGAATGTTATCAAGTAGGTAGGTCTTGAATGCGATTTCTTTTAGTAGTTTTCATTCACATTCAGTTTCGAAACTTAATTTTATTTGTGGTTTTCACAGCAGACGGTGACCCATTGACTTGTAGGTTATATGTTTGTGTGTTACAGGATGTTGGGAATTGGCACGTAAATGGAAACGAGCGTATGGCATCGTCGGCCGGGAGGCCCCATCTGGGGAAGTTCACCCGCCAAGTGAAAGTCTTATTTCAGTCGACGCCGCATTAGGCGACTGGCGCCACGGTGATGAGGATGAAATGATGATGAGGACAACACAACACCCAGTCCCCCAGCGGGAAAAATCTCCAACCTGGCCGGGAATCGAACCCGGTCCCGATTGCATGGGAGGTGAGCACATTACCACGCAGCTGAGCAAGCGGACATTGGCAGGTATTACTGTGTCTATAGGATTTACTTTCCGGTATATCTTAAAAACTGTAATTGGTTCTTAAGGTCAATGGTTGGGTCTGATACTTTGAGTGAGACTCCTCCAAACTTCGCTGCAAACTAAGTATTACATTGGGGCGAATTTAAGTGCTGGAAAATTTGTTTCATCGCGTGGTGGTACCTGTCCACGAACACAGTTTATCATCCACATACCTGGTCCAGTACGGTATTTTAGAACGTGCACGTAATTAATACAAAATTATTTGTCCAAAGTAACCCGTAAGCAAGTCAGCTAATAAGGGGCTCAGAGGGGACTCCATTGCTAATCGGTATGGTTGACCGGTTCAAATGGCTCTAAGCACTATGGGACTAAACATCTGTGATCATCAGTCCCCTAGAACTTAGAACTACTTAAACCTAACTAACCTAAGGACATCACACACATCTATGCCCGAGGCAGGATTCGAACCTGCGACCGTAGCAGTCGCGCAGTTCCGGATTGAAGCGCCTAGAGCCACTCGGCCATCGCGGCCTGCCTGGTTGACTGAATACAGTATGATGAAACTGGAAATAATGTTGCTTCAAGTGCTTTTCCGCTGTCTTCTAAGGCTTTATCATCAGTGTTACTCCCTGTTAACCTACGGTGTTTTGTAAGTTAGTTCATAACGAAATATAGCACTTTCAGAACTGATTTAGTGGCGGCTCCCATGATGTACACGTGTCCTAATTGGCGTCTGTAACTGCCGCAGCGACAGCGCATCGTCGCTAATGGCCGTCTGAACGGGGAAGTGAGCGCCGGAAAGTTTCGGCGGCAATCCCCTTAAGAGCGGGCTGTCCCACGCGCTGCGCTCCCACCGCCTGTGCGCCCTCTCGGTGGGCAGGACCGGCACCCAGCAGTGGGCTACAAGTGTGGGCGGCGCGGGTTTCTCGCTCATTTGGCGGGCCACGCTACGCTGCGCTGCTATTATCTCCACCCACGCTTCCAGCTGGCGTCTCCTAATGGGAGTTTTTGCTGACGATGGCGTTGCGTCATTCGCGGCTTAGAGCTGGTGGGCTGTGTGAAAACGGTAGCTACTGCCTTACAAAAAATGATTGGCACTGAACCGAACATAATACAGGGTGTTTCAAAATTGACCGGTATATTTGAAACGGCAATAAAAACTAAACGAGCAGCGATAGAAATACACCGTTTGTTGCAATATGCTTGGGACAACAGTACATTTTCGGGCGGACAAACTTTCGAAATTACAGTAGTTACAATTTTCAACAACAGATGGCGATGCAGGTGATGTGAAAGATATAGAAGACAACGCAGTCTGTGGGTGCGCCATTCTGTACGTCGTCTTTCTGCTGTAAGCGTGTGCTGTTCACAACGTGCAAGTGTGCTGTAGACAACATGGTTTATTCCTTAGAACAGAGGAATTTTCTGGTGTTGGAATTCCACCGCCTAGAACACAGTGCTGTTGCAACAAGACAAAGTTTTCAACGGAGGTTTAATGTAACCAAAGGACCGAAAAGCGATACAATAAAGGATCTGTTTGAAAAATTTCAACGGACTGGGAACGTGACGGATGAACGTGCTGGAAAGGTAGGGCGACCGTGTACGGCAACCACAGAGGGCAACGCGCAGCTAGTGCAACAGGTGATCCAACAGCGGCCTCAGGTTTCCGTTCGCCGTGTTGCAGCTGCGGTCCAAATGACGCCAACGTCGACGTATCGTCTCATGTGTCAGAGTTTACACCTCTATCCATACAAAATTCAAACGCGGCAACCCCTCAGCGCCGCTACCATTTCTGCACGAGAGACATAGTGCACAGGATTGATGACGGCGATATGCATGTGGGCAGCATTTGGTTTACTGACGAAGCTTATTTTTACCTGGACGGCTTCGTCAATAAACAGAATGGGGAACCGAAAAGCCCCATGTTGCCGTCCCATCGTCCCTGCATCCTCAAAAAGTACTGGTCTGGGCCGCCATTTCTTCCAAAGGAATCATTGGCCCATTTTTCAGATCCGAAACGATTACTGCATCACGCTATCTGGACATTCTTCGTGAATTTGTGGCGGTACAAACTGCTTTAGACGACACTGCGAACACCTCGTGGTTTATGCAAGATGGTGCCCGGCCACATCGCACGGCCGACGTCTTTAATTTCCTGAATGAATATTTCGATGATCGTGTGATTGCTTTGGGCTATCCGAAACATACAGGAGGCGGCATGGATTGGCCTCCCTATTCGCCAGACATGAACCCCTGTGACTTCTTTCTGTGGGGACACTTGAAAGACCAGGTGTACCGCCAGAATCCAGAAACAATTGAACTGCTGAAGCAGTACCTCTCATCTGCATGTGAAGCCATTCCGCCAGACACGTTGTCAAAGGTTTCGGGTAATTTCATTCAGAGACTACGCCATATTATTGCTACGCATGGTGGATATGTGGAAAATATCGTACTATAGAGTTTCCCAGACCGCAGCGCCATCTGTTGTTGAAAATTGTAACTACTGTAATTTCGAAAGTTTGTCTGCCTGAAAATGTACTGTTGTCCCAAGCATATTGCAACAAACGGTGTATTTCTATCGCTGCTCGTTTAGCTTTTATTACCGTTTCAAATATACCGGTCATTTTTGAAACACCCTGTACATCAACCCATGTAAGTGGTTATTAGCGAGAAAATAGTGAAGTCGTATGTCAGGGAATAAACCATAGACAACAGAAGAAACACTTCAGTTGATGAAACAAAGAAGTACAATTATGTTCAGGAAAAATCAGGGATAAAGACATACAAGTAACTTAGGAATGAAATAAACAGGAAGTGCAGGGTAGCTAAGTAGAAATGGATACAAGAAAAACGAGAAGAAATCAAAGAATTGACTGTCGGAAGGACTGACTCAATATACACAAAAGTCAAAACAATATTCTAAGAAATTAAAAGCAAGGGCAGTAATATTAATGGGAATTCCAATGCAAAATAGAGAGGAGAGAGCAAATAGGTGGAAGGAGGACATTGAAGGGGAGGTTTTGCCTGATTTGACAGAAGAAGAACTGGAGTCGATAGAAAAGGGATAGAGGATCTGCTACTCAAATCATAATTTAAAACGGCGTTGGAAGACTTAAGATCAAATAAGGCAGAATTCCGTTGGAATTTCTAAAATCATTCGAGGAAGTGCCATGTTGGTGTGCAGAATGTATGAGACTGGCGATATACCGTCAGATCTTGTTACGTCTAGAGAAACAAAAACAATATATTATGTAGTAATTAGAGAATTAGATGTATTATATTGTGTTATTGTATAAAATTATGTATTTTTTTTGTTATTTATTTTTGAGAATATCTGCGTCGGCGAGTAATGAAACCGCCACAGACGATAAATGTCGAACAAAGATTAAAATAAGTAACTAGTATATAATACGTGACGAATAGCAATTTATTGGTCTTCTTCATCTGGGAGTCGAACGAGTAAGATATCCTGTGTCGTAGTAGCGAACGCTAGTGTAGCATTCTTTTGTCGAGACTAAGCAATGTACGCCATTACGTGTGAATTCACAAAGGTCTGTAATCACTGAGATATTTAAAGGTTTTAATAGAGTTGTTTAAATGAAAACTTGTATTATTTATTGTTAAGCTTGCTTGCATATTATCCCATCCTGTTGAGACATTTTTCAGTTATATAAATATTATCTGTGGTGCTGAGCTGCGTGGAGAACGAAGAGCCGCTGCCGCGGCGTATTTAAACGACTTACAATATAGTCGAGCATACCGCAAGGAAGCGGTAAAATAATAGTAAAATAATATTATTTCTTTTAGCTCCCAGACTGGCAGTGAAGATCAGCAGATTTTATGATGTGTTGCAGATTGACGCAGGCTGCTGATAGGATATAATTTACAGTGCAAATAATTTAATGTACCTTCAGAATCTGATAGGAATCTTGCTGTGCTCCGTTCTGATCTGGCAAACTTTATAGTGACAACGTATTTTTTAATGAGAGTCTCATGTTCTTGGGCTAGTCGTGGTATGAAATAGCATTTTAACGAGAAATAAAATCCACTGCGAACTTGTGTTTTTGAACGATCACACGGACTGTAACATCAGTGCTCATAACAAAGTAATTTCAACTTTTAATCACTATGAAGTAGGGAAGATATATTGATTCTTAGCATGAGTTGCAGTTACGAAAAATCGTTCCTTAAATTGTAGGCCAGATACAGAACAATAAGACTTCCATATATACATTTTATTCCGCTAAAGGGTAATGATGATAAAGAAAAGCAAAGCACAGCATTATTAACAGATATTTCGCGGCTCTTTTCGTATATGCGATAATAAAAAAACGTGAAACTGTCGCCCAAAAACGCGGGGCCCGAATTTGCAGTGGCCACAAATATAAAATTTTATGTATTTTTCTTTCAGTGTTGATTGTTATGTATGTGTAGATATATATGTATTTAGTGATAAATGTATGTATGTATATCATGATCAATGCTATGTATTAATGAATGTGTAAACACTCTTTCATGACAAAACGTACTACTGCAAACGAGTCTGAGAAGACGATCCTGATAGTACTGAGAAGCTGTAACGACTACGTAATCCGGGGGCAGCCGAACCCCGAGATAAGATAAACTAAAGGTAAGACTACAGTGTAGTTGTCCTGTTTGTAGAAGTCGAGCTCCAGTGAAGTGATCTCATTTCGCTAGTGGTGAGCATATTGTGCGTAGTTTGATGTTAGTGTTTGTGACAGGACAAAGTTGATGGTAGATAGTAATTTTTAGTGTGCAGTTAGTGTAGATAAATTAACGTATTTTGTGTGCAAGGAGCAAAACTGTCAGACTTTGTGGTTTAGTAAGCAATTTATGAATATGGTTAAGTTGCGTAGTCAACGTCCGAGCAATATGGATACTGAGGAACAACAATTAGTTAGTGCAGGAAATGTGGAACCGGGTACCTCAAGTAGTACTAGTACTCTCTTTGAGGATATAACATGTGGGAATGTGGGGGCAGGGGCACAGGAAGTGGTGCCACCGCCCACTAGTCCTCAAGGGGATGTAGAGAAAGAAGTTGTACCACCACCAGAAAAGCAGGAACCAGAGAGTGGTAATCTGCCTGGTGGGTATTCGCTTCAGGCTATATTAGAGCGCGTGCTGAATTACCAGGCAGAATTTGCGCAACAGCAAGTCGAGCGAGACCGCCAGCAAGCGGAGCGAGATCGCCGGCAAGCTGAGCGGGACCAGCAACTTGTGCAATCGTTAGAAAACATGAAAAAAGAGATTGCAGATATGAAACAGAATTATGAGTCGATACCTAAGGCCGTGCAGGAGCTGACTGAACAGGTCAACAACCTGCAAGTAGCAAACACTAACAGGGTAGACGAAATAGGTGTATTAGCCAATCGAGTAGAAAAGCTAGAAATAGATTCCACGCAGCTTGTAGAGCAGAAGTGGAACGAACAAGCAACTAAAATTGAAACAGAATTCAACTCATGGCTAGAAGTGAAGGAGTGTGAGATTGACATTAATTCCAAAGTACAAGCAGCCATAGCAAATAGAGGCTCCGAATCGTTCAGTACCGCAGTGAATAGTCAGGTACAGAACGACGTGCAAACCATCAAACAAATACTCAGTGAGGATATTCCGCAGTGGCAAGTGAATATGAACAAACGGATATCCGACCTGGAGAAGGGTTTAGCACAAAGCAGAAAACATTTGGAACAGGAACCTCTGTCGCCAACAGCCCATGGTTTTGGCAACGCACAAACTTATACGCGATACAACAATGGGGAATCTGTAGTCGATAATGCGAAGAGCTGTAGTTTCGGTTCGGAGCAGACAGCATATGTCCCAGGAGCAAATCCATATAGTTCAAAAATATTAGTTGAAGAAAGTTTAATCAAAAATAGGCAGTTTCAAACGTTTACTACTGAACGGAAGTCAGTACACCCAGTAGTATTCATAAAAAGCTTTAAAAATATCTTGCCTAGTGTGTGGAATGAAGAACAGAAAATTCAATACGTAATGTCATACATTCAGGGTGATGCAGTGTTGTGGGCTACGGAAGTAGCAGACAGCTGCATGACATATGAACAGTTCGAAAGGGCGTTTCTGTCGAAATATTGGTCGCCTTGTATACAACAGCGTCTAAGAAAAGAAGTATATAATCCCGAACCGTACTCACCCCGTCTTGGGAATTTGAGACGGTATTTTGAAAAATATATAAACAAAACACGCTACTGGGACGAGCCTATATCACCAAGAGACATAATAAGACTACTAAAATCACATTTACCCATTCATATCAAAGAGAAATTAATACACGTACCAGAAAGCGATATGGAAAACTTCCTGTCTGTTCTAGATTCTATAGACTTGATACAGGAAGACGCAAAATCAGCGTGTGATCACTCGCGGAATAATGGGTCAGGATGTAAACATGACAGAAATAGTAGTGCACAAAACCACAACCATGGAAATGGTGGGGGTGGTAACAAGCGGCAAGAACATTCGCAAAATGGTAGTAATGGTAGAGGCCAGAACGGGTATGGACAAACAACCTATAACAAAAGGCGTCGATTTGACGACCGGTACGAATCTGGAATGTCAGGGACCATCCGCTGGAAAAATGCGCGAGGTCAGTGGCAGAGCAATTATAGTGATAGTAATCGAAATTGGCAGCAAAATCAGCGAAGAAGCCCAGAGCGACAGGGTAATGACCGGTATGACAACAATAGACCACCGCCGCAAAACGCGCCTATTGCGCAGCCGTGGCGGCCGACAAATCAGAGTGTACATATAGTGGAGGTCGCGGACAATAGCCTTCCAAGTACTTCACAAGCAACTAATCCAACAAACTAGAATCGGCCTCGATATGCTCTCCATCGATGGCCGAGGGATGGAGTGAGAGCAACACGAGTGATAATAATATACCTGGGATACGTATGCTGCGATACAACGATGGTGTCAGTATGGATAAAGATCTACTGAACGAACCACACGAATGTAAGAAAGATAATAACGAAAATGTGCAAGCTATTATTGAAGCGAAAATCAATGATGTTTCAGTGAATATAATCATCGACACAGGTGCCTCAGTAAGTGTAATGAGTATGGAGTTATTTAAGGCACTGGGAAAAGGACATAGCATTCCGACTTTCCCGGTTAATAATTGTAAGGTGTCTGGAGCCATGGGTGCACAGAGCCAATCAGTTAAGTACCAGGTGCAGGTGGAGATTTGTAAGGAGGGCGAAGCCATAGTGAGCTCGTTCCTCGTTGTTAAAGGATTGAAGGTGGCCTGCATTCTGGGAGTAGATTTTCTCCGTGAGAGGGACGCATTGATCGACCTCTCCTTGGGGAAATTAAGCATAGTTAATAGGGGTAGGAGGATTGAGTTATCTATGATGAAATCGAAGGAGGTACTTGTGCCGTGTTGTAATCGAATCAATATCAAGGGTAGGAACCCTTGGGTACTACACCTCGATGATTTGTCACATGCAGCAGACCTCTATTACCCGAATTTAGAGGATCGAAATTTTGAAACAAATGTTGAGGCATTTCAAACCAAAGTGCAGGAATCTGAAGGTTTAAGCGGTAAACAAAAGCAACAGTTGACGCAGCTGCTATCGGAATACACTATGGTATTTACCGACCGACCAGGAATAGTCAAAGGGTACCACTATCACATAGAGGTGATGCCCCACAAAACATACTGTCGCGCAACTTACTCCATCCCTTGGTCGAGGAGGGAATTAGTAGCTAAAGAGATTCGGAAGATGTTAGAGTGGGATATCATTGAGCCCTCCTTCTCTCCATACAGTAGTCCTCTTGTAGCAGTGGCGAAAGCCAATGGAAAAATCAGGCTAGCGTTAGATGCGAGGGACATTAACAAAATTATCATACCTGTGCGGACTCGCCCTGAGAATTTAGATGAGCAGATACAAAAATTTCATGGAGCACAGTACTTGACCTCGGTCGATCTGAAAAGTTCATATTGGCAAATTCCCCTTACACCGGAATCCAGGAAGTACACAGCTTTCATATTCGGAGGGCGGAGTTACCAATTCAAGGTACTTCCCTTCGGATTGAATGTGAGTGCTGGAGTGTTTATTACTGCACTAGATACGGTACTGGGTCCAGACTTATTAGAAAAAATCACTGTATAGGTTGATGATCTGGTAATCGCTACTGCTACTTGGGACGAACATATGGAATTGTTGCGTAGGGTACTAGAGAGATTTAAGCAAGCAGGTGTGACAGCAAACCTAGAAAAGTCAAAATTTGGACGAAATAAAATTAAATTTTTAGGCCATCTTATTACACCACTTGGTATACGCCCAGACAACAAAAAACTAGAGGCGATCCGAGAATTTCCAAGCCCCCGCACTAAGAGGCAATTGAAAGCGTTTCTTGGGCTCACGTCTTTTTTCAGAAGGTTCGTGCCCAATCAGTTATTAAATGACGCGTCGCTACTAAATCTGCTACGAAAAAGTGTGCAGTGGGTTTGGACTGACAAATGTCAACAAGCTTTTGAAGCGATTAAAACCGCCCTACTGAATGCAAATATTTTGCAGCACCCAGATCTGTCAAAGGATTTTTGTCTTGCGACGGATTCATGTTCCTATGGCCTGGGAGCGTGCTTATTTCAGTGGTAGGAAGGAAACGACCCGACAACAATAAAGATTATCGGCTTCGCCAGTAGGACTTTAACTAGCTGCGAGAGAGCCTACTCGGCAACCGAACTGGAAGCACTTGCAGTAGTCTGGGCTGTGAAAAAGTTTAATTATTATTTACAAGGGAAGGAGATTAAAGTGTATAGTGACAACCAGGCGTTAAGTTTTTTGATGTCATGCAAACTATTCCATACTAGACTGAGGAGATGGATGCTTGTCTTACAAGAATACCGGATAAAGATTATGTACATAAAAGGCCAAGATAACGTAATAGCGGATGCTCTGTCGCGACTGCCGGTAGGATTACCGGATTTAGCAGAAATGTTAGAGCAATCCGCGGAGTATAAAGTGCTGTTAGTGCGTGACAATACTTACATGAAGGATTTTTTATATATATGTAAAAACCTGTGCGAATTACAAAGGGCAGATCCGATGTGGAAAAGAAAATCATTAATAATATTGAAGAGGGTGTTAACAATAGAGATGAGCAAGATTTTAAAATAGTGAACCATATTTTGTATCATAAACTTAATACGAAAGAAGACTGCTGGGCGGTATGTATACCTAACCAGTCGGTAAAAGTTATGATATGGCACACGCACTTGGCATGGGGCCATTCAGGGATTGGAAAGTGTGCAGAGATCATGGCGAGATACTGCTACTTTCCTCGTATGAAACACCAGATTCAGGTAACAGTTAGAACTTGCGTGATATGTCAAAAAGCAAAACATTATAATAGATCCACTAAGTTTGAATTACATCCCATAGTTCCACTCAGGCCGCTTCAAATAGTATCTGTGGATGTAGCCGGTCCTTATCCCATGGCCAGAGGAGGTATGAAATATATACTGGCCATGTACGATATTTTTTCCAAATACTTGGCAATTTATTGCATAAAATCAGCTACTGCCAAAACCATGGTCAGGCGGATCAGTCAAGAATACTTGCCCCAAGTGGGAAAACCCGAAGCCATAACGACTGATAATGCTTCTTATTTCACGGGTCGAACTTGGAGAAATTACCTACGGGAACAAAATATACAGCATATTCTGGTATCCCGGTTCCATCCCGAAGCCAGTCTAGTTGAAAGAATATTCAGAGAATTGAATAAGTTCCTTAGAATCTACATAGGGAACCGACATACAAAATGGCCAGGGCTAGTACCGAAATTTGTAGAAATACACAATTTAACACCCCATTCAAGTACAAGCTATCCACCGGTAGAGATATTGAGGGGATTTAATGAGACACCGAATGAATGGCTCACGCCTTTGCCGAGACTACCAGTCAAGGCAGAAACAAGGGAGGAAAAGATGAAAAAGATATGGAACAGACTAACCAGCTGTGCGGCAAAGAGGAAAAGGAAGTACGACCGAGGTGTAACTAACGAACAGAAATATAATGTAGGAGATCTAGTACTTATTCGTAACCACGCTAAATCCTCAGCCACCTTAAAACAGAATAGTAAGTGGCAATTGCTATATTCAGGGCCTTTTGAAGTAATAAGCGTGCCACACGAATGTAGCTATTTGTTAGCACATCCCCATACGGGGAAGATCAAAGGATTGTATCCACGTAAAGATGTGAAGTTATTTATTCAGTGACATATCACATATAAAGAGTAATAGTTGTAAGAAGATTTTAATTGTGTTTTAGAATATGAGTATGTTAGTATTAAGAAAGAAATTTGTGTGTAATGAAACTTGGAGGAAGTGGATTCAGAAAGTAGGCAATAGCTTACACAGGAAAGATTTTGTTTATAGACAATTAGAGCCATTTAAAAATTATAGGCTCATTAAGCAACGAACAATCTTCTTGTTGATAAAGTGAGGATTAATTTCTTGAATCATTATACAAAGGATTAATTTCTTGAACCATTTTCTATGTGTAGTATGTAAGTGCAATTAATGATGCAATCTAATATAGTAAGGTAACTGTTGTAATTGTATTAGGATAAGGAACCCTGAGAGAGAGAGTCTTGACTAGCCAAACATGGACTCTGTAATATGCAACAATTATGTGATGTTTGCTGCCAGTAGTGATATGAGAACGACACTGGAGCATAAGCTAATCAAAAAACAAGCCCGTTCCGTGGAAAATCCGCTTTGTATATAACAATGCTTCAATTGAAGCCTGTGTACTTGGTACACGCCCTTGAATATTCATTACGCGATACGCGAATTAAGTCAACCAATGTGGAACCTACACTGTAGTCATATAGGAAAATTCATTAAAAATAATGCTAGTGCTAAATGAAGTATTTATTGATCAATATGCCCAGGTCAAGCTGTCATGCACATGGTAAAATCTGTTTGATAGATGGGTGATAACCAGGCAAGCTACACTGATAAGAAAATTAAAAAATTTCACAAAAGGGCTATATACGCCTAGTAACAATATGAAAAGTGTGTTGTGATAAGGTAAAAACAAATAGACGCCATGTAGATGAGAGTGAGTATGCGAAGAACAGTTAAAAGGTATTAAAAAATAAACTGTGTGCATAAACAATGGAGGAAAGGACGGAATATTGTGTGTAGCAGGGACGGAAAATGACTGTTGTATCTGCACCAATATATACGTCGATAAGTCTAGTGTTGAGTGACAGACTGTCCTAGTGCAGTGCTCAACGAACAATAGACAGTGTATAAAAACAGTAGTTATTGATCCGTTCGGAGTCGAGTTAAACGAACCTAGCTCGACGGGGACATGTAGTATGTGTGTTACGAAACATTTTCACGTGTTGAAAGACGCTCTGGCAGTGTACCAACCGTGGAGTGAGTGAAAATGTGTAGTACAATGTGCGTGTGACGAACCTTGAATACCAGTGTCACAATGCCACAAGAAACCTGCTATCACGCCAAACCATCCTGTGCATACCAGTGAAGCGACGGCTTACTGAACAATAATCGCTTTTAACAAGTTGCATCTTCTTCCACAGCTAGTAATCTGTGTCCTTAAAGGCAGTACACCGTTGTGGAATGTTTGTTTCATGCGCTACAACGGGGAGCCATGTGGAGAAGCCGAGACGAGTGCCGTGCCGCCAGCCAGCCGGTCGCGGTAAACCACTGCCACTCACCGACATCGGCGAATGGTTCGCCGCGGTTCGCGACTGCTTGGGCGCCACGTCAGCACGACGTCGCTGTTACTGAGAGCAGGTCGTCGAACCCAGCGGCCGTCGGCACGCGGCGTTCCAGACGACGCGACTCAACAACTGCTTCGCGCCGCCAGCTCCGTACAACATTGTTGTCATTCAAATGAACTACCAAATATGTGTTTAATGCACTAACATGAATAGGGTTTAGTGGACACGAAATGACGTGACAAACATTAGTTCTTTTTTCTTGAGTTATTCAATACGGACCCAAAGTATTCATTGGTTCAGTGATATATAGATATAATATGTTTTCGTCATGTTAATGAAGTATACTCGCATGAATGCTAGACATTTTAAACCAATTGTCGCGAGTAAATGCAAGGACGATTCATGATACTACTGTAAAAATGTGTAATAAGTGACTTTCATTACAATCCAAAACACAAATATTATGTGGGTAACAAAGAGACTAACGGTTTAACATGCTCTCACAAATAGCCTTTGTTATATGTGAACATTGGATAGAATCTGAACTTTTTGTGATCAAACTGGGTATTAAAACAAACCAGACGAGATGACCATGGCTCCGGCGCAGTTTTCCCAGGTTTTCTGATCGCACGTAGCCCGAGTGGGGGAGCCAAATAAATGTAATGACCCTGGGACTAGGTTTATGGTCACCTCGCAAAGTGTAAGAACAGTATAAAAAGTGTAATTAAACCTACAGTGTAAGAGAACTAAGAAGTTTAAAGTGAATGTTCTAACCAAGGTAACAGACAATAACCAAACAGACGTTAGTGGCAGCATATTGCCGAACATTCTTAACGTTAGTCAATTGCTGCCAGGGGGCATTGTAACGTCTAGAGAAACAAAAACAATATATTATGTAGTAATTAGAGAATTAGATGTATTATATTGTGTTATTGTATAAAATTATGTATTTTTTTTATTATTTATTTTTGAGAATATCTGCGTCGGCGAGTAATGAAACCGCCACAGACGATAAATGTCGAACAAAGATTAAAATAAGTAACTAGTATATAATACGTGACGAATAGCAATTTATTGGTCTTCTTCATCTGGGAGTCGAACGAGTAAGATATCCTGTGTCGTAGTAGCGAACGCTAGTGTAGCATTCTTTTGTCGAGACTAAGCAATGTACGCCATTACGTGTGAATTCACAAAGGTCTGTAATCACTGAGATATTTAAAGGTTTTAATAGAGTTGTTTAAATGAAAACTTGTATTATTTATTGTTAAGCTTGCTTGCATATTATCCCATCCTGTTGAGACATTTTTCAGTTATATAAACATCATCTGTGGTGCTGAGCTGCGTGGAGAACGAAGAGCCGCCGCCGCGGCGTATTTAAACGACTTACAATATAGTCGAGCATACCGCAAGGAAGCGGTAAAATAATAGTAAAATAATATTATTTCTTTTAGCTCCCAGACTGGCAGTGAAGATCAGCAGATTTTATGATGTGTTGCAGATTGACGCGGGCTGCTGATAGGATATAATTTACAGTGCAAATAATTTAATGTACCTTCAGAATCTGATAGGAATCTTGCTGTGCTCCGTTCTGATCTGGCAAACTTTATAGTGACAACGTATTTTTTGATGAGAGTCTCATGTTCTTGGGCTAGTCGTGGTATGAAATAGCATTTTAACGAGAAATAAAATCCACTGCGAACTTGTGTTTTTGAACGATCACACGGACTGTAACATCAGTGCTCATAACAAAGTAATTTCAACTTTTAATCACTATGAAGTAGGGAAGATATATTGATTCTTAGCATGAGTTGCAGTTACGAAAAATCGTTCCTTAAATTGTAGGCCAGATACAGAACAATAAGACTTCCATATATACATTTTATTCCGCTAAAGGGTAATGATGATAAAGAAAAGCAAAGCACAGCATTATTAACAGATATTTCGCGGCTCTTTTCGTATATGCGATAATAAAAAAACGTGAAAATCTTCGGAAAAACATGATCTACGTTCCGAATATGATAAGAGCCGAAAAGTGCGAGAATTTTGGACTGTGAGCCCAACACCTCATGCATCCAGGTCGCTGACAAAAATAGCATACAGAAGAATGGAAAACAGAATTGAGGACCTGCTGATGACCATCAGTTTGGTTTTAAAAATGGGAAAGGAGCCAGAGAGGCAGTTATGATGTTGCGTTTGGTAACAGAAGCAAGACTGAAGAAAAATCAAGACATGTTCATAGGATTGATTGTACTGGAGATACCTTTCAACAATGCAAAATTGTACAAGATGTTCAAACCTAGAGTAACGTAGCAGTAAGGTTTAGGGAAAAGCGGGTAATAAAATATATGTGCGAGAACCAAGACGGAATAACGTGAGTGTAAGACCAAGAACGAAGTGTGCGAATTAAAAAGGGTGTCAGACAGGGATACAGTTTTTCGCCCCGTTGTTTAGTCTACGATTCGAAGAAGCAATGATGGAAATAAAAGAAAGATTCAAGAGAGGGATCAAAAGTCAAGGCGAAAGAATATCAGTGAAAAGATTCGCTGCTCATATATCTATCCTAAATGGGAATGAAGAAGGCTTACAGAACCTATTGAAAAGAATGAACAGTCTAAATAGTCTAAAGAGTACAGAATATGGATGGAGAGGAAATCGAAGAAAGACGAATGAAATGAGAAGTAGCACAAATCAGAACAACAAGAAACTTAAATCATAAAGAGTGATCACGAAGCAGATGAAATTAAGGGATTTTCCTACCTAAGCAGTAATATAACACATCATTAACGGAGTAAGGAGGACATAAAAACAGACTAGCATCAACAGAAAGGACATTCTTGGCCAAGAGAAGTCTGCTAGTATCATACATAGAAAAGAAATTTGAGGAAGAAATTTCTGAGAATGTACATTTAGAGCACAACATTGTATATCAGTGCGGAAACCGGAACAGAAGAAAACCGAAGCATTTGAGATGAAGTGCTACAGAAGAATGTTGAAAATTAGGTGTGCTGATAAGGGAACGACTGTCAGAATTGGAGAGGAAAGGGATATACGGAAAACACTGATAAAAGAAGTGACAGGATGATAGGACAGGTGTTAAGGCATCACTCAATAATTTCCATAATACTACAGGGAGATGGAGAGGGTAAAATGTGAAGAGGAAGACAGAGATCTGGATACATACAGAAAATAACTGTTGATGTTACGGAGTTCTCCCCTTCTTTCTGCTGCTGCTGAAATTAACGCTCTACGTCGAAGCGTAAATTTCTGACAATAATTTAGCTTTTGTACCTTTGGTGTCTTTAAATATCACTAAAACCAAAGCAATCTTTACAAATAAAAGTACTGCCCTCTAGTGTGTACTTAATCCAACATATGTTGATCCGTTTACGCTTTTTCTATACTTGTAGTAGCCATTAATGCTAGTTATAAAGACAATACTCCTTGAGACTAAAGAAAAATATGTTTGACAGTGGCATGCATGAGGTGTTAGTAACTGTAGTCACTAATCACTGTTAAAAAAATGGTTAAAAGTAACAGCACTGTAGTAGTTTTTGTTGTTGTTCTTCTTCATATTATTATTGTTATTATTGTCATGGTTATTATTATTATGTTATTGTTTACGATTATCCAATTAACAGTATTGTTATTATGATTACTATTATTATTGTCATTGCTATTATTGTCATGTTATTGCTTACGATTATCCATTATTGCGTCGCATCACGCCCTAGTATTACACTAAATAATGTCGTATGCCGTCTGTTAAAGTACAAGGCCTAACCTTGTAAAGATTAGGCCTGCTGAGCGATGCTGGATATCTGTTATTGCATCTACATGAACAAGGTTGATACTAATAGTTCCGGCACTCACAGTTTTATTTATATTTGAAGTTAGTTCTGGTATTTTTCTTGTCGAAAACTTTTGTCACGGAGTCGTAGAATGACGCATGTTGTTCCACGAATCTGAACAATCGTTTTTCAATGGCCAAAAAAGCAAGGTGAGAAAATTTGGCTTGCGACTGTGTATTTCGATAGTAAGTTCCCATACTTTCAGCCAAATCACTGGTAACAGGAATGGTTAAAATGACTTTAATGACTTTTGATGCTTCACTCAGACCACAGAACCTGAGACATTTACTTTGTCTAAATATGAAACACAGGGGCAACAGTAAAATATTTTTTCTCTTTACAGCCCCATAGCTATTTGTAAGAGGTGTGCCAAGATTCTTGAAAAGGTCTGACGTAGTATTTATTTACTGTATTTGAATGTGGAAGATTTAGTGCAGGCCGTCCTTTTTTGATCACGTCACTTTCCCCCTCAAAACTAAGTCCTCTATATGGGTGTTTTCGCATACTTTCCAGCACACACTATATTAATATCTTTTAAGTGGCCCTCTACTTCATCCATGATCCTCAGCAACCCAACTTCACACTTGTGCAAAAACTAATTTAAATTCATTAAAAATACCTGTTAGTTAAAACTATAATGACTAAATAATAATATGTACTACAACACTATAAAACGTCAAAATATGTACCTTGATTTATATCTAAACACTTTCAGAAGTGTACCGCGCTAAAGAATAACATGCGTGTCTTTAGAAGAGCTGCAGAATCGTAGGCGCTACACGATTATCAGCTCCCTTTCACAGCAGCACAGTCCTCCTTTTTCTCAAGCGGAAGCCAGAGAGGGGATGGACCTCGCAATGGGATGATAGCGCACCGTTAGACGCAGATGCTGAGTAGTTACAGGAGGGCAGCATGTAGCTGACCAGCCCCTGTGATCTTCCAAACTGACGCCTGTCACACTGACACCTGTTAATATCTTAAATGGTCGCGGGCTAAAGGAGCGTTTTACAAGCAGGCAACTTAAATTGTAGGGAAAATATATACCATGAATGTTTAAATGTACCAAAAAAATTTGATTATTATCTGTAACTGTAATCAGTGAATGTTTCAATAGGCTACGGACATTTTAATTACGATGGAGCTTGCCAAGTGCGATCCCCAATACCTCTCTGCTCTGGCTATTCCATGAGGTTTCGGGTTTACAGACAGATGACGTTAACATCCTGCCACGGTATTTCGGCTGACAAAGGTTCAGCCAGTTTTAGGTGAGTGTAAAGTTCATCTGAAGACGGCTGAATGGTTTTCAGCCGAAACATCGAGGAAAGACGTCAACGTCAATGGGTTGCAAGCCCAAAGCATCGTGGAAAGATATAAGTGTCAATAGGCTGCAAGTCCAAAGCTTCATGCAGCAGTCATTACGTCGTAAAAACGTCTAGAACATATCTATCTGGCTATCGTAATTCCGCTGATGTGCATGCTTTCTTCTTCTCCCAAAATCTCTTCTATTTTCACTGTGGTTTCTCTTTCGTTCTGCTGTCATTGTTGTTTTGGATGTAACACTTGGTTTAGCTTTAAACTAATGCTTGTCAACTGAAGTTTTGAATGCATCTCTGTTTTGCAGAATTTTGTTTCTCTTGCCTGTTTCCTAAAGAGCTTTTCAGGTTCAAGAATCTAGTTGTTTTTAACTTTCATAGAGAGGCCTAGGCAGAGAATCCGTCTGTTCTTCTATCGTTATTTCTGAGATCGTGGCCGGAGATTTTCTACAAATTTTGATATAACTCGTTACACTTCCATGTCATCTAGATTCTCTCAGTACAAACGGACCGGAAACATTGTTTAGCATTTTATTTTCTTCTTTTTCTATGTGTCTAGTTAACAATACACCTGCAGTGATTACAGTCTGTGATGCACATAACATTTCAGGCTTGACTACCGTGATGTAACGTTTTCATTTTGCGTTACATAGATTTTTACTTTATATATGCTATGTAGTTCTACAAGTTTTTTGAAGTTTGATGATTCTCTCTTCGCTGCACGGTTTAATCAAGAGAATGGTATGTATTTATATTTGGATACTTGAGGGAGTTCATCAAACTGTGGAAATATTGGCTGTCTATCCAGGTAACAAGGAGAACCTTCTATGTATTATTTCTTTGTTTTTCACAAGAAGTTTTCAGTCCACTTGTAGCTGCTATTTCACGAAGTTTTTTCAAGGGAATTAATCACCCGTTCTTTATTATTTGAAAAGGTCACTAGATCTTCTGCGTAAGCTAAACATCGTAAATGAATTTCAGTTGCGCGTAGTCTGCCAATGATTATTCTTTTTGTTTCTTTTTCTCAGGTCCTATTTTACATTTTCTAGTACTGAAGTTTAACTATTATTAATATTCATATAAACCGTACGTCAATGAATTTTAATTTTCTGTAACTATTGCTCTGCCTGAATTTACGTGTATGTCATTAATTCTGGCTTAGGATTGCTTCGCAGAGGGGTCTTGGCTATTAAATATCTGATAGGGTTTGCTTTCTATGTCGTCACCCTTACTGTAGGCACTGCCGATCTTCGCCATTATCGTGAGCTCAGGTGAAGCGATCGTTATTTTTCTCGCTGTCGGCTGGTGGTCTAGTGGTAAGCCGCATGCCTAGTAACAGAAATGTCGCCGAATCTGCAAGTCCGTTTTTAACCTAGCATTACCTCTTAATGATGTGAATGTTCAACAAGAGCGACACGCAGTTCTGACTCCACACTAAATTGTATGTCCCCTCACATCGACAGGATCGCTGGGGTAGGCTTGGGACACGGAAGCAGCGAAAATGGCGTCCAATTGGAAGACTTGCACCGGGCCATTCAGCTGCACTGAGTTATTGTTATTAGCCGATACCACCCACGACGTGGAATTAGCTGCCTCATGCAAGTTATCAGTAACCGTATAGCCCCGCCTACCTGGCAGATGAACGGCGAAGCCGCGCCTTCAGTCAGCTGTTTGTTCCTCCTTGTTACCCTCCTCTCTATGCAGGTCTGTTTACGTCTGCCTCAGCGTGCCATGCCACTCTCGTCCGCTTACAGTCATGACGCTGCTGCGTGTGGGAGAATTCCTCGTGTCATAATTTCTGTTACATAGTTCATCATTAAATATTACTTTCCACAGGAAATTACTTCTTAGGACATATTTAAATAAGATTTAACAAAATAGATATGGTAACGCATGCCTCCCCACATATTTTTACATGTGCACAATGTGTAATAAATCGTACGACTAGGAATATCAAGAAGCTACAGAAAACATTTTCTGGTATATATTATCTTCATTGTAAAAACGCATTGGTCAAAATAATCCTGAGTTACTAACGACTTAATGTGAATCAAAAGTGTCATTAGTAGTGTAGAATTTGATAAGCAGAACTGAGTATGAATTCTTGGACCCTTTTTGTTAAGGAGAATTTGCATTATTCCTGCGCTATCTCTCACTCCGGCTGTACATTCCTTAGCTGATAATGTCACACATGCCTTCGGTATTGCTAAGATGTCATAAAACTCATTATACACTGTAAGACAAAAACTGGCGCACCGAGAAGTAATTACACGGATGGGATGGAGATCGGTGGATATGGTGTACATGTACAGCTTCAGATAAAATGCATAATTTATTCTAGAGAAAGAATTTCACAATTTAAGGAAGATATTAACTCGTTGACTCACATCTGGCTCTTATACAAGCCGAACGGCTTGGCTTTGGTTGACAGAGTTGTTGGAAGTGGGATGTGTGATTTGTGTGAAATTGGAGCTTTAGATTTTCAAAATCCTGCGCTGGTTGGAGGGGCCCTCTCAAAATGCTAAATTGGCGAGGGATCCAGCGAAATTGCTGGCCATGGTATGGTTTCGCAAGCACTAAGACAGTAGTAAATCTTGCCTAGAGCGAGTGGGCATGCCTTACGTAAATGAAATGTAAACGCAGGTTGGCTCGCCATTAAGGGCGTATGGTACCGTCGACGCACCGCCTTGGTGCAAGAATGTCTCGAATGACAAATAACAAAGAAAGGGGTTCTACCACGATAAGAAGCAGGCCTCATCACTGAAGAGAACTATGCTCCAGTCGGCCAAAGACATGTTTGGCGGCGTCTGGACAACTGTGGGGTACAAACCTGTCGTCTGCAATAGGGCCAGACAAGCCGGAGTGATGGTCTCGTGTGCTATTGCTGTACACAGCACGACCCGTTTGTTTGTCATTGGCGGCATCATTAGAGCGCCGGAGTACGCCGACCATATTGTACGCACCGTTTCGTTGCCCTTCATGGCGAACCATCGTAGGCTTATATTACAGCAAGATAATGCCCTCCGCAGAGGACGACAATATCTACTGCTTGTCTTCGAGCCTACGGAATCCTACTTTGGCCAACAAGCTCGCTGGATCTCCCCTAACTGAGACCCTTTGGAGCATTATGGTCAGTGCCTCCGCATTATCTCAGTATTATTATGATTCAATGAGCCAGTTGGACAGAATTAGGTATGATATATCCCAGGAGAACGTCCAACAACTCTGTAAATCAATGCCAAGGCGAATTTCTGCTTGCCTAAGGGCCAGAGATGGACTAATTCGTTATTGACTTGCTCGATTTGCGAAGCTTTGTCTCTTTAATAAGACAATCAGCTTTTCTGAACTGTAATTCTTTCTTTGTCTGCACTTGTGAACCGCATCTATCGATTTCCGCCCCCTTCGGATAATCCCTTCGTGGTGCGTCCTTTTTTGCGTTAGAGTATATTTGTGGACGAGCAGTTCTTTGGCTGGATTGAAGTGAAGACATTGATAGCCGCGTGAGTGGAGTGAGAGCGAGAAAAGCGCAGTTCCGTAACAGAAGGCTGAAGAATGTTTCTATGAACAGACTGGATAATGAGTGAGAGATAGCGAACTGTATTCACCAAACAAGTCTGACTCCCAATAGGTTCAAATGGTTCAAATGGCTCTAAGCACTGTGGGACTTAACATCTGAGGTCATAAGTCCCCTAGACTTAGAACTACTGAAACCTAACTAACCTAAGCACATCACACACATCCATGCCCGAGGCAGGATTCTACCTGCGACCGTAGCTGAAGTACCTAGAACCGCTCGGCCTCAGCGGTCGGCCTCCCAATAGGGAAAGTGGCAAGATGCGGACGGCCTACGAGGAGCTTTCAATAAATAATGTAACACATTTTCTTCTCGGCCAATTGGTGGTAGAAAAAAAACTAATATTCGTGCTTCAGCTTCATAGTTTCATTGCGTGTGCAACGGAGGTGCGTTGCAAGTAGAAAGTTGTCGCTGAGTTTCTTTTGTCGGAAAACTAGAGCATCACAGATATTCAATGGCACTTGCAATGTCTACGCAGACCTGGCAGTGAACAAAAGCACGGTGAGGTGTGGGGCGGGATGCCTGTCATCGTCGCAACAACCTCGCGCAACCATGTCCGACCTCCCTCGTGCTGGCCGGCCGCGCACAGCCGAGACTCCTGCAGTGTCAGAACGTATGGACACACTCAACCATTAATTAAAATAATATTCAAGATAGAAACTCAGTTTGAAGATGAGGCTTGGCACTTTAGGACAATGTATGAACCTAGACTCAGGGATAACTAATCTAATAGTTCAGTCAGGACTACTGTTGAAAAAATTATAGTTGAGGATCAGTTTACGATAGACATCGTTGACTGTCTCATAATCAGTATTTGATAGCTACTGCACTATAGCCGCGGCAACTGTAGTTAACTGGAACTGGTCGGCGACTGTATGTAACTGGCCGAGTGAAGGTGGCCGCTTGTATCTGCGAGCGGCAGGTTACTGCTGGCAGCGCCTTAGCAGACATATTCATTCGTTACTAGAGAGGACTATAACGTCTTGTCCCACAAGCTTAATGGGGTTTCTGTCATGTGCTACATTTCTGTGGTGACTGATTGGAGCTATGTATTGACACACTACACTGGAGAATGCCTGGCTAGTGGCGTCACCCTGGTTACAGTTATTTACCGTGTCTGAATGTGTACTCATCATAGAAAGAGAGGAAGGGAGAGAGGTAGGAAGAGAGAGGGAATGAGGGAGAGAGAGAGGGAGAGAGAGAGAGAGAGAGAGAGAGAGAGAGAGAGGTAGAGAAGTGAGCTACTACTTAACATCACACTAAAAGTTCGTTTACGTAAGTGTTATCCACAACCAGGAAAAGCAATTGAACCGTTATTGAAATATTCGAAGCATTTGAGTTCCATCGGCGATATTGCTAGATAGTGTGATGAATTGAACACGGTGATAGTGACAAATGACAGTTGCCGGGACTGAGGTTTAAGAGCAGACTAGGTTTGGTGTACTGGAAATCATACTTGACGAAAATGTAATTCAAATAATTTGTACTGAGAAAAAGTAAGGCATGGGGTATAAGTCATATAATGCAGAACGGTTGCGTCACTAGAGCTGACACAACATAAGATCGATTAATAATCGAAAGTAGCGACAGATCTGGTTGAATAGATTCGCAGGTACAGCGAACTTAGTAACTCCATTGCAGTAGTGATACTACCTGTGACACGAGTAGCTGTTTATGAAGGAACAGACTGCGTACTTAAATTCATAGAATCAACACCAAAAGAAAGGATTTTTGTGATAAGATTGGCATGGGTTTGGAAGAGTAATTGAAGTGGACCGGTAATCGTTTTGTTTGTCATTATAGTACACGTTACAAAACCTTGTACGTCTCATGTGAAAGTACGATTGCCAGCTGTAGCAGTAGATGACGTCTAGTAGCAGGCTGATACAAACCTTGGACCTCAGATGCAAACAGACTGCTCGTGTTCCAAAATCCAAGTAACATGAAGAGTGGACTACTGCCGTGTCTTTGCCGTTAGGCGCTATGAGAAATGAAGCTGAGGACCATAGTTTCCTCACTTACAGCTCAAATAAAGAATTAATACTCAAGCATTGTAGCCTACTATACTAGTGTTTTAAAAGAAACACTACAATTAACATAATTTCTGTGGAACTTCCAAGGTAAAATGATGGTTATTGTTTTAACAGTCGGCCAGGTAAAAGCATAACAAACATTGCATTTACGACTTTTACGTGTAATCTAAATTCTTTTCTCCTCAACAACTCCTTCTATTCTTTGGTCCAATTTATATTTAAAGACTGCCAGTGAAATCTGGTAGTTAAGGATGGCAGTATTGGGTTACGATTGTGGACGGGGCCTGAATCAATTACTATTGGTTGGCTTTGCAATTTCACTCATTTATTTCAATAAAGAATTTTTGAAAACAAGCCAATGAGGTCGCAATTAGACTTTTAAGGCACGTAATCACGATCACGGCTGAAGGACTTTAACGTGAAAAATTACAATTATTTAAAATTTAACAAATACATAAAATACAGACAGCCAATAAATTCGAAAAATAGCCAACGTGGTAACAATCAGGTACCACAGTCACTGCTGAAGGCCTTTAACACCCAAAATGGCAATTATTAAAAAACTTAGCAAACATATATAAAATAGAGAGAGCAAATAATTTTTGAAAACACCGCAATGTGGGCGCAATCAGAATTTTAAGGCAAGTAACGACAATCACGGCTGAAGGCCCTTAAGGCCAGAATGACAATTATAAAAATATAAACAAATATACTTTCAAATGGCGAATAGCATGGCAAAAGTTAATTAAAAAAAACAACAGATCACCAAACAGGTGAGACACATGATGGTAGCTCAGCAATACAATAATAAAATAAAACAAAAGGGCCAGGGAAAGACGGTGCTCCAGGAATCGACCTCCGAGTAGGTCACACCAAAAACACTTTCGCGAGCGAAGAGAAAGGCAACCAAGAGTTGCATTCAGATCACAAGATGGTAACTCGGACTAGTGGCAGTCTAACGAGCGACTAATGATAATCTTGGTGAGGCTACCTGACATCCAACAAAACAAATGCAAGATGTAAAATTACGCCAAAGCCGGAACTGGCGGTCTGCGCTCTGTCCACACAATACTGTTCTTAGAGCGCCCGGAACAAGAAGGAATGACTACCACGAAGGTAGAAGAATGCCACCCAACATCAAGAAGATGTCAAACTTACACGCCTGACCAGACATCAGCGGCAGGGCGAGGAAATGTACGCTGCAGTTACATACGCTAACCCCCAGGGCAAATAACTGGGGCGTTAGCGGCCACAAGACAGAAAAATATCGCTGGTTGAAATTAACAATGTAAGAAGCCGAAAATAGTAAATAGTAATTAGATGCTCATGAAGGCTAATCATATCCGCCTTCTCCAGGTACTCCACTGGCTGCTTTTCGCCTCTGCGACCCTATGAGCAGCAACACGAACCCAAGTCATTGGAGCATCGCGAGATTTCACAATGGTGGCGGTTTCTCTACGCGAATTGCAATGCACTCAACTTAAACATGCAGGATCCGGCTTCGACGAGGTCGTGCACCCTCGTGACCACTGCCCTTCGATCCGGCAGTCCATAGACACCGCCAGCGGCCCCGACATGTTGTCGCTCTGCGCGGGCCTCACTGCTCAGCGTCCCCAACCGAACTCCACACTCACACCACACGGAAGGACCACAACGGCGCCCCAAAGATAGTACCACCGCTACTAGATATCGATAACCGCCGCTGCTGCCACTAGCGGACAGACAACGCTTTCTAACGGAGTGGCGCCAATGTTCACAAAAATAAGACGACAACCGTAACTATACCAACTAAATAATGCCAACCTAGCAACGGCACCAACGCAAGCCGCCGCACGGGTGAGGGAGACTGCAAAAAACGGTAGTTTCGAAGTGCAGATGCTTGGGTAGGATTAAAAACTAGTGCGTTCATGAAAGTTACCTATAATTAAGTAAATATATCTTGTAAATTTATTTGATCCACTTCATTTCGCTAAAAGGTTCGTTCAAATCATCCATGGAACATATAGCTTGCTACCTAACTAACATAATTTTATATATATACCTTTCGCGTGTGCCACAGTTAAATTCTTCCCATTTTCTGCTACACTGTTCATCATACAGTTCATAATGCACGAGTGGTTGGGAAACAACGTATAATCTGTTAACATGACGAACCACCTTGTCGTATTATAAGACCTCTAGCAGTGAAAGTCGGTACTACTGATTGCTGGGGCACAATATTCAAACTGTCGAAAATTCTGGGTAGCATCTCATATCACTTTATACAGTACGAAACAGCTTTAAACCATTATAAGCTCTGACATCCAAGTGTAACATTGCATTTTTAACCCAGTGGTGAAAGTTTCGTAGGAGAGTGACGTAAACATGTCGGTGTTGGGGCACTGAACGGCTGCAAAAAAGGCACAAAAATCTCCCTGTTCAATTATTTGACGTGTAAACAGATTATGAATCTGTGAAATGGGTCAAAAGTAACTTGAGGTGAAAAAGTACTTGTACTTAGAATAGCAGCCAAACTCCTCAAACAGTTCAGTCCTATCTGCGAACGTATACGGGCTCAAGTTCAGTGGGAGCAGGGAGCGACAACATAAACGTTTTCAAACTAAAATTACGTGAAAGTAACATCAGATGCAGGGTAACATTCAACACATCTGTGTTTATCCACCTCATCCTTGATTATCATTGGCATGTTATCGATAAGACGGTCGAGACGCTGCTGCTCGTATATGTCGGCTCTTCTACGGTGGCTCTCCTAAGCCATCCATTTTGTGAAGATGGTTCCTGCTACTTCTTACTGCATGTTGCAGCTTGTCCCAAACAACAAATGCCAGATTCATATCAGTTTATTCCGCATCACATTAAGTAGACCTGACTCCTACCTCGTGAGGGGAGCGAGCTGTTCACGTGCATTCCCGTCTTAAAAGACTCACCATGGCCAAAATGTTGAGTATAAGCCAAGGCAATAGTTGGAGTTTTCTGTGCGAATACTACACAGCCGTCAAGGTATCTTCAATAGCAAAGAAAATCTCTTCACACCCTTACATGGCACAGAATTCATATTTTTATCCATAAAGTAATATCGCAAAGTGGTAAGAGCCATACTTTACATTTCCCCGCACCAGCTACACATAGTAACAGAAATGATCTTTTTGCATATTTTACTGGCTATTTGGCATAAAATTGATTTCTTGTGCAGTTTTTTTTCTATTTCGTTGTCAGCTGGCCGGGCGAGAAGGCAGGCTAGGTATGTCTATCCGGAGCCACCTGCAGCCAAAACGCAATCGACAGGTGCTTATTCGCAACTGCGAACTCATTTCATGTTTTTCGTAACGGCTGTGGTCGCCGCAGTGCCTGTTCATTTTGACATGCATGCATGTGCAAAGGAACTGCCGGCCGGCGTGGCCGAGCGGTTCAAGGCGCTACAGTCTGAAACCGCGCGACCGCTACGGTCGGAGGTTCGAATCCTGCCTCGGGCTTGGATGTGTGTGATATCCTTAGGTTAGTTAGGTTTAAGTAGATCTAAGTTCTATGGGCTGATGACCTCAGAAGTTCAGTCCCATAGTGCTCAGAGCCATTTGAACCATTTGCAAAGTAACTTGCCATCGTAATCAGAGTAGCGCAGTAACTGCAATATCGTATCGAGATACTGATAGTTTGGTTTGGTTGTACCATGCTGACAACTTATCTGAGTGTAGAGGTATTGGTTTATCAAAAATCTCGACATCTTCTCTGAGTGAGTACTCAGAACGAACCTCACTAGAACAGCTAAATAATTCTGAAAGATTATTAAAATGAAATACTGCAGAGATATACAAGCATATTTTGACACATCAGTGTACCTACGCTCTCTAATGTCGGCAATATTATTTCTCACTTTTAGAAACTTTTTCCCATAAACTGCAACGCAGCACTCATTTTGAAAAGACTTTCTGAGAACGCGACCTAATTTGAAGTCAGGCGCAATATTGGCAACCGTGGGAACCTTTATCGACTTTCGCTAGCGTTCGATGGGGGCCTCTTACAACACTTCATTCATGCGTATCGTAGATTTATAAAAGTCACATTTTTCTTGGCACGGTTAATTATAAATATTATTATAATCAAATGTCACATCAACATTTATCGACGGTTAATGCTTTGGTATAAGAGTGCCCTCTCAGGAGTGACTTATCGTCATTAACTTACAAATTAAGCATGAAACACTTATAACTTGCATGAGGATATTTTTGATCCGCCGTTGCAACTACAAAAATGCGTGATATTTTCGCCATACGCGTTTCGCTTTATTGAGGTAAGGCATTATCAGTGGTCTGTAATTAAGTTATTTACATTTTGATTTGCTTTTCTGATCAAAAAACAGTTCGTTAAGAATAAATGGATTTGCATAACGGTGATTTTTCGGCTGATTTCTCGCTTACATCGGGAAATGTCGTCTGCTAGCACACTGCTGTTTTTCTGTGTTAGATCCCCCCCAGAACATCTAAAAATTAGACCAAAATTGTCATGAACATCTAAAAATTTGACCAAAATTGTCAGGGTCTAACACAGAAAAACAACGACTTGCTAGCAGACGGCATTTACTGATGTAAGCGAGAAATCAGCCGAAAAATCACCGTAAGTACAAATCGATCTATTCTTAACGAACTGTTTTTCGATCTAAAAAGCAAATTAAAATGTAAATAATTACAGACCACTGATGATGCTTTACTTCAAAAAGCGAAACTCGTCTGGTGAAAAAATCACGCATTTTTGTAGATGCAAACACCGATCAAAAACACCCTCATGAATTATAAAGCAACTACGGACGCTATGGCCATATAAATGAAGAATGTATAACTTGCAGTATGCCATTTTGTTGTAACGGTGCATTGAAAATTGATCAAAGAACAATTTATCTCATAAAACCTCAGTTAACAATGTATCAACGGTAGATGTCGTCGAGAGATGCTGTCATGTCCAACACAGGAGAATGATCCCGAATGATGAAATGCTTGTACAGGGTGTTCAAAAAGTCTCTTCGCGGTGCCGTATGATTGTTAGCTGCGCGTGCCGTATGATGTTCGACTGCCTGGGTTTTTCAACGAAACAATAAACGCACAACGACATTGCACTGATATTCTGTACCTATTTATAGGAGAACTTGTGTTAAGTGAAATACTGAACGGTTATTTTCAACAATATGGTGCAACCGCGTATACAGCTCGCGTTTCAATATCACTGCTTGCTCATATTTTTGGTGAGCGCATAATTTCACAGGCCTCCACGATCGCCTGACCTAACGCCACCTGACTTTTTCTTCTGGGGTGCAGCGAAACCAGCTGTCTATAAAAAACCGTCCAAAATCCATCGATGAATTGAAAAGTGAAATATCCACTTTCACTGCTTCTGTTACAGAAGAAATGTTATAGCTTGTGTTGGGAAACATGGTTAGACGTATTGAATTGTGTATTCAACAACAAGGGGCGACACTTTAAACATTTAATGTGAAAATTTTTAAGTAAAAATGAATATTCAATAAACTAATAACTTTTATTTCACTGAGTTTCATTTCGATATATTCACTTTGGCATACGGCACGCGCGGCTAACAATCATACGGCACTGCGGAGAGACATTTTGAACACTGCATATAATGGATAATGTCGTGAATTATACAGAAGAAGGATATAGATTCGCTTATTGCTACACGCAAGTATTTTCCTTCTTCTTGTTGTAGTTAACACATTTTGGGACTTTTTTTATGACAGTAACAGAAGTATGTTCTGCAATATTCAATGCTATTTACGTTTGCTCCTGATTAGAGAAAGGACAAAGTAAATATTTAAAAGGCTGCGAGTGTGCGTTTCCGCATGAATCTAAGAGAACGGCTTAAATTGCTGTGACTGAAACGAGCAGCAATAAAATTTATATTCTTTCTTGTCATAAATATCCCGCTGTTTATTTCGTTATATGTGGCGATTTCAGAGAATGTCGTTAGGCAGGAACCAACGAGGACAGCTTTAATTGCTGCGACGGAAACGAGCAGTAATAAAATTTTTATTCTTCCTTTTCCCAAATATTTGGCTCGTTACTTGCGAATATGTGGCGATTTCCAAGTGTGCGATCAGGCAGGAACACGAGAGGACAGCTTAAATTGCTGCGAATGCAACGAGGAGTGATGACATTCATATTCTTCTTGTCACAAACTCTATAGCAATTCTGCCATTGTCGATGTTGAGTGTGACTCAAAATGACGCCATGTTTAGAGCAAGTGTTGTGAAATTAGTGTTACCCAAAACAGTTGTGTAAACTATAAGGTATTTATAAGACGCAAGACTGAATGAAGATTTTCACTTTATTACACTGACATATTTACTGAAAATAACGACAGTTTTTAAAATCTATCAGAAAAAGTATTTGATTGTTACAAGCGTAAAGCGGTGTCGTACTAGTGTGGAGTGGAAGCATCTATGAATTAACAAAGCAACAAACCATGAAATGTGGTCTACGACAGCATGATAGAGTTGACACTTCGATGTATTGTGGATTTTAAGTATAATACTAGCACAGCACACCTATAACAGCATAACATCACAAACGTCTTTATAAAACATTACATATTAAAACGAGATATAACTTTCACAGGCTGTTTCCAAGCAAATCCCTTTGAAAGTGACATCTGAAAACGCATAGATCCGGTGTAAAGAAAGAGGTCATGAACAATTTTATTCAGAGAACGTTTGATACAGACCAGATTTGTTAGAACCTTGCTTGATATAAGAAGTTCTGAGAGTCTGGTAAACAACTTTCACAGATGTATTGAGCCTCCACTTATAGCATAATGGGAACTTTCAGGGAGAACAAACATTTCAAGCTTCCACGAAGCTTATTTCAGGTGCTTGGGACTGACTTCGGTTCGAAAGTAACTAATCGCACGATTCAAATAAAGTACTTTACATTACAGTCGCCAAAGAACAAAGTTTTCTTTTGTAACGTGTTTAGAGGCTGTGGATTGTCAGAGAAATCATATTTTAAGGAGTTTGCCTAGTACGGCATTGGATAATGTCATGAAATACCACCGTATTTGGATAAATATTTTGAAGTTGAATTAACGTATGCAGTCCAACAGGAAGTGCTTTCTGAAGCAGGCGATACCAAGGTACGTAAGTATAGATATAAAGTGCAAGTCAGCGGTGGCTATGAGTGTGAAAGCCTTTAGTGAAGAACTATGCTTCAGATATCAGTTACAAGGTAGATATATGCAGAAAGATAAGCCTAATCATAGTCTATTACTTAGCACATATAAAAATGTGTGAGATTTTGGCACATTTACAGTTCGATGAGATTTATGGCACATTTCAGAACTATGTATATCACACAAGTGACAAAATTAAAGTGAAGCAAAGTAATAAGTTAAGTAACTTGTCTCAGAAGAATAGAATTGGGATTAAGAACACTGAGAAACTCAGATGATCTGAATGTAAGAGTAGCCAATTTATCGAATATAACGTTCGCAAATGAGGAGGTGTAAGTTTTAGGTAGGGCGTTAAAGATGAATGTCAAATCAAAGTTACGTAGTAGTGAAATTAAAAATATTATTGCTAATACTGATGTGGTACTACATATGGCTCAGTTGTCAGCGCACGAGTGTAGCAATATCACTTGTAGAGTAGCGAAAATTACTGAAAACAAACGGTGCAAGACAAAACTGAACGGGGGATCTGATGCATCTGACGCTAAGGTATACAGGAAATAAACAATATATTAAAAGGTAATAAAACAATTGCAGTTAAGGTGGACATGGGAGATACTTCGGTAGTTTTGATGATTATAACATAAAAGTAGAGGAATTTTTAGTAACAATAACACCACAAAACTATATTGCCAGGCCACTAATAAGTTCAATGATTTGATTAAAAAGGAAGATATACGACGAAATTTCATAATGCCTGATACAGAGAGAAAAGAATGATAGCTGTGTAAGCCAATGGTCTAAGGCTTAGACCTCAACGAAGGCTGTATAAGAAAATGTTCCCTATAAGGCCGACTGTAAATTTTATTGACAGCCTGGTTAACAAGTTAGGCAAGCCATTAGATTCCCTTGTTACAGAATATTACACGTTTGAGACTAAGCACAAAGTAAAGAATAGTTCTTTATGTAGGGGGTTAAAGATGAATGTCAGTTAGTGTGTAGAAGTTGCAGAACATACAGATCTCATTGGGGGTTGGGGGGGGGGGGGGGAGTCTGTTTCAATTGATATAGTTAACGTGTAGACTAAACCATCCGAGGTATAGGGGTAGCGTTTTTGCTAGTCAAAACGTCCTCGGTCCACGGTCGAACCCCGCCTCTGCATAAGCGTCAGCAATGACAGCCGAAGACTTCCCGGCATAAGAAGTCACCCAGATTCTGCCAACACCCTTGTCAAAGAGGGCGGAGGAGCGGACATACATTCAGGGCACTCTCTTGCCATTGGAGCGGGAAACTGTCACAAAGGCGGAAGAATCAGTAACGATCAACGGCATGTGGACGGAATAGAAACCATTGCATTAATGACACATTACGTTTATCCACAGGATAAAGTTATCTTGATGAGCTCTCGTTGGCAAAAGATTTCAGATTACCCCTCTATTCGGATCATGGGGAGTGGATTGCCAAGGAGGTGGTGACCATGAGAAGGAGATCGAATAACCAACGAAAATAAAACGTTCTACGAGTCAGGGGGTGGAATCTCAGAAATTTGTACGTAGTAAGAGGCTAGAAAATATGAAAACGGAATTGCTAATGGTCAATCCTATTTACAGTGGAGCTCAGTGGCATGAAATGGGAAAAAGACAAAGATTTCTGGTCAGATGAATATTCGGCTACTTCAAAAGCAGCAGAAAATCGTATAATAGGGGTAGGATTCGTTATGAATGTGAAGGTAGGACAGAGAGTGTGTTACTGTGAGCAGTTCAGTGATAGGGTTGTTCTCATCAGAATCGACAACAAACCAGCACGGACAACAATAGTTCAGGTATATATGCCGACGTCGCATGTAAAATATGAAGTCCGAGAGAAAGTATAGATACTGGGTGGGTAATTCAATACGTAAAGAGAGATGAAAATCTAATTGCCTTGGGGAATTGGAATACGATTTTAGGGGAAGAAGTGAAAGAAAAGTTTAGAGAGAATAAGGACTTGGTACCAGGAATGAGAGAGAAGAAAGACTAATTGAGTTCTGCAATAAATTTTAGATGGTAATAGGGAATACTCTGTTCAGCAATTACAAGAAGGAGAAGGTATGCTTAGGAAAGACCAGGAGAGAAAGAAAGATATCAATTGGATTACTTCACAGTCGGCCAGAGATTTCAAAATCAGATATTGGATTGTAAAGAGTATCCAGAGACTGATGTAGCCTCCTATCGCAGTTTAGTAATGATGAAAATTAGGCTGAAGCTTAAGAAAGGAGGAATCAATGCGCAAAGAAATGGGATACGGAAGTACTAAGGAATAAATAGATGTGCTTAAAGTTCGCTATGGACAAAGATGTTGTGATAAGGGATAGCTCAATTGGCAGTTCAGTTGAAGAGGAATGGACATTTCTAAAAAGGGCTACCACAAAAGTTAGAAGAAAAGGTTGGAAAAATGAAAGTAACTGTAAAGAAACCACGGGTAACAGAAAAAAAGCTTCAGTTGATCGACGAAAGA
Organism: Schistocerca americana; assembly: GCF_021461395.2. Classification (NCBI taxonomy): domain Eukaryota; kingdom Metazoa; phylum Arthropoda; class Insecta; order Orthoptera; family Acrididae; genus Schistocerca; species Schistocerca americana. The sequence goes on along the minus strand of NC_060120.1, from coordinate 101,395,622 downwards.
AGGAAGTACAAAAATGTACAAGAAAATTCAGGAATACACAAATACAAACTACTGAGGAATGAAATAAATAGGAAATGCGGGGAAGCTAAGGTGAAATGGCTGCATGAAGAATGTGAAGAAATAGAAAAGGAAATGATTGTCGGAAGGATTAACTCTGCATGTAGAAAGTTTAAAATAACCTTCGGTGAAATGAAAAGCAAGGTCTGTAACAATAATATTGCAGAAGAGGAAGTGGATAGGTAGAAATAGTACACTGATATCTTCTTCGTTGGTGGGACGAAACAGGAGCCGATATGGAAGAGATAGTGGATTCTGTATTAGAATCCGTGATTCAAAATCAAATAAAGGAGAGGGGATAGATAACTTTTCAACAGAGTTTCTAAAACAATTGGGGCAGTGGCAACAAAACGGTATTCACGTTGGTGTGTAAAATGTATGAGGCTGGCGATATACAATCATACGCTCGGGGAAACGTCATCCACACAATTCCGGAGACTGCAAAGAGCCGACTAGAGCGAGAATTATCGCCCAATCAGCTTAACAGCTCGTGCATCAAAGTAGATAACAACAATAGTATACCGACGAATGGATAGGAAAGCTGAGTATCTGTTAGATAAAGATCACTTTGTCTTTAGGAAAGGAAAGGTGCCAGAAAAGAAGTTCTGACATTGCGGTCGATAATGGAAGCAAGACAAAAGAAAAATCTATACATGCTCATAGGATTTGTCGACTTGTAAAAAGCGTCTGAAGCGTCAAGTGGTGAAAGATATTCGGAATCCTTAGAAATATAGTGGTACGCTGTAGGGAAAGACGAGTGATATACAATACGTAAAAACACCAAAGGGAACAATGAGAGTGGAACACCAGGAGTGAAGTGCACGGATTAATAAGGGGGTAAGACAGGGATATATTCTCGCCCCCCTACAGCTCAGTTTATACTTCGACGACTAATTGACGGAAACAAAAGAAAGGTTCAAGTGTAGGATTAAAACTCAAGTGGAATGGATATCAGTGTCAAGATTCGCTAATGACATTACTGTCCTCAGTGAAAAGGAAGAAGTATTAGAATATGTGTTGAAAGGAGTGAACGGTCTAATGAGTACAGAGTACGGACTGAGAGTAAATCTAAGTAAGGTGAAAGCAACGAGAAGTAGCAGAAATGAGAACAGCAAGTAAGTTAACATCAGATCTGGACATCGTGAAGTAGATGAAGTTAAGGAATTCTGCTACTTGGGCAGCATAATAATCCAGGAGGCCATTAGAAGCACAGGTAAAATTCGTGTTCCAGACCATACGAAGTATACTGGTATCAAACATAAGAGTTAATATAAGAAATAAATTTCTGAGATAATGCGATTTGGGCACAGAATTGTATGATAGAGAAACATGGACTGTGAGAAAGCCGGAAAATAAGAAAGTAGGAGCATTTGAGAGGTGGTGGTACAGAAGAATATTGAAAATTAGTTTAATTGATAAGGTAAGGAATGAGGAGGTTCGACAGAGAGCCGACGAGGAAAGCTATATATGAAAAACACTGACAAGAAAAAGGGACAGGATATGTTAAGACATTATGAAATACTTCCATGGTACTATAGGTGGCTGTAGAGGGTAAAAACTGTAGAGGAAGACAGAGATTGGAATACATCCAGCAAATAACTGAGGACGTAAGTTGCAAGGGCTACTCTGCGACGAAGTTGTTGGCACAGGGAAGGAATTTGTGGCGGGCTGCATCAGTCAGAAGACTGACGCCTAAAAACTAAAAGAAAATCTCAAATTTGCCTTTTGTTTACATAACAAATATATTCCATTTCAGTACGGACTTAAAGACTATTTCATCTGTGGAGGAAGCAGCTATTTTACTGCGTTTCAATAGAATAGTTGCAATAGAATCTGGCCACATGTGTGATATATGAATTTACTAGCAATGAGCCAAAATGAGTTCTTACATCTTGTCAATGCAAATGGTTCAAATGGCTCTGAGCACTATGGGACTTAACTTCTGAGGTCATCAGTCCCCTAGAACTTAGAACTACTTAAACCTAACTAACCTAAGGACATCACACACATCCATGCCCGAGGCAGGATTCCAACCTGCGACCGTAGCGGTCGCACGGTTGCAGACTGTAGCGCCTAGAACAGCTCGGCCACCCCGGCCGGCTTTTCGATGCAAGCATAACATTGAAGTTGACAGTTAGGGAAGCAATGGTAGGAAATGTCAACTGCACGTAAATGCCTCCGGACACACGTTCCTGCTGCATTTTCTTCGTGTTAAGACGGCGGTGAGCTGCAGGGAAGCCGGCTCCGAGGCGTTCTTTGCCGGTGGCGGCTCAGCTTGAGACCCCACGTGCGGCCACTGCCGCCTCCTGACCTCGGTCAGCATTCGCTGGGTCGCCGCCGCCGCCTTGAGTAAACACTCGCTAACTATAGCTGCCACTCTGCCCCAGTACTCGACACACAGCACTTCGCCTGACCTCCCACAGTGGCGTTATTTCGATGCAACTACAGTTCACGAAATCATTGATGACGGAGCTAACGCCAACGTATCTTTTGAAATAATTATTCGCAATATATTGGCAGCCTTAAATGAATTCAAAAGGAATTGCTGAGTCGAGGTGAAAATTTGAATGACTGTGTTTGAAAGGTTATGAGTGCATTATGTAGCCCTGTAATGGATTAAAGGGCATCGGTGCTAACTCTCTTTTATGGTGTACTTCCACGTGTTCGGCGAGCTGTTCTTTCGTGGAACATCGCAGCTCTGTCCATATAACATAAAAATCACGATAGAACGTGGGAAAAAGGCCAGGTACCTTCCCTGTACGTGTTAGCCAAGAGAAGACCTGACGGATTCCTGGATGTCAGTGTACATTAGAAACCTATGCAAACTGTCTCGACGAGTCGAACCGTCACCATCCGTCACAAAGGAATACTGTGCTTGAGACCGGATCTCAGACCTCGAAAACTTTCAGACAAGGAGTGCCCCGCCGAAGAATTACGACAACTAAAATTAGCATTCCAAAGGAATGGGTACTCACATCGTCAAATTTGATCGGTAGTAGCAGTCAAAATCGAGAACGGCTGAGAAACAGGTTCAGACTGAGATAGCAAAATAGAAGCCCAGAATCGCTTGTTTATGCTGGTTAAGTATCCGGAAAAATTGTCGATATTACGAGAAAATGACATCCAACTTTTTTACTCGCGTCAACACAGATAAAAAGTGTTCTTGGTACGTTGGAGACGATCAAAGTCTCATATGTGGGACACAATATTGGAAAAGTTGAAGAAATATACGAGTAACATCACCGACTCATCTGTCTGAAACACCCAAGCTAATAAACTGCCGTATGCTACTAATTCGAGCACACTATGTGCTCAAAAGTATCCGGAGATCTAGTAGTCGCTATTAATATGGTTTGACCTCTGCTGGGGACACTGACTGTCTGTGCAGGAATGCAGCCCATTCTTCCTCAAGAGCCAAAATCAGTCGGTTCTGTAACGAGGCCGTCGTTGTAACTCTTCCCGCACAGTTGGGTTCAGAACGGCACTCTGAGCAGGCCAATCCGTTTCAGGACTGTTATTCAGAGACCATTCTCTCAAAAATGTACAAATGTGTGTGAAAGCTAATGGGACTTAACTGCTAAGTTCATCAGTCCCTAAGCTTACACACTACTTAACCTAAATTACCTTATGGACAACCACACACACCCATGCCCGAGTGAGGACTCGAACCTCCGCCGGTACCAGCCGCACAGTCCATGACTGCAGCGCCTAAGACCGCTCGGCAAATCCCGCGTGGCACCATTCTCTGACAAAATGTTCAAATCTGTGTGAATTCCTAAGGGACCAAACTGCTGAGGTCATCAGTCCCTAGCCTTACACACTAATTAAAATAACTTATGCTAAGAACGATATACACATCCATGCCTGAGGGAGGACTCGAACCTCCGGCAGGAGAGGCCGAGCAATCCGTGACGTGACGCCGTACACCATGCAGCCACTCCGTGCGGCCATTCTCTCACAGATGCTGCTTTATGACAGGGTGCATTGTCACGCTGATACAGTCATCATCTCTGAACTATTCCTCTACTGTAAGCAGTACACCTTTCTGTAAAAGGAATTCATATCCTTCGGCATTTAGCGTTTCCTTAAGTGCAATAACAGTACAATATCATAACCCTGGAAAACACCCCCATACCGTAATACCTGCTGCACTAGTTTCAGTCCTAGTCGAGCAAAAGGGAAATTTTATCAAAAGTCGATGAAGGCGCGGTTGGACGATGGAATCTGGGGTCGCTGGCAGAGTGTGGTAACAGTCGGGCGCCTGCCGGCCAGGCAATGTAAACATGGCACTGAGCTGCGACGCTAGTATTGCACGCACGATTTGTTTTGAGTGGTGCAACAACGAGGCAGGAAACCGCAGCGTTGCTTCACGTTATTTGCGATGTATGAGACGGGGGGGGGGGGGGGTGGCACTAGGCCAGAGCCAGGAGGGCGATTTGTAAGTGGCTGACGTGTGGGAATTTATCTCTGCCATGCTTTCTGTCTCTCTATGACAGTATGTCAGAAGCGAGGGGAAAACCAGTATAAATGCACAGCCAATTTTAGCTTGGGACAGAGTGTACCAGGTCAGTCGAGCGCTGGCACGGACCTGTGCTCGTCTACGCTTATAGGGGCGAGTCTGGCAGCAATGTTATAAGTATTCGGCATAAACTGGTACTTTGTTTCTATGTACTTGTTCGGGCTATATTCCGCCTCTGCGGGCACAACACTGGGGCAGGACGGAATGGCAGCCTGGAACTTGGAGATCGCACAGTCTGCTGAAAGAGGGCAGTGACAGCGGTCAGCAGCGGGTCCAGGAGGGGCTCAGTACCATTCCAGTCTACGGGCCACGTTCGCTTCCCACCTGGCGTATTGGGGTCCGAACGAGGCGTACACTGCAGGAGGCGCAGCCGCTCTGCGACAGCGCCAGAGACAGCGGCGGGTGTTGCCACCGGCAGGCACCACTAGCGGCAAATTGTGGCACAGCATCCAGGAGGGCGCGGGTTCTAGTCCGGTCCTGTCCTGGGAGTAGAGGCGGTCCGAGGACCACAGGTAACCAGTACATCCACTTCGTCTCACGGTCGGACAGAGCAGGCCAAATGGGGCAGAGGGCTGTGAGGACCATGGACAGTAGTAGTCTTCGGAATCGCGAGCAGGATGGCGCAAGACGCATCGGCTGGCGGCGACCGGTGAGTGCATGGCCGACTTCCAGCTGAGCGGCCTTGATGAGGGATGAGGGGGCAGCGGCGTCGGCATACCAGGAGTTGCTGAGCCGGCTAAACTCTGGGGGGAGCGGGGGGGGGGGGGGCAGTGCTGCGGGCGGCATGCCGATACTACGCTGCACCCATTGGGTACTGTAAATTAGCTGAACAAAGTAATGCTACCGAATGCCACTGTGTCACTCTGCACTGCTCCTTGACGCTCTTGAACTTGCTTGGCCTCCTGATTAAATACGGCGCGGTGGGTCCCGGCTGCAGCTCGGCTATCTGGAGTCCCGGGTTCGACCCCCGAACCTGCAACATACCACCTCTCTGTTGGCACTACACGTGACACCAGGTAACGTTCTCCAGCCGTCCGACAAATTCAGACAGGTACTTCATATTTCCACAGGATACAGCGTGATTCATCATACTCAGTCACTGGTTTCCACTTAGTCACATTATAGTAGCGTCACCTGAAGTGTCGCTCAGTGCGCTGGCGTAAGCTGTCGCCAGGACATGGGTCAGCAAAAATGAAGCGAAGATCGATTAGTAGGTGCTGAATCAAACCTGCCTATCACGAGAGAGGCTAGAGCACACCCACAAGCAACACGCCGCCAACGCCCTCTCGGCAGCATGTATTTGGGCTGCCGCCGGTGACTCGGGGGCACACGCACTGACTCACTTTTCCAGTTTGGCGTCTGTCAGTCCATTCGCAGAGTGGAGTCAGTTCACCTCACAGGCTACAACAGTACAAAGCGACCAGATTAGTGACTATAGCGTAACTTTTACTTTTCCAGCAGTGAGACTAAAGCTTGTAATAGCAAGATTACCGATATTGTCTGCAAGAGGACTATTACTAATGAGCTTGTAGCACAACACATGGACTCCAGTTAATTTTCACCTGAACAAAGAACCGCATCAATCCACATGTGCTCTTGTGTTGTAGAAAGAGGATACTGGCCACCCATAACAACATTCTCTCCCATGCTTCCTTGCAGTACAAGACTCGACCATTGCACCCTATTCTTTTCAGAACCCTACCCACAGTCACTGTGCTAGCAGGACTGCAGATAGAACTTCGGAAGTCACCAGTGATTCCTTCAACTGATTTTATACTATTTTTTACAACATTTTCCCCAGTGCTCGATGGTCACTGTGCGTCAGTACAAGAGGTGTGACAAGTAGTGATTTAGCTGTGGTTGTTGCTACGCGTTTCCACTTCACAATCACATCACCATCAGTTAATTTACACAAGTTTTGAAACAATGTGGTGTCCGTAATGGATCTGTTGCTGACGTGATATTCAGTGATTAGGCCACTTTCGAAGTCATCGAGCACTCTTCACCTACTCTTTCTCCTTTTTCTGCTTTTCTAGCGACAACGCAATACTATCCGCTACCTTTTATACTGGCACGTCCACCTCTGACGACATCCATTGGTCGGTTATGCATTACATAGGGGTTTCCGGACATTTTTTATCAGGTAGTGTGTAATCAAAAAACGAAGTGCTATGAGACGAGTATCATGGTGCGGACTTCCTTTCCTGGGAAGAGACGTTGACGAGTCTGTCGAACTGTCGAAATAAAGATGCTTGAGAACTTAACAAACCGGGTGGGACACTTGAATATAAATAAGGCTAGTAGTCTCGCCGGCCACAATGTGTGCCCGACCTGGCAAGCACGCTGAGTGAATACGCGTTTCAATGAATACTAGAGCAAATTCTCAAAAACAGAAAGGCTTACCAGACGTCGGGTGTCGAACTCGGCTATAAAAAGCTAAGTTGGTTCACAGTCTGGTAGGAATCCAAGCAGCGACCACAGGTGACAACACAAATTACAGTATGCAAAGAAGATGACTGGGTCGGTCGTCGAGATACTGCGTACAACAACAAACAACAGCTTGGTTGAACGCCTTGAAACACACCATTAATCAACTTGAAAGATTACAGCTCTCCTAATTAGTACGTACCACTCTCATAGCAAGAGTCTGGAAGGTCTACCGAACACTTGGAACTGAATTCAGAGGGTATCAGTGTTCACCAATAGTGTTAACATTACAGAAAACCTCCTAGGACTCCCACACGTTTCCCTCTGCAGGTACAAATTGAAACAAAGTGTTTTTATTTTGTAATACAGGCCCATTTTCCTGTATAGCGTTTCTACCATTTTCTCCAGAAATATTCATCATTTTTGTAAGTTTATCCTTTCAGCGCAATCTGTACGGCGAACAGCTGCTGAGTCCCACAAAATGTTGCACATACTATTTTCGACAGCTGAAATCAACTTCATGGGGTCATAAGTTTCCACCAACAAATTACACTGGTGCCTAATTTATGATGTGAAATGCTTTTATTATAACGGTATAGGGGCTAATTTTACTTTTACTATTTATATTATTTCTTGTTACGCTTAGGAGAACACTTATTCAAAATGTCAAACCTAACATAATGCAGTTACAGTGGTTACGAGACATTTGCTGCCTCATAAAGTTAAAAAAAAAAAACACAGAAAGTAACAAGTTACTAGCTACATATCAATGAGATTCGCGTCATCCACGGAATTTTTCCGTCGATACTATAAGTCGGGCAAACGGTCACACGCAATCTGTTGCGGATTGACTATCTCATGGCTTCTAGGGACAATCACATTTTTAGAATTTCATAGAATTATTTACTGAATTTAAAAAAACTTTAAAATGGTTTAAAATGTACTCAATAAGAGGTACACTAAGGTGATGAAAATCCTGGGAGCCGGCCGAAGTGGCCGTGCGGTTGTAGGCGCTGCAGTCTTGAACTGCGAGACCGCTACCGTCGCAGGTTCGAATCCTGCCTCGGGCATGGACGTGTGTGATGTCCTTAGGTTAGCTAGGTTTAACTAGTTTTAAGTTCTACGGGACTAATGACCTCAGAAGTTGAGTCCGATAGTGCTCCGAGCCATTTGAACCATTTTTGAACCAAAATTATGGGAAAACGATGTCCACACATACAGATGGCGGTAGCATCGCATACACAAAGTGTGAAAGGGAACTGCTTTCGCGAAGCTAACATTTTTGTTCAGGTTATTCATATGAAAAGGTTTCCGACCTAATTATGGTCGCACGATGGTAATTAGCTGTTGCGGGGTGTCGGGATAGTTGAACCCTGGACACCAGATGGCCGATCTGAAGCCGGGACCTACCACCATCTTTCGTCAGGAGCCAGTTGGCGTGGCCGAGCGGTTCTAGGCGCTACAGTCTGGAACCGCGCGACCTCCACGTCGCAGGTTCGAATCCTGCCTCGGGCATGGATGTATGTGATGTCCTGAGGTTAGGTAGGTTTAAGTAGTTCTAAGTTCTTGGGGACTAAGTCCCATATTGCTCAGAGCCATTTGAACCATTCGTCAGGAGGCGGAGAAGTTCAAGAGCGTCAAAGGGCAGTGCAGAATGATACAGCGGTATTTGGTGGCATTACTTTATTCTCATAATTTACAGTGCTTCGATGAGTGCAGCGTAGTGTCGGCGGCCGCCCGCACGCTGTGCCGTGGGTCCAGCCGGCTCAGTAACTCCTGGTTTGCGGACACCGCTGCTACCATCTGCAGGGCCGCTCAGCTGGACCTCAGCCGCACTCGCCCGGTCGCCCTCGCCTGCTGAGGCTGGCGCTGGGCCGCTGCCCGCTATTCCGGAGACTGCTACAATCCCTGCTCGTCGCCGCCCTCCGCCCCGTTTGGCCTGCTCTGTCCGACCATTGGACGAAGGTGGATGTACTGGTGGCCGCTGCTGCTCCCAGGACAGGACCGGACTCGAACCCGCGCCCTCCTGGACGCTGTGCCGCAACTTGCCGCTAGTGGTGCCTGCCGGATGGCAACCGCCTCTGCTGTCTCTGGCGCTGCTCCAGCGCCACCACGCCTCCCGTAGCCTACGCCTCGACCGGACCCCGGTACGCCAGGTGGGAAGCGAACGTGACCCGTCCTGGATGCTGCAGACCGCTGCCACTGCCCTCCTTCAGGCTGACCGTGCCATCTCCAAGTACCCGGATGCCGTTCCGTCGTACACCGGTGTTGCGTCCCCGAAGGCGGAATACAGCCCGAACAAGCACATAGAATATTTACAACATCGCTGCCAGACTGGCCCCTATAAGCGTGGACCAGCACAGGTCCGTCCCGGCGCTCGATTGGCCTAGCACACCTTGTTCCAAGTTAAAAGTACCTCACTATTTAAACGGCCTTTCCCCTCGCCTCTGACGTAGTGTCGGAGAGGGACAGAAACTATGGCAGAGATAAATTCCCAAACGTCAGCCATCTACAAGTCTCGACTTGGTTCTGGCCTAGTTCCTCGCCTCATATCGCAATAACTTCAAGCAACGCTGTGGTTTGCTGCCTCGTTGTTGCCTCACACAGAGCAACTCGTGCGCTCTGTAGCGCCGTCGCAGCACCGCGCTCGCGAGTGCCATGTCGCATTTCCTGGCCTACTAGCTGTCGACTCAATACTCTGCCAACCGCACGTTTATTGACTTTTAATAGAATTTCCTCTTTCCTACGACTAACGCTAATACTAGCTCAGCATAACAGTCTTTGAACACGGAATGCTGGGGCTGGACTCATGGTACAATCCATTTCCGACATCGTTTGGGAATTCAATATCACGAGATCCTCAGCGTCAAGCCTGTGCTGAGAGTATCAGATTTCGGGCACTACCTCTCACCACGGAGGATGTAGTGGGAGTCGGCCTTCACTTAACGACCGAGAGCAGCGACTTGTAGGGTTGTCAATGCTGGCATACACCATCACTGCGTGAAATAAAGACGGAAATCAATGTGGGACGTACAAGTAACGTATCCATTAGGACAGTGCAGCGAAATTTGGCTTTAATAGACTGTGGCAGCAGACGACCGACGCTAGTGCCTTTGCTAATAGCGCGATATAACCTGCAGCGTCTTCCCTGGGCTCCTGACTATATTGGTTGGCTCCTAGGCGACTGGAAGACCGTGGAATAGTCAGAAAAGCCTCGATTTCTGTTGGTAAGAGCTGATAGTAGGGTCTGAGTGTGGTGCAGACCCCATGAAGCCATGGAACCTGTTGCGGCGTAAAGTCAAGCACCAGCACCCCAGCCGGGAACGATAGAGCATAGAGGGCTGTGAAGAAGAGTCAGCCAATTTCACGCTGACCGACCCCTCTCCAAGATGACAACGCCACACCTGTGTGCGAAGAGAACATAAGCGCCCGCCCGACTGCCCGTGGCCCAGTTCTACAGCACTAGCAACTGGGACAGAAGCGTCAACACTCGTTACTTTGCCTGTACAGCCTACATAGCTCAAACTTGAAATTGTTGTACTGAAGAACATTGATCACTTTGTCTGTCGCCCTTTGCTTGCAACTCATCTCTGTATTTCAGAAACTAAGAACTGTGATTTATCTTACTGTAATAAAAAATCATTAATACGATTTGCTTGAATTTTTGTCTAGCGATCCGATATAGCAGGCTTCCCAGACACCCCATTTTCCACGACTAGGCAGGGTTCAACAGAACCAAGTTGTCAACAAGGCACTGTCCAAGGCGGTGGTGCCTCCATGATGATGTGGGCTGCATTTGCATGGAATTGACTGGATCCTCTAGTCCATCTGGACAGATCATTGACTGGATATGGTATGTTCTGCTATTTGGAGCTGGCCGCTGTGACCGAGCGGTTCTAGGCGCTTCAGTCCGGAACTGCGCTGCTCCTACAGTAGCAGGATCGAATCCTGCCTCGGGCATGGTTGCGTGTGATGTCCTTAGGTTAGTTACGTTTAAGTAGTTCTAAATCTTCGGGACTGATGATCTCAGATGTTAAGTCGCATAGTGCCATAGAGCCATTTGAACCATTTTGCTATTTGCAGCCATTCATAGACTTCATATTCCCAAACAATGATGGAATTCTTATGGATGACGAAGCGCCGTGTAACCAGGTCACATTTATTTGCGATTGCTTTGAAGAACATTGTGGTCAAATCGAAGGAATGAATTGACCGCCCAGACCGCCCGACGTGAATCTCATCGAACATCTATCGAATATGATCGAAAGGTCAGTTCGTGGACAAAAGTCTACACCGTGAAGACTTTCACAATTATGGACGACTGCACAGGCAGCATGGCTCAGTATTTCTGCAGGTGACTTCCAATGACTTGTGAGGTACCCGCTACCTCCAGATGATGCAATACTCTGTGCAAAACGTGGTTTGACCCGATATCAGGAAGTATCCCATGACTTTTCTCATCTCAGTCCATAATCTGAGGTCAAATGTTTAACACAATATACCAACTATAAAGTGAGAAACATTGTATATTTCTTAAGGCAGCGTAAATAAAGGTTCCATATTACACAGACTATATTCATCCATTATTTGAAAATGATGGCAGACCCGCCAGGGTAGCTGCTTCCTCGACTCGGGTAGGCACGCTGGCCCCGGATCGAATTCGCCCGGCGGATTAACGATGTAGGGCCAGTGTGCTGGGCAGCCTGGATGTGGTTTTTAGGCGGTTTTCCACATTCCCCTAGGTGAATACTGGGGGTGGTCCCCACGTTCCTCTTCAGTTACATGACTCGCAGACATTTGCAACTCATTCGCACTATTCCATGGCTTACATAGACACAGACAGCTGGGGTACACTAATTCCGTCCCGGGGGATACATGGTGGCAGCAGGAAGGGCATCCAGCCACCCCTTAAACTTACCATGCCACATCCGACTAACCATGGCCGACCCTGCGTAACTGTGGTACATGGCACAGACAAAGAAAGAACGATTTGAAAATGATGGCATTTAGGGATTGCCCACAAACGTTACACATAATTTCAAACCATTTCGAAACTTTTCCTCACTGACACCCCTCACAATTGAATGAAAGGAAAATACTTTATAGCTTGTTACATATTCGCTGTTCATGCAGAAAACCTTCAGCATCAGTCACGTTGTAATTTATTACTTCTTTACTACCATCTTCATTTGAAACACATCTTGCAGTCACTATCCATGTATATCAGTAAATTTATCTGCAAAATAATAGCAATGTGCGACATATTGCCGACTGGGGTGGCCGAGCGGTTCTAGGCGCTACAGACTGGAACCGCGCGACCGCTACGGTCGCAGGTTCGAATCCTGCCTCGGGCATGGATGTGTGTGTTGTCCTCAGGTTAGTTAGGTTTAAGTAGTTCTAAGTCTAGGGGACTGATGACCACAGCAATTAAGTCCCTTACTGCTCAGAGCCATTGAACCATTTTTTTTTGTTTTGCTACATATTCCAGAGATATGACGTCACAAACAATGAGTTGGGTGAAAAGCTAGCTTTCTTAAAAAAAAAAAAAAGAAAAAGAAAACTATAAATTACGGAGCCTATACTCATCCAGCGTCCGAAAAATATAAAACCAATTTGGGGTGCCTCGTCAACATAAATTTTGTGTTCTCATCATCAACTATTTAACACATGAACTCATTTGTTAAGTAATGAGCCGTTTGAAGCTGTTTTATTCAAGGGAGTTTGATTCTCCAGCGATCTGGGATCGTGAGGGGTGGTGTTTATTTACGCTACCATGTAGTGAGCTCTAAACAATTAGAACACGCCAGTTATATGGGGTGATGGGTTGGGTTATTTGGGGGAAGACACCAAACTACGAGGTCATCGGTCCCATCGGATTAGGGAAGGACGGGGAAGGAAGTCAGTCGTGCCCTTTCAATGGAACCATCCCGGCATTTATATGGATAGATTTAGGGAAATCACGGAAAACCTAAATCAGAGTGGCCAGAAGCGGGACTGCACCGTCGTCCTCCCAAGTAAGAGTCCAGTGTGCTAACCACTGCGCCACCTCGTTCTGTGTTGTATGGGATGAACATTAATAAAACCGAAAAACTGCAGTGACGGATTCGTGACTGAAAAAAACGGAAGAAAAAAAGTCCTATGAACATGTGTCCCGAAATAAATGCGTCGTTTCCACGGTAGATGGTGCTGACGAATGAAAGTTCCACTGACCATGTGCTGTGTGTTCCTTGTGTGTTGCAGGCTGTGTGACTGAGACAGCATACTGTAAGCAGCAGAATGGCCCGGTATTCATGTCGGAAACAAGCCGAGATTCTGTTTATATACGGCTTAGCAAATGTAAACAGTCAGGAGGCAGCAGGGCTGTACCAAAACAAATAACCTCACAGATATCAACCGCATCACGTAACATTTCAAGCCCTTTTTGGGGTTTGTGTGATCACGGGTCCTTTCAGACAGGGAGGTAGCGGACAGTGCGCATATTAGATCTGGATTCCCGACATGAGTACCGGTCCTTTCTGCTGCTTACAGACGCTGCGTCAATCACACAGCCTGCGACTCTCAAGGAACACACGGCACGTGGACAGAAGAACTTTCATTAGTCAGCGCCATCAACCTTGGCAAGGATGCATTTCCGGATACATATTCACAGGAACCTTTTCCTCTGTCCCCAGGCAGGAATCCATACCTGCAACACGTCCGTTTCTTTAATGTTCACACTTTGTAGGGGTAAACAGTCATCTGACACGAGGTACTGTAATTGAATAGACAGTGAAGCGCCAAAGAAACTGGTATAGAGATGCGTATTCCAACATAGAGTTACGTAAACAGGCAGAATACGGCGCTGCAGTCGCCAATGCCTATGTAGGACAACAAGTGCCTGCGCAGTTGTTAGATCGGTTACTGCTGCTACAATGGCAGGTTAACAAGATTTAAACCGAGCGAGGTGGCGCAGTGCTTAGCACACTGGACTCGCATTCGGGACGACGACGGTTCAATCCCGTCTCGGCCATCCTGATCTAGGTTTCCGTGATTTCCCTAAATCGTTTCAGGCAAATACCGGGATGGTTCCTTTGAAAGGACACGGCCGATTTCCTTGCCAATCCTTCCCTAATCAGAGCTTGTTCTCCGTCTCTAATGAGCTCGTTGTCGACGGGACGTTAAACTCTAATCTCATCAAGATTTAAGTGAGTTTGAACGTAGCGTTATAGTCGGCGCACGAGTGATGGGACATAGTATCTGCGAAATAGTGATGAAGTGGAGATTTTCGCGTACGACCATTCCACGAGTGTACCGTAAATATCAGGTATCTGGTAAAACATCACATCTTTGACATCACTGCGGCTGGAAACTGATCCTGCGAGAACTGGACCAACGACGACTGAAGAGAATCGTTCAACGTGACAGGAGAGCAGCCCTTCCGCAAATTGGTGCAGATTACAATTCTGGGCCATCAACAAGTGTCAGCGAGCGAGCCATTCAACACAACATCATCGATATGAGCTTTCGGAACCGAAGGCAAACTCGTGCACCCTTGATGACTGCACGATTCAAATCTTTACGCCACGCCTGGCCCGTCAACATCGACATTGGACTGTTCAAACTGGTGGAGGCTCTGTAACGGTGTGAGGCGCGTGCAGTTGGAGTATTATGGGACCCCTGATACGTCTACATATGACTCTGACATATGACACGTACGTAAGCATGCTGTCTGATCACCTGCATTTATTAATGTCCATTGTGCCTTTCAGCGGACTTGGGCAATTCCAGCAGGACAATGTAACGCCCCATACGTCGAGAATTGCTACAGAATGGCTCCAGAAACACTTTTCTGAGTTCAAACACTTCCGGTGGCCGTCAAACTCCCCAGACATGAACATTATTGAGCATATCTTGGATGCCTTGCAACGTGCTGTTCAGAAGAGATCTCCACCCCTTCCTACTCTTATGGGTTTATGGACAGCCATGAAGGATTCATGGTGTTAATTCCCTCCAGAACTAATTCAGACATTATTCGAGACCATGCCACGTCGTGTTGCGGCACTTCTGCATGCTCGCGGGGGCCCTACACGACATTAGGCAGGTGTACCAGTTTCTCGGCTCTTCAGTGTACATTGTTGGCCATTAAAACTTCAGTAGCTCAATAGCTACCAAAAAACGAAATTTTACTTATTGTTCGTATATAGTGCATTAGGAAGAATACATGATCAAATTTGTCACTAGGTGAGGGACGTATAGCGTACAAAATTTAGTACACGGAGCTACCACCCCCAACAACGTCAATGGTTGCAACCTAGCTTGATAACTTCCTACTGAGCTCAGCTAACAGATGTGGTTGCATCATTCTATGCTCCAGTCGGGGCAGCTGTTGAACACACACTGTATTGAGGTTTAATGTGACAGTATGACTACCAGGCTCTAAGCACTATGGTACTTAACACCTGAGGTTATCAGTCGCCTAGACGTAGAACTACTTAAACTTAACTAACCCAAGAACATCACACACCGCCATGCACAAGGCAAGATTCGAACCTGCGACCGTAGCAGCAGCGCGGTTCCGGACTGAAGCGCCTAGAACCGCTCGGCCACAGCACGAGTACCAGGCAATTCTGTATTATGATGTTGAAAGATAACTGACATTTTTCTTCATGAATGAATTAAAAGCACCTGAAAATGTAATAAATAATTTTACATTTATAAATAAATTTGTATGTTAGTTGAAACAAACGATGTACTAATGAGGTGATGTATTCTTAATAATTCATGAATTACCTTTGAAAAAATTTTTCTATGACTAAAAATGTGTGAAGAAATCTCTGTGAAACAAAACATAGTAAGTACCTTCGTTTGCATAGCAATATAAAAAGCCGAACGCGACTAGCTCTCTCTCTCTTTCTCTCTCTCTCTCTCTCTCTCTCTCTCTCTCTCTCTCTCTCTCTCTGTCTCTCTTCCTCTCTTGTCCTCCGCTATTGAGATAATCTGTGTGAGTGTTACTTGTACGCTTTGCTGAATAATTATGTAAATTTGACATTAAATAGCCATGTTCCTTTGAAGGTCTCTTTCCTTGCTATTCACGTTGTATGTGATTTTATTATGCATTTCTTAGTACAGTTTCCTGTTGCATCGAAAGGAAGTTACCGACGTACTGTTTGGCGCCCACGGCCGAACGCTGTTATTGTTCATTCGCCATTTAATCCATCGGATTATAGTTCGTAAGTCTCTGAGATCATTGTTACCGATCGTTTTCTCTCAAAATCCGGGCACTGTAATTACGCAAAGCACTTAATATTCAGATACGTCATTGGCCTTCCGACAATGTTCTCTACCAATGCAGTAACCGCTATGATGTAATGGCGATGCTGGAAGGCAGTGTTCAGCTTAATTAGAAAAGGAATTAAAACTTTTTTCGTATGTTTTATCTTTTCAATGGTATTACCTCCAGTACAACAAGAAACATTTAAGTACTGTTATGAACATGTACTTACCGATTACTCAGTGCTTTCTTAAAAGTCATATTTACTAACACAGACAAAAATCCATTAAAATTCCACTTTAATTAACTAATTCAAATCTATCTAACCAATAAAAATAATATAAAGTATTTATCTAATTTTTTATTATTTTTTTTCCTTATTGAGAAACGCTACAGGCAGGAGGCTGGTCGGGGAGAGGAACATATTGTACTGTGTCAACAAATATAGTACATTTAGACAACGATTTATTAAAAACCATCAAAGTTTTTCTAATGCGAAAAGTACTTCAGCAAAAGAATGTCAATAAGCAAAAAAAAAATATATATTCTAAGAAAAATACAAGTCAGACCACCACGAAATTATGTGACTGGGACTGAAATCTGTGGATATGATGTACAGCTACAGACAAACAAATTATTAGAGTTTAAGAAAAATTCCCCCCCCCCGTGAACCATGGACCTTGCCGATGGTGGGGAGGCTTGCGTGCCTCAGCGATACAGATAGCCGTACCGTAGGTGCAACCACAACGGAGGGGTATCTGTTGAGAGGCCAGACAAACGTGTGGTTCCTGAAGAGGGGCAGCAGCCTTTTCAGTAGTTGCAAGGGCAACAGTCTGGATGATTGACTGATCTGGCCTTGTAACAATAACCAAAACGGCCTTGCTGTGCTGGTACTGCGAACGGCTGAAAGCAAGGGGAAACTACAGCCGTAATTTTTCCCGAGGGCATGCAGCTTTACTGTATGATTACATGATGATGGCGTCCTCTTGGGTAAAATATTCCGGAGGTAAAATAGTCCCCCATTCGGATCTCCGGGCGGGGACTACTCAAGAAGATGTCGTTATCAGGAGAAAGAAAACTGGCGTTCTACGGATCGGAGCGTGGAATGTCAGATCCCTTAATCGGGCAGGTAGGTTAGAAAATTTAAAAAGGGAAATGGATAGGTTGAAGTTAGATATAGTGGGAATTAGTGAAGTTCGGTGGCAGGAGGAACAAGACTTCTGGTCAGGTGACTACAGGGTTATAAACACAAAATCAAATAGGGGTAATGCAGGAGTAGGTTTAATAATGAATAGGAAAATAGGAATGCGGGTAAGCTACTACAAACAGCATAGTGAACGCATTATTGTGGCCAAGATAGATACGAAGCCCACACCTACTACAGTAGTACAAGTTTATATGCCAACTAGCTCTGCAGATGACGAAGAAATTGAAGAAATGTATGATGAAATAAAAGAAATTATTCAGATTGTGAAGGGAGACGAAAATTTAATAGTCATGGGTGACTGGAATTCGAGTGTAGGAAAAGGGAGAGAAGGAAACATAGTAGGTGAATATGGATTGGGGGACAGAAATGAAAGAGGAAGCCGCCTGGTAGAATTTTGCACAGAGCACAACATAATCATAACTAACACTTGGTTTAAGAATCATGAAAGAAGGTTGTATACATGGAAGAACCCTGGAGATACTAAAAGGTATCAGATAGATTATATAATGGTAAGACAGAGATTTAGGAACCAGGTTTTAAATTGTAAGACATTTCCAGGGGCAGATGTGGACTCTGACCACAATCTATTGGTTATGACCTGTAGATTAAAACTGAAGAAACTGCAAAAAGGTGGGAATTTAAGGAGATGGGACCTGGATAAACTGAAAGAACCAGAGGTTGTACAGAGATTCAGGGAGAGCATAAGGGAGCAATTGACAGGAATAGGGGAAATAAATACAGTAGAAGAAGAATGGGTAGCTTTGAGGGATGAAGTAGTGAAGGCAGCAGAGGATCAAGTAGGTAAAAAGACGAGGGCTAGTAGAAATCCTTGGGTAACAGAAGAAATATTGAATTTAATTGATGAAAGGAGAAAATATAAAAATGCGGTAAGTGAAACAGGCAAAAAGGAATACAAACGTCTCAAAAACGAGATCGACAGGAAGTGCAAATTGGCTAAACAGGGATGGCTAGAGGACAAATGTAAGGATGTAGAGGCCTATCTCACTAGGGGTAAGATAGATACCGCCTACAGGAAAATTAAAGAGACCTTTGGAGAAAAGGGAACGACTTGTATGAATATCAAGAGCTCAGATGGAAACCCAGTTCTAAGCAAAGAAGGGAAAGCAGAAAGGTGGAAGGAGTATATAGAGGGTCTATACAAGGGCGATGTACTTGAGGACAATATTATGGAAATGGAAGAGGATGTAGATGAAGATGAAATGGGAGATACGATACTGCGTGAAGAGTTTGACAGAGCACTGAAAGACCTGAGTCGAAACAAGGCCCCCGGAGTAGACAATATTCCATTGGAACTACTGACGGCCGTGGGAGAGCCAGTCCTGACAAAACTCTACCATCTGGTGAGCAAGATGTATGAAACAGGCGAAATACCCTCAGACTTCAAGAAGAATATAATAATTCCAATCCCAAAGAAAGCAGGTGTTGACAGATGTGAAAATTACCGAACAATCAGTTTAATAAGCCACAGCTGCAAAATACTAACACGAATTCTTTACAGACGAATGGAAAAACTAGTAGAAGCCAACCTCGGGGAAGATCAGTTTGGATTCCGTAGAAACACTGGAACACGGGAGGCAATACTGACCTTACGACTTATCTTAGAAGAAAGATTAAGGAAAGGCAAACCTACGTTTCTAGCATTTGTAGACTTAGAGAAAGCTTTTGACAATGTTGACTGGAATACTCTCTTTCAAATTCTGAAGGTGGCAGGGGTAAAATACAGGGAGCGAAAGGCTATTTACAATTTGTACAGAAACCAGATGGCAGTTATAAGAGTCGAGGGACATGAAAGGGAAGCAGTGGTTGGGAAGGGAGTAAGACAGGGTTGTAGCCTCTCCCCGATGTTGTTCAATCTGTATATTGAGCAAGCAGTAAAGGAAACAAAAGAAAAATTCGGGGTAGGTATTAAAATTCATGGAGAAGAAATAAAAACTTTGAGGTTCGCCGATGACATTGTAATTCTGTCAGAGACGGCAAAGGACTTGGAAGAGCAGTTGAA
Organism: Schistocerca americana; assembly: GCF_021461395.2. Lineage (NCBI taxonomy): Eukaryota > Metazoa > Arthropoda > Insecta > Orthoptera > Acrididae > Schistocerca > Schistocerca americana. The sequence goes on along the minus strand of NC_060120.1, from coordinate 101,376,142 downwards.
TGGAATGGACAGTGTCTTGAAAGGAGGATATAAGATGAACATCAACAAAAGCAAAACAAGGATAATGGAATGTAGTCTAATTAAGTCGGGTGATGCTGAGGGAATTAGATTAGGAAATGAGGCACTTAAAGTAGTAAAGGAGTTTTGCTATTTGGGGAGCAAAATAACTGATGATGGTCGAAGTAGAGAGGATATAAAATGTAGGCTGGCAATGGCAAGGAAAGCGTTTCTGAAGAAGAGAAATTTGTTAACATCCAGTATTGATTTAAGTGTCAGGAAGTCATTTCTGAAAGTATTTGTATGGAGTGTAGCCTTGTATGGAAGTGAAACATGGACGATAAATAGTTTGGACAAGAAGAGAATAGAAGCTTTCGAAATGTGGTGCTACAGAAGAATGCTGAAGATTAGATGGGTAGATCACATAACTAATGAGGAAGTATTGAATAGGATTGGGGAGAAGAGAAGTTTGTGGCACAACTTGACCAGAAGAAGGGATCGGTTGGTAGGACATGTTCTGAGGCATCAAGGGATCACCAATTTAGTGTTGGAGGGCAGCGTGGAGGGTAAAAATCGTAGAGGGAGACCAAGAGATGAATACACTAAGCAGATTCAGAAGGATGTAGGTTGCAATAGGTACTGGGAGATGAAAAAGCTTGCACAGGATAGAGTAGCATGGAGAGCTGCATCAAACCAGTCTCAGGACTGAAGACCACAACAACAACAACAAGAAAAATTCCATGATTTATTCGTAAGAAACAGCTTCACAAACTGAACACGCCAAACATGGCCTAATGTAAACAGTTTCTCGGCCTGGTATTGTTTGATATCCTTCTGAGGGATATAGTGTCAAAGTTTGTCCCACTGGCGGTACAGATCGTCAAAACATCAAAATCCAGAGATGGTTGGAGAGCCTTGCTCATAATGCTCCATGGGAAAAGATACGGTGGCCTTATTGGTCAAGGTAGGGTTTGGCAAGCACGAAGACGATCAGTAGAAACTCTCGCTGTGTGCGGGAAGGCGTTGAATTGCTGAAATTGTCATGATGGGTACCGCAGCTTGATTCGAAGAGGGTCTCATCAGTGAAGCCAATTCTACTCCAGTGAATGAGATTCCTGGCCGAAGACGTGTCTGGGGATGCCGAGGATAGCGGTATACCAACTTGACTGTCATCAGTCGTACAGCCTGACAGCCAGGAGTGATGTTATGGGGTGCCATTTGTATTCATAGTAGGACTGCTTTGGTTGCCTTTTGCAGCACCCTTACAGCACATGAGTACGTCGACGACATTCTATGCTCCATTTTGTTGCCCTTCGCGGCAAGCCATCTGTCTATAGCGGCACCACTGCTTAAGATGGGAAAAGATTAGCTTCGGTGCAATATTTCTGAGTGCACAAGTTACAGCCAGGCACGGGCCTGTTGACAGTAAGTCATGCTACCAATGGTTACAATGTAGAATGGAGGCCACAGGGCCGTAGACCCGTTGAAAAGAGTAAACGTAGCGGTTTGCATGGTCCAAGTTACAGGCAGAAGGGGCCCACTGGCCTATGTAGATGTTATGAGTCATGACTCAGTGTGACGCGTTAGCGAAACAGAGGCACACAGCCACATATAAACAGGCGCCAGTTCACTAACAAGGCATTCCAGTGTGACAGCTCTCTTGAACAGTGGGGCAAGTCACACCACCGGCTACACACAGCATCAGATGGGGTGCCAGTGTTCCAGTCCACAGTAGGTCGCTGGTTTGACCCTCTGAATCCAATGTGGGGTCTGCAGCCAGCCAGCAGCGGGACACCCCACGGCTTGTTACTGCAGGCAGTCTTTTTGGCTCCCAACATATGCTGGAGGCATCCTGAGGCGAGGGCCGCAGATTCGGGCGCCAGATCGCAGGCACTTGTTGTCGCTGCGATCTTAGGTACACCAGCGAGGAAGGATGCTGTGGGTCACGGTTGCAGCTCCCCATGGACAGCGCTGAGGGGCAGGGACAGAGACCACTGAGTCGACTGCTGGCACATCCTGACGTTGTCACAACTCCACAGCTGTACAAGGCTGACACACAGCAGGGTGTTGCATGGGCCACTGAGGCAGCCATTCTGTGCCAAGCCGTTTCACAGACCGCAGAGTGGTGTCCTCAGCATTGCGGGACCCAGTGACACAGACTTAGAGGAATGCGGTCACTGCAGCTGGAAATAATAAATCATTTGGGAAACTCAGACGAGTTTCAATACTGCGCATCCTCACAGTTTCCATCCTCATCCTACATACCCTCTACAGTCGGTTTCGTCTTTTTCTTAATGTATATCAATGCAAACCTAGGAGTTCTTTGGAGCCCCTGCCTGTAATTACCTCTGCCCAGCAACGACCCACATTTGTGTCGACTGTAGATGACCTGTAAATTGCACACAAAGATTTGTGAACCTTCAATGACGACACACTGCTTGTAACGTACGTCACCTACTGACAAAGTTAGGTTTTGGCAATCACGAATAAAAGCACAAGAAATTCTTGCCACATGTGGGTGCATGTTATCTTGCTGAAATGCAAGCTCAGGATGACTTGCCATGAATAAAAAAGAAACATAGCGTAGAATATTGTCAATGTACTGCTGTGCTTAAGGGTGCCGTGGATGACAAGCAAAGGGGTCCTGCTGTACAATGAAATGGCCTCACTCTTGGTTCTCAGACCATATGGTGTTTAGTATCTCAATATTCTGAGGGGTGTCTCCAGATATATATTCGCCAGTCAACGGTGTTCAGTCCGAAGTGGAAAGCATCACTGACGACAATGCTACTCCAGTCAATGACATTCCAAGTACTGATGACCAGCGAAGACATCTGGAGATCCCATGACAGCAGTGGGATGCCAACCTATAACCTACCATACGGCCCGACGACCTGGAATGATGGTCTGCAGTGCTGTTTTCTTTCACAGCAGCGGTTCGTCGATGACAGTCTGCGCCTTACATGGCAAGCAATAGTGAGCTTATATTTCCTCAAGAAAACTCGTACCCGCACACGGCGAGAATTTATACTGCTTATCTTCGTGCCTGTCGAATCCTATTTCGGCCAGTATGGTCGTCGGATCTCAACCCAATTGAGAATGTTTGGTGGAGTATGCGCAGGGCCCTCAAACCAGAGTGAAATTTTGACTATCTAACGTCCAAATTCTACAGAATTTGGCACGATATCCATCAGGAGGACATACAACGAATGCCAGTGCTAAGCAGAACAACAGCTTGCATAAGGACAGGAGGTGGACCAACGTGTTATTAACTTGCTCCATTTGTTACATTCTTTCTCTTGAATAAATCATCGAATTTTTCTGAAATTGTAATCACTTCTTTGTTCTGTGCATGTTCGTCCCATATCTACTGATTTTCATCCCATTTGGATAATTTCGTCATGGTGCATCTTTTTTTCTTGTCTTAGTTTTAAACACATGCAGCGCAAGTAGATAACAAGGACCTAGAAAAAAATACAACTGCTTAATGCCAAATGACATGGTACTTGCACGGCAAAGTAAAAAAAAAGAACTGCGTTGCTGTAGTACAAGTGACAAACAATGACTTACAAACCAATAAAGTCACAGCTATGCAATAACTTAATTTGTTGTGTATGAGGCGGAACTATGGGCTTCATGGTAAAATGGTGACCCGGCTGAGTCACGCAATTTGACGCTTAGTCTGATCACAAGGGGTGGCCATTAATTGCACGCGATGATCACGTAGGCTGACGTGAGGATCAGTGAACTATACTTGACGGGATGTGTCTGGAACATATCAGGTGATTAGAAAGTTAGTAGACAGAAATACAATTAAATACTTAGCTTTAATTCAGCATCAGCAGTGAACGTCGTCTTGACTTTGTACAATAATATTTACAAGTGCCGTTATAGACTGAACTGTAAATACTTCTTTACAATTCTGATTGCTTCAGACATATAGATCAGTTGTCAATGCGTAAACTGTATGTGACGCCTGGCTAGGTCGTAGCTACAGACTTAGCTGAAGGCTATGCAAACTGGCGTCTCTACAGATGAGATCTCTGAAGTTATAACAAGTGAACCATTCCTATTAAAGTCGGCTGTAGAACTGGGCAGTGCGCTAGCTTGTCTCGTAAGACCAGCCGAGTGGCGGCGCTCCGTCTGCTAGCGTCGACAGTGGCGACTCGCGGGTCCGATGTGTACTGACGGACAGCGGCCGATTTGAGGCCTACAACGTAGCAAGTGTGGTGCCTTGCGGTGACACCACATAAGTATTCAGCGGTTGCTGCTAAATAGTTAATACCCCAAAGGCTTCTAAAATGAACTGAAAATGTAAGAATATCAAATAACAAACTTACCAACAGCAAAATTGTTCAAGGCCTAATAAAACATATTATCAGTTGGTAAACCAAAATAATTTAAGTTGCAGTACAGCGTAGAAGTAACAGTGCAAGGCTAAATCGGAATTATTCTTAGCAACGGCGGCAACAGCTTAAGGCCCAATGATAAAAGAACGTACAACAATAAGGTAAGCAGTTGGCGTGAGTATTTTTAAAAAAACAATTACTGATTAAGAGCGTTAATTCTGAAACCAATAATTATATTTGAGAATTTCACCCATAAAACCTATTAATCACGATGAATCTAAAACAAAATTTCAAAGGTAGTTCAGATTTTACGTATACGAGATGTAAATAGTATTCAGACAAATAAGAAAGCGTACAATTTAACTGATTTAAAAACCAGTGGAATCGAATGGACATCAAGGTAAGTAAAGTCTCGGCAAAAAATACCACCCATTCGGCTAGTTCAAAAAAGGTATCAAATGACCAGCAGTACGAACTTGGTGCAATAAGGAGGTCCAAAGGCGGTCACCTATCTTATCAAAATAAATACCATTTTACAGTCATGTTTTCGAAACTGTTTGACTGACATCACCAGATCTATTAAACCATTCAGCTAAGTCCTTGGCAAACAATTAATTAAATAGTGACTAACCCGTTCTTCAATACACGTTATAGACGGAGTTAAGCATTACTGTACTTTAATATTAACCAATACACAAGCTTCAACAGACCAAAATATGAAGTCAACTGGACCACTACAAAGGGCTGAGTCGTACTTGAATGAAATGGCAAGACGAGAAGACGCTGACAACTTTAAAGTAACGCTATTTTCATTAAAACGCAAGACATTAAGAAATAGCTAATAAAATACAAGGCACCTTAAAGACAACTAGCAAGGGTGACATAAATGATCACGGCAATAAATTTCCAGACTGAAGTTAAGTTAAGCACATTGCACCATCCATGTCGTTCAGTAACATGGTGAGTAGGCAACAAAAAAGATGCACGTTCACCGTAATTCCTAAAACGTGCCTTACATCGAAAACACAGCCAAGCGGCTTTGGCCCACAACATCCGTCCGGAGTAATAAAAATATGAAGTAGGCACGAAAGAAACCAGGATACACTTATTGAGCACAGAATTAACGCCTGTTTTAAATAGATTTTGCTATGGTTCACAATGTGGGTAGGCAACATTTTCACTGTGCAGACTTGCTTCCTTCAAAGGTCGAGCTAAATTCCCAAAGAGCGTTGTATATCCGAAAACACTCCACATGCGCCGGCCAATGTGGCCGAGCGGTTCTAGGCGCTTCAGTCTGGAACCGCGCAACCGCTACGGTCGCAGGTTCGAATCCTGACTCGGGCATGGATATGTGTGATGTCCTTAGGTTAGTTAGGTTTAAGTAGTTCTAAGTTCTAGGGGACTGATGACCTCAGATGTTCAGTCCATCAGTCCATAGTGCTCAGAGCCATTTTTTTTTAAAAAAAACTCGACATGCTTGGCTACCGCCTACCACCAAAATACGGCTGAAACGGAGTCCTCGCACGTCGCTGATAAACGCGGGCCTTCAACCATCATTGCTGCCATCCAATGACTTCCGTACGGGCATATATCACCTCTGGGACTGCTTAAGAAGGCACTCAGCGGCCAAGCATCCACTGCTTTACTAGCAATGGGCCAGAGACAATCATAATGTAGATACAACCTATACCAGAAAGACGTCATTCGCGGACGGCACAATAACATCACAGAGACCTCGAAGAAAGGACAAAGAAATGTGAACACTACAGTCCCTGTTACTCTCTATGCCTACCAGAAATGGTGGTGTTTTCTACCGAAAGGCTTATAATATCATCATTACCCATTCTGGATTGTATGACCATTATAAATGCGGTTTGACTACGTTCTCCTTGTTGGAGGCTCCACCACATTGCTGCTGCACTCAGAACAGAGACTGTATTCAAAATACGACCGGTTACCACTATTTGCACACGAACCAATTGGTCTCGGGGTAGTGTCTATGATTACTAATCAAAACGTCCTCCGTCATGGGTCTGCAACCCACTACCGCTTAAATTTTGATTAGTAAACATCATTGGCGGCCGAAGACTCCTGGCACAAGAAGACACACTCATTCCGCCAACGGCCTTGTCAAAAAGGGCGGAGGAACGTACAGAGGTTCAGGGCACTCTCTTGTCCTTTGGGTCAGAAACTGCCCCTAAAGGCGGAAGAATCAGCCATGATCAATGGCATGACAACGCAGAAGGCAGTGGAAACCATTGCATTAAAGATACATAACGTGTATCCATAGGACACGTGGCCTGTAAATGAAAATGTTTTATGATTTTTCTCTCCACTGGCAAAAGATTTCGGAATAGTCCCCCACCTGGATCTCCGGAAGGGGACAACCAAAGCCGAGATGACCATAAGAAAGTGATTGAATAACCAACGAAAGGATAACGTTGTACGAGTAGGGGAGTGGAATGTCAGAAGCTTGCACGTGGTAGAATAGCTAGAAAATCTGAAAAGGGAAATGAAAAGGTTCAGTGTAGGTATAGTAGGCGACAGTGAACTAAAATTCTTTAAGGTTATAGATACAGTAATAAGGAATACCTCATTAGGCAGTACAATAGAAGAAGAATGGACATCTCTAAGAAGGGCAACCACAGAAGTTGAAAAGAAAACATAGGTACAAAGAAAGTAACTGTGAAGAAACCATAGGTAACAGAAAATACACTTTAGTTGATCGATGAAAGGAAGAAGCACAAAAATTCGGAATTACAGAAATACAAGTCGCTGAGGAATAGAAAGTGCAGGGAAGCAAGGACGAAACGGCTGCATGAAAATTGTGAAGAAATCGAAGAAGAAATGATAGTCGGAACGACTGACACAGCATATAGGAAACTCAAAATAGCCTTTTGTGAAATTAAAGGGAAGGGTGGTAATATTAACAGCGCAATTGGAATCCCATTGTTAAATGTAGAGGAGAGAGAGCGGATAGGTGGAAAGAGTACATTGAAGGCCTCTGTGAGGGAGGAAATTTGTCTGATATGGTAGACGAAGAAACAAGAGTCGATTTAGAAGAGACTGAGGTACCAGAAATAGATTAAGAATATAAATCAAATAAAGCAGAAGGGATCGATAACACTGCATCAGAATCAACTTGAACTGGTGTCATGGGCCGTCCGCTTCGTAAAAATGCAACGAACAATAAGGAACAAAATGTGATTAAAAAAGGGGGTAGTGTCTCTGATTAATAATCAAATACTTCTCGGTCCCGGGTTCGATTCCCGCCACCGCTTATATTTTGATTAATTATCTGTACTGGAGGTCGAAGTTTTCCGACATAAGAAGAAAGCCTCATTCTGCCAACAGCCTTGTCAAAGAGGGCGTAGGAGAGGACAGAGATTCAGGGTACTCTCTTGTCCTATGGTTGGGAAACTACCCCTAAAGTCGGAAGCATCAGCAAGGATCAACAGCCTAAGGTTGCTGAAGGCAATGGAATCCACTGCATTAAAAACACGTAACATGTATCCACAGGACATGTGAACTGTAATGGTTTCTCCATTGGCAAAAGATTTCGGAATAATCAAAAAGTGGTTCAAATGGCTCTGAGCACTATGGAACATAACTTCTGAGGTCATCAGTCCCTTAGAACTTAGAACTACTTAAACCTAACTAACCTAAGAACATCACACACATCCATACCCGAGGCAGGATTCGAACCTGCGACCGTAGCGGGCGCGCGGTTCCAGACTCTAACGCCTAGAAACCGCTCGGCCACCCCGGCCGGCTCGGAATAATCCGCTTTGGAATCTCCGGGAGGGGACTGCCGAGGGGGGAGTGGGTTATCATGAGAAAAAGGTTCAATAATCAACGAAAGAATAACGTTCTACGAGTCGGGGCGTTGGATATCAGAAGCTTGAATGTGTTAGGAAAGCTAGAAAACCTGGAAAGGGAAATAAAAAGGCTCAACCAAGTGAAGTGAAATGTAAAGAGGGCAGATAAGTATAGGGTAATATCAACAGCAGCAGAAAATGGTATAACGGGAGTAGGATTCTTTATAAGTATGAATCTAGGGCAGAGAGAGTTTTACTGTGAGCAATTCAGTGACAAGGTTTGAATCAACAGCAAGCCAACAGTGACAACGATAATTCAGGTATACACGCCGACGTTGCAGGCTGAAGATAAAAAGATAGACAAAGTATATGAGGATATTGCAAATGTAATACAGTATGTAAAGGGGGATGAAAATGTAATAGTCCTGGGGGACTTTAATGTTGTTGTAGGGAAAAGAGCAGAAGAAAAGGTTACAGGAGAATATGGACTTGGGACAGGGAATCAGAGAGGAGGAAGACTAACTGAGTGTTCTGTCAGCTGTTAATAGCGAATACTCTGTTCAAGAATCACAAGAAGAAGAGGTATACTTGGAAAAGGTCAGGTGATATGGGAAAATTTCGGTTACATTACATCGTCAGACAGAGATTCCGAAATTAGATACTGGATTGTGAGGTGTACCCAGGAGCAGACTCAGATCACAAAGTAATTGTGATGAAGAGTTGACTGAAGTTTAAGAGATTAGTCAGGAAGAATCAATATGCAAAGAAGTGGGATATAGAAGTTCTAAGGAATGACGATATATGCTTGAAGTTCTGTAAGGCTATACATACAGCAATAAGGAGTTGCTCAGTAGGCAGTACAGTTGAAGAGGAATGGACATCTCTAATAAGGGCCATCACAGAAATTGGAAAAAAAACATAATTACAAAGAAGGTAACTACGAAGAAACCACGGGTAACAGAAGAAATACTTCAGTTGATCGGTGAAAGGAGGAACTACAAAAATGTTCCAGGAAACTCAGGCATATAGATATACAAGTCCCTGGGGGAAGCTAAGACGAAATGGCTGCATGAAAAATGAGAAGAAATCGAAAAAGATATGATAGTCGGAAGGACTGACTCAGCATATAGGAAAGTCGAAACAGTCTCAACGGATCGACGATTCCAGTCGGACGAGAATGTGCACCAGCCAGTTATGGTCTTTTCCACGCAGCAGGTCATGTTTTACCACACGGTTATCTTCACCCTGGCACATCGGTTGTTTGACTGTCCGAATGCTCACGGTGATTTTGCCTGATTGGCATACCGATTCTGGACTGTATGGCATTCGAACGGAAACTTTTTTGTGCCAGACCCGGATTTTACGCTTATCGTGAGTGCTCATTTTAACCATTTCGGCTATCCGAGCATGCCTCCAGGAACGACCCATGTTTCCGCATGTCCTAATGCCTCGTCCCATACTGCACGCACATTACGTGACTCCAGCGTAGGGAGAAACAATGTTTTGCTCGTCAGTTGGTCTTTGCTTTGGAAAGAAATTAAGTTATTAGAGTGTCTGTATTCAATAGTACCTGTGTAGTTCGATACAAATGTCCTACAGACATGCATGCATACATGTAACTACACATACACTGCGTAGTTTTCTTTCCTGAACTACATTTCCAGTACCTACAACTGAGGTAGTACCAATTGTCTCATTTGCAATTAGTCCGTGATTTAATGAAACAGCAATAAAAGCTAAATATCATTTATTTTTCGTCATTTTGAAAGCAAAAGTGTTCAAAGGAAATTACTTTTTCATTCTGAAGTTTAATTAGGCGCTGATAGTGGTGCTGGGAAGAGAGGGTACTATCTAATATCTGATCGTACCGAGGGGTAATGGTCTCAGAAAGCAGCATCGTTACCTAGGCTTTGGTACCATTGACTCTCTCTATGGCTTTAACTATACCTGAATTCCTTATAATGTTGGAGCCATAACAACTAAATTACATTTCCATTGGCATTTTCCCTTGCATCACAATTATTAGATTGATGCTTAAGTTCGGGGCGTTTTCCCGTAAGTTTAATAAACGCAACAGTTATAACATAGACTTTAGTCATCAACAATGTATTATCCTTTACTACGAGGCGTGTTTTTTACTGAAGTCCGTTTTGTTGTAGACACTAATAGTTCGCGCACATACCGCAACGAGCGCGTGCGTCGTGTACCGGCATGCCTCTCGAACAACTGTGCTGAGTTTCAACTCTGCAGCTAACCCGTACGGTTCTGTTCTGTGCTTTCAAAATGTCTAAGACTATCAACTCGCCCGCAGCATGTGAGGTTCGCTCAGTGATACGGTTTTTGTCAGCAAGGAACCTCTCTGCTGCAGAAATTCATCGACAGATTTGCGAAATGTACCGTGATACTGCTATGAGTGAAAGCCAAGTGCGTAAGTGGGTACGAGAATCCAAAGATGGCCGTGACAACGTCCATGATGAGGACAGGTCCAGTCTCCCTTCTTTGATTACAGACGATTTGGTGGCTTCAGTTGAAGCGAGGATTCGAGAGAACAGGCGTTTCACAATAATACGTCTCTCAAACGGATTTCCTATTGTGTCGAGATCAGTGTTTTACAGCATTGTTTCTGAACACTTAAAGTTTAGGAAACGGTGCGCCCGTTGGGTCCCGAAACTCCTAGCAGAGGACCACAAAAACCAAAGATTTGAATGTGCGATGAAGCTCTTGACTCGTTATCACGAAAAAGGTGACGGCTTCTTGAGTGATATCGTAACTGGAGACGAAACATAGGTTTCGCTAATCACAGCCGAATCGAAGCAACAGAGCATGGAACGGAGACACACACACTCGCCTGTAAAGGTGAAGGCCAAACAGACTCTGTCCCAGCGCAAAATCATGGCGCCGGCTTTTTTTTTTTTTTTTTTTTTTTTTGGGCTAGGCATGGTGTTTTGTTGGTCGACTTCATGCAACGAGGAACCACTATCAATGCAGAAGCATACTGCCAAAACCTGAGAAAGCTACGCAGAGCGATTCAAAACAAAAGACGCGGCATGCTGGCAAAGGGAATTGTCCTTCTCCATGACAATGCAAGACCTCACACTGCAGCCCGCATCTCGTGGTCGTGCGGTAGCGTTCTCGCTTCCCACGCCCGGGTTCCCGGGTTCGATTCCCGGCGGGGTCAGGGATTTTCTCTGCCTCGTGATGGCTGGGTGTTGTGTGCTGTCCTTAGGTTAGTTAGGTTTAAGTAGTTCTAAGTTCTAGGGGACTTATGACCACAGCAGTTGAGTCCCATAGTGCTCAGAGCCATTTGAACCATTTTTTGAACCTCACACTGCAAGTCAGACCCGCTATTTCCTGGACAGTTTTGGCTGGGAAGTTTTAGACCACCCACCCTACAGTCCTAATCTTGCGCCGAGCGATTACCATCTATTCCTCCACCTCAAACAACAACCCAGTGGCAACCGTTATAATGGTGACGACGACGTGAAAACGGCAGTGAAGTCTTGATTATCGTAGCAGGCGGCAAGTCTTTATGAAGAGGGTATCATAAAATTGGTTGAGACGTATGATACGTGTTTGAACAAACTTGGCAACTATGTCGAAAAATAGAGTGACGTATATACTTTCTGTAAATAAATTTACTTTTTTGAAATAACCTTTCGTTGTGTACTTACGTTCAAATGGACCTTACTTATAAAACACGACTCGTATTTATAACAGTCAGCCAACGCTGGGACAACTTTTCGATTTCGCGACTGTAGAAATCACAAGGATTTGAGGCGAAGAACTCGTCGAGTCACGTCCGGAGCGCTTTTTCATCCGAAAAGGAAGATCTTTGAAAGCGCTTCGACAGAGCGGAAAAGGTGAAAATCTGAGGGTGCAAGATGAGATGAGTAAGGTAGGTGTAGAATGACTTCCAAACCCAACTCCAGTTCAGTGTTTTCTGTCAGTCTAGCAGAAAGCGGGAGGGCTTTATGGAGAGTAGCATCACTTCATGCAGTCATCCCGGTCGCTGTTCTTGGATTGCATGTGCAGGACGTCTCAGTTGTTGACAGTAAACGTCAAAAAAATGGTTCAAATGGCTCTGAGCACTATGGGACTTAAGATCTGTGGTCATCAGTCCCCTAGAACTTAGAACTACTTAAATCTAACTAACCTAAGGATATTACACACATCCATGCCCGAGGCAGGATTCGAACCTGCGACCGAAGCGGTTACGCGGTTCCAGACTGAAGAGCCTAGAACCACTTGGCCACACCGCCTGGCAGTAAACGTCAGCAGTGATGGATACGCCTGGGGGAAGCAATTCGTAGTACACATCATCGCTGTTGCACCAGCTGCATAACATTATTTTTTGTGGATACGTGTAGATTCTTGTAAGGGGAATTTGTTCCGACTCAACTATTCTTATCTTTTCCTTACGTTAGCATAATGGCACAATCTCGTCACCAGTATCGATACAGGGTAGGAATGGTCAGTGTTATTCACGAGTCAGTTGATGACGAGGAAGCACAGATCCACATATGGGCATCCGCTGATTGCTGTGGTTTTGGCTTGGTGCATGCAGTACTCATATACTAGGTGTTTTAATCATCCGCGTTGCATGCAAATGTCGCAAGATGGCGGAACGATCACAGTTCATCACATTTTCCAGTTCTCGAGCACTCTGACGAGAATTATTGTTAATTAACACTTTTAAACGTCCGCCCCCGGTAGCTGAATGATGTATTCTACTTTTGGTCCTCAATACAAGAACATCACTCACAGCTTATGAGACACCCTAGATATCGAACATATTACGCTAATTTTTTAGTGAGTGCCTTGCCTGATCCCCCACCCAGCTGCGGTGTCCGGTGTAGGAGAATGTAATTATTGCCTACAAGTATCAGAAGAAGAAAGCACCAGGACAGTGGAGAGGATCCACCACCACACGTGAAGACGTACCCGACACCAACGCGAGTTGTAACGGGATTAGCGAGGTACGCGGCCAAGAAGAGGAACGTGGTCCGCTATTGTTTCGTACTGACAGAAGCAGGATATTTTTTCACTATTAAGTAAAAGAAAAAGTCCACTTATTTACGTTTCCCAGAAATATTTTATTTTATGAAGGTCATCGTCTTATATATTTAAAAACAAGCTAGAAGCAGTTTATGTTATATTTACACCATTATGTAAAAAAAAAGTCCACTTATCTACGTTCCCAGAAATATTTTATTTTATAAAGGTCATCGTCTAATATATTAAAAAGAAATGCTAGAAGCAGTTTATGTTTCTTATTGTTACACCATTATGTAAAAAAAAGGCCACACAAAAAAAGTGGTCTAAAAAAAAGGTAAAACGCGAGACTAGCCAATACGCCGTCTGGCAGCCGAAGGCACACGTCGACAAAATTTTTATCGCCAAATAAAAAAAAAAGTGGTCAGCGCGACAGAATGTCAAAAACAAAAACAAAAAAAGTGGTCACCGCGACAGAATGTTAAAAAAAATGGTCAGCGTCACGGACTGTCAATCCTCGGGGCCCGGGTACGATTCTCGGCTGGGTCAGGGAATTTTCTCCGCCCAGGGACTGGGTATTGTGCTGTACTCATCATCATCCTATCATCATCATCGACTACAAGTCGCGGAAGTGGCGTCAAATGAAAAGACCGACACCTGGGGAACGGCTTGCCCGACGAGGGGGCCCTAGCCATACGTTTAAATAAAACATAAACACTTTTAAACGATCTTCATCAAACCTCGAATGTGTCCATGAACGTCAAGGGTCACGAAAGTCAAAATAATCCTCCTAAAGAGGAGAAAACCATTTTCTTGCCATGATCTGTCCAGTGACATTATCCCCGTGTGTTTTATTGTCGTTTCCGCTGTTGTGGTCTTCAGTCCAAAGACTGGTTTGAAGCTGTCTCCATGCTGCTCTATCTTGTGCAAGCTTCTTCATCTCCGAGTAACTACTGCAACCTAAATCCCTCTGAATCTCTTTACTGTAGTCATCTTTTGGTGTCCCTCTAATATTTTTAATCCACACGCTTGCCTCCCGCAATAAATTAGTGATGCCTGCGAATGTGGCCTACCAAACTATTTCTTCTTTTGGTCACGTTCGACCACAAGTTTCTCTTCGCCCCAATTCCATTCAGTACCTCCTCATTAGTTACGCGACCTACCCGTCTAATCTTCACCAGTCTTCTGTAGCACCACGTTTCAAAAATTTCTATTCTCTTCTTCACTGTTTATCGTCAATGTTTCACTTCCATACATGGCTACACTTCATACAAATACTTAAAGACACTTAGATCTATACTCGATGTTAAGAAATTTCTCTTTTCAGGTACGCTTTTCTTGCCATTGACAGTCTACATTTTATATCCTTCCTACTTCGACCATCATCATTTATTTTGATTCTCAAATAACAAAACTCATTTCCTACTTTAAGTGTTTAATTCCCTAATCTAATTCCCTCAGCATGACTTAATTCCATTCGACTACATTTCAGTACCCTCGTTTTGTATATTTGATGTTTATCTTATATCCTCCTTTTAAGATGCTGTCCATTCCGTTCAACTAATCTTCCAAACCCTTTGCTGTCTCAGTCAAAATAGCAATGTCATCGGCAAACCTCAAAGTTTTTATTTCTTCTCCCTGTACTTTAATTTCTACGCTAAATTTTTCTTCTGTTTTCTTTACTGCTTACTCATCTGGGATAGGTCACAACCTTGTCTCACGTCCATCTGAACCACTGCTTCCCTTTCGCGCTCCTTAACTCTTATAACTGCGATCTGTTTTCTGTACAAATTGTAAACAGCCTTTCGTTCCGCGTGTTTTACCGCTACCACCTCTAGAATTTTAGAGAGACTATTCCAGGCAACATCGTTACAAAATTTCGCTAAATCTACAAACACAATAAACGTAGGCTTGTCTTTCCTTCTGTGGGACGTCGTGGTGTCAGTATTGCCTCGCGTGTTCCTACAGTTCTCCGGAATGCAAACTGACTGTCCCCGTAGTTGGATTGTACGATTTTTTTCAATTCTTCTGAAAAGGATTAGCCCCAAGCAAGGCGCTAATGTTGCTGGCTACCTCAATTAATGTCAGCCCTGTACTGAACTCAAACAAAAGAACATGGTGGGAATGTTCCGATTTCTCCACTTGGAACTCTATTTTTTAGCGTCCACAGCTGCAATCACTATCTCCAAATGACAAAATGACAGATAGTAACAGTGAACTACAAATACACTACTGGCCATTAAAATTGCTACACCACGAAGATGACGTGCTACAGACGCGAATTTTAACCGAGAGGAGAAAGATGCTGTGATATGCAAATGATTAGCTTTTCAGAGCCTTCACACAAGGTTGCCGTCGGTGGCGACACCTACAACGTGCTGACATGAAACGTTTCCAACCGATTTCTCATACGCAAACAGCGATTGACCGGCGTTGCTAGTGAAACGTTGTTGTGATGCCTCGTGTAAGGAGGAGAAATGCGTACCATCACGTTTCCGACTTTGATAATGGTCGGATTGTAGCCCATAGCGATTGCGGTTTAAGCATCGCGACACTGCTGCTCGCATTGGTCGAGATCCAACGACTGTTAGCAGAATATGGAATCGGTGGGTTCAGGAGGGTAATACGGAACGTCGTGCTGGATCCCAACGGCCTCGTATCACTAACAGTCGAGATGACAGGCATCTTATCCGCATGGCTGTAACGGATCGTGCAGCCACGTGTCGATCCCTGAGTCAACAGATTGGGACGTTTGCAAGACGACAACCATCTGCACGAACAGTTCGACGACGTTTGCAGCAGCATGGGCCATCAGCTCGGAGACCGTGGCTGCGGTTACCCTTGACGCTGCATCACAGACAGGAGAGCCTGCGATGGTGTACTCAACGACGAACCTGGGTGCACGAATGGCAAAACGTCATTTTTTCGGATGAATCCAAGTTCTGTTTACAGCATCATGATGGTCGCATCCGTGTTTGAACGCACATTGGAAGCGTGTATTCGTCATCGCCATACTGGCGTATCACCCAGCGTGATGGTATGGGGTGCCACTGGTTACACGTCTCGGTCACCTCTTGTCTGCGTTGACGGCACTTTGAACAGTGGACGTTACATTTCAGATGTGTTACGATCCGTGGCTCTACCCCTCATTCGATCCCTGCGAAACCCTACATTTCAGCAGGATAATGCACGGCCGCATGTTGCAGGACGTTTCTGGATACAGAAAATGTTCGAGTGCTACACTGTCCAGCACATTCTCCAGATCTCTCACCAACTGAAAACGTGTGGTCAATGGTGGCCGAGCAACTGGCTCGTCACAATACGCCAGTCACTACTCTTGATGAACTGTGGTATCGTGTTGAAGCTGCATGGGCAGCTGTACCTGTACACGCCATCCAAGCTCTGTATGACGCAATGCCCAGGCGTATCAAGACCGTTACTATGGCCAGAGGTGGTTGTTCTGGGTACTGATTTCTCAGGATCTATGCACCTAAATTGCGTGAAAATGTAATCACATGCCACTTCTAGTATAATATATTTGTCCAATGTATACCTGTTTATCATCTGCATTTCTTCTCGGTGAAGGAATTTTAATGGCCAGTAGTGTAAAAATTACAATTAATAAATAAACTCATCAACTCGTAGCAGCCGGAATACCAATATGCAAAATGCAGATAAAAATGTCTCTCGAACTTATGCACCAACTTATCAAAGCGTCTACATTACAGAATGCATTTTTTTAATAGAGACTGATACTTTATGGACTGTCTATACCGATTAGTTCGAAAGATAATGTTATTTGGGTTGGTTTGTGATTAGGGTCGGTCGCTGCACAGCTGGTGCCTCGTGGGAGGATTTGACCCAATGAGCGGAGTCGGGGCACGCGTCACAGGCCAAGAGAGGACTGGACAGGGCAGGGCGGTGCACGCAGCCGAGCCGGTCTGCAGCGGCCGGCTGTGGCACGTGGCCGGAGCGCCGCCCAGCGGGGCGCTGACGAGCCCATTGTGCTGCCGCCACGCGCCGAACCCCCGCAGCTAGGCCGGCGCTCCAGCCCCGAGGAGGCCCCGTCGCTACGGAGACACCACTTGTTGACGTGGGAGGACTGCCTCTGCTGCGACGAAAATAAACTTACTTTCACGAATAAAAATCAGTAAAGAAAGTCATAAATTACAAAATTAAAAAAAAAGAAAAGAAATCTGAAAAATTGACTACCGTAAACTGCTGAAGCGAAGACATCATATCTATATATACCGGGTGATCAAAAGGTCAGTATAAATTTGAAAACTGAATAAATCACGGAATAATGTAGATAGAGAGGTACGAATTGACACACACGCTTGGAATGACATGGGGTTTTATTAGAACCAAAAAATACAAAATTTCAAAAAATGTCCGACAGATGGCGCTTCATCAGATCAGAATAGCAATAATTAGCATAACAAAGTAAGACAAAGCAAAGATAATGTTCTTTACAGGAAATGCTCAATATGTCCACCATCATTCCTCTGCAATAGCTGTAGTCGAGGAATAAGGTTGTGAACAGCACTGTAAAGCACGTCCAGAGTCATGGTGAGGCATTGGCGTCGGCTGTTGTCTTTCAGCATCCCTGGAGACGTCGGTTCATCACGATACACTTGCGACTTCAGGTAACCCCAATGCCAATAATCGCACGGACTGAGGTCTGGGGACCTGGGAGGCCAGGCATGACGAAACTGGCGGTTGAGCACACGATCATCACCAAACGACACGCGCAAGAGGTCTTTCACGGGTTTAGCAATATGGGGTGGAGCGCCATCCTGCATAAACGTCGTAAGTTCCAGC
The DNA here is from genome assembly GCF_021461395.2 of Schistocerca americana. Taxonomy (NCBI): domain Eukaryota; kingdom Metazoa; phylum Arthropoda; class Insecta; order Orthoptera; family Acrididae; genus Schistocerca; species Schistocerca americana. Next base: position 101,358,165 of record NC_060120.1, on the reverse strand, counting down.
AGGTGTATATCAGCCAGGCTGGGGATGATGCGATTCTGTAACATATCGGCGTACCTCTCACCCGTCACGGTAGCAGTTTTGCTGCCCAGTGCCATCTGTCGGACATATTGTGAACTTCGTTTTCTTTTTTTTTTGTTCTAACAAAACCCCATGTCATTCCAAGCATGTGTGTCAATTTTTACCTCTCTATCTACATTATTCCGTGGTTTATTAAGTTTTAAAATTGATACTGACTTTTTGATCTCCCGGTATATACAAAAGAAAGTCGTGTTAGTTACACTATTTATAACTCAAGAACGGCTGCACCGATTTGGCTGAAAATTGGCGGAGAGGTAGCTTACAACCAGGAGACGGACATAGGATTCTTTTTATCCCGTTCTACCGCTATAAGACGTGGTATGACAAAAATGCATCTGGCATGGAATAAGAAAACGCAGATGTCAGCTAAACGTCACTATAAAAGGCTGTAAGGTAGCAGATTTTGCACCTTACATGGTGCTAAATCAGTACTAATACACCGAATAATAGTTGATAATTGGCCCACCGGTAGGAGAGAATGGACACAGAAAATGAAGTTGTGTGTGTCATGTCAGACTAACGAGATGGGCTCAGAGGCTGGAACCCGGCCGGAACGCCTAAGGAAGGTGTTTATGTCATGTCAAAGTAACAGGTTGGCCGCGGCCGGACCCCTTTGTCGGCTGGCACTTCAGACCACCAAAGACGTTCGGAGAGGCTGGGCCATCACAACAAGAAGCGAGAAGGAGCTATATGTGAAAGAGAGAAAGACGGTTTCGCCCCACAGTGGAAAATTTGCAGAGGACTGTGACGGGATTGGCGCAGAGCGCGTAGAGATACGTGTTAAAAATTTGGCGGCAACAGTAATGGCTTGGCTCTGAGCACTATGGGACTCAACTGTTGTGTTCATAAGTCCCCTAGAATTTAGAACTACTTAAACCTAACTAGCCTAAGGACATCACACACATCCATGCCCGAGGCAGGATTCGAACCTGCGACCGTAGCGATCGTGCGGTTCCAGACTGTAGCGCCATTAACCGCTCGGCCACTCCGGCCGGCACGGCAACAGTAAACTCGGGAGAATTCGGTGTCGTGGTTGGGTACAAACGCGCACGGATACATGGAAGTCTGTGTCGTGATTAGCTACCAACGCGCACGGATCCGTGCGGCGAACAACGGCCAGATTTGAAAAAACTCTGAAGGAGGACTCTGGGGTCGGCTGTGGGGGAGAGCAGTCGTGGTGTCTGTCTGTCCTGCTTGGAGAGCGTGGAGAGAAGTAGGTTGGAGAAGTTAGCGGCTTTGAGTCCAGTGGTTACTCGCCAAGTCTGAATAGTTTAGAGCACGCGACTCCAAATCTGTTCCTCTGAGGAGAGAAACAGATTTGTACTAACTTGTGGTGTTCATATGCAGTCTGAAGTGTGCCTTTGCTGCCGCGCACGTGAGTGGACCAACTACTCTTGGCAAATGTGCAAGTAGCTTGAGTATTGACTAGTGACGGACTCCGCAATTGTACACTTACGTACAGGAGTTTTCGGCCGCAAACCACGTCCACGTTGGAGATTAAAGCCAAGCTCTCTCATGGAAAAGACAGCATCACGACGTTGCCTGGGCCGACCGTCATAATCATCACGGAGAACTACGGTCATATTAGCAATCATCAGCCAAAGTAGGGAACTGTAATTCTAAATGAGTTCGTATTCCGCTAGCTCTTTGACTGGCGCTCTCTGAGTCTGTGTCCGTTCAGGCAGAACTGCAATAGAGTAACTTGCGGTTTCAGTGTTGGCTTAAGTAGTTAGGAAAAGAGGATACATTGTGCCAATTTAGGTTAGCGAGTGTATTGTGTATTGTACTGTCATGTTATGCTAGAAATATTGCTCATAAATCTGAATTTGGTATCATATGCTAATCACCGCATTATTGATCTCGTAGCTAGCAATCACCATATTTTTGTTCAATAACTAGAGTGTAATGATAATTTCGATACAAATGATACTGGGGGCATAGCCGCGCGTTTAAACAGAGCCACCTTAAGTCAGATAGCAATTCAAGGTCGACTAAGACTACCAATTTTTCGATATATCGGTCATTATACAATAAACCCCCCGTACGTTGCTAGATTGAGGAAGCTACGAAGAGAAATAAAAGGAAAGTTGCTATCTGATGGACAATCTGTCTGGCTGGGGCAGATTGACAGAAACTTAAATATACATTCTTCAGAGCTATTATGGACTGGCCACTAGACGAACTGCACCTCTGAATGACATTAGAGGAATGAGAAAAGCTGTATGGACCACCTACTTTCATAAGTTGTCCACAGATGACCATCCTTTTCACGGACTTTGCCCTAAAGGAGCAGATTCTTTGTGTGGTTACCAAAAAGCAAAAGAAAGATGTCAAACATACCATCATAAACATTCTCCTCCTGAGCCTGTTATGAATGAAGTAAAACCAATTTTTAGAGACCTGAGTGACCCTGTTTTGCTTAGTAAATGTCTTCATGGGGCACTCAAAATATAAATGAAACTTTCAACCATTTCGATATGGGAAAGATTACCCAAGAATGTTTTTGTGGCACTAAATACATTAAACGTTGGTGTACCAGATGCACTGATATATTTCAATGATGGAGTGATAGGAAGGTTGGAAATTTAGGCATGAAATGTGGCTCTAGTGTGGAAGATCAATTGCTTGCGTGTGACAGAAAATGGGTGAATGAAGTTGAAAGATTCGCTCTTCAAGTCACCAAAGAAGCAGGAAGTGCAAAAAGGAATGCCAAGAGGAAGCTTGAAGATGAAGAAATTCTGCAGGATGAAGACTATGCTACGGGAATGTTCTGAGGTACAGTTTAATTGGACTCATAGCTTCATTCGCAATTACCTGCAAGTTGTATTTTTCAGAATTCAGGTACAAATATTGCCTAAAGTTTATAAAGCATTGTTCTAATTTTTTTCTTAACTTGCAATAGCCATACTTATTTAGTAGACCTCAGTTTTTTGCAGAATGAATTAAATTACTGAAAAAATAACATTTTTACTAGTAAAAAATTATAAAAATTAAAACGTAAGATGTGGTATTTTTTATCCTTGTAATATACATAATAGATGAAATTAAATAGGTCTACTACCTCAGACATTATGTCATGCATATCTGGTAAAAATTTGGTCTCTTTCAAATGTATAAGATTGGATTAAATGGTACCTCAATTTGAGGAAGCATTTTGGGAAAAAATTGCATCTGTTTCTTTTTTTTAATAACCCTAAGCAGGTCCAAAAATATTCAAAATACTTATAACTTGTTTAAAAAGTGTGCTGCATTACCTGATATCACCAAAAAATCTGTAAAACATATACATTATAAACAGTGCCTGAAAGAAATAGGTGTTGATTTTTACATAACATTCAGCCGGAAAAGTACCCTGAATCCTTAAGCAAAGGCCGTCGTTTACTGCCTGAAATTTGGTATTCTCGACAAATATTGACTCTGTGTATCTAGGACTATTGAATTCCCTAGCGATTTCTGAAATGGAATGTTCCACGCGGCTACCTCCATCTGCCATTCCGCGTTCAGAGTCTGTTAATTCCATCGTGCCACCATAATCACGTCGGAAGCCGTTTCACGTGAACCACCTGAGTGCAAATGACAGCTTCCGCAGTTCACAGCCCTTTTACACGACGTGTGTACGTGTTATTACTGCCGTCTGTAGATGTACATATCGGTACGCCATTTTGTCACGTCAGTGTACATCATATGTCCAAAAAGTTTCGAAGATTGATTTTACAGCAGGCGTATAAGCAACGTCAGCGCAATGACTACAGTGACAGCTTGAAATAACAACTGTAAACAATCCATGTGTACTCGAGCAGTAAATTGTGAGCAGCCAATGTTAAGTAGTGGACGTGCGGCCGCAATGCGTCAGCGTCCTTGTCTCACAAATCGCAATCCAGCAACTTGTCTGAAACAAGTGTTCAGATATTTTCGAGAATGTTTTGAAGGAGAGAAAAGTGTAGTCCCGCACACCTTGACTCACGAAAACAAAACAAAAACAGATGTTTACGTCTCCGGCGACTTGATTAAAAGGCAAAACACGTACGATTCTTTTCTGGAAAAAAATTATCATGGGTGACTAGACTAGGTGTCATCAATTTGAAGCTATCACAAGCAGTGGTACAGAAATTCACGTGAACGGTTAACACTTTGACATCAGTGACATTTGAGCAGATGTCACGCGCGAGTCGAGAGGGGATTTTCCAGCAACGAAAGTAAACTTACACAAGGAGTATCCCAAAGCATTATCAGACTTTGTGGAATTCCTCCTCACACAACGCATGTTGGGTGATTGAGCTTCATTTGGAACTGTTGCCCATTAATAACACCAATTTCAGGTGTGGGCCTCACGGGCACGAAAACATTCTTATATTCACTGTGACATGTGACTAAACAGCCTCAAAATGTCATTTTAAGGAATTTATTGTCTTGCCTGTAACACACTGTGTATTTCAGTGAGGATATCTGATTCTTATCGCATCTCAGACATGCTCCATAGCTGAAAATTCAGGGCACCGAGCAGGCCATTCAAGGTGGTTCAGGTGTGAAATGCAGTGTACGGTCTTGTACTATCCGGATGGATTATGCATTTGGAAGGTTACTTATCATTCTTGCCACTCACTGCGGAGCATTCATATTCCCTTAAACTATTACAAAATCAGTCCTACATCCTAACTGTTTCAGAGAAATAGTAATTTTTGTACCAAATGGTTCTGTTGTCTCAACAGGCATTACGTTTTGACTGTTAACCGTTTCGGAACTTGATGGATACTGGCAACAGTTGTGGCAATCAGGCCGGTAAAATAAAAGGGAATCACGAAGCTTTGTTTAATTATCAGTTTATTGTTGTGGTCTTCAGTCCTGAGACTGGTTTGATGCAGCTCTCCATGCTACCCTATCCTGTGCAAGTTTCTTCATCTCCCAGTACCTACTGCATGCAGCCTACATCCTTCTGAATCTGCTTAGTGTATTCATCTCTTGGTCTCCCCCTACGAGTTTTACCATCCACGCTGCCCTCCAATGCTAAATTTGTGATCCGTTGATGCCTCAGAACATGTCCTACCAACCGGTCCCTTCTTCTCGTCAAGTTGTGCCACAAACTCCTCTTCTCCCCAATTCTATTCAATACCTCCTCATTAGTTATGTGATCTACCCATCTAATCTTCAGCATTCTTCTGTAGCACCACATTTCGAAAGCTTCTATTCTCTTCCTGTCCAAACTATTTATCGTCCATGTTTCACTTCCATACATGGCTACACTCCACACAAATACTTTCAGAAACGCTTCCTGACACTTAAATCAATACTCGATGTTAACAAATTTCTCTTCTTCAGAAACACTTTCCTTGCCACTACCAGTCTACATTTTATATCTTCTCTACTTCGACCATTATCAGTTATTTTGCTCCCCAAATAGCAAAACTCCTTTACTACTTTAAGTGTCTCATTTCCTAATCTAATTCCCTCAGCATCACCCGACTTAATTCGACTGCATTCCATTATCCTCGTTTTCCTTTTATTGATGTTCATCTTATATCCTCCTTTCAAGACACTGTCCATTCCTTTCAACTGCTCTTCCAAGTCCTTTGCTGTCTCTGACAGAATTAGAATGTCATCGGCGAACCTGAAAGTTCTTATTTCTTCTCCATGGATTTTAATACCTACTCCAAATTTTTCTTTTGTTTCCTTCTCTCCTTGCTCAATATACAGATTGAATAACATTGGGGAGAGGCTACAACCCTATCTCACTCCCTTCCCAACCACTGCTTCCCTTTCATGCCCCTCGACTCATAACTGCCATCTAGTTTCTGTACAAATTGTAAATAGCCTTTCGCTCCCTGTATTTTATCCCTGCCACCTTTAGTTTACTGTCCTGTAAAACATTGAAACACTGTGTTTGCTGTGTTCCCACTGGCGGGGTGAGTTAATTTCTGTTCGCAAGTAAATGGAAAATGCAGTGAATGCGGCCAAGCGATTGGGAGCTACAGTGAGTGGAAGTGTTCGGAGGGCTGCCGGGAGTCTTGTACTTGAGATGCAAAAACTAGTTGAATGACAATCCTCTCATGTGGATACTGTCTCCTCTACAGGAAATACGGCATCTAACACCACTCATCACTTAACTGCGAGTGACGTGTCAGTGTTAGGCCGTGCGCACTCTGCAGGAGACATGGACTAGGGTGAATTCAGGTTATTATACCCATCCTCTTAACTCTCTTCGAGTTCGAGGTGGTATCGTCCACTGAAACTGAAACTACGCCAGTGAGACTCACTTCACCTGATGAGAAACATGACGAGTTCCATGTTAACAGGAGGCAAACGCGAAAGATTAGGAGGTTTACTTATCGTCGGAATTTCATACGTGCAGCAAAAATGTTATCCTTTAAGGAAATGGCCACAGGTCATGGGAAGAAACATGTCCACTCAATATGTGCATAGATGGCTTCTAGACCATCGGCTGTACCTTATCTATGTAAACGATTCAGAAGACAATATGAACAGCCGTCTTATTTGCAGATGATGCTGTCGTTTATCGTCTGGTGAACTCATCAGAGGATCAAAAATTGCAGAACGATGTGGAAAGATATCTGTGTAGTGCGTAAATTACCAATTGACCCTATACAAAGAAAAGAGTGAGGTCATCGGCATTAGTGAGATATGGAATCCGTTAAAGTTCGTTTCCACGATAAATGAATCCCATCTAAAGACCGTTAAGTCAACTAAATACCTAGGAATTACAATTACGAACAATCTAAATTGGAAAGCACACAGAAAGTGTTGTGGGAAGGCGAACCAGAGACTGTGTTTCATTGAAACAACACTTAGTAGATGCAACAGATCTATTAAAGAGACTGCTTGTCGAACCATCGGGAGATATGAAAGTAACATAAGGTGTGTCCCAGGGAACCGTGTTGGGACCCTTTCTGCTTGTGTTCTGCATTATTAACCTTGCAAGCAACAATTACAGTAATGTGAGACTTCTCACGGATGATGTAGTTACCTATAGTGCATACCGGAGGATTTGTCAGTATTCGCGGCTATGACAGAAACTATAACTCGAAGCAAATACGTCTCGTAACCATGGGCTCTAAAATGCATACCATAAGAGCTAAGAGCACTTCTTCGATATTGTGAAACAAATCTCTTCTACTGCAAGCTCTTTGACTTCCATATTTCGCGACAAGGCAGTAAGGATCAAAACAAGTAAACACGAACTCTAAAGTGCATACCTTAAGAACTGTGACCACATGTTCAGTAGAGAAGACAGGCAGGTGCTCATAGCTCTTAAGGTATGCATTTTAGAGACCATGCTTAGTAGACTTTGCTGCCTCGAATGATCGTTTCTGTCATATCCACGAACACTGGTTCAAATGGCTCTAAGCTGTGTGAGACTTAGCATCAGAGGTTATCAGTCCCCTAGACTTAGAACTACTTATACCTAACTAACCTAAGGACATGAACACACCCATGTCCGAGGCAGGATTTGAACCTGCGACCGTCGCGGCAGCTTGGTTCTGAACTGAAGCGCCTAGAACCGCTCGGCCACAGTGGCCAGCCCCTGAATACTGATCATTCTACGTCAGACACACTGTATAATGAAATACTGTATGGAAAAGTTTTCACTCTGCTCTTGATAAGATTCCAAAACAGTGAAAAGATTGACACTTGCTTTAAATGTTAATGAATATAAAACTTTGCACTTGACAAACCGAGAAAACGTAGTATTCCTACGACTACAATATCGGTGAGTCACGGTTGGAATACCTGGGTGTGATGATTTATAGAGATACGACGTAAGATTTCTGATTATTGGTAATATACTAGGGAAATGCAATCAGTCTACAAAAGAGACTGAGTACAAAGCACTCATGTGACCGAAGCTACACACTGTCTAACTGTGTGGCAGCCGTACAAAATTAAACAGATAGGAGATATTGAAAGTGTACAGAGGACAGCACGAATGGTCACAAGTTTGTCTGACCCTTTGGGAAAGTGTTACGGATATGCTGAAAGAACTGAATTGGCAGACTTTTGAAGACAGATACAAACTATCTTGTGAAAGCCTCTTTACAAGTCTCTATAAACAATTCTAACTGATGAATCTGTGAATATAGTACAACCCCTAACGAAACGCTCCTCTGAGATCACGAGGACAGGATTGACTAACCACACCGTGCATAGAAATATTAAAGCAACCATTCTCCCCGCGGTCCAGACGTGAATACATACGGGAAAAACCTTAATAGCTGCTACAATGGGAAATGCTCTCTGCCATACACTTCACAGTGTTTGCATGGTATAGATGTAGAAACAGATGAAGAGTATTAGCGAAATATTGCGTTATTCCTTTCGAGTACTGAACGAAGGTAAAATTACTGTCTGCTTACCTCCTTTCGCTGCCTAAGTTTATTTCATTCTCAGTATCAGTAGGCGAGGTATTGGATGAAGCAGCAGAACTGTCGCACAGTGTTTCCCAGGTACACGGAAAATTTGGAAACTTGTGGTAAGTTCCTGTGGGACCAAACTGCCGAGGACATCGGGCCTTGGACTTACACACTATTTAATCTGACTTAAACTAATTTGCTCTAAGGACAGCAGACACACCCATGGCCGAGAGAGAACTCGAACCTCTGACGGGGGGGAGCCGCGCGAACCGTGGCAAGGTGCCTAGGACCGCTCGGCTTCCCCGCGCGGCCCAGGTACATGTCTCCCAATCTTAAGTAAGAGGGATTCGCGTGTTTGTCACCAGTTTTGCACAAGATTCCATTTTGTGCTGCCTGAGCCTCTTTGTTATACTCTCGTACGGTCTAGACTGGCTTGTCATGATCCTTGCAGCGTGTTTCTAAATTCGTTCGATGTCCACTGTCATACCTATCGGGTGGTTATAATTAAACTGACAGTGTTTCAAATCCTACAGTGCGGGTTGCATGCATCACAGGACGCTGAGACATCATGCGCATGTTCATTAATCGGTGCGCTAGTGGAGCATGCTGAAAAACTAATAGTTCCAATTTCTAGCGCCAGGTAAAGTATGATTCTGAAGGGTCTCAGAATGCGAAATGTTTTCTTTTCTGACCTCAGTATGCTGTTTGTCGCTTGGGGACGAGTGTTGATTTTATTTGAGAAGCCACTGTTGGTGTAAAGGGTTAAGGAGGTTGAACTTTTTCGTACGGAACGCAAAGGCTATTGACAAGGAGACCCTTGCACTGCTGTTCAAATTGTTTTTTCAAAACGTGAGAAACAGCAGCGCTGCATTTATGGAATATCGCTAACAGAAACAGCGGCAAAGAGGTCCCATGATAAGTGGACTAAAGAATATGATCAAGAAATTTTAAGAAACGGGTGACATAGGCCTAATTGGTACTGCAGGGAGAGGGCGGCGGCTCATTCCCTTGGCAGTAATTGACGGAGTTGCTGTAGCTGTAGCCGACTATGATACACATGCCTCACATGCTGCAGCCAGTGCTCAAGATGTGTCACAGGAATTGATTGTCTGTCCCTTGGTCCACATTTCAAAAGGTTTTGCGGCGCGTTTTACACTGGTATCCCTATAAGATACAGAACGTGTACAAAGAAAAACCCCTAGATAGGCTACAACGCTGTAACTTTGCCGTTTGTTTTTTCACGCTCACGGAAATGGATGACAATTGGGGAATACGCTTTGGACGGTTGAGGCAGATGTTACTCTGCTCGGAACCGAGAATGGACATAACTGCCGCATATGGGGCTCTACTCCGTCACATGTTGTGCAGGAACATCCACTGTATTCCGCTCATATTACTGTGAAGTGTGATTTCACAAACTCCTTCATTGTCGGTCCTTTTTCCTTCAAGGACATGACACCTCGTAGGGCTGTTAGGTCTACAGTAACATCTGTACGTTAAAAGAACGTCCACGTGCAACACGTGATTCCAGCTATCCAAGAACGCAAAAGTGTCCTTACCAAAATTGCCATGCAAGATGGGGCTCCACCATATGTTGCTTGCCAGGTGAAAGATTTGCTTACAGAAAGCTTCGGTAACGACGGAAACTTCTCCAGCTGTGTCAAGATGTGTGGCCTTCCAAAATTCCTGACAGAAATCTGTGTGAATTCAGGTTGTGGGGTTAGCTGAAAGAATGTGTCTATCAGAGATGCCGCCGCTCTCTAACTGACCTCAAGGGTAGCATACGACGACATATAAGTTTTTGTATGTCCATCCTATTCAGTGCAGGGCTTGGGAACGACGGCCGATCACTATTGCAAGAAAATGAAATGCCTACAAGCTTCCTTACGATCTTATTCATTGTGTAGCTACCGGTCTCGGCCGTTTTCAGGCCTTAGTTGTTGCCGAGGGGGTTATCACGATCCATATATATGCTGCATTAGTGGCCTACATAACATGTTTACACAGACTATCTGTAACTGTGATGTTAGCACTCCCACCATCAACTGTCAAGTTGCCAGTTAATGGTTGGAGTGCTGACATCACAGTTACAGATGGTCTGCGTAAACCAGTTATGTTGGCCATTAATGGAGCGTATATACACTACTGGCCATTAAAATTGCTACACCAAGAAGAAATGCAGATGATAAACGGGTATCCATTGGACAAATATATTATACTAGAACTGACGAGTGATTTACATTTTCACGCAAATTGGGTGCATAGATCCTGAGAAATCAGTACCCAAAACAACCACCTCTGGCCGTAATAACGGCCTTGATACGCCTGGGCATTGAGTCAAATAGAGCTTGGATGGCGTGTACAGGTACAGCTGCCCATGCAGCTTCAACACGATACCACAGTTCATCAAGAGTAGTGGCTGGCGTATTGTGACGAGCCAGTTGCTCTGCCACCATTCACCAGACGTTTCCAATTGGTGAGAGATCTGGAGAACGTACTGGCCAGGGCAGCATTCGAACATTTTCTGTATCCAGAAAGGCCCGTACAGGACCTGCAACATGCTGTCGTGCATTATCCTGCTGAAATGTATGGTTTCGCAGGGATCGAATGAAGGGTAGAGCCACGGGTCGTAACACATCTAACATGTAACGCCCACTGTTCAAAGTGCCGTCAATGCAAACAAGAGGTGACCGAGACGTGTAACCAATGGCACCCCATACCATCACGCCGGGTGATACACCAGTATGGCGAAGACGAATACACGCTTCCAATGTGAGTTCACCGCGATGTCGCCAAACACCGATGCGACCATCATGATGCTGTAAAAAGAACCTGGATTCATCCGAAAAAAATGACGTTTTGCCATTCGTGCACCCAGGTGAGTACACTATCGCAGGCGCTCCTGTCTGTGATGCAGTGTCAAGGGTAACCGCAGCCGTTGTCTCCGAGCTGAAAGTCCATGCTGCTGCAAACGTCGTCGAACTGTTCGTGTAGATGGTTGTTGTCTTGCAAACGTTCCCATCTGTTGACTCAGGGATTGAGACGTGGCTGCACGATCCGTTACAGCAATGCGGATAATATGCTTGTCATCTCGACTGCTAGTGATACGAGGCCGTTGGAATCGAGAACGGCGTTCCGTATTACCCTCCTGAACCCACCGATTTCATATTCTGCTAACAGTCATTAGATCTCGACCAATGCGAGCAGCAATGTCGTGATACGATAAACTGCAATTGCGATAGGCCACAATCCGACCTTTATCAAAGTCGGAAACGTGATGGTACGCATCTCTACTCCTTACACGAGGCATCACAACAACGTTTCACCAGGCAACGCCGGTCAACTGCTGTTTGTGTATGAGAAATCAGTAGGAAACTTTCCCTCGTGTCAGCACGTTGTAGGCGTCGAAACCGGCGCCAATTTTGTGTGAATGCTCTGAAAAGCTAATCACTTGCATATCGCAGCATCTTCTTCCTGTCGGTTAAATTTCGCATCTGTAGCACGTCATCTTCGTGGTGTAGCAGTTTTAATGGCCAGTAGTGTATTTATACGTGATAGCCTCTTCGGCATCAAGTAAGACCTGAAGATGGCGCACTGAAGCGCCGCGGCCGGTAGCTACACAATAAATAAGAACTTAAGGACGCCTGTAGGAGATTCATTTTCATACAACATATATTTCTGACTACACTGCGTGTGCTGCGAGCAACTGTCCACCGTGCCGTGTTACGAATGCAGCATGTTACTAAGCTAGGAGACCATACCGGACATATATAACTTGTGGCCATATCCTAACAAAGGTGCCATGTGCCTACAGCGACATCACATGGCGTCTGCTTACAGTGTCATATTTTCACCTGGTGACAATTAATTTTTTCATCATACTTCACGAGCGCACTGATAAATGAACGTACTTACAATGGTTCAGCGTCCCTCGATGCATACAGCCCACATTGCAGCACTTGAAACTCCGTCAGTTTAGTTATAAGTACCCAGAACTTGTTGACGTTGTAATGTAGCAGTATTTCGCGTCTTACCGTAATATAATAATTGTTGCAATGACGAGTTAGATATCGGTTATTATGTTATTTATCAGGCAATCGGCCTATTGAAATTAATATAGGTAGTATCAGACGGCATAAGACGCGTATTAACTTTAAGAAATTCGCATGTTGCATGAAGTCAGGGTTCGAGTGATATTTTCACGGAGTTTGGCTGGAGCGGAAGAGCGGCACTCCTCAAAGGCAGGGCAGAGGGGTGCGGAAGTTTACATCCGACCATTACGAGTCGGCATGCTTGAGCGTCCCACTGGGGGACATGCGCCGCCGGAGCAGGTAGGCACCCATTGCGCTGAGAACACAGGCAGGCCTTCGAGGGACGGAGCCTCGTTGGCGCTGGGCGTTACGCCGACGCCACTATGTCGAGATGAGCTGGCGCCTAAGGGAGCCTTCCCACGAGTCTTAACGTTTTCTGGGGCTTTCTAAGAAACGCAGTTAAGCTAATGCAATGACCTTTTCCCGCGCGAGGGCGAACAGACAGACACGACTGGTGGGTTCAATTTTGAACGGAGTTTCAGTTTGTTCCAAAACATTCTAGGCGCAGTAATGCGTGGAATATTTTAATTGACTGGAAGAAGCCAGGAAATAATAGTGGGAGCGAACTGTGCTGGTCTAGAGCCACGGGATTGCCCAGCTCGAAAAATAGCGTGGGGCTGTTGATTTTTGCAGAGGGAAGCTTTTGGGAGCTGTTATCAGGGAGAAGCGTCTTAGCTCCTGTAGCGAGGGGACGTCGTGCTTTCGGCTCTGCTGTAGGAGAGTAATTTCTTTTCAGTGTGCTGTGCAGAACTTTGAATAAGTGTGCCAGCTGCAACTGAAACTAGTATTGAGTTTGGGGAACTGTCATGTTTTACTGTTCGAGACAGGCAGATTCCGCTAATTACGGTTGGGAATACTGTCTCTCTGGAAGCAGACAGGAGCAGAGCAATTTTCTTGAGCCATACTTTATTAAAGACGTTACTGGATTCCGCCTTTGGGCTGGTGAGTCCCGTCTTAACGAGTGTGAGACGATTGGAAAGAAAGCAGAATTATCTTTTGAATAGGAGTTTACGAAAAGGAAGCCTGTTCGCGAAAATAAATTCATTTTTGTTACAATTGAGGCTCCTCGATGACGCAGACGCCATCGGCAGCTTGCTGACCTGTCCACGACGCTGCACTTGGTAACGTGATGCTCAACTTCGACATTTAATCCGATATTACGCACGCCTCTGATTACAAGAGCTCAGTTTTCCAGCCACGCTCTTATTGAGAATTTGGTAATTGAAGTAGGTTTGTCTGACGTATTTTATGCCGTCTGACAAGGGGAGAGAGTAGAAAATAACAAGTACAAATGCGTTATCCGACCTTATGACTTAGTTTTGGAATTTAAGGGCCATTGCCATTACTAGCTTGTTTTTATCACTTATAAATATATGTAATTGTTCAGTTTGATGTTAGGAAGATTATTGTTCAATAAATGTGTTCGATGCCACCCTTGTTTGTTTAGTAGTGATCAGTTCCCTGAACACTATTTAGTTATTACATATTAAAATTAATAAAGGGGCAGTTTTAATTAACAGGTTGGATCTCATAACAGGCCGTTAGCCGAAGCCCACGACCCGATCCAGTAGGGAAAGTGAACAAGTAAAAGCATTCTTGTTAAAAAAAAACGACATTTGGCGGACCTGCCTAGGATCACTAATCATCATTGATTGAAATAAAACCACTTCCAACGTCTAACGTCTCCATAGGATATAATTCGAAGTTCGTTTCAGAATTAAAATTACCGCTGTTCGAGATTCGTTTCTTGACGCTTTTCTGTACAAGATCAGTTCATCTACAGAAGAAAGCCTTGGCTGACATGTGGCATCTGGCGAATGGCTCCGCGGACGTCGTGTTGTCTTATGAACCTGTGGAGGGTGGACAGAGATCAGGGGTATCAGTGACTGCGGCCGTCAGGTGTGGGATGTCTCGGCTGGCGGGACGCCTTACGCAACCTGAAGGACAGGCGAGTCCCTGCTGGGGCTCTGGTACGACCATAGCGGCCGGCGAGAGGCGCACGTCCGGTGTCCACAGGGGGGCGCGTGGCCCACTGACCCTGCCCGCCGCGGGTGAGTCAGCAGTGGCGCTCCAGCCGGGGGCGCGTGCCGGCACGTAGCCACGACCGCAAATAAACACTCCCCCCCTCCCAGGGAACAGGAACGAGAACGCCCGGGACGGCAGTTGTAATGACGTGGTGTCAATAGGAAACCAGGCAGTGGTTGCAGGACAGAGTGAGAGAGCAAAATGAAAAGTAAAATTATGGTCGACGATCACACAGAGTACTAGTTTTTTTGTCAGTAGGGCCTGCAGCATCAACTAAGTCATATATATATATTGGCCACGACATCTTGGTAGATGATTGTTGCAGTGTCTGTGTGTTCATGGGTTGCACTTTTTCATATGACTTGTCAAGCCAATGGCAGCACGGCATCTCTTGCCGCAATTGTCACGAGTGTATCTGGCTGCTGAGGCAGGAGCAGTGGTAGCATTGCGAATCTTTCTCTGCCTTAATCTGCCTAACAAGCCTTCACCATGCTTCGACATTCCAGATGATATATCATCACGCCACTCTGGTCTCATGCTAGCGCGTGCCTCCCATCTGCTTGTGTCGATTCGATAGCTCTCCATATCTCGTTTACAGGAGTCCTTAAACTTCAATACAGGACGTTCTACAGTTTTTTGGCTATAGAGATCTCTCCAAGCAATTCAAGATACTACATTTTTATATGAAGTCAATTTCAGTAGCTGCAGTCTAATCTCCCTCTGCCTATATTTAGCGATTTCGCCACAATAAGCTCGCCTATTTTCAAGTGCACCTGTAAGTGTTCTCAACTAACTAACAACTGAACCTCATTTACGAGAAATAACGTCGTTTTTATATATTACGTTTTTACTTGCGTCTAGATGGAGTTGGCGATCACATGGTATCCAGAAGGATTCTGTGAACCGTCTACTATGGAATAATATTATTATAATCACTTAGTATTTATAATGTGAAATATTTAGTGATAGTTATTTGGTCATTATAGTCCTTAGATACTGTATTTTTACGAATTTTTCATCTCTGAGAGTCAGGGATAAACACATGAAATAACAATTCGCAGACCTAAAAAATTTTTAACAAAATAATATCTCTCCAACAAACACACCATCTCTGAGTCACAAAGATAAAATATCTGTGAAATTAGTGCATCTCAGGATCCCAACTGTCAAATAACAGTCAAATAATTATTACAAAGAATTTGCGTTTTACAAAAATTACGTGAGTATAGTAATATTATTTCACAACAGACAGCTTGCAGTTGGTCCCTGGATGCCCTATGATCGTAAAACAGCTCCCAGTTGGTCCCTGGATACCCTATGATCGTCAATTCCACCTAGACGTAAGAAAAAACGCAATTTATAAAAATGACGTTATTGATCATTAATAAGACACAAATAAGACTCACTGTCCACAATACTCACAGATGCAAAAAAAAATGTGTCTGAAATCTTATGGGACTCAACTGCTTAGGTCATCAGTCCCTAAGCTTACACATTACTTAACCTAAATTATCCTAAGGACAAACACACACAACCATGCCCGAGGGAGGACTCTAACCTCCGCCGAGTCCAGCCGCACACAGTCCATTACTCCAGCACCCTAGACCGCTCGGCTAATCCCGCGCTCAAAGATGCACTTGAAAATGGTATTGTAAGCTGAAACAGGCCAGCTTGTTGTGCAGAAATCTCTAAATACAAGCAACTAAAGATTAAATTGAAACTACTGGAACTGACTTCTTATAAAAGAGTGCAGGTGTTTCCAAAATGATCTTTGCGGCTCTTACACGTTGCAGTAAATGGATTTTATGATAATTTACCACTTGATTGTTTAATCTTGCACACAAATCTATTTAATTTTTGTGAACTTGACATCTACAGAAGACTAGGTTTTTTAAATTTGAATATCTGCTGCTTATGATAGACATTTATTTTTAGTTTTCGATATAACAGCCCACTATTCCCCAGCCAGGAGTCACATTTACAAGACCCCCAATAGGGTATTTGATTACATTAAAAAAATTGGGGAAACTTGAAACGATAACTTCACCATCACACTATCATGAGGTTCTGAGCCACAGTGATACCTATGTGGATCTTAACAATGACTAAGGAACTAGCATGTTTATGATTTCAAGATCACTCCTAACAGATTAATAATATAGAAGCTACCATCAAAGTGTCTGGAGCCAGATTTCTTATTTATAAGTAACAAACGAAGGTAGTACCATCAGCGAAGTCGAAACAACGTAGTTTTCCTCTGTGATGATTGTTGAAGTGAGGAAAACTAACATAGAGAGTTTCAAGGGCATTAATCTACCAACCGTAATAAAACCTAGAAACTATGGGAGTGTCAAACAAACTGATGATGTAAGGAAACTAAAGAAATTTTATATGTCATCAAAAGAAGCCCGAGAGTTCTCTGGGAAGCTCTTAGAATGTTGCGGTGAACACGAGAATGAAAATAATGAAGTTCAATACGTTAATGAACCAGTTTATTGAATTATTGTTTGTTCAATAAGTTAAAGTAAACTACAGCATTCTGCTATAAAATAATTAATCTGTAGAGACTTTCTTAAAACCACGGAAAACCAAAATACAACTTTCCTTCCTTGAAGCAACTGTCTAGTACCTTCAGGTACTTGAAATAATGATTTGCAAACCACCAGCTGTATCAACACAGCTTTATTCCCCTAGCTGTTTGGTCTACGTAACCATCTTAAAATATTTCAGGTTTTTGTTGGTGCTCTTCTGATGTAAGTTTCTGTAATGGTGAGCAAATATTATGTGACTCACGGCTTAGGCATGTTTGTAGTGCGGTGTCATTGTGCTGGTATAAATGTGTAAATCACCAACACCCACATTGATAATGGTTTTGTGAATCGAAACCGGTAGGGAAATAAGGTTGTGCTGGTGCACATGGTGGTTTCCAACGCAGTGTTACAAAGTCCAACTGTCTGGAAGGAAGGTGAAAGTTCCTGCGGCTATTCAGGTAAAACATGAACACCTTAAACCGATGGGAACATATAATGCTCAAGATTGTGGACAACTGTGTCTGAAATTCATGCTCAGATGAATCATTTCTCCTTTAAATTCCCCGTTACGACAAAAAATAAAATAATTCTATTGTTATGATTGAAAAATAAATGAAAAACTGGTAAATAAAACGACCTGTTTCGATAAACAATAAAATTATTTAATCTTAATGATTAAAAAATAAATAAAGTATTACGAATTAAATATTTATGGCCCGAAACATTCTTAAAAAGATTCTGGACATGACAACGTAAATGAGTTCTTATCCGTAAACAGACTAAATACATCTGTATTGTTCACTTAACTATGGTATAGCCATATGAAAGAGAGAAAGCAAAACTTCGTATTCTGACCCAGATGGGCAAATCGGGACCCACCAACCACCATGTCATCCTCTGCCAGTGCCGTCAGCACATCGTAATCCGCACCGTTGTCGGATTTTAGAGCTTGGAGACGCTACTTCTCACTCAACTAGCTCCTCAGGTGGCACCATGAGGCTGAGTGCCCACCTTTCCAGTTCTCCTACCAATAAGAAATCCCTTGCAGTATCAAGAATCAAACCTGGATCTTCCGCATGGCAGCCAGAAACACTGACCGCTGAGTTACGGCAGCGGACCTTTGACCAAACAAAAAGAAAAAAAAAGAAAGAAAGAAATTTAATGAGCTGTAGAAATAATATACAGAATAACGACTGTTAAACATCGAAGCAAAGCAACTCATTCCTTTATTTACTTTTTTTTGTTTCATTTCCACTGACGCAAATTTACACTGAGGCGCCAAAGAGACTGGTATAGGCATGCCTAGTCAAATACATATATAAGTAAAGAGGCAGAATACGGCGCTACGATCGGCAGCGCCTATATGAGACAAGGGTCTGGGGCAGTTGGTAGATCGGTTTATGCTACTACAATGGCAGATTATCAAGATTTAAGTGAATTTGAACTCAGTGTTATAGTCAGCGCACGAGCGATGGGACACAGCTAGGTACCAATGAAGTGGAAATTTTTCAGTAGGACCATCTCACGAGTGTACCACGAATATCAGGAATCTGGCGAAACATCAAATCTCTGACATCGCTGTGGCCGGAAAAAGATCCTGCAAGAACGGGACCAACGACGACTGAAGACAATCGTTCAGCGTGACCCTTCCGCTAATTGCTTAAGATTTAAATTCTGGGCCATCAACAAGTGTCGGTGTGCAAACCATTCAATGAAGCATCATCGAGATTGGCTTTTGGAG
Source organism: Schistocerca americana (assembly GCF_021461395.2). NCBI lineage: Eukaryota > Metazoa > Arthropoda > Insecta > Orthoptera > Acrididae > Schistocerca > Schistocerca americana. The sequence goes on along the minus strand of NC_060120.1, from coordinate 101,339,336 downwards.
GTGAAGGCCGTTCCCTTGATGACTGCACGACACAAAGCATTGAGCCTCACCTGGGCACGTCAACATGGACATTGGACTGTTAATGACTGGAAACATGTTGCCTGATTGGACGAGTCTCGTTTCAAATTGCATCGAGCTGATGGACCTGTACAGATTTGGAGACAACCACATGCATCCATGGGCCCTGCATGTCAGCAGAGGACTGTTCAAATTGGTGGAGCCTCTGTAGTGGTGTGAAGTGCGTGCAGTTAGAGCGATATGGACCCCTGAAACGTCTAGATACGACTCTGACAGATGACACGTACGTAAGCACCATTTATGATCACCTGAATCCATTCATGTCCATTGTGCATTTAGACTGACTTGGGCAAATCCAGCAGGACAATGGAACACCTCACATGTCCAGAGTTACTACAGAGTGGCTCCAGGAACACTCTCCTGAGTTTAAACACTTCCGCTGGTCACCAAACTCCCCAGACATGCACATTATTGAGCATATCTGGGATGCCTTGCAATGTGCTGTTGAGAAGAAATCTCCACCCCCTCGTACTCCTACGTATTTATGGACAGTCCTGCAGGATTCATGATGTCAGTTCCCTCCAACAGTACTTCATACATTAGTCGAGTTAATGCCACGTCGTCCTGCAGCACTTCTGCATGGTCGCCGGGGCTCTACACGATATTAGGCAGGTGTACCAGTTTCTTTGGCTCTTCAGTGTATTAAAACTGTAGATCAGATGGTACCGACACAATCAACGAGAAGTCTAACGCTGTATTGTTGTCACACGCTAAAATGAATTCCGGTGAATGAACATCTTAAGGCAGACCAGTTAAAAGCACAATTTACACATCAAAAGCAGTACAAGTGCAGACAGTCGTCAGGAATGAGGCGAAATAATGGCATAGACACAACAATAAGAGGACATCTGGCTGTGCGCTACAGACACGGTTCCTTTACTCATATACCCCGGCCTGAGGGACTGTCAGAGATATGCAAGAGAGACAGCGCTTGAAAACATGTTTACCATCATTTGTACAAATTTATTATTTAATTTCTACTTGTTTCATTCATAGTGACTAATTTCACATGAAAAAAATTGTACATTAGATAAATATGCAGCTCAGTTTTCAGCTGGATGAATTCAAAACCATATGAGTCACAAATGTTTCCAGACCTATATGTAACAGACCACGATTTTGTCAATTATGTGCTGGTATCGACATCATGGCCTGCGTGTGAAACGCAGCCAACCTCTGGTGGTTACTTGGGGATGGAAGGACTGAACCCACGAAATTGAACATCATTCACTACGACAAAATAATTTATTGTGCTTTGGTTTGGCATTAATAACAAAACCGAAAGTTCAGTAACTTACTGAACAGAAAGACCTCCGCAGTCAACACTGAATGATTAATAAGAAATTAGCCCAGCTACCAAAGTAACCCTGCTCTGCTACCAAATGAAATACAAGCTGTCCATGGTGGTTCCTTTGGGAGGGAAGGCCCAGGCCAAGAAACTGAATGTAATTCGCCATGACAAAGAAAATATTGATCTTCAGTGTGACATTAACAACAAAACTAAAAGTTCAATAATACAACAGTAACACAAAATAATCGTGCTAGCAGTCAAGAGGCTGATGATGAGTTGCGCCTTCGAGGACAGCTCAACGTGGTTTTGTAAGCATTTTAAGACTCTCGTGGTTTTCAATTTATCCAACAGGAAGTTGAATTTCGTACCCATCTAAGGCACAGCAATATTCCTTCTTATGAAGATGATCACTACGACCGAAACCGGTAGGAAATTCATAACGAATTTTTGCAGCTGACGGCAGCTCTTCAAATTCCTGACAGCTGTGTCGGGTCACCTCATTGAGCTGTTATCTAAAGAGCCGCCTGGAGTCTGATGGTGGTGGTATCATTGGCAGTATAACAATAACCGCAAGCTCTTCGCTCAGTTACGTTCCCTCCCCCTTTAACCGGACGACAGAAGCGGTAATGGCAGTAAGTAGTTTTGACTAGCGTCACTGAGAAGAGCATTTTCGCTCTCTACCAGGTGTCAGGCGACAAAAAATAGTTCTGCAGGCTGGAGACAAAACCTCAAGAACGCCGGATGCTGTGGCAGGAGCTGCGGTTGGGTTTGTAGTCGAAAAGGAGTCAGCAGTGGATGTCGATACTGAGGGAACTGATTATAATAGTGCCAAGTCGGGGCTAACGATAGTATGGCATGTCAGGTGAGCCACCTGTAGTCTCGAAGTGATGATGGAAGGAGAGCAAAGGTATCCTCTAACGGCTGTGGCCGCAGCTGGTTTCCGTGACGTACCAGGGTTTTGCTTTGTCCCACGACAGATATAATTTAATATCCGTCACGATGGGATCCGGTATTCATCCAGTCGTTGACCCAGAAATCAACATCCAAACCGTAACTCCAGTTTGGAAAAATCCTCTTGTGTTGGGAGTCGCTGGAGCCAGTGGACATAGGAAGCGGATAGGGAGGAAGGGGATGGATTCTAAGTACGCCAAGAAGCTTGTGAATATTTCGTTCTTTGTTGTGGTCTTTATTGCCTTTTTTATCTGTTACCAGTCGACAAGACCGTCACTGCCCGGGTATTCATTTTGCCAGATTTCTACTAAAAACGAAACCTTGTATGTATTCTTGCAATAGACTCGGCGTGCGATGATCCCGGATAGTTACTGTACGCTTGGAGCAACTGCTTCACGAATCTAAAGCGTGATTTTATAAGCGTTCCTTTCGCAACGCCTGTTTATAGCTCGAGAGACGGCTACTGTGTTCATTTACAGCCGTTTGCACTTTCCAGATGCGAGGCGTCAAAAGCGGTGTCAGGTGTCAGGCATTTCCTTATGTACATGTATATCCATTTTCGCAGATCCATTTTTGTAATATGTGTGGATTTACTGACTTCCATGAGCCGAGGAGCTTGATGCTGTATGCATTTGTCGTGAGGTGTTAAGTACTGTTCCTGCAACAGAAAGATGCAAACCGTGTCGACTTATACTAAGGACACGCTCTCAGATAGGAACAACGAAGTAATTGACTGGGACAAACACATAAAATAGAGACCACTGTTAATAATTTATTAATCATACTGCTATCAGACTTAACAAAGTAGGTGTTTTTGGCAATGAAAATAAATTTTATTTCTGAATTTAAAAGACACAAAAATTGGAACAAAAACATTGAAATATATACGTTGGATGATTTAACAAACATATATAGGTTTACAGGTCTGAACAAATAAGATTACATAGAAAACAACTCTTTAAAGATTCCAATTCTATACATATAAAAGTAGTGATGTTCATATTAACAAAAACAGTATTCCTGGCGCTGGCCACCGCTTACGAAGGCGGGAATATAGTATCATGCCCTAAGGAAAAATAATTCATATGTAAGTTGGAAGCAGAGCAAAATCTGTTCGAAGAAGTCCAAGAGCAGGGCCTTATTACTATGTTCCAACTTTCGCTTGCTCAACAGAAAGAGCTCCGCAATCAACCTCGAAAAAGCCATGCTAGAGGTAAAATCTATCGTCGTAGAGTAGTATCCGTTGTTTATCTCGTTTATTGTTCATTTCGAAACCACACACCGATACTCCCGCCTGTTTGTACACAGCACTCAATATTTCTATAGCAGCAACATCGAAAGATTCCATTATGATGCATCCATAAAAAAAGCACTCCGTCTTCAGGCCACGAGTGGCCTGCTGGGACCATCCGACCGCCGTGTCATCCTCAGTGGAGGATACGGATAGGAGAGGCGTGAGGCCAGCACACCGCACTCCCGGTCGTAAGATAGTATTCTTGGCGAAGCCGTTACTATTCAGTCGAGTAACTCCTCAATTGGCATCACATGGCTCAGTGCACCTCGAAAAATGGCAACTGCGCATGGCGGCCTGGATGGCCACCCATCCAACCGCCGACCACGCCCGACAGCGCTTAACCTCGGTGATCTTACGGGAACCGGTGAATCCACTGCAGTACACAAGCTTCTCTACAGATGCTAAAAGTTTCTTTACCTCGCTCCACGACTGTTGTCGGCTTTCAGTCGGAAGTTGCTGTTCTATGGCGAAGCAAAATGAATTTTTTCTCGTTGTTGGACGTTCTTTCACGACAGCATAGCTTTCAGTTTCCATGAGAAAATGGCTTTGGTGTAGAAGCCGGCATTGTAGTCTCTAAAATTCCTGAAAATTCTACAGAAGAGTCACATTCATAGCATTGATGCTCGATTTGATAGGGTTTTCATGACGTTGTCTGTTTCTTTGTGCAAAGTGTACTGATTCATGTTTGGATACTCTCATTCTTGACGTCTTATTTCAGACAGATTAGATTCGTTCTTGTTCCATAGATCATGAATACGACACTTCGTAATTATGTGGAACGTGTCAGGTTAGCAAAAGGTGTCTCTACAAGATATTACATTACACAAAATATAACATGACACTTAATATTTTTAATTTTCTTTGTGGGTTTGGGGAAATTACCCACTTACTATATCCAAAAATTCATCTAATGAGTAGAAGGAGTTGCCATTCAGAAATTCTTTTAATTTCCTTTTAAATGCTATATGGCTATCTGTCAAAGACTTTTGTGGCAGCATAATTTACTCCCTTCTCAGCCAAAGTTAGATTTAACCTTGAGTAGTGAAGATCATCCTTTCTCCTAGTGTTGTAGCCATGTACACTGCTATTAGTTTGGAATTCGTTCGGATTGTTAATAACAAATTTCATAAGTGAATATATATATTGTGAGGCTACAGTAAAGATCTCTAGCTCTTTAAATAAGTATCTGCAGGATGATCTTGGATGAGCTCCAGCAATTATTCTGATTACACGCTTTTGTGCAATGAACACTCTTTTACTCAATGATGAGTTACCACAGAATATGATGCCATAGGAAAGCAGTGAATAAAAATAGGTGTGGTAAGCTAATTTACTGATATATATATCGCCAAAATTTGCAACGACCCTAGTAGCATAAGTAGCTGAACTCAAACGTTTCAGCAGATCCTCAGTGTGTTTTTTCCAGTTCAACCCCTCATCAATGCATACACCTACAAATTTTGAATACTCTACTTTAGCTACCGACTTCTAATCGAAATCTATATTTATTGATGGTGTCATTCCATTTACTGTTTTGTCAAAGTTTAATGAGAGCCAATTTGCAGAGAACCACTTAATGATTTTCTGAAAAAATCGTTTACAATTTCACCAATTAATTCTTGTCTGTTGGGTGTGATAGCTATACTTGTAGCATCGGCAAAAGGTACTAGCTTTGCATCTTCGTGAATATAAAATGGCAAGTCATTAATATATATTAAGATCAGCAGAGGACCCAAGACCGAACATTGCGGCACCCCATTCTTAATTGTTCCCCATTTTGAGAAATCATCAGTTTTTTGCATATTACGTGAACTGCTTATTTAAACTTTCTGCACTCTTCCATTTAGGTATGGTTTAAACCATTTGAGCACTGTCCCATTCATACCACAGTACTTGAGCTTATCTAGAAGTGTTCCATGATTTACACAATCAGAAGCCTTTGATAGATCACAAAAAAATCCGAACGGGTGACTTCCGGTTACTCAGAGCATTTAATATTTCATTAGTGAAAGTATATATAGCATTGAAACGTCCCCTTAGAAAAATTATAAAGAACTGTGCTTAAACTGACACACAATATTTTTAGCGCAACGCAATCCGACTTTGAAAAGTCCCTGCAAAAGAATGGCCCTGACTAACAATAACCCATACTTTTCATAAATCACTTACAAAAATATTAGTTACTCGAACTACTGCAATACAGCGAGTGCCACTACTGGCAACTAAATTAAAGATTCTAACTACTTGAGTCACTAACTACTGATAGGCATAGTTAACAAATGAAAGATTTTGATAGAGAACAAACAATGTATTTACCTTAACAGTGTTCAAAATGCATAATATATATATATATATATATATATATATATATATATATATATATATATATATATATATATATATATATATATAATCAGTTCGTGACATCCAGTCTTATAAATTTACTGTGTCTGATGGACACATGCCCAGATCATCCTCTCTCAAAACTCCGCCATCTCTCTCCCCACATCCACCACTGCTGGCGGCTCACCTCCAACTGCGCAACGCTACGCGCTGTTAACAGCCAACAGCCCGACACTACAATATCAAATATTACAACAATGCCACCCAGCCACAGACTGCACACAGCACAGCCAGTGATTTTCATACAGAGCGCTACGTGGCGTTACCAATAAAAAAAACCTAAACAGCCTACTTATAGCATTTTCCGTTGAAAAACCCTTCTGGAAACAAAACCGACATTTTGATAAAACTTTATCTTTACAAAGGTGTGAAGCTACTCTACAATACATTACTTCTTCAAGAATTTAAACCCACTAAAATGGGGAGTTAAATTAAAAATTTGTATTTCAGATACATTTGCATTGTATTGTATGTTACCCGGAGACCTAGAAACGACGAAGAGGCTCCGTCCCCGCCGTCTACAACCTCACGACGACTAACGCAGTCCACTTCACCCCTCCACCGCCCCACACAGAACCCAGGGTTATTGTGCGGTTCGGCCCCCGGTGGACTCCCCAGGGAACGTCTCACACCAGACGAATGTAACCCCTGTGCTTGCGTGGTAGAGCAGTGGTGGTGTACGCGTGCGTGGAGAAGTTGTTTGCGCAGCAATCGCCGACATAGTGTAACTGAGACGGAATAAGGGGAACCAGCCCGCATTCGCCGAGGGAGATGGAAAACTGCCTAAAAGCCATCCACAGAGCGGCCGGTTCACCGGACCTCGACACAAATCCGCCTCGCGGATTCGTGCCGGGGACCAGGCGCTCCTTCCCGCCCAGAAAGCCCTGCGTTAGACCGCACGACCAACCGGGCGGGCTAAATACATATGTACTAACTGGGACAATATTTCTTACTAAACTCAATGGTGGCTTGTCTGCACACATTCGCAGTTGTCTCAAATGACTCGTTTATGTAGCCATGTTTACTGGACCGGTTTTGCATCTGTTGACCTTTATTTTTAAATTCCACCCATCGTCTAGGGATAGCCGGCACGGTTGCTCAGCGTGTTCGGTCAGAGGGCAGCGTGTGCTCTGTAAAAAAAAAAAAAAAAAAAAAAAAAAAAAAAAGATGTCAAGAAATCAACAGTCAACTTGAACGGATGTCTTTTGACGTCCATCCAGACCAAACGCAACGAACTACATCGAAAAAAAAGAAGGGTAGCGTCTTTGATTCATAATCAACACATCTTGGGTCCCGGATTCGAATCCGCCGCTGCTTAAATTTTGATTAATAAACACCATTGGCGGCCGGCATAAGAAGTCACCCTCATTCTGCCGACGGCCTTGTGAAAGAGGGTGGAGGAGACAGAATTACGGGGCACTCTCTAGTCCTTGGGGTGGGAAACTGTCCTTAAAGACAGAAGAATCAGTAATGATCAACGGCATGAGGATACAGAAGGCAATGGAAACCACTGCATTAAAGACACGTAACACGTATCCACAGGATATATGGCCTGTAATCGAAGAAGTGTCATGATGATCTCTCCATTGGCAAAAGATTCCGGAATAGTCCCCCATTCGGATCTTCGGGAGGGGACTGCCAAGGGGGAGTTTACCATGAGAAAAATACTGAACAATCAACCAAAGGATAACGTTCTAAAACTCGGGTCGTGGAATTCAGACGCTTTAACGTGGTATGGAAACTAGAAAATCTGAAAAGAGGAATGCAAAGGCTCAGTGTAGATATAGTAGGTGTCAATGAAGTGCAGTGGAAAGAAGACAAGGATTTCTGGTCAGATGAATGTAGGGTAATATCAACAGCAGCAGGAAATGGTATAACGGGAGTAGGATTTGTTATGAACAGGAAGGTAGGCCAGAGAATTTGTTACTGTTATCAGTTCAGTGACAGGTATGTTCTTATCAGAATCGACAGCAAACCAACACCGACAAAGATTGTTCAGGTATACATGCTGACGTCGCAAGCTGAAGATGAAGACACAGACTAAGTGTATGAGGATATTGAAGGGGTAATACAGTATGTACAGGGGGATGAAAATCTAATAGTCATGGGGGACTGGAATGCAGTTGTGGGGGAAGGAGTAGAAGGATAGGTTACAGGGGAATATGGACTGGGAACCAGGAATGAGAGAGGAGAGAGACTAATTGAGTTCTGCAATAGGTTTCAGCTGGTAACAGCGAATACTGTGTTCAAGAATCTCAAGAGGAGGAGGTATACCTGGAAAAGGCCAGCTGATACGGGAAGATTTCAGTTACATTACATCATGGTCAGACAGAGATTCCGAAATCAGATACTGGATTGTAAGGCGTATCCAGGAGCATATATAGACTCAGATCACTATATACTAGTAGGCTGAAGTTTAAGACATTAGTTACGAAGAATCAGTACGCAAAGAAGTGGGATACGGAAGTACTGAGGAGTGAGGAGATACAGTTGAAGTTCTCTAAGGCTATAGAAACAGCAATAAGGATTAGATCAGTAGGCAGTACTGTTGAAGAGGAATGGACATCTCTAAAAAGGGACATCACAGTTGTTGCGGAGGAAAACATAGGTACTAAGAAGGTAACTACGAGGAAACTATGGCTAACAGAAGAAATACTTCAACTGATCGATGAAAGGAGGGCTCTAGGCGCTACAGTCTGGAACCGCGTGACCGCTACGGTCACAGGTTCGAATCCTGCCTCGGGCATGGATGTGTGTGATGTCCTTAGGTTAGTTAGGTTTAAGTAGTTCTAAGTTCTAGGGGACTGATGACCTCAGAAGTTAGGTCCCATAATGCTCAGAGCCATTTCAACCATTTTTGATGAAAGGAGGAAGTACAAAAATGTTCTGAGAGGAAGGTCAGGAATACAGAATTACAAGTCGCTGAGGAATGAAATAAATAGGAAGTGCAGGGAAGCTAAGACGAAACGGCTGCAGGAAAAATGTGAAGACATCGAAAAAGAAATGATTAGCGGAAGGGCAGACTCTGCATACAGGAAAGTCAAAACAACCTTCGATGACGTTAAAAGCAAGGCTGATAACATTAGGAGTGCAACGGGAATCCCAGTGTTAAATGCAGAGGAGAGAGCAAATAGGTGGAAAGAATACATTGAAAGCGTTGGAAATGTAAAATGTGGTAGATGTTCGAAATTCTGAAAAAAGTAGGGGTAAGCTATAGGGAAACAAAGGTCATATATAATATCTACAACAGCCTAGAGGGAATAATAAGAGTGGACGACCAAGAACGGAGTGCTCGTATTAAAAAAGGTGTAAGACATGAATCTGGGGGCAATGACCTTGCCGCAGTGGATCCACCGGTTCCCGCGAGATCTTCGAACTTCAGCGCTGTCGGGTGTGGTCGGCACTTCGATGGGTGACCATCCAGGCCGCCACGCGCTGTTACCATTTTTTGGGGTGCACTCAGCCTCGTGATGCCAATTGAGGAGCTACTCGACTGAATAGTAGCGGCTTTGCTCAAGAATACCATCATAACGACCGGGAGAGCGGTGTGCTGAGCCCCACGCCCCTCCTATCTGCATCATCGACTGAGGATGACATGACTGTCGGATGGTTCCGGTAGGCCACTCGTAGCCTGAAGATGGAGTAAGAAAAGAATGTATCCTTTCGCCCCTACTGTTCAATACGTACATCGAGGAAGCAATGATGGAAATAAAAGAAAGGTTCAGGAGTGGAATTAAAATTCAAGGAGAAAGGATATCAATGACACGATTCGCTGATGACATTGCTATCCTGAGTGAAAGTGAAGAAGAATTACATGATCTACTAAAAGGAATGAACAATCTAATGAGCACAGTTTGTGGTTTGAGAGTAAATCGAAGAAAGACGAAGGTAATGAGGAGGAGTAGAAATGAGAACAGCGAGAAACTTATCATCAGGATTGATGGTCATGAAGTAGATGAAGTACAGGTATTCTGCTGCCTAGGCAGTGAAATGACCAATGATTGACGGAGCAAGGAGGACATCAAAAGCACTTGCCGGTGTGGCGGAGCGGTTCTAGGCGCTTTAGTCTGCAACCGCGCTGCTGCAATGGTCGTAGGTTCGAATCCTGCCTCAGCCATGGATGTGTGTGATGGCCTTAGGTTAGTTAGGTTTAAGTAGTTCTATGTCTAGGGATCTGATGACCTCAGATGTTAAGTCCCATAGTGCTCAGAGCCATTTGAACCATTTGAACATCAAAAGCAGACTAGCAATGGGAAGAAGGTTATTCCTAGTCAAGAGAAGTTTACTAATATCAAATGTCGGCCTTAATTAGAGAAAGAAATTTCTGAGAATGTGCGTCTGGAACACAGCATTGTATGTTAGTGAGACATGGACTGTGGAAAAACCGGAACAGAAGAGAATCGAAGCATTTGAGATGTATTGCTACAGGCGAATGTTGAAAATTAGGTTGACTGGTAAGGTAAGGAATGAGGAGGTTCTGCGCGGAATCGGAGAGGAATGGAACATGTGGAAAACACTGGTAAGGAGAAGGGACAGGATGATAGGGCATCTGTTAAGACGTGAGGGAATGAAATGCATGGTTCTAGATGGGGCTGCAGAGGGCAAACACTGTAGAGGAAGGCAGAGATTGGAATGCATCCAGCAAATGATTGAGGACGTAGATGACATGTACTACTCTGATATGAAGAGGTTAGCTCAGGAGAGGAATTCGTGGCGGGCCGCATCAATCCGGTCAGAAGTCTGACGACAGAAAAAAAAAAAACTGTAGATTTTCACCTGTCTCAGGTCTTGCTACTTATTATGATGCACCACGTAGATCAGCACTGATTGTAGTGTTCTCCACATTCTGATTCTGAGCCATCTCAGCCCAGTTCTCAAAAGCAAGAAAGTTTGAGGCCACCAGCGTGTCAGACTCATAAATCACGTGTAATTGTTTCCACACTCTTGCATGAAACGGGTGTCCGCATCGTAACGCAGTTTCGTTTTATTATCGCAGACATGGCCGTACGGCCCCAATATGCGGACACCGATCCCGGAAAACAGGCGCCACCGGTCTGACGTAAACACCACAGTCCCTTTCCATATGCAGGAAACACAAACCCATACCAAACTAATATTGATGATAAGCGTGAAGATAAATAATTTGGCACCATTGTACCAGTAAAATGTAAACAAGAAATTCTCTGCCGAAATATTTTAATACGTGTGAACACTATCTGGCATAAGCAAACAGATCTTAGGCTCCTTATTTACTATCATCTTTAGCAAAAATTCCAATTATATACAGTGTGCAGGCTCTTCTTGATAGGGTAAAACGACGCGTCTGCCGTGAATAAGAAGCAGTTGCAAGTATACTGACCGTTAAATATTTTAAGGTACTCGGTACATCCGATATAGAAACCAGCTGTTTGGATTCAAAATTAATGACAAAGTTCACCTGGTTCCTAAAGTTATTGCATTGTAACTGATGCATTCTGAGTCATGTAGAAAAACTGAAAAAGATTGTGTTTCACACTGAGTAGTAGTGGTCTTAAGTGCTAGATGAAACAATGCTCTTGTTTAGTAATTCACAGTTAAATACCTATAAATCGTATTCGATTCAGAGCTACACGACAGCGTACCAGTTCACCTGTCGCAAAAAATGTAGAAAAGTTACAATCGTTGTTAGACGCGGTTTATTAATAAAATGTCATACTTTAAACTTTTCTGATTTCTCGTGCGTTAAGCCTAGTAATGGAGAAATGTGTCAAATTCTTATGACCTGAACTACGGTTCTCGCTCTAGAATTGGTCTGTGAACACCCATTTGCCTCGTCCCATTTGGCTGAAGAAACATGATTTTGTCGACGTTTTGACACAGAATAACGCTGAAGCAGTGATTTCACATAAAAATGATTGTCGCTTAGAGAAACCAATAGCATGTGTATCGGAAACGTTAACAGTGGCACATATTTATTGTTAAAGTTGGGAAGATGTTTCGTCGCTTGCAGCATTCTGAAAATCGAGGCTTACTTATATGCAACGGACCAAGGGCGATGGTTGAGCAGTTGAGCGGAAAAGTACCCTTCGAAATGGTTAAACTTGTAGTTTACCAGTCTGGACGACCGGTATATGCAGGATGCTCCAAAATTCGACGACAAAACCTTAGGAATGGATTCCTTATCCAGCAAGAAGAAAAAAAAGTCGAGTAAACATGGGCTCTAAAATGCATACGTTAAGTGCTGTGAGTACCTCTTCGATTCTGTGACTAAAATCTCTTCTACTGCAAGCTCTTTGCTTTTAATATTTTGAGAGGAGACGGTGTGAGCGAAAACAAGAAAAAACGTCCAGTAAATATGGACTCTAAAAATTTCATACCTTAACAACTATGAGCACTTGTTGACCTACACTAGTATGAAACACATACATTGAGCAGCTGCTCATAGCTGTTAAGGTAGCCATTTTACTACCCATGTTTACTATACATATTTTCTTCTCCTTACATGAAGAACCCGCTCCTGAGCATTTGATGCCGAGTTTTCCAACAAGCTGCATATTTCTAGAGTGGCCAGGCAGCAGGCTTTCTTAATCAATTATGCCATCTGGTTGCGGACTTTAACTGCAGCACTCGAAAGACGACTATATAAGTGCTATGAAACGATGACCATAGGGAAATTTTTGTTTACAGCGAAAAAATTATCAACTTGTATAGCATTAGCAGATCACACTTAAGTTTCTGACAATGTTTATCTCTTCAGGAATTCAAATTGTATAATAAATATTTGATAGTTATTAAAGATATGTGGGGAAAAGAGTTCTATTAAATTGGTAACATATATCAAATACTGAATAACAGTTATGAGTAATAAATAACAGTTCTAATGGTAGAGAGCACAAGTTGAAAAATCTGCAGGTCAGTGAATATTTAGCAAATCGTATGTCCAGTACACATTCCAGTTACCACAAAAAATTAACACTTTACAGGACTAACATCTTTATGGAAAGATATTAATATTTCGGAGAGGAAGATATTACCTGAATCGGCTGGTGTGATACTTTGTGCGTTTAGTGCATGTGCCAGAATGTTGGAATCAACCACCGTGTTGGAATCAGAGATATAAATGGTTATGTTTGTATAAAATAGGTTTTGAATTATCCGGTTTGTGGACAGATTATTGTGGTTTGTGGACAGATTATTGTGTTGATTTATAACTTGACTCGTTTTACACCCTTGAAGTTTTTCTGTCATGATGAGATTTACGGAACACAGCGTATGAAATAAAATGTTTTGAGATGAAGTGCTATAAAAAAGATTCTGGTATGAACATGTAAGCGCTGACACACGTATTAGAACTCATAACATACATATTACAAGTGATTATCAGAAAATCAACACGAACGTTTCTACGACTGCAGCACACCACACCCAAAACATGCGATTCTGAATAAATACATTTGTAATTATGAATCAATTAATCATTGTAAAAAGGCATAGTGACAGATGTTAACTGAGTAATTTACACTTCAGACCACGATATTTGCAACAAATGAAAGCACACCTTTAAACAAAGTCATGACAAGTGAAAAAGGTCATAGAAAGACAGTAACGAATGCTACCAAGGGTATAAAAAGTAGTAGTTGGGTTGTAAATATGGCTACTATATTGAAAGTAAGGCATATTCCTTTTATAACACATAAACCGTTAAGTATTGATGAACACATTGGAATAAAAATATGTGCTGTATTTTGCTTCATTATGTTTCTCTTGTCGTAGAACAGGTGGCACATGTGAGACGGAGCGCGAGACGTGTGTATCGAGGCCCGGAAGCGGCGCCTGTGAGCCGTCCTGAGTCACTGTGTTGGGTAAGGATCGTCCGCCCGGTGTGCACCGCGGGTGGCCTGCCACCAGGCGCCGCTACGCACCAGGAGGCAACCCGCCGCGCCAAACTGTCTACTTGCGAAAGACACTTCGAGGCAGCGTGCTGCTACAAAAAGTTATGGTCTGAACCAAAAGCAACGTAGCTAACCGCAGTCTGAAACCAATAGCTGCTACATCAGAAAATAGTGTTGTGAAACTTGGGGGACAGAGCTGTGAAGCGAGTAGTGATCAATCATTATCTACGAGAGTGAGTCAAATGAAAACCTTAAATTTGTAATAACAAATCGAAATTTCACGCCGTTGCCCTGTAAGATGGTAAGCGTGCTGCAAACAGAGTGCAGAATGGCGTGTAGGTGGCACTATAGTGCAGATGCAGTATCAGTATAAAGACGGCCGCCCCACTTGCGACTTGCACCAGGGAAGAACAACGTTCTGTTATCCGGTTTTTGGGTAGTGCAGGTGTGAAACCTATCGAAATTCGTCGACGACTGAAAGTTCAGTACGGTGATGCATGTTTGTCACAGCAGCAAGTGTGCGGATGGAGTAGGAAGTTCGCAAATGGTGTGACTTCAGTGGAAGATGCTCCTCGTCCAGGTCAGGCACAACGAGTTGTGATTCCACAGAACATTGCAGCAGTTGAAGCCATAGTGAAGGAAAACCGTCGAGTGGTACAGAATGACATTGCAGCATGTTTACAGATTAGTCATGGGTCAGCACACCATACTGTGCCTGATGTGCTCCAGTTTCACGAAGTGTCTGCAAGATGGGTGCCACGGCAGCTGACAACTGAAATGAGAGAACGACGTGTTGATGCTTGTGAAGAACTTCTTCGGTGTTTTGAACGAGAAGACGATGGCTTCCTGGCAAGAATCCTTACTGGGGACGAAACCTGGGTTCACTTCCACCAAACGGAAACGAAGAGAGCGAGCACGGAATGGCGCCATTCCTCATCACCAAAACCAAAGAAGTTTCGAACAGAACCATCAGCAGGGAAGGTTATGCTGACTCTCTTTTGGGACGAAAAAGGTGTCATTTTGGAGCATTACATACCTAGAGGGACCACTTTCACCAGTGCATCATACATAGATCTGATAAAAATCATCTGCGGCCTGCAATCAAATCAAAGCGACTTGGATTATTGTCAGCAGGTGTCCTTTTGCAAAATGACAATGCAAGGCCCCAGATTGCCCGTGCAACACTAGCAACAATCACAGACCTGCATTTTGAGTGTCTTCTGTTGTGACGTAACAAGACTGTTACGCCACACTGAAGTAGCCGAAAGAAAGGCACGCGTACACACACGCCGACTGGCGTCAAGTCTGGAACAGGATAACTATTGAATGGTAGCAAGAAAAGTACGTAGCTGCTTTATACTTAACTTTAATGACTCCTTGTGATACATCTCTCTTGACTATACAAATGCGACTCGTAAGATACATGCACTGTTACAATTGGCGCCTTGCTAGGTCGTAGCCATGGACTTAGCAGAAGGCTATTCTAACTGTCTCTCGGCAAATGAGAGGAAGGCTTCGTCCGTATTGTCGCTAGCAATGTCGTCCGTACAACTGGGCGAGTGCTTGTTCGTATCACGAGACCTGCCTTGTGGTGGCGCTAGGTCTGCGATTACACAGTGGCGACACGCGGGTCCAACATGTACTAAATGGACCGCGGCCGATTTAATCTACCACCTAGCAAGTGTGGTGTCTGGCGGTGACACCACATCTTCCTCATCCGCCATACTCACCAGACCTTGCCCAAAGTGATTTCCATATATTTAGACCACTCAAAGACGCAGTGGGAGGAAAGAAGTTCCGTTCTGATTAAGAGGTACGTCACGCGGTGCATGAGTGGTTGCGCGGACTACGAAAAGAATTTTTTTCTAAAGGAGTTTATGCACTTTGTAAGCGCTGGAGGACTTGTATTGAGCATGGGGGAGATTATGTTGAAAAGTGATACAGCTTTGTACCACTTCTGCACAATAAATAATATTTAAAAAAGATTTAAGGTTTTCATTTGACTCACACTCGTACCCTCGCAAATTAGTTTTCTGTGACTACGATGTTATGAAGTATATATCTATGTATCGCATCTGGTCACGATGTATAACGATTGCATTATATGATACGAATTTGTCCTTGGCTTGTAAGTGCTTTCATCCAACACCATGTCTCAGAAGTCAATCGCTTATCTCATACTTTGCTTTTATGAACATGCCAGTAATATTTTGGAAGTGAAGTATATTTTCTTTTGCACAACATCACCTAAAACCTAGCATTAATATTAAATTTGACCTATAGAAATAAAGAAACGTGGACACATGTGAGTTAGAAAAGAGTAACTTCTCGAGATTTACAATAGAACTTTGAATCACTTTCAGGAATCGGTCTCAAGATGTTGTCTCCCATCACGGTTTTTATATACTGTGCTTGTTTGTGATATTAAAATGCAGTACATCTTGGTCCAGCCTTTTCCGAGTATGTCCGACGTCTGCACATTCTCTTCAGACTTATCTAGATGAGTGTAAAGGATATGAGCTTTCAAGGAACTCCTTCTTCCTACAAAGCAGAAGTGTTCTTTATCATAGTCCTGATAAGTTGCATATAGCCTTTGACCTGATGATTTCCCAAAAAGTTCTACACTACTCCAATAAAATGACTTTTTCGTTCTCTTCTTTTCCTGAGGACCCAAAAAAAAAAAACATCGTTGCCCCTGGTTTCTAATAATTTGGAGAATAAAGACAGGAAATCTTTGAAAGTTGCCGAATTCTTAACTACTACTTCATTAGGTCAGTGTAGTGGTGGTATCACCAACTTTGTCAGATCTACCAGTGGTTCTTATAGGACAGCCGGCCGCGGTGGTCTAGCGGTTCTAGGCGCGCCGTCCGGAACCGCGCAACTGCTACGGTCGCAGGTTCGAATCCTGCCTGGATGTGTGTGATGTCCTTAGGTTAGTTAGGTTTAAGTAGTTCTAAGTTCTAGGGGACTGATGGCCACAGATGTTAAGTCCCGTAGTGCTCAGAGCCATATGAACCATTTTCTTATAGGACATTTTTCTTCCCCTCAGAGAATTCATTCCTATTTGGACAGTACCTCCTCTTACAGCTGACCTCAATGTCTCTTCTGTTCCCAAGACAAGTAAACCATTTAAACTTAGCAAAATAACTTTGAAGATCAATGAAAAATCTTACCATTTTTAAGTCAACAATATCTGCACTCGTCATACTGTATGGATTCTATGATCAACTTGACGCTTGTGTAATCCTCTATGCAACGGAGTGACTGAAGTGTTGTGAAACTTGAACGCTTTCATCTAACACGTTGCAGTGATTCTAGCTTATCATATTACTTAACGATGCATTAAACATAGTTATCCTGAAATTGCTTTAAAAAGGCAAGGAACTGTACTTACATGATATGCCAAAAGTAAAACAAATACAGATCTTTACATGCTTAAGTCAATATTAGGGCTACCACTTTAATACACCAGAAGCAAGATCTAAGCAGTCGTTTTGCCCATTGGCAGAAGGTGAAGCACACAGGCCGAAACTAGAGGTGTAAGTAACGTTTCTACAGCAGCTGACAGTATACATAAAAATGTCCTTTACTAAAAATACTGTGTAACTGATGCAAGACTGATGTCACTTAATAACCACATTTAATACGAAACTTTAATCTGTCTCATTTTTAAAGAGATGTTCCACCTTGCCTGTAAGATTTGTGATTCCTACAAGATTCCCTATGAGGTGGACTGGGATAATGGGAAGAGAGCTTTGTTGTACTGTTCGTGTCGACGCTGAAGTTGCTTCGACCAGCGACCCCCTCATCCGACGCCGGCGGCAGTCGGCGCGCATCTGGCTGCTCCGGGCGTCGCGACGCGGGGCTCGGCGCCCGCCCCACCCCCACCTGTTGTGTAACGCGGCCGCGACGCAGCCGGCGCTGTGCGCAGGCGCCAGCCCAGGCGCCGCTCCATCCCTTCCCACGGGGCCCACCGTCTGTCGCCATGGCAACGGATGAAGTATTAAAAGGCAGCGCGCGGGCGCGCTCGGCTCCAGTTAGCCTGCCGCCTGTGTCCTGTGTGCTCTTCGGATTGCCTGAAGCAGCAGACCGAGCCAGCGCTACCTGCCAACTACCACTGTCAGCCCGCCGGCGTCAACTCAGCTGACTGACGGGTGCCCGGGAATTCGTCGTGAATTCGTCACACCACAAGCCGATCACCATCTCGTCCTCAGCGATTCATTTGTAAGTAGCAGCTTCAGGCAGTTTTTTCACAGAACGTTATTACTGTTTGTGCTACGTGATTAGTATAGCAGCGAATACACCTCTGTACTCAGTTCATTTAGTTAATGATGTTATGAGCTGTGACAAGTCTACAATTCGCTTCTTGATAGAACAATATAACTAACTGTTTAGTGTCTCAGCCACTGTACAAATTTTTCGTGACTCAGTAGTTTTCAGTAGTGCATGAAGTATCAGGGCTAATTGGTAACGAATCAGTGCGACGTTCAAATCTATTAAAATTGTTTTAATTGTTTTTTTTCCATACAGTCTCAGTACGTTTTAAATCAAAAGCAAAGCTTACTTTATTCATACGTCAAATTCCATTGTTTTCGTCAGGCGCTTACGATGTTGTTGCTAATAATGTAGAACATGTAAAATACTATACTCACTAAATGAAGGGTCGGTGTTTTCTTTAGATGGGCAGTGACATTGCTTTCTATGGGCACTTTCTCCTTGTTTTGCTAGTAATGTAAAACATGAATTTCGCCAACCATAGTGTGGGTGCCTTTACTGACGCCCAATAATTCCATTGCTGTCTTTGGGCACCACGTTTTACTAGTACATTAAATATACGAGGCTTGCAAACTTAAAGGAGGTTTCACAGCTGACTGTTTGCGTGTTTAAGCCTTTGTCTGCATCTTTATTCGTATGAACTAACCTTTGTCTGCTGAAATTGTTACAATGAGTACGTGATTCTAAATCGTCAATTCTCACAACTGTCTTGGCGCGTAAAGCGGTGTGTTATTTTATTTTTCCAAGGCCAGTTGGCCACGCTTGTTTTCCCGGCGCTAACCGGTTTCTGCGTTGTTCCTCCGCAGGTGCTGCGCCATCCCATTCATCAGCATGAAGACAGAAGAGAAGAACGCAGCTCCGCGCGTCAGAATCGCGGTGCTCGGCCAGGCCAACGTGGGCAAATCAGGTGGGTGTCTACACGAAACGACAACACACTTCCTTCTCTAACTGTACTGTTAACCACAACCATTTTTGCAAAGTTATATAAAAACCAGTAGTTGACTCTGAAATTGGTTACTGTACGATTTTTTTACAAATAATAAGTGGATTATTATTTCGAGCTAATGATTACATTACTTCTCAACACACTTCCTTCTTTAATTGTATTGTTAACCACAACCATTTTTACAAAGTTATAAAAAATCTGTAGTTGACCCTGAAAATGGTTACTGTAAGTTTATTTTACAAATAATAAGTGGATTAAAATTTCGAGCTAATGATTACACTACTTCTTGTTGTTGCAGCCCTGACGGTGCGGTACCTGACCAAGAGATACATCGGCGAGTACCGGTCTGATACAGGTGAGTGAGTAAAGAAATACTGTGCTTCCGAATTCCAAACTTGCAATAAATTAATCTGTTCTATCGAATACGTAAAAATTTCCACCAGTTCCATTATGAATTAATTACCTTCATTCGTTAGTTATAGCTACAGTAGTTTCCATAAAAGTGTTTTACTTCTAATATTTTTGAAACTGAAAGGTGTATTACTGTTTGCTAAGTTTTACGCCACTTAAGGCACGGCGCTGAATCGCAACAAGAAATAATTATATTGTTTTATTCAGAAAGAATCAAATATTTACCTTCTTAAGGCTATGATTAAGTTCTTTGATTACCTTCACAAGACTTAGCGTGTGTTACAGTCAATCATGAAATGTAGAAGTACATACGGTTTTATTAATATGTATGCATTTGAAATTAAGCCCACTATCTTTACCAATTTTCAGAGTATAATTGTATTTAACGTTATCAGACGGAAGCTAACAGCTTCGTAGAATACCTATTCCACCTTACATATACTTTAGTCTAAACTTGTTACAACAACGTTTTTCTCTCCTTGTTACAGATTTGTTGTATCGCCAGACAGTTACGGTGAACAACGCACCAATTGATGTCGAGATCGTCGACATATCTGGTGAAACGGTGAGTTGCGACACTCAATTATACTTTGTAATCAGCAGTAATGAGTCATTCAACATGAACATTTTTACTTTAAAGCGAAATGAAAAGTTTTTATGTCTTGATCGTATTGTAGAGTTGTACGATCAATGGTTTCGCGGAGTTTACTGATTCGTTTGCCTGTCCTTGTTGCAGACCGACAGCCCGCTGCCCGTGGAACAGGTGGAGTGGTCGGACGCGTGTGTGCTCGTCTACTCCATCACGGACCGGCAGTCTTTCGAGTACGCCCACACGGCTCTGCAGCGGCTTCTCAAGACCGGCCGACCCACCACTCTGCTGGCCAACAAGGCAGACCTCGAGCACCTCAGGCAGGTCAGTCCTCCAGTCTACTGCACTCTACCCTCCAGGTCGGTGTCTAGCTTAGGCCTAAGCTAGACACCGAACTGTAGGCACTGTTCTCCTCTGACAGTATAGTGTTTCCTTTTCTGTAGCAGGAGATTACTTGAAATAATAATAACTATAACCAACATAAAGAACAACCTTTACAATTAAATTATGAAGGACAGTAATATTCAGTAAAATAGTGGTAACAGGACTTCCATTTATGTAGTGAAGAACAATAAGAAAGATGAGATACTTGTGCTTACCATGTTACTGGTGAAAGTCAGCACTTATTCTTGTGAAATGATCGCATGGAACCTTGAACGGCTAGACCATTTTAACCTCAATAATTTTCACTCTCCGTGGATACAATTTTACCTGAAAACTTGAATTTCTCCCGCCATATCGAAAATTCAGATAACTTATGCGAAGGCAACCAGCTAGCGTCTTTGACAACAGCCGATATTTCGACAGGTGAACAATGTACATTGTCGAGGGACAAGTGAGACTAGAAGTCTTTATGTGTGACCATGCCCAACAATCTCTCGTTTAAATGGTGGCGCATTCATTTGTCGAAACAGCGACTGTTGTTGAGGATGTTACCCGTCGGCAATTGGCTTAAGAGTGCCTTAAAACACCCCTTTGTGGCAGGACTTTCACGTAAATGGTGACTCCTCTGATATTATGAAGCATCTTCAGCCCAAGAAGTACACAGAAGCTGCTCAGAATTACTTGTCACTTGAAATATCTGTAGTTGTTGAAGATTCTATGCAAGGATTTCACTGTAACAATTTTTATTGTTAGTAGATGCTATGTACAGTGCGTTAATTACGTTCACAATTAGAAGATGACTGTAATCGATATAACAGCTGAGTATGATCCTTCAAGTCGGGGGGGGGAGGGGGGGGGGGAGACTTCTAAATCAAAGATAATGTTAAAGGGCTCGTAACATACATATAGACACCCTCATATATCCGGAAGAATCCTGCAGGTTCGCTTGATGGAAATGTCTTCAGACGAATGACAGTTTCTGGTGATAGATGTATTACACCCACACTGTCATAAGCAGCCCCGTATCTCAACAGTCCAGAAAATGTTGCCACCGTCCAGATGATTTACGCATCGCTCAAGGACTGTTATGTTAGCCCGCTTGCGGTGTTTGGGTTTCCGGCAGGTTCGGCTGTACCTGGACTCGCCCGACCTTCGGGGCTCTATGAATGTGCGGCCCCGGCATCTGAACCCCCTCCCCATCTCCCTCCCTCCCTCCCTCTCTTCCACTGAGTCTCCTCCCCACCACAAGACTTCTGTGGCGAAGGCGCTCGGCCAGTCGTTATTTTTGGCCCCCGTGCGCTGGCTGGTCGGCCCTCGTCAGTGCCTCGCGCATTCCGTCGCCGCCAGACTCTTGTCTTAACGGCAGCTTTTACTCCAGTCACATAGCAGTTCGGTACTCTCGTGAGTTTAAGCCAGATTTCAGAGGGCTACATTATCAGTTATCGCTAGTAAATACGTCGCAATACACTGACAGAAAGGACTGCTTTCCGGACTGCACTGCATGACATTCCTTGAACTTTAATAGCTTCTTACCGAAAATACCGGTTTATTGTGCGTAGTTGTGCATAGTGCGGAATTAAAGAGAAGCCCTGACGTAACTGGAATGGGATGTTTAATAGTGCGCCATGAGCTCTAATAAAACATCTCGATATTGCAAGGCTGCTCAGGTAACAGAAGGAAGAAAATAAATTTAATTCGCTAAATTATCGGCCCATGTCGATAACCAACACGAAATCGACGAATACAGTTCACTTGAAGCACAAATGACTCTCTGTTCACACAGGAAAATGAGCAGTGTAGAGAGCGAATTTTAAACTGGTTCAACATTTTTGGATATCCAAGAGCGTTTGACACTATTCGTCACAGGCGATTTGTAATCGAACTGCAACCCTATGGATGATAGTCTCAGCTGTGTGGATAGGTCCGTGATTTTGTACCAGGAAGGTCACAGTTAGGAGTTATTGGCGGAACTGAAGTCATACCTGAGGTTCCCCTTGGAAGCGTTAGAGATCCTCGGCTGTACAATTCCCGTTCCTTACCGTCCAGTAAGGTCATCAGAAAAGCAAAACAAAATACAAAGTGATTTCGATCAACTCGAATTGGAACCATCTCACGGGAAATGTTCTGGAGAAGGGGAACCGAAGCGTACATTTTATTGGCAGAATACTTATAAGGTGAAACAGGCCTACTATAGAGACTACCGACACACCATACTGGATGAACTTCTCTGACCTCTTCCGCTATATTGCTTCGTGATATGGGTGTCCTTGCAGATAGGACTGACGGAGTACATCTAATAAGTACAAAGAATGCTAGATCATTTTGTATTGTCGCGAAGTAGCGAACAGAGGGTCACGAATAAGATGAGATAGTGTAAGTGGTAACCTCTAAAACAAAGGCGTTTTCTTTGAGGCGAGATATTTTCACGAAACGTCAATGACTATGAAGTATTAAAAGCTACAGCAATCAGATTCAATGATGTTTTTTGCATCTAGGTTTCGTATCTAGGTTTCGTCACTGTGTGACCATCTTCAGTGCAGAAGATGTAACTTAAAACATTGTAGACACTTGTATATGCACATAGTCCCTACTGAACTGTTCATGTCAGAGGTTGAATTCATCCACGCATGCGCTCAATCTCTGACATGGATACTCCATTTGGGACTATGTTCATGTACAAGTGATTTTTTTGTTTTAACCTACATTTACTGCACTGAAGATGGTCACAAAGTGACCGAAATCTAGATATGCAGCAAATACCATTGTAACTGATTGCTGAACCCTTTACTGTTTGTTATTAATACAGTCGCTGGGCACATAAGGCTCCCTAAGGAATCAAACCTGATTCAATACTATTTTTTTTCTTTGAATGGCGAAATATCTTCTTGAGTCCCACGTACATAGTGAGAAAAACCATCATAATAAAATTAGAAAAAATCAGAACTCAAACGAAAAGACTTGGGTATTTATTATTCCCTCGTAAGATTGCACCAAAGGTAGTGCAACAGTAGAAAAATAAAAAACTGTTGAGGCTTTCGTGGCCTATTGTTAACGTGTTGCCTCCTGGCTGTCGTCTCGGGATTTTGAATCGATATTTGTTAATTGATTTTTCCTACGTTTTGCCACAACGGGTGGCTAGCAGTGTCAAAGATTCACCTCCCAGTATGCCACTGGCAATGGAGGGTGAATATTTGAAAATGCTAGCTACTTTCACTGGAAAAACGGCTGTAAACGAACTAAACAAATGTCGGCCAAGGCTCCCTAGACGAAGTGCAACATGTATATACTATAGAAAAATAACGAAATTGGAAATTTCGCTTTTATTTACCTGACCATTAGTTTCGGGATAGAATCCATCTTCAGATCATCCACACAGTCAAAATGGTATTTCGCAAAATATAAGAACTATATACATATATATTCATACAACAAAACTGGAAATGGACGCTTAAAGAGGATACTCTTCATTTGCACTTGGTTATACGTGTATGTTTGTTATCCTGACATGGTTCTCATATTTTGGGAAGTACTATTTCGATTATCTACATGATTTCAAAATGGTTCCAGAAAAAAAGCTAGTCATAAAGTAAATAAAAGTGAAATTTTCAACTTTGGCTATTTTTCTTTGTACTGATAACACAAAATGTTGACCTGTAATTAATCCGTCATGCTGGAAGTTCGTTTGTATAAAGATAGTCTGGAAGTGTTTGTATGGACATTATACTGGATATTTAAGTGAGAATTGAGAGTAATCATCTAGGTGTGCATCAGACACGAATATCCTCAGATAGTCATCGAGCAGGTGGCAAGATAATGAGATTTCAAGCTCTGTAGAACAGTCCACATGGAATTAATGAGGTTGAAACGTGTAAGATGTTGCCTCCAGAGTAATGAATACCTGACCATACTGCGTTAGACGTGTGAAAATGCTCTAATTAATCGAAAAATGTTCAGCCTGAGGATGCTCATTTGTACATTCTTGACTCTTTAGTACTTTTTAATGTTCAGTAACTGTAGTTGTTTATATGGAAATAACTAGCAACCAGCTGCATGAAAGAAATTTAACTTCTTAACCTTGCCCTTTCGGTCAATTAGTGCCCTTCTTCAGAAGGTTATACCTATCGCATTATTTACGAGTGTCAACAACAAGATGCCCACAGTACAGTGCCGTGCCCATGTGGTTCATGCTGTATGCATGTGATTGTTGACACTAGCAAATAATGTATCATTTCCTGAGGAAGGGTACTAAGTCCGAAACTGGTTAAGAAATTAGATTTCTATTACGCAACTAGTTGCTGATTATTTAGATGTACATTTTCGACCATACGGTTGGTTCAATGTCCTGTAACCCAAAATTATGTGGTTGTGTTGCAGGTGGAGGAGTCTGAAGGGCGCAAGGCCGCCTCCGAGGGCAGCTGCGCCTTCTACGAGGTGTCCGCCGTGGACAACACGGCCGGCCTCTACCAGGCGTTCGACTCTCTGCTGGCCGAGTGCCGCGCAGCGCAGCAGCACCAGCCCAAGGCGCGCAAGTTCTCCGTCTCCAAGATGCTGGGCACGCTGATCGGCTCCGCGGCGGGCAAACAGCACCCGCCCCCCGCTGCCCGTGGGCGGCGGCACCGTCGTCGAGTTCCACAAGTCGGACCTGCACCGCACGCGCGTCCTCAGCCGGCGGCCCAACTTCGCGGCCACCGCCTCGCTGTGACTCTCCCGGGGGACGGCCGCCGGCGGCGGCCACTCTTGAACCTCTTCCGGCTGTCCGGTCGGCCGAGCGGTCGACTTCGGCCTGCCAGTAGCTGCGCGGCGCTGCCTGCGGGCAGGGTCAGCCCTCGCGATGCCCCCTGCGCCAACCGTGCGGATTCCGATGCGCGGGCCAGCCCTGCCTAGCGTTTTGGTTCTCCCTCACTCCGCCTTGGTTTTTTTACGGTCTGAGAGGGTAAGGAGAATGTAGGAGTAGCGTTCCCTAGGCGTACAGTGGGAAGAAGAGCAAGAGGATAACGGGAAATACCAACTTCACCCTCTTACGGGCTGTTCCCAGAAGCCTCTCCCACACGTACCCTACTGCTCGTATGACGTTCTGACGAAGGCCTCATATGTCAATTTTGTCGAATGTTTTACATTCGTTGCCGTCACTTCCAAATGAAAACAAGTGGCACTTCTTTTTTTCTCTTGTAGTATTTACATTCCATGATATACTCAACAGTCTTTGGATACAAAACAGGTGTCTTATTTATCCTTTGTTTTGTACAGTATGGAAACATCAGATACTGCGACACTTGATAGATATCGGGTCTAATTTCAAATCGACCGCTGTCTATGCCTAATTTTATCAGTTACTTCTCAACAATAATGAATAACAAATACGGCCTAAGAGTCTGAATGGTTGTGATCACTGTATATTTGTGCCAAATATTTGAGTATTAGTCCTATTAAGTCCACCTTTTGTTATAAGTTGTTTCCTGCCTCCTCTTGATATTGTAACTGACTAATGAAACTTGTAACACATCCCTAAAATATAGATTGCATACTTGAAAATCCCATTACCTTGGAGAAAATGAACTCTCATATGATATTTGAAGCAGATAGTAGAAATGGACTTCACAATATTCGGGACAGGACTGACATAATATCCCTAGAAATACATTCCGTAAGTCAGTAGGAAACAATTTGTATGTATTTGTATATATTAATAATAAGGAGAAAAATTCTCTGTAATGAAATGTCATTTTAGACTGTGTTTAATTAGCAGTCAGTAACAAACCTCTGATAATGCTTTATGAACTGAATACTGTTGTTATTTTGGAATGAAATTAGGTATTGATTCTCATGCATTGATGTTAAGAACGATTTGTTTCGAGAGAAAAATTTCCGGAAGCTCTTTTAAAATCTATGATGTTGGTGTATCTACAGCTAACAATAAGTTATGATAAACAATTACTACTATGATTTAAGTAGCTCTTTTACCTCTCAAGCAAGTCGTTCTTTGTAATAAACTCACTTGGTGGTAACAGAAAGTCAGTGTAAGTTAATATCAAATTGAAAGTGATATTGAAGTATATACACAAAATTATCTATAAGATGGCTGTGATTTTTCTAAGTGTGTTGTATTTTCTATAAATTGACTTTTTATGAAAATAAAAATAATTAACAAGATGTTGTGCCTATCACCATTTCTATTAATATTTACCCCTAATCCCTTGTGCCATTCAGATATTTTCTTGTATGTCGATCTCTCTCGTTCCTTTTTGCGAATCCTGTTCAGATGAAGAATCGTAGGAAACGGTTAATACGACCACTGCAAAGTGTAAATGAGGCACTTCAGAAACAGTGAAGTTCATATTACATTCACCTCTCTCTTTCCTTTTTGCGAAATCTGTTCAGATGAAGAATCGTAGGATACGGTTAATACGACCACTGCAAAGTGTAAATGAGGCACTTCAGAAACAGTGAAGGTCATATGACATTCACTCGCCTGAATTTTAATCACATAACGAAAAATTTGTTCCTACAGCGATTCATATTTCAACTTATGTTTCTGGTTTACGACATGTAAAACACACACCATCGTGTTCAGGAATGGAATAAGCACCAAAACAATTATATCACTGAAAAATTTTTGTCGTCCTGCAACTTCTTTTGCAAAGGCATATTTAGGTCACTAATGAAAATGCCATGTAGTTGATGACAAACGATCTCTGTAAGCTGATAAGCAGCAGACTTCTTCTAAACTAATGACCCAGTAAGAAATGAGATGAATATGAGAAACATACATGTTAATACGGAAATGCTTTCATAGAAATGTAAAATCAACCAAAAATATTTTTCCTCGTTTCAGTAACTGGCGTTTTGTAATGGAATAAGAACAATTTGAATGAGAATGCAATTTACGTTAACCACAAGTAATTATGAAGAGAAAAAATACTTTCTTTCTGTTGGTTGTATCATTAAATTAATGAATACCATGTAAACAACCAGTTATGACACACGTCCTTCGTTTAATTGTACAATCAGTGTCAGTACCCACATGGTATTACGCTACAAAAGCAAACTAATCGGGTGAGAGAAGAAAGGAAAGGCCAAGAACGTTACATTAGTCGGAAACACTTTGGATGTAAGCGTGGATGTGAGCAAGAAAATTACAAAACAATACAAACCACAATGTTAGCACATTTGTAGTGAGAATCGAGTACTACACAGGCCACGTCATTAGTGAATAAATAACATTAGGCGCAATGCTCTGTAAAAGAACAGGTTGGTGCTGTGGTGGGACACTGGAAACGTATTCGGGGGGCGATGGATCGAATTCCCAATTAACTTCCCTGATTTGGAAATACACGGTTACTCTGATCAGGGAGGGTGGGTGTGGCCGATTCCTTTTCCATCTCTCCGCAATACAAGCTTGTGCTCCGTCCCTAATGACCATGTTTCAAATGGCTCTAAGCACAATGGGACTTAACCTATGAGATCATCAGTCCCCTAGACTTAGAACTACTTAAGCCTAACTAACCTATGGACATCACACACATTGATGCCCGAGGCAGGATTCGGACCTGCAACCGTATCAGCAGTGCGGTTCCGTATAGAACCGCTCTACCACAGCGGCTAGTTAATGACCATGTCTTCGATGGAAAATGGTTCAAATGGCTCTGAGCACTATGGGACTCAACGTCTGAGGTCATTAGTCCCCTAGAACTTAGAACTAGTTAAACCTAACTAATCTAAGGACATCACACACATCCATGCCCGAGGCAGGATTCGAACCTGCGACCGCAGCGGTCTCGCGGTTCCAGACTGCAGCGCCTAGAACCGCACGGCCACTTCGGCCGGCTGGAACATTAAACATTAACTTTCCTATCATCACATTCCATGTGGCATTACACAATTTATATCCTTTCATACACGCGTGCAGGGTGGCCAGGAACGGTCTGACTAAATTCTACATTTACATCTACATGTATATTCTACAGCCGGGAGAAGTGACCGCGCGGTTAGAGGGGCCACGTGACGGATTGCGTGGCCCCTCCCGCCGGAGGTTCGAGTCCTCCCTCGAGCATGTGTGTGTGTGTGTGTGTGTGTGTGTGTGTGTGTGTGTGTGTGTTGTTCTTAGCAGAAGTTCGTTTAAGTAAGATTACGTAGTGTGTAAGTCTAGGAACCGATGACATCAGCAGTTTGGATACATAGGAATTCACACACATTTGAACATTTGATACTCTGCAGATCACATTTATGTGCCCGGAAGAGGGTTCATCGACCTACCTTCACAATTCTCTATTATTCCAATCTCGTATAGCGCACGCAAAGAACGAACACCTACATCTTTCCGATTGCCCTTATTTTATCATGGTGATCGTTTCTCCCTATGTAGGTCGGTGTCAACAAAAAATTCACCCATTCGGAGGAGAATGTTGGTGATTGGAATTTCGTGGGAAGATTCCGACGCAACGAAAAACGCCATTGTTTTAATAATGTCCTCCCCAAATCCTCTAACATTTCAGTGACACTCTCTCCCATATTTCGCGATAACACAAAACTTGCTGCCTTTCCTTGAACTTTTTCGATGTACTCCGTCAATCCTATCTCGTAAGGATCCCACACCACGCAGCAGTATTCTAAAAGAGGACGGACAAGCATAGTGTAGGTAGTGTCCTTACAAGGGAACCTCCCCATCGCACCTCCCTCAGATTTAGTTAAAAGTTGGCACAGTGGACAGGCCTTGAAAAATTGAACACACCTCAATTGAGAAAACAGGAAGAAGTTGTCTAGAAGTATGAAAAAGATAAGCAAAATATACAAACTGAGTAGTCCATGCGCAAGATAGGCAACATCATGGACAGCGTAAGCGCAGGACCGCCGTGGTGCCGTGGTAGCGTGAGCAGCTGTAAAAGGAGAGGTCCTTGGTTCAAGTCTTCCCTCGCGTGAAAAGTTTACTTTCTTTATTGTCGCAAAGTTATGATCTGTCCGTTCGTTCACTGACGTCTCTGTTCACTATAATAAGTTTAGTGTCTGTGTTTTGCGACCGCACCGCAAAACCGTGCGATTAGTAGACGAAAGGACGTGCCTCTCCAATGGTAACCGAAAACATTTGATCGCAAAGTCATAGGTCAACCGATTCCTCCACAGGGAAACACGTCTGATATATTCTATACGACACTGGTGACGGCATGTGCGTCACATGACAGGAATATGTTGTCGACCCACCTAACTTGTACACTTGGCGAATGGGTAAAAAGATTCTTCTACCTTGCCCTATGTAGGTTTTCTTGTGGATGTGATAATCACTCCCAAAAAAGTGATGAAAACGTAAGAGTTTGTCACAAATGGTTCAAATGGCTCTGAGCACTATGCGACTTAACTTCTGAGGTCATCAGTCGCCTAGAACTTAGAACTAATTAAACCTAACTAACCTAAGGACATCACACACATCCATGCCCGAGGCAGGATTCGAACCTGCGACCGTAGCGGTCGCCCGGCTCCAGACTGGAGCGCCCAGAACCGCATAGTTTGTCACATAAACTGCAACAAATGAATGCAACAGTTTCATAGTCGCACAGTTTTCCCTGTGATCCGTCAAAACATATGCTTTAACGTTTTCAAATTTTTCCGTGTGTAGACCGTCAAATCCTGCATATGTCCAAGCAAATCTGAACATGTCCTGTGTCCTGGAATTTTGGAGAGCTAAGTTGATTATATAAAAAAATAAACTTTTCACTCGAGGGAAGACTTGAACCAAGGACCTCTCGCTCCGCGGCTGCTCACGCTAACCACAGGACCACAACGCTCCTGCGCTCAGACTATCCTTTATGTTGCCTATTTTGCCCATGGACTAATCAGTTTGTATATTTTGCTTATTTTTTTTCATAGTTCCACACAACTTCTTCCTGTTTTCTCGATTGATCTGTGTTCATTTTTTTAAGGCCTATCCACTGTGACAACTTATAACTAAATCTGAGGGGGGTGCGATGGGGAGGTTCTCTTGTTAGTAGATCTGTTACATTTTCTAAGTGTCCTGCCAATAAAACGCAGTCTTTGCTTAGCCTTCTCCACAACATTTCCTGTGTGTTCCTTCCTATTTAAGTTGTCCCTAATTGTAATTCCTAAGTATTCACTTGAATTTGCGGCCTTTAGATTTGACTGAGTTATCGTGTAACCGAAGTTTAATGGATTCCTTTTAGCACTCATGTGGATTACCTCATACTTTTCGTTATTTAGGGTCAACTGCCAATTATCACATCATTCAGATATCTTTTCTAAATCGTTTTGCAATTTGTTTTAACCTTCTAATGACTTTATTAGTCGATAAACGGCAGCTGGCCGCTGTGGCCGAGCGGTTCTACGCGCTTCAGTCTGGAACCGCGCTGCTGCTACGGTCACAGGTTCGAATCCTGCTTCTTGCATGGATGTGTGTGATGTCCTTATATTAGTTAGATTTAAGTAGTTCTAACTCTTGGGGACTGATGACCTCAGATGTTAAGTCCCATAGTACTTAGAGTTATTTTTGATAAACGGCATGGTCACCTGCAAACAACCTAATACTGCTGCTCAGATTGTCTCCCAAATCGCTTATATAGATAAGGAGCAACAAAGAGCTTATAACACTACTTTGGGAAACGCCAGAAATCACTTCTGTTTTCTCGATGGCTTTCCGTCAGCTATTACGAATTGTGACCTCTCTGACAGGAAATCACGAATCCAGTCACATACTGAGACGATATTCCAAAGCACGCAATTTCACTACAAGCGGCTTGTGTGGTACTGTATGAAAAGCATTCCGGAAATCCAGAAATACGGAATCAATATGAAATCCCTTGTCAATAGCACTCAACACTTCATGCGAGTAAACTATGTTTCCTAAATCCTTGCCGACTGTGTGTCAATAGACCGTTTCCTTCGAGGTAATTCATAATGTTTGAACACATTATATGTACCAAAATCGTGCTGTATATCGAAGTTAATAATAATGGCCTGTAATTTAGTGGACTGCTTCTACTACCTTTCTTGAATATTGGTGTGACCTGTGCAACTTTCCAGTCTTTGGGTACTGATATTTCGTCTATCGAACGGTTGTATATGATTGTTAAGTATGGATCTATTGTATCAGCATACTCTGAAAGGAAACTTATTGGTATTCAGTCTGAACCAGAAGATTTACTTTTATTAAGTGATTTAAGTTTCTTCCCTACTCCGAGGATATTTACTTCTACGTAACTCATGTTGGCAGCTGTTCTTGATTCGAATTCTGGAATATTTACTTCGTCTTCTTTTATGAAGGCATTTTGGAAGACTATATTTAATAACTGCTCTGTTCTTTCGGACATGTCCGAAAGAACAGATCCCATCTTCATATGTTGTTGTTGTTGTTGTGGTCTTCAGTCCTGAGACTGGTTTGATGCAGCTCTCCATGCTACTCTATCCTGTGCAAGCTTTTTCATCTCCCAGTACCTACTGCAACCTACATCCTTCTGAATCTGCTTAGTGTATTCATCTCTTGGTCTCCCTCTACGATTTTTACCCTCCACGCTGCCCTCCAATACCAAATTGGTGATCCCTTGATGCCTCAGAACATGTCCTACCAACCGATCTCTTCTTCTGGTCAAGTTGTGCCACAAACTTCTCTTCTCCCCAATCCTATTCAATACTTCCTCATTAGTTATGTGATCTACCCATCTAATCTTCGCATTCTTCTGTAGCACCACATTTCGAAAGCTTCTATTCTCTTCTTGTCCAAACTATTTATCGTCCATGTTTCACTTCCATACATGGCTACACTCCATACGAATACTTTCAGAAATGACTTCCTGACACTTAAATCAATACTGGATGTTAACAAATTTCTCTTCTTCAGAAACGCTTTCCTTGCCATTGCCAGCCTACATTTTATATCCTCTCTACTTCGACCATCATCAGTTATTTTGCTCCCCAAATAGCAAAACTCCTTTACTACTTTAAGTGCCTCATTTCCTAATCTAATTCCCTCAGCATCACCCGACTTAATTAGACTACATTCCATTATCCTTGTTTTGCTTTTGTTGATGTTCATCTTATATCCTCCTTTCAAGACACTGTCCATTCCATTCAACTGCTCTTCCAAGTCCTTGGCTGTCTCTGACAGAATTACAATGTCATCGGCGAACCTCAAAGTTTTTATTTCTTCTCCATGAATTTTAATACCTACTCCGAATTTTTCATTTGTTTCCTTTACTGCTTGCTCAATATACAGATTGAACAACATCGGGGAGAGGCTACAGCCCTGTCTTACTCCCTTCCCAACCACTGCTTCCCTTTCATGTCCCTCGACTCTTATAACTGCCATCTGGTTTCTGTACAAATTGTAAATAGCCTTTCGCTCCCTGTATTTTACCCCTGCCACCTTTAGAATTTGAAAGAGAGTATTCCAGTCAACATTGTCAAAAGCTTTCTCTAAGTCTACAAATGCTAGAAACGTAGGTTTGCCTTTCCTTAATCTTTCTTCTAAGATAAGTCGTAAGGTCAGTATTGCCTCACGTGTTCCAGTGTTTCTACGGAATCCAAACTGATCTTCCCCGAGGTTGGCTTCTACTAGTTTTTCCATTCGTCTGTAAAGAATTCGTGTTAATATTTTGCAGCTGTGACTTATTAAGCTGATAGTTCGGTAATTTTCACATCTGTCAACACCTGCTTTCTTTGGGATTGGAATTATTATATTCTTCTTGAAGTCTGAGGGTATTTCGCCTGTTTCATACATCTTGCTCACCAGATGGTAGAGTTTTGTCAGGACTGGCTCTCCCACGGCCGTCAGTAGTTCCAATGGAATATTGTCTACTCCGGGGGCCTTGTTTCGACTCAGGTCTTTCAGTGCTCTGTCAAACTCTTCACGCAGTATCATATCTCCCATTTCATCTTCATCTACATCCTCTTCCATTTCCATAACATTGCCCTCAAGTACATCGCCCTTGTATAGACCCTCTATATACTCCTTCCACCTTTCTGCTTTCCCTTCTTTGCTTAGAACTGGGTTTCCATCTGTGCTCTTTATATTCATACAAGTCGTTCTCTTATCTCCAAAGGTCTCTTTAATTTTCCTGTAGGCGGTATCTATCTTACCCCTAGTGAGATAGGCCTCTACATCCTTACATTTGTCCTCTAGCCATCCCTGCTTAGCCATTTTGCACTTCCTGTCGATCTCATTTTTGAGACGTTTGTATTCCTTTTTGCCTGTTTCACTTACTGCATTTTTATATTTTCTCCTTTCATCAATTAAATTCAATATTTCTTCTGTTACCCAAGGATTTCTACTAGCCCTCGTCTTTTTACCTACTTGATCCTCTGCTGCCTTCACTACTTCATCCCTCAAAGCTACCCATTCTTCTTCTACTGTATTTATTTCCCCCATTCCTGTCAATTGCTCCCTTACGCTCTCCCTGAATCTCTGTACAACCTCCTGTTCTTTTAGTTTATTCAGGTCCCATCTCCTTAAATTCCCACCTTTTTGCAGTTTCTTCAGTTTTAATCTACAGGTCATAACCAATAGATTGTGGTCAGAGTCCACATCTGCCCCTGGAAATGTCTTACAATTTAAAACCTGGTTCCTAAATCTCTGTCTTACCATTATATAATCTATCTGATACCTTTTAGTATCTCCAGGGTTCTTCCATGTATACAACCTTCTTTCATGATTCTTAAACCAAGTGTTAGTTATGATTATGTTGTGCTCTGTGCAAAATTCTACCAGGCGGCTTCCTCTTTCATTTCTGTCCCCCAATCCATATTCACCTACTATGTTTCCTTCTCTCCCTTTTCCTACACTCGAATTCCAGTCACCCATGACTATTAAATTTTCGTCTCCCTTCACAATCTGAATAATTTCTTTTATTTCATCATACATTTCTTCAATTTCTTCGTCATCTGCAGAGCTAGTTGGCATATAAACTTGTACTACTGTAGTAGGTGTGGGCTTCGTATCTATCTTGGCCACAATAATGCGTTCACTACGCTGTTTGTAGTAGCTTACCCGCATTCCTATTTTCCTATTCATTATTAAACCTACTCCTGCATTACCCCTATTTGATTTTGTGTTTATAACCCTGTAGTCACCTGAAGTTTTGTTCCTCCTGCCACCGAACTTCACTAATTCCCACTATATCTAACTTCAACCTATCCATTTCCCTTTTTAAATTCTCTAACCTACCTGCCCGATTAAGGGATCTGACATTCCACGCTCCGATCCGTAGAACGCCAGTTTTCTTGCTCCTGATAACGACATCCTCTTGAGTAGTCCCCGCCCGGAGATCCGAATGGGGGACTATTTTACCTCCGGAATATTTTACCCAAGAGGACGCCATCATCATGTAATCATACAGTAAAGCTGCATGCTCTCGGGAAAAATTACGGCTGTAGTTTCCCCTTGCTTTCAGCCGTTCGCAGTACCAGCACAGCAAGGCCGTTTTGGTTATTGTTACAAGGCCAAATCAGTCAATCATCCAGACTGTCGCCCTTGCAACTACTGAAAAGGCTGCTGCCCCTCTTCAGGAACCACACGTTTGTCTGGCCTCTCAACAGATACCCCTCCGTTGTGGTTGCACCTACGGTACGGCTATCTGTATCGCTGAGGCACGCAAGCCTCCCCACCAACGGCAAGGTCCATGGTTCATGGGGGGGCATCTTCATATAGACAACCTAAAGTATTGTGCCGGTCATTAAATTTGTAACACCAAGCATGCGACGTGCAACAGGCGTCAAACTGATATGATGTGCACTACCGGCTTTGACACGAATCATTAGCATCTTTTCCAACTGCACATAGTAAGCTAGAGTCGTGCCATTCAAATTTTGTATACGAGGAAAGTTTATGGGGCAGGTTTCTGATTCACAAATCGCATTTCAGTGTTTGCTGTTTGTCAGGAGATCGTATTATGCCTTATGTGAGAGCCAAAACGGCTACCAG
This sequence comes from Schistocerca americana, assembly GCF_021461395.2. Lineage (NCBI taxonomy): Eukaryota > Metazoa > Arthropoda > Insecta > Orthoptera > Acrididae > Schistocerca > Schistocerca americana. The sequence continues at coordinate 101,303,926 of NC_060120.1, read as the reverse complement.
TCTGTGTCGGAATTCAACACCGGCAGTATCGTGGCCTATCAAACTAGCGGTACATCGTTTCACAATATCGCTGTTCGCATTTTTCGGGACACCATGACTGTCATGCAAGTATGCAATCGATCGGTTCTGGAAGCCCACACACAACGCCACGAACATCGCAGCGGCCCCATGTGACTAGCGCTTGAGAGGACACACATATTGCTGACTTTTTCGTGCAAATGCGTACGGACACATGACACACATGGGGCAAGGAAATGATTTTATTTGCAGTAATACAAGTGACCACCACTGACAGTGGAGCACTACGGACTGGTATTTGGAGAATCCTTCATCTCAAAATTTTTGAAAGAGGGCATCAGTGAACAATAAAGCCACCTGCCACATTCTTGGCTACTACAAAGCTTTGTAGTTTCCGCAAAAGGCCATTCCTAGATGTAAGAGTTTCCACTATGTGGAGATAACACTAGTCAACAGCAATTTTGCATCTGGGATGTGATACATCAACTAGTATGTATTTTGGTATGTAGAGTCAGAATATACTGTTCACAATGTTCTAGCACGTAACATTTTTCGGTTTTTAAAGGTTTTTTATTTTTCGCTTTTTGCTGTTCTTCTGTTTTGATGTTTAATTGTTTGTTTTTGATTTGCAGAGAGAGCTAGAAGATTTACAAATCGTTAGTAAATGGTTGGTGTGGTAATTCAGTGGTGTGAAAGACATCCTCAGTGAGTGTCTCCTGTAAAAGAGAATGCAAACTTTTTGTGTTTAAAACTTACACTAAGAAAAATGGCAACTAGTAAATCTCGTTTCTGTTGTGCCCGATAAAATCATTTTGCTCCCCCCCCCCCCCCCCCCCCCTTTAATATCAAGTTAGGCTTTATCAGGACCTTTGTAAAAGCCCCGGAGAAAAAGGAGAGGCCTTCAATCACTTTAAAAAAAAGTTTCCCAAATTAAGTTAGGCAAAGCTGAAAGAGGGTATATTTGTTGGACCACAAATAAGAAAATTGCTGAAAGATCCAACCTTTGATACCAAACTCACAGGTATCCAATTAGCTGCTTGGTCTTCTTTTAAAGCAATTGTGAAGGGCTTTTTGGGTGAAAGAAAAGACAAAAACTTTGTTACCATTGTGAATGATCTGTTGGACAAGTATGAAAACATGGGATGTAGAATGTCGCTTAAATTTCACTTTTTACATTCGCACCCCGATTTCTCCCCGGAAAATTTGGAAGCCGTAAGCGATGAGCATGGTGAACGCTTTCATCAAGACATTCTTACCATGGAACACCGTTACCAAGGGCATTTGAACCCTTCTATGATGAGTGACTACTGCTGGGGTCGTGTTAGGGAGAGTGATGAAATGACAAACAAAAGAAGAGCTCCGTCGTCGCATTTTAAAAAACCAAAGACGATTAAAGGTGAAAATATCATCTGAAGTAATTTGGACCTTTTATTGGTATCATGCCCATATATACACAGAAAATAGTACTAATTTGAAAAGTTCTGAATGTGTATTTTTGTTTCACTTAATTGTGTCAATTTTCGCTCTTCCATTTTTTTATTCTGCTGTGTATCTAGGAAATGTGACGTCATAGAGAAAAACTGATTTTACCAGTTTACTCGGCACCCCAAAAGTAGGTAAATCCACCCATTTACAAACCAGATGCAGAAAAAAAGTTTAAATTTGTTAAGTAGTGTAATCAGTCATCAGTAGAAAGTGCCGAACTAAATGATGGATATGTTTCATGTTCTCATATTATTTACTTTAAACACAAACATTCTCGAATAAAAAAATTTAACTATCGTGTTAAATATGTGGCATAACCTTGCTTCGGAAAAGTATGGAATGCAGTTCATTTCTTCCAGTTACCATCTCAAATCTGGTCTTGCGACATTTCTAGAAAAAAAGGCCTTAAAGTGTTCTAAGCTTACTACAGCGAAATATGAAGCTAAACTAGTTTTCTGCCGCTGAAGGGTTGAAACAGTTTTCTCATCACATTTCATTCGAGGTAACGATCAGAAATTCCTAGATCGGCTTTGTATATATCGATGTGTACTATCTTGGCCCGTTCAGCCTTCACGGTTGGCACAAAATCCAACTAAGAAACGGGTTGTTATGCTTCGATGAATTTGTGTCATATGTGAGGGCCATGGTGAAGCTACTGCTAGTCACGGCCAGAAACGACGCCTCGCCTTGGCATAGTACGTGACCTCCGTTTAGTCGTGTCTTCGTACCTTTAATCACAACCGCGAACTTGTTCCTCCCTGCCCTAGCACAGTTCATGACATATGCTCATAGATTCAATTACGCCAGTGACTCTTCGCCACCTTGCAAACATCACGGAAGCTCTACTGTGTACTCTACTGGACCAGCACTCCTCGAAGAACGGATATTGCGGAGAAATGATTTTGCGACAGTGTAGGACAGAGTTTACAAAGTGAAACTTAGAAAATGTAACAGATCTACTAAGCAGACTGCGTACGCTACGCTTGTCCGTCCTCTTTTAGAATACTGCTGCGCAGTGTGGGCTCCTTACGAGATAGGATTGACGGAGTACATCGAAAAAGTTCGAAGTAGGGTAGCACGTTTTGTGTTATTGCGAAATAAGGGAGACAGTGTCACTGAAATGATACAGGATCTGGGGTGGGCATCATTAAAAGAAAGGAGTTTTTCGTTGCGACGGAATCTTCTCACGAATTTCCAATCACCAACTTTCTCCTCCGAATGCGAAAATATTTTGTTGACACCGACCTACGTACGGACAAACGGTTACCATGATAAAATATGGGAAATAAGAGCTCGTACGGAAAGATACAGATGTTCGTTCTTTCCGCACACTGTACGATATTGGAATAATAGAGAATAGTGAAGGTGGTTCGACGAAACCTATGCCAGGCACTTAAATGTAATTTGCAGAGTATCTATGAAGATGTTGACATTGCATTATTCTCGCTTTGCTTTTGTTGATGTTCATATTATCTTCTCCTTTAAAGACACTGTCCATTCCATTCAACCGCTCTTCCAAGTGCTTTGGTGTCTCTGACAGAATTACAATGTCATCGGCAAGCCTCAAAGTTTTTATTTCTTCTCCCTGGACTTTAAGTCACCCTCCAAAATTTTCTTTATTTGCCCTTGCTAAACCTGCCTTCTATGAGAATTCGAGGGTCTGTACAGTCTGTCGTGTTCTTACATTTCTCCGGAATCCAAACTGATCTTCCCCAAGGTCGGCTTCTATGAGTTTTTCCATTGTTCTGTAAACTGGTGTTAGTATTTTGTCATCTAAGCTGTCAGAAAGGTAACATATATGGAAAACAAGGAATATCCGAAACAAATCTCCAGTGTACACTTGGGAGAAAGTAATAATTCAAAAACAGACAGGACATGACAGCAACGATGTGACATGTAAGGTAAAAAACACATAATGGTATATTATAGCTTTTCAGATCATAGCTACAAGACCATTATATTCAGACCATCGCTTATTCATGTATATACAGAGCCCCTGACCATGTCAATTTGCCGAAATGGGCTCGTCGTAAATGAGATAAAATATAAACAGTTTGCATAGCAGTGTAGCTGTCTATTATTCAAAATAATCATGTTATTAAAAGACATATTTTGCACTGCGGGCACCAAAGTACAAAAGCTATTCTTCACATAGTGTCAAATCGCCCTTCTCATCTTCCTCTACATTCTCTTCCATTTCCATAATATTGCCCTCAAGTGCATCTCCCTTGTATAGGCCCTCCAAATACTCTTTCCACCTTTCTGCTTTCCTTCTTTGCTTGGAACTGGTTTTCCAATTTAGCTCTTCATATTCATAAAGGTAGTTTTCTTTTCTCCAAAGGTCTCTTTAAATTTCCTGTAGTCAGTATTTGTCTTACCCCTAAAGATATATGCTTCTACATCGTTACATTTGTTCTCTGGCCACTCCTGCTTAACCATTTTGCACTTCCTGTCAATCTCATTTTTGTATTCCCTTTCAGCTGCTTTATTACTGCAACCTCCCCAAGAACCATGGACCTTGCCGTTGGTGGGGAGGCTTGCGTGCCTCAGCGATACAGATAGCCGTACCGTAGGTGCAACCAAAACAGACAAACGTGTGGTTCCTGAAGAGGGGCAGCAGCCTTTTCAGTAGTTGCAAGGGCAACAGTCTGGATGATTGACTGACCTGGCCTTGCAACTTTAACCAAAACGGCCTTGCTGAGCTGGTACTGCGAACGGCTGAAAGCAAGGGGAAACTACGGCCGTAATTTTTCCCGAGGGAAAGCAGCTTTACTGTATGGATAAATGGTGATGGCATCCTCTTCGGTAAAATATTTCGGAGGTAAAATAGTCCCCCATTCGGATCTCCAGGCGGGGACTACTCAGGAGGACGTCATTATCAGGAACAAGAAAAATGGCGTTCTACGGATCGAAGTGTGGAATGTCAGATCCCTTAACCGAGCAGGTAGTTTAGAAAATGTAAAAAGGGAAATGGATAGGTTAAAGTTAGATATAGTGGGAATTAGTGAAGTTCGGTGGCAGGACGAACAAGACTTGGTCAGGCGAATATAGAGTTATAAATACAAAATCAAATAGGGGTAATGCGGGCGTCGGTTTAATAATGAATAAAAAAAATAGGAGTGCGGGTAAGCTACTACAAACAGCATAGTGAACGCCTTTTGTGGCCAAGATAGACACGACGCCCACGCCTACTACAGTAGTACAAGTTTATATGCCAACTAGCTCTGCAGATGACGAAGAAATTGAAGAAATGTATGATGAAATAAAAGAAATTATTCTGATAGTGAAGGGAGACGAAAATTTAATAGTCATGGGTGACTGGAATTCGGTAGTAGGATAAGGGAGAGAGGGAAACGTAGTAGGAGAATATGGACTGGGGGTAAGAAACGAAAGAGGAAGCCGCCTGGTAGAATTTTGCACACAGCACAACTTAATCATAGCTAACACTTGGTTCAAGAATCATAAAAGAAGGTTGTATACATGGAAGAAGCCTGGAGATACTGACAGGTTTCAGATAGATTATATAATGGTAAGACAGAGATTTAGGAACCAGGTTTTAAATTGTAAGACATTTCCAGGGGCAAATGTGGACTCTGACCACAATCTATTGGTTATGAACTGTAGATTAAAACTGAAGAAACTGCAAAAAGGTGGGAATTTAAGGAGATGGGACCTGGATAAACTGACTAAATCAGAGGTTGTACAGAGTTTCAGGGAGAGCATAAGGGAACAATTGACAGGAATGGGGGAAAGAAATACAGTAGAAGAAGAATGGGTAGCTTTGAGAGATGATATAGTGAAGGTAGCAGAGGATGAAGTAGGTAAAAAGGCGAGGGCTACTAGAAATCCTTGGGTGACAGAAGAAATATTGAATTTAATTGATGAAACGAGGAAATATAAAAGTGCAGTAAATGAAGCAGGCAAAAAGGAATACAAACGTCTCAAAAATGAGATCGACAGGAAGTGCAAAATGGCTAAGCAGGGATGGTTAGAGGACAAATATAAGGATGTAGAGACTTATCTCACTAGGGGTAAGATAGATACTGTCTACAAGAAAATTAAAGAGACCTTTGGAGAAAGGAGAACCACTTTCATGAATATCAAGAGCTTTGATGGAAATCCAATTATAAGCAAAGAAAGGAAAGCAGAAACGTGGGAGGAGTAATATAGAGGGTCTATGCAAGGGCGATGTACTTGAGGGCAATGTTATAGGAATGGAAGAGGATGTAGATGAAGATGAAATGGGAGATACGATACTGCGTGAAGAGTTTGACAGAGCACTGAAAGACCTGAGTCGAAACAAGGCCCAGGGAGTAGACAACATTCCATTAGAACTACTGACGGCCTTAGGAGAGCCAGTCCTGACAAAACTCCACCATCTCGCGAGTAAGATGTATGAGACAGGCGTACCCTCAGACTTCAAGAAGAATATAATAATTCCAATCCCAAATAAAGCAGGTGCTCACAGATGTGACAATTAGCGAACAATCAGTTTAATAAGTCACGGATGCAAAGTACTAACGCGAATTCTTTACAGAAGAATGGAAAAACTGGTAGAAGCCGACCTCGGGGAAGACCAGTTTGGATTCCGTAGAAATATTGGAACACGTGAGGCAATACTCACCCAACGACATATCGTAGAAGCTAGATTAAGGAAAGGTAAACCTACGTTTCTAGCACTTGTAGACTTAGAAAAAGCTTTTGACAATGTTGACTGGAATACTCTCTTTCAAATTCTGAAGGTGGCAGGGGTAAAATACAGGGAGCGAAAGGCTATTTACAATTTGTACAGAAATCAGATCGCAGTTATAAGAGTCGAGGGACATGAAAGGGAAGCAGTGGTTGGGAAGGGAGTGAGACAGGGCTGTAGCCTCTCCCCGATGCTATTCAATCTGTATATTGAGCAAGCAGTAAAAGAAACAAAAGAAAAGTTCGGAGTAGGTAATAAAATCCATGGAGAACAAATAAAAAATTTGAGGTTCGACGATGGCATTGTAATTCTGTCAGAGATGGCAAAGGACTTGGAAGAGCGGTTGATCGGAATGGATAGTGTCTTGAAAGGAGGATATAAGATGAACATCAACAAAAGCAAAACGAGGATAATGGAATGTAGTCGAATTAAGTCGGGTGATACTGAGGGAATTAGGTTAGGAAATAAGACATTTAATGTAGTAAAGGAGTTTTGCTATTTGGGGAGCAAAATAACTGATGATGGTCGAAGTAAAGAGGATATAATATGTAGACTGGCAATGGCAAGGAAATCGTTTCTGAAGAAGAGAAATTTGTTAACATCGAGTATAGGTTTAAGTGTCAGGAAGTCGTTTCTGAAAGTATTTGTATGGAGTGTAGCCATGTATGGAAGTGAAACATGGACGATAACTAATTTGGACAAGAAGAGAATAGAAACTTTCGGAATGTCGTGCTACAGAAGAATGCTGAATATTAGATGGGTAGATCACATAACTAATGAGGAAGTACTGAATAGGATTGGGGAGAAGAGAACTTTGTGGCACAACTTGACTAGAAGAAGGGATCGGTTGGTAGGACATGTTCTGAGGCATCAAGGGATCACCGGTTTAGTATTGGAGGGCAGCGTGGAGGGTAAAAATCGTAGAGGGAGACCAAGAGATGAGTACACTAAACAGATACAGAAAGATGTAGGTTGCAGTAGGTACTGGGAAATGAAGAAGGATAGAGTAGCATGGAGAGCTGCATCAAACCAGTCTCAGGACTGAAGACCACAACAACAACATTTACTGCATTTTTGTATTTTCTCGTTTCATCGATTAAATTCAATATCTCTTGTGTTACCCAAGGATTTCTACTAGCCCTTGTCCTTTTACCTACTTGGTCCTCTGCTACCTTCACTATTTCATCTCTCAAAGCTACCCATTCTATTTCTGTATTCCTTTCACCTGTTCTTGTCAATCGTTCCCCAATGCTCCCCCTGAAACCCTCTACAACCCGTGGTTCTTTCAGTTCATCCAGGTCCCATCTTCTTAAATTCCTACCTTTTTTGCATTTTCTTCAGTTTTAATCTGGAGTTCATAACCAATAAATTGTGGCCAGAGTCCACATCTGCCCCTGGAAATATGTAACAATTTTTAAATATGGTTCCTAAATCGGTGTCTAACCGTTACATAATCAATCTGAAACCTTCCGGTTCTCCAGGTCTCTTTCACGCATACAACCTTCTCTCATGATTCTTGCTCTATGCAAAATTCTACCAGGCAGCTTCCTCTTTGATTCCTTCCCCCAGTCCATATTCGCCTAATACTTCTCCTCCTTCTCCTAATATCGATTTCCAGTCCCTCCATGACTATTACATTTTCGGCTACTTTAACTATCTTTTACCTCATCATACATTTCCTCAATGTCCTGCTCATCTGCGGAACTAGCCCGCATATAAACTTATACGGCTGTGGTGGGTGTGGGGTTGGCTACAGTAATGCGATCACTATGCTTTTCATAGTAGCTTATCCGCGTTCCTATTTCTTCACTCAATATTAAACCTACTCCTGTATCACCCCTATCTAATTTTGTATGTGTGAGCTTGTATTCACCTGACCAGAAGTCCTGTTACTCCTGCCACTGGGCTTTACTAAATCCCACTATATCTAAATAACCTTTCTATTTCCATTTTTAAATTTTCTAACCTATCTGCCCGATTATACGATCTAATACATAATATTACGAGAAAATGATACTCCTCAATTTTGATATGAGCCACATGAAGTTTTTACAATGAAACTAAATTTATAACCTAGACATGGAACCAGATTACTAAAAACGGCATTATGTCTAAGTAAGGAGTTAAACAATATTGTAAGCCTTATCTCATTTTATTCAGTTTCTGTGTAAATGGCATGTTTAAAAATGGAATGAGAAAACAAGAAGCAACAAAGGAATAAAAGTTCATAAAGTCTAGTACATAAAAACATTAATGTATGCTGATGAGCAGATTACAATAACCGCTTCAGAAGAATAATTACGTAGACTTAATTTTAAATTAAATCACTCTGTCCAAAATTGTATTTTCAGAATATTTGTAGAAAAGACAAAAGCTATGACACACAGAGGAAAACAACGGGTGCCCTCAAATATAGCGACAGAAAACACAATCATCGAACAAGTGGGTCGTTCTAACCCAGGTAGCTGTGAAATTTCTTGTATGTAAGGAATGAAACAGCAAATTTTCAGGATGTCTGTTGTAAGAAAATGAAACAAAACGACAACTGAAGAAATGTAAGCAAGATTTTCGCAAGACCCTAGCTGTTCCAGTGCTAATTTATGAATCTGAGGCTTGGGCACCAAACAAGGAAGACATAAATCGCAGAGTAACGACAGTAATGAAATTCCTTGCAGATTCTCCGTTAAAAGATGGAAACTACAAGATAAAATAGAAAACTAAAGTATTAGAAATGGGCATCAAATATTTGTAATAGGAAAAGTCGAGACATGTAAGCAGAAATGGAAGCTACCTTGTACACAGAGTGCAACAAGGTGGATATCATAAAAAAGTTTGGCGGTATGTACCGAAAGGGATAAGGGGTATAGATTGGCCCAGATGTAGATGATGATGATGATGATTACAATTTGTCAAGCTGTGGGACAATGTGTAGAAGAACCTGATAAAGGATCCGGTACTGAGAAAGACAATACATTCGTATCTACGTCTACATACATATTACACAAACTACCGTGTGGTGCACGGCAGAGGGTAACCTGTACGACTACTTTTCATTTCCTCTCCTATTCCACTTGTAAACAGAGCGAACGAAAAATAACATTCCACATGTCTCCGTTCGGACCCTAATCTCTTTAGTCTTATTTTCGTTGTCCTTACGCTAAATGTACGTTGGCAGTAGTAGAATCGTTCTGCAGTCAGTTTGAAATACCGGTCCTCTATATTATCTCCGTGGTACTCCTCGAAAAGGACGCTGTCTTCCCTCCGGCGATTCCCATTTCAGTTTTCAAAGCACCGTAACACCTGCTGGTTCGAACCTATTGGTCACAAAATTGGCTGCTTGCCTCTGAATTACTTCGATGTCTTCCTTTAATTTGACCTGGTGCGGATCCCAAACACTCGAACAGTACTCGGCAGTTGGTCGCACAAATGTCGTAAATACGGTCTCCACCCTGGTGGAATAACTGGAAATGATCGGCTGTCGGACCCCCTTCGTCTGCTCATGCATGCTTGCTTACATCTTTGGGCAGGTTTAGTGACATCTCTGAACAGTCAGAGGTACTGTGTCTGTGACAATATCCACAGTCAACGTCAATCTTCGGCAGTTTTGGTAACCGGGGTGATGAAAAACTTTTTTTGATGTGTATAATTAATCCAAAATATTGAAGTAATCTTGCAGGACACGTGGCAAAAAACAGTAGCAGGTGTGTATTTACTGGAACAATGAAACATGTTCCTTTGTTTCTTTTTACTTCGATTCGTAAGACACTTTTCAGATAACCCAGTACAAATCCAGTGTCGCATAAAACGGAATAAGGCCCATTAAACCTTTAGAACTCCGTTCTGTATTACAGCAAGTGATTTTAAGGGCGCCGTTCCGAGGCGTTGATAGAGATGGCAATGCGATCGTCGGAAGCTCTTGTTCCAAGCGCTACTCGAGGCGGTGTTCATTTACGCGCGGACGGCACAATTACAGGAGGCGCCGGGCGCCTTTAGTGCGGCCTATCTGGGTGAGGCGGGCCCTTTACGGAGGACCACAGGGCGGGGCTATGGCCTTGGCACGGCCCTACGGGGCGTTGCGGCGCTATCTGGGTCACCCAGCGGCCCGGCTGCACCGCCGCGGCAGCTCTCACTGATGTTCCTGTGTGCGAGTGCTGCGTGTTTAAAATACAAACACAGTGGACCAGTTTGTCAACAAGTGGTGCAACAAATGAGAGCAAACATCCCAGGGGAAACATCAACCCTTTCACTCCCTCACGATGCGGCTCCTATACAATGACAACGCTTGCAGAGAGATGCAGTTTCTTTTGTTACTGGTGTGTTAGAAAAACTGGATATCCAAAATATTAGCTGCAATAACAGGCCGAATATTGTCTTCAAATATAAAACCATGTTACGGAGTATGGAGACAACGAAAGCTGGTCAGCGTATAGACCAAATGGCGAAAATGGTGCTGTATACATACTAGTACTATACAGTGAGGTGACAAACCGCATGGCGTACCACCTAATATTGCACCAGAGCTTCTGTATCCCGGAGCAGGGCAGCAACTCGACGTGGCTGGAGAGGACTCAGAAGTTGCTGGAAGTTCCTTGCAGAAATAATGAGCAATGTTGCCTCAATAGTGGTCCGTAATTGCGAAATTGTTGCCTCTACAGGATCTTGTGCACGAAGTGACCTCTCGATTATGACCCATAAATATCCGCTGGGGGTCATTCCGGCCAATGTGGATGGCGAAATCCTTCTCTCGAGCAGTGCAGAATGTTCTTCAAACCAGCTGTGAACAGTTGTGGCCCGGTGACATGACGCATTATCACCCACAAAAATTCCGTCGTTGTATGGTAACCTGAAGTCCATGAATGGCTGCAAATGGTCAGCAAGTAGCCGAACACAAAAATTTCCAGTAAACGATCGGTTTCATTCCATGTAAACACACCATACACGATTAAAAAGCTACCACCAACCTCACTGCCCTATTGACTACTCGGTTCCAAAGCTTCATGAGGTTTGCGCAACATTCGAATCCTATTATCGACTCTTACCAATTGAAATCGGAACTCGTGTGACCAGACCATGGTTTTCCTGACATCTGCGGTCCAGCTGATGAGGTTACGAGCCCAGGAGAGGCGCTGCAGGCGTTGTTGTGCTGTTACCAAAGGAAGTCGCATCGGTCATCTGCTGCCATCGCCCAGTAATGACAAATTCCGCCGCACCTAACGGATACGTTCGCTGTACGTCCTACAATGATTTATACGGCTATTTCACGCAGTGGTGCTTGTCTGTTAGCACTGACAATTGTACGCAAACGCCGCTGCTCTCGGTCGATAATTGAAGGTCGTCGGGCACTGTTTTGTCCGCGGTGAGAGGTAGTGCCTAAAATTTGGTTTTCTCGCAACACTGTTGACTCTGTGGATCTCGGAATACTGAATTCCCCAACGATTTCCAAAATGGAATAGCTCACGCGTCTAGCTACAGCTACCATTCCACGTTCCAAGTCTGTCGATTTCCGTTGTGCGGCCGTATTCACATGAATAGCCAAAGTATAAATGTCAGCACCGCCAATGCACTGCCCTTTTATACCTTGCGTTCGCGATATTGCAGCCAGTTGTTTATGTCCCATGATTTTGTGCAGTGTACAGTCATTTTCATAGTACACCACTAGTGAACCAAGCAAAATGACAATGTGAACAGATATTGACTTTCGCTTACTCTATTATTATTTGCTTTGTTTTATTATTACTCGCGTAACAACTAATATATGAAATAAAATATGTTACTACGAAGAGAGCGCCGAAATACCTTTTCGTGATGCTGTGCTGTGACTTTCTTTGGATCATCAATTTTCAACAAAACAAAATATATTATGTTCTTATTCTTCTGGATCTGGCTTTCTATTAAATGAATATATTTTCGTTACTGTAACTCACTATAAAGCTGAACATATCTTCCTTACTTTATAGTTATTGAAAAGGTTAATGAAAACTACTTCGTTATCAATACTGATGTTACAGTACGCAATGATTGTTCAACATCAAAATTTTGCGATGGATTTTTGTTAACAGTAAAACACCAATAAGTACCACGACTAATACGAGAACATGAGACTATTATAGAAGAAAAAAGATGTTTTTACTATAAGGTTGCCAGACTAGAACTACGCACAGCAAGATTTCTTTTATGTTATGAAGGTAAATTATCTTTTTGCACTGTTAGTAATATATTATCAGCAGCCCGCGTCAACCTGTAAAACACATCATAAAATCTGCTGCTCTGCTCTGCAATTCCGAAAGCTGAAAGAAACAATTTTACTTCACTATTACCTGCCCGCTTCTTTGCGGTGTGATAGATTTCATTTAATGCAATTTGAATGCGCCGCGGCAGCGGCTCGTTCGTTCGTAGCGCAGCTCTGAACCACGAATAACACTTAAATAACTGAAAATGTCTTAAAGGGATGGGATAAAATACCAGGCAAGCTTATTACAAATCATAATGCAAGGTTTCACTAAGTAACTCTATTCAAAACATTTAAACAATTCAATTAATTACACACCTTTCCAAGGCTATGTCTAATGGCGTCCCTCTTACAATCTTGACAAAAGAATGCAACGCTAGCGTACAATATAACGTCACAGACTATCCTACTCAAGTAACTCCAAGAAGACGACAGAGAAATTAATGTTCGTTCTGTACTATTTATAGTAGTCACATATTCTCATCTTTGTTTGATATTTAATAAGTATCGTCTGTGGCGGTTTCAGTACTCACCGACACAGATATTATCTAAATGAAAAAAAACAGTACCTAATTCTACACAAGAACAAAACATGACACATAATGCTTTCTCTTTATTACATAATATGTCTTTTGCTAAGAGACGTTACAACTTCATGTCAGAGGCACATGATCTCCGTCAATTCAGCAACCGTTTACACGCCACTATCAGTTTCTCATCTCGGCACTAATGAGAAAAGAATTTGTTGTTATTAACAGAGTAAGAGTAGGTCACACGAATACCAAAGAAACTAGACCTCCTTGTAAGTAACAGTGTCTCCAATCTGTAGTTTCTGGTTCCTTGAAGAGGACACTGTATACACAATGACAGGGTCATATACATACAATTAGCCAAGAACATTTATACTACATAATATCTTAGAAGTTAAGGACTTTTTTCTTTCAATGTAGCTGTCAGTCCATAAAGAGTTCCATTGCCAAATGCATTGCCATTTCATCCGACTTTGTAAAAGGGAACTTCAAAACTTTGCGGGGGCTTCCTTATGTCTCATCACGTATTCTGCTGCATTAAGTCTTTTTGGATTTTATTGTAATCTTGCAGGCACACTAATGTGCATGGGAATCTAATTATGTCGCACAATTATTCGGTTATCTTTATACAGATCGGTTACGTAGTACTTCGTGTGTTTTATTTTGTAACAGTAGTCAGACAAATGCCTGCATCTTTCGCTATGTGGCACTTTAACAAGACATTAGTTTTATTCTGTCCCCCACATGAATCTGAAAATAAAACTATTTTTGTAACTCCTCAGGCTTTCCCGGCGAGATCTTGACATGTCGAATAATCGGGTCTACTGCCGGATGTTTGTGTCGCTCTGGCACAATGTTTCGGCCACGTAACTCGTTGCCTTCTTCAGGTGCTACCTGAGACTGCCGTATTGGAGGATCTTGTCCAGTTTTTATGCTGAGAGGGCGCTGGGTGCTCTCTCTGCCGTCCGCGCCCGCCTGGCGCTGCTTGTAATGTGTTGTCTCTTCCCCGGTGCTGCCTCGAACTGGACAAGATCCTCCAATACGGCAGTCTCAGGTAGCACCTGAAGAAGGCAACGAGTTACGTGGCTGAAATATTGTGCCAGAGCGACACAAACATCCGGCAGTAGACCCGATTATTCGACATGTCAAAACTATTTTGATTTGTATGTGGCATTTCTTCAAATTTAGGTATAATAAAATTATACGGAAAAGAACATACTGAACTTGGATTTCTTTGGGATTCAGACTCTAAAAACACAACAGAAAATATTACGACCATCGTTATGACAATGTACATCAAAACTGTAAGGCCACAGCAACCTTTTCTAGAAATGTGCAGTTACATTTAGTCGTCGAAGGGGGAGGTTTTGAGCATAATCACATTCTAACACAAATAGGTTACAATCACCCTTGCTTGCTCCTGCCACAATATTTTGATTTAATGTTGTTGTAACTCTGAACCTTTTTTTATGAAGAAGATATTGAACTTCACATTCACTGCCTGTATCTACTTTTATGGTAATTTTACATTCAGTATAACAGTTAGAAATGTCTGTTCTTGGCTGTCCAAAAGAGTACTCAATGCGTTTCCTGAAGTTTTTGTGAGATGTACTATAATTGATGTTAGTGGATTCCGTGTTTTATCATAAAAACAGTGCTTGAAAGCGTTCTACAAATTTACAACATTTAATGCAGGAATTTCAAAATATTTTTTCTCCGTCTTTGACCTGATGTAATTGGTTTCTACATAAGGAATTCTGTTTCCAATTATCTTGTATAAGCTGCCACGTATCTTCAGTTACTTTGTTAGAACGATTACAGTGTTTTCCCCTACGGTCTTGTATAATGTTGTTCCCATATTCCTGTGATACACTATCCTGCTTTGTATGTTTTCATCTTTGGGAACATGTTAAATCGAGTATTCCTACATCTACATGATTACTCTGCTATTCACAATAAAGTGCCTGGCAGAAGGTTCAATGAACCACCTTCAAGCTGTCTCTCTAACCGTTCTACTCTTGAACGGCGAGCGGGAAAAAGAGCACTTAAATTTTTCTGTGCGAGCCCCGATTCACTGTTAAAGGTACAGAATTAAATCTGGAAATAATAATAACATCAATGAAAGGAATAACCTGTTTTTAAAGAAGTCTGCACAGTTATCAATCTCATTTCTGAAACTTGTAACGTGGAGAGTAAAAATTGTCTGCGAATACGTTTGTCGTCTTTTTGCAACTTTATGACGTAACTCCTCAGAATGTCTCTCTCTTCGCTTCTTTCTTTTTTTCTTATATACTTTATCTTCTTCTTTATATACACAAGTAACAATGCGTCTTGCAATAATTTGTATCCAGCATCCCAAAACAGTTTGAAGCATTTCTTTTGCTCATCACAGTCAATAGTCTGAAAATGTCTGAAAATATTATATTCATGAAATGAGCAGTAATAAGTTTTTTATACTTAATATTACTGTTGGAAGCTAACAAAATATACAAACAATTTTGCCTTTTCCTGCACCATTTGTCCACTTTCTGGAATCTAGTTTTCTTCACTTCATTTCTAATCGCAGAGAAAGGGTACATCTTCCCGTATTTTCTGTCACGTTTTGCACTAGGGTCTCTTTTCCGTCTTCTTCCTTTACATGAAGACTTACAAATTTCAACACCTGCTTCTTACTTTCTACTGCAGTCTTCGCTTGTGGAGGATTCATAATAATTATTTATTGCACTTACGTCTGCAGACATATCACCGACCACTGCCATGTGGTCCGATGCATCTACAGAGGCGTCATTGTTTGGTTCCATGAAGTAACAGAGGCCAGCAGAGCAGTTAACTTTGTAAGCTCCCGACCTCTAGGAGAAAAATGCTGAACTAAGGGATATATATATATATATATATATATATATATATATATATATATATATATATATACGATACTGCAGTAACAGTGTAAGTACATTTACGGTGTTATTGTTTCTATGTCCCCATTTCTTAACAAGCTGCTAAACAGTATTACACGCTTCTTAAATCGAATGTATCATTCTGGACTGTCGTCTTTTATTACGAAGCCTTTAGTATCGTAGAGCATTGGTAACAATAATTTCCCAAAGCTGAAATAAAAAAAAGGAATTTTTCAAAAATTTCCAGGCACACTGGTTGAAATTGGCACTAAAACTAAATAGAAGTAGACGGTACAGTATCTAGTAGTATTGAAGTAATTATGATGTGGTTAGAATTTTTGCAGTAGTGAACAGTATGTAGTGAGTTGCTGAACAGATGCCTCATGGACACATAAATTTACTGTTTTGTTTTGCATAATGTCTTGGTACAAACAAGATCTTTTTTGTTCAATGTACAATAATCTTACAATATTGTGTGCTTAGTGTATTAGTGAAAGCTATGCAGACAATTCATTTTTTATGTTATTGTGAAGCTGAAAGATTTAAGAGAGGCAGAGACGTTACCACAGGATGTCCAGGTGACAATCAATACCAAGGAATACTGAGGGCAATGCGTCTGCCCTGATGAACCATTCAGGGTATGGTTCTGGGAACCCCCATGAAACCTTGAGAAATTGCAGCGTCTGAAACACGTGAAGCACTGTTTCACACACAACCTGCACGATCAGTACCATATATCCAACAACAACTGCAAATGATAGTATTTGGTGCACCTCATACAGCTAAGGATAGGGAAAAACTGGCATATACAAATATGTGTGTGTGAGCCCCATGTGAGAACAGTGTCCAAAATAGTCTTTTGCCTACTCATTAAGCAGTTTTCACCATCCTTTTTCCCGAAAATAAATTATATTTCTTTATATAATAACAGTTTTATGATAGTTACAAAACAGATTGTATGTATCATTTGAATCACTGTGACAATTCCAGTAACAAAAAGACGACTGTTACAGAATTAATCAATTTAGATTAGAAAGGCATTATTTATGATCAACTTCTCTTATTGAAGCCTTCCACATTTTTGACAATTTGATGCTTCATAACCATTTTAAATACTACTTGACAGTTCCTGACAAATATTATCTTCTGTAAGTAAAAATATCTTACTACTTTCAAAGGCGCT
Organism: Schistocerca americana; assembly: GCF_021461395.2. NCBI lineage: Eukaryota > Metazoa > Arthropoda > Insecta > Orthoptera > Acrididae > Schistocerca > Schistocerca americana. The sequence continues at coordinate 101,286,894 of NC_060120.1, read as the reverse complement.
TTACAAAATTTTGTAATAGATGACTTATCCTCAGGTTATATAATCACATTAGTCTTATTTTCGTAACATGGACGTATACACACACCTACACAACTTAACAACATACTATTATGTCTACTATTATTGAGATGGGATTAAATTTTTCATATTTTACATGGGAGATATCATGTACCACATGTCCCAGGAGGAATGGTTAGTATTCAGGGATATGACAGGAGTGATCATTTGAAGCTAGAAGCTTAATATGGGCATATACCTCATTCCGAATGGTTCCGAGACAGAACATGTTTAATGTACAAAATAAGTCAATAAAACTTTTATTTTTAGGTTGAGCTCAATAGCACTAGAATTCTATTGTTTCACTTGAGTTTTGTATATTCTGATATCGATTCGTACTTATAAATTTATTTTATAAGAAGGTTTTTCGCTTCTCCTGTAAAATCTTTAGTAAGATACGTGCATTTCAGTACCAAGGTCTCAATACACTAATGGGAGGTGCTCAACAAAGCATTTGAGAGATATCAAAGTTTTGACCGTAAATCAGGGGCCCTTACCGTTTCAATAATCAGAGGCACGAATTGCACTTGTAGAAGATCAAATTTAATTGTTCCAAGAAGAAAAATACGAATAATTACATTCTACTACATACAACTACCACGAAGCAAACATCATAGAAATGTGGAGATTACCATGAACCATTGATCAGGGCAGGGGGGAAATTATAACAATATCAGGAGAGTCTACTGTAGTACCGACGGTGGCTTGCGACCTATAGGTGTAGTTGTGGAGACTATCACGAAATTGTGCACCACGTTTCCAATAGTCTTTCAAATATTATATTTCAGTACATTTACATAATGAATTTGGACGCTCGTTTAATTGAGGTATTCAAATTACTGTGTCCAGTTACGCTTTGAGAAAAAAATATATTCCCGCAAAACTTTCCGATCGCCTTTCGCTGTCTTCAGAAGCCTGCACTTATTCCTATATTTCGGTTTTATTCCGGCAACTTACGTAGCGAAAGACTGACGTTCAGTATCTTCGAAAATTTAATAGTAGATGAAGTGTTGCAAAACGAAATGATGGTAACACAATAGGCTTGAAGTAACGAAAGGAAGAAAGAGCTTTTCATTATTTGCTGGACTGTTACTACTTTACTGCTTACTTTTTACCTTTCCTGTTCTATCAGTATTTCGTGGAAAGTAATCTAAAAAAATCTTTCACAACAATTCACTTTTAGGAAGCCACAGGCTGTTAGAAGAAATTGCAAACTGAAAGCTTTTTCTAGATGGGCAAATCTCAAGGGAACTGGTAATGTCACGTTACTATGCAGCGAATCTTAGACTGTAGGCCGACATTGTGTATATGGAAAACATTCAAATATGTGTAAAATCTGGTAAAAGTATATAATCATCCTCCTACCACAAATAAGAATGCTAAAAAAGAAACATAAGGAAAGGAGAGAAAATAAATTGTATGTAATGAACGCTGGTTAAATGATCAGAGTGTTTACTTGGGACAGTTGACTAACCCATCTTGTCGAAAAGTGACATTTTGAGAACTGTGGCAGTAGTACAACTATAAGGTTTATAATTTAAACACCAAACATCAACAACTATAGTTTGAGGTGAAGAGACCTTTTTAAGCCACACTAGTGGCTGATTGTGGTCTAAATTAGAAACCTTATAAAAGTGACTAATTTGGGAGCACAGCCCACAGCATGTTATTTGAAGTTCATTGTTACGCACAGTACAAATTGTGTGAGATGACATGTGGCTATGATTTTGTTTGCACACAAAAAGTATGTCAATATATGTTAATGGCCACATCGTTCCTCATTGACTGTAAGTGCTATCAAATGGAAGAAGACACTACGTACTTTTTGAAACACCTTGCACACTCCATGCAATATCGTTAGTGCTGCTACGGAAACTCAGTTGCCTTTAAGTAAACCAACATACTAACACACTGTATCACAAAATAAGGGTGAAATTTACATGACAATGAGTATTCTACAAGATATATTAGTAATTAGGTACCTCCAGCAGTCTTAAGTGTAGAAAAATAATCTCGTGCTCCAAACGTCTCATGAACTGATTCCGATATTCAAGCAGACTGACAAGAGTTAATATTCCTTCGCCAATTTGCCCTTCATAAACGGTTCTACAAGCTATAATATAAAAAAGCAATTTTGTCAAACTTGTCTTTTATCTGACGATATATTTACTCAACTTCGCGATTCATAAATGAAACAGGACAACTCTTGTAGAACATTCAAAAACCCTCGAGACGTGCAGTTATTAAAGCCTGCCAACGTTTTCAGTGAACTAATTTGTAATAATAAGCGTTGCGTGTACTAGGGATAGCGGCCAAGGACGACGACGGACCGCAATTTCCGCCCCTTTATGCAGTGTTTACGTTTCAGTGAATGTGGAAGGGCGGTAACCTTGGCACTAACGTGTGACACACATTTCGCTCATTTTCGTCAAATGTTTCGCTAAAGATATTTTCACGCGTTATACCATTGCTCTCTTCGAGGGCACTTAAATCATCTAAACGTACATTGTTTCGAAATCGAAATTCTTAGTTTCATCAATATCTTGACAGAATCAAAAATTTGTCCCTCACCAACTCAGTCCCTTGAAAAAAATTGTTATTGGGAAATCCATACATGTTATAAAAAAGGGTGTACGCACAATGTAAGCATCTATGCATATGTCTGCACCACATCTCCCCCTAAACCACTGGACCGATTTCAACAAAAGTTGGTACACATATCAGCAACTACCTGGAAATCATCGCTGTGGGGGTAACAATACCTACGTACGAAGTGTAGCCCATGAAGCTAGAGTAGTCATACGTTAGTGATCCAGTATTTCAGAATCAGAGCACCTATTGACTTGCAACCAATTTTGCACAGTATTTCAAACCTTTAAGGAACTTTCTCTCGCTGACAACTCCTACCAACTGGTTAGAGGAAAACAGTTGGCTATTCATGCAGTCAAACTGCCACATCAGGTCTTACTACTAACTATGTTGACGACAATTCTTCAGATAGTATTCAAATATGTCACTGAACGTACCAGAAAAATTACACTACTGGCCATTAAAATTGCTACACCAAGACGAAATGCAGATGATAAACGGGATTCATTGGACAAATATATTGTACTGAACTGACACGTGATTACATTTTCACGCAATTTGGGTGCATAGATCCTGAGAAATCACTACCCAGAACAACCACCTCTGGCCGTAATAACGGCCTTGTCACGCCTGGGCATTGAGTCAGAGCTTGGATGGCGTGTACAGGTACAGCAGCTGCCCATGCAGCTTCAACACGATACCACAGTTCATCAAGAGTAGTGACTGGCGTATTGTGACGAGCCAGTTGCTCGGCCACCATTGACCAGACGTTTTCAATTGGTGAGAGATCTGGAGAATGTGCTGGCCAGGGCAGCATTCGAACATTTTCTGTATCCAGAAAGGCCCGTACAGGACCTGTAACATGCGGTCGTGCATCATCCTGCTGAAATGTAGAGTTTCGCAGGGATCGAATGAAGGGTAGAGCCACGGGTCCTAACACATCCTAAATGTAACGTCCACTGTTCAAAGTACCGTCAATGCGAACAAGAGGTGACCGAGACGTGTAACCAGTGGCACACCATTTCATCACGCAGGGTGATACGCCAGTATGGCGATGACGAATACACGCTTCCAATGTGCGTTCAAACACGGATGCGACCATCACGATGTTGTAAACAGAACCTGGCTTCATACGAAAAAATGACGTTTTGCCATTCGTGCACCCTGGTTCGTCGTTGAGTACACCATCGCAGGCGGTCCTGTCTGTGATGCAGCGTCAAGGGTAACCGCAGCCATGGTCTCCGAGCCGAAAGTCCATGCTGCTGCAAACGTAATCGAACTGTTCCTGCAGATGGTTGTTGTCTTGCAAACGTCCCCATCTGTTGACTCAGGAATCGAGACGTGGTTGCAAGATCCGTTACCGTCATGTGGATAAGATGCCTTTCATCTCGACCGCTAGTGATACGAGGCCGTAGGGGGTCCAGCACGGCGTTCCGTATTACCCTCCTGAACCCACCGATTCCATATTCTGCTAACAGTCATTGGATCTCGACCAGCGCGAACAGCAATGTCGCGATACGATAAACCGCAATCGCGATAGGCTACAATCGGACCTTTATCAAAGTCGGAAACGTGATGGTACGCATTTCTCCTCCTTACACGAGGCATCACAACAACGTTTCACCAGGCAACGCCGGTCAACTGCTGTTTGTATACGAGAAATCGGTGGAAAGTTTCCTCATGTCAGCACGTTGTAAGTGTCGCCACCGGCGCCTGCCTTGTGTGAATGCTCTGAAAAGCTAATAATTTGCATATCACAGCATCTTCTTCCTGTCAGTTAAATTTCGCGTCTGTAAGACGTCATCTTCGTGGTGTAGTAATTTTAATGGCCAGTAGTGTATATCGTTGTTCGACACACAGTTCGTGAGGTACGATGTCATGAACACTGAGATACGTGTAAAACCGCCGCATTATGCAAGACGTTTGAATTTATTACATAGCTGCTATTAACTCTATGCACAACACAATTTGCAACACTATCAACGTATGTCGCTAAATGTTTCAGCAAAAATATATCATTGTATAGCAAATAGTTTAGGACTTGCGAAAAATCAGATATTAAGCTTCGTGAAAATTGAAACGGTGGGGGGGATTTGCAAGTGATACAAGTGAAATATGTGTACAAATAGGGGACATTTATGTGAAATATGTTTGTCGAGTGTGCGCAGCCAAAACCACAAGTAAACACCTCATCCTAGACCCCTGGAACGATGCCAACCAATCTTGCCCGAATAAGAACCACCAGAAACCCATTACGCTGTCTCAATAATTTAGAGAGGAGAAGTGGAGAGGTGATGGACAGACAGCGAGGGGGAAGGGGGAGATGGACCCAGTTATAGGGTGGGGGATGGGGGGAGATGGACAGAGGAAGAAAAGGAGATGAACAGGTAGAGGAGGAGGAAGAGTGACTGGGCTGAGAGATGGTGAAGTGGTGAAGGATGAGATGGATAGAGAGGAGGGATGGAAGGGGAGGTACTATCACGATAAAGTGAAACCTATTTACGCAAAAAAATAGTTAAAACTTTTGCCAACAGGTGCAAGTCTGGCGCTGTAAAGCATCTCATCGACGTGTCCGATGCATATTTGAACAAATAGTGTAAGCGACTGTTAATAATAAAATCGACATTATGCCTCACTTGTTTGTGATTTTCTGCCTATGTCCTGTTCCTTATCTATTACGTATGGAATGATTTCTGTATGTCTCCCTTGAATTCAAAGTGCCAGCCTCGCACCTGGTGGCAAAAATGGAAACTAACTTTTTCCATAGTTAATTGGCTCTATTTTAAGGATTATAACATCCATCAAGTTCCGCTGCTATACGATATTTACAGCCCACTCTCGATCTTTGTATCTGCAATTTAATTGTAATCACCCACGTTCATGTCATCTCGGTTGCTGCCGCCTTGGGCTGTTGAAAAATTTGGTTGCATTACATGTAGCTTTTCTGAACCCGTTGATTCCATATTCGCGTTGCCGTCTTGAGAATTTAACCAGCGTGAACAACAATACTTGGAACGGTAAGCCGCAGTCTCAATTCAGTTGCTATCGAATTTTTAAAATTCTGGCAGACGCTGTTCGTCCTTACACATGTCATAACCAGTGGTGGCTCATGTATAGGCACTGTGAACTCCAGCACTCCCTATTTCCTCTCGATATTATTAATAACATTTAGTATAATGACTCCTTTTTCCATCGCTTCTTTCATTATACTTGTGCAATGTATTGTCCTTAAGAATGATGTCTGTAGCCATTCCCCAGTTTACGAAGAAAATAAAAATAAAAATATCTTTGAAAGTAACTGTGTACTGTTTCAGCAGCGTGGTGTTCCGACGTTGTGCACACGCGCACATTGGAAACCGCACGCGAGACTACATAGTAGAACGAGCACTGTCGATCCCGTAGTGGTGACCCTCGCGTGTTGGTGGAAGGTACTATCTTATTTAGGCCTCTCGTGTTGTGCTTAAAAATAGTGTAGCCTATTCTTGAATGAGCGTGCTTCCAGTTGTTCTATCTGATTCATCGTTTTAGGTTGCTTTGTTTCACAGGAAACTAACCATGGCCTTGTATCCCCAAGAGAAAAGTTCTTTGACTGTAAGCGAACTTTAGCAGGTTAAGGGGAGACGGAAGGCAATTTTTATTCCTATTCTTCCAGCGCTATTTTACCCTTTGAATAGGTACACTTTTCAAAAGAACTATAAGTGATAAAAAAATTTAATTTTTACTGTATATATATAAAATATATGACTCAATTTTCAAGTAAAATGTATATGATACCTCTTATGGTTTTGAAGGGAAAAAAAATTATTCTTTCACTTGTAAAATTTAACGTTTTTTGTACATTAATTATTATAAAACAGTCTCTGATTGTTTGGCGGTTCTCAATGTACTTGTAATAATTTTTATCATCTGCAATACAAATTGACCAAATTCATGTTTCTAACCCCATTAGTTTATCAAATAATGGTACCTGAAAGTAAAAAACGTAGTTATGAAAAAAATCCATTTAAAGTTTATTATTGCAATTCTAGTAGAGTTATTGATGAGAATTACTTATCACTAATATTTTCCTGAAGCATACTGAGCATCATCTGAATCATACTGATCTCCTTTTCTTCTCTTGGTCCCTCTTCTTTTCTGTCTGGCTTCTTTTGTGCATTTTAAATTAGCAATATCTGCTTTGCGGATTCTCTCTTTATCTATTTGCACCAAGGATTTTGCAGTATTTCCACTATATTTTATGCCCAATAATTCCAAAACATCCAGTTTTCTAATTAAACCATCATTGAAGCATAAAATAGCATCATAAACACCAAATTGGAGGGTTGTAAGCTGAACAAATACTGTTTTTGGTAACTGGTTCCAAATAACAGAATTCACCCATTCATCTAAATTATGGGTTTTCCCATGAAGACATTTCTTCAACAAGGTGTCTTTACAAAGGCCTCTAAATATGGGTTTCATTTCATTCATTACTGATGCAGGTAAAGAATGTTTGTAGTCGTATCTGGCACTTCTCCTGTACTTGCACCAAGTGTCAGAATCATTCGGGCAAAGACCGTGGACTAGATTTTCATTGGTGGAAAGCTTATGGAAAAAGATAGCCCACACAGCTTTTTTCGTGTTTTCTAAATTCCCTGCATTTCTTCTTCTTGCCAAGCGAAGAATACCAAGTTTCAGGCATTACCTCTCACCAGGACAATGCAGTGGTCAACGTCCTGTACTTAATGATCGCGAGCACAGACGTTTGCCAAAAGTTGTGAGTGCTATCAGACAAGTATATCGATAGTAGATACAGGGTAGGAAACATTGAAGCCATAAAACAACAGCAGCATGAAATAATATACAAGGAGTAAAAGAATGCTGTGCATTATCTCTGCATGGCGCAAAAAGGAAGGCGAGGCATTTAAATGCCAAATTGCACATAGCGTCAGGAAAACCATCATATCCCACCAAAAATTGTCGTATTTATATAAAACAAAAACTGTTTCACCCAGGCAAGACCGGGCATTTCAAATATGCAAGAATCTAAAAATCGAATTTTTTAAGCCCACTTGCCTTCCGTCTCCCCTCAAGTGTTAACAGCTGTCTCTCCACGAGGAACGTAAGACAAGGGGTAACGAAATAATGAAGAGTCTCGCTACGGTAGCCCTGAATAAAAATATCGGTTTCCGAGCCGCGTGAAGTGATTAAAATGGCACGAGCTTTCTGCCAAACACTTATTGGCGATTGCCAAGTGCTATGGCTGCCAATGACAGTTGCTCTGACCTCTTTCCGTGTGTTTTTCGTGTGTTGCAGGCTATGTGACTTACGCAGCGTACTGTGAGTAGCAGAATCGTCCAGTATTCGTGACGGGAGCAAGCCTAGATGGTGTTTGTGTACAGCCAAGCAGATGGAAATGCTCGAGAGACAGCACGTCTATATCAAAACAAGTCACCTCACAGACACGACGTCATACAACAATTCAAGCCCTTTTCGGGCTTCTTTGCGATCATTGGTCCTTGCAGACAGACGAACGTGTTTGAAGGCATCGGACTGTGCGGGTTCTACAGGATATTGAGACAAATCCTAGTACAAGCTCTAGGCAAGTGGCTCGGCAACATGATATATGCGGAAGTATGATTATGTATATAATATGGAGACCACTTTGAATAGCTGCTGTGATGTGGATGGGCTGCAGCTCTGTACGGCATTTCGCGACGATTTGTTGTAGTTGCACGGATATCGTCCATTTCCAGACACTTTTTCATAGGACCTTTTTGCCTTCAATTCGTCGCTGTACTTAATCGGTTTTAGTAATGTTCGCCCTGTATGCTAGCTGCCGGCTGTGACGTCACTGGTGCTCGTGACACTGCCACATATTGGCGTACGAGGACTCGACGCCCTCGATGTGCCCTCTTCAGCTGCGTGGTCGCTGGATCCCCTGCTGTGCTAAGCTGCAGGCCACCGTCTCTATCGTGAGTGTCATAGACCGTTCTTTTTATTTCGATACCTTCTTTAAATACACATTCCCAGAAACGGTTAGTGCGACTCACGACGACCACTTCCTCAAATTTTATCTGCTGACCGTTTTATAAAGCATTCTCAGGTAGAACAGGTTTCTCGGGGTAGCGTAGGCGTTAAAACCTCTCATGCTCCTTCCTGCGTTGTTCCGCAGTGCGTAGCGTTCGCCCAACGAAAGACTGACCGCACTCGCAAGGCAACATGTAGACTCCAGGAGTCCTGAGACATGCTATGGCTTTAACTGATCTCAGTAGTTAACGGATTTTTAATTAACTAATATATTATTTTATTTTATTTATTTTTTGGCTGGAGGTCTGAAGGTCGATTTGATCTTCAGTTGTTTCAGCTGGCGGCTTATCTCGCCGGATCGCCGGGCAGACTTGCTGAAGTCACAGTGAAACGGTATAGGCTTAGCACGTGGTTACCAAACAAAAACCGGTTTTTCAATAAAGCTTTTACCTAACCCCACTTTAACTATAAATATTTCACGATTTATTCTACTGGTGAGATTACGTATCCACATTCGCGAAAGTATCATTCGTTTTGCATTACGGAACTAAACTTGGTTTAGCCAAATCGATACGGTGAATGTTGTTCCAGTCTAATCTAGAAATTCCGAGTGTGTATGTGTATGTCACTTCGTCGTTTCAAGTTCCTGGTGCTGTTCATGTTAATGTCAAATCAAAAGAAAAAAATGGCTCAAATGGCTCTGAACACTATGGGACTTTGCTGCTGAGGTCATCAGTCCCCTAGAACTTTGAACTACTAAAACCTAACTAAGGACATCACACACACCCATGACCGAGGCAGGATTCGAACCTGCAATCGTAGCGGTCGAGCGGTTCCAAAGCTAACTAATGACATCAAACACACCCATGCCCGAGGCAGGATTCGAACCTGCGACCGTAGCGGTCGCGCGGTTGCAGACTGTAGCGCCTAGATCCGTTCGGCCTCCCCGGCCGACTGTTAATGTCACTCACGCACTGTTTCAACTGCAGGTAAAAACGTTATGAATATTCAGTGTTGTTCTGCTGTCCCTGTGAGTTTTGCACATTTAATCGCATCGTACATAAAACCACGAACAGCCGGACTATGTTAGCGTCACGCACGGGCTTCGTACTTCAACCCACCTGTCGATGTTAGGCGTCGACAAATTTTACAAATCTATACATCCAAACTGTATGGTTTCGTTACAAATTAGCAGCTGATAATATGCAGAGGTACTAGTAGCTAAAGGTTTTAAAATAAAACAAAGAAGAATAAATGAAAAAAATTTTTACAAAGGCTCCTGTTACTTGGATCATTACAGCTTCAAGTTCATGTGAAGCAAAAGTAAAGCAACTATGCCAAGCTTTCAGGTCAGCATGTAGGTATGTCATTCGCCAGAATAGCAGACTTGCATTCAAGAACAAAGCCAGAAGATGATGGGTACGAAACTCATCGAAACGTTGCGAAAAGACAACGCCACCACTCGGCTGATAACCCGAGGAGAATTCATCAAAGCAAATTGTGGTACTGATAGTTCCGATGCCACAGCGTAGGTGCACGCTCGTAGGTTGGCACTACGAGAGCGGACGAACTACGCCGACCACAGCGCCCTCTAGCCGACGCTGTAGAGCTCAACGAGCGCCGCTCTACTTTCTGCCCAGCTGATCAAGAGCAGACGACCTAGCAACTTACCTTCTACTGCGTAGGGGGCTAGCCATTACAGACTTTGCCTTTGTAACTTCTAGGACCTGTTAGCTTTGATGCATGAACTGCTTCACACCTACGTACCCATCTGTACCAAAAGTTAAGTAACATGTTTGTATATGTTTATACACCAGTAAAGGTGATTTAACTTTACCTTCAGTACCGAAGTGCTTTACCTCACCTGCTCCTACTTGCCTCCTTCATTCGGCCTATTTTACTGATCTCAGGAGCAGACCCACGCGCCGCCTTCCAGGCGGGATACAGAAGACATATCAGCTAATGTGCGCTGGAAAATTGTGGATTCCAAATTATCCAAACTGCTATACAACTTACAAACGTATCTCAGTGAATTCGATACAGCACTGCTGCATAGATTTCTAATTTCCAGGATGCGGGTGCGAGAGTTGTAGCTAGACGATATTGTACCTAGGAGCACATGATGCTCTGTGATCGGTACTTCAGTCTAGTGGCCGATATTGGTAATCACATGAAGGTATGCGCCCTAGCCACCGACATAAGCAGTTTCCACCAGTTTATATGTTTTTTTGTTGTTGTTAGACACGAGGCTGTGTTTTGCGCAGTGTTTGTAGACATTTCACGTTCTTTACGGTGAAATGCTATACAAAATTTTTAGGCTTTTTGGTATATACCGTTAATTCTTCGTGTGAAGAGTTTTGTACAAGCTAAAATGCCATATATTTTGGAACCATTTACATAACATGTGGACTGTTAAGCAATACTCCGTCGGTAGTGCACCATATCGCCCCTTGAAATATTAGAAGAAGATGTTTATCGTGGAATGTGTGAAAATTGCAAATGAACTGAGTTTCTTTAATGTCTTAACAATTTTAGCTGTCTCGTAAAAAGAAATCTGTGTTACTCTCCAAAAGATTCTGTTTCAGAATGAGTTTAACTTGTAATTTATTTTTTTCACTCACCGATTATTGGTGTGCAGTAGAGTAATAGTATGACAGATGATTGTCAAATACAGCAGTGGCAAGATTTTCTGGATTCTACACTACTGGCCATTAAAATTGCTACACCACGAAGATGACGTGCTACAGACGCGAAATTTAACCGACAGGAAGACGATGCTGTGATATGCAAATGATTAGCTTTTCAGAGCATTCACCCAAGGTTGGCGCCGGTGGCGACACCTACAACGTGCTGACATGAGGAAAGTTTCCAACCGATTTCTCATACACAAATAGCAGTTGACCGGCGTTGCCTGCCCAGAAGAACTGCGTACCGTCACGTTTCCGACTTCGATAAAGGTCGGATTGTAGCCTATCGCGATTGCGGTTTACCGTATCGCGACATTGCTGCTCGCGTTGGTCGAGATCCAATGACCGTTAGCAGAATATGGAATCTGTCGGTTCAGGAGGGTAATACGGAACGCCGTGCTGGATCCCAACGGCCTCGTACCACTAGAAGTCGAGATGACAGGCAACTTATCCGCATTGATGTAACGGGTAGTGCAGCCACGTCTCGATCCCTGAGTCAACAGATGGGGACGTCTGCAAGACAACAACCATCTGCACGAACAGTTCGACGACGTTTGCAGCAGCATGCACTATCACCTCAGAGACCACGGCTGCGGTGACCCTTGACGCTCCATCACAGACAGGAGCGCCTGTACTCAACGACGAACCTGGGTGCACGAATGGCAAAACGTCATTTTTTCGGATGAATCCAGGTTCTGTTTACGGCATCATGATGGTCGCAACAGTGTTTGGCGACTTCGCGGTGAACACACATTGGAAGCGTGTATTCATCATCGCCATACTGGAGTATCACCAGGAGTGATGGTATGGGGTGCCATTGGTTACACGTCTCGGTCACCACTTGTTCGCATTGACGGCAGTTTGAACAGTGGACGTTACATTTCAGATGTGTTACGACCCGTGGCTCTACCCTTCATTCGATCCCTGTGAAACCCTACTTTTCAGCAGGATAATGCACGACCGCATGTTGCAGTTCATGTACGGGCCTTTCTGGAAACAGAAAATGTTCGAATGCTGCCCTGTCCAGCACATTCTCCAGATCTCTCACCAATTGAAAACGTCTGGTCAATGGTGGCCGAGCAACTGGCTCGTCGCAATACGCCAGTCACTACTCGTGATGAACTGTGGTATCGTGTTGAAGCTGCATGGGCAGCTGTACCTGTACACGCCATCCAAGCTCTGTTTCACTCAATACCCAGGTGTATCAAGGCCGTTATTACGGCCAGAAGTGGTTGTTCTGGGTACTGATTTCTCGGGAACTATGCACCCAAATTGCGTGAAAATGTAATCACATGTCAATTCTAGTATAATATATTTGTTCAATGAATACCCGTTTATCATCTGCATTTCGTCTTGGTGTAGCAATTGTAATGGCCAGTAGTGTATCATGCAATATGTTTTCACGTCCATAAAGTTCCGGTCTAAAGCCGCTGTAGAATGAGAAACTCTGTTCAGAAGTCAAATTTGAGCAGCATATTATGGTGAATTTGGTAATACTAATCCTGTTAATCCACCAATGTGAATAGGAAAACAAATCCTAGAGCTCATAATAATGGTGGATTAAACTTGAATTTTGTTCCATATAGTGTAGCTAGTCGACGTAGGGCGAGGCGTCGTGGAAAAAATAAATAAAAGAAAAAAATTAAAGAAATGAAAATTTGGCCGATAGATGGTGCTGTAAGCGACAGAATGTGCACACCAATAGACGCGCGGCACACGGCTGTTTGCGTGCGAGGCGCCCAACATGACTGCCTCTATGAAGTATCACGTGTTTCTGGTAAAGCACTTGTACAAGAACGGTGATTTTCCAGAATTTCCGGACACTGAATGATATGAAAAAAGGCAGTAGTCCGATGTCTGCTTATGGTCTGGAGAGATTTTTTTCCGTATTTTTGAGACATCAGTCTTTTGACGGTTTAGATGCGGCCTGCCACGAGTTACTCTCCCTTTTAAAGTTGTAACCATTCTCTCCACACGAGAGGAGAGAATTGTTACGAAACTCGAAAAGATACGTTCCTTTGTTGAAGAGCAATGTAGCAGAGGGAGGAAACCAATTGATCTGACGTCTGTCGAAGATGCGGTCACAGCATTGCACAGGGCGCGAGTGCTGCTGTGCAAACATGGAGTATGCGGGGAATTGCCCGAACGTTGGACATGCCTGCAAGCATGATGCATACAATCCTACGAAACATCCGGCCTGGTTGTCCATACAAATTGCCGCTCGGGATTAGCCGAGCGGTCTAGGGCGCTGCAGTCATGGACTGTGCGGCTGGTCCCGGCGGAAGTTCGAGTCCTTCTCGGGCATGAGTGTGTGTGTTTGTCCTTAGGATAATTTAGGTTAAGTAGTGTGTAAGCTTAGGGTCTGATGACCTTAAAAGTTAAGTCCCATAAGATTTCACACACATTTGAACTTTTTTTTATCCATACAAATTCACTCACGTTCAGGAGCTACTTCCTGCTCTGGGTTCCTTGCTGGGATAGAAGAGCACAATGAATGCGCGTGTAAAGTTCTGTCGATAAGCGAAGGAAATGAGACGCTTAAAGTAGTAAACGAGTTTTGCTATTTGGGGAGTAAAATAACTGATGATGGTCGAAGCAGAGAGGATATAAAATGTAGACTGCCAATGGCAAGGAAATCGTGTCCGAAGAAGAGAAATTTGTTAACATCGAGTATAGATTTAAGTGTCAGGAAGTCGTTTCTGAAAGTATTTGTATGGAGTGTAGCCATGTATGGAAGTGAAACGTGGACGATAAATAGTTTGGACAAGAAGAGAATAGAAGCTTTCGAAACGTGGTGCTACAGAAGAATGCTGAAGATTAGATGGGTAGGTCACATAACTAATGAGGAGGTATTGAATAGAATTGCAGAGAAGAGAAATTTGTGGCACAACTTGACTAGAAGAAGGGATCGGTAAGTAGGGCATATTCTGAGGCATCAAAGGATCACCAATTTAGTATTGGGGGCAGCGTGGAGGGTGAATATCGTAGAGGGAGACCATGAGATGAATACACTAAGCAGACTCAGAAGGATGTAGGTTGCAGTAGGTACTGGGACATGAAGAAGCTTGCACAGGATAGAGTAGCATGGAGAGCTGCATCAAACCAGTCTCAGGACTGAAGACCACAACAACAACAACAAGCGAAGCACATTCCCATCTGCCAGAACAAGTCAATACGCAGAACTATGGGAATGGGCAACGGCAAATCCGCACGAACATCAACCGGTACCGCTTTATTCGCCAAAGGAGACTGTGTAGTGCGGGTTGGTGACACCGTTTATCGTAAGGAGGAATTTTTTTCTAGGGGGTGAGTCTAGCGCGTCCTGTCACCTGTATCGGCACTGGTAAACGCTATGAGAAACTTTCGCGCACGAAAGTTGTACCAACTTCACGTGGATGTGTGGGTGGGATAATTTTTATGCAAGCTGGCGCTCTTCCACATTCTGCACAGCCAGTGTAGCAGCTGCTGCTGGGACGCTTCAGAAATGCTAGAATTATCAGCCTGGCCGTCCAGATCAGCTGATTTTAATCCATGTGATTTCTGGCAGTGGAGTTATCTGAAAGATGTTGTGTTCAATTTCCCATAGCGAACTTAGGTGAATAGGAGGCACGTTGTGGTGTGCGTACTGTAAGACCTTCAGTACACACACCCTCAGATTATTTGATCTGTCGCTCTAACGAAGTAGGCGAGTGTCAGCAATATGTCTCGTGGTCTTATCGCGGCCTGTTTATCTTCTGCCGTTAGGTCAGACAATAGAAATGCCACTTCCACGCTTAGATTAGCAGCTTGACGGTGGCCAATTTTAAACAGAACTTGATTAATATTCACACACATTTATTAAAATAGTAACAAGCATAAAAATAACTTAACTTGGTTCTGGATGCTATTTACAATTGACAATCTGAAGTTCCTTTGGTATTGGTACGTTAATCTTATTCTCAGATATATCTCTGATACTTGACAAAAGTGTCTATGCATTTATATTCATGGCTATGTACAGGAATATGATAATCATATTTGGCACGGACTGAAACTTGACTATAGACGTACAGATAAATGTAGAACTCGTAAAGACTAATGCAGACTGGTACAGTCTGTTGTTGTTGTTGTTGTGGTCTTCAGTCCACAGACTGGTTTGATGCAGCTCTACAAGCTACCCTATCCTGTGCAAGCTTCTTCATCTCCCAGTACTTACTGCAACCCACATCCTTCTGAATCTGCTTAGTGTATTCATCTCTTG
This sequence comes from Schistocerca americana, assembly GCF_021461395.2. Lineage (NCBI taxonomy): Eukaryota > Metazoa > Arthropoda > Insecta > Orthoptera > Acrididae > Schistocerca > Schistocerca americana. Next base: position 101,271,312 of record NC_060120.1, on the reverse strand, counting down.
GTCTCCCTCTACGATTTTTACCCTCCACGTTGCCCTCCAATGCTAAATTTGTGATCCCTTCATGCCTCAGAACATGTCCTACTAACTGGTCCCTTCTATTTGTCAAGTTGTGCCACATACTCCTTTTCTCCCCAATTCTATTCAATACTTCATCATTAGTTATGTGATCTACCCATCTAATCTTCAGCATTCTTCTGTAGCACCACATTTCGAAAGCTTCTATTCTCTTCTTGTCCAAACTATTTATCGTCCACGTTTCACTTCCATACACTTCCATACACTCCATACAAATACTTTCAGAAACGACTTCCTGACACTTAAATCTATACTCGATGTTAACAAACTTCTCTTCTTCAGAAACGCTTTCCTTGCCATTGCCAGTCTACATTTTATATCTTCTCTACTTCGACCATCATCAGTTATTTTGCTCCCCAAATAGCAAAACTCCTTTACTACTTTACGTTTCTCATTTCCTAATCTAATTCCCTCAGCATCACCCGACTTAATTCGACTACATTCCATTATCCTCGTTTTGCTTTTGTTGATGTTCATCTTATATCCTCCTTTCAAGACACTGTGCATTCCGTTCAACTGCTATTCCAAGTCCTTTGCTGTCTCTGATAGGATTACAATGTCATCGGCAAACCTCAAAGTTTTTATTTCTTCTCCATGGATTTTAATACCTACTCCGAATTTTTCTTTTGTTTCCTTTACTGCTTGCTCAATATACAGATTGAATAACATCGGGGAGAGGCTGCAACCCTGTCTCACTCCTTCCCCAACCACTGCTTCCCTTTCACGCCCCTCGACTCTTATAACTGCCATCAGGTTTCTGCACAAATTGTAAATAGCCTTTCGCTCCCTGTATTTTACCTTCGCCACCTTTAAAATTTGAAAGAGAATTTTCCAGTCAACATTGTCAAAAGCTTTCTCTAAGTCGACAAATGCTAGAAACGAAGGTTTGCCTTTCCTTAATCTTTTTTCTAAGATAAGTCTTAAAGTCAGTATTTCCTCACATGTTCCAATATTTCTACGGAATCAAAACTGATCTTCCCCGAGGTCGGCTTCTACCAGTTTTTCCATTCGTCTGTAAATAATTCGTGTTTGTATTTTGCAGCTGTGACTTATTAAACTGATTGTTCGCTAATTTTCACATCTGTCAACACCTGCTTTCTTTGGGATTGTAATTATTATATTCTTCTTGAAGTCTGAGGGTATTTCGCCTGTCTCATACATCTTGCTCACCAGATGGTAGAGTTTTGTCAGGACTGGCTCTCCCAAGGCTATCAGTAGTTCTAATGGAATGTTGTCTACTCCAGGGGCCTTGTCTCGACACAGGGCTTTCAGTGCTCTGTCAAAGTCATCACGCAGTATCTTATCTCCCATTTCATCTTCGTCTACATCCTCTTCCATTTCCATAATATTGTGCTCAAGTACATCGCCCTTGTATAGACCCTCTATATACTCCTTCCACCTTTCTGCCTTCCCTTCTTTGCTTAGAACTAGGTTTCCATCTGAGCTCTTGATATTCGTACAATTGGTTCTCTTTTCTCCAAAGGTCTCTTTAATTTTCCTGTAGGCAGTATCTATCTTACCCCTAGTGAGATAACCCTCTACATCCTTACATTTGTCCTCTAGCCATTCCTGCTTAGCCTTTTTGCACTTCCTGTCGATCTCATTTTTGAGACGTTTGCATTCTTTTTTGCCTGCTTCATTTACTGCATTTTTATATTTTCTCCTTTCATTAATTTTGTTCAATATTTCTTCTGTTACCCAAGGATTTCTACTAGCCCTCGTATTTTTACCTACTTGATCCTCTGCTGCCTTCACTACTTCATCCCTCAGAGCTACCCATTCTTCTTTACTGTACTTCTTTCCCCCATTCCTGTCAATTGTTCCCTTATGCTCTCCCTGAAACTCTGTACAACCTCTGGTTCTTTCAGTTTATCCAGGTCCCATCTCCTTATATTCCCACCTTTCTGCAGTTTCTTCAGTTTTAATCTACAGTTCATAACCAATAGATTGTGGTCAGAGTCCACATCTGCCCCTGGAAATGTCTTACAATTTAAAACCTGGTTGCTAAATCTCTTTCTTAACATTATATAATCTGTCTGATACCTTCTAGTATCTCCTGGATTCTTCCATGTATACAACCTTCTTTCATGATTCTTGAACCAAGTGTTAGCTATGATTAAGTTATGCTCTGTGCAAAACTTTACCAGGCGGCTTTCTCTTTCATTTCTTATCCCCAATCCATATTCACCTACTATGTTTCCTTCTCTCCCTTTTCCTACTCTCGAATTCCAGTCACCCATGACTATTAAATTTTCGTCTCCTTTCACTACCTGAATAATTTCTTTTATTTAATCATACATTTCTTCAATTTCTTCTTCATCTGGTGCAGACAAATGCAGACTGGCTAATCGGAGGTCTGTACACTCGTTATAATACCTCGCGCATTCATGTATCACTGCGCGAGTGTGATCCACGAGGAGAAAAGGTTCTACATTAGCAGAAATCTCGTTGGCTGCGTTACATATTAATACGCAGATCGGCGCATGCAGAAATTGGTCCGTCTCTATGGCAGCGCCATCTCGAAGTGCGGAGACGGACGATGCTGCGCCTGCGCTGTTGTGCTTAGCGGGGTGCGCTCTAGTGGGAAAGTTGTGTACGCGCTGACTATGCGGAACTGTGTACAGAACACCCGCATTGCGCAACGAATTCTGAACGTGACCCTCGAGGCACTCTCATCCGTTTGTGGAACATGCTGTTTTTCGATTTCAACTTCTGGCAGAAAACAGAGAACAGCACATCGGACATGTCTTGAGGCATGCCGGCCGCTGCGGTCGAGCGGTTCTAGGCGCTTCAGCCCGAAACCACGAGGCTGCTACGCTCGCTGTTTCGAATCCTGACTCGGGTGTGGGTGTGTGTGCTGTCCTTAGGTTACTTAGGCTTAAGAAGTTTTAAGTCTAGGGGACTCATGACCTCAGATGTTAAGTCCCATAGTGCTCGGAGACATTTTTTTGCAGATTAATAACAATAAGAGTAAAGTAGTAAACCGATTATAAACGTACCTTTATTAAAAATTGTACATACTACTGTCAAACAGTTAAAATGCGCATCATAACTAAAATATTTTTTAAAATTCCACGAGAGATATCGTGATTAATACCAACAGACAGATAGTTCGACTATACAAGATTTCACTTATATAAGAAACAACGAACGCTAGTGTGCCTAAAAACTTACGCAGACTAAGCACAATCAGGGCACTCGTGTCTAAAACTTAAGTCAAACGAAACTGAACATCAATCTTAAAGAAATAAACGCTATTATGACCTTACGTCACATGCTAGTCAAGCACATATTTTTTTTTTTACAAAAAACGTCGTAGTTAGTAAAAAGGGTTAAAGAATGGGTACAGTGATAACTTTTATTTAATAATCAGCTGATGATAGCACCGTGGGCCGATAGAGAAGCGGCGCTACATTGAACTCGCCAGTATCTTGATGTAGAGCCCGGCCACTGGCTACGAGTTTTCAGGATACAAATAGAAGGCGCGCTGCTCTGTCTAGCCACCACAATTAAAACATATTCAAAAAATATATAAAAAATAAATTACATTAGAAACAAATATATTTGTTAGCCTCCTCATCTGGACACTGAGTACGTCACACTATCACGCAGAGGATTTACATTCGATTTCTGGTACGTACTTGGATGAGAGGAAGTGGCTCCAAGTCTGGAAAGCTGTCAGTGACTAGGAAAGCGGTATGCTAACCACATCCATTGGTCTTGAGGACTTGGTCGTGGAATTTGTTAGTTTTACGTTGGTGTGTCGTCGAGGTTTACTGAAGGGCTGAAAAGGCTCCGAAAATATCGTTAGCGGGTTGCAGCTCTCTCAGATGAAAGTATAAGAAAGACGACATGAGAGTAACTAAAGGCTTTACTTTCCCTCACAACAGGCGACATAGGACAAGTGGAACGTCTCCTGGTTACACAAGACAATGACGTATACGTGCATTCTGAAGCGGCGAATGAAAATTTGTAAGGACGGGTATTTTCATTCGCCGCTTCAGAATGCACGTATACGTCATAGATGTTGAGGCTTGATAAGGTGTCCGAAACCAATTGCTAAATGTGTATGGGAACTGCGTATACATCCTAAACTCATTGTCCCCTCCCTCTCTGTTTGCCCATCTTCTAACCCCCCTTTCTCTCCTGCATCTCCTCCTCTCTCTCATCTCTCTGTGCGTGACCCCCTCCTCCGCCTCTCTCTATCCATCTCCTCCTCCCCCCTCTCTAAGTCCATTCCCGCCTGAATATTCAGCAGAGTACGGTGTAAGGATTTCAAGCAAATCCGTCGAGGTCTTTTCGAGATTTTTGGTTATAACGTTTCTCCCTTATATATTATTACACTGGTGTCCGATACTAAAGCAACAAACTGCTATATCCCTTTCCTGTACCTAATTCACGATATATTCATACAAACTGTCAACAAATGTCGTTACGATCGTGTTCTGCACGGAAGATAACATTGCGATCAACGGACAACCACGCCTGCAATGACATCAGGGCACTTGTCAAGCGGACTACTCTGTGCAGGACTCTCCCAATGAATCTCAACCTGGTACCCGCCTGACCAACAATTAATTTTATATGATCATTCCACTTCAAATCGTTCCGCACGCATACTCCCAGATATTTTACAGAAGTAACTGCTACCAGTGTTTGTTCCGCTATCATATAATCATACAATAAAGGATCCTTCTTTCTATGTGTTCGCAATACATTACATTTGTCTATGTTAAGGGTCAGTTGCCACTCCCTGCACCAAGTGCCTATCCGCTGCAGATCTTCCTGCATTTCGCTACAATTTTCTAATGCTGCAACTTCTCTGTATACTACAGCATCATCCGCGAAAAGCCGCATGGAACTTCCGACACTATCTACTAGGTCATTTATATATATTGTGAAAAGCAATGGTCCCATAACACTCCCCTGTGGCACGCCAGAGGTTACTTTAACGTCTGTAGTCGTCTCTCCATTGATAACAACATGCTGTGTTCTGTTTGCTAAAAACTCTTCAATCCAGCCACACAGCTGGTCTGATATTCCGTAGGCTCTTACTTTGTTTATCAGGCGACAGTGCGGAACTGTATCGAACGCCTTCCGGAAGTCAAGAAAAATAGCATCTACCTGGGAGCCTGTATCTAATATTTTCTGGGTCTCATGAACAAATAAAGCGAGTTGGGTCTCACACGATCGCTGTTTCCGGAATCCATGTTGATTCCTACATAGTAGATTCTGGGTTTCCAAAAACGACATGATACTCGAGCAAAAAACATGTTCTAAAATTCTACAACAGATCGACGTCAGAGATATAGGTCTATAGTGTGGTGTCACCGCCAGACTCCACACTTGCTAGGTGGTAGCCTTTAAATCGGCCGCGGTCCATTAGTATACGCCGGACCCGCGTGTCGCCACTGTCAGTGATCGCAGACCGAGCGCCACCACACGGCAGGTCTAGAGAGACTTACTAGCACTCGCCCCAGTTGTACTGCCGACGTTCATAGCAATGGTTCATTGACAAATACGCTCTCATTTGCCGAGACGATAGTGAGCATAGCCTTCAGCTACATTTGCTACGACCTAGCAAGGCGCCGTATTCAGTTGATATTTATTATATGAAGCATGTATCATCAAGACAGATGTTCTACAATTGTGGATTAAAGTTAAGTATTCTACCAGTTACCTCCTGTTTTGCTAGTCTTACTTCTCTGACCTGTTCCAGACCTAACGCCAGTCAGCGTGTAATTAAACGCGTGCATTTCGGCTACTTCCGAGTGGCGTGGCTGTCTTGCTACGCCACAACATATAGTTTTGCGCATCTGCTCGACGACCCTTCTTGAAGACTGGGACTACCTGTGCTCTTTTCCAATCATTTGGAACCTTCCGTTCCTCTAGAGACTTGCGGTACACGGCTGTTAGAACGGGGGCAAGTTCTTTCGCGTACTCTGTGTAGAATCGAATTGGTATCCCGTCAGGTCCAGTGGACTTTCCTCTGTTGAGTGATTCCAGTTGCTTTTCTATTCCTTGAACACTTATTTCGATGTCAGCCATTTTTTCGTTTGTGCGAGGATTTAGAGAAGGAACTGCAGTGCGGTCTTCCTCTGTGAAACAGCTTTGGAAAAAGGTGTTTAGTATTTCAGCTTTACGCGTGTCATCCGCTGTTTCAATGCCATCATCATCCCGGAGGGTCTGGATATGCTGTTTCGAGCCACTTACTGATTTAACGTAAGACTAGAACTTCCGAGGATTTTCTGTCAAGTCGGTACATAGAATTTTACTTTCGAATTCACTGAACGCTTCACGCATAGCCCTCCTTACGCTCACTTTGACATCGTTTAGCTTCTGTTTGTCTGAGAGGTTTTGGCTGCGTTTAAACTTGGAGTGAAGCTCTCTTTGCTTTCGCAGCAGTTTCCTAACTTTGTTGTTGTACCACGGTGGGTTTTTCCCGTCCCTCACAGTTTTATTCGGCACGTACCTGTCTAAAACGCATTTTACGATTGCCTTGAACTTTTTCCATAAACACTCAACATTGTCAGTGTCGGAACAGAAATTTTCGCTTTGATCTGTTAGGTAGTCTGAAATCTGCCTTCTATTACTCTTGCTAAACAGATAAACCTTCCTCCCTTTTTTTATATTCCTATTAACTTCCATATTCAGGGACGCTGCAACGGCCTTATGATCACTGATTCCCTGTTCTGTACATACAGAGTCGAAAAGTTCGGGTCTGTTTGTTATCAGTAGGACCAAGATATTATCTCCACGAGTAGGTTCCCGCGGAGTGGCCTTTATTATTGCAAATCTGCGGTCTGTTTACTTCTAGCGTGTCTTCACAGAAGGGAGCGTGTAGAGTGGAGCCGTCAACATGCCCTCGAACGGTGGACTAACGTTCTTTTCACAGATGTGGATTCCGTAGAAATGTTGGAACACGTGAGACGATACTGACCCTACGATTTATCTTAGAAAATAGATTAAGGACAGGCAAACCTACGTTTCTTGCATTTGTAGGCTTAGAGAAATCTTTTGACAATGTTGACTGGAATAATCTCTTTCAAATTCTAAAGGTTGTAGGGGTAAAATACAGGGAGTGAAGGGCTATTTTCGATTTGTACAGAAACCAGATGAGAATTATAAGAGTCTAGCCGCACGAAAGGGAAGCAGTGGTTGGGAAGGGAGTGAGACAGGGTTGTAGCCTATCCCCGATGTTATTCAATCTGTACATTGATCAAGCAGTAAAGGAAACAAAAGAAAAATTCGCAGTTGGAATTAAAATCCATCGAGAAGAAATAAAAACTTTGAGGTTCGCCGATGACATTGTAATTCTGTCAGAGACAGCAAATGACCTGGAAGAGCAGCTGAACGGAATGGACCGTGTCGTGAAAGGAGGATATGAGATGAAGATCAACAAAAGCAAAACGAGAATATTGGAATGTAGTCGAATTAAATCGGGTGATGCTGCGGGAATTAGATTAGGAAATGACACGCTTAAAGTAGTAAATGAGTTTTGCTATTTGGGGAGCAAAATAACTGATGATGGTCGAAGCAGAGATGATATAAATTGTAGACTGGCAATGGCAAGGAAAGCGTTTCTGAAGAAGAGATGTTTGTTAACATCGAGTATAAATTTAAGTGTCAGGGTGTCGTTTCTAAAAGTAATTGTATGGAGTGTAGACTTGTATGGAAGTGAAACATGGACGATAAATAGTTTAGAAAAGAAGAGATTAGAAGCTTTCGAAATGTGTTGCTACAGAAGAATGCTGAAGATTAGATGTGTAGATACAAAACTAATGAGGAGGTATTGAATAGAATGGGGGAGAAGAGGACGTTTTGGCAAATCTTGACTAGAAGAAGGGATCGGTTGGTAGGGCATATTCTGAGGCATAAAGGGATCACCAATTTAGTATTGGAGGGCAGCGTGGAGGGTAAAAATCGTAGAGGGAACCAAGTGAAGAATACACTAAACAGATTCAGAAGGATGTAGGTTGCAGTAGGTACTGGGAGATGAAGAACGTTGCGCAGGATAGAGTAGCATGGAGAGCTGCATCAAACCAGTCTCTGGACTGAAGACCACAACAACAACAACAACAACAACAACAATGTTAGATTTACCAAACATTTTCTTTCATACAAACCTTGTCTTAACAATATGGAACACAAAAAGAAAAATTAAATCAGTTTGGTCAAGCCGTTGTCAGGTGACGATCTTTCATACATGCAGCATCTGAATTCTGTTTACATAGATGGTTCAAATGGCTCTGAGCACAATGGGACTTAACATCTGAGGTCATCAGTCCCCTAGAACTTAGAACTACTTAAACCTAACTAACCTAAGGACATCATTCACATCCATGCCCGAGGCAGGATTTGAGCCTGCGACCGTATCGGGCGCGCCGTTGCAGACTGAAGCGCCTAGAACCGGTCGGCCACCACAGCCGACTTTACATAGATAAAGGGAGTATTTGCACTCCGGACCACTAAAATTTCAGCAACATAAAAGCGGCATGCAGCGTACGCCAACTAATACCACTTTTATGTACGATCAGGTTTACTTTTAAAACTCAGGTCGACTAACCCCTCTTGTTATAATGACCCTTAGGTATGCCACACATAAATAATTAGCAAATTACATTACTTTTCATAACACGAAGGAACTGTTTATTCTTGCACCCACTGTACTCTATGCCATACGACCGGAAGAGAACACGAGGCAAGAGGGGCCAACTGGTTATGAAGTATCATCGTCTTATACTGTACAGGAACAAGCTGATCTCCCTTCCGACGGATTATCTAGCGCATCAGCTCTTATGCTTGTGAGAAGTGTCCTGCAGTCACGTACTGGAACAGTGAGACATTTCCGCCATGCTGTAAGGTGTTTCCAGAGGATTTGGTGTAGCTGTATGCCCGCTTTGGGCGTTTCGTTTCCTCTTCTGATGTGCTTTGGTAATCCCAGCCGAGCCGGCGAGAGCTGGCGGCCTGGGGCAGTGGCCGCGCAGTCCCCTGGGCCGAGGTAATTACTGCCGGCGACTGTTTGGTCTACGTGCGCGGCACGTGCGCCAGTAGCCAGGTGAGCGACCCGCTCTCAGGGCGGAGAAAGGCGAAAGTGGATGCCACGTGCCACCTGGGAGCAAACGAGTTGCCATAGTCGATACACGGTCTCACTGCCAGACGCCAAGAAAGAGACGAGCGCCATCTTAGATTACTGCACTGTATCGTAAGACCCTTTCCAAACTTTTTGTAAATCGCAATATCCCTTATAGCAAATTAGGACAGGAAATCCCACAAATTGGTTCAGATCCTAATCTTTGTGACAGTAAAAGTCAGCGATATCAATAGTCCCGTGCCAAGTCATCAGACATCATCAATGGATAATAATTCCATTTGGTGTCCCACAAGGTTCTGCCTTAGGGCCTTTACTTTTCCTTCTGTCTCGTTACGATCTTTCATCAGTAACATTTCCAGATGTCAAGTTTGTCATGTTTCCACTTGGTGTAAACACTGGAATAAATAATAAATTCATCTTTGGTTTTAGAAACATCAGTTAATGGATTTATCATTGGCATTAGTAAAATGTTCGTAATAAGTCATATACGTTTGAGACTATGTGACAGGTTTCTTCCCAGCATATTTGTAAAACACAACGACAAGCAAATAGAAGAGGGTGACATTCTTAAATTATATGGATTACAATTGATAGTAAATTCTATTCGACGGGGACATAGATATCCAGATCTAGCCAAGCGCCTAAACAAAATTCTTAGTTGCATATTCGCATATTATGACAGATTCAGCGAAGCGTCAAGGCAAAATCTTTAGCTGCATATTCGGTGTTATAAAAGGTTGTATAGAAATTACAAACCTACCACACATTGCATTTTTCCATTCCGTAATTTGATACAGTGTCGTAGTTTGGAGTAATTCGTCAAGTCAAGCTAAAATTTTTCGAGTCTCAAAACGTGCACCGGTGTGAACTAAAGAACTTCCTGTAGAGGGCTGTTCAAGGAAATGAGTATACTAACTTCTGCTTCTCAGTGTCTGGCATGAACAATAAATATATTTTTAAAATCAATAGCTCCATTCATGGAATCAGTACTAGAAATAAGAATAATCAGAGAGATTTAAGGTGCCCTACTTTGCTCCAGAAAAGGTGTCCATTATCTGGCAACGCCAACCACACAGCAGGCACAGAAGTATAACTGACAGCCAAGTTCTCGTAATAAGAGCATACAGAAAGTATTGGTGGCCTTTGTCTTCTACTCCATAGATGAAATTCAGAATAAAACGAATTTATGTGTGTATATTACTAATAACATCAATAACCTGAGTGTTATGGAAAAATTCAAGTTTGTGTTTCCTCAGTTCAGTTTGAATAACTAAACAACTACGATGCGCAACCACCAAATCAGGACGAGGACAAAGAGTTTCAACTTCTCTTCCATCAACGATCGGGAAAAAAACGCTAAGACTCGCATGGAGCGGAGGACATTGCGAAACTACAGCCCCCTGCGCGCACCTCAGACCACTACGCAATGCCAAAGCTGGACGATGGTGCCAACAGATCAGAGCGCTGCCGGAAAGAGCAATGACTCAAACTCTGCACCGACGCAAAGCCCTCCCATACCACCAGCGAGAATACCTCCTATTGCCATCCAATACTCAGGGTGATACCTACACTTTAACACTGAACCGAGGGAACATGTCAAAGGTCGATTCACAAGGGCGATAAATCAAGTATCACTTCTCATCATTGACTGACCCGAGGAACGGCCTGCGGTTTTTCAGGGATTCAAAAATTCCATTTTTTACACACCAGTCGTCAACCGACAAGTCTCTCAAAGTAGTCATCAAGTACTTTCTCGCGGAAACGAGAGAAGAGGAGATAGTACAAGCTCTGTACAATACTAGTTTCCAACAAGCCTATGTCCATCAATTTAAATTGAGAGCCGAAGAAACTGGCAAGCTAATACTACAGCTAGTCTACTGTGTGATACTACGAGAAAGCCCAGCCTGAGTCAGCGTACGTCGTCAAACATCCTCTCGACACCAAAGTGGTAACTGAAAAATATCGACCAAAAGAAGAGATTCCCCAATGCAGAAGATGTCATTGTTTCTTCCTCATGGCCAATTATTGCCACCTGCAACCTCGGTGTGGGAAGGGCATGGATCACCACCCGTCCAACACTTGCCACAAACCTGTAAACCAGAAGGCAAAACGTGCAAATTGTGAAGGCGAACATTCCATTTCAGGAGAGACTGTGGATTTACACTGCACAACTGAACGTTGTCAATGAAAAGAAATTTCCGTCCTTACGTCGGAGAACAACACAGTCCACTGCTGCCAGGATAGCTTCCGTTGCCACCGGAACAATCTAGAGCGACTACAACGGACACACAGTCAAATTTCGGCTTTTCGAAAGTCATGAAGATTGTCACGAGGGTAACAAAATTTTTAGCGACTCTCTGTCAGAAAAACATCTTTACCATCACTCAAGAGACGTTACAAAAATTTAACTCCACAGAAATCCTACGAAAACTACTCAGCTTAGCAGATGGACCCATGAAGATATGCACCCCCAGAAATGGTTGATACACCAAGAAGAGTGGATAACGTTTCACTCTGTATAGTCAACCCGAACAGCGTTTACAATAAGAAAGTGACACACGAGGATTTCATCACACGTTTCATGATCGACATTCTATTTCTAACGGGAACGCACCTCTGCCCCACCCAACTTTTCAGCTTAAGCAAAATAGTGGACTACCAGATAGACAGAGCAAATGGCCGAGAGGTTGGCACGGTCACGTACATCAAGCGATCGATCAGCCACGTTCCTCTCGCACTGCCACAATTTACATCTCTGGAAGCAATTACAGTTAACATTTACACCAGATTTGGCTTCATTACGTTGGTTGAGGTGTGTCTTAGCCTTTAGAGGCTGTTCGTTGGGGACGAAATTCTGCTTCAGATTGTCCAACATAACATGAGAGAATACTGCTCTGGCGCGGCGGGGGGAGGGGGGGGGGGGGTGGTCAGCGCCAAGCACTTCGCGTGGAATTCGCGCAGTACCTATCCACGAGGGAATCAGCCCTACGGCCTGCAGGAATGACTGGAAGCCATCACATTCGGGCCAGACGATCCATCTCATATCCCAAACAATTCAGCCCACAGACCCTACTTCTTGGACACAGTTGTAGTGGAAAACCTAAAACTCGATTTGCGGCTTCAAACCATAAACAGTCTGACTTCCACCCACAATCCGGTGGTCGGTATCATCAAAGTGGCGCTAGAGCATCTATGCTCTCCAGCACAACAGATTACGAATTGGGACCAGTACCAGGCCTTCCTTAGCAAAAGTATTCGCTTGATATCAGACGTACCGACAACAGCCTTCAAAAAATGTGTGTGAAATCTTACGGGTCTTAACTGCTAAAGTAATCAGTCCCTAAGCTCACACACTACTTAACCTAAATCATCCTAAGGACAAACACACACACCTATGCCCGAGGGAGGACTCGAACCTCCGCCGGGACCAGCCGCACAATCCATGACTGCAGCGCCCTAGACCGCTCGGATAATCCCGCGCGGAACAGTCTTCATATAGAGGAGGCCGTCTCGGCATTGACCGGAAAGATCGGAAGGGCTACAGTCAGGCTAAGGTCTCAGTGGAGCTGCGCGCATTCTACAGTGAACAGTTTTCACCACTGCTCCACGACTTGAAGAACCTTAAAAACAAGATACAAAGACGTTGGCAGCGGTATCGCAGCGCTAAAGACCGCCGAGAACTTACGCGTCTCTCTCGGGAGTTACATCAAAGGGCCATGATTCCGCCAAGAAATGTGGGACGATAAGATCGCGCCTCTCATATTACACAACAGGGATGAACGGCGTCTAGTCCAGGCCATCCAAAGACCAAATCCTACAAAAGTGGCGCTTCTGGGACCAAAGTGCCCATTGATTTGATCCACTGAGCAAGTCGGAAGTTTTTGCCGTGATGTATGTGGCACGAAGTGTCTTACCACGTGTGGACGCCCCCAAGAGGATGGGACAGGAAGATGACGCCAGACAGGAGACATCCGACGGATGGTACGACAAACGGAACCCCTCCTAACGACAATGACAGAGGTCCGCTCAATTAAACGACGCCTTGACAACTACTGAACCCCTGGACTAGGCAGTACAACAAACGAATAGTTGAAGAAGTTGCCGCGCAAAACCACTGGTGTTGATGATAACCGCATTTCTAACAGTTGCCTCCCATTAGGATACTTCCCGTCTGACTGGAAGATTGCTCAAATAGTACCGCTACCAAAGGTGGGGAAAGATCATAGACAACCCCAAACCCAGTGTCCATCAGCCTCCTGCCATCACTCTCCAAAGCACTGGAACGGATCATACTTCGCCCAGCAATTACCGAAAAGGATGTGATATGCCCAGCCACGCCTGTCGGCTGAACTCCATGTCCTCCAGGTTATGGAGTGTATAGTATATAATGTAAACCATAGCAACTACACAGCGGCGGCCTTTCTCGATATGGAAAGAGCACATGATCGAGTTTGGAAAAATAAGCTGTTCACTCAGCTGCATGAGGTCCCCGACGGCATCCCGGTCTACTGCACGAAAATTATTGGCAGCTACCTTCCGAATTGATAGTCAGCAATCCAGCATTCAACAACTGCCGGAGAGCATCCCTCAAGGCTCTGTTCCGTTCTCGATTCTATTCATCTTGTACTTGGATGACCTGCTGTTGCTTCCATAAGGCGTCCTCCCGGTATTCGCGGACCATACTGCGGTCCTCACCAACAACCACAGAGTCGATGCAGCGACACGGTGCCTCCTACGTCAGCAGACTCAATTATGGACACCAGCGAATGCGGAGAAGACGCAGGCCATTGTGTTTACTCACTGTCTGCCTGAATTCAAAGACCATCTCACAGTGCACATCATCACACTCCCTTGGGGGAACCAGGTGAAATACCTGGCAGTGATATTGGAGCGGAAACTCCTCTCCAAGAAACATGTCCAGGGAAAATTTAACAGTACTGTGCACCTATTTCACCAATTATGGCCACTGTTGTCGAATCAACATTTAACGTTAGGACCAATCTGCACCTCTATCGAGCAACGATCCTGCCGCCGCCAATCTTACATTGAGATTCCTCATGGGCGATCACCTGAACAGCGATAACAAACCGCTGCCAATCCTGCAAAACCGTTGCCTGCGTTTAATCGTTGGAGTATCTATATAAGCCGCTGCTTAAATTTTGATTAATTATCAACACTGGCGGCCCAAGACTTCCGGCATAAGAATCAGCAATGATCTACGGCTTGAGGATGCAGAAGTCAATGGAAACGACTGCATTAAAGACATGTAATGTGCATCCACAGGAAATGTGGCTTGTAACTGATAAAAAGTCATGATGATCACCCCATTAGCAAAATATTCCGGAATAGTCCCCCATTCGGATTTCCAGGAATGAAGTGCCAAGGGGGAGGTTACCATGAGGAAAAGACTGAATAATCAACGAAAGGATAACGTTCTACGAGTCGGGGTGTGGAATGTCAGAAGCTTGAACGTGGTAGGGAAACTAGAAAATCTGAAAAGGGAAATGCAAAGGCTCAATCTAGATATAGTAGGTGTCAGTGAAGGGAAGTGGAAAGAAGACAAGGATTTCTGGTCAGATGAGTATAGGGTAATATCGACAGCAGCAGAAAATGATATAACTGGTGTAGGACTTGTTATGAATAGAAAGGTAGAGCACAGAGTGTGTTACTGTGAACAGCTCAGTGGTAGGGTTGTTCTTATCAGAATCGACACCAAACCAACACCGACAACGATTGTTCAGGTATACATGCGTCGTCGCAAGCTGAAGATGAAGAGATAGAGAAAGTGTATGAGGATACTGAAAGGGTAGCACAGTATGAAAAGGGATATGAAAATCTAACAGTCATGGAATACAGTCGTAGCGGAAGGAGTAGCAGAAAAGTTACAGGAGAATAGGGGCTTGGAGGAGAATGTGGGCTTGGGACAAGAAATAAGAGAGGAGAAAGACTAACTTAGTTCTGCAACAAGTTTCAGATAGTAATAGCGAATACTCAGTTCAGGAATCACAAGTGGAGGTTGTGTACTTGGAAAAGGCAGGGTGATACGGGAAGATTTCAGTTAGATTACATCAAAGTCAGGCAGAGATTCCAAAATCAGATACTAGGTTCTAAGGCGTATACAGGAGCAGATATAAACTCAGATTAAAATATGATAATGATGAAGAGTAGGCTGAGGTTTAAGACATTAGTCAGGAGGAATCAATACGCAAAGAAATGGGATACGGAAGTACTATGGAATGACGAGATATGGTTGAAGTTCTCTAAGGATATAGATACTGCAAAACGAAATAGCTCAGTAGGCAGTACAACTGAAGAGGAATGGACATCCTAAAAAGGGCCATCACAGAAGTTGAGAAGGATAACATAGGTATAAGGAAGATAACTGCGAAGGAACCATGCGTAACAGAAGAAATATATCAATTGATCGATCAAAGTAGGAAGTACAAAAACGTTCCTAGAAACTAAGGAATACAGCAACACAAGTCGCTGAGGAATGAAGTAAATAGGAAGTGCAGGGAAGCTAAGACCAAATGGCTGCAGGAAAAATGTGAAGACATCGAAAAAGAAATGATTGTCGGGAGGACAGACTCAGCATACAAGAAAGTCAAAACAACCTTCGGTGATATTAAAAACAACAGTTTTAACATTAAAAGTGCAACGAGAATTCCACTGTTAAATGCAAAGGAGAGAGCGGATAGGTGGATAGAATACACTGAAAGCCTCTATAAGGGGGAAGATTTGTCGGATGTACTAGAAGAAGAAACAGGATCCGATTTATAAGTTATAGGGGCTCCAGTATTAGAATCAGAATTTCAAAGAGCTTTGGAGGACTTATGATCAAACGAGAGAGAAGGGACAGATAATATTCCATCAGAATTTCTAAAGTCATGGGTGGAAGTGTCAACAAAACGACTATTCACGTTGGTGTATAGAATGTATGAGTCTGGCGACATACCATCTGACTTTCGGAACAGCTTCATCCACACAATTTCGAAGGCTGCAAAGCAAACAAGTGCGAGAATTATCGCTCAATCAGCTAACAACACATGCATCCAAGTTGTTTACAAGAATAATATACGAAAGAATGGAAGAGAACATTGAGGATGCGATAGATGACGATCAGTTTCGCTTTATGAAAGGTAAAGGCACGAGAGAGGCAACTCTGACATTCCGGTTAATAATGGCAGCAAGACTAACGAAAAATTTGTCGACCTATAAAAAGCGATCGACAGCGTGAAATGGTGCAAGATATTCGGAATTCTGAAAAAGGTACAGATAAGATATAGGGGGAGACGGGTCATATAAAATATGTACAACAGCCAAGAGGTAATAATAAGAGTGGACGACCAAGAACGAAGTGCTAGTATTTAAAAGGGCGTAAGATAAGGATGTAGCCTTTCGCCCCTACTGTACGTCGAGAAAATAATGATGGAAATAAAAGAAAGGTTCAGAAGTGGAATCAAACTTCAAGGTGAAGGAATATATATGATACGATTCGCTGATGACATTGATACTCTGAATGAAAGTGAAGAAGAATGACATGATTTGCTGAAGGGAATGAAGAGTCTAATGAGTACACAGTATAAACTGAGAGTAAATCGAAGAAAGACGAAGGCAATGAGTAGTAGTGGAAATGATATGGATTGATGGTCACGAAGTAGATGATGTTAAGGAATTCTGCTAACTAGGTAGTAAATTAACCAATGACGGACGGAGCAAGGAGGACATCAAAAGCAAACTAGCTATGGCAAAAAGGGCATTCCTGGCCAAGAGAAGTCTACTCTTATCAAATATCGGCCTTAATTAGAGGAAGAAATTTCTGAGAATGTACGTCTGGAGTACAGCAATGTATGCTAGTGAAACATGGACTGTGGGAAAACGGGAACAGTAGGGAGTCGAAGCATTCGAGACGTGGTACTACAAAGGAATGTTGAAAATTAGGTGGACTGATAAGGTAAGAAATGACGTGGTTCTGCGCAGAATCGGAGAGGAAAGGAATGTGTGGCAAAAAACTGATAAAGAGGAGGGACAGGATGATGGGACATCTGCTAAGACACGAGGGAATGACTTCTATGGTTCAAATGGCTCCAAGCACTATGGGTCTTAACATCTGAGGTCATCAGTCCCCTAGACGTAGAACTACTTAAACCCAGCTAACCTAAGGACATCACACACATCCATACCCGAGGCGGGATTCGAACCTGCGACCGTAGCAGCAGTGCGGTTCCGGACTGAAGCGCCTAGAACCGCTCGGTCACAGGGGCCGGCTACTTCCATGGTAGAGGAGCTGCAGAGGGGAAAACTGTAGAGGAAGACAGTGATTGAAATACATGCAGCAAATAATTGAAGACGTAGGTTGCGAGTGCTACACTGAAATGAGGAGATTGGCACAGGAGATGACAAAAAAAAAAAAAAAATCTATGTAGGCAAGGATGAGGGATATCCATCACGAACTGCACATGGAGACAGTCAGAGAAGCAATCATATCATCTACCCAAAAACAGCTCGCTACCATTGACGCACTAAGGCCCAGTTTAAGACATCTTGATCATATGGGGTCCGTCGCTCCTGAAAGGAGGCATCGCATCAGAATTCCGTGCTCCATCATCCAGGCACCCCTACGACATCATAAGCAATGTATGTTTATGAATAAAAACAGGAGAAAGAGTAATGTAACGTTGTGTGATACAAACGTGAGGTCAGCTGGAACAATATATAACATTAAATGAAATGTAATAAAGTAACCAACACCTTAGGATTGTCAAAGGACCTAGTGTTCAATGCCCTCTTACTCTTTACACCGAGGAATTCAAGCCACGAGGTGGTATTGGTGGTAATACTGCTATGAAACCACAAAAAATGAAAAATTTCGATGTACCTCTCTACGTGCACAACAACGCAGCGTGGGTGGCACAGAGAGCATGTTATATTTGAGCCCACTGTCTGTTAAATAGCGGTTTTAAATAGTTGTAGTGCGCTCTCAGGTAGGACCTATAACATCTAAATACCCAGTTTAAGTTCATCCAAGTAGTTTTCCAAATTTCGAGAGCTCTTTCAAAACCAAACAGTAATGTATGTATTAAGATACCCCAAAAGCGATATACACTGATGAGCTAAAATATTAGGAGCACCTGCATAATAGCTTGTTTCACCGTCTTTGCAACGAAGCACATCACTCTATGTATCAGGGATGCGATAGTTCATTAGTAGGTTTATGGAAGTGTGTGGCGTTATATGTCTACACACAGGTCATGTAATTCGCCTAAATAACTGGCGCTGATTTGCTTACGCGGTGATGGCGCCAGATTGCAACCCAGATGGCTTTCATAAGATTTACATCTGGAGAATTTGGTCGCTAAGACGTCAACGAGACTTCACTACAATTCTCCTCGAACTACTGTAACACTTATACTGCTGAAAAACGACATCGGTCAAGGTACCAAGGATGCAGGTGGTTCACAGCTGCCAGCGTGTCTTCGATCATTAACACAGGTCCCACGCAAGCGCGGGAGAATATCTCCCGTAGCAGTATACCACTGCTCCCAGCACCCTGCATTCGCGGTGTGTTGCACGTTTCGAGGAACCGTTCATCCCGATGACGGCATTTGTAGAGACGACCACCGAAGTAGTGTAGCAAAAATGTGATTCATCCAAACAGTCAACACATTTCCATCGATCTACGGTCGAATTCCGATGGTCCCGTGCCCGCTGAAATCGTAACTGACGATGGGGTGGTCTGCTGCGGCGCTCCATGTTAAACAATGTACGATAAAAACGGTGCCTTCCGAAACACTTGTGCGTACACCAGCACTGCACTCTTTCGGCAGAGATGCCAAGATCACCGTCTGTCCTAATTTACAAAGCAGATAAGTATCCGAACCCCACGGTCTGTGAAGAGTCGTGCACGTCCAACCATTTAGCAGCTAATGGTAGTTACGCTATCCTTCTACCTCTTTCCGTAGATGCTCAGGTCCGCCGTTTTCGAGATAGGCGTTCACAGGCTCTGGGAAATAACAACCTTCCCTTTGTCAAAGTTACGTATCTGAAAGATTCACAATAATCAGCTGATATAGCTAAGGTGATCCCCCGTCCGTGTCTACTACTCCGCTTACATACTCTACTGGCCATTAAAATTGCTACTCCAAGAAGATGACGTGCTACAGTCGCGAAATTTAACTGACAGGAAGAAGATGCTGTGATATGCAAATGATTGGCTTTTCAGAGCATTCACACAAGGCTGGCGCCGGTGGCGACACCTACAACGTGCTGATATGAGGAAAGTTTCCAATCGATTTCTCATACACAAACAGCAGTTGACCGGAATTGTCTGGTGAAAAGTTGTTGTGATGCCTCGTGTAAGGAGGAGAAATGGGCACCATCACGTTTCCGACTTTGATGAAGGTCGGACTGTAGCGTATCGCAATTGCGGTTTATCGTATCATGACATTGCTGCTCGCGTTGGTCGAGATCCAATGACTGTTAGCAGAATATGGAATCGGTGGGTTCAGGAGGGTAATACGGAACGCCGTGCTGGATCCCAACGGCCTCGTATCACTAGAAGTCGAGATGACAGGCATCTTATTCGCATGGCTGTAACGGATCGTGCAGCCACGTCTCGATCCCTGAGTCAGTAGATGGGGACGTTTGCAAGACATTAACCATCTGTACGAACAGTTCTACGACGTTTGCAGCAGCATGGACTATCAGCTCGGAGACCATGGCTGCGGTTACCATCGACGCTGCATCACTGACAGGAGTGCCTACGATGGTGTACTCAACGTCGAACCTGGGTGCAAGAATGGCAAAACGTCATTTTTTCGGATGAATTCAGGTTCTGTTTACAGCATCATGATGGTCGCATCCGTGTTTGGCGACATCGAGCTGAACGCAAATTGGAAGCGTGTATTCGTCATCGCCATACTGGCGTATCACCCAGCGTGACGGTATGGGGTGCCATTGGTGACACGTCTCGATCACCTCTTCTTCGCATTGACGGCACTTTGAAGAGTGGACGTTACATTTCAGATGTGTTACGACCCGTGGCTCTACCCTTCATTCGATCCCTGCGAAACCCTACATTTCAGCAGGATAATGCACGACCACATGTTGCAGGTCCTGTACGGGCCTTGCTGGATGCGGAAAATGTTCGGCTGCTGCCCTGGCCAGCACATTCTCCAGATCTCTCAGCAATTGAAAACATCTGGTCAATGGTGGCCAAGCAACTGGCTCGTCACAGTATGCTAGTCACTACTCTTGATGAACTGTGGTATCGTGTTGAAGCTGCATGGGCAGCTGTACCTGTACACGCCATCCAAACTCTGTTTGACTCAATGCGCAGTCTTATCAAGGCCATTATTAAGTCCAGAGGTGGTTGTTGTGGGTACTGGTTTCTCAGGATCCATGCACCCAAATTGCGTGAAAATGTAATCACATGTCAGTTCTAGTATAATATATTTTTCCAATGAATACCCGTTTGTCATCTGCATGTCTTCTTGGTGTAGCAATTTTAATGGCCAGTAGTGTACTTTTGTTACCGCCTCATGTGACTGCGGCGCACCAGGCGGCATCCAACGTCGCCGTGGACAGTGGTCACTTTTTCCTTTTTTTTTTTTTCTTTTTTACTCATCGGGTTTCTTACTGGTGTGATGCGACGCGCCATAAATTCCTCACTTGCGCTAACCTCTTCATCTCAAGAGTAGCACTTGCATACTACACCCTCAAATATTTGGCAGGTGTATTCCAGTGTTTGTCTTCCTTTACAGTTTTTATCCTCCACAGCTCCCTAAGTACTATGTAAAATATTCCCCGACCTCTTAATAGATATCCAATCATTCTGTATCTTCTTCTTCTCAGTGTTTTCCACGTATTTCTTTCCTAGCCGATTCTGCACAGAACCTCCTCATTCCACACCTTATCAGTCCACCTAACTTTCAACATTACTAAGTAAAACCACTGAAATCTGGTTTCGCAGGACAGAGCGGATCAGGTTGTGGAAAGGTGCCAAGGTCAATTACTGTTAGTTATACAAGAACACACACAAATTTATTCCTCAAACCAATGCACAGTTTTCTCTTTAAAACAACAAAGATCAATTCACGGTGAAGGGCGCTAGTAACTTCTCCAGAATAAGTTTAAATAATTGCTTTTAAAACACCGGGAGGCCGAGGGCCTTACTTAAATAAATTACAATATCTTCTCTGCTAAAGGCCGAAATAATATTTCAGACCAGCTAAGGAAATTCCTTAAAAGCCAAGCTTTTACAAATTCCGGGTAAAGGCCATATTAAGGAAAATTGAAGTTAATTCTTCGACTGAAAGCCCAATTAGAAAAATTTTCTTTGCATAATAAAAGAGAGACCTTAAAGATAAGCCTTTACACAGTACAACAGAAAAACATTTTATGAAAACGTGAAGTATCTTGTTGGCTGAAGGCCCAAGCAATTACTCAAGAATAATTGAAGGCAACCTTAAGATAAACATTTACAGAACACGGCTAAAGGCCATTTCAAGAATTCAAAATAATTGAAGAGAAACCTTACAGACAACGATTTACAAATTTAAGCCACAGGTTCTGAAACAAACGGGGCTGAAGGCCTAAATACAGAGAAACAAGAATTCTAAACGAAACACGGCTGAAGACCTAATCTTAAAGTTGTTATGAAGTTCGGCTGAAGGCCTGAACATAAAACACAATATTAATACAGGGATGAAGGCCTGACACAGTACCTGCGACAAAAAAAAAATGACAATCACAAACAACCAACAGTGGTGCTCACAAGTGTTCCAAGAGTCGGTCTGTGAAGGAAACTCTAACTACAGTTTAGGTGAGACAGGCAGCCAAGCATAACACTAAACAATTGGGTTGGCTGATGAACCAACCAACTGCTAAATCAATTCCCTTCCACTCAACCAACAGCACGACAACCAAAAGTACCAGCGAAGACGAGGATAGCATAAGGATTATGTCTTAATAATTGGCGCATAAACACAGTCAAGGCACAATAAACACTCAAAGAGAAAAGGAGAACAACACCAAGCTGTCGAACTACACGCTGTGCCAGACAGCATCAACCTGGCGAGGAAAACACACTGCCACAAAACTGCCACACTGCCACAAAACTACGGTAACGTCCAGGGCAGGTAGCTGGAACGTTAATGGCCACAAGGCAGAAGATACTGCTGGTGCACTTCACTAATAAATTATAATCATTGCAAAGGTTAAACACCATTCATGGAGACAGCTGCAAAATTTTGCCGACAACAACACACCATTAAGTTGCTGCTTGTGGGGAACAGACCAATGCCGGCCGGGGTGCCCGAGCGGCTCTAGGCGCTTCAGTCCGGAACCGCGTGACTGCTACAGTCGCAGGTTCGAATCCTGCTTCGGGCATGAATGTGTGTGATGTCCTTAGGTTAGTTAGGTTTAAGTAGTTCTAAGTTCTAGGGGAAGGATGATCTCATCTGTTAAGCCCCATAGTGCTCAGAGCCATTTGAATAGCCCAGGATGCAACATCCAGAAATCAATGATGTCACAACGGTTGAGCTTTTATGACAGGTTTACTGATTATGCAACTCCAGTATGCAGGTGCGGTGGGCGACGATCTTAACAGTTCTCCTCGCAGCTAGTGCCACACAACTCCGACCGCTTGTGCACTCCTCCACCGGCCCAAGCATGATCGCACTCCACAGAGACTTCCTCACTGCTCCGCCGCAACGGACCAGCTGCCCATATACACCATGACACGGAAATATAGTTGTCGCACCAAAGAAGTTATAGCAGTACTAGTATAGATAGACACTGCTGCTGCCACTGATGGAAGCAAGTGAGCAACTCATTCAGATAGTAACTGAGGGAGGAATAAGACGCCACTCGATGGTGACAAAATGCCCAAAAGGAAAAACCGGCATTAACGCTAGCCGACCACAGTCCATCCACATCTCAAATGATTGGATTCTCTGCTGTTCCAGACATAGCAAAGTCGTGTTTCACTGCCATACAGCGCTGTAAATTCTCAGAAATTTCTCCTCTAATTAAGTCCTATGTTTGATACTAGTAGACTTCTCTTGGCCAGGAATACTCCTTGTGCCAGTGTTAGTCTGCTTTTTATGTCCTTCTTGC
Organism: Schistocerca americana; assembly: GCF_021461395.2. Lineage (NCBI taxonomy): Eukaryota > Metazoa > Arthropoda > Insecta > Orthoptera > Acrididae > Schistocerca > Schistocerca americana. The sequence continues at coordinate 101,248,025 of NC_060120.1, read as the reverse complement.
TCCGTCATCACGGGTATTTTGCTACCTGTGGAGCAGGATTCCTTAACTTCATCTGCTTCGCGACCATCAATCCTACTGTTAAGTACCATGCTGTTCTCATTTCTGCTACTTCTGACTACGTTTGCCTTTCTTTGATTAAGTTTCATATTTTGAGCCCATTTGTTCAATGCATTCAACAGATATTTTAGTTATTCTTCACTTCCACTGACGATAGCAATGTCATCAGCGAACCCTGTCATTGACATCCTTTCACTCTGAATTTTAATTCTACTCCTGAAGCTTTCTTTTATTTCCATCATTGTTTCCTCTATGTACAGATTGAACAGTAGCGACGAAAGGCTACATCTTTGTCTTACACCGTTTTTAATATGAGCACTTGGTTCTTCGTCGTCAATTCTTATTATTCCCTCTTGGCTCTTGTACATATTGTACATGACGCGTCTCTCTTTATATCTTACACCCACTTTTTTTCAGAATTTCGAACGTCTTGCACCAGTTCACATTGTCGAACGCTTTTTCCAGGTCTTGATTTTTCTTTATTCTTGCTTTCATTACTAACCGCAATGTCAGAATTGCGTCTCTCATGCCTTTACCTTTCCTAAAGCCAAAGTGATAGTCATCTATCGCATCGTCAATTTTCTTTTACATTCTTTTGTATATTAATCTTATCAGCAGCTTGGATGCGTGAGCTGTTTAGACGATTGTGCGATAATTCTCGCACGTGTCATCTCCTGCAGTTTTCGCAACTGTGTGTATATTTTTTCGTAAGTTAGATGGTATTTCGCCAAATTCATGCATTCTTTGCACCAACGTAAATAGTCCCTTTGTTGGCACTTCACCCAATGACTTTATAAATTCTGGTGGAATGTTATCTATCCTTTCCGACTTATTTCATCTTCAGTCATCTAAAGCTCTCAAAATCTGATTCTCGTACGATATCCCCTATCTATGGTAAATCTACTCTTGTTTCTTCTACTATTACATCCGACAAATCTTCCCCCTCATAGAAGCCTTCAATGTACTCTTTCCTCCTATCCGCTCTCTCCCCTGCATTTAACAGTGGAATTCTTGTTGCACTTTTAATGTTACCACCATTGCTTTCAATTTCACCGAAGGTTGTTGTAACTTTCCTACATGCTGAGTCTGTCCTTTCGACTATCATTTCTCCTCCGACTTCTTCACGTTTTTTATGCAATGCAGCCACTTCGTCTTAGCTTCCCTGCAATTCCTACTCATTTAATTCCTTTTATCTCAGTACTGTTGGATTTCCCTGACCATTTTTGTGCTTTCTTCTTTCTTCGATCAACTGAAGTATTTCTTCTCTTCCTCATGGTTACTTTGCAGTTACCTTATTTGTACCTACGTTTTTCTTTCCAACTTTGTGATTGCCCTTTCTAGAGATGTCCATTACGCTTCAGTTGTACCCCTTACTGAGCTATTCCTTATCGCAGTATCTATAGCCTTAGAGAACTCCAGACGTTTTCTTCATTTCTTTGTAATTCCGTCTTCCACTTCTTAGCATATTGATTCTTCCTGACTAATCTCTTAAACTTCAACCTACTTTTCATTACTACTAAACTGCGAGTATACATCTGTTCCTAGCTACGCATTACAATCCAGTACCTGATCTCGGAATCTCTGTCTGACCATGATGTAATCTAACTGAAATCTTCCCGTATCTCTGGCCTTTTCCATGTATACCTCCTCCTCTCTGGATTACTGAACAGAGAATTCACTATTACTGGCTGAAATTTGTTACAGAACGAAATTAATCTTTCTCCTCTCTCATTCTTAGTACTGAGCTCACATTCTCCCGTAACCCTCTCTTCTACTCCTTTCCCTACAACCGAGTTCCAGATCCCCATGACTACGGTATTAGATTTTCATCTCGCTTTACATACTGAATTCAATAACATCATATTCTTCCTCCATCTTCAACTTTCCACGTTTGCATGTGTACCTCAACTATCCTTGTCGGTTTGCTGTCGATTCTGATGAGACTAACCCTACCACTGAGCTATTCAGAATAACACATTCTCTGGCCTACCTTCCTATTTGCAACTAATCCTACTCCCGTTCTGCTGCCATTGCTATTACCCTATACTCATCTAACCAGAAATCCTGGTCTTCCATTTAACTTCACTGACCCAATTATATCTAGACTGAGACTATGCATTGCCCTTTTGGTTTATCAGCGCACATTACTATCTGCATCTAAAGGTAATGGCACATAGGCATCAGATAAACCTATCTGTCGCTGATGAATTAGCGAGAAGCTCTTCAGTAATCGGGAACGGATAAAGATCTACATCACATTTAGCGCTGATACAAGGTTCCAAGTCGACAGAGCACCAAATTATGTATTGGCTTCTTAATTACTACCTCGGCTATTGCCCATTGGTTGTGTATTATAGCCCCTTGATGCCTCTGGAAGAGTAAGTTCTGTTTTAAGTTCATCCCTCATACCGAAAAGCATGGATCTATCAGGATGAGAAACGAGGAATAACAGTAGGCTTTAAAAATACGTGTGCTTCAAGTTTTGTGGATAATTCAGAACAGATTCAAATAAATCACAGTATTCCTTACATAAAGCGCCGAAAATGCCAAGTGGGATACTAGTAGCTATATTGTCAATGAATCTGGTATTATTTGAAAACCAAAGCTTGTAGAGGCATCTAGATCAAAAATTTATTTGCCGCTTGTGAAGACACGCAAACCATGCCTTTGCTCTAGATACCTTTTTACTGGGGACGATGACGTTAATTGGGTGCTCAAACGATAGATCGATTATTGCATATTATCCAGTTCAGTTGCCTTCAAAGGCAATAAGTTTCAGGGTTAATTATGGATAGAGGAGCTCCGCTACAAACATGAAAATCCACTCCCACGCCATTAATGGTCACTGGGATCATTAGTTTAAGTGGAGATCTAGTTTCGAAGCACGTGGGTGGTTTTGACGGATAGTGGCCATACGCCCACGCATGTTGCAAACAAAACACTTAGAACTGCGCTGTGGGCGATAAACTCTGGCTGCAGAAGCAATGGATACAAGTGTTCTTTGCTTTTGCTACACTTAGCGAGCTATCACTGCAAAAATTACACTATCACTACAACATTTAATACAGGACATCATATTTTTGTTTGAGCTGAGGCACAGAGCTAATTTTTAACATGATTCCTAACCAGTACTCTGGAATCTACAGATGGTGTCCTGTAATCGTTTAGTGTTAGGAAGTGACGTAGTTTGGGATGCCCTTTTGGCACGCCTAAGTTCACACCGGATGATCGTGATGCAACTGCTGTACCATTTATACAATTTCAATGTTTTAACTATCTAAGCAGTTTCTCCTAAACTAGGATTTGATTGTATAAACAAGCTCAGAGACGAAATATGAACTGCAAATTATTTATTTCCTGTAGTGAGCCAACGGTCATATCCGTGTATCGCTTTTGTTGCGTCTCTTGCCGTCACATTAACTGAAAGCGAATTTCTCTGATACACAAATATTATCGCCACCGCTCTGCGAGTCTGCAATGCATGGTGCGACGTTAGAGTCTCCAAAGTAATTTACTGTCTTGACGCTGATACTACGAATGTGATACTTCCTGTGCAGGTGATGTAAAGTCTATGAATGCAAAAATGATTTATCCAGTGTTCACTCAGTGTAGAAATGGTCTCTGCTTTTCAGCAATAAAAGAAAATGAATGTCATACTTTTACTATCAATAAAAATTTATATTTCTGCTACTTCACACAAGACCGAGTATGAATTAAGTAACATGGATTGAATAACATATTAATCTTGGAACATAAGAATTAACACAAACAAAATTTATAAGTAAGGTTCTTATTTCGTCCTTTTCGATTTTTTACAGTTTGTTACTTAAACTTCTTCCACAACATGAAATAGGTGAAAATTCGAAACAATAAAGAAATGATGTTTTTTCTTTCTTCATCCGTCTCATGAGTGAACGCAGTCCGCCATGAGATTCTCTCCTGTGCCAACTTCCTCATGCCAGAGTAACACTTGCAATTTAAGTCCTCCATTATTTGCTGTTTGTTTTCCAATCTCTGTCTTCCTCTACAGCGTTTAGCATATACCTTAATACTTCAGTATCCCACTTACTTTAACACTGTTTCTTCCGGACGATTCTTTCAAACTTCAAGCTACTCTTAATCGTTACTAAATTGTAATCTGAGCCTGTATCTTCACCTGGGTGCGCTCTACAACCAAGTATCTGATTTGGGAATCGCTCTCTGTCCATGATATAGTCCAGTTTTACCCAAATAGGTACACCTACTCCTCCTGTAACCATTTGAAATCTATTGCGGAACTGGTTTAGTTTTCTCCTCTCTCATTTCTGCCGCCAAATCCATTTTCTGCCTTAGCCCTTTCATCTATTCCTTCTCCTGCAATCACGTTGCAGTCCTTCATGATTATTATATTTTCATCTCCCTGTATCTACTGAATTACCCATTAAGTGTTCTCATATACTTTCTCTGTCTCTTCATCTTTTGCTTGTGACGTTGGCATGTACTGGTACACATGGACTATCACTGTCGCCTTTGCTGTCGAATCTGACTAGAACAGTCCTTTCACTGAATTGTTCATAGTTATTCCTCATTGCCATACTTTCCCACTAAAAACTAATCCTAAACCTGTTATACCATTTTCTGTTGCTGATATTGCTATATATTCGAATGACCAAAAATCGTTATCTTCTTTCCACTTCACTTCACTAACCCCCACTGTGTCTCATATACTGAGCCATAGCATTTCCCCTTTCATATTTTCTAACTTCCCTATCACGTTCAGACTTCTGGCATTTCACGCTCCAATTCGCGGAATCTTACCCTTTCGTTGGTTATTTAGTCTTTTTAGTATGGTCACCTTCCCTTTGGCAGTTCCCTCCCAGAGATCCGAATGGGGAACAAGTCCGAAATTTTTTTGCACACGGAAAGATTATGGTGGCAGTCTTTTCAGTTACAGACCATATATCCTAAGGATACAATTTCTGTGTCTTTAATGCAGTGGTTTCCATTGACTTCTGCGTCCCTGTGCCGGTGATAATTGCTGATCCCTTCGCCTTTACGGGGCAGTTTCTCTTACCAAAGGAAGATCGTGCTCTGAACCACTGTCCACCCCTCCGCCCTCTTTGACGAGGCAGTCAGCAGAACGAGGGTGACTTCTCATGTTGGAAGTCTTTGGATACCATTTCTGACGATTTTTATTCAAAGGTTAAGCTGTGGCTAGGTTGGAACTTGGGATCGAGGACGTTTTGACTACTAGACGAAGACGCTACTCCCGGACAACGTGTCCCAACAAGACAGTTTGCCCTGAGGAGTGCAAGCGACAGGCGATGCTGTTGTGGGTGTCTCTCTGTGGGAGACAAAGCGCGCAGCTTCTGCTGCGATGCGCTGTCTTCCACAGCGTCTGCTTATCTTAGCTTCCAAGCTTGTTAAATGCGACGGTGAAGAAAGCAGTAGCCATCGGCATCACGTTTACTTCTGAGCTGTGAGGATAAGTCACAGGGGCGTGCTACATGCTAGGAATGTTTAATAACTACAGAAACAAATAGGAAGGGCGAAATGTGAAAATTCTAGGAATGGTAGGGTTGAGAAAGCTGTGATCCCGCTAATGAGAGCTATTGCTTACCATGTAAATCGGAAGAATAATAAATCAAAGGAGATAAATGGGTTGTTGTTGTTGTGGTCTTCAGTCCAGAAACTGGTTTGATTCAGCTCTCCATGCTACTCTATCCTGTGCAAGCTTCTTCATCTCCCAGTACCTACTGCAACCTACATCCTTCTGAATCTGCTTGTGTAGTCATCTCTTGGTCTCCCTCTACGATTTTTACCCTCCACGCTGCCCTCCAATGCTAAATTTGTGATCCCTTGATGCCTCAAAACATGTCCTACCAACCGATCTCTTCTTCCAGTCAAGTTGTGCCACAAACTTCTCTTCTCCCCAATCCTATTCAATACCTCCTCATTAGTTACGTGATCTACCCACCTTATCTTCAGCATTCTTCTGTAGCACCACATTTCGAAAGCTTCTATTCTCTTCTTGTCCAAGCTGGTTATCGTCCATGTTTCACTTCCATACATGGCTACACTCCATACAAATACTTTCAGAAACGACTTCCTGACACTTAAATCTATACTCGATGTTAACAAATTTCTCTTCTTCAGAAACGATTTCCTTGCCATTGCCAGTCTACATTTTATATCCTCTCTACTTCGACCTTCATCAGTTATTTTACTCCCTAAATAGCAAAACTCCTTTACTACTTTAAGTGTCTCATTTCCTAATCTAATCCCCTCAGCATCACCCGATTTAATTTGACTACATTCCATTATCCTCGTTTTGCTTTTGTTGATGTTCATCTTATATCCTCCTTTCAAGACACTGTCCATTCTGTTCAACTGCTCTTCCAAGTCCTTTGCTGTCTCTGACAGAATTACAATGTCATCGGTGAACCTTAAAGTTTTTATTTCTTCTCCATGGATTTTAATACCTACTCCGAATTTTTCTTTTGTTTCCTTTACTGCTTGCTCAATATACAGATTGAATAACATCGGGGAGAGGCTACAACCTTGTCTCACTCCTTTCCCAACCACTGCTTCCCTTTCATGCCCCTCGACTCTTATAACTGCCATCTGGTTTCTGTACAAACTGTAAATAGCCTTTCGCTCCTTGTATTTTACCCCTGCCACCTTCAGAATTTGAAAGAGAGTATTCCAGTTAACGTTGTCAAAAGCTTTCTCTAAGTCTACAAATGCCAGAAACGTAGGTTTGCCTTTTCTTAATCTTTCTTCTAAGATAAGTCGTAAGGTTAGTATTGCCTCACGTGTTCCAACATTTCTACGGAATCCAAACTGATCTTCCCCGAGGTCCGCTTCTACTAGTTTTTCCATTCGTCTGTGAAGATAAATGGGTATAGGTGTGAAATTATACGGTTCAGCTTGGATTCGCAGATGTGATAGCCCTTTAGACGAAAAATAATTAACAGCATTAAAAAAATAAACTAAGGATAAAAACCGTAAGGTAGGAACAAAAAAGTATTTAAAATCAAAACTGTGAATGATGCACTATTAGAAGAGATGGAAAAATTCTGATATAGTAATTTTTGAGAACACGTCTGTCAGGAGAACAGCGGTTTATTTATTACTTGGAAATGAATGTGAACAGTCACAACTGCTGTAAACTTTAGGGGCACAAGACCTCTACCTTATGTTATATCAGCACTTTTTCATCTAGGAATAGCAACGGTCCTACGACACTCCCGAGCGGCACACCTGAAATCACTCTTACTTCGGATGCTGTTAAAGGCACTACAGTCGGGAACCGCGTGACCGCTATAGTCGCAGGTTCGAATCCTGCCTCGGGCATGGATGTGTGTGATGTCCTTAGGTTAGTTAGGTTTATGTAGTTCTAAGTTCTAGGGGACTGATGACCTGAGAAGTTAGGTACCGTAGTGCTCAGAGCCATTTGAACCATCGGAAGACTTCTCTTCATTGAGAATGACATGCTGCGTTCTGTTATCTAGGAACTCTTCAATCCAATCACACAAATGTTCTGATAGTCCATATGCTCTTATTTTGTTCATTAAACGGCTGTGGGGAACTGTATCGAACGCCTTGCGAAAGTGAAGAAACACAGCATCTACCTGGGAATCCGTGTCTATGCCCTTTGAGTCTCGTGGACGAATAGCGTGAGCTGGGTTCCACATGATCGTCTTTTATGAAACCCATGTTGATTCCTACAGAGTAGATTTTTAGTCTCCAGAAAAGTCATTATACTCGAACATAATACGGCTATGAGCACTTGTTAAATAGAAGATATGTGTTTCGCACTATCGAAGATGAATAAGTAAAGCACGAATCTTAGATCCCTTGTTCACTAGACATTTCTTCTTCTTTCAGTCAATACTTCCTCCTCTCAAAATATGGAAATAAGAGACCTCGCAGTAGAAGAGATCTGTTTCACAGTATTGAGTATGAAAAAGTGCTTATATATCTTAAGGTCGCGTTTTAGAAACCATTATTACTAGATATTATTTAGTTATTTATATGTAAGTAACCTGTTCATTTTTTTTACACGCTGTATGAACACGGTCCATTCACATCAATGAGGCCGTGATTGACGTCAGTGTGTAAGAAGCATTCACAGACAGTAGTGGGAGCACCATAAGAGGACGCTACACTAAACATGTCCAGGGGGCACTCAGAAAACAATGCAGTCGTAATACGGAAACGGAGCGATTTATCTACCGTAAAACGGCATTATCATTGGGTGTAGGACATCGGGTGGGGGGGGGGGGGGATGGGGGGGGGGGGGGGGAGCGAATCATTTCCGTAACGGTTAAATTTGTAAACAGTTTGCGTACCCCTGGGACAAAAGTATCCTCCATATGAAGAATTGGATACAAAACTATGGTGCAGGAGTAAACGACGGCTGTAGACATGTTTACGGGCGATAAAAGCGCAACTGTTCAGCAACTGACCACCCAGGTGAACCAAGGGGCTGTTTAGTGAAAGTTGCTGGGTATGGGCCTTCACAGCAGGCATCGGCATTGGGACAAAGATCGTTGTGGTGCACTTCTGATGTCAATTTGACATGCTGATTAACAAAATTTATCAATGAAACATATCCTCCCTTCCTCCTCTCCTTAACCTATTGTTATGTTAAGTGGTTTATGACATGCTGGAGGTTGATTTATGACCCCTGGCGATAATCAATCCAAGGAACCACCACTCTTCCCTCTCCTTCTCCTCCTCCCCTACCCCTCTGGGAAAAAGGATACATATTTTGTCACCCCTCCACAGTTCAGCTCCGGGACACTTTTGTCCCTCCTGGCAAATACCCCAGGCCTCCCCTTCCCTCCCCTACCTGATATATACTCACCCCCACCTGGAAACTGGCGGCAAAAAGACTCCATCTGTTCTGAGCAATGGTGTGAAAGGATCTCACAATACGAAATTCAAATCAGTGTCAGTTAACATAACAATATATTGTTCATTTCTTTATATAATCAGTTTTTGAGAAAGAGAGCTCCTCTCCTCCCATCCCTCACTTCCCCCATCACACACTTCTCCCCTCCCCACACCAATCTGGAAATTGGTGGGAAGAAACTTACTCAATGCTGAGCTGCCGACCTGTTACGATGTCATGACACGAAATGGGCAGTAACATAGAGCAATCCATTGTTTATTCATTTAAACACTAATTTAATCAATTAATTACATTGGTGGGAAATGCTGGACTATTTTTCTGTTTATTTGGGTGGGAAAAATAACCAATTCTTATGATGTCACAACCACGATGCAACCGCGATATCAAAAATGCCGAAAATAGTTCATTTGCACTACCCTATCAAATTAATTGTTTAACAAATTACGAGAGACAAGGTAAAACCCTGTTAAAGGTGTAAGTCAAACAGATCGCTTAAAACACTCACCACCTCATTACGGTGACTCTTTTCCATAATAAAACTTATTTCTTTCATTTGAGTGTCACACACATTCATTTTCTGCAAATAAAGTAATTAAATTTTTACCGCAAAGAGCTTACGGAGTTAAATATACCTGACATCTTCTATTCAACAACATTTGAGAACACCAGCACCCTAACCCCCCCCCCCCCCCCCCCCCCCCAATGAGGGGGGAAGAAAACTACACCCGAGATCATGAAGCACGTGTCTTCCACTGACTACAGGTGTGCTGGGAGCTGCAGTTTCGTAAACTGAGAGACAGGGGTGTTGTTCTCACAACCACGTCAGCTGCATCAGCAGTTGCATGTCCATCTCCCAGTATTCTCACACAAGCCATACCAGAAGCCCAGAGGACGTAGAGATTGTCACCATGAACACCTAACAGTCAACTGATCGATTTACATGGGGGAATAATCGTCCAGCACAAACACTCGCCATATTGAATCTCCTCAAATTTCCAGTTAAAAATCGGAGAACATATGCTAAACATGCATCTGCTTCTGTCACTGCTCAATCAGCATGCTGGCGGGTTTGTTATTCAGCCACCTAGATGGCGCTGCGAGCACCACCACTGGGAAGTGTTCCCATGGCTGCAGGCAAGAACCGACTAGCCACAGCCTTTGTTTGTAATTAACCTATCTGGACAGGCTAAACTGTGGCTTCCGGTCAGCCAGGCGTCTGTGACCACTCATACCAATGGCTGCGGCAGACTGTGCGACGAACAGGCGAAGCCTGGACATATACACTACTGGCCGTTAAAATTGCTGCACCCCGAAGATGACGTGCTACAGACGCGAAATTTAACCGGCAGAAAGAAGGTGCTGTGATACGCAAATGATTAGGTTCTCAGAGCATTCACACAAGTTTGGCGCCGGTGGCGACACCTACAACGTTTCCAGCAGCATAGACTATCAGCTCGGAGACCATGGCTGCGGTTACCCTTCGCGCTGCATCAAAGACAGGAGCACCTGCGATGGTGTACTCAACGACGAACCTGGGTGCACGAATGGCAAAACGTCATTTTTTTGAATGAATCCAGGTTCTGTTTACAGCATCATGACGCTCGCATCCGTGTTTGGCGACATCAGGGTGAACGCACATTGGAAGCGTGTATTCGTCATCGCCATACTGGCGATTCACGCGGCGTGATGGTATGGGGTGCCGTTGGTTACACGTCTATGCCACCTCTTGTTCGCATTAACGGCACTTTGAACAGTGGACGTTACATTTCAGATGTGTTACGACCCGCGGCTCTACCCTTCATTCGATCCCTGCGAAACCATACATTTCAGCAGGATAATGCACAACCGCATGTTGCAGGTCCTGTACGGGCCTTTCTGGATACAGAAAATGTTCGATTGCTGCTCTGACCAGCACATTCTCCAGATCTCTCACCAATTGAAAACGTCTGGTCAAAGGTGGCCGAGTAACTGGCACGTCACAATATGCCAGTCACTACTCTTGATGAACTGTGGTATCGTGTTGAAGCTGAATGGGCAGCTGTACCTGTACAAGGTACCCAAGCTCTGTTTGACTCAATGACCAGGCGTATCAAGGCCGTTATTACAGCCAGAGGTGGTTGTTCTGGGTACTGATTTATCAGGATCTATCCACCCAAATTGCGTGAAAATGTAATCACATGTCAGTTCTAGTATAATATATTTGTGCAATGAATACCCGTTTATCATCTGCATTTCTTCTTGGTGTAGCAATTTTAATGGCCGGTAGTGTAGTTGTAACTGCAATTCCATCACTGACATAGACTGTCCGCAGACTCTTTAAAAAAGCCACTTTATCCAATCCGAGATAGGTGTGTTGTTCGCTTGCACCTCAAAATTCTCAAGCGAAATGTAGATTCCCTCCTTTTGTATGCGTTATTTACAAAGACAAAAGAAATCGAAGAATACACGTGTTTTAACGTTTCTGGAATACCGTTACGTGTTGTGAAAATTTTGTACAATAATATAGCATAGGCTGTATTTCCTCTAAGCATTCTCCCTTCAGGTAGAAGAGTCTGTTTTTGTCAGCTTAATGTCTCTTACATCCTGCATCACAGAACCAGAATATTAAAATGATATTTGGCTCGTCATGGAGTGCTAAGAGCGTGCTCTACCTTTGTCACAGGATGGCTCCTCACTTTCGAACTGTCTCACCGTAGCCAAATTCCTCGTTACCAACGAAGTCTCTTCAGGTAAGCAAATATCAGCACAGATGGGCTGTAAATACCAAGTTAATACCACGTACCACTTTATAAATTCTGTAATACAGATGATTTTATTTCGAGGATCAACCCTCCCTTTGTACGTGGGAGATTGGGAATTCATCAAAAGATCTCAGCACAACGAAAAAACGCCAGATTACCACTCTAACTCGTGAATTATGTGGTGTCACCACCAGACACCACACTTGTAGGTGGTAGCCTTTAAATCGGCCGCGGTCCGTTAGTATACGTCGGACCCGCGTGTCGCCATTATCAGTGATTGCAGACCGAGCGACGCCACACGGCAGATCTAGAGAGACGTCCTAGCACTCGCCCCAGTTGTACAGCCGACTTTGCTAGCGATGGTTCACTGACAAATTACGCTCTCATTTGCCGAGACGATAGTTAGCATAGCCTTCAGCTACGTCACTTGCTACGACCTAGCAAGGCGCCATTATCATTTGCTACTTATCTTGTGATGCATGTACCGTCAGACCGATGTTCACCAATTATGGATTAAAGTTAAGTATTCCAGAAGCTACGTACCTTTTTTACTAGACTCAACTCCTTTAACTGTTCCAGACCTCACGCCAGCCCGCGTGAGCTTAAACGCGTGCCTTTCGGCTTCACCTCGTAGTGGCTTGGCTGTCTTGCCAAGTCACAACAAATTATATCCGTGGTATTTTCACCCTCTCTTCCACCCGCTGAGCGACAGGTCATTCCTTTTACACTGACTGATTCCTTTCCATGGAGAGTAATTATTTTCCTGGGTCGAATTACACTCGGCAGGTAAATGTTACAGACACTTCCGCGGCGTCTCTAGTGGCTTCCCACAGGCTACGAAGTCACTTTCACTGATAGAAAAATCTATTGTAAATGTCATCAAATAGCTGAAGATATCCAGCGCTAATTGCGTTCTGTCTGTCAGTTGCCTTGTCATGCTGGTGGACGTAAGTTACTTAGAATCCCGGCACATTGCACCCGCACTAACCCTGCGGAGACTTGTTGGTCTGTGGGGCGCAGTAGTATGTTACCCCCGTCACACCTCCGTCCCACCCCTGTCGCCACCACCGGCTTGCGTGTGAACAGCTGCTACCGCCACCACTGGGTCGCAAACAACCGCCCGCATGGTGGGGCTGTACCTCTACCAGCAGACAAGCCGCCCCTTGAAGTAGTGGGCAGCTGTTAATGATTTCAGAACCTCAAAAGTTGTCATCCCCGTCTCAGAAGGATTTCCACCTATAAACCGACGTGTTCTGAGGTATATTTTCGAAATATGCCAGAAAGGCAGACCCAGTAAACAATAGCAAAATATCTGCTGATCACGCCATCCCAAACGTTTACGAGCCTGCTGACTTGCTTTTCCCTCAGGATACAGTCCTGTAAGAGCGTTTATATCGGTTCCCACGACATTAGTTGGTGGATGTTATGACAACTCAAATGGGAATCCCTGGAGGGAAGGCGAAGTTCTTTAGGAAAAATACCATTGAAAACAGACATTTGAAGCTTACAGCAGGATTCTACTGACGCCAACACACATTTAGGGTAAGGACCACGAAGATGAGAGATGAGAAAGTAACGTTCATACAGACGAATATAGATGTCCTTTTTTCTCCTCGCTCTATTTGCGAGTGGAATAGGAAAGGAAATGACTAGTAGTGGTACACGGTACTCTCCACCATGCACCGTACAATGAGTTGTGAAGATTCATATACGAGGGCCGTTCAGAAAGTAACCTCCGGTTGATTTAAAAAAATACACCAAGTTAAATAAAAATATTTTAATATATACATCTTACAACTACATCTTTGCACTATTTTTCTACATAGTCTCCATAGCGATTGAGGCACTTATCGTATCTCTTCACAAGCTTTGAAATTCCTTCTGCATAAAAATCACCCGCTTGTGCCTGGAGCCAGCCTGTGACCGCATCTTTGAGCTCTTCGTCGTCATCAAACCGCTGTGACCCGAGCCATTTCTTCAAATGCATGAAGAGGTGATAATCACTTGGCGCCAGGTCTGGGCTGTAAGGTGGATGGTTGATAACGTCCCACTTGAAGGACTCAAGAAGGGCCATTGTTCTGCGAGCAGAGTGAGGACGGGCGTTATCGTGCAAAAAAACGATACCGGAAGTCAGCATACCACGGCGTTTGTTCTGTATAGCCCGTCGTAACTTTTTTATTGTTTCACAGTACACGTCTTGATTAATGGCCGTACCACGTTCCATGAATTCAACCAACAACACCCCTTTGGCATCCCAAAACACCGTTGCCATGAGTTTTCTGGCAGAAAAATCTTGCGAGGCTTTTCTTGGTTTGGTAGGCGAATTTGAATGTGCCCACATCTTTGATTGTTCTTTTGTCTCAGGGTTCACGTACTTAATCCAGGTTTCGTCACCGGTCACGATTCTGTTTAACAAAGGTTCTCCTTCGTTCTCATAACGTGACAGAAAGTCTAATGCAGAGGCCATTCTTTGAGTTTTGTGGTGGTCGGTAAGAATTTTGGGCACCCATCGTACACAGAACTTACGGTAACCCAATCTTGCTGTCACTATCTCGTACAAGAGAGTTTTAGAAATCTGTGGAAAACCAGTAGACAACTCCGACATTGAGAAACGTCGATTTTCACGAACTTTTGCATCAACTGTCTGAACGAGTTCGTCAGTCACCAATGATGATCTACCACTCCTCTCTTCATCATGAACGTTTTCTCGTCCACTTTTAAATAAACGTACCCATTCACGGACAACTCCTTCACTCATAACCCTTGGTCCATACACGGCACAAAGCTCACGATGAATAGCTGCTGCAGAATATCCTTTGGCTGTAAAAAACCTTATGACAGCACGCACTTCACATTTGGCGGGGTTTTCTATTGCAGCACACATTTCAAACTGCCACAAAAACTAAACTAGCGCAGGTACGACGTTCACTCGACCACGGCTTGATGCCGACTGACCTGTTGAGTGCGTGAACGCACAGATGGCGTCGCTACTCTCCCCACAACCCGCACTGTGACCAATCGGAGGTTACTTTCTGAACCGCCCTCGTAGATGTAGACGTAAATTTAGTCTACCTATTAAAATGTCAGTTCATCCATTTGTAGCCACACAAAACACACAGAAGAATGTTGTCTCTTTATTTACCGACAAAACAAAAGATGGAACTTCTGCTGCTCTCTCTCGGTAAAAACCTTCATATTAGCCACTAATTTTCTCATTTCAATCACTTCCCAAGATGTATGTGAGCGTTTGTAATATGATTACCTACAACACAGATGAAGTGGTATGGAGCTCACCTCTCAAGTGCCGTTTCGTCAGAGATCAGTTACCTGACATTAGATATGTAACATTTGAATTACCCTGATTTCGACGAGTAAGAGATGCCCCGCGATCCCTTAAAGTCACAGACCTAATTCTCTCGAAATCCCATGATGTTCCGATAGCATTATTTCATTAGTCAGGTGCTGTGTAGTCCTCCACCCGTCACTGGCTAGGTAGAGACCTGTCACAACGAGAAACATAGCACACTAATGTACAGGAGGAAAGTCACAACTATGCATAGTACACGAGTACTGCATAAGGAATTTAGGAGCGTAACACATACAATTCATCGATATCGAATAATCTTCTATAAATTTCCCTCTGTTCGTGTTCTAGTCTCCTTTATCGTATTCCTATGATTGTTACGCTAGAAATACGACAATATAATGGCGTCAGTGTATTCGTTGATGGCAGAGCGTTTCGTTAGAGATATGTCATCTTTTTTTTTTAATGGCGTATACCTCCATAATACGAATGTAATAGTATCACAGAGCTTCCAATATACTATCCATCGAATCATTTACATTAGTGCTATACCTCCACGCATAATTCAGAGCTACTGCAAGAATAGGAGGAGATTCGTGACTTAATCACAGCATTCCTCATTTTTTACTCTCAGGTGCTATTAGATAGTGGGATGACCATGATACGCAATCTATCTGATCTAGATCAGATTATATCCACATAGGTAGTAAGAGGATGCGTAGCGATAGTTATTTATGTACAAGCAAACCCAGTACTTACACGATTATTCAACTATCGTACAACGAGAGCCAATTAACCAACAAGTACAAGCCAGACCACATCATCGTATTGCTTCCTCCTGCAACAGTAGTCATCTTAGTGCCTCTTACACATCGATCCGAACTGTAGCGCAACAGTGAATACCCTCGGGATTTGCAGTCCCCCGCCTCCTACTCCGTCACATCTTAATGGAAGGATCACATCCCCCTTAAAAATGTATGCACATGAATCTGAGCCTGACATATTCTTCTCCTTTGGCTCACCTACTTAACAATTCTTAATGCTTGAACTGTTTCCCTTGAGATTACAGCAAATGACTCCGAACCCGACATGTGCATTCTACTTCAGCTTGCTCGCGTTCGTTTCGGGCCGAGAACCATTTTCGGGACTCCACCACTGGTCTTCCCGCCTGGTTGGAGACAATTCCATCATCTACCAATAGCTCACATCGAAAACACACTGAAAGCTGCTTTCAGTGGACGGAGGACGGTAGATCGCACCAGTATTATCAATTACCCTTCCGTCCCAATGTTACACACCGATAGAGTAAAAAATTGGCTATATACTTCCATGTATACCCTAATCCACCCCATATATTTCCAAGAGAAATACGTCGTCTTACGCAGAGACTTTTTCATCCACCACATATTCGAAATGTCGGAATAGGCAGCTGACAGGAACTTCAGAGTTGTAGTCAAAATTGAGAATGTATATTGTAGCACAAAGGAGGGGCTGGTTTAAATAGAGTGAGGGAAGATGTGCGGCAAACTGATAATCTAAAACATCATGACGGCTGCCCACTGCGAGTTTGGATGTCCCCAGACTGTGTTGCAAGGCTGTAACGCGGTGAGAAAAGTATACAAGGGAAGCATGGACGCATAGGGCAGTCATTCTAGCGATGATAAGGACAGAGAATGGCTAAATCAACTGACACAAGTGTCTTTGACAAAGGCCAGATTATTATCATCTGGCGTATTTCGAAAACGGAGAAGAGTCGAAGGTTCACGTGAACTGTCGTGAGCATGTAAAGAAAGAGGTGGTGAATTACCACCAGGCGCAAAATTTTTGGACGTCCACGACTCTTAACAGAACGTGGGATTCGGAGGATCACCTACACTGCAATGGAGGGTAGGCGGTGATCTATGGCACGTCTGGCGGAGAAGCCCAGTACTGGTGCAGGCACAAGTGTATCGGAGCGTGCCATGCAGCGCGCATTGTCGAACTTTAGGCTCCGCGGCAGACAATCGGTACGTGTTCCCATGTTGACCCAACTACATCGTCAGTTGTAACTGCATTGGGCACAGCATCACCGGAATTGGACTGCGGATTAATGGAAGCTTGTCACCTGGGCAGATGAATCACATTTCGTGTTACACCAGGTCGGTGGCCATCTCCATAAACGCCCTCATCGAGGTGAACGGCTGCTCGAAACGTACCCCCCACCGCGTAGCAGGATGATGGAGACAGTATTATGCTATGATACACATTCCATTGCGCTTGTATGGGGCCTGTGATAGTAATCGAAAGCAGGCGACAGCTGCGGACCACCCGCATCCCTTCATCTATGATGTTTTCTCGACGGTGGTGTCGTCTTCCAACAGTATAATTGTCCGTGTTTCAAGGCAACAATCGTGCTACGGTAGTTCAAGGATCATGACAGTGAACTTACGGTCAGGTCTTGGTCATCAAATAAGAATGATGTGAAGCTATGGAGCCCATCTTCAAGGCTATGATGCACCCTCTCCGCGTACACAAGTCATCGACCCGATATTTGCGGAAATTACATGACTTGTGCTGAGACACCCGCTGTCATAAACTTCCACAAGCCTACCAACGAATTTTAGAAGAGATGATATGCAGAATAGGTGATGCACTGCGTTCTAAAGATGTACCAACAAGCTATTAAGCAGATGGTCACAGTGTTTTGGTTCGTCAGTGTATACCGAGGGGCAACTGACGGCTAAGTACGACGCGTTCTGAGTCGGCATTCTCGTCTTCGACAGTAGCAGTGTTAGTGCATCAATACTCACTGTGCCCGGTCACGCTGCGTTAAAATTAACAGCTCGAGAGGCATCACGGAACATATTTCTAGAGCAACAAAATTCTGCTAACACATGTTGCCTGCAGGAAGTTCTATGTGCTGCAGTGGATGGAGATTAGATCTGTGGTATTTTTTTGCTTAAGATGGTGGCAATATTGAGGTAGAGATGTGCTGCTCGTGATTTTGGTCACTCAATAATTCTAATATCAACGAAAGTTCATTGCAAGATGGCATAGTTACTCCAACTGGTTTTGCATACCATAAATGTGGAATTCAAAGCATACAAAAAAAAATACTGTCGCATAGTATACAAGCATCAGCCATTGTTATTTGAGTACAGTGATGTTACCCGTGGTACTCCTTTCCATTAAAACTAGTCTTCCATACCACAGACGTGCATATACACTCCATTCTGATTCCGAAATGTAGTCAGTAGTAGAACACAAACATCAGAATTTATTTCTACCACTGTCGTCACCAAATGCTGTATTCCAAGCAAAAGTTATAGTCTCAATTCTGTCAATGTGGCAAAATAGCTAAGGACTCATAGAACTGCATGAAAATCACAATATTTATTCGCGTTCAATATATACAGCCCCAACTCTTATGAAGAGTATGAACGCAATATACACTAATAATCACTTAGTCTGGCCAGATTATAGTCCATTCGAGAGTCATAGTTGTGAGCAAGATGGAGACACTCGTAGACTACTGTAGAGGTCTCAATGAAACTCTAATACAACTGGATTCTAACTCAAAAAACTGTTGTTGCGCCACGTGACCCATAAATACCAAAAGGATGAGAAAATAGTGCCACACCCCGGTACACTGCACATGGCTGTGCAAGCTTCCAAATCTGGATTGTAAACGAGACTTTAATAAAAATGGGAAAGGTAACATTAATCAGTACACTGGGAGGAGTTGTGGTCTAAATAACAATTAATTTATTCGTTCGTTACGTCACAAGACAAAGAAGTCACACAAACAATTTTATATGACAAACGTTTTCACTAATTTGCGGTCTAAGGTGAACAAAGTGATCAGCTGAGGATCATCACATGACACTAACAAGAACTAATCGCTTTACCTGACTTCATACACGTGAATCTGTGGTATGGCCCAAAAACTACGCTACTATCAAGCATCTATGCTCTAATATTTCATAAAGGGCCGGCCGCGGTGGTCGCGCGGTTCTAGGCGCTGCAGTCCGGAACCGCGGGACTGCTACGGTCGCAGGTTCGAATCTTGCCTCGGGCATGGATGTGTGTGATGTTCTTAGGTTAGTTAGGTTTAAGTAGTTCTAAGTTCTAGGGAACTGATGACCTAAGATGTTAAGTCCCATAGTGCTCAGAGCCATTTGAACCATTTCATAAAGAAAAATATGGTCCCAAAGAACAGGGTGCTGGGAAGAATATATTGGAGCCGTACGCCGTAGCAGCGAATGTGTTACCCTTCCGCTGGTCAGGGCGGCACACCACATTGCGTTCGGCGACTGGAGTAATGGACGGTAGCAATCTGTTATTAATGGCACGCGCCCAAAGAAAGCAAGTACGCAGTCTCGCGTTCAGCTAATTCGGAACGCAGGTACTTCCCTACGAGCCTCTGAAACCCCGGTGGATTCCAGGGTGCAGGTGGACCCGTCTGCTGGTCTGACAAACCAGTTTGACTCCGTGCCACGACAATGCGTGACAAAATAAGTGAAATGTTTAGCCGGCCGACTCAAGACAAATAAGAACACTCACGCTTCACTCTTTGTGTGCATGATGTTAGAAGCAGTACCTCAGACGGTTCAGATGGTGACTGGCAAAGGATTTAGAGGGCACACTAGCAAAGGACACAAGTCTCACCGTTTTGGTAGAGACCTGCAGTTCTTTACTAACGAAGCACCAGTACAAGAGTGTCCTCTTCTCTTTCTCTCAGCTTTCCTCACCAGCTCAGTAGCACAGCACATTTACATTTTAGACCACTCCCACTTTAGCACAAGCCAATCACGAAATGGAGTGCGGCATTCGAAGCGGTGAGACCTCTCCTTGCTCTGCATACACATAGTGGACCAATTAATTGGGAGAAAAAGAAAAAAGATTCAGCTTTGCGGCCTCTTTCCCATACGTTTACGCTGAGTCTTTGCTAAAAGCTTGACCTGGATGGAATCACAGTCCTCCATAAAAAGTTCGTTATCTCCCCTGTAGCGTCCATTTCGAACTTTCAAAGAACAGATATAAACTCGCTAAAAGCCTCATGCCTTCACAAATATGTTTTGTAGCAGAGTCTGAACGCCTGCGCTCTACTGACCTGTCCCATGGAAATTCGCAGAAACTCACAGTCGTCTCTTCAGCTTCCTGCCTAACAAGGGCCATCCTCCGCGCCGTTGCCGGTCATCAGTGCTCTGCTCATAGCAGCAGCGACTCCTCGGCGCTAGTCAGCCTTCCCGGACGCGGCCGCCGACCGACCGGCGCCATCCAACGTGTCTGCACAATGAGACCGAGGAACTGGGCAGTCCGTAACGTTTTCAGTCAGATTCCGCTGAAAAAACGACGTTCCCCTCGGCCCTCAGCTGCCGTAGGCTTTTACTGCAGTCGTTCAAATCGGTACCCTCTGCCTTTGAACGCAGGTAAAGCTTACCGCTATTCCTTCACCAGAGCACACAAGCAAGAGCGTTAACTACTGCCAACCAATTCTGCATGTGAATGAAGTCAGATCATATCCAGTATAGCAATCAAGTAATAAAGAGCATCTTGTCTAAGAACATTAAGAAGCATAACACTGCATCAGAAGTGAGAAGTGCCCTCCAATCCCTCGAGTGGTGTTGTAAAGTAGGGTCTCCGTGTTGGCGCTCTTTGGCAAATTGGCGCCATATGTGAATCTGAATGCAAAAACGTTGCGGTTACGCTGTTAAGCCCGTCGAGCAGACAACCCAGTAGACATGGTTCTGCCGCTGAAGGTCACCCCTTGTATTAATCTGAGAGATTAGACTGGCAAAGTAAGGAGGATTTAGTGAAATTATCTGCCTGGAGAACAGCACTGGATTCAGATGAACCGAAATCTAGAGAAGTAGTCGAAGAAATAACAAACTCCAAGTACATAATATACAAAATTGAAGGGTAGCAATAAATAAGAACAAAGCAATGAAGTATAAAAGCAAATGTCACCATAAGGAAATTGCTTCCACGAACAGCTAGCGTGTGCAGTAGCAAGAGAATAAAAGTAGACAGAAAAACTGACATATACAAAAAAAAAAAAAAAAAAAAAAGAACACACTGTAAAAAATGTTGCATTTATTGTAACTGAATCGCTTATTTCAGAAGGGCCCTGTGTCCATCTGACATACTTTCGAGAAAAGCGGGAAAAATAGTTTTAATAAATGGTTCGAATGGCTCTGAGCACTATGGGACTTAACTTCTGAGGTCATCAGTCCCCTAGAACTTAGAACTACTTAAACCTAACTAACCGAAGGACATCACACACATCCATGCCCGAGGCAAGAATCGAACCTGCGACCGTAGCGGTCACGCGGCTCCACACTGTAGCGCCTAGAACCGCTCGGCCAGACAGGCCGGCTAGTTTTAATATTTTAAACTGCATTTTCTTAAGTGTTTGCAATTACCATGTGAGAGATACCACTATGAATAATTATTCTGTCTTAATGCATACTCAAATATTGTGCCTATTTAATAACAAGAACTGAATGTTTCTCCTGGACATAGGGCTATTCTAAAATACGTGAGAAACAAAGCCGACTGTTTTGGCCGAGCGGTTCTAGGTGCTTCAATCCGGAACCTCGCTGTTGCTTCGGTCGCAGGTTCGAATCCTGCCTCGCGCATGGACGTGTGTGCTGTCCTAACGTTAGTTAGGTTTAAGTAGTTTTAAGTCAAGGGGACCTGATGACCTCAGATGTTAAGTCCCATAGTGCTCAGAGAAATTTGAATTATTTTGAGAAACAAAAATATTAAAACCTTTACATCACACAAACAAACCGGTTAATGAACGCGTAAGTAAAAGTTAGAGACAACGTTAAAAAAATGTACAATATCTGTTCATGAATACAAAGTGTTAATCGATACTGTAAATCACACATCACACATCCTCGGTGTCCCACAGCAGTTGGCCACTGTCGAATAGTATTTCAGAATTCTAGGATGTTTTCGTTCTGCAGTTGGCCACTGTCGAATAGTATTTCAGAATTCTAGGATGTTTTCTTTCTGCGCTATGTAAGCAGCCGACTTCTTTGTATCTATCATCGTCTTTGCATTGACAGTAATAAATTCGTCAAAGTAGGTTGAAACAGCTGGGACGCTGAGGTTGGATCGAGAAACTCTAGGTAGTCCTAATCTGAATGTGTGTGTATTTAACCCAATGATCGTACTTCAGGCTGTTACAGTCCCGAATACCTCATCACTGAAGACAAAAAGATAAAATATTGAAACAATGAATGCTACGTTAAAGGTTCATTCGTGATGTAACTGTCTCTAGTGAATGTGTTGCCCACCACTACTTGAAGTCGAAGATTTCACTTGTTGAGGTAACCTTTACAGACAATTGTCGTCTTGCACTCAACGATATGATCAGTTCACAGTAATCCATAATATTATATACTCTATTAGTCCTTCGCAGTGATCTCTTAATTGTGACAACAGTTCTATGAGACGGTAAGCAAGGGTGTCCCATGACTAGAAAAAATGACTCTGTTTTCCGAAATTTTCCGGCGTCCACGAAAACTTGACACATTCTTATTAAAAAATGATTTTTGTTTAGCTCTGGACAGCTATCAAAAATTAGATGAACAGTTTTCATGTCCTTGAAGATGCACCTGGTGAGGTAGTGATACAAGATAGTGCACTCTTCGTCAAGACTTTTGTGGGCGACACCTTCGTGATAAACGTAATGAACTACCGTACTGTCTTTCAAATTGTGAATGCCGAAAACATTAACCGTAATCTATCGGAAATAAGTAGGGCTTGAACAGGTACACTTGTTGGTTGAAGATCGTGCATGAAATCAGAGCTCAGACTCAAAATATGTTTATTTTCTTTGCACAGACTTTTACTTACATTCAAAGCAGTATAAAATTTCTGTGGTCTTCTCTTGAGCAAACTTGAATCACAAACCGCAGTCCGTCGAGATTCCTCATTCAAAATTTTGTTTTTAAAATTCACCATTAATTGCTGGCTTTCACAACTCGCATCTATCTGCGGTTATCCGAAATAAATGTCAAAATTCTGGTTCAACGTTTTCACATAGTAAGCGTATTAGATCAGAGAAAAGCTCGTACTTGGTCTTTTTATTCAAGTTAACACTGAATTAAAGGCATACCCTACCGGCATAATGTGACTCTTTCGTTATAAATTGTGAAATATGCTCGTGAACATAAGTAATTTCAGGTTCTGACATTGAATTACCGCCCTTTGACTTTCATCTTTCATATTGTGGGCTTTTTCAAGCGTAAGCAGCTATGTTATTCTTCTCACCCTTTCTTGCGCCAGCTGCAGATAAACTTAGAAATTCTTGTCCTCAAATATGGATATGATGTGCTCCCATCACGCAGTGCTATTTGAAAGAATTTGCTTTTTTTTCTTTCTTTACCTTAGTTTATGTCGTTTTACTTTTTATGCCTGTGTTAGACTTTGAAGGTAAAGAACTGTTCATATTTACTATTAGATGCAGAAAATGTGTGCATATTGATAACCGATCTTATTCACTAATGCATTGCAAACACTTAGAACTGCATGTACCAGGTTGTCCGACAGATTTTGCTGGTAATACCTCACCTCGGTAATTGGTATGCTCCAGTTCGTGTAGTTTAGCAGCTTACATTTTGTTCGTACTGCTCACGATGATTTATACCTTTCGTCCACCTTACCTTATCGATAGGTTCTACTGCACTATCAGACTTACTCATAGTGATAAAATATAAGATACTACGAGGACACAGTATTACATATTTCTGCTTGCTCTATAACAATGACTTTGAAACAAACCATAGATGCTTTATTTATATCGTTATCGCTCCTTTTATGACAATTACAGCATCTGAATAAAGTATGGAGCTTTTATACAGATGTGTTGATAGCCAAAGCGCCATAGGCCCTCGACATGGGGCTGTTTTGAAATCGACTAGAAATTCTCCGCTGTATATTTCGGCGATCTGATAAAACGCGGAGGTTCTTTCCACACTCAACGATGACTCGACCCCTAAAGAACAAAGAAATGCGGATATCCCCAAGAACAAAGAAAAATGGATAGCACCAAACGCCATAAAGTGGACTTAGGGACCTTCTGAAATAAACGATTCAATTAAGTAGGTGAAAAGATTGGCTCAAGCAACCTGGATATGGCGAACGACATCTAACAAAGAAATATTTATGTTGCTTGCAGGAGAATGTTGTTACAGAGGCATATCGACAATAGGGCGAAGTGATAAGGTAAGAAATTACAAGGTTCTTCTTATATTCTGAAAGAAAGGACCATATGGAAAACACTGACAAGAAAGAGGGACATAATGATAGCACATGTATTAATACGTCAGTGAATAGCTTCCATTGTATTAGAGGGAGCTTTAAAGAGGAAAACTGTAGAGGAAGACAGAGAATGGAATACATCGAACAAATAATTGAGGACATAGGCTGCAAGCGCTACTCTGAGATGAAGAGGTTGGCACACGAGAGGAATTCGAGGCGGGCCGCATCAAACCAGTCAGATGACTGATGACTCAAAAAAAAACTGTTGGAAAATGCCTTTTTTGGGTACCCTTCTTTAAAGGGTCATTTATATGTTCTGTGCTCGGTTTTACTTGTACTTTTCTGCATGTACTATTCTAGTGGAAGTAAATTTAGCTTTGTCGGTAGGTGATACATTTCCTACGTATTAGTTTATTACACAAATATCATGATTTATAACCAATGAGAAGCAGTTACCCTGACGATACAAAACATGATGGCCACTTCCGACCGCCAGATTGAATGAGCCGTGGTGGCGTTGCAGGCACATTAACTGGTTAAGTCCGTATACACGGTCATTCAGCTGACCCAGCTGATTTCCTTTTTATGCAACCCCACATGACAGAATAATTTTGTTGGTCAGGTCGTTTCGGAGATGCGGAGCACATTGTAAAAATGTCGCAAACTAATTGGTAAAGTATATGAACACATCTTAGACCTATTATGCAGTTTCTGTTTATGAAAATACTTCAGCACAATAAATCAGGGAGTGAGATATTAACCTCTCATGTTTGTCAATATTTGACATCTCCTCTTTTGAATGGATTTTTAAATATAGCTGTTGACCAAGAGAGAGATATTTGACAACTCTCCTGCAATTTAGGTAGACGTAAAATTATTGGTTCAAACGGTTCAAATGGCTCTGAGCACTATGGGACTTAACTGCTGAGGTCATTAGTCCCCTAGAACTTAGAACTAGTTAAACCTAACTAACCTAAGGACATCACAAACATCCATGCCCGAGGCAGGATTCGAACCTGCGACCGTAGCGGTCTTGCGGTTCCAGACTGCAGCGCCTTAATTTGCATATTATACTACTATATTTAATAATACTATATACACTCCATCAAATTCAGATGCCTTCCAGTGTTTTCCGTGGAGCAATCTATCTCTGTTTAGCTCACTTCCTTATCATATTGTAACTGTTTGTAACTTGTTTTTCGTTTGTTATTCACATGTTAGGTTAAATATTGTAGTATGTTTTCTTGATTTACTTCTATGCGTAATTAATAAGTATCCTATCAGTTAGATATCATGTACATCATGCTCTGCCTCATTGATAAACTAATTTGACGCTTCGTCGTGAGCCGTTCTGTTTATTTTCATGGCAGTTGTTCTTTATTCTTTATTTACTTCTTAGGATATATCTGTTACACTTTGTAAACTTATCTTGTTTGCTTTCCACTTTTCTTTAATTGCTTGTTTTGTTTTTGGGTTCCGTTTCTCAAACCCTTTCTTCTTCTGACCGTCGGCATACGTAGTTGATAGTGAGAATAATTAGACCACTCCCACAAATGCAGTGGGGCGTGTGGGTTATTGAAGCATTTGCTGTAACATTGTTTAAAATCGGACGCAAATCTATAGCGACTAAGTAATGGCAGTCATCAGGTGTGACGCAATTTCTGTCGCCTGTCGAAGCCACAGTGTTGGACGTTCAAGCTGACGCGTTAGCTACAAGGGATGTAGCTCCTCTCACGCACTGAGAAGCGGGCCCTCCATACTGTAAATCACGGAATCTGATGCGCTTCAAATATGTTGTAGAGGCACCTGCCCTGAGTACCTGGCTATCAGGTATTTTAGCGACGGTCCTCGGTTTTTGAGAAAATCGAAGTTTATTGCGGGCGTTGCTTACCCATAATATTACATGTCTTCGGAGTAAATCAGCGTAGCACAGCGGTAAAGGTGCATGGCTACCGAGATGAAGGTACTGTGTTCGAATTCTGCTCGTGTACTGATGTTTTTTTTTTTTTTTCAAAATCGACCGAATTTTTCAATTTTATTTCAAAGAATATCAACAACCAGTGTAACGTGTGCGAAATTATAAAGATATATTCAGTTATTAATTTTTTCTGTCATACAATATTACAAAATCTTATTTTTCATCGGCCACATTGCTTGATGTGCCAGAACAGTATTGCGGGTTATATTTATTATGGAAACAACCTCACACAAATTTTCGCAGCACCACGCGCATTTTATGAAAGCAACCGTCTTGCAGGTGCACGATTTCTTCATGAGCGATACCGGGAAACACAACTCTTTTGCTTTCAAAAAGATTTCTCCTTCACCCGCTAATTTCGATGCGAACCATGCGTATCTAATCATGCTTTCAAAATTAGGTGCGCTGAATTGATGTAGGATTAGCGTATGTAATTTTAGCGAATATTCCCTAGAAGCGATCTCTCTATTGTCTTTCAACAAGTCGGAAGCATTCTGAATAATTTTCGTGAAGATTTTCACCTGTCGGTAAATATAAACATCGCAGGGCTGGCAATAAGGAGCGCACATTGGTGGGACCAGTTTTAGGGTGCAGGTGCTCGCTTTCCTTTCATCAGTGAATAGATGATCGCGTAAAGCTGAATCGGTTTCCCCTCCCCACGAATCGATAATGTAAAAAAAAAAAGGTCTGTCCCACGCACGAAAGAATTACAGAACGCAAAAATTTTTCGTACACCAGTTTCGTGAACTTCCCGAATTTCGTGCAGGACACGACTACATTTCTGTATTACCCAGTTAATTCGGCTACTCGTTTTTGAACGTTAGGACCAAATTTTTCTGGCAGTTCATGCACACATCACAAAACCATATGGGAGCAGGATTCGAACACAGTACCCCCAGTGCGGTTGTCGTGGAGCTTTACCGCTGCACTACGCTGACTTGCTCGGAATATACAGGGCTATTACAAATGATTGAAGCGATTTCATAAACTCACTGTAGCTCCATTCATTGACATATGGTCACGACACACTACAGATACGTAGAAAAACTCATAAAGTTTTGTTCGGCTGAAGCCGCACTTCAGCTTTCTG
The DNA here is from genome assembly GCF_021461395.2 of Schistocerca americana. Lineage (NCBI taxonomy): Eukaryota > Metazoa > Arthropoda > Insecta > Orthoptera > Acrididae > Schistocerca > Schistocerca americana. The sequence goes on along the minus strand of NC_060120.1, from coordinate 101,220,701 downwards.
CCGCCAGAGCGCTCGTGAGCGCAGTGAGACAAAATGGCGACAGGAGCCGAGAAAGCGTATGTCGTGCTTGAAATGCACTCACATCAGTCAGTCATAACAGTGCAACGACACTTCAGGACGAAGTTCAACAAAGATCCACCAACTGCTAACTCCATCCGGCGATGGTATGCGCAGTTTAAAGCTTCTGGATGCCTCTGTAAGGGGAAATCAACGGGTCGGCCTGCAGTGAGCGAAGAAACGGTTGAACGCGTGCGGGCAAGTTTCACACATAGTGATGTGAAAGATTCAGTGTTTAAACCTCCTCTACCAAGAAACGTGCCAGAACTGCGAGCTCGCATCAACAATGCTTTCGAACTCATTGATGGGGTCATGCTGCGCCGAGTGTGGGAGGAACTTGATTATCGGCTTGATGTCTGCCGAATCACTAAAGGGGCACATATCGAACATTTGTGAATGCCTAAAAAAACTTTTTGAGTTTTTGTATGTGCGTGCAAAGCATTGTGAAAATATCTCAAATAATAAAGTTACTGTAGAGCTGTAAAATCGCTTCAATCATTTGTAATAACCCTGTATGTAATGTTGCGGTAACACAATGCCCGCAATGAACTTCAAAATCGATTTTGTCAAAAACCAAGGCCCGTCGCTAAAAAACGGGATAGCCAGGTACTCAGGGTAAGTGCCTCTACAACATATTTGAAGCGCATCAAAATCCGTTATTTACAGTATGGGGGGTCCCCTTGTGAGAAAATGTCTGTAGGGCGAAGACGAATTCTGAATGATGAGCCGGCCGGGGCGGCCGAGCGGTTCTAGGCGCTACAGTCTGGAACCGCGCTGCTGCTACGGTCGCAGGTTCGAATCCTGCCTCGAGCATGGATGTGTGTGATGTCCTTAGGTTGGGTAGTTTAAATAGTTTTAGGGGATTGATGACTTCAGAAGTTAAGTCCCATAGTGCTCAGAGCCATTTTTGAACTGATGATGAGTCTGACGTAGGACTGCGACGCGGTGGGCGGTGACGTCGCTGCGGTACAGCCAACAGACGTGTTAACTGGCTGCTCTCCTTTCAATTGAGATATCTACATCTACATCTACATCTATACTCCGTAAGCCACCTGACGATGTGTGTCGGAGGGTACCTTGAGTACCTCTATGGGTTCTCCCTTTCTATTGCAGTCTCGTATTGTTCATGGAAAGACAGATTGTCGGTATGCCTTAGTGTGGGCTCTAATCTCTCTGATTTTATCCTCATGGTCTCTTCGCGAGATATACGTAGGAGGGAGCAATATACTGCTTGACTCCACGGTGAGGGCATGTTCTCGAAACTTCAACAAAAGCCCGTACCGAGCTACTGAGCGTCTCTCTAGCAGAGTCTTCCACTGCAGTCTGTTTATCATCTCCGTAACGCTTTCGCGATTACTAAATGATCCTGTAACGAAGCGCGCTGCTCTCCGTTGGATCTTCTCTATCTCATCTATCAACCCTATCTGGTACGGATCCCACACCGGTGAGCAGTATTCAGGGAGTGGGCGAGTAAGTGTACTGTAACCTACTTCCTTTGTTTTCGGACTGCATTTCCTTAGGATTCTTCCAGTGAATATCAGTCTGGCATCTGCTTTACCGACGATCAACTTAATATGATCATTCCATTTTAGATCACTCCTAATACCTATTCCCAGATAATTTATGGAATTATCTGCTCCCAGTTGCTGACCTGCTACATTGTAGCTAAATGATAAAGAATCGTTCTTTCTATGTATTCGCACCACATTACACTTGTCTACATTGAGATTCAGTTGCCATTCCCTGCACCATGCGTCAATCCTGCATTTCAATACAATTTTCCATTGTTACAACTTCTCGATATACTACAGCATCATCCGCAAAAACCTCAGTGAACTTCTGATGTTATCCATGATGTCATTTATATATACAGTGAAAAGCAACGGTCCTACGACACTCCCCTGCGGCACACCTGAAATCACTCTTACTTTGGAAGACTTCTCTCCATTGAGAATGACATGCTGCGTTCTGTTATCTAGGAACTCTTCAATCCAATCACACAATTGGTCTGATAGTCCATATGCTCTTACTTTGTTCATTAAACGTCTGTGGGGAACTGTATCAGACGCCTTGCGGAATTCAAGAAAGACGGCATCTACCTGGTTGAACCCGTGTCTATGGCCCTCTGAGTCTCGTGGACCAATAGCGCGAGCTGGGTTTCAGACGATCGTCTTTTTCGAAACCCATGCTGATTCCTACAGAGTAGATTTCTAGTCTCCAGAAAAGTCATTATACTCGAACATAATACGTGTTCCAAAATTCTACAACTGATCGACGTTAGAGATATAGGTCTATAGTTCTGCACATCTGTTCGACGTCCCTTCTTGAAAACTGGGATGACCTGTGCCCTTTTCCAATCTTTTGGAACGCTACGCTCTTCAAGAGACCTACGGTACACCGCTGCAAGAAGGGGGGCAAGTTCCTTCGCGTACTCTGTGTAAAATCGAACTGGTAACCCATCAGGTCCATCGGCCTTTCCTCTTTTGAGCGACTTTAATTGTTTTTCTATATAAACATGCAGTCATTTTCCTCTATGTATCACGCCTGGTAAGGTTTGAGTAATAAACCATCCATCACTGCTAAAGACGACTTTTTATAGCTGTCACTACTGATATTACCTTTATTTCGCATTCACTGTTTAAATAACTAAACTCTGTGCAAAACAGATGCAGTTTTTCCTATACGTTTCAAGTAAGATTTCATCAAAATTAGGCTGTCTGACACAAACATACACTCGCACTATCAGTTGGCTAATATTTTGACTGCATATGAAGTTTCGTGTTTTAACAGAAGAGTAATGCAGTAGCTCAGTAGCTACCACTTAAAGTTTGCGATCTGTATCTTAGTGTGGTTTCTTGTAAATGAAGTAGTAAATCGTAATTTATTCACAGATCCCCAACGGGGATTTTTGAAACAAATTTTACATTCCTAACGTGAGGATCAAAACTTAAAATTGTTTTCCCTGACATTAATTCGTCTGCTTGGCTGAGTGCTCGCAGTATACACGGATCGCAGGAGAGCGCGGCGTGGTCCGCTTTTGTGACCGTGTTTACTGGTCAGAGTTTGTTATGTCCACCACTTGTTTACACGGTGGACGCCCGGTGACCTTAGGGGAGCACTGGCTCGGAACTAACCCGGGGACGGCCTTGAGAGAAAGCGCCCCTTCGTCGCATCGAATCTGCAGGCAGTGGATCAGCAATTAAAGTTCTCCAGGACCGAGCGGAGAACGTTCTGTAGCTTCTAAAACATCGCTTGTATTTAAAGCTCTGGAGCCTGGATTGCAGCTCAGGATATTTTATGACTCTATAGAGCATTATATTTGTTTGTTCACGATAAAAGCTGCTCCTTGTTGCTCCAGTGAATACCAATGTTTCTAAAAGTTGCAGCACAAAGAGGGTAGATTTCACTCCTGTGCAGTGCGACCACAGATTAGGATATGGTTCAAATGGCTCTGAGCACTATGGGACTCAACTGCTGAGGTCATTAGTCCCCTAGAACCTAGAACTAGTTAAACCTAACTAACCTAAGGACATCACAAACATCCATGCCCGAGGCAGGATTCGAACCTGCGACTGTAGCGGTCTTGCGGTTCCAGACTGCAGCGCCTTTAACCGCACGGCCACTTCGGCCGGCTGATTAGGATATGAAAATACAAAATCGATTACGGTTACAGTACAGTAAATGACGAGAGAACCCAGATCTTTCCAATAATCATACTCACATGTATGAAACACCTTCAAACGTCTAATTACAGACAATCTGACGACAGATATGTAAGCGAGAAGAAGTGAAGAAAAGGTTTGAATTTAAGATTTAATCCTTTTGGATGTCGCTAAGTGCTCACATTATGAAAGAAAGGATGGCTGTAAACAGGATATTTTGCGCTCCATGCTACGCATAAGACGTTTCTCAACCATCTCAATGTTTTTGACGTTCTATGTTCTCAGCCATTTGTCGTACTACGATATAATTTTCCAGCTACTTTCAGTGATGTTGGTACTGTCTGCAAGCTTGTTGTGGGTATAGTCAGTAGCAAAGACATAATAAATAAAAACATCAAGTTTTACTGCATGAACAGTGAAAATGGATGAAGGTATTAACCATCAATGGAGAAGTAACACAGCCAAGCGGCTGCAGATAATTGTGGAATACCTTTACCTAGTTTCGAAACCTCTAAATGACGTCTTCATCAGAATGAAAATTTAAAAACCATAAGGTTACATTGCGAGAAGGCAGTAGTCAAAGTTTAGAGCAGACATTCTAAAGTCAAATTCTTTGCAAGGTGTACGTACGAAAGGCTAAAACGTTTTCAGTTTCTGACTTGAGTGTATCTGCTCTAAACTTTGACCATTGCCTTCTCGCTATGTACCATTGCAGGTTTTAAATTTTAATTCTGATGAAGACATTCTTAGAGGTGTCGGAACCTAAGTAAATGTATTAAACAGTTATTTGCCACCGGTTGGCTATGTTATTTCTCCACTGAAACGTTTATACAGTTGTCGAAAGAAAACCATGTTTAAGTACTATCATTTTTTTCATCATTTTGTAGTGAGAAAGAGTTTCATAAACGTATTAAATTGTTTGGAAAGCATGCTGTAAGTGGCTAAGTCCTCTCATTCTCAAATAGCGGGTGAATAATGTCCGGCTTATTTGTGCGTGATCAGTTATGCTGCCTCCAGACAAACACAGAGTTTATAATTGTACTACTTGCCTTAGTGCGTTAAACTTCTAACAAAATATTGTACCCTCTGAATGGGTAGATTATCACAGCATTTTAAATTCCGTTAATAATCATGCGAAATATTTCCCCTGAAAGCCGTTACTTTGTTCGGGGATCGTCCCTTAGTAATATAGATGGATGATTTCCAATGTTCAGTAAAGTGTGAGAGCTTCGCCTGATGCCAAAACAGCTTCTAATCATCGTCGCATAAAAATGAAATGGGCTTGGATATTAGGAATTTTCTTCCTTTTTGTTTGAACGATTGGTTGGATGAGTAGTTGGCTTAAAACGTACTGAACAGTGAGGTTGTCAATACTTTATTGGTTTAACGATCAAAGCCTAAAGGATTCCGACGGCTGCTGTGGCCAAGAGGTTATAGGAGCTTCAGTGCGGAACCGCCCTGCTGCCACGGTCGCAGGTTTGAATCCTGCTTTCCGCATGGATGAGTGTGATGTCCTTAGGTTGGTTAGGTTTAAGTAGTTATAAGTCTAAGGGACTGATGACCTCAGATGTTAAGTCCCATAGTCCTTACAGCCATTTTGAACCTAAAGGATTCCATTGACGAAAAACGAATACTTCCACGTGATCATGTACCGTTTTATTGATTTTAGCTTATTCGTGGTGGCCATGTCGTCCCATTCTCCGTTCCAAGCTTCCCATAAGCTGAAGACGCAGAGTCGACCGCAAGTTGTATCCCGATACCTTCAACATCAGTGTCCTCATCTCGGTAGCCTCCTCAGTTAAATGAGCAGCGAGCCCAGCGCGACGTGGAGTACAGAAAATGTAATCAAGCTCCCAATACCAAGGTGGTTGTAAATAAGATACTATAAAGTCAAAAGCAACGGATTCTGACGATCGTGTGAGTTCACGGCATTTACGCCGCTAAGGAACTCACTCTAGGTTAAGTTACATGTGAAGGAGTGCAACTATAAATTAAGACTTAAAGGCCATTAATTATGCTGTTTAAACACCACATTTGTGTTATGGGCAGAGTTTTCGTGACCCTGAAAGTCTGAAGGCGTAGCCAGTGAGATAATGGGCCTCCATTAAAGATTTTGAACCACGAGATTCTCCAATAACGGAGAGGACCAATACTGGAACGAAGACGGGTTTGCTACGGGGTGTGGTCTGAAGTAAGATCCCAACCGGAGATGTGATGACGGGGGCTGCGACGATCATCAGACGTTTCTACATGGGAAGGCAGAGGTAAAAGAAGCGACCCCAGAGAAACTGCTGATGGGACATCAGATTTAGATCATCATCGTGAGAGGCGAATCTCCATCCCGATAAAAGGAACGTGGTGATTGAGGTACTGTGGGTAGCTTATAACACGAGGTTTCAACAAAACGCAAGTAAGAAAGTTCCATTCTGTTAAGATAAATTTGTGAGTATTATCACTTTTATAGGATTAAGTAACCGTGATCGTGTATTTTAAGTGATAATCGGTCGAACTGTTAATTTCATTTCTAAACGTAGCATTGTATTAAAACGTGACAATAAATCAGTAAAGGGGATTCGAACATAGATTCATTAACCAGGGGCAACAGTATATGACCTCGCCAGTCCAAGTCGAACAAATAATTTCATATTACAGTTCGTTCAAAACGTAGAAATAAAATGTAAGCCATTAATGTTGGAATTAGCAACAGTTGGGAACAAACACATACAAATTCATAAAGTTCCCTATTGTGAAGCACGAACAAATTAATAAAACTTACCGTATTATAATGTTTACTAACTATTACGCTCACTAAGCGGAATACATCTTAAATACAACGCTGCCATATCGGGACTACGTAACTCCAAAGCATTCAAGAGTTTAAGTAGTATATGCTACTCTATCCTGTGCAGGCTTCTTCATCTCCGAGTAACCACCGCAACCTACATCCTTCTGAATCTGCTTACTGTATTCGTCTCTTGGCACCCTCTGTGATTTTTACCCCACACACTTCCCTCCAGTACTAAATTGGTGATCCCTCGATGCCGCAGAACGTGTCCTACCAACCGACCCCTTCTTCTAGTCAGTTTGTGCCACAGATTTCTCTTCTCTTAAATTCTATGCAATACCTCCTCATTTTTACATAATGTACCCACCTAATCTTCAGCATTCTTTTGTAGCACCAAATTTCAAAAGCTTTTATTATTTTCTTATCTAAACTGTTTATTGTCCATGTTTCACTTCCATACATGGCTACACTCCATACAAATACTTTCAGAAAAAGAGTTCCTGACCCTTATATCTATATTCGATGGCAACAAATTTCTCTTCTTCAGAAACGCTTTTCTTGCCATTGTCAGTCTACATTTTGTATCCTCTCTACTTCGAAGATCATCAGTTATTTTCCTGCCCAAATTGCAAATCTCATCTACTACTTTAAGTGTCTCATTTCCTAATCTAATTACCTCAGCATCATCTTATTTAATTCGACTACATTCAATTATCCTTGTTTTGCTTTTGCTGATGTTCATCTTAAATCCTCCTTTCAAGACATTGTACACGCCGTTCGACTGCTCTTCCAAGTCCCTTGCTATCTCTGACAGAAATACAATGTCATCGGCAAACCTCAAAATTTTTATTTCTTCTCTCTGGACTTTAATTTCTCCTCAAAATTTTTCTTTTGTTTCCTTTATTGCTTGCTCAATATACAGGTTGAATAACATCAGTCATAGTTTACAGCCATGCGGTTCTAGGCGCTACAGTCTGGAACCGCGCGACCGCTACGGTCGCAGGTTCGAATCCTGCCTCGGGCATGGATGTGTGTGATGTCCTTAGGTTAGTTAGGTTTAAGTAGTTCTAAGTTCTAGGGGACTGATGACCTCAGATGTTAAGTCCCATAGTGCTCAGAGCCATTTGAACCATTTCATAGTTTACAGCCCTCTCTCTCCCCCTTCTGAAACACTACTTCCCTTTCATGACCCTCGACTCATAACTGCCATCTGTAGTCTGTAAACATTGTAGCTAGCCTTTCACTCCCTGTATTTTACCCCTACCACCCTCAGAATTTAAAAGACAGTATTCCACTCAACAGTGTCAAAACCTTTCTTTATGTCTACCAATGCTGTGAACATAGATTTGCTCTTCCTTAACCTACCTTCCATGAGAAGTTGTGGGGTCAATACTGCCTCTCGTGTTCCTACATTTCTCCGGAATCCAAACTGATCTCCCCCGAGGTCGGCCTCTGGTAATTTTTCCATTCTTATGTAAACAACTCCTGTTATTACTTTGCAAACGTTACTTATTAAACTGTAGTTCAGTAATTTTCACGTTCGTCACAACCTACTTCCTTTGGAGCTGGAACATTATATTCTTCTTGAAGTCTGAGGGTATTTCGCCTGCCGCATACATCTTGCTCGCCAGATAGTTTTGTCATAACTGACTCTCCGAAGGGTAACAATAGTTCTTATGAAATGCTGTCTACTCCCAGGGCCTTATTTCGACATAGGGCTCTCAGTGCTCTGTCAAATATTTCACGCACTATCATATCTCGCATTTCATCATTACTTACGTCTTCTTCCGTATCCATAATATTGTCTATAGTACATTTCCCTTGTACAGACCCTCTGTATACCCCTGTCACGTTTTCACTTTTCCTTCTTTGCTTAGGACTAGTTTGCCATCTGAGATCTTGATATTCATACAGGTGGTTCTCCTTTCTTCAAAGATCTCTTTAATTTTCCCGTAGGCGGTATCCATCTTTCGCCTCGTAATACATGCTTCTCAATCCGTCTGTGGTCTGGTTATTCATGCATAGCCATTTTGCACTACCAAACGTTTGTATTCCGTTTAGTCTGCTTCATTTACTGCATTTTTATCAACGAAATTCAGTATCTCTTGTGTTACCAAGGATTTCTACTAGCTCTCATCTCTTTATCCATTTCACCCTCTGCTGCCTTCACAATTTCATCCTAAAAAAACCCCTTTTCTTCTACTGTATTCCTTTTCCATGTTCCCGTCAATCTTTCCGTAATACTCACTCTGAAACTTTCTACAACCTCTGGCTCTTTCAGTTTATCCAGATCCGATTTCCTTAAATACCTACCATTTTTTTTTAGTTTCTTTAGTTTTAATCTACAGTTCATAACCAATGAACTGTGGTCAGCGTCCATATCTGGCCCTGGAAATGTCTTACAATTTAAAATCTAGTTCCGAAATCTATGTCTAATCAGCACATAATCAATCTGAAACCTTCAGGTGTCTCCAGGTCCCTCCCACGTATACAACCTTTTTTCATGAATCTTAAGCCAAGTATTAATTATGATTAAATTAATCTCTGTGCAAAATTCTATCAGGTGGCTTCCTCTTTGATTCCTTTCCTCCAATCAATATTCACCTACTATTTTTTGTTCCAAATTTCTCTTACTTCATCATACATTTTTTCAATGTCATCTCTGCGGAGCTAGTTGACAAATAAACCTGTACTTCTGTGGTGGATGTGGGCTTCGTGTCTGTCTTAGTTACAATAATGCGTTCACTATGCTGCTCATAGTAGTTTATCCATGTTCCTATTTTTTTAATTACTATTAAACCTACACCTGCATTACCCCTGTTTAACTTTCTATTTTTAACCCTGTATTCACTTGAGAAGAGGTCTTGTTCCTTCTACGACCTAGCTTCACTAATTCGCGTTGTATCTAACGTTAACCTATCCACTGTCACTTTTAAATTTTGTAACCTAACTATCCGATTAAGAGATCTGACATTCTACACTCCGATCCGTAGTACGACTGTTCTGTATTTCTTGATAACGACATCCTCGTGAGTAGATCCCATACGGAGATCGGGGATATTTTACCCAAGAGTATGTCATCATCATTTAACTATACGTTAGAACTGCATGCCCGCGGGAAACATTCCCCTTACTTTCAGCCATTCGTAATACAAGCACAGTAAGGCCGTTTTGGTTGACATTACAAGGCCAGATCAGCCAATCATCCAGACCGTTGCAGATTCAACTACTGAAAAGGTTGCTGCCCCTCTTCAGGAAAAACATATTTGTCTGGCCTCTCAACAAATACCCCTCCATTATGAAATCTGTATCGCTGAGTTCCGCAAACGTCCAAGGCTCATTGGGGGGGGGAGGGGGGGGGCGAGGGTTGGGCCCTTTATATAATGTGCAAAAAAGGTTTCCAATATTTTGAGAGGTGATAGTACCCAAAGAAAATCAACTCAAATGTACACGGGAACGGAAGCGCATACTTCATGGGATACGGACCATTGTTCATACATGGGCTGAAAGATGTTTGGCTGTGGATATGGGCACTGGCATTGCATTGGTGCATCGTCAGCAGGGTCAATACAGTGTTTTGATGTCTTTCTGTATCACTGTATTCTTAGTACACATTAATTTCCGGGAAGGTGTATGGTTCGTGTTGTGTTAGATTATAGTTTTCGGCTACCTAAATGTAGCATACGATCCTCCACTTCAGGCACGAACTGAACAAGAACTTGTAATGTTTACGTTTAGGAGCTGGAAAATCTGACGGAACAGCTTTACACCATCGGAAAAACGTTCCTTTCAGAGCACAAAAGGGCGAATATGCTCCTGTTTAAAAGAGTGACAGAAAAGTGGGGTACTAACTGCCTCATTCTATCTTCCTCAGCATCTACAAGAATTTCCCAAAAGATTTTGGTACGCAAACATATTCGCATCCCTTTTAACATTCGTCTCATCTCCCAATCCACAAGCACCCCTAACTGTAGCTCGCTCATACCTACCCCAGCAGTCTCCTTTGTTCCGTCTACTATTACTGTATCCTCTGACTGTGACAGTGTCATTCTTGCTTTCTCTTACAGATACTATTATTATTCATTCCATCCCATGCTCCTGTCCCTTTTCACTGACGCTGTCTCCCTCATCCTCACTGTCATTGTCGTTGACTCCGTCTCTCATTATTACTGCCGTTCAATCACTTCCTCTTTCACCCTCTCTTCATTCCTCTCTCGCTGGCTCTGTCTCCTCCGCTTTTTCCCAGTACTGTTGTGTCTCTGTGAACTATGTTCCGCTGCCACTGTGTCTCACTCCTTTTCTCACACTGTGATTGAGCCCTTTGCTCTTATTTTACCCCAACCACTGTCTTCAATCTTCCAGCATTTATTACTTTACCGTCCCTTTACCGTCCTTTTACCGTCCCTTTACCGTCCCTTTCCCACTGCCGTAAAATACGCTACTGGCCATTAAAATTGCTACACCAAGAAGAAATGCAGATGATAAACTGGTATTCATTAGACAAATATATTATACTAGAACTGACATGTGATTACATTTTCACGTAATTTGGGTGCATAGAGCCTGAGAAATCAGTACACAGAACAACCACCTCTGGCCGTAATAACGGCCTTGATACGCCTGGGCATTGAGTCAAACAGAGCTCGGATGTACAGGTACAGATGCCCATGCAGCTTCAACACAATATCACAGTTCATCAAGAGTAGTGACTGGTGTATTGTGATGAGCAAGTTGCTAGGCCACCATTGATCAGACGTTTTCAATTGTTGAGAGATCTGGAGAATGCGCTGGCCAGGGCAGCAGTCGAACATTTTCTGTACCCAGAAAGGCCCGTACAGGACCTGCAACTTGCAGTCGTGCATTATCCTGCAGAAATGCAGGGTTTCGCAGGGATCGAATGAAGGGTAGGGTCGTAACACATCTGAAATGTAAGGTCCACTTTTCAAAGTGCCGTCAATGCGAACAAGAGGTGATCGAGACGTGTAACCAGTGGCACCCCATACCATCACGCCGGGTGATACGCTTCCAATGTGCGTTCACCGCGATGTCGCCGAACACGGATGCGACCACCATGATGCTGTAAACAGATGCTGGATTCATCCTAAAAAATGACGTTTTGCCATTCGTGCACCCAGGTTCGTCGTGGAGTACAACATCGCAGACACTCCTGTCTGTGATGCAGCTTCAAGGGTAACCGCAGCCATGGTCTCCGAGCTGATAGTCCAAGCTGCTGCAAACGTCGTCGAACTGTTCGTGTAGATGGTTGTCGTCTTGCAAACGTCCCCATCTGTTGACTCAGGGATCGAGACGTGGCTGCACGATCCGTTACAGTCATGCGGATAAGATGCTTGTCATCTCGACTGTTAGTGATACGAGGCCGTTGGAATCCCGCAATGCGTTCCGTATTATCCTCCTGAACCCCACGGGTTCCATATTCTGTTAACACTCATTGGATCTCGACCAACGAGAGCAGCAATGTCGCGATACGATAAACCGCAATCGCGAGAGGCTACAATCCGACCTTTATCAAAGTCGGAAACTTGATGGTACGCATTTCTCCTCCTTGTACGAGGCATCACAACTACGCTTCACCAGGCAACTCCGGTCAACTGCTGTTTGTGTATAAGAAATCGGTTGTCAGCACGTTGTAGGTGTCGCCACCGGTGCCAAACTTGTGTGAATGCTCTGAAAAGCTAATCATTTGCATGTCACAGCATCTTCTTCCTTTCGGGTAAATTTCGCGTCTGTATCACGTCATCTGCGTGGTGTAGCAATTTTAATAGCCACTAGTGTAAAAAAGGGTGAATATGGTCGCATGCCAAACCTTTTGGGCAGCTGGTACTTCACTTTCAAACAGGAGCATATTTGCCTTCTTTGTGCTCCAACTGGAGCACTTTTCCGCTGGTTCTCTTCTTTTTCATACTACAGCAAGGAACGTCACTCATATGAAAAGACCTTTATAGGTCAGTAAAATGTTGATAGTTTACTTAGGTAAAATTGAACTAAAGCAAAATTGATTTTACACCTCAGACCGGTTTTTATGTACTGGTACACAAAATTTTGCAGGTGCTTCAGAACTGTAACATGAGGGTCCAAGGAACGTTCTGACGTTAACGAATACCTTTTAAAGCATGTTTCTACGTGCTAGGTCACTTTATAAGCCTCATACCGGATTTAACGGACATGTTTTATGTGTACAACAAGGGCACTTTTGAACCTCTGTACCTGGATAAAGATACGAAGAAAATTTTCAGGATTATTCGAGATTTGGAACTTAAGAATATATTGCAAGAATTACAACCGTTTTCTGTGCATAACCGTCTTCGAATACGTGGTTTGCCTTTGGTACCCAAGAAACATGTTTTGGGGTGTTTCTCGATAATGGATTATGATTTTTGAAAACGCGAAGTTGCTATTCCTAGATAAATGGCTAGAGAATAAATCGCTAAAATTTGAGCATAGTGCTGCGATAGTTGTTTAAATATATGCTGCTGAAAGCGAAAAATGATGAAAAACCTAATTTTTGTTCACAGGACCGGCCCACAAACTAAATGGTGCCTCCATAAATCTCCTAAGACGCACCGCAGGTCACATATACTACAAAAACAACGAACTGATTTGCGCCATTTGCGTAAGCTGGAAGAAGTGCGCAGTGTTCAAACTTTGACCGTCTGCTGTGGGATAAATACGGTAAGATGATCGTTCTGTTGGGTATATAAATTATCGCTAGCTCAAGCTCTATCCAAAACTCTTGAACCTAACGTTTTGTCACCAATAGAACCCGAGGTATGATCCCCGGAAGAATCCTGTTTTTATGCGCGGTCTTTTGGACCATAGCACGGGCTATCCCATGCGTACCGATTTGGTACTTTGCGACGTGTATAGTTTTCAGCGTAAAGGGCACTACCTCACACGCTACTTCCATTTGCTAAAACCGCAGTGGAAATCATTTGTTCATAGCCTGCACTTTATTTAGAGATGAGGAGTCACAGGAGATAGCGTAGTTAACAAGTACGTGTGGGCAGGTGTAAATCTTGGAGCAATCGTGGAGGTGAAGCATTAGAATCGCCTTAGTATCAATCTTAGAGGTGTTGTTGGTGACAGACTCGTGGGACCATGCAGTTTACCAAACAGATTAACAGGTGCTGCGCGATGAATTACAGGTGGCGTCAGTGCACTTTACTCCGCTTGCAGCTAGGCTATTGTGAGTCGCACCACCCCATTTTCTACTGCATTGTGCCACAGTAACTCGCCGCAACGTTTCATGAATGGTCGACGAGGTCCGGTAGCATTGTCTCTCCGCTTTCCAGACCTGAATTCGCTGGATATCTGGTTATGGAGACTTTAAAGGTACTGGTATACGCCCAAATCATCGACATCGTGCAGACATTACAAAAGCCTGTAACTAATGCGTGTGACGCATTGCGAGTGGATGCAGGTATATTAGAGTGTGATTCACTGCGAAGAAGGGCTGAAGGATGTGTCTGGATGCGCGATAAATACATGCAGCACTGCATATAGTGTCTACTGCTACGTGACAGACAGACGGGAATGAGAGGACAGATTACCCTGCATCTGAACAGGTATTGGTTTCCGCACAAAGCATTATAAGGAGCGTTTCTTCTACTTTTGGCCAATACTACCTCCTGATGGAATACGTGACACATTTTTAAGCACCGTGTGTACCTAGGATTGCGAATAATTTGCAGTATAACACAGGTAATTTACAGTATAACACACAGTAACACGATTACAGTACAACGCAGCTCGAACCACGCAACTGATTGAACGATACCTGACCCTTACTTATGTATAGTTAGAGAACTGTGATACAGACAGATATCAAAAAACTCTGCTGATCTTTCTGACGGAGCACCAATGTGAAAAGACTGTGCTGACTGTCAAACCCTGCTACGCACGAGTTTAGAGACCTGAGAGAATATGAGCTTCCGCAGCCGCAATTATTTGATTTGTTTTTCTTATCTCTTTAAATATTTGGTAATGTAGACGAAAATATTAATAAAAAAAAATCTTACGCGAGAACAGGCAGTGATAGCTTGTGATTTGCCAGATATTAAGTAGAAGTATGGGTAAGTTTCATTTATTTTGGTGATGAAAGTAATTCCTATCTTACAAACTATTCAAGAATTAACTTTGGCGAATGTTCACATTGTCATCTGGTTATTTACTATAATTCTATCCAGAGCGCATTCCTCAAATCTATAATCCTCTGTAATGTGGAAAAACGGGGAATATGAACCTGAAGGTAACAGTTGGAGGTGTTATTTGTCCGTGCAGTGACACTACACGTTGGTTTCTAGTGGAAGGCGTAGTGCATGAATAAGTAGTTAACTGCAGAGAAACATTCTACCGTCAGTTCCTTTTGTGAGGCTGGGACGATTTAGCATGGCTTGGTGCTGACGGGTTTCAAATCGCCGGCACGTGTCCCTAAAGAGTAGAGCGGTGGAAGAGTTTTGCCAGGAAAAGATGATTATATAACTGGTGTCTTTCGTAATGGTGACGGGAAAACCGCAGTCACGTTAAGGAGTTCTGATCCGCGATAAATGAGCTCGCTGCCAATATGAAATGAGCATGGCGTTACGCAAAAGTATACTCTAAGTACTAAAGGAAGCTGCAACTCCCTGGAGGTCTCGTAAGAACCTCCTGGGAACGCAAAAAAGATAGACTTCTTGGTAAAGTAACTTTCCCCTAGGTAGAAACAACCATATATCCCGAGATGTTCTCTACCTCGTAATTGCATTAAGAAAGAATGAACACTAACAAACAGAAGCGAATAGAAATTCCGCGTGATGTACGTCCGTGTGATGTACATCGTAGAACAGTTATTCGGGGTAATCTGTAGTGGCACTGCCTGCCTCATTCACCTGCATGTCGGTGTACTTCATTCCTGCAACAGAAATGAAAAAAAAATAAATAAATAAAATAAAATAAAAATAAAGAAAAATGTTTTAGTTGTTGTTTTCAGAGAATTAAAAATAAAAGTAAACAAAAAGCTGACTTCCTTGACGCCATACGGATACGACTGAAACGCCTGGTTAATTCCGCAGGACAGAACAGGTAGTTGGAATTGTGGAAAGGGCCAAAATGAGCGGCTGTCAGTTACACTCGAAGACATATAACTTTATTTAGTTGCCCAAACATTACAGCGCAAATTTCCGAGCTTAATTATCGACTGAATATGTCACACAATCCTATGGCTTGAGGGCACCACCTCTTTTAATTTTTAAATGGCTGAAGGCCCATGATTTAAAACCACAACTACAATAAATTTTCAAAGGCAGAAGGCCAAAGCTTTATCCTTAAGTAATTTTTTAAAAAATGAGGCTGTAGGCCCAAAAAATCTAAGACTTATCAATAAGGAATTTTACTTTAGAAACGGCTGATGGCCCATGATTCAAAACACAACTACAATAAATTTTTAAAAGGTAGAAAGCCAAAGGCTTTATCCTTAAATATTTTTTTTAAGCTGAGGCTTAAGGCCCAAACAATCTAAGATTTAACAAGTAAGGAATTTAAATTTAAAGACGGCTGAGGACCCATGATTAGAACACACAACTACAATTAATTTCAAAAAGCAGAAAAAATATTTTAAGTGACGCTTAAGGCCTAAGATTTTAAGACCTAACAAGTAAGGAATTTTAATTTTAAGACGGCTGAAAGCCCATGATTGAAGAACACAACTACAATGGATTTTCAAAAGGGCCCAAAGCTTTATCCAAAAAAATATTTTAAATGAGGCTGAAGGCCCCAAATAATGCAAGACTTGACTAGTGAGGAACTTTCAATTTTAAAACGGCTGAAACCTCATTATTTAAAACTCAACTAAAAGCATGCGAATTCAAACCATCGGCTATGAGCCATTAAAGTACACAATCAAACATCAATAAGAAAAGGTAGTACAGCCAGTGGCGCTCAGAAGTTTCCAGGGGTCGGTCTGGACTTGAAGTATTAACGTTCGCTTAGGGGAGACAGGCAGTCGGCCCTACTATATCCGATCCGCCGGCAACCCAACCAAGAGACAGTCAACGGACCCACCTGTAAGACGACTTGCTTTCCACCCGACCAGTACACAAGGAGCTCCAAAGCCAAAACGTAAAAGGCGTAGCCGCACACAACCAAGTATGCACAAACTGTCATAACTACACACTCGTGTTGGACAGAGCGGGATGGCGCAGTGGTTAGCACACTGGACTCGCATTCTGAAGGACGACGGTTCAATCCCGCGTCCGGTCATCCTGATTTAGGTTTTCCGTGATTTCCCTAAATCGCTCCAGGCAAATGCCGGGATGGTTCCTTTGAAAGGGCACGGCCGACTTCCTTCCCCATCCTTCCCTAATCCTATGAGACCGATAACCTCGCAGTTTGGTCTCTTCCCCCAAACAAACAACCAACTAACCGTGTTGGACAGCGACAGCATGATGAGGAAAGGACACTGCCTGAATTTTACGTCAGCGGCCGGGGCAGGTAACCGGAACATTAACGGCCACAAGGCAGAAAATTCCGCTGGTGCACTTGGACTTCAAATAACCAAAATACAGTTAAACTCCACCGGATGGTGACCAAACTTTCGCCAACTCGAACACTCGCTGTTGCTCACGGGAATACCCCCACAGCCAACCATGAAATCCAACGGCACAATGTGAACAGACTGGCTTCGGTAATTAAATAACCATTCGACTTTGATTTCCTGTGTCGGTGACCCACGAACCTCGTAGCAATCGGAACAGCTCCCACACACTCCGACACTGCGTAGAGATCGCCGCGCGGAGATTTCCTGGCTGATCCACACCAACCGACCGACTGCCGCATACCGGCTAGCCGGAAACTATAAGCACCGGACAAAAGATAGTACAAGGTGCGAATATCGATACACACCGCTGGTGCCACACGTAAAGTAAAATTCTATGTACCGACTTGACAGAAAATCCTCGGAAGTTCTGGTCTTACGTTAAATCAGTAAGTGGCTCGAAACAGCATATCCAGACACTCCGGGATGATGATGGCATTGAAACAGAGGATGACACGTGTAAAGCTGAAATACTAAACACCTTTTCCGAAAGCTGTTTCACAGAGGAAGACCGCACTGCAGTGCCTTCTCTAAATCCTAGCACAAACGAAAAAATGGCTGACATCGAAATAAGTGTCCAAGGAATAGAAAAGCAACTGGAATCACTCAACAGAGGAAAGTCCACTGGACCTGACGGGATACCAATTCGATTCTACACAGAGTACGCGAAAGAACTTGGCCCCCTTCTAACAGCCGTGTACCGCAACTCTCTAGAGGAACGGAAGGTTCCAAATGATTGGAGAGGAGCACAGGTAGTCCCAGTCTTCAAGAAGGGTCGTCGAGCAGATGCGCAAAACTATAGACCTATATCTCTGACGTCGATCTGTTGTAGAATTTTAGAACATGTTTTTGCTCGAGTATCATGTCGTTTTTGGGAACCCAGAATCTACTATGTAGGAATCAACATGGATTCCGGAAACAGCGATCGTTTGAGACCCAACTCGCTTTATTTGTTCATGAGACCCAGAAAATATTAGATACAGGCTCCCAGATAGATGCTATTTTTCTTGACTTCCGGAAGGCGTTCGATACAGTTCCACACTGTCGCCTGGTAAACAAAGTAAGAGCCTACGGAATATCAGACCAGCTGTGTGGCTGGATTGAAGAGTTTTTAGCAAACAGAACACAGCATGTTGTTATCAATGGAGAGACGTCTACAGACGTTAAAGTAACCTCTGGCGTGCCACAGGGGAGTGTTATGGGACCATTGCTTTTCACAATATATATAAATGACCTAGTAGATCGTGTCGGAAGTTCCATGCGGCTTTTCGCGGATGATGCTGTAGTATACAGAGAAGTTGCAGCATTAGAAAATTGTAGCGAAATGCAGGAAGATCTGCAGCGGATAGGCACTTGGTGCAGGGAGTGGCAACTGACCCTTAACATAGACAAATGTAATGTATTGCGAATACATAGAAAGAAGGATCCTTTATTGTATGATTATATGATAGCGGAACAAACACTGGTAGCAGTTACTTCTGTAAAATATCTGGGAGTATGCGTGCGAAACGATTTGAACTGGAATGATCATATAAAATTAATTGTTGGTAAGGCGGGTACCAGGTTGAGATTCATTGGGAGAGTCCTTAGAAAATGTAGTCCATCAACAAAGGAGGTGGCTCACAAAACACTCGTTCGACCTGTACTTGAATAGTGCTCATCAGTGTGGGATCCGTACCAGGTCGGGTTGACGGAGTAGATAGAGAAGATCCAAAGAAGAGCGGCGCGTTTCGTCACAGGGTTATTTGGTATCCGTGATAGCGTTACGGAGATGTTTAGCAAACTCAAGTGGCAGACTCTGCAAGAGAGGCACTCTGCATCGCGGTGTAGCTAGATGTTCAGGTTTCGAGAGGGTGCGTTTCGGGATGAGGTGTCGAATATGTTGCTTCCACCTACTTATTCCTCCCGATGAGATCACGAAAGTAAAATTAGAGAGATTCGAGCGCGCACAGAGTCTTTCCGGCAGGCGTTCTTCCCGTGAACCATACGCGACTGGAACAGGAAAGGGAGGTAATGACAGTGGCACGTAATGTGCCCTCCGCACACACTGTTGGGTGGCTTGCGGAGTGTAAATGTAGATGTAGATGTAGAAACCAGAGGCAGAGTAACAGTCAAGGTAAACCAACGCATAAGCAGGGGCCAGCACGGCTCGACGGTGTTTGAGAAGATTTTGTCATTGATGTTAATGTGTGGGCAATTTATATTTACAGAAAAGTAAATAGCAAAGTGATTGCGTTCATAAATTTTGTAGATTTTCAACGCTGGTGATCGATGTATTTAAAGAGATTGTACAGGGTCAAGTCTCACTAATCTGACCACCGCCTATCTTAGATGTGAATGTGCAATAGCCAATCACAACACTGGCAGTGGATGGTAAATAATGAGTGTCAGTAGGGCGCGGAGAAGAGTTCAGTCGTTGCGGTAATGCAGAAACGGAGTGATTTATCTGACATCCAAAGGGGCATGATCATTGACTTTTGGGTCAAGGGTGGAAGCATTTACGAAACGGAAAAGTTTGTAAACTGTTGGCCTGCTAGCGTGGTTAAAGCATTCTGTGTCTGGCAAGGTGATGGTATTAGAAATAGGCGCCGAGGTGAAGTGTGGTGCAGCACAGTGAACGACGGCTGCGGAGGTGTGTCGGGGCGAATAGACGTGCAAGTGTTGAGTAGCTGACCACCCACGTGATCCAGTGGTCTTCCAACATTGTCTTCTCAACGACTGTTCAGCGAATGTTGCTGCGTTTATGTACCCACGCTGACTGCTGTTCATCGATCGGCGACGGAGGCTGGAATTTGCACGCCAGTACCGTAACTGAACGTCCGATGAGTGGCGCCAGATGGCCTCTTCAGATAAATCACGTTTTGTGCTCCATCGGACAGATAGCCTTTGAAATGTATGGCGTGAAACGTGCGAAAAGAAACATCTGCAACCACCAGGGAGCATTATGATCTGTGGAATGTTTGCGTGGATTTACGTGGGAGTTTTTTTTTGTTTTTTTTTGTTTTACAAAATAATATGTAATGACTGTGAGAAACAGCATATTGGCGAAACTGGCCGTAACTTTTTAAACAACATACTACTGGTACTGCATGTACTAAATCAATATTTGGTCAACATCTTGATGGATACAATCATTCTAAGGGTTGTACTTCTAACAATTTGAAAACTGTGCCAAAAGGACTACTGCTAAACACTTTAGAAGAAGTAATCCATTATCTGTTTTAAACGAACAACTTCGGTTCAAAGACAAACATTTTTCTTTGCTTTTAGATGATCTGCTTTTGAATGTTCACTCTTCTGTCCTTTGCTTTTTAAAATTATTAAGACTTTTAAGAAGTACTTTATCTTTACTTTGCAATTTTATTTCACCAAACATTATTTTATGACTGACTGACTGTTTTAGAATGTTTGTTTATATACTTTTAGACTGCATATTGCTAATTCACACCCTTTTATTTTTGACACTACGGCTCATAGTATTATAATTTTAAATTCCTTCCATTTTCTTTATTTTCATTTGTTTATAAGGTTGGCATACAACGTAAGGAATAGCAATGCCTTTTAAAAATTGTCACATGTAATTTTAAAAAAATACGATCTACATACGAACTTCGTAGACAAAATTTCATAAATATGGACAACTACTTCGTATCGTATTTGTGATGCATATAGTATACACGTCAGCTAAAGATTATTGCAGCCTACTTATTGAAAGCCGGCCGAAGTGGCCGTGCGGTTAAAGGCGCTGCAGTCTGGAACCGCAAGACCGCTACGGTCGCAGGTTCGAATCCTGCCTCGGGCATGGATGTTCGTGATGTCCTTAGGTTAGTTAGGTTTAACTAGTTCTAACTTCTAGGGGACTAATGATCTCAGCAGTTGAGTGCCATAGTGCTCAGAGCCATTTGAACCATTTTACTTATTGAAAATCGTTTCAATAAAGACATGTTGCTGCTCAATAATACATCGCCTGACGTGACAGTCTTCGCCATTCCACTTTCGCAACAACTTCGTTATAAAGAAGCCCGCTGCCACATCTTTGCACTGGCGTTTGTCCTCACCATGGCAACCACTAGTTCGCCTATCGACTTTACAACGACTTCAGTGGAAGGAAGCCTGCTGCCTCATCTTTGGAACGGCGTCCAACTTCACCATGGCAACCAGTGGTTCAAAATGGCTCACTAACAGGCCTTGAGAGGGCAACCCATGTACTGCCAAATCGAAGTTCATTTATCCTACATATTTAAATATTTTTAACGCTTCTTAATTGTCAATAGCTGTTTAATAAGCTACGTTTAGTGTGTGTTTATTTTTATTTCATGACAATGTTCTTTCAACTAAGAAATTTTACATTGTTATTCAACTGATAACTTATTGGTTAGTAATGACATCATGCCGTCAGAAGTGGGCGGAGCCTCCAGTATATATAGTAAGACGTGCATTGGTTTCTCCAGTAGTGATTCTCCAGCAGAAAGAGGTTCCTACACAATGGTAATACATCGTTTTATAGCTCTGTAACTTTATGTACTTTCTTTAGTTTATGTAGCCCTCTAATTAAAGCTTTGTATACTTGTAGGTCTGAAGATGACCGCAGTAGTGGTCGAAACCGGTCACCTTAATAAATAAATCGTGATTAAGACTGTTTTTAATAGTAAATATTTGTAACTCATTGATCACTGCTACTCCCATAATGTATTCAAAAGTAATTTTTTTTTGAATGCACAATGAATCAACAAAAGTATGCACCACTTAATCCACAATACGTCACACAGCTCGCAGTGTAGGTGCGTGGTTCGAGGAGCACTGGGGTGAGCTTACCTTGTTACCCTGGCCACTAAACTCCGCAGACTTAAACCCAATCGAGATTGTGTGAAACCACCTCGTTCCGACTGTCCGCACCATACATGCTCAGCCTAGAAACCAAGCGCATCTCGACACAGCAATGAAGCCGGCAAGGCTCTACACCCTCTCTGTACCTTCCAGAAACTCGTCGACTCTCTTCCTCCACGTTTAGAGTCGTCAGCGCTGCGAAAGCTGGTTGTTCACGCTTTTGAAAAGTTGTCATATAATATGACTGGACAGTGTATTTGAAAATAACGCTCTGTACATCCTCACACGAGACAACGGTTCTGATGGCTTGTCCAGTCATCTCATTTCGCTACGGAGAAACATTTTACACATGTCAATAAACTTAAAAAAAGCGTTGGTGGGTGATAATTTCCTGAAGCAGTTTACAAACTGTTGCAAGTATCCCACTATTTGTTTCTGAAACCTGACGTCAACCAGAAAGTGACAGTAACATAGAACTGTACGAGACGAAAAAAGTTTGAGGCAAAAGATATGAAACTTTTTATCGATGACTGGGAGCAAATAGGAACTTGTAATTGAACATAACGTGTATTAATTGACCTTGCGTGAAAGAATTGGCAACGCTGTCTAGGTTTCTTGTAGCGGCCGCTAGATGTGATTGTGTTTTTCATACGTACAAGGGCCACGTACAGTAATATCTTCAGTAAAATCTTCAGTAGTGGAGGCGTGAACACACTGTAGTCTATTGACTGAACGTAATATCCAGGTCGGCAATACGATTGCGCAAGTCGAGAAAATCAATGTGAAAATCTGCCGAATAGGTTAAACAGGTATCACCTACCATCGGGCAGTTGCATGGGGTCTCTGAAAATCTTTATTCACGAACACCTGACAATGCTAAAGGTGTGTACGCAGGGGTTAACTTGAGCATCGTACGATGAATCAAAAGACCTGTGGCCACCAGATGGCCATATAATGATTACTTTCATCAATTCATATAATGGATGAGGTTCGCGCAATTCCAACGGGACCTCAGAAAATCGTCGTGCATGAACATATGATATGCTGAAGATGTCCCCGTGGGGGATAACCTAACTACCG
Source organism: Schistocerca americana (assembly GCF_021461395.2). Taxonomy (NCBI): domain Eukaryota; kingdom Metazoa; phylum Arthropoda; class Insecta; order Orthoptera; family Acrididae; genus Schistocerca; species Schistocerca americana. Next base: position 101,197,702 of record NC_060120.1, on the reverse strand, counting down.
GACGGTGAGCCGAAACGGTGTGTGCCGGCCGCTGTGGCCGAGTCGTTCTACGTCTTCAGTCCGGAACCGTGCGACTACTACGGTCGCAGTTTCGAATCCTGCCTCGGTCATGGATGTGTGTGATGTTCTTAGATTAGTTAGGTTTAAGTAGTTCTATGTTCTAGGGGACTGATGACCTAAGATGTTAAGTCCCATAGTGCTCAGAGCCATTTGAACCATTTGGAAAGGTGTGGCCGACAGTTTATCAAATGATGCTGATGTGTCATGGTTCTTTTCATTAATAATTGATATCCAGAATGAGATTTTTATTCTGCACCGGAGTGTGCGATGTTAAGAAACTTTACCGGCAGCTTAAAACTGTGCCGAACCGAGACTCGTTCTCGGGTCCTTTGCCTTTCTCGGGCAAGTGCTGTATCATCTGAGCAACCCAAGCTCGACTCATGCCCCCTTCTTACAGCAAGGTAAAGGTCCCGAGTTCGAGTCTCTGTTTGGCACACAGTTTTAATCTGCCAGGAAAGTTTCAGTGATTGATATAATGGGTGAGACGTGAATGCTTTTTCTTTCCGGACCTTAATGGGACTAGCACTCGGTACAATTGAACTATCTGAGGAGAAGACAAACTTCTTAGCCAAGATCGCAATACAACACTGTATTATAGATTACCTGTTTCGGTAAAACAATGTTGGCATCATCAGGTCCTAGTACAGGTTATTATCAACATGTTGTGATGATGGTAACATAATTTTACCGAAACCGATCGTCCACTGTACAGTGATTTATTGCGATAGTGGTTAAGAAGTTTGTCTTCTCCTAAGAAAGTAAATACAGATCGCCCCTTCATACCCAGTGTGAGTAAACTAATGGACGCTTGAACTACATCTGACTCACAACCGCGAAATACGAGGGATGTTCAGTAAGTATCAAAATACACCTTTTTCTAAAAGCAGGTTGGTTTAATTCTTGATTACAATACACCGCATTATTCCCCAGTCTCTTGGCAACAAAACCCGGTTTTTCAACATAATCTCCGTTCAATGCGACGGCCTTTTGCCACCTTACTGAGAGGCTCTGTATGCCGGCAAGGCACCACTCTATTGGTTTACGTCGTGTTGTGCTGCATCAGTAACGACGTGACTGTTTGCTGTCTCAAAACCTGTAACAAGAAGAAAAAATATTTTCTGATTGGATGGAAGTGTTGGAAATATCTGATTCATGGCTGAAACTCACAATGCCAAAAAGAAGCAAAATCAAAAAATGAGAAAAAGGTGGCTCCTGTCAGTGGTTCTATTATGGTCCCTGGTTCTACAGAGCACCAGAGAAACGTGCAGGTGTGAGCGAAGGCAATATGCGACTGCCAGTGGCTTTGACGTGCGCAGGGCGCGCGGTTCACTTGTTCTGGCAGAGCCCCCGCTGGCGGCTGACCTGCCCTACTTATGGCCAGCGGCGTCTGACCTCCTTCCTGTTTTGTGCATTTGTGCGAGCTCCATATGGCGTAACAGTCTGACATTTAGCTTGGTGTCTAGATAGCAACGGCAAAATCTAGGAAAGCCGTCGTGTTGTAGGCCGTGCCGAGGGGAAACGCGGGGGCATTTAGACGAAGGAAAGAAGCTACGAAAGCGTATCATTTTCAGACAATCTGCCTCCACACCGTTGTTCATTAAAACGGCAACACCACTAAAGAAAGTAAATAATGAAAGTTTACTTACTGAGAGTGACAAATATAATACGAAAACTACATGAATCAGGGACGTATAAACTTTTTTCTTCAGGGGGTGGGGGGAGAGTGGGGTTGGTTCTGCTCAAGTACTAGACGTTCATTCACATCAGTACTGATACCGCAAAACATCAGCAGCTGAATTTCTATAAACTGGAATACAGAATACATATACTGAAAATTCTGATACTGTGTTGGTAGTTAAGGAACAGTGGTTCTGAGCTAGAGGTGCTCAACAACATTCAGGAAACATTTTTCTTCATCACACAAAATCTTAAACGACCAATCAAAATCGAGAGACGCCCCTCCCCGCTGGAGTCGTGACAGACGATGTTTTCTTGCCGATCGCTCGAGAAGCCGGCCGGTGTGGCCGTGCGGTTCTAGGCGCTTCAGTCTGGAACCGCGTGACAGCTACGGTCGCAGGTTCGAATCCTGCCTCGGGCATGGATGTGTGTGATGTCCTTAGGTTAGTTAGGTTTAAGTAGTTCTAAGTTCTAGGGGACTGATGACCTCAGATGATGAGTCCCATAGTGCCCAGAGCCATTTTTGATCGCTCGAGAGGGAAGACAACGCTCGGAAAGCCACGTCGCCGAGCGGGCCTCGGAGTACCGCCTCAGTAATCTGGTGCACACTTCCTCAGCGGCACGTGCAGGACGAGCGAGAGCCGTCAGGCAGGTGTTCAAATGGTTCCGTAACGTGGCCGAATCGAGCTGTCCCAGTTACTAATGAATGGAGATAAAGCACTGTCATAGAAAAATTCCGAAGCATATTGATGTTGTAAATAAGTTATACAATACTGCAATCTGTCACTTTTCTGAATAATTATATTTTATTCCATGAACCAGTTTTCGAACCTTTTCAGGTTCATCTTCAGATGGTTTTAGGAGGTTACATCATTATTGCTAGCATAATGCTGGGTGCTGGTTCTATGACAAAAAGATGGAACACACTTTAATGTATCGCCATGACTATAGCTTATCTGTCGATATGAATGTAAATTGAGTTTTTTACTTGCTGCGACAGTATAGTCGGCTTTTTTCGGTTATAGTCATCTGCTTGCCTCTATTTTGCTGTCCAGCCGTTATAACACTACGCACACTTCCACACAACGTACATTAATTTACACTCTGACAGCGAGACTTTACCAGCATCCAGCATGCGCTTTCGAACTGTTACTTGTAACAAAGATCTTGACTGAAAGATATGGCATAGGCCTACTTTGCACAGAGATGTAATTTGTTCTCCTTTACATGTATTAAAGTCGATATAAGGGCAAATATTTTAATCAGAGTTCCCCCCCCTCCCCAACAACCTCGGGCCCCGCTCTCCTTACATCCTAACTACACTGGTGTCAATGTAATACCCTACCACACAATAAAACCTGTACTATATTTCTAAATGTTAAAGTCCTCTACTGCTAACATCAATCAGTACTTCTAGCTGGAACAAACAGAAGCTGCCGTTACCAATATTCCAGATCACTTTAATGTAAGAATAAAAATAAGTCAACAGTTAAAGAGTTTTTGTTCATGGTTTTTAAATATAAAGTGTGCTACCATACCAACAGCTTTAGTCTATTACAATCACTATAACTTTTATACATATATCTTAAGCTAAAATAAACAGAATCTACTCTTGCTAATACCCCAGATCATGTTAAATTAACAACAGAAATAAGTCAACAGTTCATCTGAAGGTTTGTTATTAATTTAAAGGTCCTAGTCATACAGATAGCTGTATCTCACTGCAGATACAATAACTCTGTATCATTGATTCCTGGGTTAGTAATTTAAATATAAAGGTCCTAGGCATACAGACAGCTGTATCTCATTGCGGATAGAATAACTCTGTATCATTGATTCCTGGGTTATTAATTTAAATACAAAGGTCCTAGTCATATAGACAGCTGCATCTCACTGCAGATACAATAACTCTGTATCATTGATTCCTGGGTATTCATCTTAATGCCGATAATGATAAAAAATTGCTATAAATTGCCTGTAATATGCGTAGTATACAAATAGAAATAAGATATCAGATGAACTTAAGTTTGTTCTTGTAGTAATTTATTTATTCATTTTGTTTCGTGCCCTCATGTTATTTAGTTAGTGTGATTAAAATATTTCCCCTTATATCGACTTTAATACATATAAATAAGTACAAATTACATCTCTGTGCAAAGTAGGCCTATGCCATATCTTTCTGTCAAGATCCTTGTTACAAGCAACAGTTGTAAAGCGCATACTGGATGCTGGAAAAGTCTCGCTGTCAGAGAGCAAATTGATATAGGTTGTGTGGAAGTGTGTGTGGTGATATAACAACTGCACACAAAATTCGAGGCAGACAAATGGACACTAACTGAAAAAAGCCGCCTATACTGCCGCAGTAAGTAAAAAACTAAATTTACATTCATATCGACAGATAAGCTATAGTCACGGCGATACATTAAAGTGTGTTCCATCTTTTTGTCACAGAATCAGCACCCAGCATTATGCTAGCAATAATGATGTAACCTCCTGAAACCATCTGAAGATGAACCTGAAAAGGTTCGAAAACCGGTTAATGGAATAAAACATAATTATTCAAAAATAGACTGGTTGCAGTATTGTGTAACTTATTTATATTTACTATACAGTCATGGTTCTAAAATATCCGTAATGGATAAGCATAATATTGATGTTGGATTATATCGAGAGTATTCTCGAGTTTACAGTCCATAAACTGCATTTTATGCAACAGTCCACTTGAAATACTTTGTTTCTCAGCTTATTAAACCTGGAAGCAAAGCACTTCACGAAACACGACACTCATCTGAATAAAGGAGCAAATTATTAGTTAGCTTAAGGATTATTACTTCGGATAAGTTTTTCAGAGCTAAATATAAGAAACGTTGTGCGAAGTATTGATGCCGTCCATACAAAGTACACTGTTCACTCATATTAATGTGACAACCCAGTCAGAAGCTTGAATAATCACCTTGTGTAGCATAGACCACGGCGAGATGGACATGGAAAGAGCCAATGAGATTCTGAAAGGTACCGACAGGGATTTGTGGCCGTGGCGACTTCAGTGTCATGGTCAGCTGCGCCAACTTTCTCGCCTAAGGACCCATGGCGCGAAAAGCCTGATCGAGCTGATCACGGAGATTCTCGATTACTCTTAAATACTGGACCTATAAACTTGTGTAGATAAGTAGCTACAGCTCTGAGATATCTATGGAAAGGCATTTTTGTTTGTTGTTCACCATCAACCATATATATTAATCACCATCATCTGGAAGAAAAATTATAACACCGTTACCTTTAGAAATCAGTAGATGATACAATTTTTGTTGTGACAGTTTTCTTGGTATAGAAAACAACAGAGGTTATATTTTGGAACACGTATTATGTTCGAGTATAATGACTTTTCTGGAGACTAGAAATCTACTCTGAAGGAGTCAGAATGGGTTTCGAAAAAGACGATCGTGTGAAACCTAGCTCGTGATATTCGTTCACGAGACTCAGAGGGCCATAGACACGGGTTCCCAAGCATATGCCGTGTTTCTTGACTTCAGCGCAGACGTTTACTGAACAAAGTAAGAGCATATGGACTATCAGACCAATTGTGTGATTGGATTGAAGAGTTCCTAGATAACAGAACGCAGCAAGTGGAGAGAAGTCTTTCGAAGTAAGAGTGATTTCAGGTGTGCCGCAGGGGAGTGTCGTAGGACCGTTGCTATTCATAATACATATAAATGACCTTGTGGATAACATCTGAAGTGCACTGAGGCTTTTTGCGGATGATGCTGTAGTGTATCGAGAGGTTGTGACAATGGAAAATTGTACTGAAATGCAGGAGGATCTGCAACGAATTCGGTAGCGTTCTCGCTTCCCACGCCCAGATTTCCGGGTTCGATTCCTGGCGGGATCAGGGATTTTCTCTGCCTCGTGATGACTGGGTGTTGTGTGATGTCCTTAGGTTAGTTAGGTTTAAGTAGCTCTAAGTTCAAGGGGACTGATAACCATAGATGTTAAGTCCCATAGTGCTCAGAGCCATTTGAACCATTTTTTTGCAACGAATTGACGCATGGTGCAGGGAATGGCAATTGAATCTCAGTGTAGACAAGTGCAATGTGCTGTGAATACATAGAAAGAAAGATCCTTTTTCATTTGGCTACAATATAGCAAGTCAGCAACTGGAAGCAGTTAATTCCATAAATTATCTGGGAGTAGGCATTAGGAGTGATCTAAAATGGAATGGCCATATAAAATTAATCGTCGGTAAAGCAGATGCCAGACTGAGATTGATTGGAAGAATCCTAAGGAAATGTAGTCCGAAAACAAAGAAAGTAGGTTATAGTACACTTGTTCGCCCACTGCTTGAATACTGCTCACCGGTGTGGGATCCGTGCCACATAGGGTTGATAGAAGAGATAGAGAAGATACAACGGAGAGAAGCGCGCTTCGTTACAGGATCATTTAGTAATCGCGAAAGCGTTACGGAGATGATAGATAGACTCCAGTGGAAGACTCTGCAAGAGAGACGATCAGTAGCTCGGTACGGGCTTTTGTTGGAATTTCGAGAACATACTTTCACCGAGGCGTCAAGCAGTATATTGCTCCCTGTTGCAACTGCGACCAGGACGGTCGCGGGGTAGCACTGAAGGAAGGCGCCGCGGGACCGGCGGAGACGCCCGCGAACAGCAACACAACGGAAGAGGACGGACACGACCAACGTAGGACAGAACGAATACGACGAGGCCGAACAACAGAGTCACAAGGAAACAAACTCGTTCACGAACCAGGAAGAAAGCAGTCTAGCGCAAGCGAGGTGTGAACCGACGTAGAGAGATTAGACTTACTGGATGAGCTTTTTTTTTGTTTTCCTTTATTGTATTTCGATTCCCCCCCGAAGGGGGCGGGCTGGCAGCAGCTTATTACGCTGCTCTGCAACCTACAGACTTTTTAAAACGTAAGAAGAAGTTAAGAAACAATAAAAGCAGGCAATAAAACGGGGACTTAAATTGTAAAACGGCGGAAAGTTGTGGAAAGTTAAAACATAAAGCAAAGGGTTGGCAAAGCGAATAAAATACACGGGATGCAGACAGGTAACGTAGTAGACAGACAATTAAAAAACATGGCGACAGGCTGGTTTCTGTTCGCAAGAGATATAAAATCAGACCCAGCGGCAGTATGATGGCCGTTTGCAACAATTCGGAAAAGACACACAACACTGAACACTCACTGTAAACACAGCACTAAAATGTCGGCACAAAGAGGACATACCATAGCCTAGGGCAGATGAGGATGTGGACCTGGACAGAAGAGGGGGAAAACAAGGAGGGAGAAGAGGAAAAAAGAAAGGGGGGGGGGGAACAAAAGGAGGGAGAGGACCCATAAGGGGGGGGGGGGGCACTGGATGAGCCCTTTTTTTTTTTTACTGGATGAGCGAGGGGCAGGCGCGTAAGTACGCTCTCGGAGGCGCCGCTATTGGCCGCTGGGACCACGCGTTCCACAGTGGCGCCCCCACACTAAAGGCGGGCCAGGAGGCGAGCGCCGCCACAGCTTATGCTGCAGCGACCTTTACGGCTCTTCGACGTCCATGACGTCTGGCGCGGATTCAAATTCCGCGGCGCGCGGTACCAGACTCCCTCCTGCGTATATCTCGCGAAGAGGCCACGAGGATAAAATCAGAGAGATTAGAGCCCACACAGAGGCATACCGACAGTATTTCTTTCCACGAACAATACGAGATTAGAATAGAAGGGAAAACCGATAGAGGTACTCAAGGTACCCTCCGCCTCACACCGTCAGGTGGCTTGAGGAGTATGGATGTAGATGTAGCTATAATTTTTCTTACTGTTTATGAGACTTGTGTAGTGAAAACCGGTCAAAAATAAATGTAGTACATACGTCAGAAGGCAAATAAAAATGCTTTTCTATACATCCAGAGAGTCTGGTGGCCATACGAGTACGGTAAAGCCATCCTGGAACTCTGCGAACCACTCACGTACGTTAGGAGCTGTGTGACACGTTGCATTGAGCTGCTGGTAGATGCCATCGTTCCATGTGAAAACAAACTGCATGTAGGTATGGACTTGGTCCCAAAGGATAGATGCATTACTAGTGTTGATCCATGATACCTTTCAGAAAGATGATAAGATCTCCCTGAGAATGCCACGAAAGCATTCCCCAGACCACAGTGCTCCCTCCTACCATTTGACTTTCCGACGACTACTGCAGGGTGTTTTCTTTCTGTCCGACTGACCATAAAACGTGATTCCCCTGGGAAGGCTGGCTGTGGCCACACAGTGAACGTCCAGTTGCCGCACAGGCAGGCAAATTCCAGGCTTCGTCGCCGATGAGCAGCTGTCAGCATGGATGCATAGCCAGATGCCTGCTGTGGAAACTCTTACGCAACGACGTTCACTGAACGGTCGTTAAAAAGAGACTGTTGACACCCCTTCGGTTCATTTAGTCGATCAGTTGCTCAACAGTTGTAAGCCTATTCGACCGTACACATCTCTGTAGCCGTCGTTCTCACCTGTCATTTATGACCGTGACGGACCAGAGTTGCCTCGGCCTCAGTTTAGGACGGCACTTTTTGGGGGCACAGTGTACTTTACCCAAAGCGGGGCGCAAACCGTTTGGCTGTTTCGGAGATGCATCGTCCCTTGGCCGGAAAGGCAGTGATCATGGCATTTTGAGCGTCAGATTGAAAGGTATGTGCTAAGGTCTGATCAGGGTAGATTCAGAATATAAAATCGGTAATTGCCAATCGCAAGGTGGAACGAGTATAATATCTTTGAGTAGGTGGATCTTTGATGGTTAAGAGAGCCGGTCGCGCGAAGTAAAAAACCGGAGAGTCGCAGGTAGGTGCCCGGAGGAAGCAGATGTGTGCAGACAGCTTTAAGGTAGGAGTCGCGCTCGCTCTGCAGTAACACTAAGATACTTTTACCACATAAATGAGAGAAGATATATAATTATTTCAAATTGGTTTTTGTTAGATAATGTTCAGAGTTAGGATTTGTACGTCCAAGGTTCGAAGAGTAGGCGGTTTGTAAAATTTTTTGTAAGAGTGATTCGTGATACAAAAATGTTGGAAATGTTAGGTTTTGTGTATGACTGAAAATTTTATATATATATATATATATATATATATATATATATATACAGGGTGTCCCAGCTATCTTGTCCACCCAAAATATCTCTGGAACAATAACAGCTTTTGGAAAATAACTTTCACTGGTATCAATGTAGTGCTGGGGCCCATGAATGTACATATTTGGAAACATTCTAAAACGAAAGCATGTGTGTTTTTTAACACAAATTTATGTTTTTTTTTAAATGGACCACCTATATTTTTTTCTTCAGCAATTCATAGCATGAGAAAGCACATACACAATGGCGTTGATTGCATCACAATATTCCCATCACATCCCGAGATATTGATACGCGAAGTTGACGCTTGAAACACCCGACATGCGCTGCTATCGCACGTCCTGAGGCTCAGGCGTGAACCCCATGCTGCCCGTAATCGCGATGTGATTGACATGCATAATCACACTTCCATACTTATAAAGAGGTCCGAAACGAATAATACGGTCTGCTGCCATCCTGCATTAACGTCGTACATTCCAGCAGGTATTTATCCCATAGGCTAGGGGTGATGCGGTTCTGTAACATATCTGTGTACCGCAACGTTAGTCACAAAGTTAACTTCGCTTATCGTTAAACCGTTATTAAAAAGGTAATGACGTTCAACGTTAAAACTTTACTTTACTGTAGATCTAGCGCAAGTGACAGTTAATCATTCACTCGTAATAGTAAAATTCATGTTGATGGTTTTAATGAAACAAGCAAGTGACTAAAAGTTTTACCGTTGATTAGGTAAAAATAGTTTGATTTGGGAAGTTCAGGTAGGACATAGAGGATGAATGTAAACATGTTTAACCAATTAGTTTTATTATCACATAATTATCAATGTTATGTTTATCTAATGCGTTAAATGACAAACTGTTGCAAACAAATGTTTCTTAAAATCACTGGGTAAAATGGCCCTTTGTAGAAACTTCCACTGTGATACCAGCACTACATACTAAACATAGCGTTCCCATCTCATGCTCAATGTGATGCCCATTGGCTTGGATACATAGGGTCACTCTGCAGATGAAGGATGCCCTACTTCGTGCTACTGTTTCCTCTTTGATGGCTGTAAAAGCATCAATAATGCGTTGCTTCACGTCCTCTGGAGTTGTTGGTTCATGTTGCTAAACAGCATCCTTCACTGCTCCCCAAAGAAAATAATCCAGCGGTGTAAGGCCGGGAGATCGGGCAGGCCACCTAACTGGGCCACCTCGTCCAATCCACCTACCAGGGCGTGTCGGGTGCTTCAAGCGTCAAATTCGCGTCTTAATATCTCGGGATGTAATGGGAATATTGCGATGCAATCAACGCCATTGTGTATGTGCTTTGTCATGCTATGGATTGCTGAAGAAAAAATATAGGAGGTCCATTTCAAAAAAACATAAGTTTGTGTTAAAAATCACATATGCTTTCGTTTTAGAATGTTTCCAAATATGTACATTCATGGGCCACAGCCCTATATTGATACTGGTGAAAGTCGTTTTCCAATAGCTGTTATTGTTCCAGAGATATTTTGGGTGGACAAGATAGCTGGGACACCCTATATATATATATATATATATATATATATATATATATATATATATATATAGCTTGCTGCTATTGTTATTCTGCATTCGTCTCTGCACGCAGACCAACTGTAGTACACCGTGTTACCAGACATCTGTGATAGTGTAGTGTTGTAGGAACTGTGACCATGGTGTATTCGAACTCTGAAAAGGCGGAGATGATACTCATCTATGGCGAGTGTCGACGAAATGCAGCTGAAACCTGCAGGGTGTATGCAGAACGGTACCCGGACAGAGAGCATCCAACGTGCCGCACATTGCAAAACATCTACCGCCAACTGTATGCAACAGGTATGATCGTAGCACGCAAACGGGTCCGTAACAGGCCCGTCACAGGAGAAGTGGGTGCAGTTGGTGTGTTAGCTGTTGTTGCTATGAACCCACACATGAGTACACGTGACATTGCGAGAGCCGGTGGACTGAGTCAAAGTAGTGTCATGCGCATACTGCATCGTCACCGCTTTCACCCGTTTCATGTGTCGCTACATCAGCAATTACGTGGTGATGACTTTAATCATCGTGTGGAATTCTGTCAATGGGCATTAACAGAGAATGCGTTGCAGTTCTACCTGTTTACCGATGAAGCGGGTTTCACAAACCACGGGGCAGTGAATCGACGGAACATGCATTACTGGTCCGTGGACAATCCTCGCTGGCTCAGACAGGTAGAGCGACAGCGACCGTGGACTGTAAATGTATGGTGCGGAATCATTGGCGACCACCTCATTGGTCCTCACTTCATTGCAGGGGCCCAAACAGCTGCTACATACATCGCGTTTCTATAGAATGATCTGCCAACGTTGCTCGAAAATGACCCACTGGAAACGTGTCGACGTATGTGGTATCAGCATGATGACGCACCTGCACATTCCGCAATTAACACTAGGGTGACCCTTGACAGGATGTTCGACGGGCGTTTCATAGGACGTGGAGGACGCACAAATTGGCCAGCCCGTTCTCCTGATCTTACACCTCTGGACTTCTTTCTGTGGGGCACGTTAAAGGAGAATGTGTACTCTGATGTGCCTACAACCCCAGAGGATATGAAAAAACGTATTGTGGCAGCCTGCGGCGACATTACACCAGATGTACTGCGGCGTGTACGACATTCATTACGCCAGAGATTGCAATTGTGTGCAACAAATGATGGCCACCACATTGAACATCTATTGGCCTGACATGTCGGGACACACTCTATTCCACTCCGTAATTGAAAACGGAAACCACGTGTGTATGTGTACCTCATCCCTCATGGTAATGTACATGTGCGTCAGTGAAAAAGACCAATGAAAAGGTGTTAGCATGTGGACGTAATGTGCTGTTCCAGTCTCTTCTGTATCTGAAGTCCATCACCGTTCCCTTTGGATCCCTACGTAATTAGGTGCTCTCCGACACACACGATCGAACAGCGAAGGAGTGGTACTCAAGCGTCAACTTTAGGTTACAATATCTCCGGATATAATTAACATTTTACAATGCAACAAACGGCACTGGTTACGTATTTGTTCATATGTTCAGATGTGCTAACAAAACTAACGGTGTTCCATTTAAAAAGACGTAGGTTTGTGTTAAAAAACATACTTCCGTGCATTTTTTTTATGGTTTGTATTAACCAATTGCACTAGCCCCTCTCCTCACGTTCGGTCTGTGGAATCGATTCGTCAGTATTTGATGTGGTTTACGAAATATATCCAGCGGTAATGTTAGGTGACTGACCCTATATATATATATATATATATATATATATATATATATATATATATATTTGACTCACCAATCAAGTTTAGGAGAATAATGCCGTTTGTGCAATGACATTAATATGGTATTGGAAAATTAACTTTTGGCCCTGATATTTACTTAATGAAATTATATCTTTACTTAAATAATGCCAGTTGTGCAATGGCATAAAATTAGTTATTTGAAATAACTTTGTTCTGATAACGTTAGTTACACCAAAATCGATTTCAAACCATGAACTGCACATATATATTGCACAGAGGCCTCATTTTCTTTACGTTCTTTCATTGATGGGTAACCTTATTTTATTGCTCATTTTCATATTCAATACAAGCAAAGGATGTGTTTTATGATTCTGGCTGTTAGATTTAAACACAATGTTGATCTCTCTCTCTCTCTCTCTCTCTCTCTATATATATATATATATATATATATAGATGGGTAACTTTACTTTACTACTCATTTTCATATTCAATACAAGCAAAGGATGTGTTTTATGATTCAGGCTCTTAGATTTAAACACAATGTTGATCTCTCTCTCTCTCTCTCTCTCTCTCTCTCTCTCTATATATATATATATATATATATATATATATATATATATATATAGAGAGAGAGAGAGAGAGAGAGAGAGAGAGAGAGAGAGAGAGAGAGAGATCAACATTGTGTTTAAATCTAACAGCCAGAATCATAAAACACATCCTTTGCTTGTATTGAATATGAAAATGAGCAATAAAATAAGGTTACCCATCAATGAAAGAACGTAAAGAAAATGAGGCCTCTGTGCAATATATACGTGCAGTTCATGGTTTGAAATCGATTTTGGTGTAACTAACGTTATCAGAACAAAGTTATTTCAAATAACTAATTTTATGCCATTGCACAACTGAAATTATTTTAGTAAAGATATAATTTCATTAAGTAAATATCAGGGCCAAAAGTTAATTTTCCAATACTATATTAATGCCATTGCACATTCTCTTATACTTGATTGGTGAGTCAAACACATGTGGCATATCTGGCAAGATGGAGTGCAAGAAACAAGTTCACAGACGCGGTCAGATGCAGGTTTGTTGAATAATTAATTTAGAACAATCTTATCATTGATACTTCCACAAATAAAAAAGGATACAATCTTGGTTAGATACTTTCAAGATAAATCACTCTGTTTCCCCATTACGCCAACGACTGCACTGTTTTCCGCGTTCTCTCCGGCACGCTTTCTACACTAAAGCGCCAAAGAAAGTAGCACAGGCATGCGTATTCAAATACAGAGATACGTAAACAGGCAGAATACGGCGCTCGGTCGGCAAAGCCTATATAACACAAGTGTCTGGTGCAATTATTGGATCGGTTACTGCTACTACAATGGCGAGTTATCAAGAGTTAAGTGAGTAAGAACGTGGTGTTACAATCGGCGCACAAGCGATGGGACACAGCATCTCCGAAGTAGCGACGAAGCGAGTATTTTACCGTATGACCATCTGACGAGTGTGCCGTGAACACAGGAGAGATACCGACAGACTTTCAGAAATGCATCGTTGATCCCATACCAAAGAAGGCAGCAGCTAGAGTATGTGAACGGTACCGAACTTGAAGCCTAATACCATACGCACAAAAAATTCTTGTAAAAGTAATTCTGAAGAGAATTCAAGAGAAGGTGGAGGATATGCTGAGTGAAGATCAGTTTGGTTTCAGAAGCGGTTTGGGAATACGAGGAGCTATTCTGACACTGAGACTCCCATCGAAAAGCAATTACAGAAAAATAAACCAACTTGTATTGCCTTTGTAGACCTGGAAAAGGCATTTGAAAACGTTATCTGGCAAGTGATGTTCAGAGCGCTGAGGAAAAGTGGAATGAAGTACAAAGATACTCACTTTCTGTAAGAAAGAGATGGCAGTGATTAGGGACTGTCACCAGGAACAAGAAACAAATATTAGAAAAGGGGTAACATAAGGATGAGTTCTCTCTCCTCTTATATTCTACGTTTACATACAGAAAGCTATACACCTAGAAATTACTGAGTTGGATATCCAAATTAATGAGCAGAAGATAGACATGGATGGTTGGTTTTGAAGGCGGGAGAAGGGACCAAACTACGAGGTCATTGGTCCGAAGAGTATAGACATGCTACGTTATGTAGATGATACTGCTATAGTCACGGAGACAAAAGATGATAAAGAGGAAGTCCTCACAACAATCGAAAGGATTTGATGCAATCAATTTGGAATGTGAATAAAAATGAAAAATACTAAAGCGATGGTATGCAGTACAGAAGCAGAATATGAACCGCTGAGAATGAGAATTGGAAGAGAAGAGTAGGCAGTGATACAGAAATTTACCTACCTGGGAAGCAAAACGAAACGAGATGGTGGCAGCCGGAAAGAAATTGTGAGCAGGATACAGCAGGCAAAATTTGTGTTTAATCTGAGGAGGAACTTACTCACCAGCAAGAACATTAGTCTGAAAATAAGGAAACATATCATGAAAGCTTTCATTTGGAGTGTGGCCCTGTACAGATGTGAAACTTGAACAATCGGAAGAGAAGAGAGAAGACGGCTAGAGGGCCTTGAGATGTGGTGCTAACGAAGGATAATGAAGATCAGCTGGAGAGACAAAGTGACAAATGAAGAGGTACTTACATCAGTACGGGAAGCCAGATCTCTGTGGAGGCACATCAAAGCAACAAGAGCCAAAATTGTAGCGCACATCCTAAGACACAATATCATTGGAACAATAGCAGAAGGTGCTATGGAGGGAAGAAATCGGCAGGGGCAATTGTTGTGGCGTAACAAGCTAGTTACGCCACACTGAGAAGGGAGCCGAAAGGCACGCGTACACACACGCCGACTGGCGTCAAGTCTGGAACAGGATAACTATTGAATGGTAGCAAGAAAAGTACGTAGCTGCTTTATACTTAACTTTTAATCTTTGTTGGTTTACAACGTTCTTCTTGAGACATTTATACGATAACTCTCAAAGTAGGTAAGGCTAATGGCGCCTTGCTAGGTCGTAGCCATGGACTTAGCAGAAGGCTATTCTAACTGTCTCTCGGCAAATGAGAGGAAGGCTTCGTCCGTATTGTCGCTAGCAATGTCGTCGTACAACTGGGGCGAGAGCTAACTCGTATCTCGAGACCTGCCTTGTGGTGGCGCTCGGTCTGCGATCACACAGTGGCGACACGCGGGTCCGACATGTACTAGTGGACCGCGGCCGATTTAAGCTACCACCTAGCAAGTGTGGTGTCTGGTGGTGACACCACATTCCTCCCCCGCAAATCGGCGAACGGTCGTGTTATAAGGCTTCCGCCCGCCGTGGGGAGGACCCCATGTTGACGTATGCGATGAGGTGGGGAGCCTAACAACAGGCGAGGCTGTGCCACCCGCACCCGGCCATTCGGTCCGAGGGGATCTAGGAAACGCCTGAAAACCTAGTCCAGGGTGCACGTCAACATGCGGTGTATGCGCCCGTAAGGAGACAGGAGGGGCCGAAGGGTCGACCTCCATTGCGTCGGAGTATCCGACGCGCGAAGACGCCATGTGGTCCGGAGCGGGCAAGAGGTCCATGGCGGAGGACGGCTGGTCACGGGAAGCGATCGGCGGCGCGTGACCCAGGGAGGCGCTTGGCGGCTGCAGCGAAGCGTCCACTGCGGGCGGCGCCGGCTGGAGAACAGGCGGCGGCGGCGGCGGCGGCTGCGGCGGCTCGTCGCCATGGGGCAAAATGGAAGGCATCGTCGGTAACACCTGGGGATGAGGTGAGCCAGTAGATGGGTCCCCAGGGCGCTGACCGGACGGCACCGTCGCTGAAAGCAGACGGGGAGCGGCAGAACCCGTGCGACGACAGAGGCGCAGCTGATTGAGATGCCGACGCACCTCACCAGAGGCCCCCAAAACCAAATACATCGCGCGGCCGAGGCAGCAAAGAATGCGCCCTGCGAGCCAACGCCGTGAACCTCGATAGTTGCGATAGAATACAACGTCGCCTGGACCAAAAGCAGGAGTCTGCCGCTGCACAGGAACCTGATGCGGCGGATGCAGCAAAGACATCAAGTTCGATGAGGACGACCGTGGAGCAACTCAGCCGGCGAGCGACCGTCTCGGGGCTGAGAGCGATACGATGACAAAAAGAGCAACAACGCGTCCTCCCGAGAATGCGACTCTTTCAACTTCAACATCTGTGACTTGAAAGTCCGGACCAATCTTTCAGCGGCACCGTTCGACTGAGGCGAAAACGGCGCGGATGTCAGATGTTGAATACCATTGGCCTGGCAGAATGACTGAAATTCTGCGGACATGAATTGTGGGCCATTGTCGGAAACAATAGTCTGCGGAAGACCTTCAATGCAAAAGATAGCAGACAACGCTTGGATGGTGGCGGAGGACGTCGTGGAAGACATCCGGACAACAAAAGGAAAATTACTGAAGGCATCTACCAGAACCAACCATCGAGCATTCCAGAATGGACCAGCAAAATCGATGTGCAAGCGTTGCCAAGGGGAAGTGGCTTTTGGCCATGCAAAGACTTTCCGCGGCGGTGCGGATTGCTGTTCGGCACACGCCATGCAAGAAGAACACATATTCGTAATCGCAGCATCGATTCCGAACCAGGTACAGTGCTGACGAGCAAGTTGTTTCGTTCGCACTATACCCCAATGTCCTTGGTGAAGAAGCCGTAAAACACAGGACTGTAACGAACGTGGGACCACGACTCTGGACTGATCATTATCAGAACGCAACAACAAAACACCACGTCGAACAAAAAGTCTCTCCTTGTGAGCAAAAAATCGGCGAACCAACGGATCTTCGATCCGTGACTTTGACAAAGGCCATTGCGTAGCAACAAAACGCAAGACGGTAGCAAGGACAGGGTCAGCAGCGGTGGCTGTAGCTACACGACGAAAATCAATCGGAAACGATTCGACCACTTCATCGGTTTCCGAATCAATGAACATGCAAGCAAGTTCGGAAGAATCGAATGCTTTATCCTCAGCAACAGGCAAACGGGACAACGCATCGGCGTTTCCGTGCTTAGCAGTGGACCGATACAAGATATCGTAGCGGTACTGCGAGAGGAAAATAGACCAGCGAATGAATTTCTGCGCTGTACGTGGAGGTACAGGCTTGGTCGGATGAAAAAGCGATGTCAAAGGTTTGTGGTCTGTGATGATGGTAAAGTGACGACCATACAAGAAATCATGGAACTTAGTAACACCAAACACGAGAGCCAAAGCTTCTTTCTCTATCTGGGAATAATTTCTTTGCGCAGACGAGAGCAATTTGGACGCAAAGGCAATAGGGCGATCATGCGAGCCAACTTTGTGCGCACGCACAGCACCGATCCCGAAATCCGATGCATCTACCATCAACAAAAGGGGTTTCTGGGGATCGAATGGCGTAAGGCAAGTATTAGAAAGCAACGCCGATTTCAACTGGCGAAAGGCGCGTTCGCATTCCGTCGTCCAGACGAACGGAACACCTGCATGGCGTACGCGATGAAGCGGAGCTGAAAGAGAAGAGGCATTGCGCACATTCACTCACACCTTGTGATTCTAAGTCGTGGAATGTTCTTGCGACCTCATGACGCAATGCGTGAGGAACATTGCGCGCCCTGAAAAATTTCTGTTGCTCGTTGACTTTCAGTTCCAAATGTGCTTCATAGTTTTTAGCGCAACCTAAGCCTGGTGCAAAAATGTCTGCAAATTCTTCACACAGACGAGAAACACTGTCTGAAGGCACAGTCTGATTCACTGATAGGACCTGATTTACAATAGACATGTTAAACAATTGAAATAAATCTAAACCAAACAAGTTCACTGCAGAAGAAGAACGGAGAACGTAAAATGACACAAGTTTTGTTTGTCCCTTGTATGTGGCAAGAAGGCTGCACTGTCCTAACACAGGTATATTCTGTCCTGAATAACTATGTAACTTAACATTTGCGGCACGCAACGGAGGTGCGCCCAGTTGTTTGTACGTGTCGTGATTGAGCAATGAAACTGCAGCTCCGATATCGAGCTGGAATGGTATGACCTTGCCATTAAAGTCCAAATCTACAAAAAGTTTATTGTCCTGCTGACGACAAGAGCGACTGTTTTGTGCAATTTGAACAGACACTGGTACAGAATCACTTGCTAATTGACGTGATTTCCGCCGACGTCGACGCACAGTTTTTGTGGGACGAACACAGTCACTGTTAGAGAAAGTGGCACTGGACGAAGTGGAATTAACGACATGAATGTCCATGGGCGAAGGTTCACGAGCCTGAGTGTCCTTGGTTCGATTCCAGCGCGAAGCAAAGGGCCTGGAATGGGTGCGATTGTCTGATCTGAGCTTTTTCTGGCAAACACTTTAAACATGTCCTTTCTTATTACAGACAAAGCAAATAGCTTGGCGTGACGGGCAATGTTCACGCGAATGTCTAGTAGCACACCGCGGGCATGATTTCACTGCATTTGTGTGCTGGCGCAGCACACCTGGCTTAGAGCACGGCGGCAGCTGTGTCGAAGTGCGCGAGGGCTGGTTACCGGGCCGCGCAGCGCGTCCAGCGGGCCGGTTAATGTTACACACGGCTGGCGAAGTTTCAAAAGATTCCTGAGCACAGTCAAGTGTGTCTTGTCTATACAATATGTCTATCACTTGTTGAAGGGAGGGATTAACTAGTTTCAAAATTTGCTCCCGTATGCGAACATCAGAAACGTTCTGTGCAATTGCGTCACGCACCATTGTATCTGAATAAGAAAGGCCACAGTCACAATCAAAGGCACAGTCCCTAGTAAGTCCTTGCAATGTTGCCACCTACTCCCTATTAGTTTGACCGGCCGTACGTTTTGTACGAAAGAAAGTATACCTTTTTGCAACTACATTAATTGTTTCTTTGAAATGGGCATCTAAAGCAGACAAAATTTCTTCGTAGGACAGAGTTGCTACGTCGCGTCGGGGAAACAATTTGACTATCACACGGTAGGTGGACACACCGACACAAGAAAGCAAAAACGGCTGCCGCTCATTACCTTGAATTCTGTAGGCGGCTAGATGAAAGCCGAACTGTTGGGACCATTCTGGCCACGATTCTTGCGCTGGATCGTAGTGCCTAAAAGGCGGTGCAACTGCGAGTTGTGGCTGCGGTAGCAGTGAAGCGGCGGCTGCCGCATCGGTTTGAATGGCACGTTGACCCTGGACGAGCTGTCCAAGGGCATCCAATAACGCCTGCGTCTGCTGATTCTGCAAGCGATAAAATTCGGACAGTACATCTGGCGAAGCCATGACACAAGTAAATGTAAGCAATCAGAAAGAACACTTCTGTCGTCGCCAATCTGTTGTGGCGTAACAAGCTAGTTACGCCACACTGAGAAGGGAGCCGAAAGGCACGCGTACACACACGCCGACTGGCGTCAAGTCTGGAACAGGATAACTATTGAATGGTAGCAAGAAAAGTACGTAGCTGCTTTATACTTAACTTTTAATCTTTGTTGGTTTACAACGTTCTTCTTGAGACATTTATACGATAACTCTCAAAGTAGGTAAGGCTAATGGCGCCTTGCTAGGTCGTAGCCATGGACTTAGCAGAAGGCTATTCTAACTGTCTCTCGGCAAATGAGAGGAAGGCTTCGTCCGTATTGTCGCTAGCAATGTCGTCGTACAACTGGGGCGAGAGCTAACTCGTATCTCGAGACCTGCCTTGTGGTGGCGCTCGGTCTGCGATCACACAGTGGCGACACGCGGGTCCGACATGTACTAGTGGACCGCAGCCGATTTAAGCTACCACCTAGCAAGTGTGGTGTCTGGCGGTGACACCACAGCAATCAAGGATATCATACATGCAAGACATAATGAATAATGTTGGATGTAACACGTACGTGGAAATAAAGAGGAAGGTATTCAGAGGAGAAGTTTGTCGTTCTGCTGCAAACCAACCTCAGGGTTGAACACTGAAAAAAGAAGAAGAAAGTACTGTGAATCTGAGAAAACCAGTAAAATATCAGGCCTTCGACATCGCTGCGGTCGAAGAAAAGATCCTGCAAGAATGGGACCGACGATGACTGACCAGAATTGTACAACGTGACAGAAGTGCAAACCTTCCGCAAACTGCTGCACATTTCAATGCCGGGCCACCAACATGTGCCAGAGTGCTAAACATTTAACGAAACATCATAGACCTGGGCTTTCGGAGCAGAAGACGCACTCGTGCACCCTTGGTGACTGCGTGACACAAGGCTTTACTCCTAGCCTGGGCCATCAATACCGACGTTGAACTGTTGATGAGTGTCAACATGTTGCCTGATCGGACGAGTCTCTTTTCAATTTGTAGCGAGCGGATCGACGTCTATGGGTATGGTGACTACCTCATGAATCCATGGACCCTGCATATCAGAAAAAAATGGTTCAAATGGCTCTGAGCACTATGGGACTTAACATCTATGGTCATCAGTCCCCTAGAACTTAGAACTACTTAAACGTAACTAACCTAAGGACAGCACACACATCCATGCTCGAGGCAGGATTCGAACCTGCGACCGTAGCAGTCGCGCGGCTCTGGACTGAGCGCCTAGAACCGCTAGACCACCGCGGCCGGCCTGCATATCAGAGGGGAGTGATCAAGCTGGTGGGTCTCGTGCAGTTGGAGTGATATCTGATCCCTGATACGTCTATATATCACTCTGACAGGTGACACGTGCGTAAGCATCCTGTCTGATCTGCACCCACTCATATCCATTGTGCATTCCCACGGACTTGAGCAAATCCACCAGGACAATGCGACACCCCACATGTCCAGAATTGCTACAGAGTGGTTCCAGGAATACTCCTCTGAGTATAAACACTTCCGCTGGCCACTCGGATATGAACATTATTGAGCATATCTGGGATGCCTTGCTACGTGCTGTTCAGAAGAGACCTCCATCCAAGGTACTCTTGCTGATTCTCACGAAATTCCAATCACCAACTTTCTCCTCCGAATGCGAAAATATTTCGTTGACGCCGACTTACATAGGGAGGAACGATCACCAAGATAAAATAAGGGAAATCAGAGCTCGTACGGACAGATATAGGTGTTAATTCTTCCCGCGCGCTGTACGAGATTGGAATAATAGAGAATTGTAAAGGTTGTTCGATGAACCCTCTGCCAGTCACTTAAATGTGATTTACAGAGTATCCATGTAGATGTAGATGTAGATGTAGATTTATGGACTTCCCTGCAGGGTTCATGGTGTCAGTTCCCTCCAGCACTATTTCAGACATTAGTCGAGTCCATGCCACGTCGTGTTGCGGCACTTCTGCGTGCTCGCGTGGCCCCCATACCGTATTAGGCAGGTGTACCAGTTTCTTTGGCTCTTCTGTTCCTGAGTACCATCAAGCGCCGGCACGTCGGCATGGAACGTAACCGCAAAGAAGGCTGTGACACTACGCCAGTAGTTCGCTGAGTAGGACTGCACCACGACAGAGCAGCCTCTATCGGAAGAGAATATAAGCGGCGCTTCAGCGATCCTCGGCCACATTGGAAGCCGGACTAGAAGAGCCGCACTAGAAGACGAGCCGTCATCCTAACAGTTTGTAATCTAAATTAATCACTTGCATGGAAATTGTATGTATCGAAGGACGTTGACGATTTGCAAGTCGCCCATTGCTTGCGACAACTCTTTGAAAATACAAAGTTAGGTATTATCAATTCAATTTCTGTAATAAACTCTATTTATAGGATTTGCTTGTATGTTGTGTAGCTACTCGAGAAAACAGCTTCCTACGCACCCTATATTACACGAGATGGCAGGATCTTACATCTTCAATGTATAACACTCACTGCTAATGCTGCCACTTGTCTGTGACCGGCTATTGCACGCCGATGTCGAACTTAAGCAGTGGTCATATTAATGAGACTGGACCGTGTGTATTGTTCTAAAGATAAATAAATTAATTTTTTATGACTTACAATAACTAATAAACAAAGGTACGCCCAAAAAATATGTATCTTCGCTTTGCTGACATTCCCCGTTACTTCTTCCTCTTGGGGGGGGGGGGGGGGTTGTCTATTACCTCCACTGGTGTTACGGATACTGAACGACTAATGGACAAGAGGGCTAGCCCATTTAGTCTTCCCTGAAACGTTAAAACACAACTACCAGCTTAACTAAACTGATACAGTAGCATACATTATTCGGTTTTGGAACTTTTAATTATTAATAAATGATGAATTAATAATTTTTGTATGACTCAATGTGAGACAATAAATTTTAAAATTTGCCTGTCCTCTTACATGTCTGAGGTATGTCTAGTTTCTCTTTAAAGTGGAGATAACCTCTCTGCTGTGGCTGTAGTTACAGAAAGTGTGGACAATATCCACATAAGGTTAATGATATTGCTCTTTGTTGCATTGTTTCAGTGCTTCCATGGCAGATGAAGGTCTGAAATCTTCTTTCACAGATTTCCATGTGCATAAATGTAACTCAGCAAGAACGTCTGCAACTACACATTCCACATCTTCAATTCTGAATTCAATTAAGGGTGTAACTCCACTGGTTTTTCTCTATGTAAGACTACTTCATTCGTTGAAATCGGGATCAGTGTAGAAAATCCAGACAGTATTTTGTTACGTTCTGTAAACTTTGTTATAAAACAGACTAAAATTGGAATAAAGACCGTCCCTTCGTCTGTTCTTTTAGCTCTTAACCAGCAGGTAAGCCAAGCTTGAGAGGGACAGCTATTGACAAGTTTTAGTTAGTCCTGAGAAAGTTTATGTAGCATCAGACCTCATAATTTCCCGATCTTCTGTAGAGTCTTCTGCTACTCGCCCTTCCGTGGCTTCTCTCAAGCATTGTTTTCGTTTCTGAACTCACATTTCCACTCTCAAAGTGTTCTTCCCCAACGGGACAACTTTTTTGAGTATTAACCATTTTTAATGCACACATCAAAAAAAGCTTTGCATCTCCTCGAGAGTTCCGGAACCTGTACAGAAAATTGGAATAGAGATCAACATAAACATCATTTCCGCCCTTTTTATTGCTCATGAAAGCCCCACATTGCATGTTGTACCACCATATAGCGACACCTTCAGAGGCGGTGGTCCAGATTACTGTACACACCGGTACTTCTGATACCCAGTAGTACATCCTCTTGCACTGATGCATGTCTGTTTTCGTCGTGGCAAACTGTCCACAAGTTCATCAAGTAACTGTTTGTCCATATTGTCCCACTCCTCAACGGCGATTCGGTGCAGAGCCCTCAGAGTGGCTGGTGGGTCACGTCGTCCATAAACAGTCCTTTTCAGTCTATTCAAGGCATGTCCGTTAGGGTTCATGTCTGGAGAACATGCTGGCCACTCTAGTCGAGGGATGTCGTTATCCTGAAGGAGGTCATTCACAAGATGTGCACGATGGGGGCGTGAACTGTCGTCCACGAAGACGAGTGCCTTGCCAGTGTGCTGCCGATATGATTGCACTACCGGTAGGAGGATGACATTCACGTATCGTACAGCCGTTATGGCGCCTTTTATGACCAACAGCGATGTACGTCGCCTACACATAATGCCATCACAAAACAGCGTGGAACCTCCACCTTGCTGCACTCGCTGGATATTGTGTCTAAGGCGTTTAACCTGATCGGGTTGTCTCCAAACACGTCTCCGACGATTGTTTGGTTGAAGGCATATGCGACACTCATCGTGAAGAGATCGTGATGCCAATCCTGAGCGGTGCATTCGACATGTCTTTGGGCCCATCTGTACCGCGCTGTATGCTGTCGTGGTTGCAAAGATGGACGTCGGGAGTGAAATTGTGCGTCATGCGCAGCACCACGTCCTGAGGCTGGGCGTAAAGCATCATTCAACATGGTGGCGTTGCTGTCCGGGTTCCTCCGAGCCACAATCCGTAGGTAGCGGTTATTCACTGCAGTAGTTGACCTTGGGCAGCCTGAGCGAGGCATGTCATCGACAGTTCCTGTCTCTCTGTATCCCCTCCATGCCCGAACAACATCGCTTTGGTTCACTTCGAGATATCTGGACACTTCTCTTGTTGAGAGCCCTTCCCGGCACAAAGTAACAATGTGGACGCGATCGATACGCGGTGTTGACCGTCTAGGCATGGCTGACCTACGGATAACACGAGCCGTTTACCTCCTTCCTGGTGGAATGGCTGGAACTGATCGGCTGTCGGACCCCCTACGTCTAATAGGCGCTGCTCAAGTGTGGTTGTTTATATTTTTGGGCAGGTTTAGTGACATCTCTGACCAGTAAAAGGGACTGCGTCTGTGATAATATCCACAGTCAACTTCTATCTTCAGGAGTTCTGGAAATCGGGGTGATGCAAAACTTAATTTGATGTGTGTACTTTTAAAAAGCCGCTAGAAACAAACTCTTTATGACTCCAGCGTGCTATTTACGTTCTCATGTTACATAGATGGTTCAAAAGCTACACTTGCAGTCATCTAAGATTAGTATGATTAAATTAGCACGATTTTTAGTACCACTTCACTCCTCGAAAATATAAATAAAGAAAATTGCCTTGAACTATCACTTCAGGTGAACTGGACAACCAACACAACCTCGGCCACTCAAAGTACAACAACTTCCTTGTTGCCAACAGTGTGACGAAAGGTTTTAATGTTTCCCCAGAGTCTTTTCGTTGTTTTACCCTCACCTAAATAATCACACGTTCAGTGATTGGTTTACCTAGACACAGTCACTGTATGTTGTTATTCATTTGTTACATCACTGCGAATGAATCACAGAGGCAGAGTTAAGTATAAAGCATTAGTAACCATTATGTTCCAGAATGAGATTTTCACTCTGCAGCGGAGTGTGCGCTGATATGAAACTTCCTGGCAGATTAAAACTATGTGCCCGACCGAGACTCGAACTCCCGAGTTCGAGTCTCGGTCGGGCACACGGTTTTAATCTGCCAGGAAGTTTCATATCAGCGCACACTCCGCTGCAGAATGAAAATCTCATTCTGGAAACATCCGCCATGTCTCCGCAGTATCCTTTCTTTCAGGAGTGCTAGTTCTGCAAGGTTCGCAGGAGAGCTTCTGTAAAGTTTGGAAGGTAGGAGACGGATACTGGCAGAAGTGAAGCTGTGAGTACCGGGCGTGAGTCGTGCTTCGGTAGCTCAGATGGCAGAGCACTTGCCCGCGAAAGGCAAAGGTTCCGAGTTCGAGTCTCGGTCGGGCACACAGTTTTAATCTGCCAGGAAGTTTCAACCATTATGTTGTTTAAACCATGGTTATAAGTCAAGTGTTTTATACAGTGATTCTTTACACGCGCAGAAAATTTTAACCATCATGACACTGGCCGCGGAAGTGTACGTAGTTACGTCATGTTTCTTTTATTTCACGTCTTAGTGATATCAGACGCAATAGTTCCGTTCAATAGATGTCGGTACAGTCCGGTGTAAGTTCTCAGTGCGTAGTTAAGCTTCGACCTCAGTGGAGTAAGAGGTGTGGAGAAAGCAGGCAGGTAAATTTTGTCGCTACGTTCAGAAGGGACAGAAGAGGGGTGGGAATGTTGGAATGTTGTCTGTCTGCTATAAAATGATGCAAGTTTAGACATACGTGCTTGCAGATAGTCAGCAGCTGTAGTATAAATCACACATGAAATTAACAAGCCTACGTGAAGGGCCGGCTGCTGTGGCCGAGTGGTTCTAGGCACTTCACTCCGGAACCGCACTGCTTCTACGATCGCAGGTTCGAATCTTGTCTCGGGTATGGATGTGTGTGATGTCCTTAGGTTAGTTAGGTTTAATTATTTCTAAGTTCTAGGGGACTGATGACCTCAGATGTTAAGTCCCATTGTGCTCAGAGCCATTTGATCCATTTTTGTACTGCTCGTGGTCATTTACTCATGGCATTTCACCGACTCCCATAAGAGTTCAAGCATAGTTTGCATCCATGCCTAGGGCATGTTCCTAGTAATCAAGAAGTTCGGGTTCGAAACCTGATCTGGGACAAATCTTCAACTTGCCCCATCGATATACACGGAGGAAACAGCAGTCATGGAATATAGATATGCACTCCTACAGATGGCGCTAGTATCATGTGCACAAAATATAAAAGGCCTTATGAAAACTTTTTCTGCTTCTTCTTCTTCTTCTATTTCTTCTTTTTCTTCTTGTTGTGTTTTTCTTGAGGCAATAGGCAAAATTGCCTACTATGGTACCCATCATATCAGTGTCTTCCTCTATCTCTTCTTTCTTGGCACTTCTGATTTATAGACTGTAAGTGGAGTATCTTTCCTTCTGTGATCTACAATTTTATCAGACTGAAAAATTGTAGTTTTTCTCTAATGTCTTGATCCCTCGTCCGTCTTATATTGCATAACCTTTAACTCTTCTCACGAATTTCATTTCTCGTTCGGGAATTAGGCTTCTTTGCTTTTGGAAACCACACAGGTCTCGCTTCAATAGAACAGTGTGGGAACTTTAACGGTTTTCTGAAACTTAATTTGAGTGTCTTTTCTAGTGCCGTTCTTCACGTTTCTGTTAACAGTTCCGTATGACCAGCTGAATTTAGTAAGATTAATGTCTATCTATTTACTAAAACCATATGTCACCTTGCATTCTAGGTAACTGTAGTGGTCTACTTGCTTGTTTTCTTTCAACGTGAAGGCTGTTTTCTTAGTTCAAAAAAATTGTTCAAATGGCTCTGAGCACTATGGGACTTAACATCTATGGTCATCAGTCCCCTAGAACTTATAACTACTTAAACCTAACTAACCTAAGGACATCACACAACACCCAGTCATCACAAGGCAGAGAAAATCCCTTACCCCGCCGGGAATCGAACCCGGGAACCCGGACGCGGGAAGCGAGAACGCTACCGCACGACCACGAGTTGCGGCCTGTTTTCTTAGTTTTTACTGTTAAGATCTCATGTCAAATTTCGCACTTACTTGTTTCAGAAAGTTAATTCTTTTCTTGAGTTCTTTTTTATTATGTGCTAGGACCACTGCATCGTCAGCATACTGTTATTTATTTAGAAAAGTTCTATCTAGGTATATACGTTGTAACAAGGAATCCGTTGAAGGCGAGGTCGCAAGTTCGATCTTTAGAGAAACACATTTTTAAGGTGTTGCGTCAGAAATTATGATACGGAGTATAATAACTTATAATGACTCACCATGTGCATCAGGAGGGTGACAGAAAATGATTGTGCGAGAGGTGCAGAGATCAAATTCCCGTGGGTGCATGCATTACACGTCACTAGATGGTCATCGTTGACATTCAAGAAATGCTCGAAACAAACCACAATGCTCGCAAAGGTTTGCACCACGAAGAACGAAGAAAAACTCCTTGCGAGTTACAAATCGTGCAGGGCGTTCAGCTAGATATCCACCGTTAAGGAATACATTAAGAATCATGCTGCTGTAAAGGAGCGATGAGAGCTGACGGGGCGTGATGGCATGCAAATTGTCGTGAAACTGGCTATCTTTCGAAACGTTGCTGCAGATAGCGCGAACATATATTTTGTAGGCACGGTAAAAGCAAACATCCAGAGGCTGAATTTTCTCAGTGGTTCCAGGTTATATGAATTTCAATGTCACAGCTTGCACAGGATAGAGTAGCATGGAGAGCTGCATCTAACCAGTCTCAGGACTGAAGAGCACAACAACAACAACAATGTCACACACGTTTCAGAAGGAATAGTTTGCTCTAAAGAAGCATGATTTTTATACGTAGATCAGGATTCAAGCAAAAGCAAGTTATGTTGACCAGCTATCGTCCAAAAGCAGTGCTCATACCGTAAGTAGTTCTCTTACGCCAGTTTTTCCACTCTTACTTGCCGTAACTTCCTTTGCAAGATCACCCACACGAGGAAGAACCATAGGGAGAAATGCACGTCCAACTTCTCTCGCAGCACAGTAGATAATTTCTAGCCAACTCACCATCCAGATTAACAGTCGGAATAATTGATATGAACGCGTTAAGTCATTGATGTTAGTTGATCCTCACACAACTCTCTTGGTGCCTCTAACTTACATGCTTCCTTTCATATGCATTTCCTCCTCAAATCTCAACTGGTCCGAGTTGGAAACAAATTCCTCACTGAACGATGGGATAAGTTTGTTTATTTCATCTACAAATTTTCGGGCCGGTTCCGCAGTTTGCTGTGCATCGTCAAGTTGAGAGTGTGTTTGAAATTCCGTTAACTTACGTCTTCCAGTTCTGTTGAAATCGCTGTAACCTGTGTCACACGCAATTTGATGTGCATGATGCAGTAGATCACTGTCATGCACATCCTGTAAATTGAATCGAGCATCCTTGAAACCACAAACACCAGTGCACTTTGCACTCCCTCGAACACCGGTAGTTTTTCTTATGTACTGCACGGTCAAGCTGCTGCGGATTTAATCGAAATCACTCCATAGTTATTTTTTACTATGCTGCGGATGACCTCCCACATACGTAATTGTGTTTTGTACACGCTCCTTAGGCAACATTTGTCCTTTACTGCGTTTCACTGGGGACGGGATTTGTGGCTCCCTGTCCGACAAGGATGATCAAATGCATGTCTCGACACCTGCTTCACTATTACTTTTACTTGTCAAGCACGTAATGTCATAACTGTACTCCTCATGAACATTATACGCACAGTCTAGCGTATGCGACATCACATATTCCACTGAATCATCTTGCAGAAACGCCAATACTTCGTCTGAAACTTCTTTCACACTCTGCGAAATTCCTTCGGTTCCTTTCTGAAGACATGTCAACTTCGTCAACTGTTGCGGTACACACAACACAATGTTCGCTTTGTTTATCGTTGTAATTCTTCAAGCTTTCCCGGCGAGGCGTTGTCATCTTGATTAATCGGGTTTCTGCCGGTTATTCGCGTCTTTCCTGCACGATATTTCAACTGTGTGGCTCGCAGTCTTCTTCAGGTGCTGCCTAATACTGATTCCAGGGTGGAACGAGTCCGGTATTTATGCCTACGTTGTGCTGGGCGTTCCCTGTGCGGTACGCGCCGCGTCTGGCGCTCTGTCCGTGGTGTGCGCCGACCAATAGCAACGGCTGTAGAGTTTTCTTCTAGCCGTGGCTATTCCGAACGCTTTGCGCGAACTTTGCGGTTATTATACAGCTGAACTAAGTTGTGAATTGCGTCCAAGCTGCGCTACAAGTTCAATCTGCCGATTGTCGTTATTTGAGTCCTTCAGTGAACTAGGACGTTCTGTTACCGTGCTGCATCGTGTTAGGCATTCCGTCCGTAGTTGTTGCCCCTCAGGAGCTATTTTCAGGCCGATTGTGTTCAAGCTGTCCCTCGAGACTCGGAAGAGCGTCCTTAGATACTGTGTCTGTTGTCTGAGGTGCCATTTCACATACGTCCTTTGTTACATGTACTTGGCTGTTATCTCAAATTCCGTCTTTATACTTATGTCCCTTGGGATCTGGATGTTGCCTACGTTGTACCTTTAGAAGATCGAGTGCTGGGCTCCAAGCGGAGCTCAGCTGGAAACCAGTGTCCTGGTTAATGAGATTCTCCGCAACCTTAATCTCAATAGATTCTTTGATTACGCTGTCCCTGCATCTCGATGTTTGTGTTAAAATCTTGGCATCATTGTACTTCATAGAATGATTGAGTTCTAAACAACGCTCGGCAATCGCTGACTTGGTTGCCTGTCCCGGTCTTGTGTGCCTTTGCACCTGATGTCAACGGTCCTGATCGTCTGGCCGATGTATGCCATACCACATTCACATGGTACGTTGTAAACGCCCGGTTTCTGTAGACGCAGGTCATCCTTCACACTCCCTAGAAGAGCCTTAATCTTGGCGGGTGGATGGAACACGCTTTTAATGTTATGCTTGCTGAAAATTCTACTGATTTTAGCAGATATCGGCCCAACATATGGCAAATGTGCAACCGTTCCCGTTTCTTCTAGTATCTCCCCAGGAACCTCATGGTGGGGAAACAGGGCGCAGCGCCTTTTGAAGATCTCTAGAGGAGTATCCATTTTTGTAGAACACGGATTATACATATTCTACCTCCGTCGCCGAATTATCCGGATCTGACAGAGTTCGTGCCCGGTGAGTCAGTATACTGAGTACACCGTTTCTCTGTGCCGGGTGGTGGCAACTGCTGGCCTGCAGGTACAAGTCGGTGTCAGTGGGTTTGCGGTACACACCGTGACTGAAGCTACCATGTCCCTTCTTCCTAACTAGTACATCTAGGAAAGGGAGTACTCTTCCTTTTCCAGTTACATGGTGAATTTAATGTTAGGATGGCGTGAGTTTACGTGGTCCAAGAAAACGTCGAGCTTTTACCTCCGATGGGACCATATGACAAAGGTGTCATCAACGTATCTAAAAAAGCATTTCGGTTGCTCTGGGGCCAATGTAAGTGCGTCTTCTTCAAATATTCCCACATAAAGAGATTGGCAACCACCGGTGACAGCGGGCTGCCCATTGCCACCCCTTCCGTTTGCTCGTAGAGCTGACCCCATACAGGAAGTACGTCGAAGCCAGTATGTGTCTGAACAAGTCCAGGAGCGCACCGTCGAACGTTTCTCCCTCAAGTGAATCATTCAGTGGTACGCGGGTAAACAGGGAGACCACGTCTAAACTGACCATAATGTCAGAGTCTGAGATCTGCAGCTGCCTGAGGCGTTGTAGGAAGTCCCCTGAGTTCCGAATGTGATGGACACACTTCCCCACATATGGCGAGAGCATCTTCTTAAGGTGTCGAGCAGTGAGTTAGGTGGCTGCGCCAATTTTGCTGACTATTGGACATTTCTCGTTGCCATTGTTTTGCTTTGAATCAACACTGGTAGAGCTGTAGCACTGTTGTGAGTTGCTCGTCGACTAAGCAGTTCGGCTACGCTCCATACCTCATGCTGAGCTCACCATTGGATACCTCCAGCCCCGCACCTGTTGCCATTAGCAGCAAACATTGTGGTCGCATGTTGGGGTGTCGAATACCGTAAACATCACTGGCCTTTTGTGACGTCGCATTCGAGGGGCTCCTTGTGGGGGAAAAAAAAACAAAAAACAACACACACGAATGAGTTATGTAAATTGGTCAAAAACTGGTATTCATGCAATTATCTGCGGTAAACGCAAAACCGTAAACTTTGGCGGCCGATGGACTAATGTGGGCATCGCAGTTTCATCACGCAGCTGGGAAGGATAGTAAATAAGGGAAATGTCGATACCATGACATAAAAGCCTTACGAATTTTATTCCGTGTACTCAGTTAGACTATCACTATGCCTCGCAGACAGGCGTGTTGACTATAAAGGCAGGTGACAGCACTTGAGAGAGTGTTGGGCTCAAAGAAACCCGGTTGTAATAGTTGGCGAATCGCTCAAAATTCGAACAGGAGCGATGCCACTATTCCACTACTTTGACAGGAACGTGTGAACCATGGCCGCACGCGGCGTCAAGAAAGAAGCTATCGACCTAAAGCGACAACTCCAACGAACGTCAAAGAGGCACTCAGAGCCCCTGATTCAACAGTATCATTGAACCGACGTGCAACTGGTAAAATGGAAGTGCCGTGTGGCTAGGGCCTCCCGTAGGGTACACCGTTCTCCTGGTGCAAGTCTTTCGAGTTGACGCCACTTCGGCTACTTGCGTGTCGATGGGGATGAAATGATGGTGATAAGGACAACACAACACCCAGTCCCTCAGCCGAGAAAATCTCCGACCCAGCCGGGAATCGAACCCGGGCCGTTAGCTACGACATTCCGTCGCGCCGACCACTCAACTACCAGGGACGGACGTGCAACTGGTGCTTCTGTGAGTATAAGTACTGTTAATAGGTGGCTCATAGAAAGGGGGGCTGAGCTTACGGCGCCCCTCGCGCCGAGTACCTATATTCACCAACAAGGGAGTTTGAAGTGGTGTACGGAACATTCAGCTTGAAATCTCATTGGCGGGAGTAGAACTGTCTTTAATAACGAGTCCTGCTTCGAACTGAGCGTCGATGGCCAGCGAACACGTGTCTGGAGACGCCCTGGACAGCGGTGGGATTCCAACCTGAGTGTCGGCTGTTACACAGCCAAACAGTCATGAGTGATAAGCTAGGGCGCCATTCCATATCATAGCAGGACCTCTTTGTCTGTTACCCGCAGTACTCTTACTGCACAGCGGTACGTCGACGATGTTCTACGCCCCTTTTGTTACCCTTCACGGAAAGCCATGCTGCGCTTACACTGCAGCCCGCCCCAACGGGTAGAGAGTTTCCACTGCTCGTCTTCGTGCTTGGCAAACCCTGCCTTGGCCAGCAAGGCCGCCGGATCTCTCCCCAACTGAGAACGTTTGGAGAGTTACGGGTAAGACCCTCCAACCAGCTCTGGTTTGTGACGACCCAGCGCGTCAAATGGACAGAATTAGTCACGATACCCCTCAGGAGGACATGCAACAACTATCAATCAATACCAAGCCGAATAACTGCTTGCATAAGGTTCGGAGGTAGAGACACGGCTTATGGACTTGCTCAATTTGGCAAAGTCTTTCTCTTGAATAAATCATCTACATGATTACTCTGCAATTCACACTTAAGTGCCTGGCAGAGGGTTCATCGAACCATTTTCATACTGCTTCTCTACCATTCTACTCTCGAATGGCGCGTGGGAAAAGGGAACACCTAAAGCTTTCCGTTCGAGCTCTGATTTCTCTTATTTTATTACAATGATTATTTCGCCCTACGTAGGTGGATGTCAACAAAACATTTCCGTATTCGGAAGAGAAGGTTGGTGATTGAAATTTCTTAAATAGATTTCACCTCAAAGAAAACCGCCTTTGTTTCAGTGACTGCCACCCCAACTCTCGTATCATATCAGTGACACTCTCGCCCCTATTACGCGATAACACGAAACGAGCTGCCCTTCTTCGCACTTTTTCGATGTCCTCTGTCAATCCTACTTGGTAAGGATCCCATACCGCGCAGCAATATTCCAGCAGAGAACGGACAAGTGTAATGTGGGCTGTCTCTTTACTGGGTTTGTCGCATCTTCCAAGTGTTCTGCCAACAAAGCGCAGTCTTCGTTTCGCCTCCCCCACTATATTATCTATATGGTCTTTCCAATTTAAGTTGCTCCTAATCGTAACTCCTACATATTTAGTCGAATTGACAGCCCTTTGATTTGTGCGATGTATCGTATACCCAAAATTTATCGGATTTCTTCTAGTACCCATGTGGATGACCTCGCACTTTCCTTTGTTTTCCTGAACTTGTAATCATTTGTTTCTCAGTACGCGTACACCACATGTACCCATTTCCGTTCCATTCGCATAATTCCTCCATGGTACGCCGTGTATTTTGCTTTCGTTTTGAAATTATGTTTCTCATAGTTTCTCGTATAAAAATTATTTCATACCTGCAAATGAATGTTGAACAAAGTTGTGGAGATACAGCAGCCTTTGCTAGTTGGTATCACATTAATCATTTTTCCGTTGAGGTCTTGAGTGATAGTCGTGTTCTGATATAAACGTTTGTAGATTTACCGATATCTGTTGAATCGTTGGTGGACGCCTGAGGGTAAAGCAACAATTAAACCGGCATGGGAAGGTGCAGGACATTTATTACAAGTGCCGGCCGGAGTGGCCGAGCGGTTCTACGCACTTCAGTCTGGAACCGCGCGACCGCTACGGTCGCAGGTTCGAATCCTGCCTCGGGCATGGATGTGTGTGATGCCTTAGATTAGTTAGCTTTAAGTAGTTCTAAGTTCTAGGGGACTGATGACCTCAGATGTTAAGTCCCATAGTGCTCAGAGCCATTTATTACAAGTAATCTGTTACTTCAGAAAAGTTCAACAATATTTTATCGCAAAGTTAAATGACCTATGGAATACATTCAGCATACAATATTCACGGTGGAGACGGAAGCACTTAATCATACTTACTGAATACGGAGTCCTCTAACATATGATGGTGGTGCAATCGTTTGCATAAACGGTTAATAGGTAAAGGACATGGCCTCGGGGACATCAAGTTCCACTACTGTAGGGTAAAGTTATTTAACTGTCACACACATTCGCGGAATGAAAAACTGCAGGTATTGGCCCTACACTTGCTGTTAGTGAGACAAGCAGATAACGAACACGGTGGGCAGTGTGTGCAGCTACATCAAAGACACACGATCGGCAACGTTTTTGAAACAATGAGAAATTATAATTCGGAATGTGTGTGGGTCTTCTTTCAGCATCGGTCTTTATGTACGACACTTGGCAAGATACTACAGTTTCATAGCTCAAAAATGTGTGTGAAATCTTATGGGACTTAACTGCTAAGGTCATCAGTCCCTAAGCTTACACACCACTTAACCTCAGCTATCCTAATGACAAACACACGCACCCATGCCCGAGGGAGGACTCGAACCTCCGCTGGGACCAGCCGCACAGTCCATGACTGCAGCGCCTTAGACCGCAGTTTAATAGCTGTGAGATCATGAACACATGGGGTTACAACAGACAAAGACCACCCAACTAAGCATAAAGAATTGATCATTTAAAAGGTATTAAAACTCACACAAAATCCTATACTCGCTATGTTATGTTATTGAGCGACTGTACTTGCGATCACTCAGATAAAAGAAAAAAGTTTGCAAGAGCAAAATGTAAGCAATTGCAAATACAGATTTGGTGTAACGGTACTAGGTTTAAATGTAAGGTGATGGGTTATGTAGCCAATCAAATTCACAGTAATATGTTTCTGTTGCAGAAGACAAGCTACAAGCACACGATAATATACAGAGAGTCCTGCATAATCTTGTTATGTAAAGGTAAAGTAGTGATAGCAACAAACAAAAACGCCACAGCAAAACGATTACGACCCCAAAATTGAAACATAATTATACTACAGTAAAACACAACCAGAACGGCATATACACAAAGAAATAACAACGAACACACACACAAGAAGGAAATACACACACAAGAAGAAAGCAAAATAGGTAATCACAACTTACCTAGGAAATATCTAGAACATCATTAATAAATTATTCAACAAATCCGACATTGCCTTTGCGTATCAAAACACACACAGCCTCAAACACAAAATCTACAAAGGCATCTCGAAAATTCGACACACAGCAACCCCGGCATTTACAAAATTTCGTGTAACACATGTCACAAATTCCACTTAGGACAAACCGATAGAAGCAAAATTAGTTATAAAGAACGCACCAGAGAAAGTGAAAACAAACCATCCCCATTTTTTCAATATCTGCAAACGGAAAAAGCACGACGTAAAATCTATAAACGAAGCACTAGAAATCTTCCATTTTGCCCAGAACGGATTATTCATGAATAACATCCTAGAGGAAACAGAGATATATTCACACGCATTTTGGGGTCGTAATCGTTTTGCTGTGGCGTTTTTGTTTGTTGCTATCACTACTTTACTTTTACATAACAAGGTTATGCAGGACTCTCTGTATATCATCGTGTGCTTGCAGCTTTTCTACAACAGAAATATGTTACTGTGAATTTGGTTGGCTACATAACTCAATACCTAATAACAAAATTATCACCAAAAGATAAAATAATAATCTGAAAATTAAAACATAATCAAAGCAA
Source organism: Schistocerca americana (assembly GCF_021461395.2). NCBI lineage: Eukaryota > Metazoa > Arthropoda > Insecta > Orthoptera > Acrididae > Schistocerca > Schistocerca americana. The sequence continues at coordinate 101,162,062 of NC_060120.1, read as the reverse complement.
AAACATAATTAGAACCAAATCTATAAAAATAATAAAAAACAACTGAATTTCCACACATGACTTATTTACAGTGGTAACTACGTAAACCTTTAATGAAGCTAATCTACTGTCGTCAAGGCTGTCAAGTAAAATCAGATATACATCTCCAGTGTACGTCTGGGGAGGAAGTTATAATTCTAAAAAGCACTGGACATGACAGCAACGATATTGCATGTAATGTAAAAACACCTAACGATATAATACAACTTTTCTGATCCTAGTTACAGATTGTTATATTAAGACCATCGCTTACTTATGAATTTACAGAGCGTCTGATGATGACAACATGCCGCAGTGGACTCATCGAAATTGATTTATGAAATAAAATATAACAATTTACAGAGCAGTGTAGCTGGCTGCAATTCGTAATAATGTGCCGAAACATGTTTGGATCTAAATTCAAAGAAAGTGTTTTGCGTAACAGGTGGATCTTCTGTCAAGGATATAAATTCATGTCCATAGAGTTAGAGATGTCTTCCTGATGCCAAAATATTACGGAAAGTATGTATGAAATTGGGCCCGAAGACCTTTGTTAAGGGGTTACATGGATTCGTTGTTAACGTCACATCTGACACACTCTCCTGCATCGAGGTTTGCTCTAAGTCTGCTTTCCATGCTTTGCCGTAGTCTGTTGAAAATTCATGGCACGCGTCGTATTTAGTTATATCCGTTTTGGAAACTCTCCATCACAGGCTCGACGTTAGATACAGGAGTTGCTATACACCAATGATTTTATACGTTCTCAGAGGTAAAAATCCAGTGAAGTCTGATGATCGGATAGGTCATGCAATGGATTCCCATCGTGCAGTACATCAATTTAAAAACTAGTTATCGATTTGGCAGATAACGATTAACTTGATGTGGAACACTGTCGTCCATAAACTACATCCGATGTGTAACACCTGGACTTACTTTGAGAAGTAAATAAAAAACTTCATTCCTGACAAACACTAGGTACATTTATTGACTACGACGTGCGTAAAAATAGGGACAAATAATACGAACATGAAACATTCAACACCACACCTTGATGCTGAACGAATGACAATCAGAGAAATTGCAAAACAATCCTAAGACTATATTTAAAGATGAACCTAAATAGCAAAAATGGAAGACGGAATTTCAAATAAGCATCTGCAATCGGTACTGAGTTCCCATTCTAGAACTGGCTAGCCCAGGACCGGTTCGAGAGCATTTTTCCACATAAGTGACTTTCCAAGTGACATTCCCCTTCCCCCTTTTCTCTCGTACACTTTTACCAGTGTCAGTATTCCATGCCAGTTGTTGTATATATTGCATTGTGGCATGTATTGTATACAAATGATGTACTCGGGCGCCCCTCTCATCTTAATGTCCCAAGCTACGGTTTGTGTCGCCTGGCCCTTAAACCCTTAAACCGGCCCTTGTTTGGCCTATGGCGTCACATAGTCAGCAACAGAACCAAGGGAATGTGTCCCATGAGGAGCTGTTTGTTTGTGTTCATTTACGGATTCAAGTACAACTCCAGTGACAGACAAAACTCTCCTGTACAAGAAAATATGTATCTCGCTAATTTCGATGGCATATCAAATAGCACAGTGGACCGTGTATTGCGTCTCGGTGGGGTAACGGACAGGTTAAGTCATTGGACTTACGTTCGAGAGGAGCGGGCTTAAAATCCCTGTCAACCAATCGAGACATAGGATTTCGTGATTTCCCTGAATGTGTTCGGCGAATACAATAAAGGTTTTTTTGGAATGGCCATGTCCTTCCCTCTAGAAATTCTTATCGAACCTGTAAATCTTCCAGTCACTAACAGGAAAAATCGCGAAAATGTGTTGCAAGCTGCATGAAACCAATAGGTAGGAGCAGCTGACACAACCTGTACGAGGTTTCCTCATACAGTTGCTTCGTCATAGTCGTCCCAACCATAGAGGACAGATATAAAATGCCATATATCTGAGAGAGAGCACTGAAAGACCTAAGTCGAAACAACACCCCGGGAGTAGACAACATTCCATTAGAACTACTAATAGCCTCGGGAGAGCCAACAATGAAAAAACTTTTCCATCTGGTAAACAATATGTATGAGAAAGGCGAAATACCTTCGGACTTCAAGAAAAAATTAATAATTCCAATCCCAAAGAAAGCAGGTGTTGACAGGTGTGAAAATTACCCAACTATCATTTGAATAAGTCATGGTTCCAAAATCCTAACAAGAATTCTTTACAAACTAATTGGAAAAACTGGTAGAAGCCGACCTTGGGGACGATCAGTTCGGATTCCGAAGAAATTTAGGAACACGCGAGGCAATACTGACCCCACGATTTATCTTAGAAGATAGGTAAGGAACACCTAGAAAAAGCTTTTGAAAATTTAGACTGGAATTCTTTCTTTCAAATTCTGAAGGCGGCAGGTGTAAAATACAGGGAGCGAAAGATTATTTACAATTAGTACAGAAGTTAGATGGCAGTTATAAGAGTCGTTGGGAAGGAAAGGGAAACAGTGGTTGGGAAGGGAATGAGACAGCGTTGTAGCGAATCCCCGATGTTATTCAATCTGTATACTGAGCAAGTAGTAAAGGAAACAAAAGAAAGATTTGGAGTGGGAATTAGATTCCATGGAGAAGAAGTACAAAGTTTAAAGTTTGCCGATGACATAGGAAATGAGAGTCTTAAAGTAATAGCCGTGCGGGATTAGCCAAGCGGTCTAAGGCGCTGCAGTCATGGACTGTGCGGCTGGTCCCGGCGGAGGTTCGAGTCCTCCCTCGGGCATGGGTGTGGGTATTTGTACTTAGGATAATTGTGTGTGTGTAAGCTTAGGGACTGATGACCTTAGCAGTTAAGTCCCATAAGATTTCACACACACACACACACACACACACACATCTTAAAGTAATAAATGAATTTTGCTATTTGGGGAGCAAAATGATGATGGTCGAAGTAGAGAGGATATAAAATGCAGACTGCCTATGGCGAGGAAAGTGTTTCTGAAGGGGAAACATTTGTTAACATGGAGTATATATTTAAGTGTGCCGAAGTGTTTGCTGAAAGCATTTGTATGGGGTGTCGCCATGTATGGAAGTGAAACATGGACGATAAACGGTGTAGACAAGAAGAAGATAGAAGCTTTCGAAATGTGCTGCAATAGAAGAATACTGAAAATTAGGTGGGTAGATCACGTAACTAATGAAGAGGTACAGAATATAATTAGAGAGGAGACGAATTTGTGGCGCAACTTTAAGTAGAAGAAGTGATCCGTTGGTAAGACACGTTCTGAGGCATCAAGGGATCACCAATTTAGTATTGGAGGGAAGCGTGGAGGATAAAAATCATAGAGGGAGACCAAGAGTTAAATACACTAAGCAGGTTCAGAAGAAAGTAGGTTGAAGAAGTTATTCGGAGATGAAGAGGTTTGCACGGGATAGAGTGGCATGGAGAGCTGCATCAAACCAGTCCCTGAACTGAAGACTACAACAATAACAACAACATGTCTGAGACTGACGTCAATCTGACGGAAGTCCTATTGGGTATAAAGCTGTACTTGAAAAGCTAAAATAAAAAAATATCCGACTTTCTGGCCGTGTTGCAGAGGAGTAACGTATAGTGCAGACTGGAGATTTTAGGATATTAGGATTTTGGGTATGTTATAAACTAACGTGGCAACATCCCCAGAACATGTCGACCAAATAGTTTTAATGAAAGGTATCTGCCTTACGCTCAGGTATTTTTAAGCCAGGTCATAGTTAAATGCTGTTTTAATTATTTTCAAAACACAGTAATATCATATTTAGATATGGTTGACCTACGATGGGTTAATTGTTCGTTTAACAGCATCCAGAGGTCAGCTTCTACGCGACATTGCGAGCAGCGGTTAGGTGCATGCGCTTTAATGAGTAAAACGACGTTTATCCTTCGTGGCAGCTATTATCTTCCTTGGCATGTAGTTACAGAACGCTGATTAGATACAAACAGTTCCGTGGCTTTCGATAAGGTCGGTGATTAACTTTCACATTAATGATGATACAGCAGCGAGTAACATCGCAACGATCAGCATGACACACAAAATGTCTCCTAACCGTGACACAACTCAAACGGTGCAAGCGCTTTTTGTTAAATGTTTGTGGAGAGCGAAAACAAGACTTCCTTGAAATTACACAATGCATTTTTTCCCAATTTCCATATCCAAACGAAGAGTGATAAACGGACAAGTGGGTAATGAATGTCTTGAAAGTAATCTGGCTAATTAAGAAAAACTTAATTAGTGATTTAAGGGAAAATTTTTGTCCGGATTTTGATAGCCGAACGAAATATAGGTACTAGACAAAAGAGATTTCAAACTGACCAGCATGATGTCTAGTTTTATAGAATGAGGTAACTGCTTGAAACTGGGGAAATTAAGAAACATTTTGTTAGTGATATGAGGAAAAATTTAAATATTTCTAGAATACCTGCTGCTAGTTATGCAAACGCAATGTAAAAAAACTTCATGTCTTCCAGATCTAGTTATTTTTTGATTAAACATTATCACAGCGAAGGAATTGCGAAATTATTTCATGCTGAAAAAATAAAATATTCTGCAAATTACAGCATAAACTGAAACTTCTCTTGGCCTATGCACTCTCCATAATAACAGAACACCGGTCGATATTTAAATATTTTATATTTCGTGGTTTCCCAAAGAAACTTGAAATAAAAAATTTAAAAAAAACATAAATGATTGGTCTCAAACGAAGAAATAAAACACATTAGAGAAATATTTACGCACCTCATTTATCTAAATCCATGCTGAATGTGTGTCAGTAGACTTTACGTAGGAGATAATTCATAATGTTCGACACAGTGTATGTTCCAAAATCCTACTGCAAATCGACCTTAGTAATATGGGTCTGTAATTCATCGGATTACTCCTTTTCCTGTCTTGTGTATTCGTGTGACATGTGCAACTTTCTAGTCTTTTGGTGCGGACCTCTCGTCGAACGAGCGGTTGTAGTGCTTATTGTCCGTATTACTGATTTACCGTCGTATCCTTGAAGAGTGTTGTATAGCTCTTTCAAAGCTTCTTTGGCCGTTGTTTCATAACGCCTGTAGTTGGCAATGCAGTTAATGGGTTCAGACAACTGAGAATCGCACTTTAAGATACCATTGTGTTTAATGAGCGCGGCGTTGTGTTGGTAAATAATACCGATCGTGTTCTTGTTATGGATTATGTAGTAGCTGAAAGTATTCCTCCACAGACTGTAGAATCTTAAGACTAACCCAGTGAATCCCCTAATGACTGTCATAATGAATGGAAAACTAGTTTATCCAATTAAAGATTCGCCCATTGCATCAAACAGCCATCATAACAGTTGTGTGTAACTAAGCTCCATATATATGTACAATAACACTATCAGCTGCTGTCAAAAACTTTATCGGGTCCCTACAACTTACGGTCTGTATGTACATGTACCATCTTCTGGCACTGCCCAAAATTTTTTTTAATGTTATTTTGCATTCTGTTGCATTGAATATGGTTGCCTTAATGTTAAGTGAAATACGGAAGCATTATAACTCATATATGTTTGTCAGCGGGACACATCTGCACTTTCGTTGAAAATCGTGCAAATACTCTTCTTAACAATATAATAATTTTGTAGAACGCATGAGAGCGTGAGATTTAAAATACAAATTTTTCTATCGCAGAAGTATATTTTAATTAAATCGCTTCCGGTGTGGTCCTCTGCAGGGTGACTATGTCAAATTCACTCTGGTCGTGGAAGTCTGCAAACTAATATAAAACAACTGGGACACAACACTCTCGTGTTGATTTTAATGCGATTTGATTTATTCTGAGCAGATATTGGCATCTGTTATTGGCTGCACTTTCCTTTTTTTCGTTAAGCGAAGGTTAATATACCTTGCCGGTTTCATACTGATACAATTATTAAGAGCTTATGAAACAATAAATCATGGTACGCTTCCAAAAGTACTTTTGTTTAAGTTCACGTGTTTCACCTAAGATATCGGAAGGAAGAAAAGGTCATGGTTTCTCTCGTGTATTCGATACGTTTCCATTTGTTTGAATGCGATAGACGTGAGTATGTGGGAAGCAATACTTCACAATCCATTAGTCGAAGGAAGCAATTCCGCAGTACCTGTGGGAAGCACGTATAATATTTCAGATCCATCTTTAATACGAATGATAAGAAATGTATTCCCGTCAGTATAATACCGTAGGCTACGGCGGCCGATGTAAATGATATTGAAGTCGCTGTGGGTCTACTGCCACATCTTTTTATGAAATATGTAAATTGCTAAGATACTTACACAGCAATACCAGTGGATATCTGCATCTAAGACTTACACCAACCTGCACAAAACTCCACGAAATTCCTCCCTCGCATTTTGTCAAGACACTTTTATAATTTGCTAACTTGGATTTGTCGACCTGGAAAGAGCGTTAGACAGTGTAAAGTGGAGTAAGATATTCGAAATTTTAACAAACATAGGGGTGAGCTATACTGGTAATATACGAAAAGTACAAAAACCAAGAGGGAACAGTATGCCTGGAAGACCAAGAGCGCATTGCCCGTATTAAAAAGTGTGTAAGGTAGAGGCCTACTGCTCAGTCTTGGAAGCGATGACGGTAGTAAAAGAAAGAGGGATTAATAGTCAGGGTGAAAGGATGTAAGTGACAAGATTCGCTGACGACACTGATATCCTCGTTAGAAGTGAAGAAGAATTAGTGAATCTGTTGAATGGAATGAGTAGTCTAATGAGTACAGTACATGCAATGAAAGTAAACTGAAGAAAGACGAAAGGAATGAGAAATGGCAGAAATAAGAATAACGGGAATCTTGACACCAGAATTGGGGATCACGAAGAAATGGCAGAAATGAGAACCCCGGGAATCTTGACACCAGAATTGGTGATCATGAAGAAGGCAAAGTTAAGGAGTTCTGCTACCTAGGCAGCAAAGTAATTCTTGATGGACGGAGCAGTGAGGACATAAAAAGTAGAGTAATGCTCGATTCCTAGCCAAGTGAAGTCAACTAGTATGAAACACAGGCCTTAATTTGAGAAACCAATTTCTGGAAAAGTATATTTGGAGTAGAGCTGAAAATTAGGTGAACTGATAAAGTAACGAACGAGGAGGCACTCAGCAGAATCGGCGAGGAAAGGAATATATGGAAAACACTGACAAGAAAAAGGGACAGGATTATAGGATATCGGTTAACACAATAGGCAATCTAATTCAAGGTACTAGAGGAAGTTGTGGGAGCCGACTGGAGCTGTAGACGCTACAGTCTGGAGCCGAGCGACCGCTACGGACGCAGGTTCGAATCCTGCCTCGGGCATGGATGTGTGTGATTTCCTTAGCTTGGTTACGTTTAATTAGTTCTAAGTTCTAGGCGACTGATGACCTCAGAAGTTAAGTCGCATAGTGCTCAGAGCCATTTGAACTTTTTTTTTTTTTGAGTTGTGGAGGGTAAAAACTGTAGAGAAGACAAAGATTGGAATATATGCAGCAAATAGGTGAGGGCATAGGCTGTAATTCCTACTCTGATATGAAAAACTTTTCACAGGGTTGGAATTTGTGGCAAGCTGTATCAAACCAGTCAAAAGGTTAAGTCAAAAAGCAAGGAAAGGAAGAGCTAAATAAGTTCCATCAGCGTATTAACAACCTGTTTAAGAACAGTTCACGGTAGATCGAGGATGTAACTGCATGATTGCGTGTCTGGACGTGGAAATCGAGAACTCCCAACGGCATACTGTAAACCATCCGATGACTATACGTCAAATCCTACCTCTAATCGGCTCAAAGTTGATATGTGCTGTACGTGCTTAATGGCTGAGCCCACCTCGTTAGCAATGTAAACTATAACAAGAAGATATGAAAGACCTATACAACACTCTCCAAGCTAAGGGATACGACGGTAAATCAGTAGTACGGACAAGAAGCACTACAACCGCTTGCTCGGTGAAGGGCCCGCACCAAAAGACTAGAAAGTTGCGCAGGTCACACCAGTACTCCAGACAGGAAACAGGAGTAGTCCGATGAACTACAGACCCATGTTACTAACGTCGATTTGCAGTAGGATTGTGGAACATACACTGTGACGATCATTATGAATTATGTCCAAGGTAGTCTATTTACACACATTCAGCACGGATTCAGAAAATATCGTTCTTCTGAAACACAATAGCACTTTATTCGCACGAGGGAATGAGCGCTATAGAGAAGGGATTTCAGATAGATTCCATATTTTCGGAAGATTTTGAAACCGTTCCTCACAAGAGGCTTCTAAACATTGTGTGCCTATGGAATGTAGCTTCCGCTGTGCGACTGGATCCTTGATTTCCTGTCACAAAAGTCACAGTATGCAGTAATCGAGGTAGAGGCGTAGAGTAAATCGGAAGTGATATGCTACGTTCCCGAAGCAAGTCCGAAATCCGTCGAATTTCGAACACGCTAAATCACACGTATTTTGAAGGCTGTCAGTCCGACTGGTTCAAATGGCTCTGAGCACTATGGGACTTAACATCTATGGTCATCAGTCCCCTAGAACTTAGAACTACTTAAACCTAAGTAACCTAAGGACATCACACAACACCCAGTCATCACGAGGCAGAGAAAATCCCTGACCCCGCCGGGAATCCAACCCGGGAACCCGGGAGAGCTGCGGACAGGTCAGTCCGACTAAATACCTGCGAATTATACTTACTTGCTATTTAAGGTGAAAGATCACGAAGATATTGTTGTGGACAAGGCAAACCAAACACTACGTTTTACTGGCAGAACACTTAGAATATGCAACAGTTCTAGTGAAGATACTGCCTGCACTACGCTTGTTCGTCCTCGCACGGGACTGCTATTTTGTATGAGATCCTTACCAGATAGGGTTGACGGAGTACATAGAAAAAGTTCAAAGACGGGCAGCTCGTTTCGTACTGTCGCAAAATAGGCGAGAGTGAGTCACGGCTGTAATAAGCGAGTTGAAATGACAATCTTTACAACAAAGGCGTTTTTCGGTGCTGTGAGATCTTTTCACGAAATTTCAATGACCAACTTTCTCCTCCAAACGTGAAACTTTTTAATGTCGCCAATCTACATAGGGAGAAATCATCATCATAATAAAATAAGAGAAGTCAGCCGGCAGCTGTGGCCGAGGGGTTCTAGGCGCTTCAGTCCGGAACCGTGTTGCTGCTGCGGTCGCAGGTTCGAATCCTGCCTCGATGTTTATGATGTCCTTAGGTTAGTTAAGTTTAAGTAGTTCTAAGTCTAGTTGACTGATGACCTCAGATGTTAAGTTCCATAGTGCTTAGAGCCATTTGAACCATTTGAAGAGAAATAAAAGGTCTACGGAAACATTTATGTGCTCATTTTTCCCACGCCTTGTTAGTGTGCGGTACGGTAGAAAGTAGGAATAATCCACTAAATTACAGACCCAAATCGTTAACGTTGATATGCAGCGGGATTTTGAAACATATATTCGGTTCAAATATTATGAATTACCTCGAAGAAACTCTTTACACACACAAATTGTTGAGCGCTATTGACAAGAGATTTCGAAATGAGTCCGTATTTCTAGATTTCCAAAAGGCCTTTGACACTGTACCACACAAGCGGCTTGTAGTGAAATTGCGTGCTTATGGAATATCGTCTCAGCTATGTGACTGGATTTGTGATTTCCTGTCGGAGAGGCCACATTTGGTAGTAACTGATGGAAAGTCATCGAATAAAACAAAAGTGATTTTTGGCGTTCCACAAGGTAGTGTTATAGGCCTTTTGCTGTTACTTATCTACGGTATATAAACGGTTTAGGAGACAATCTGAGCACCCGTCTTAGGTTGTAAAGGGCTGAATTCAACTAAATACCTAGGAATTACACTTACGACCAATTCAGATTGGAAAGAACACATAGAAAATGTCGTTGGGAAGGCAAACCAAAGACTGCGTTTCATCGGCAAAACACTTACAAAGCGTAACAGATCTATTCAGGAGAGTGCCTACACTCCTCTTGTCCGTCCTCTTTTGGAGTATTGCGGTGCGATCTGGGACCCTTATCAGATAGGGTTAACGGATCACATCGAGAAAGTTCAAAGAAGAGCGACACGGTTTGTGTTCTCGCGAAATAGAGGAGAAAGTGTCACGGACGTGATAGACGATTTATGATGGACGCCATTAAAACAAAAGCGTTTATCGTTGCGGTGGAATCTTCTCACGAAATTTCAATCACCAACTTTTCCCTCCCTACTTAGGGAGAAACGATCATCATAATAAAATAAGGGAAATCGGAGCTCGCACGGAAAGATACAGGTGTTCGTCTTTTCCACTCGCTGTTCGAGAGTGGATCAGTCGAGGATTATTGTAAAGTTAGTTCGATAAAGCCTCTGCCAAGCAGTCAAGTGTGATTTGCAGACTTTCCATGTAGATGTAGCTGTAGATGTAATCTGAAGGTGATTTGAAGAACCCTCTGCCAGGTAATGAAGTGTGAACCGGAGAGTAGTCATGCAGTTGTAGATATAAAACTCAGTAGGAAGCTAGCCATAGTACATGAAATGACAGATCACGATTGTTCGCTTACTTTACATCAAGGGTATGAACGATCACTAGCCGAGCTACTTCGCTGTGTTTTCGTAGTAACTACTATATATCGATAACGTTTCAAAAATGATGAGGTATGTTGAGGTTTCGTGGATATTGACAACATGATAAACTTGTGCACATTATATAATTTATTATAATGGTTCACATTGGTACGCTTGGCTACACGTTAGCTTGCACACACAAGTAACCGAACTGGGATCGACTGGGAACAGCATGTACGACAAAGATGTAAAACACAGTCAAAGATACATACACATGGTTAATCACATATCGATATCATTTAAATAGGTTGACCAGCATCAGCGATATTCCTGTCATCGGTGTATCGATATCGAAACGGCTGCATCGAACGTGGATTTTATTTTATCATACTTTTTTTTTACAATTTTTGGTAAATATTTGAAACTGCTTTTTCTTATACTGTAGTAGAACTTAATTTTACTTTCACTGTGTAAAGTATCTTACTACTTTTGGAGCATTCGTAACGTCCAGTCTTTTCCTTTGTCTGTGTGGTGCAAGTATAGGTGTCACAACGAAGTCCAATTGTAGCGGTGTGAATGAAATAACAAGATTTCTGATTTTAAGAAATATCACACCAGCTGCGTTATAAAACCATTTTTAACGCAAGTAGTGTCCTATTTCTTCACATCAGTATTCTTAAAAAACAATTACTGAAAATGATAAACAAAAATCTTAATGACAAGATTGGTCTTTGCAATGGGCGGAGACGTGTGACAGGAAATGCTGACGTAGTCGGCGCTCGGTGTTACCAGCAGAAATTTCAACGTTCAGCTTCACCACACAGTTTTGACATTACCACTGCTAGTAGGTCGCTAAAGTTTGCAGAAATGAAAAAACACGTTAGTCGACATGAAGTGTTCCGGGCAAACCCGATAGGTGACGAAACCAAACAAAGACCCATCGTAAACCTTTTCTTGTGCAACTTACGTGCAGTTAGCATTGCTAACAAAGTGATTAGCGCCAAGTGTGAACTTGAATCGTTGCCCTTTCAAAGGGGGATAGGAAGGTTGCTATCTTGTTGGTGTACAGAATATGTAATAATAAATAGATATTTAAATGTACAGTTCTAAAACCGGAGGTATATTTACAACGTGTAGCCGATACTTTTGTAGTCAGGTACGTCGATATTTCTTCCGTATTCATATCGAGAAATAGATACATATTTCCATATGTCGATGGTGACAATGATACTTTTTTAAATTTAGATACATCGTATTCCTGATATTTTTTAAAAATATCAACAGTCCTAGTAATTAGAGGATCCAGCATTTGATAGATTCCAATCCCGACCGTCGTAGATATATACGAGATAGAGTGCGTATGCGTGGTATCTCCAATGTTAAGGAATCTGAGAGGCGTGTTAGCACCTGGGAAGCAGAGCACGAGAGTTGTACTGATGATGATGTCGTGTGACGAGGGCCTCCCGTCGGGTAGGCCGTTCGCCGGGTGCAAGTCTTTCGATTTGACGCCACTTCGGCGACTTGCGCGTCGATGGGGATGAAATGATGATGATTAGGACCACACAACACCCAGTCCCTGAGTGGAGAAAATCTCCGACCCAGCCTGGAATCGAACCCGGGCGCGAAGGATTGACAGTCCGTCGCGCTGACCACTCAGCTACCGGGGGCGGACGAGAGTTGTACTAGAATGAGACAGCACGGCATATAGACACTTAACGGATCACCATCGCTATTGTGGACAGGCTACGAAGTTTAATGAAGCTCGTTTACTTGTGAGGCAGCCGTCGATACGCAAATGGAAAATGAGAGAGGTAACCGAAATCCCAGTGCTGCCTAACAACGTAGGTTCCCGACTTCCTGCTCTCTATCAGTCTCGGTATGACGGGCTGTAAGTGATCGTATAGCAGTAGCCTCACCGAGCACAGCCGCGTCCGGCTAAACAAACATCGGGTGTAGAACTGGCGTCGTTTTACCACGACTAACAGCAGGAAAATATGTCCCCCACTAACTTGCAGCCGATTTGCGGTGAGCTACCAATTACCAGCAAGCCCTGCAATCCACGAATACTCCGCCATGCATCTCCTTCCTCTCTCCTAAGACTGATCAGTGGTATTTTTGGGGCCAGTAAAAATCTGAAAAAAGTGAGTTCAGTGGTCTTATGGCACCGTTAGTAATGTGATACGACGCAGCACCAGGTCTCCAGCAAAATTTCTTGAGGAAATTTCCTGCATCACGGCCAAAAAGTCAAATGTATTAATATCTTAACATTTTAAGTATTTTCCAAGATACAGCAGTACACATGAAACGATTTTGATAACATATCAGTTATCTCAATTGTTTATTTTGTGAGACAACAGTAGGCACATTTCATACGTTTCATGTAATCTATATAAATCATTATGATTCGTGGCCTTTCAATAAGTAGTGCAAATTATCCATAATGAGAATTTCACTCTGCAGCGGAGTGTGCGCTGATAAGAAACTTCTTCTCAGATTAAAACTGTGTGCCGGAGCGAGACTCGAACTCAGGACCATTTGCCTATCGCGGGCAAATGCTCTACCATCTGAGCTACCCAAGGACGACTCACGCCCCGTCCTCAGTTCGAGTCTCGGTCCGGCACACAGTTTTAATGTGCCAAGAAGTTTCGGTGCAAATTATCTTATTTATGGATTCTTCCGTCGCTTCTTGATAGAACAAGTCCATATTGAGAGTTGAATCACAATTAGGCGGTTTTTTGTTCTCATTTTTTTTATATGAACTAGTTTTCGGCTTATTAGGTTATCATCAGATAACTACTGTCTATTGTTTACAAGGAACTTGTGTTCTTACGAACCAAACATTCTAGACTACGATACAACGCACTTACATACGATCTTTAGTTGTGGTATTGTCTTTGGAATTGTCAAACGCGTCTTTTTGACTTTTTGTTCTGCAAATCTGTTCTTTAACATAATAAATCATATTTTATGGGTTGTCGGTACCATGTATGACAACAAGCAGAATTATTTAGAACACACATTATTACAAAATTACAATTTTTTGATATTTGTTGTGAACAGTTGCACAGGACACTAATTATTGGTTGTACAATAGCGATGTTTTCTTTGTGTTTTTACATTTTTTTATTAGAAAAATTGTGCATTAGTATATACCAAACATTACATTGTTACAGTTGAGTTACAGTTACGAATGTAAACACGTAAGGGATATTACATTATACGGGGGTGTGAATTTGTCTAGTATTGGGACACTTTGTGGTTAGTAGCAGGTTTACTTTGTTGTGTAAGGTTTGTGGTGATGTGCTCATTTGCAATCGGTCATTTAGAACCAGCTGGGGATTTAGGGCTAAGTGTTTGTTAATTTCAAGTGCTTCTAATAGGCTGAGTTATCTGCCTTTGTTGGCTATATGTAGCACTTCTGTGTGTGTGAGATATGTGAGTTCTTCTTTGAGCACATGTTCAGCAAAGGCGGAGTCTGATTTATTTAATCTCCAGCTGCGTTCATGTTCAGTCAGCCTTGTTGATATAGCCCGGCCCCTATGACCAATGTACAGTTTACTGCAGTCAACGGAAGTTATTTTGTAGACCCCACTGTTGCTTAGTTTATCTGTTTTGTCCTTGCTGTTGAATAGGAGATAGCTGTAGTGCCCCTTACGTAAAACGATGTTTTGTAGTTTTGTGATTTCAGTGTTTTGGATAATATCCCTTATGTGTTTACATTCCTAACTGTAACTCAACTGTAGCAATGTAATATTTGGTAACTATTAATGCACAATTTTTCTAATAACAAAATGTAAACCCCAAAGGAAACAGCTCTGTTGTACAACCAACAATTAGTGTCCAGTGCAACTGTTCGCAACAAATACCAAAAAATTGTAATTTTGTAATAATGTGTATTCAAAATAATTCTAATTGTTGTCATACAAAACCTAAAATGTGGTTTAATATGTTAAAGAACAGTTTTACAGAACAAAAAGTCGAAAGACCCGTTTGAGAATTCCAAAGACAGTATCACAACTAAACATCGTATGGAAGTGCATTGTATTTTAGTCCAGAATGTCTGGTTCGTAAGAACACAAGCTACTTGTAAACAATAGCCAGTAGTTATCTGAAAATGTCCTAATAAGCCGAATACTGGTTCAATCAAACAAAAATCAGTATAACAAAAAACCGCCTAAGTGTTATTCAACCCTCAATAGAGCAACATATTTTTTTCTCGGCTAGTTTCAGCCGAAAAAATGCGGAATTTGTTGTGAGACATTGTGGAATACTGGCGCCTCATCACCTATAGTTCTCACGAAGTTCCGATAGCTTGCGTCGCTATACGCAGGTTTCAAAACTACGCCTGCAACGGAGTTGCGTTCCAAGCGCGCAATTGTCACTGAGCTTCGTTGGCAGAAAATAAGAGCATCACAGATACTCATAGGCGCTTGCGGAATGTTTACGGAGACCAGGCAGTCAACAGAAGCACGATTGGTCGAGGTGTTTGTCATCATTCCAACAAGGTGCGTACCGACCGGCCTCAGACAGCTGCGAATCCTTCAAAGCTGGAACGTAGGAACATTCGCATTCGAGGTAGTCGACGAATAAAAACCATCTCGCTGCTCCACTGAATGTCTCTGTTAGTATTGCTGTGGCACTCGTCCACCAGGTGCGGTCAGATGTATGTGGACGCTGTGATTCTCGCAGCCTAACAGAAGACCATAAAGAGCAATGAAGGACCATGTGTGCGAAACTGCTTGGAGTGCATTTCCGCAGTAGGTAACTGTTGAAGTGCAACTAAGCTGTCATTTCACCGAGACCTTCATTCTTAGAAATATTTTTGATCCTGTATAATCCGACCCTTAAAAGCCACCCCCTTTGCTGCCTGCATAGCGTAAAATATACGCACTACTCGCTTCTGCTATGGTAAGTCACACACTCCCACACTCATGCTCATAAATTAAGGATAATTGCAGCATGTGGTGCCACACAAAGAGGAACTACACAAAACTGGCGCTAATAGCATAGGCACATGGGGAACACACACTACACACATCTGTAAGTCCACGGTATTGGTGATAAGTTGAGAAAACCGTCCCGAAAAATATGTGCTACAAAATTTCTGTCTCCTGCGCATGTACCCCGACATCAATATGGGATATGATCACCACGCACATGTACACAGGTCGCTCAACGGGTTGGCATATTCTGGATCAGTTGGTCGAGCAGCTGCTGGGGTATAGCCTCCCATTCTTGCACCAGTGTCTGTCCGAGCTCCTGAATTGTCCTAGGGATTTGAAGACATGCAGCGATATGTCGACCGAGAGCATCCCAGAAGTGCTCGATTGGGCTTAGGTCTGGAGAACAGGCAGGTCACTCCATTTGCCTGGTATCTTCTGTTTCAAGGTACTCCTCCACGATGGCAGCTCGGTGGGGCCGAGGGTTATCATCAATCAGGAGGAAGGTGAGACCCACTGCACCCCTGAAAAGGTGGACATACTGGTGCAAAATGACGTTCCGGTACACCTGACCTGTTACAGTTCCTCTGTCAAACACATGCAGGGGTATGCGTGCACCAATCATAATCCCATCCCACACCATCAAACCACGACCTCCATACAGGTCCCTCTCAAGGACGTTAAGGGGTTGATATCTGGTTCCTGGTTCACTCCGGATGAAAACCCGGTGAGAATCACTGTTCAGACTATACCTGGACTCGTCCGTGAACATATCCTGGGACCACTGTTCCAATGACAATGTATTGTGGTCTTGACACCAGGCTGTAAGGGCTCTCCTGTGACCAGGGGTCAGTGGAATGCATCTTGCAGGTCTCCGGGCGAATAAACCATGTCTGTTCAGTCATCTGTAGACTGTGTGTCTGGAGACAACTGTTCCAGTGGCTGCGGTAAGGTCTCGAGCAAGGCTACCTGCAGTACTCCGCGGCCGTCTGGGGGCACTGATAGTGAGATATCTGTCTTCTTGTGGTATCGTACACTGTGGACGTCCCGTACTGAAGCGGCTGGACACGTTTCCTGTCTGCTAGAAACGTTTCCATAATCTTGGGATCACACTTTGTGGAACATGGAGGGCCCTTGCTACGACCTGCTGTCTTTGACCAGCCTCCAGTCGACCTAGTATTCTACCCTCCATAACGTCATCAGAATGAGGTCTTTGAGCCATTTTCAACACACAGTCACCATTAGCACTTCTGAAAACGTCTGCACACTTACTCACTGCACAGTGCTCTGACATGCACCAACACACCTCTGCGTATATGAACTGCTGCCAGCGCCACAGTGCGACGACCGCAGGTCAAATGCACCGCATGGTCATACCACGAGGTGATTTAAACCCGCAAACCGCCAACCAGAGCGTTGTTTCACCATGTACCAGCATTATCCTTAATTTATGAGCATGAGTGTATTATGTGACATATTACTGTGTCATACATGTCTATATTTTTCTATGTTGTTTCACACCAATGTACGCACAGCCTTCGTAGCAGAATTGACTTGCACTTATCTATAGCAAGTTTGATGCGATAAAACCCTGTCCAGCAAAAGGACAGTTCTAGACTTCTCATGCTTGAACCGCGGTTCTTTTCGGTCTCACCAGGCTCACTATATAATATTTGCGTTGCATGCTCTTAAACACAGCTGTTGTGAGTAATTATACCTCAAGGCTTTAATAATCTACAACGGGAAGTTTATTCATACTCTTTCGTTTGATGGTATCCACTGAACCCATGAACAGCAAGTTCTGCTTAGTTATTGTCCAAGATACATGTTCCCAATCCCTACTCAATACTGCAATGTTTTATTATTTCTAAGATTGGATTATCTGTGGATTTCGGCGGGTGCTGTGCTTTGCGGCCTGCGCCCATAGCATGACCTGTTTCAGCTTACAGTTATCATCAGATCATTAGAATTATTCTGCCCGACTCGTGGTCGAGGTCGCTAACACATACCTGTGCAATGGCACTTGACTCGTAGGTATAGAGCTTCGAATGCTGGCGGTGGATGAAATTTTCATTACCAGTATTTGGCAGGCAAGGCGAGAGGAGGTGGTGGCGTGAAGTACCTGATCACCAGGCTTCGCCCCAATGTCCTTGATTAAATTCCAAACCTCTCCACAATGTCTCATGAAGTGACAGCATGTGACATGTCCACCGCACTGGAACGTAAAGCTCGGGGGTCTCCTTGGTACTATTCCCACGCCCGGGTTCCCGGGTTCGAATCCCGGCGGGGTCAGGGATTTTCTCTGCCTCGTGATGACTGGGTGTTGTGTGATGTCCTTAGGTTGGTTAGGTTTAAGTAGTTCTCAGTTCTAAGGGACTGATGACCTCAGATGTTAAGTCCCATAGTGCTCAGAGCCATCTTCTTGGTACTATCTGAGAGGATACGCTATGTACCAGCACCGGGTTTCACCTCCTCCTTTCTCTCATCATACAAGACAAACATAACACTACATTACACACGTCTACACTCTACAGATACACAGACGACCCTCACATACCAGCGAGGATAGGGACCAATGTGCGCGGAGGAAGAAAATCCTTTCCCACAGGTGACTGTACGCACCCTGTTGGATATTCCAGACAATATTCCCGACATTTAAATTTTTATTAAGAGTAATCTGATACCAGTATCAACATGTACACTCAGGTACACAAACACGTGTTCAGTTGTTCGTGTACCTGTATGTAGACAGGGCAATTGACGTTAATACTCGTTTCAGAATACTCTTAATGAGCCGGCCGGAGTGACCGAGCGGTTTTAGGAGCTACGGTCTGGAACCGCACGACCGCTACGGTCGCAGGTTCGAATCCTGCCTCGGGCATGGATGTTTGTGATGTCCTTAGGTCAGTCAGGTTTAAGTAGTTCTAAGTTCTAGGGGACTGATGACCTCAGAAGTTAAGTCCCATAGTGCTCAGAGCCATTTGAACCATTTTTGAAATTTTAATGATCTGATGATGCAGTAAGCCGAAGTCGGCCATGTTGTGAATGACACGGTACTGTAATGTGTGATCGAGATAATGTGTGATTGAAACTGGCAGTTGTGAACGTTTAGATGTTTCAATTAACCCAAGCGTCTGGAAGAAGTTTCATAATATGTGCTTTATTTGCAATATGATAGCGTTTACTAGCTGATATTTTTGTTGTGTTTTATCTAAAACAGTGTTTTTATTACCACTACGCTATTCGTAGATAAAATTGTTTTCATCTGCTACCTGTACGCCATGAGACACGATACGGTGTGCGGCTAAGGGTACATGTCGTGCGAATGTTTCTAATAAAAGCTTATTATTTGGCAGCCACGAATATTAGCCTTCAGTATACTCATTTTACGATTCCATCTCTGCTAATTATGCACCCCCGGACTGCACACACTTCATCATAGCAAATACTGTGGTCGAGTAGATTTGTCTTCCAATTATCTGTGAGTCTGGAGATGCACAGTTACCACAGCGACGGCAGGTTGTCCCAGGGGAACATCTACTATCCCTCAATTTCGTCTCAGCATTTCATTTTTTTGCTGCACTGCCTCTTATCAGTCCCTTTTTGTCGGCCGTTTCCTTCAGGTGAACTATTCCGCGATGGACTAGCGATCTCCAGGATGAGCGATCGAGGACGCAGTTCAAAAATGGTTCAAATGGCTCTGAATACTTGCACTGAACACCTTACCCCTTTGCTCCATAACCTTAACCATTTCCTGTGCCATCATTTTCATACAACCTAATCACACCTTCCCCTATGACTTCTTCGCTCACACCGATTACATATTTTCCACCTATGTTAGAGCCAGTGACCTTAATATCCACAGCAGATCCCCTGCAGAACTCCAGCAGTGGCATACGTTTACACATTTCCTTCAAGGTAACATTGTCCTCATTCTATAGCATACCCATCCTGAAAGTAGCACCACTCCAGATGTCGACTTAGCGTCTCCCAGTCTCCTTGGACATCTCACAGTAGAAGCCCTTGTTCCAACTGGAAGTGACTTACGTGTTCTTCATGACATATTACCTCATCTCAAAGCACCTCGTCCCAATTTTCACCAACAGATTATCCAAGGTCCCACCTACACGAACAGATTATATACCACTACAGTAACCGCTACATAATTTGGAAGCCATATGCTCGTCATTCAGAAGCCTGGTGACATCCCTCATGCCATGCTCTTCCTACAGCACAGACTGTATATCGGTCCACATTCCTACCAAGTCCATATATCTTCATCAGCTCCCTTTTCTCGCAAGCCATACTCCTCCTCCAAGAATCCCGTCGATTATGCTGCTCCTTCCTATGGACTTGTGTCAGGATACTGTCAAGTATCGTTGGCAAATACACAGATGTCTCAGGAGCTTATTAAACTCTACAAGCTGCCGAGACTGGCGCACATCAAACCCAATGCTACAGTACCCCTTGACTTTTCCAAGTATAGGAATGCGTTCCATAGAGTTACTTGCAGTAATCCTGTCCCTTTCTATTTGCTCCTCCACAACAAACATCCACTATCGGACAACCTGAGCAAATTTGACCCCTTTGCATCCTGTCTGTTCGACATCTTCTCCATTCCTGAGACACCTCATTCCAATTTATCTACATTCCTTGCAATCAGTGAACGCACAGATACTACTTTCGCACCTCTGGCTCCCAGCTTTCACTATTTGGTCAACATATTACAAACAGAATTAAATTGATCTATCACACTACAGACAAAGGAAGCATGTCACTATAAACAGACGCATTTCCCCCAGCCACGACTACAGTATTAATCGACGCCTAAAAGATGCCCCCTCTTCTTTCTCCCCACCCTCGTAACATGACCCTCTCCACGGTTACTATCCTGAACTATGGGACTTAACATCATAGGTCATCACCCCCCTAGAACGTAGAACTACTTAAACCTAACTCACCTAAGGACATCACACACATCCATACCCGAGGCAGGATTCGAACCTGCGACCGTAGCGGTCGCACGGTTCCAGACTGAAGCGCCTAGAACCGCTCGGCCACTTCGGCCGGCGAGAACGGAGTCTCACAGCCGTTAACATTAATGTTTCAAAAAAAAAATATACCTTTGCAAAACGGAAGCTTACCCTCCTAGACTGTATGGGTTTGGACATTGTCTATCCTCGACTTATTTTCAATATAACAACGAGTCTTAAGAACAAATTGATGGGTTGGCCGTGGGTAGCCCTCTGAGCCCTGCTATTGCTAATCTATTTATGGAATTTTTCGAACAAGTGCTGCAGTCGGCCAAAATAAACCCTTCGAAATGGTATCGATACGTGGATGACACCTTTGTGATATGGAATCACGCTGAAGAGGAACTGAGTGATTTTTTGGCGCACATAAACAGTTTCAATCCAAAGATACTATTCACCATGGAGAAAGAGAGTAATGGACAACAAAATTTTTTCGATGTATTTGTTATTAAACGGTCAGATGGGACTTCCGGCCACAGGGTGTATAGGAAAGACACACACACCGATCGTTACTTACATAAGGATTCGAATCATCATCCTAGGCAGAAGAGAGGAGTCATAAAAACTTCAGTGGACAGGGCTAACATCTGTAAGCCAATTTATTTGCAAGGTGAATTAAGCCATTTGCGAACGGCTTTCAAGAGAAATTGGTACACTGACAACGAAATAGATTTAGCACTCCATCCTAGAAGAAAAGTGTCCGAAAATACACGGCAACAACAACCGTCGGCTGGAAAAGTATTTCTTTCATTTATTCGTAACATCACGGACCGTACTGGGAAAGTTTTGGTCAAGTTTCAAGTGGAGACAATCTTTCGACGTACCAAGAAAATTAGTGGAAGTTTAAGATCGGTAAAAGACGCACGACACTCCTTAGCTACCCGAGGCGTGTATAAAATTCCGTGTAGCTGTGGCATGGTTTATACTGGAACAACTAAAAGGAGTGTTAATACCGGCCTGACGGAACAAAAAAGGAACTGTAAATTGGGACAAATTGACAAATCAGCTGTAGCGGAACACGTTTTCAAAGACGGTGGTAAAGAAATAAAATTTAGTGACACAAACGTGATAGCTAGGACCTCACATTATTATACCCTCATGTATAGAGAAGCTATAGAGATCTACAAGCACGAAAATAATTTTAATAAAAAATAAGAAGGATTAAAACTAGACAAGATATGGCGGTCGACTCTGCACCAACGAAGTGACTATCGATTACTTATAATCGAGAGAAATGGCACTAGCCAGAGATAGTTTTAAAGTCGAAAGCACGTGATGAGTGGTGGCGCCTTCTATGCGCTGTATACAAGCGGGACCTCCAGCGCCTAGCAGCCAGTCGCCGACTCACCTCAGAAGATGTTGCCCGCAGTAGGCAACGAAACGTCGGGAAGGAGAAGCAGTTTTATATATGGACCACGGCAATTCAGCCCGGAAGTTTTAATTAATGAAGACGCCGGCCGTGAAAGCTTACATGTTATGAATGTCACACATTTTCATTTTAGCTTTAATTTCATCTTTAAATCGTATCCTCTGACGTTCCACACATTTTTCGATTGCTAACTCAAACACTTGATTCGGAAACTTCCTGGCAGATTAAAACTGTGTGCCCGACCGAGACTCGAACTCAGGACCTTTGCCTTTCGCGGGCAAGTGCTCTACCATCTGAGCTACCGAAGCACGACTCACGCCCGGTACTCACAGCTTTACTTCTGCCAGTATCTCGTCTCCTACCTTCCAAACTTTACAGAAGCTCTGGTAGAGCACTTGCCCGCGAAAGGCAAAGGTCCCGAGTTCGAGTCTCGGTCGGGCACACAGTTTTAATCTGCCAGGAAGTTTCATATCAGCGCACACTCCGCTGCAGAGTGAAAATCTCATTCTGGACTTGATTCGGAATGCGATTACGGGGGATGTGGACTCCATACCCTTCACATTGTAACAGGACTTCCTCCTGTAGCATTACTTAACAGTACTTGTAGATAACAGTATTATATTTTGAATTTGGGACAGGTAAATATTATCTCACTTTTCTGAAAACGGTCATATAATTTTATACACAGTATGTTGTATTTCAAGCTAAATTATATAAAAATGGAACACTTTATAAAATGTTTTACTCTCGTTGTTATTATCGGTAAGTACGATTTCTAACTGTACAATTCAAATAATTTTTTTTAGAAAGATTTGAAATTACAGATTACTGCCACACTTAAAATTTTTGTTATTAATTATGCAATACTGTAGTGGTTACTATGTTTATTTTTGGATTAATTTATAAAACAATAATCGAAAGTAATAATGCAACAGAAACTAGTATAAATTCAGTTGTTACGAAAAATTGTAAACCCTTTGGAGTATGGTTATTTCCGCAGTGCGTGAGGGTCTTACGCATGGTTCAAATGGCTCTGAGCACTATGGGACTCAACTGCTGAGGTCATTAGTCCCCTAGAACTTAGAACTAGTTAAACCTAACTAACCTAAGGACATCACAAACATCCATGCCCGAGGCAGGATTCGAACCTGCGACCGTAGCGGTCTTGCGGTTCCAGACTGCAGTGCCTTTAACCGCACGGCCACTTCGGCCGGCCAGGTCTTACGCCTGCCTCTGATGTGATCGGACTTATTTTTGTATTTTGTGTGAACAGTGTAATTTCGGCTTTGTTAATGTGGAGAATCAAAAGACTTTATGATATACTAAAATGTGAAAAAATATATTTACGTAAAAACAAAAATTCTGCAACAACAATCTTCAAATTTATTTAGATCAATCCAACCGTGAGGAACTAAAATGTGACATTTTCAGCTTCAAGAATTAGACCCCTAGACGAGAAGAACTGGAGCCAACTCTACATGGCAAGCTAAGTAAACTAGAAAGTTCATTCTAATCTTCGCTTGTCTAAAATCTTCGTAAAAGACAGCCGCGCGGGATTAGCCGAGCGGTCTTAGGCGCTGCAGTCATAGACAGTGCGGCTAGTCCCGGCGGAGGTTCGAGTCCTCCCTCGGGCATGGGTGTGTGTGTGTGTTTGTCCATAGGACAATGTAGGTTAAGTAGTGTGTAAGCTTAGGGACTGATGACCTTAGCAGTTAAGTGCCATAAGATTTCATAAACATTTAAACATTTGAACATTCATAAAAGACGAATGTGAACCATAGATGGAAGTAGGAAGTAGGGGATAGATTACACCGTCTTAATAGTTCACTAATACCATCTCATCTATACTGGTTCTACTCGTCTTTTCACAGATGCTGACATTTGCGAGCCTATTTTGCTATGTAACACGCAAAATCATCCTCATGCATCACTGCTTGCAGTACTGCTCCAACTTTCTAATGTACTGCCTACAACTTGTCCAGGATTCAGATTAATAAAGCAGAGTGGGAATTGAAACTAAATTGTATGCGGGAATTTCTGTCGCAGCAGTATCATCGTGGCTGACAGATATTCGAGATCTTACTCTGGCTGGCGCATACAAAGTGTATGCTGTATATGCTCAGAGTAGCAAAGGTCGTATGATGCGGGATACGGCGATTAGGATATTGTTGTTGATAAACCCGCTGTGCAGCTCGTCCATTGTGGTGCACTACGTAGTACGCACCAACCATAAAAGTGTACTCACTCCATGTGTATCGCTCCATTAGTTAACAGAGACAATGTACTACTACACTGGTGGACACAGTTGCCTACAACTGAGGAGCTTAATACGCCCTCTAACAACTGAAGATCGTAATACGGTCTCAAACAACTGAAGAGCGTAATACGGCCTCCACTGGTTTTAATAATCCTCAACAGAAAAAATTACATTAGGGAAAAATATTTGTTTTGATGTCCCCTACAAACTCCCAGAGTTTGTCGGCTTAAATACTTTTCATACTGTATATTCTGACGCTCACACTAAAACATTTGTAGTTACTAGGTGAATTTGATTGCAGGAGAGGTTTATATCAGGTGAAAGCGAACATTTACACTGTAAAGCGTCGAAGACTATATACCGTGAAAAGTGGCGTTGTGGAAAGACAATGGACAATGGACCCGTTTTCGAGAGGACGACAGTTCAAATCCCCTCCCACACAAATAGACATAGGTTTTCTGTAATTTCCCTAACTTGCTTAAGGCAGATACTGGATTGTTTCCTTTGATAACGACACGGATGATTTCTTTCCCCACCCTTTCCCAATCCGAGATCGTTCTCCATCTCCAGTGACAGCGTCGTCGACAGTACTAAATCACCCTTCCTTCCTACTTTCGGTGTCTGTACATAAAATTCCTACTGACACTTGATATTTCATAAACATGTAAGTTCAGGTTTTCGAAACAAACATTTACGTTTATTGTACATCATATTATCTACAGACTTATCTACTGTTTAGACAGTGGAATACTTATGAGTAAGTAATGACTCGGGTACTTTTTGATTCCATTCCTCCACCCAGACCCAACCATTTACACCATATAACGTTGGGCTGGCATGTGAGAAGAGCACACACTAATTACAGTTTACGTGTGCTAACTGAGGAAGCACACCATGCCGTTTATTTGAAACAGTCTGGCGGAGTTATGAGTTGTCGTCTATAAGCGCTTCCGTTTGCTTTTCTGCTTCGTCCTTCAGGCGGGGCGTGTCTCAGTAGGTCTCTGGGGTAGTTGCTTACCTCCACGCGACATCCGGCTATCAAACTATCACACTAGGCATAATTCCCTTTTTTACTTGTCCAAGAATTAGCGGTACACACAGTACTGTAAAAGGTTGTTTGAAATCCAAATGAATGGGTTTACTACGTAGCAGGAATAGGTCCACCATCTATTCGGAGAGAATAGAACAAGACTGAACTGATCTGTTATCGATCATTAATAGAACCCACAATGACTGAAGCAAATTTTTTTTCATACATTGAAAAAATAGAAAAACGTGTTGTCAGTGCTGAAAAACTTAAATTGCAGCTCTGAAGGATGGAGGCAACACTTGTTCTGGGATGTGAAATAATTTCTGAAACATTGAATCCTGGCCACAATAACTCGACGACTTGGAAACACTGAGTAACAGTAGACGGGAAGGGCACAGAATGGTTCATCTTGAAAGTAGGGCGTATACTTAAAAACCAACTATTGAGTCTGAGAAGACCAGACAATTCAGGATATGTTCCGTTGGAGCCTGTATCCAGCCTACTGCATAACAGAGCCATCATAAAGTGGCAGGAAGTTCACTGTAATTGTAAGTTTTAGTCAAAAAATACAAATTGTGTACAACGTGTATGTTCCTTACAAAAGAATAACAATAATCAACACCAATACCAATGAAATCTAAGACACCTCTAATGTTATTTCCTGTTTAATAAAAAAAAATTTGCAGTATGAGATTAGCGATTATCTTGAGTTTCGAACCTAATAATGCAGTATACATTCATTTACGGAAAATCTTATTCGATAGAACTGTTTATGAATTTTCAGAATGATAATCAATTCTTCTCTCATATAGAGTTAAATATACATGGTGAAGATAAATTCGCGCACTCGGGCTTTGCAGCGTGACTCCTTAGATGCCAGGAATAAAAAAAATGGGTCTCACAAAATTTCGTCCGGCGAGTACGTCCAGCAGAAGAAGGACGTTAGAGTGTGGCAGTCTGGCAACACTATAAACATGTGTATGGTAACTTCCTCTGTCATCACATATTAGTTGTGCTGTACAGTTGGTGCATTGAATAGAGTTTTGGGTTAGCATGCAAGAGGCCAATGGTTCGATTCTGGTTTGAGGCATATGTTCTTAATTTGGTAAATGTAGTCCAGGTGGTATGGTACCTGGCATCTTAATCGTCAACAACGACTGCAGCGGGTCCTCTACAAATCATTTGCACTTACATACTGAAACAGTAGAAATGGAAGATTGATCAGCTTTTAAAGCAGCCCAATCGACGTCGTGGACGTGCATTTATTCGCACCACTTCTTTTACCAGATACGAAACCTGTTTTCTTTGTATCCTTCTCCAATGGTAC
This sequence comes from Schistocerca americana, assembly GCF_021461395.2. Lineage (NCBI taxonomy): Eukaryota > Metazoa > Arthropoda > Insecta > Orthoptera > Acrididae > Schistocerca > Schistocerca americana. The sequence goes on along the minus strand of NC_060120.1, from coordinate 101,135,514 downwards.
CACACATTAGTACCAAGTATTATTCTTACTTCGTTCAGGATCATTACATTTCGTTAGGGCCTTACGTTACCAGTAGGACTAGCAACGTGCTTTGCGAGTACTGTGAATGGTTCCAACAAGAACAGGAAGCCAACGACGTCTTCATGAACACCATAATATGGCCGGATGATGCAACATTCACTCCTGAGGGTGTCTTCAATAAGCACAATGCCTACCATTGGTGTGAGGTTAACCAGTACGTCACCTGCGACCATGGATACCAAGTTCGCTTTGCTGTCAACGTCTGGGTCGGAATATTGGGTGAGAAGTATTTGGGCCACTACATAATGCCTGACCGATTGATTGCACGTAGGTACCATGCATTCCTCTCAAATTATCTGGCTGATGCGCTGGAAGATGTTCCACTACATGTTTGGCAGAGGATATGCTTCCAAGATGATAGTACACCTCCACACTCTGGAATTAATGTGCTACGGTATTTGGACAGAACATTTCAGCCAGGGAAATGGCTCGGACGTGTAGGTCCAGTTGTATGGCCACCGCGTTCACCTGACCTAAATCCACTGGATTTCTTCGTGTGCGGACACCTGAAAGAGCACGTGTACTCTACTCCGCCGACGAATGTGGAAGAATTGGTACTGCGTGTTCATGCTGCTCTTTCTACTGTGGATGCAGATTTTCCGCGAGGGGTCCAGAGCTGTATGATCCGGAGGGTTGCGCAAGGTTTGGACGCACGGGAGGTAGCTTTGAGCATTTGTTGTTCTGAGGAGAAAGTATTCTGTTGTGAAGGTCATGCGGTCATTAATTTGGACATTATTACTGTCACTGGTTGCTAATGTGCGACATCAGAGCTCTCATATTACATGTAGCACAAATGATAATTAAATGTGTTATTGTACTGTGCTGTCATTTTTAACACCTCGAAACTGATATTGTTTTTGTAGTTATCGTGTCCTATGACAGGTCATTTGTTTCAACTGTCTATATCTTATTTGTCTAACCACTTATTTGTTATGCTCAGCGTTACAAAATGTTATAAATTTAGGATATGTATGACCTAAGAGACGGTGTATATTACAGTATGTAATGTCAGAATAAAATTAGCAAATAAAGAACAAATGTGCCCCAACCCAGGGTCGAACCCTCGACCTCCTGCATGCTAACCCAAAACTCTATCCACTGCACCAACTGCACAGCACAATTAACATGTACTGACAGAGGTGGTTACCATACATGTAGTTACAGTGTTGCCAGATTTCTGCTTTTTGACGTCCGTTTTCTGCCGGATGTATTCATCGAACGAAATTTGTGACAGACAATTTTTTATCACTGGCATGTAAGGAGTCGCGTTGCGAAGCTCGAGTGCACGAATTTCGCTTCTTCATCTATACAGGGTGTAAACGAGTACCTCATAATCTCGTTTTTCCTGGCGCAGTGCAGCAAATTGAGGTGGCATGGTCAACAAGTAGATAGAATTGACGTCGGGCGATCTGGGCTGCCAAAACATTCGGTCGAAATGTACAGAATATTCTTCAAACCATAAAGATTCCACCTTTGCCAGATAACATGAAGTCCATGAATGGTTACAAATGGTCTCCAAGTAACCAAACGTAACCATTTCCACTTAAGTCCATTCCATGTAAACACAGACCACAATATTATGGAGTCACCACCAGCTTGCGCAGTACCTTGTTGACAACCTGGGTCCATGGCTTCGTGAGGTGTGCGGGCACACTCGAACATTACCATCAGCTTTAATCAACTGATATCGGGACTGGTCTGACCAGGCCACGGTTTCCCAGTCGTTTAGGGTCCAATCGATATGGTCACAAGCCCAGGAGAAGCACTGCAGGCGATGTCCTGGTGTTAGCAAAGGCACCCATGTTGGTCGCCTGCTGCCAAACCCCATTCAAATGGTTCAAATGGCTCTGAACACTATGGGACTTAACATCTGAGGTCATCAGTCCCCTAGAACTTAGGACTACTTAAACCTAACTAACCTAAGGACATCACACACATCCATGCCCGAGGCAGGATTCGAACCTGCAACCGTAACGGTCACGCGGTTCCAGACATAAACGCCTAGAATCACTAGGCCACAGCAGCCAGCCGTATTGCTCCACTGAGCGGACTAGGCATGTTAGAACAGAACACCTTTTTGCGTCCATGTGTCCACACTTTAACACTTGACATGCTTCCAAGGGAAGCATTAATGGCTTGCTCTTCCCACACATAATTGGAGGTAATAACCAACCTAAAGACATATAACTTGTAATGGCTGTAATTATTAGCCTGTAAATGACATAAATTCTGATGTAATATTGTTCAGCACACCGTCTTCAGTCACAACAGAAATATCTGCGCTTATCCTCATCACACCATGTATATTAACATTCTGACACGTCAAGTCCTAATCCGAAAGAGGGATCGTTTGTGAGAAACAACACTTACCACTGAGCAGGCGGAACACGCGTGCCTCCTAGGTGGAGAGCGCTAATATATGTATAATTATCAAGTAGTCAAAAAAATGGAAACACTACAAAGCTAAACAATTTCGAGAACCTTCCAGAAATTATAAATACAAAATAATAAATAGTTGCCGGTAATCGAATCTGAATCGGCAAGTCGAAACACCCCAGCTACTGACGCTACTAACCGCTACTCCACTTTCCATCCAGCACAGCTCGTCTCATTATCCGTAATTTATTAAAGAGCAGTCAAAGGAATAATCGTGTGCCTGCTCGATGAATGTACCTCTTTCTCATAACAGCCCTGGTTCTGCAGGTTTGACTAGTTATTCATTTCCTATAATATGCTAGTTCTACCGTAGTTGTGGGTGGTAGAGAAAACACGCCACATCACAAAGTATATATAGCCACCCAAATTGCATAAACGCTGCAACGACTGCGCTTAATACTAGTTACTACAGTACAGGGTTTAAAATTGAATGTTTGTAACAATTTACAAACATAAAGATTATTTCTAATTTAAAATACGTTAATTGTTTAACATGCTAACGACAAAAGTAAGTTTAGTTATAAATTGAGATGCAAGAAAACATTTTGCTCCGCAGCAGAAGATCGAAACTTATTAATTTTTTTTTTAAGTGCTGTATAGTTCGTCAGCGTTAGAAAGATAACTTGATCAAATTGCCTTTCATTATGAATATGGAATGCGCTCAATGACTGTGGTATCACCTTTCAAAATGATGGAGAGCAAAAATCAGTCGTTTTCTTTCTCGCGTTATTAAGGCATATCCAATTGTCGGCTAGTAACTAGCCACTATAAATGCTAAAAATAAAAGACGTACAAAGTAAGGCGATAGTATAAGGAAATTACACTTCATGGCATAACCAATATCGCTAGTACATTAGATTACATTTCAATAGTTCAGATTTTTAATACGTCCCTGGTAGACCAACCCTGTTGTTCAGGCTCTTGTCACAATTCCTTCAACACTACCGTATAATGAAGGTAGACTTTGCAGGGAACACGTAAGTTGGCTATATGCCACCCTCTAAGTGAACTACGTAATACGTAACATTGAGAGTCAAGCAGTTATGGTCTCTAATAAAACTTAAAATGTGCATGGGAATAAGACAAAATAAAATACAGGTAAAATTAATGAAGTTTCTCTCTGACTTACTGCCACATTTAACGGTTAACATTAGAAGATGTAAAAATGCCAGATTCACTCCATGTAAGCCAACTGTTTTGTTCTTTTAACATTTCAGCACAGTCAGCAATCGTGATAATCTGATATATAAGAAACTATCCAGCCTTGATTGCGGTAATGAAACCAACCTTTACCTAGGTTTCAGCCCAAATAATTGCGCCTTCTTCAGGAGATATACCTGAATCTTTAATTTGTCTAAGAGGGCATAGTCTAGAAATACAACTAAAACAGCCTTCATAGGCGTAGTCAAATTTTAAAAATGCGGTACATAAGTACTAAGTCAACACCAAGACATAACTTAAGCTCTGGCGGGCGCCTCGTCTCCATGGACACCGTGCAAAGGGCCTCGGGAGCTCGCGTGAAACTAAGTAGGACTTAGTTTTATTTCTGGACCATGCTCTCTTAGACAAATTATAGATTCAGGTATATGTTCTGAAGAAGGCTCAATTATTTGGGCTGAAACCTAGGTAAAGGTTGGTTTCATTACCGCAATCGAGGCTAATACACTCCTGGAAATGGAAAAAAGAACACATTGACACCGGTGTGTCAGACCCACCATACTTGCTCCGGACACTGCGAGAGGGCTGTACAAGCAATGATCACACGCACGGCACAGCGGACACACCAGGAACCGCGGTGTTGGCCGTCGAATGGCGCTAGCTGCGCAGCATTTGTGCACCGCCGCCGTCAGTGTCAGCCAGTTTGCCGTGGCATACGGAGCTCCATCGCAGTCTTTAACACTGGTAGCATGCCGCGACAGCGTGGACGTGAACCGTATGTGCAGTTGACGGACTTTGGGCGAGGGCGTATAGTGGGCATGCGGGAGGCCGGGTGGACGTACCGCCGAATTGCTCAACATGTGGGGCGTGAGGTCTCCACAGTACATCGATGTTGTCGCCAGTGGTCGGCGGAAGGTGCACGTGCCCGTCGACCTGGGACCGGACCGCAGCGACGCACGGATGCACGCCAAGACCGTAGAATCCCACGCAGTGCCGTAGGGGACCGCACCGCCACTTCCCAGCAAATTAGGGACACTGTTGCTCCTGGGGTATCGGCGAGGACCATTCGCAACCGTCTCCACGAAGCTGGGCTACGGTCCCGCACACCGTTAGGCCGTCTTCCGCTCACGCCCCAACATCGTGCAGTCCGCCTCCAGTGGTGTCGCGAGAGGCGTGAATGGAGGGACGAATGGAGACGTGTCGTCTTCAGCGATGAGAGTCGCTTCTGCCTTGGTGCCAATGATGGTCGTATGCGTGTTTGGCGCCGTGCAGGTGAGCGCCACAATCAGGACTGCATACGACCGAGGCACACAGGGCCAACACCCGGCATCATGGTGTGGGGAGCGATCTCCTACACTGGCCGTACACCACTGGTGATCGTCGAGGGGACACTGAATAGTGCACGGTACATCCAAACCGTCATCGAACCCATCGTTCTACCATTCCTAGACCGGCAAGGGAACTTGCTGTTCCAACAGGACAATGCACGTCCGCATGTATCCCGTGCCACCCAACGTGCTCTAGAAGGTGTAAGTCAACTACCCTGGCCAGCAAGATCTCCGGATCTGTCCCCCATTGAGCATGTTTGGGACTGGATGAAGCGACGTCTCACGCGGTCTGCACGTCCAGCACGAACGCTGGTCCAACTGAGGCGCCAGGTGGAAATGGCATGGTAAGCCGTTCCACAGGACTACATCCAGCATCTCTACGATCGTCTCCATGGGAGAATAGCAGCCTGCATTGCTGCAAAAGGTGGATATACACTGTACTAGTGCCGACATTGTGCATGCTCTGTTGCCTGTGTCTATGTGCCTGTGGTTCTGTCAGTGTGATCATGTGATGTATCTGACCCCAGGAATGTGTCAATAAAGTTTCCCCTTCCTGGGACAATGAATTCACGGTGTTCTTATTTCAATTTCCAGGAGTTTAGTTTCTTAGAAATTGTTTTGTTATTCTTTAAAAAAACGAATAGGTAGTGTGAGATTCAGAAAAATTTAAAATATTTACAGAATACTAAGAGGCACATGATGTATGCTGAGACTATCAGAACTGATTTGTTTTAAGTATTTTTTTTCTTTTCTACTATTCTTCTCTTTATTTAATCGACGTGATGAGGTGCGTGGTTCCTGTTACTTACTGACTAGTTCACAGATAACGCCAAATATCAGTAAGATAGTTAGTGTAATTTCCCGTTCCGTAACCGATGCAGAGAGTGCTAATCTCTTTGTCACTTTAGATTTTTAATTATTTTAATTATAAGCACAATAAAACCAATATGCTGATCCACTACTATTAACAGTCTACACGCATGTAAACCAATATAACATGAAAGAAGTTCTGTAGGTTCAATATTACAACTATTCTATTCGTACAGTATTACGTCAATAGCTGCTACATATAGGCAGGAATGTAGGGTGCTGGTCTGTATCCTTCACTGCTTACTAACAAGCAGTTTTTACGTAATTCCTAAAATTGCAAATTTTGACCTGATAAGGTTTGACCCAACATTTTCTTGATGGCGAGAAATCTCTACCTCTTCTAGGAGGTCGAGGAGCCTCACAGTAAATGTCAAGGTCGGCAGCTAAATTCAATTTCTTCGTGGTATCTTCTATTTCCAGCGTGACGTGTACCCCAAACGCGATTTCCAGCCTCCTTACTGTTTGCCCAACGTATCTCACGCTACCTATGCGTTTTTTTAAAGAATAGCAAAACAACTGGCTCACGAGGAGTGAATCTGGCATCTTCTATTGTTGACTGTTAAACGTTGCAATAAGTCGGACAGCAAAGTCGATAGTTTTACTTGCATTTTATTTTCTTTTTTCCCCATGCAAGTTCTAAGATTTATCATAGAACATAAGGGCTTTGCTATGAATGTTACGTATTACGTAGTTCATATAGAAGGTGCCAGACAGCCAGCCGATGTTCTCTCTGCAAGGCCTACCTTCATTATATCGTAGTCTTGAATGAACTTTCACATGAGCCGAACAACAGGTGTTGATGTACTAGGGCATGTATTAAAAATCTGAAATACCTGTATGTAATCTAATGTCAAGCGATATATGTCATGCCACGAATTGTAATTTCTTCATAGTATCGTCTGGCTATGTAGTTATTCTATTTTTGGCATTGATAATGACTAGCTAGTAACCGAAATTTGGATATGCTTTAATAAAGCCAAAAAGGAAACGACTGATTGCTATTTTCCGCTATTTTGAAACATTTTGAAATCATCAAATTGGTGCATAATTCCAAAACACTTCCTAGAAATAAAAGTACAATTTTGAAAGCCCTATATTTTGATCTGTGTTACCATCCTAAACCCAGAAACGAAAATGAAAATGATCCCTCCAATTCCCAACAGATTCCAAGTAATGTAAGGTCCAAAATGCAGTTCGTCATTAAATCTTTGCTCCAAACGCATTTTTCTGTAAAAAATTTTGGTCGAACATTCCTTGAAAAGTAGGGTCGGAGCATTGGTATAAGCAGTCCTTATTGTACGCAAGTTCCTCATTGTTTGTCACTGAAAATTTATTACTATGTTTCGTTTGTTGCGCGGGTTAAACCATTACACTTAAAAACAAAGTCTTCAACTGCCAGTTTACGTAGTCTATATCACCCAAGTACCTCGCAAAATCACTGTTCTAACAAAGCACTATCCAGCCGATAGTTATTTATTTTAGAATATATCAGCAAATATTTCACTGTTTTTACAGGACTTATATACAGAGATTGTGTGAACCTGTGGAAGTAGCGACATGAAACTGCCCCGCAGACATCCTCGCTACACAACTATTTTAGATTTTAATGTTAAAATTGGAAACCTAACTGAACAAGGAAGTTCTTTGCATCTAGCATTGTCCATAGCCCTCACCTTACATTTGACAAGATCTTAAGCGAGAAAGAAAGAAGAAACGTCTTACCGTACTTTTATTCCCCATTTACGACAAAAACCACCTAGAAACACGGATCGTACTACTTTATATTTAAGAAAGTCATCCAAAAAATTTGCCAAAATCGGAACGCTGCAAAGGTTGGTTGTTTTGGGGAAGGAGACCAGACAGCGTGGTCATCGGTCTCATCGGATTAGGGAAGGAAGTCGGCCGTGCCCTTTCAGAGGAACCATCCCGGCATTTGCCTGGAATGATTTAGGGAAATCACGGAAAACCTAAATCAGGATGGGCGGACTCGGGATTGAACCGTCGTCCTCCCGAATGCGAGTCCAGTGTCTAACCACTGCGCCACCTCGCTCGGTGGAACACTGCAAACCTTCGTTTTCTGTAAGAGCTCACATCTTGTTCAACTGCAAGATTGAGGCAGACTTATTAAGTTATAGTGGAATTTACAAAGTTACTTGTATATATTCTTACGTACTGTAATATCCAGAGGCAAAGCTGTAGTAATTAGATTCGTGGAGTTATAGCTGGAGGCTACAAATGTCAGCCTCCATATTTAATGAACGTGTGCTGATGGAAGACAAAAGACGAATGTTCTGCTTATTGCTAACAAATGGAAATACTTCAGGGCACTGGACACAAAATCCATCCTTAGTTCTAAATAAGCAGTTAAAGCTGAACGCGTCCCTATTCCTAGGCTTTATACAATCCAACCAAGGAGCCACTACCACCCTTACCCCAACTGCAGTGACGACATTCACCGCCGCATACAACGAACTTGTACATGTACATGTCGTTCATAGTTTTATTTATTTTCTTTGCGATTCTTGCAACCCTGATCAAGAAGGATTACATAGTGTAGTGGACACAAACTTGAAATTGGAAACATGTTTCAAATGGAGGTGAAACATAAATTCGTGCCACAACACTTAATCTTTATTCTTATCACTTCCCTTTAGTCGTCCTCGATGCCGTCAGTGATTCTGCACCCATTTTTCAGAGTTATTCCCAGACTGCAATACGCTTCGGACAGAATGCTAGTGGCTCCTTTTGGTATTTGTAGTGCATCTGCCATTTACCCACGATATTGCGAACAGCTGGCCTGCGAGATTCTGTCAGGTTGTAACAATCTTTAGGATACCGTTGTCACGTGGTATAACACCCACGACGATCTCTATAACATACACTCACTTTTTCCAGCCTAACGAAATGCTGGTCAAAAATACAACCTCGAGAAGCCACCTTTTTTCTAACATTCTGTCGAATACTTGGGTTCTACTGAAAAAAAGGAAAGAAAGAAAGAAAAGAAAAAAAAATTGTATTTCCCAGACAAGAACCGCGTGCACGCCGGTGATTATATGTCCCCAACCTGTAACTTGAAAGAACTGTAAAGTTTCGCGGGTAAGGTGAACTATTATAGGAAATTTATAGCAAACGTGATGGATACTGCTCAACTCCTCATGGCGTCCATGAGAAGGGAGCTGCATTTGTTAGCTTACTCATGTGCGACGAAGTCTTCTGCACTCCTAAGTGGTCCTTACAAAGGGCATCTTGTTCATTGCCTTACTTCCCTCGGAAACCTTTGATCTTTACCACAGACGCTTCATAACATGGCAACACAGCAGTCCTTTCACAAAAAGAAGCCGATAGTTCAGGACATCCAATAGTTTTCACCTCTAAAATGTTGAATAAGGCCGCTGATCGTGAAAGAGGCCGTCGGCATCATCTACACAGCACGGAAATTTCGCGCCTACCCTCCTCCATTTTTTTTCTTTTTTTGAGAGATCAGTCTTCTGACTGGTTTGATGTGTGATACGGCCCGTCACGAATTCCTCTCCTGTGCCAACCTGTTCATCTCAAAGTAGCGCTTGCAACCTACGTCCTCAATTATTTGCTGGATGTATTCCAATCTCTGTATTCTTCTACCATTTTTGCTCTCAACAGCTCCCTCTAGTTCCACGGAAGTTATTCCCTGATATATTAGAAGAAGTCCATTCTCCTTGTCAGTGCTTTTCCACATATTCCCTTCCTCTCCGATTCTGCGCAGAACCTCTTCGTTCCTTACTTTATGAGTCCACTAAATGTGCAACATTCATCTGTAGCATCATCTCTCAAGTACCGCGATTCTCTTCTGTTACGGCTTTCCCACAGTCATGTTTCGGTATCATACAATGTTGTGGTCCAAACGTACAATTCCAGAAATTACTTCCTCAAATTAAGGCCGATACTTGATATGAGCAGACTTCTCTTGGCGAGGAATGTCCTTTTCGCTACTGCTAGCCTGCTTTTGCTGTCCTCCTTGCTCCGTCCATCATTGGTTATTTTGTTGACTAAGTAGTAGAACTTCATCTCCTTTGTAACCATCAGTCTTCGTGTTACGTTTCGCGCTGTTCTCATTTCTGCTACTTCACACTACTTTCGTCTTTCTTCGATTTAATATCAGTCCATATTTTGCACTCATTAGAATTTTCATTCCATTCAGCAGATCAAACAATCCTTTTTCATTTTCATTCAGGATAGCAACATTATCAGCGAATCGTATCATTGTTATCCTTTCACCTTGTATTTTATTCCCTCTGCTGAACCTTCCTTTTATTTCCATCATCGCTTCTTCGATGTACAGATTGAACGGTAGGGGCGAAACGCTACATCTCTGTCGCACAATCTTTTTAATCCGAACACTTCGTTCTTGGTAGTCCACTCTCATCATTCTCTCCTGCCTCTTGAACATACTGTGTATTACCCATCTCTCCCTGTAGCTTTCCCGTGTTTTTCTTAGAATTTCGAACATCTTGCACCATTTACTGTTGTCGAACGCTTTTTCCAGGTCGACGAATCCTATGAGAGTGACTTGATTTTTCCTTAGTCTTGCTTCCATTATCAACCAAAACGTCAGAATTGCCCCTCTAGTGTCTTTACCTTTCCTAAAGCCAAACTGATCATCACATAACACTTCCTAAATTTCCTCTTCCATTCATCTGTATATTATTTTTGTCAGCAACTTGGATGCATGAGCTGTTAATCTGATTGTGCGATAATTCTCTCACTTGTCAACTGTTGCACACTTCGGATTTGAGTGGATGATATTTTCCCGAAAGTCAGACTCATCCATTCTACACACCAACATGGATAACCGTTTAGTTGCCTCTTCCCCCAATGATTTTAGAAACGCTGATGGAATGTTATCGACCCGTTCCGCCTTATCTGATTTTAAGTCAAAGGTCTCTTAAATTCTCTCTCTATTACTGTCTCATCTAAATCCTTTCCTGTTCTTTCTTCTGTCACATCAGACAAACCGTTACTATCATAGAGGCCTTCAGTGTACTATTTCCACCTATCCACTCTCGCCTCTGCATTTAACAACGGAGTTTCCATTTCTCTCTTAATGTTGCCACCGTTGCTTTTAATTTCACGGAAGGTTGTTTTGACTATCCTATAAGTTGGGTCTGTCCTTTCGACAATCATTTCTTTTCCGATTTCTTCATTGTTTTCCTATAGCCTTTTCGTATGAGCTTCCATGCACTTCCTATTTATTTCAGTCCTCAGTGACTTCTATTTCGGTATTTCTTAATTTCCCCGAACGTTTTTGTACTTCCTTCTTTCATCGATCAGCTGAAGTATTTCCTCTGTTACCCATGGTTTCTTTGCAAGTAACTTCTCTGTACCTATGTTTTTCTTTCAAACTTTTGTGTTTACCCTTTTTCAGGAGGTCCATTTCTCTTAAACTGATCTGCCCACTGAGCTATTCCTCATCGCAATATCTATAGACTCAGAGAACTCCGTATTCCTTAGTAATTCCGTATCCCACTTCCTTGCAGATTTATTGTTAGTGACCAGTCTCTCAAGCTTCAGCCTAATCGTTCCAAAATGTGATCTGAGTCTATACCTGCTCCTAGGTACGCCTTACAATCCAAAATCTTATTTCGGACTCTCTGCCTGATGTAATCTCACTGACATCTTCCCGTATCTCCTGCCCTTTTCCAAGTATACCTCCCCCTCTTTTCATTTCTAAACAGAGTATACACAGTTGCTGTATGAAATTTATCGCAGAATTAAATGAGTGTTTCCCCCTCTCATTTTTAGCCTATATTGTGTCTGAACTATTTCTTCTACTCCTGCCCCTGAAACTGCGTCCCAGATTTTCATCTCTCTACTGTATTACCCTTTCAATATCGTCATTTATTTTCTTTACCTTTTCATCTTCAGCTTGCGACGTCGGCATGTATAACTGAACTGTCGTTGTCGGTTTGCTGTCGATTCTGATAAGAACATCACTGTCACTGAACTGTGCACAATAGCACACTCTTAGCCCTACCTTTCTATTCACAACGAATCCTACTACCGTTATATCATCTTCTGGTGCTGCTGATATTACTCTACACTCATCTGACCAGAAATCCTTGTCTTCTTTCCATTTCACTTCACTGACATCTACTATATCTAGATTCAGCCTCTGAATTTCCCTTTTAGATTTTCTAGCTTCCCTACCACGTTCATGCTTCTGATATCCCATGGCTCGACTCCTAGAACGTTATCCTTTCGTTGTTTATTCAATCTTTTTGTTATGGTCCCTCCCCCTTCGGAGTCCCCTGCGGGGATCCGAATCTTTTGCCAATAGAGATATCACCATGGCACTTTTCAATTACAGGCCACTTCTCCCATGGGTACACGTTATGTGTCTTTAATGCAGTAGTTTCCATTGCCTTCTACATTCTCATGCAATTGGTCATTGCTGCCTTTAGGCGCAGTTTCCCATCTCAAGGAGAGGAGAGTGCCCTGAACCCTTGTCCGCTCCTCTGCCGTCTTTGATAAGGCTGTTGGGATAATGAGGGTGACTTCTTATGGCAGAAGTCTTCGTCCGCCAATGCTGATTATTAATCAGAGTTTTAGCGGTGGCGGGTTTCGAACCAGGGACGGAGGGCGTTTCGATTATTAATGAAAGATGCTTGCCCCAGACCAAACCCTATTGTTTGAAATTTTATATTGTGAATGATCGCAAGCCTTGCTTGTTTTATTCGGTTCTTTGTTACCCGACAAAGTGGCACAACGCTTACAGCAGTGTACGCTGTTTTTGTCCACAAATCAGTTTTCGACCACATACAAACCAAGAGGTCAGCACTCAAACGTAAACACGGTTTCTTGTTTACCGGATGGCGTCCATCCGGAATTTTACCAAGTAATCGTATTCTTTCACTTCGACTAAATAGACCCTTTCATTTTCACTATTTTCCGCTCACGAAATGTACAACTGGAATAGAATTACGGAAGGACGCCACTGTGCACCAAGTTTTTGTGTAGGTGAAGTCAGACTGGCCATATTGCCTCCCTGCAAGGTCACACCCAAATTTACGACACTGTTCTTCTTTGAAATATTGCTTCTCAACTGAAGTCGGTATCATTTCACTCATTGTGAAGAAAAAGTACTTCTAGGTTCTTGCCCTGCTTCATGTCGACCACTGGGGGTTCACGTGGATGAAGACTTTGGCCTGCCACCTTGCTTACTGGCCGGCCATCGTCAATCCAGGCACTCATCTGATCGTGCCCTGAGTGCGTACCCTCGGAGACATCACCTTCATCCTGTGCCCAATATGCTGCTCATTGGGACCAACTTAATAAAAACTTCATACGCTAATCACTTTGAATGACTTTCCAAAGTTTGCCTGTGTCGACATGATATAATGCGCTGCGGAACAGGTCACAGTTAAAACACTCATGCAGCTATTTGCAGTTGAAGGCATCCCAGTTCGATCCCTCTAACTGTGTGGATTTTTTTTAGGGACGGCACTCAGCGTAGGTTCACTGCTCCTTTTCATCCTCAAAGGTCGATGTGGGGCGAATAGCCTGAGTTTTCAGAGAGAAAATGACGGCAGCGATTCAGCTGTCTTCTAAGGAAGACTAACCGTTTTTCAAACTGAGAACAGAGAAGTCACCTGCCGCAGACAAAAGCACAACAGGAACTTCTCAGTCTGCTGTAGTGACGCAACTTACGTAAGGGTATCGGTGCGGATGTTCTGACGGCACGTGAGTTGGTCGCCATTACCATCACAGGTGCCCAAGTCTTCCACCCCGTCGATGTGGACGCCGACGGACATGACTAACGGTACAGCCAAAAACAGCTGCGACGGACTCAGGCGGGGCACAAACTGTTTATGGAGCAGCAAATAATAATTTGAAGCAGTTGTTTAATCTGATTTGATTTATTTTAATTAATTAAAGGCTTGTGTATACCGCCATCTTCTCAGTTGTTTTCGAAATGACAATGGACGTTTGCGCGATCGATAGCTCGCTCCACGCCTCCTGGAACAAAGTCATTGGTGTGAAGGTGGCGTGGCATGTTTGCCGCGAATGGCATTGAGGGCGTTTCGCAGAAGTGGCAGTGAGTGACGCAGCACCGGCAGTGCAGAGCTGCGGTCCGACGTGCCCGCTGTATGTTCTGCCACCTGCGTGACTTCCAAGTTTTTCTGGCTGAGCATCTTCCGGACACGAGGGACGTGCACTGGAAACGGGAGTGGACACACTGTTCCTTTGGCAGATCGTATTTGGAGGCAGGCGGTGGGTCGTCGTCATCCACGTATCTCCTGGCGGATTCAAGCTTTTCCGCTGTTTGTCAGCGTACGGCGGCTTTGATGCTCAGTATGCCACTTTTAGTTCGTTACTTAGGTACCGAGACCACGCTGCATTCGTGAAGCCTGATCTTGCTCGCCGCTGCGAGGGTGATAATTGTGACTGGTTCGGTTCCTGAGCATGTTTGTGTCTTGCTGCTCCTATATTGGACTGGGCTCTACCTCCTGTTGTTGCGCTGTTGTTCGCTGTTCCTGCGTCTAGCCAGGCCATTTGAGGAGAGTGTCGCTCGTATAAAAACGTAATAATTACAATTTGGTAATTGTCACTGGTTTGTGGCTTGATTGTGTGTTTTAAATTACTGGGATTTTCGACCCTTTGGGTTATGTAAATTTTTTTATGTTCGCTGTGTGACGTTCTAAATCTTTTTCCTTCTTTTTTTTTGCCTGGTTCATTGTGCACTAAGTTGCTGTCTTGAGTTATTTGGAGACGACGTGCTTACACGTCTTACGAGGGCAAATCTTGTTGCTCGTATTTTCCAACAGCCCACGTTTCCCTTTGCAGCGTCGCAGCTATTACGCGACTGCACATTTTTGCAGTAAGTTTGTGACGTTATGGCAAACTGTTTTGGAAGCCTGCAGTATAGTAGCGTTCGGTAGCGGCCGGCATGTTTCCTGCCGAATGCATCATAGCCTCACCTGTCGCAAAAGCTGACCGGACCCTGAGAATGGTCACTGTGGCCCGTACTAAAACCACTTATTCACCTCACCTACGAAATTAAGTAACTACGTTAAATATTAGCTGTCTTATTCCAAATTTGGTAGATGACCTTTTGTTATTCAGATGAGATTTGTGTCGAAATTTGATACCGGTACCTATAATAGTTTCAGAGATATAAGAAAACTTATTAAAAACTTACTTAACCGACACTTAGGAAAATAAATTCTTAAAGTAATAATAAGAGCTTACATTTCTTTTTTTATTTGAAAACAGTAGTAGCTCTCTTAGTGTCCTCATTTATTTTATAAAGATTTTAAATTCTAAACTTTCGATAATTTTTCATTCGTAATGGAAATAACAGTTTAAAAGTTAATATTTATATTTTGTGTTAGGGTGAGAGTAAATGAGAGTGAATATGAGTGTGTATGTGGAACATACGCAAAATTTCAATTCTATATTGTGTTACACCTTACGTAACTAGCAAGTTTTACCCCACCAGAATGTCATGAAAAACTGCGAATCCCCCTAACTGGTGGATGACTTATGTCTACGAGTATTTGCTTTTGTAAAAAGGCAGCCAGAAAGGTAGTAAGAGAATAATCATTTGTAAAGTATATTTCAAGCATAGTTTTCTCTTAGTTTTCGTTTCATTTGGTTCGGTGGAACATTTTGTTAATACCTGCAGCATGAAATGACGTAGATACATCTGCGAATCTTGATTGGAGTAAAGCAGTTTGAGCGCGAATGTGTTCATGAAAGATTAATCTGGTTGACTGCTCGTTTTGATCAACCAATGAGAGTAAAGTCTTCGCCGCGCATTGCGACGAGTTATATGCCCTGAAAGCAACGGCATTCAGTCAGTCGTGGACTAGCTGCCGGACAAGAAGATCATGTTAGACGTGTCCGAAAAAAATTATTTGTAAAATGAAGAAAAGACTGATATATCACGTTCGGTTTGTATCGCCGCACAAGCAGATGCAGCTACGGAGAGTTCTGTGAAGTATGGGAGATTTTGGAGTGTGTGTTGTAGAGAAAACCGCGTATGAAACTATCGGCCTTTGTAAAGAATTCTGCGTGGCGTGTTCAGTATGCATTTACAGAACATTTTTGGCGAGCATCTTCATTTGAAGAATCCACTGAAAAGGACCGAGTGTGAAACTCAATTCGTAACACAGTATTGACTGCACTAATCTCGTAATATTTCGGGTTGGACTTAGCACATTTCTGGCTGTCTTGAGTGTGACATACGCTGCATTAACTAGTAGTGGATGTGCTATCGACGTAAATGTGGGCTTGTTGACACAATAGCTAAAAGACAACAAAAAACATTAGCATCGATAAGCGGAAATTTTCAATGAAGGAAGGAAGCATCCCCTTATGCCTGTTATTACTAGAGATTTGCAGGTTTATTTTGTTATCTGAGTTGCGCAGACTATGCAGTCGTAAGTATGGACGATGGTTTTCTTCAACGCTGTTTTTAACATCGTCTGCATAGTACCTACGAATGCATACCAACGGACGGTGAACGAACGCTATACTGAGGTAGTTGGACATTAATTTAGCAGCGTGCTCCACTCAGTGCTTGTGATCATAGTGTCGAATCACGTCGCCGCACCTTCCACTTATGTTTTCCTTCCCGCGCGGCGGTTAAGTATTTACCAGTTCCGCCTTTTGGCATGATTTGATGCAGAATCTCGTTTGGCTGCTGAACTTTAAAATCGGGTGTATGTGGGGGCGGTAGCCTTGGCCAGTTACGTTACTATCTTTTAGCGACGTATGACAATTTTTTTGTCTACGGTGCCAATGTGTAATTTGATGACCCAGGTTTTTACTCGTTTTACTTGAAGGTTAATTCTCTGTTCATCAGGTTATCATTGTATGTTTGTGCCCTTGGGGCATTTATCCAGTGGCTGCTTAGAAAAGGAGGAGTGTGGTTAGCAGCATATCGGGCCTGCCCTAAATAATTTCGGTGCCTTTCGCCCGAACCATGTTGCCCGATGCATGGTGGTTTCATATCAGGCACCGTTGATTGCTTTTCTTTCATTATAAAGATAGACAAACTCCCTTTTTGTATCTTAGTCATACATTGTAAAGATGTTTGTTGACTGCCTGTCTTGCATACTGTTCTATTCATGCCATGTTATACTTGTTATAGCGCCGCGCGGGGTAGCCGCGCGGTCTAGGGGGTCTTGTCACGGTCCGTGCGGCTCCCCCGTCAGCGGTTCGAGTCCTACCTCGGGCATGGGTGTGTGTGTTGTCCACAGTGTACGTTAGTTTACGTTAAATTAAGTAGTGTGTAGGCTTAGGGGCCGATGACCTCTGCAGTTTGGTCCCATTAAGACCTTACCAAAAATTTGCTACTTGTTATAGCACACTGTATTTTGGGAGCATTCTTGAGTTTTATACTTAATCGTCTGTCCTTTTAACAAAGTGAAAGAACTTTTAAAGACGCTGTTTTATCGATGATCAGTAACAGTTTTTTAATTGCTCCATATAATTGGAAGCTTTGGTCTTCAGACGTCAAGGTCCTATTTTGCTTCTCCTGAGGAGTATTAATAAAAATCGTTGTACGAATGATATTCAACTCTTATTTTTCCCGGTCCTCCCACTCACAGGAAACCTTACTCCAGTGGTGTGTTCCAGACATATTGACATTATAGTTTTTTTGAGGCGAGAAACATTTACAGTTATATTGGGAAGTTCTAGAAAAAAGTCAGATTGTGTAATGTTTCTCACTGCTCAGAGCGAAACAGTTCGCAAAAAAACCGGCGAAGCATTAGCGAGATATGAAGGCCAAAGTTACGATATCACTTCCGTTACACAATGTTAACGTCCAAATGTGGATGAACCTGCTGCGTTATCGCAGCTTTGGCCAAACTGACGATCAATGGCCTCGTAAAAAACCACCGAGTGATAGAAATTAGGAGAAATCATTGGAACTGAACTGTAATAAATATCAACCGCTGATTCTGCTGTAATCCCGTGAATCACATCTCATAGTTACGTCAGATTTTCGTTAAACATGCTCTGTCTAGAGCAACACAGTGAGTTATTATTGACCAGGAACTGCTAACATTACTTCACGTTTCTTCATTTATTACCTGCAAATACGTTTTACTAAACAAAAGTCAGAAGCTCTACCAGAAAACCTTCTCAGTCAATAATCAAGGTATCCACCTGACAGTCGTTTCTCACAGGCAAACCAACCTCGTTAATACAGATATTGTCACTTCATAAGGCAACGTTAATTTCATCACTGAAGTATATGAAAATGGATAACAGGAAATACTTGTGGGGATGGGTTTCCTGACATTGAATTGGTCCACAAGTTCGTAGAATTTCTTCATACGTTTTATCTACACGCCAACGGCCTTGCCGCGGTGGTAACACCGGTTCCCGACAAATCACAGAAGTTAAGCGCTGTCTGGCTGGGCTAGCATTTGGATGGGTGAACATCCGGTCTGCCGAACGCTGTTGACAAGCGGGGGTGCACTCAGCTCTTGTGAGGCAAACTGAGGAGCTACATGACTGATAAGTAGCGGCTCCGGTCTCTTAAACAGACGTACGGCCAGGAGAGCTGTGTGCTGACCACATACCCCTCCATATCCGCGTCCAGTGCCGCCTGTGGCCTGAGGATGACACGGCGGCCGGTCGGTATCCTCGGGCCTTCCAAGTCCTGTTCGGACAGAGTTTTTTAATCAACACAACAGTACATATAGCAGACCCTTGATTCATTAATAGTATATTCCCTTTGACTATTTGCAACACTCTGCCACGCTGTGGTGAGTTTTCGATTGCGCTACTGTAGAAAACACATGGCTTTGAGGCGAAGCAGTCGTCGAACCACGTTCAGGACGTATTTTGTTCAAATGTGTGTGAAATCTTATGGGGCTTTACTGCTAAGGTCATTAGTCCCTAAGCTTACATACTACTTAACCTAAATTATCGTAAGGACAAACACACACACCCATGCCCGAGGGAGGACTCGAACCTCCACTGGGACCAGCCTCACAGTCCATGACTGTAGCGCCTGTGACCGCTCGGCTAATCCCGCGCGGTCAGGACGTATTTTCATCCGGATAAAAGTTCCTTGAAAGTTATTATATTGAGAGCGGGAAAGATCAGAAGTGAGGGTGCAAGATCAGGTGAATAAGGTGGAGTGACTACCCGACCCAATTCCTGTGCAGTGTTTCTTGTCAGTCTAGCAGACTACGGGCGGGCGTTATCGTGCAGTAGCATCGCTTCAAGCAGCCACACTAATCGCTTCCTTTAGACTGCGTTTGCAAAGGCGTCTCAGTTGTTCACAGTAAACGTCAGCAGTGATGGCTACCCCTCGCAGAAGCAGTTCGTAGTGCATCACACCATCGCTGTTCCGCCAGAGAGAACATTATCTTTTGTGGATGAGCGCACATCTTTATACAGAGAACTGCTGCTTTGTTTGGGCTCAGTCGTTCCTTTCTTTTCCTTATCTTAGCGTAAATATGTCACTTCTCCTCACCAGTAGTGATGCAGATAAGAATAGTCGGTGATGTTCACCAGAGGTTCTCATGCGCCCAGCCGCTGATTTTTGTTATTTTGGCTTAGAGCATTCGATATCCACACATACCTTTCTTTGGACCTTCCCCATTGCATTAAAATGTCGCACGAAGGTGGAATGATCAGAGTTCATCACACGTGCCAGTTCTCGAGTACAATGACGTGTATCATTATTGATTTATCCAAAACCCCGAAGGTCTTTCTCAACTTGGAGAGTCACTAATGTCAAACCGAGTCTGCTTAAAACCAGAAAACCATTTCCTTGCCGTGCTCTGTCCAATGGCATTATTCACGTACACCACGGAAATGTTTCTGGTTGGTTGCCTCCACTGTTGACACCCTTGAACTCAAACAGAAGCCGGGCGCTGATGCCCGCGCAAAAATGGCTCTGAGCACTATGGGATTTAACTTCTGAGGTCGTCAGTCCCCTAGAACTTAGAACTACTTAAACCTACCTAACCTAAGGACGTCACACACAGCCATGCTCGAGGCAGGATTCGAACCTGCGACCGTAGCGGTCGCGCAGTTCCAGACTGTAGCGCCTAGAACCGCTCGGCCACTCCGGCCGGCGATGCCCGCGCAGATGAGCGCACTACAAACTAAACACCATCATCATCATGAAACAAAAGTATATGCCGTAAAAGTTCCGATTTTTCCACTTGGCACTTCATCATCCAGCGTCCACAGCTCCATTCACCTTCTCCAAACGACAAAATGACAATATGTTAACTCAAATAGCAAATAGAAATGACAATCAATAAATAAACTCATTGCAAGCGGAATACCAACGTGCAAAGCAAAAATGCTACGAACTTATGCACCAACCTATTAAATCAGAAATATAGAAAAACTGCAAAACGCTGTTGTACACTATTGGTAAACGGAATGAAGTGGTACGGTTCTAAATAGATTTTCCATGTATTTCGGAATTTCGAAGCATTAACCTCCATCGTGCCATCTTGACTGATGTTTTGCGTGGTTTTCCTCAATTACTTCACTTAAAAGCGAGGATGAGTCGTTCTATGAGGCTATCGTCGACTACCTGTATCATTCTTGTCGTATTAAAAAATGTAAGTATGAAAATGATTGTATGTAAGAATTAGTATGTTCAATATCGTTGTAAAAGTTACCCACGGAAGAACAAAACAAAAATTACTGCTACAACTACTACTACTACGAGAGGCTTTCAGTAATTAATGAAGTACTTTTTTTCCTCGGTCAATTTAGGCTTAACATGCGGAATTTGTTGTTGGACATCAAGGAACATTCCTGCTTCAGCCCCGAGAGTTTCATGACGTGTTGTACGTAGTCCTCAAGATGGCATCTGTACCGAAGGTGCGTTCCAAGCAGAGGGCTGTCATTGACTTTCTTTAGGTGGAAAACCAGAGCACCGCAGATGCTGCAGTGTTGAACCGTGCGGACACTCACATTCGATGTGATCATCGGATCACAATCAAACACCACAGTGCTCAACTGGACCTCTCTGTTGTCAGTGCTCACACACTCGTTCATCAGTTCGGGTACTCAAAGCTGCACGAAGTCTGTGCAAGATGTTCCGGAACGTTCGTAATTTGGTGTACTGGAGCGAAATGCGGTTGGCATCCCTGCACTTGCTTTTGTTTAATGTGTAACTTTTGGAAGTTTCATCGTTGTATGTCTGTTACTTGTTGCTCAGTAGAACGTTGTATCGCACAGTTTGCGAATTTCGAGATGGCAGAGTTAGAGGAGCAACGTGATTGCATTACATTTTTCGTGAAACTGGAGAGAACTCTTACAGAGAGACACCAAATGATGCAGGAAGCCTACGGTGAGGAGTATTTAAGCCGTACTAAGTGTTACGAATGGTTCACACGGTTTAAAAATGGCCAGAAGTGTGTTAAAGATGAGGCTCGTTCAGGACGTCTTTCGACGTCTACCGATGACGCTCAGGTCAGGAACGTCAAAGAAACTGTGCGTGCCAATCGATGATCGACTGTCCGAGAGATTGCAGAGAAATGTAACATGTCAGCTGGATCATGTAATGAAATCCTGACACAACACCTTGCAATGCATCGTGTTGCCGCCAAGTTCGTCTCACGGCTCATGGGTCAACACTAGAAAGACCTTCACCTCGCAAACTGTGAAGAGCTTTTGGGTCGCGCAAATGGGAATGAGATGCTCCTTAAGAGAATCATAACTGGTGATGAGAACTGGGGTCTACGGTTATGATGCTGAGGCCATGGTTCAATCTTCACTGTGGGTCGGGAAAGGTTCTCAACGACCAAAGAAAGCTCGTCAGGTCAGGTCAAATGCCAAAGTCATGCCGATAATTCTCTTTGACTTTTAAGTATTTGTTCATCATGGACTCGTGCCACAAAGACAAATTGTTAATTGGCGGACGCATCAGGACGTGTTGCGACGCCTGCGAGGAACTGTCAGAAGTTAATGGCCTGAAATGTGGTGAAACAATTTATGGTTTTGCATCACGATAACGCTCCCGCACGTTCATCCTTGTTGGTACGTCACTACTACACAAAAAAACGAAATCGCTATGCTGCCTCTTTCTCCGTACTCTCCATACCTGGCCCCTGAGGACTATTTTTTTATTTACAAATTTGAAAACCCCTTTGAATGGACGAAAATTTGTAACGACAGACGAGATAAAACAAAATTCGCTGACGGCGCTTCGCACGATCCAGCAAGAGGAGTATCATGACCGCTTCCGGAACTGGAAACGTCTTTGGAAGCGGAGTATCAATTGCTGAGGAGAGTATTTCGAAGGTGATCATGCGTAATCAGTAAAAGGTAAGGGTAGAAAAATTTTGTGGACAAAGTTCCGGAATTTTTTGAACAGACCTCATATGGCAGATGGCTTCCTCGTTGCTTAACAAAAAACCAGTAAGATCTGTGCGACATTGCTTGCGCGTTAAGAGGCTGATCGTAGTAATGAAATTCGTCACAGGCGATGAAACATGGTTCATTACTTCTTATTGGAAAGAAAATAGCAACCCATAGAGTGGAGCCGTATCACCTGTCCTTCAAAGAAAAATTACAATGCCACACCTTCAGCTGGTAGTCATGGCAACGATCTTTTCGGACACTAAAGGGGTTGTTCTGTTTGGCGTCCTCCGCCATGATGCGACGATCAACTCTGAAGTCTATTGTGGTACTCTCAGGAAACGGAACAAACCAGTTAGCTGTTCGTCGCCACAAAAATTCAAATGAACTTCTCAATCTCCATGACAACGTAGGGTCTCTCACAAGTCCGTGAACCCAAAAGGAGCTCGCAAAGCTTCATTGGACTGTTCTTTCTCATCCATCGCAAACTCCTTACCAGCCCAATAAATTTTCAATATAGTCCGACACTATCACATTTCAAATGATTCAAATGGTTTGAATCCCTCTGCTCTGCTTTTCCCACTGACCTGGATTCGCTATCATACCATGTTGTGCTCCAGACGCACACAATATTCCCCCAGACTGAGACCTAGGTTTGATGCCAGAAGACTGATTTTGGCTGGGAAAGCACTCTCGCATGTGTTAGTTACTTTTTATGCCCTTTGCTTCGTCCGTTTGTTTTATTTTGCTTCCAGGGTAAACTGGTTACCATTTCTGATGTTATGTTTACATATAATCACATTTCTATTATTCCACATTACTTCCGCCTTTCTTGGGTTCACTTTCCATCAACGTAAAGAGAGGTAGACAGCTCAAGAGATCATGTAATTCTTCCTCACAATTACTGCGAACAGCAACATCATCAACGGATATTACCACTGACATCCTTCCCCTCAAAAGTTTAAACCCATTACTGAACATGTTTTGTATTTCCGTCGTTGCTTCTTCGGTGTATAGACGGAACAACTGGTTAGAAAGATTACATTCTTGGGTAACGCCCTTCCTAACCCGAGCACTACTTCTTGGTTCTCCATGCTACTGTTACTGCTACCAATACTGCCGCTGTTGTTGTTGTTTTTGTGGTCTTCAGTCCTGAGACTGGTTTGATGCAGATCTCCATGCTACCCTATCCTGTGCAAGCTTCTTCATCTCCCGGTACCTACTGCAGCTTACATCCTTCTGAATCTGTTTAGTGTATTCATCTCTTGGTCTCCCTCTACGATTTTTACCCTCCACGCTGCCCTCCAATGCTAAATTGGTGATCCCTTGATGCCTCAGAACATGTCCTGCTAACCGGTCCCTTCTTTTTGTCAAGTTGTGCCACATACTCCTCTTCTCCCCAATTTTATTCAATACTTCATCATTAGTTATGTGATCTACCCATCTAACCTTCAGCATTCTTCTGTAGCACCACATTTCGAAAGCTTCTATTCTCTTCTTGTCCAAACTATTTATCGCCCATGTATCACTTGCATACATGGCTACACTCCATACAAACACTTTCAGAAACGACTTCCTGACACTTAAATCTATACTCGATGTTAACAAATTTCTCTTCTTCAGAAACGCTTTCCTTGCCATTGCCAGTCTACATTCTATATCTTCTCTACTTAGACCATCATCAGTTATTTTGCTCCCCAAATAGCAAAACTCCTTTACTACTTTAAGTGTCTCATTTCCTAATCTAATTCCCTCAGCATCACCCGACTTAATTCGACTACATTCCATTATCCTCGTTTTGCTTTTGTTAATGTTCATCTTATATCCTCCTTTCAAGACACTGTCCATCCCGTTCAACTGCTCTTCCAAGTCCTTTGCTGTCTCTGATTGAATTACAATGTCTTCGGTGAACCACAAAGTTTTTATTTCTTCTCCATGGATTTTAATACCTACTCCGAATTTTTCTTTTGTTTGCTTTACTGCTTGCTCAATATACAGATTGAATAACATCGGGGAGAGGCTACAACCCTGTCTCACTCCCTTCCCAACCACTCCTTCTCTTTCATGTCCCTCGACTCTTATAACTGCCATCTGGTTTCTGTACAAATTGTAAATAGCCTTTCGTTCCCTGTATTTTACCCCTGCCACCTTTCGAATTTGAAGAAGAGTATTCCAGTGAACATTGTCAAAAGCTTTCTCTGAGTCTACAAATGCTAGAAACGTAGGTTTGCCTTTCCTTAATCTTTCTTCTAAGATAAGTCTAAAGTCAGTATTGCCTCACGTGTTCCAATATTTCTACGGAATCCAAACTGATCTTCCCCGAGGTCGGCTTCTACCAGTTTTTCCATTCGTCTGTAAAGAATTCGCGTTAGTATTTTGCAGCTGTGACTTATTAAACTGATAGTTCGGTAATTTTCACATCTGTCAACACCTGCTTTCTTTAGGATTGGAATTATTGTATTCTTCTTGAAGTCTGAGGGTATTTCGCCTGTCTCAAACATCTTGCTCACCAGATGGTAGAGTTTTGTCAGGACTGGCTTTCCCAAGGCCATCAGTTGTGTTAATGGAATGTTGTCTACTCCTGGGGCCTTGTTTCGACTCAGGTCTTTCAGTGCTCTGTCAAACTCTTCACGCAGTTTCGTATCTCCCATTTCATCTTCATCTATATCCTCTTCCATTTCCATAATATTGTCCTCAAGTACATCGCCCTTGTATAGACCCTCTATACACTCCTTCCACCTTTCTGCTTTCCCTTCGTTGCTTAGAACTGGGTTTCCATCTGACTTCTTGATATTCATACAAGTGGTTCTCTTTTCTCCAAACGTCTCTTTAATTTTCCTGTAGGCAGTATCTATCTTACCCCAGTGAGATAAGCCTCTACATCCTTACATTTGTCCTCTAGCCAACCCTGCTTAGCCATTTTGCACTTCCTGTCGATCTCATTTTTGAGACGTTTGTATTCCTTTTTCCTGCTTCATTTAATGCATTTTTATATTTTCTCCTTTCATCAATTAAATTCAATATTCCTTCTGTTATTTAAGGAGTTCTACTAGCCCTCATATATTTACCTACTTGATCCTTTGCCGCCTTCACTACTTCATCCCTGAGAGCTACCCATTCTTTTTCTACTGCACTTCTTTCCCCCATTCCTGTCAATTGTTCCCTTATGCTCTCCCTGAAACTCTGTACAACCTCTGGTTTAGTCAGCTTATCCAGATCCCTTCTCCTTAAATTCCCACCTTTCTGCAGCTTCTTCAGTTTCAATCTACAGTTCATAACCAATAGATTGTGGTCAGAGTCCACATCTGCTCCTGGAAATGTCTTACATTTTAAAACCTGGTTCCTAAATCTCTGTCTTACCATTATATAATCTATCTGATACCTTCTAGTATCTCCAGGATTCTTCCATGTATATAACCTTCTTTCATGATTCTTGAACCAAGTGTTAGCTATAATTAAGTTATGCTCTGTGCAAAACTTTACCGGGCGGCTTCCTCTTTCATTTCTTAGCCCCAATCCATATTCACCTACTATGTTTCCTTCTCTCCCTTTTCCTACTCTCGAATTCCAGTCACCCATGACTATTAACTTTTCGTCTCCCTGCACTACCTGAATAATTTCTTTTTTCTCATCATACATTTCTTCAATTTCTTCATCATTTGCAGAGCTAATTGGCAAATAAACTTGTACTACTGTAGTAGGCGTCGGCTTCGTGTCTATCTTGGCCACAATAATGCGTTCACTATGCTGTTTGTAGTAGCTTAACCGCACTCCTATTCTTTTATTCATTATTAAACCTACTCCTGCATTACCCCTATTTGATTTTGTGTTTATAACCCTGTATTGACCTCACCAAAAGTCTTGTTCCTCCTGCCACCGAACTTCACTAATTCCCACTATATCTAACTTTAACCTATCCATTTCCCTTTTTAAATTTTCTAATCTACCTGCCCGAATAAGGGATCTGACATTCCACGCTCCGAGCCGTAGAACGCCAGTTTTCTTTCTCCTGATAATGACGTCCTCTTGAGTAGTCCCCGCCCGGAGATCCGAATGGGGGACTATTTTACCTCCGGAATATTTTACCCAAGAGAACGCCATCATCATTAATCCATACAGTAAAGCTGCATGCCCTCGGGAAAAATTACGGCCGTAGTTTCCCCTTGCTTTCAGCCGTTCGCAGTATCAGCACAGCAAGGCCGTTTTGGTTAATGTTGCAAGGCCAGGTCAGTCAATCATCCAGACTGTTGCCCCTGCAACTACTGAAAAGGCTGCTGCCCCTCTTCAGGAACCACATGTTTGTCTGGCCTCTCAATAGATACCCCTCCGTTGTGGTTGCACCTACGGTACGGCTATCTGTATCGCTGAGGCACGCAAGCCTACCCACCAACGGCTAGTTGCCACTAGCTGTAAATAAACATACAGAGAGAAGCACAAAACTGTTTTTGTTCCAGCAGTAAAAATGTCGAAAATTTTATGTTCTTGATTTATAATTATGAAATTTTCTACCGATCTGTACAGAAGGATAATTTAACATGCCTGCATTGCTTTCACAAGGTGCCCTGGAATACATAAAATTTGATGACTTGGGTAGAAATTGAAAAAGGTATTGACAAAACAGTAATAAATGCTTCCTGACTGTAATAGAAGGATTTTCCTTCGAAATCGTATGAGAGATACTTTTTTTAAAAATAAAATTGAAACATATTTCGAGAGAAAAGCTAATATTACTACTCTTGGCATAACTGATTTCACTTCTGAGCGAATAAATAACTAAAGTACTGCAGAGTGCGCGGAGCTGTTTACTCAGGCGCCAGATGTACCATCCGGCATTGCGATGGCGAGATGGCAGAGCGCCTGGGGCGGGAGAGCGTGGGCTCGTGTTAAGGGCACAGACGCGCCGCATTGCCGCGCTGACTGCGTGCGTGGGCGAATTCCAGCCAGACCGACGGCCTCGCCTGGATACTCCAGCGCTGTTTGCTCACCTCCGGCCAGTGCACGCTGAATTTCAGGTACACGTCACAGCAACGCCGAAGGCTGTTTCAGCAGCACCACACTGAATTAGTTTGCAGCCCAAAAAAGTATCTGGAGTACTAGAGTGTACACAAGACAACGAAGGTCAGTTTCATTCAGAATCGAATACTCCGTGCTCCGTTGATACAGAGCATCAAACGAACAACGTCCTCAAACATTACACGCCGTTGATCGTTTCGTCTAGTAGTGCTTTTATACAGCTTTACTCTGTTTTTTAACTGGGGCACTGTATTATTAAGTCATAAAACACGCAGGTACGTCTACTTGCTTACTGCACAAGCTACCATACAGTGCACGATTGAGGGAATTTCGTATCACTGATTGCTGTTTTCTGTCCTATTCCATTCACGTACTAAGATAAAATGACTCCCTATATACCTAAATACGCGCCCTAATTTCTCTTATCCTTGCGTAAGATATGTGATTGTGATCGAAGAGTCGGTAGAAACGGAACCCTGATAGGATCACTTTGTTATCCATCTGTCAGTCCGATTTTGGAAAACACTTTTTCTCAGAAACAGGTAGGCGTATCAGTTTGAAATTTATGTCACACACTAATTTCTACGGCCTGCTTTGCGGCGTAAAACATTGAATGTCGTAAGTCTATGCAGTGACAAGATACGGTCATTTATGTCGCATATTTTAACACTCGCAAACTCATTCATCAAATCCCAAAGGGTAGTCCCCTTAGCCGGCCGGAGTGGCCGTGCGGTTCTAGGCGTACAGTCTGGAGCCGAGCGACCGCTACGGTCGCAGGTTCGAATCCTGCCTCGGGTGTTGATGTGTGTGATGTCCTAAGGTTAGGTTTAATTAGTTCTAAGCTCTAGGCGACTGATGACCTCAGAAGTTAAGTCGCATAGTGCTCAGAGCCATTTGAACTTTTTTTGGTAGTCCACTTAACCTAGAATCATGAAGTCTGTCAAGAAGCAAAACTTCACAGTAAAAGTAAAGGAAAAAATCCGAAAATTGCCAATTATATCACATGAAAAAAATATTTTTTGTCATTTGTTACCCCACTGTCCGTCTGTTAATCTGTTTCGACATCTTTTCCAGGGAACGGACTGAAGCATCAAGTTGAAATTTATATGGTATATATTAAAGTGTATTATCCTTTAGCGGAGTACAAAAACTTATGCTGGAGCATCAGTGCAATCAAAAGGTACAGCCATTCACGTTACATTTTTTAATACTCGCAAACTCAGTCATCAAAATCAATAGGGTACTTGCCGTTGACGTAGAATCATGAAATCTGGCAACAAGCAAGGTTTCACAGCGCGACTAAAACAAAAAAAAAAGAAGAAAAATTATTCAATTGCAATTTCTAATATTTCATTTGTTATCCGACTTCAAACTCAACACTAACATTATTAAAAAGATGCAGAATAACTGATTATAGTAATTAGTGTTTAATGATTTAATCACTCCACAAACAGAAAGAAATTTTAACGTCAGATATAAAGAACTCATTAGGAACAGCGAGAATATTCAGGCGAGCTTCTTTCTACATTTGAAAAATCAAAACCATACCACTGATACAAACTAAAATACACTCCATATACTGCACAGAATACGAAATGGTCTTGCAATGAACATTCTTGAAGAACTTGAAATATGTATAAACACGAGAACATACCCACAAGAAATATTAAACGAGCGTACAGAATTTAGACACAAGTACTACCTCAAATACTTCGTTAAGCTATTAGAAAAGGATAAATCGGAAATAACACAAGCCACAACGAAAGATAATCGTGACAAAATGTAGTAAATAAAGTAATATTGCTATTCACCTGTATAATCTGTGAAAACATATAAACTGTTAAACTACCGTCAAACCACAATTAATGT
Source organism: Schistocerca americana (assembly GCF_021461395.2). Classification (NCBI taxonomy): domain Eukaryota; kingdom Metazoa; phylum Arthropoda; class Insecta; order Orthoptera; family Acrididae; genus Schistocerca; species Schistocerca americana. Next base: position 101,106,430 of record NC_060120.1, on the reverse strand, counting down.
CTTATTTTCAATATATTTGCGTCAATTACCATCTAATCAAAACACTGACAGTTATAATACAGTTACTAATGACGTAATGTGGACATCACAGCATTCTGGAAATAAGTACAATGTAGTCCCTTTAATATTAATAGGATTAACAATTATAGATAGTCTCACCAAAATTGTAGCCCGAGATAGTATGTCGTTAATAAATATTATAATTATTATAAACAGCTATTCTAGTGCATTTTTGTAATTAACATAGGCCTACACCGCAGAAAAAACATTAGTACACCTGGAAAGTAGACGTCGATTTTCATCCGATGACACCTGGGGGGTAGTAAATGTACTGATAGTGGTTTGTACGTCGTCCGCCAACAGATAGCGTAGTGGTACAGTTACCAAGTGCCATCTCTCTCTACCCTATAACAAGGAACGCTCACAGCCAGAAAGGCCAGTGTGGTGCAGACATGCGAAGCAAGCAGGCAACCACGCACGGGTATGCACTCGTACTTCTTAAAGCTAACTGAATGATTTTGAAAGGGGTCATGTTGTGGCCTTCCGAGTGAGGGGATGGCCCTTTAGCAAAACTGCCGCCCAAGTTGGACGTGCTACGTCAGTTGTGCAACATCCGTAGAAGAGATTCTGGACGTCCACGCAACACAGACGCCCGCCAGGATCGTCGTATTGTAAGGGCAGCTGTGGCAGATCGTACGGCTACCACAGCACAGATAAGGAGCCCAGACGTGTCAACACGAACTGTTGCTAACCAGTTATTAACAGTGGGATTACGGTCACGCACATCTCTAGCCCATCTTCCACTTAAGCCACAGCATCGACGTGCACGGTTCGTCAGAGGATCACTTGGAAGAAGGAATGGTGCGCCGTGGTATTCAGCGTTGAAAACATATTCTGATTGCACGCAAGTGATAGTCGTTTGCAAGTACGACGCATACCTGGTGAGGGTCGTCTCGTAGAGTGCATTCGTTCTTGCCATACTAGCCCCATACCAGGCTCTATTTTTTGGAGTGCGATAAGGAACAACTCTTGGTGTTTCTAGAGAGGATGCTAACAGTGCTCGTTCTTTTGCCGTACTTGCAACAGGAAGGTTATGTGTTATTCCAACAGGATAATGCCACTCATACACAGCCCGTGAAACTCAACGTGCTGTGCAAGACGTGCTGCAAATCTCCTGGCTGGCACGATCTCCGGACTTGTCTCCAATCGAGCACGTGTGGTATGTGATGGGACGCGGAGCGACCTGTGCGACTTGTCAACCAACGGCTTTTACAGAACTACCTGAGTAGGTCGAGCAGCCGTGGAATAACGTATCTTAGGACAGCATTTGCCATCTGTTCGATCGAGTAGATGCTTAAGTCTGCGCCTGCATTTCCGCCCTTGGAGGCTACACCACCTACTAGTATGGATGTTTCAGCATCGGTCGATACCTGGTGCCTCAGACCCGCTTGTGCTACTGATCTGTAAATTAGTCATTTCATGTACACCATGTGCACTGTGCAACAATAAATCGTGAGTGAACTGGAAACCACTAAAAGGATGTACTAATTTTTTCCGGCAGTGTATTCTCGAAAGTCTTCCAGTTCATGGGACCGATAACTTCTAACTACCAATGTCGGTAACAGGCAAAAATAGTCGGTTTCTCCATTCCGGGAATGAATGAACTATCTATACATGTAATTAAGTTTTTACTGAACAGTCAAGGTGGAAGTCCTATTCGAACATGGCCAATTTTTAAATACAGATTCTCTAAATTTATCCAGTATGGTTCCGCGAATACTACTTAGTCTTCCTTCCAAAGATTCCCATTTGTTCCCCGAGCAAGGACAATGCCGCTCGCTGCGATTCTAGCAACGCTTCTCTGAATTCGATCGATTAGTGTTGTTTTGTCTTTTCGGCATCAGAGGCTCAAACGTTTTCGAGTTGGTCGTCCTAGCGCCTTGTATGCAATTTAAAGATGCACTGCACTTTCCCACAACTCTTGTAACAAGTTTAAGTCTCCTTTGCCTAATAGTGATTTTACGTCAGATTCCCATTTAATATCGCTTCTTACTATTGCTATTAAATAATTATACAATGCAACGAGCACAATATATAACAATAAAAAAAATTTGCAGGTCTTTCTGCATCTCCTTAAGTTCGTACAAACATGGCATTTCACAATAGACGGTGTACAAAGTGACTCATGTATCATATCTCGTCATATGAGACTGACAAAACACAATATATTTGATGCAGCTCTTCATCAACGACAAGTCATCAGTTCCCCTCTCTCAGTGGATTGATCCAAAAGGAAATATTTTAAATATCCTGGTAAACATTAACAACTGCATTAATCGCAGAATACCTTCCTGCAACTCCATCAACCCATCTTGTAGAGAGTGAGAGCAATTTTCACTATTTTACTACAGTTTGAAGTGTAAGAAATAACCTGCTACTAAACAGATCATACACTGTCCACTCATATTAATGTGGCCACCTGTCAACAGGTTGAATAGCCTTTTGCAGCGGGGACTGCTGCGAGACGCGCAAGAAGAGGGTCAATGGGATTCTGGAAGCTAACGATACGAATGTGGAGCCATGCCGACTCCGTGGCCAGCCAAGCTACGTTTCTTGGTTGAGGATCCATGACGCCGAAAGCCCGATAGAAGTGGTCCAATAGACTCTCGACTAGGTTTACATCAGGAGAGTTTGGTGGCCAGGGGAGTACGGTAAACACATCCTGATGCTCTTTGAACCACTCATATGCACCATGAGATGTGTGACACGTTGCGTTGTCCTACTGGTAGATGCTACCGTGCCAAGTAGAGAGAATCTGAATATGGGTCTGGTATGAGTATATGGGATTGGTTCCCAAATATATGAGTGGCTCGATCGCGAGTATTAATTCGAGGTGAAAGTATCATCTGGAATGCCTCAGGGAAGTGTGGTAGGTCCTCTGTTGTTTTCTATCTACATAAATGATCTTTTGGATAGGGTGGGTAGCAATGTGCGGCTGTTTGCTGATCATGCTGTGGTGTACGGGAAGCTGTCGTCGTTGAGTGACTGTAGGAGGATACAAGATGAATTGGACAGGATTTGTGATTGGTGTAAAGAATGGCAGCTAACTCTAAATATAGATAAATGTAAATTAATGCACTAGGAATAGGAAAAAGAATCCCGTAATGTTTGAATACTCCATTAGTAATGTAGCGCTTGACACTGTCACGACGATTAAATATTTGGCCGTAACATTGCAGAGCGATATGAAGAGGGACAAGCATGTAATGGCAGTTGTGGGGAAGGCGGATAGTCGTCTTCGGTTCATTGGTACAATTTTGGGAAGATGTGGTTCATCTGTAAAGGAGACCGCTTGTAAAACACTAATACGACCTATTCTGCTCGAGCGTTTCGGATCCTCATCAGGTCGGACTGAGGGAGGACGTAGAAGCAATTCAGAGGCGGGCTGCTAGATTTGTTACTGGTACGTTTCATCATCGTGCGATTGTTACGGAAATGCTTCAGGAACTCGGGTGGCAGTCTCTGGAGGAAAGGAGGCGTTCTTTTCGTGAATCGCTACTGAGGAAATTTAGAGAACCACCATTTGAGGCTGACTGCAGTATAATTTTACTGCCGCCAACTTATATTTCGCGGAGAGACCACGAAGATAAGAGAGATTAGAGCTCGTACAAAGGCATATACGCAGTCATTTTTCCCTCGTTCTGTTTGGGAGTCGAACAGGGAGAGAAGATGCTAGTTGTGGTACGAGGTACACTCCGCCACGCACCGTATGGTGTATTGCGGAGTATGTATGTAAATACAGATGTAGACATGGACTCGAAGGATAGAAACATACTTACGTTGACCCACTGTGTCTTCCAGAATGATCAGATCACCCAGGGAATGGCACGAAAACATTTCCCAGACCATAACACTCCCTCCTCCGGCCTAGACCCTTCCGATGATTGTTGTAGGGTGTTTTCTTTCAGACATTTCACGTTCTACACACCAACGACCAATTGTCAGACTGAGCATAGAACGTGATTTGTCGAAAATGTCAACCTTGGCCACTGATCGTTCGATGGGGAGACACTGCTGATAGCCCCTTGATTCATCTGCATGGAGAGTAGCTGACATGTGCATGTCTGTTCGCCCGAACACAGCACTGCAGCTGTCGTTCACCCCTGTCACCTGTGGCCCGTAGTGCACCAGTGCTGCCTCGGTGGCAATTTTGGGTAGCGCCATTTTGTCGACCACGATATATTTTAACCGCGGTGGCTCGCGAACAGTTTACATACTCAGACATTTCATAGATGAGAGAGGGATAGAAAAACAATTAAAATCGCTCAAAAGAGGAAAGGCCGCTGGACCTGAGGGGATACCAGTTCGACTTTACACAGAGTACGCGAAGTAACTTGCCCCCTTCTTGCAGCGGTGTACCGCAGGTCTGTAGAAGAGCGTAGCGTTCTAAAACATTGGAAGAGGGCATAGGTCATCCCCGTTTTCAAGGAGGGACGTCGAACAGATGTGCAGAACTATAGACCTATATCTCAAAGGCCGATCAGTTGTAGAATTTTGGTTCAAATGGGTCAAATGGCTCTGAGCACTATGCGACTTAACTTCTGAGATCATCAGCCGCCTAGAACTTAGAACTGATTGAACCTAACTAACCGGCATAAGAAGTCAGCCTCATTCTGCCAACGGCCTTGTCAAAGAGGGCGGAGGAGCGGGTAGAGGTTCAGGGCACTCTCTTGTCCTAGGGGTGGGAAATTACCCCTAAAGGCGGAAGAATCAGCAATGATCAACAACATGAGGATGCAGAAGGCAATGGAAACCACTGCATTAAAGACACGTAACGTGTATCCACAGGACATGTGCCATGTAATGGAAGAAGTGTCATGATGATCTCTCCATTGGCAAAAGATTCCGGAATAGTCCCCCATTCGGATATCCGGGAGGGGACTGCCAAGGGGGAGGTTACCATGAGAAAAAGATTGAATAATCAACGAAAGGATAACGTTCTACCAGTCGGGGCGTGGAATGTCAAAAGCTTGAACGTGGTGGGGAAACTAGAAAATCTGAAAAGGGAAATGCAAAGGCTCAATCTAGATATAGTAGGGGTCAGTGAAGTGAAGTGGAAGGAAGACAAGGATTTCTGGTCAGATGAGTATCGGGTAATATCAACAGCAGCAGAAAATGGTATAACAAGTGTAGGATTCGTTATGAATAGGAAGGTAGGGCAGAGGGCGTGTTACCGTGAACAGTTCAGTGGCCGGGTTGCTCTAATCAGAATCGACAGCAGACCAACACCGACAACGATAGTTCAGGTATACACGCCGACGTCGCAAGCTGAAGATGAACAGATAGAGAAAGTGTATGAGGATATTGAAAGGGCAATGCAGTATGTAAAGGGGGACGAAAATCTAATAGTCATGGGCGACTGGAATGCAGTTGTAGGGGAAGGAGTAGAAGAAAAGGTTACAGGAGAATATGGGCTTGGGACTAGGAATGAAAGAGGAGAAAGACTAATTGAGTTCTGTAACAAGTTTCAGCTAGTAATAGCGAATACCCTGTTCAAGAATCACAAGAGGAGGAGGTAAACTTGGAAAAGGCCAGGAGATACGGGAAGATTTCAATTAGATTGCATCATGGTCAGACAGAGATTCCGAAATCAGATACTGGATTGTAAGGCGTACCCAGGAGCAGATATAGACTCAGATCACAATATAGTAGTGATAAAGAGTAGGCTGAAGTACAAGACATTAGTCAGGAAGAATCAATACGCAAAGAAGTGGGATACGGAAGTACTAAGGAATGACGAGATACGTTTGAAGTTCTCTAACGCTATAGATACAGCAATAAGGAATAGCGCAGTAGGCAGTACAGTTGAAGAGGAATGGACATCTCTAAAAAGGGCCATCACAGAAGCTGGGAAGGAAAACGTAGGTGCAAAGATGGTAGGCTGCGAAGAAACCATGGATAACAGAAGAAATACTTCAGTTGATTGATGAAAGGAGGAAGTACAAACATGTTCCGGGAAAATCAGGAATACAGAAATACAAGTCGCTGAGGAATGAAATAAATTGGAAGTGCAGGGAAGCTAATAGTAAATGGCTGCAGGAAAAATATGAAGACATCGAAAAAGATATGATTGTCGGAAGGACAGACTCAGCATACAGGAAAGTCAAAACAACCTTTGGTGACATTAAAAGCAACGGTGGTAACATTAAGAGCGCAACGGGAATACCACTGTTAAATGCAGAGGAGAGAGCAGATAGATGGAAAGAATACATTGAAAGCCTCTATGAGGGTGAAGATTTGTCTGATGTGATAGAAGAAGAAACAGGAGTCGATTTAGAAGAGATAGGGGATCCAGTATTAGAATCGGAATTTAAAAGAGCTTTGGAGGACTTACGGTCAAATAAGGCAGAAGGGATAGATAACATTTCATCAGAATTTCTAAAATCATTGGGGTAAGTGGCAACAAAACGACTATTCACGTTGGAGTGTTGAATATATGAGTCTGGCGATATAGCATCTGACTTTCGGAAAAGCATCATCCACACAATTCCGAAGAAGGCAAGAGCTGACAAGTGCGAGAATTATCGCACAATCAGCTTAACAGTTCATGCATCGAAGCTGCTTACAAAAATAGTATACAGGAGAATGGAAAAGAATATTGAGAATGCGCTAGGTGACGATCAGTTTGGCTTTAGGAAAAGTAAAGGGACGAGAGAGGCAATTCTGACGTTACGGCTAATAATGGAAGCAAGGCTAAAGAAATATCAAGACACTTTCATAGGATTTGTCGACCTGGAAAAAGCGTTCGACAATATAAAATGGTGCAAGCTGTTCGAGATTCTGAAAAAAGTAGGTGTGAGCTATAGGGAGAGACGGGCCATATACAACATGTACAACAACCAAGAGGGAATAATAAGAGTGGACGATCAAGAACGAAGTGCTCGTATTAAGAAGGGTGTAAGAGAAGGCTGTAGCCTTTTGCCCCTACTCTTCAATCTGTACATCGAGGAAGCAATGATGGAAATAAAAGAAAGGTTCAGGAGTGGAATTAAAATACAAGGTGAAAGGATATCAATGATACGATTCGCTGATGACATTGCTATCCTGAGTGAAAGTGAAGAAGAATTAAATGATCTGCTGAACGGAATGAACAGTCTAATGAGTACACATTATCGTTTGAGAGTAAATCGGAGAAAGACGAAGGTAATGAGAAGTAGTAGAAATAAGAACAGAGAGAAACTGAAACGTCCCCTTTGAACAATTCTACAAGACTGTGCTTAAACTGACACACAATATTTTGTTAGCGCAACGCAATCTGACTTTCAAAATTCCCTACAAAAGAATGGCCCTGACTAACATTAAACTATACCTTTCACAAATCACTTACCTCACAAAAATCTTCGCTGCTCAAGCTACTGCAATACAGCGAGCGCCACTACTGCCAGCTAAATAAAAGATTCAGACTATGGAAGGCACTAACTACTGATAGGGATAGTTAGCAAATGAAAGGTATTAATAGAGAACAAACAATGTATTTACCTTGATATCATCATATATAAATATAGCAGTTCATGACAAATTTCAAAACTCCGCCATCTCTCTCCCCACATCCACCACTGCTGGCAGCTCACCTCCAACTGCGCAACGCTACGCGCTGTTCACAGCCAGCTGCCTAACACTACAATGGCGAGTATTACAACAATGCAAAGCAGCCACAGACTGCACACAGCACAGCCAGTGATTTTCATACAGAGGTGGCGTTACCAATAAAAAAACCTAAACAGCCTACTTACATAGCCCCCATGCTCCCCACAAAAAATTTTTACCAATTGGTTTGGGCAGTGGCCAATACAGATTTGAAAAAATTTTTCATAATTACAATAACAAAGAAATCAAATGCACACACTTATTCATACAATGTTGGCCAAAAGCTCAAATTTTCTCACAGTCCATAAAGACAGTCCTGATCGTTCATTACGGTAAAATAGTAGTGTTTTTCTCAAAGTCTGAGCAGTAGAAGAAAATGCACACGGAAGTAGTGGATTTCCATGCAGTCTTGAAGAAGTAGTGTTGTCCTTCCAACGGAAAGACAGCGCTGACTCTTGACATGCATACAGGTAATGGGCCACAACAGAGCAAACCTACAGCAGAGTCATTCGACAGTTTGAAGAAGATTGGTAGGTAGGTCATCACAGAGCAGACCCACTGTAGTCCTGGTAGAGAGTATGGTATTGGTGGGCCATCAGAGATGCAGACCCACTGTAGTCCTTGTAGAGACGGCCAGCAGCCATCTGTTGCAAATGTGCAGGTGCACAATCACCATCGAAGAGTCTTGCGGACAATATAGCAAGTCCATAAACCACCACTTGTGCACTCACAAAGTTTCTGGAATTGTCCTTAGATCCAGCAATGCTGTTATCCAGTCCCTTGCTGAATCATTAACACACATGCAAACACTATCAGTCCCTACTTCTCACATATTGTCCATATACTATGACCAACGGAAATGTGTGCAGTGAAATGAATGCTTACAAGTTACTTAGTTTGATAAACTGGTGTCAATTACAATTTTATAACATGAGAATACAATAACAAAGGTACAGAATACATCATTAAAGAACATAAGAATACAGATAACATTTGTAGTAAAACAGGCTTTACAAAAGAATAGAAATAGACATATACATCAATGTTACAGGAATTATGACATAAGTAAATATATAAAAGATCAGAATAACTTTTGAAACATCAACCTCAAACATGAGCATTAAAACAAAACAGAATAAATAATGTCTAAACATCTTTACAAAGAAAATAACATATTATAAATGCAAATTATGTTTGAGGATAACAGTATTCCTCATCATAGTGAATGTAGCTTAGTATTAGAAAAATTCTACAACATAAGTCTTATCAGATAAACATATAAATACAGGAAAAACATAAATACCCAAGGGTACACAAACATATAGCGGAATAATACAAGGAAAGGACAGGGTTTGTTTTACTGCAGTGTTTTGTGAACAAAACTTTCTTTACTTCTTGGAGATCTCCCTTCATTCATCATTATTCCCAAAAGGTCCTATCTATACCTCCTTCCCGTACTTTTCTCTTATAGCCTCTCAGTGCATTTCTTCAAATTCATCGCAACTCATTCTCTTATAGGCTACCCCCTCTTAAGCTAACTTAAATCTACTGAGCTCAGATGCTAAACTAAGGGACGAGGCAATGCAGCAGCACATAAAACAATTAATATAAACAGCAATGAAAAAAAAATGGAAAATCGCAAAGTAAGCTACAGTAAATCTAAATTACCAAGCAATTCAACATTACAACTAATATGAGGCAATGCGCAGCAAACAAAAAAATAAATCTGGCTTAGCAGAGTAACACAAATTAAAGTTCAGTAGCACTATGCCTGGCAAACAGCAGCTTATATCTAAACATGACATAGCTCAAGCAAAAAAAATAGTACACTAAAGATAACAATGCAGATAAGGGAAATGTATAATCACATCTTAATGTCTAAGTAATTAAAGTGGTGCACCACAACAACTTATTGTAAAAGAAATATTACCATGTACTTGAAAAGAATATTATGTATGCAGTTACTGTTACTAGTCCCTTCTTATTGCTCTTTCCTTTCCAAGTGCTCCTTTTTTTGAAGAATGTGGATCACAGAATTATTATTTAATAGATCTGTTGACAGAAAGTGTTCACATTAGCAAATGCATTTAATTTTATTTTATGAAACCAATGCTGCAACACAGCTGAAAAACAGATGTCAAATGAAATAAGCAATTACGCAAACCAAAGCATAAAAACATCATTCAATAGTCATGTGGCATTTCGTAAGTCAGTAGCTCTCAACTCTCATAGAAAGACACTTGTCATAATCAGGTGTGCAGATGTATGAATATTTCCCATCAATTCATAAGCATTGCAGTAATTAGCACAAAGTACGAGTAATCATATGTTTTCAGGTAATGAGCGTGTAATATTTGCGATGCTTTCTACAAAGGAATGTCAATAGCAAGGTTAATGGAAGTAATGAGGGTGTCGCATTTGCAATATTTTCTCTAAAGGAATGTCAATGGTGAGGATAAAGGCCTGCCTTTTTTCCTTTTTTTTTTCTACCTGTGCTTCCGGAAAGGCACACCCTAATGGCTTGTTCTCCAGGTGTTTGACACAGCTGCGTTCCCACAACGCATTACGTGCAGGTGGTCACTTAACTTTCTTACGGAAATATTTACGACACCAGTTTCCGCTACAGTGACAGTCTCACATAAAAATATTTCACAGGTCAAGAATTAGCGTTGCAAATCTGTAGAAAGAAAATCCTATAAATATAAGTGTCCAAATAAAATATTCGTCAGTATTGTGATACAGTCACGCATTTACGCACATTTCGTAACTCTTAAAGTACGATTCTTGGTTTCCAACATACTTCTTATCCCTCATATACGGTAGCATCATCTTATTGATCATAAACATATCTCAACAGCATAGTACACATCGTCGTCATAATAATAACATCATAACACCTCAGTCAAATCTCAAAAACGTCGTAGCTTTCTGCAATAATTTCAAAACCTAAAAAAAATTCTCTGCTCATTTCAATAGTGTCATCTACCTCAAACGTACTTTAAAATCATGCTCCCTTACCAAATATATCGTTCAAAGCTCTCATAGTATCACAATGGTTCCGAAAAAATATGAACAGATCACACAGTACAGACAAAATACAATTTCGTAAGTGTGAAGTAATCCAACTCTGTAATTGCGTAAACATATGTCACTGATGTAATAAAAAAAGTTTATCTCTCAGTTACATGATCAGATAGCTGTGTAATTTGTGTGTTAGAAAAATATGGTACCGATGTGTAAAGTTGTATAAGCAAATACCATAATAGCTAGGGTTCCTTGTGGTTGCCACACACATGGTACACAGAGTAAGTGTATACCCCCCTGAGGATAAATGTAATTATACTCCCAGGTGTTACAAATTACAGCAATGGAATAAAATGTATCACGGAAAACTTTCTTTGTAATTAAAAAAAAATCTTTAAAAATAAGTGTTTTAAGTACAAAATTAATCACTCAAATGCGTGTACTGTAGCGCTAAACTGTGCATCTTGTCGCAACATAATCTCTGTGGAAGTGTCGTAGTTATCGTCCTCGGAAAGCTAAGTTCTGCAGAAGTCAATGTACTTACCACATGATAAACAAAAGTGAAATGCTTTGCGTATAGATATCGTAGTTATTATGCTTATTGGCGTGATGAAGAAAGTACTGTACAGTAACGTATTGTTATGCCACGAAAAAGGCTGTCTCATTGTTGCTATACCACAAAAGTTACTACTAAAACATGTTTTACTTCCTAGAAGAATTCAGAAAACTGTGCAGATATAAAACATATACACTGCAAAAGCAACATTGTGAATTGTCACTCATTAGTAGCGTCGTGATAACATCGTGTAGCTGTCACATAAACTAACCACTGTGTCCTCTGGTATCTCACAGAAAGTACTTTAAACCCAGAATGTATTTTCAAGTAAACCAAAAGTTGCATTAAAATCTCATTAGCAGTACCAGTATGTGTCCTAAGTACGTAAGCCTGATAGTCGTTACGTAATCGTGCAAATAACAAGCAAGAATGTACAAATACAACACTGTGTCGTCTGTTCACTATAACAATGCATTCGTAATTTCTGTTTAAAAATGTTCCCTAGGTTCTAGACTGGATATTTAACTTCAAACATTGTTGCATGTTAACAGTTTCTTAAGTCTGACAAAGCATACTAGAAATGTGAAGTGAAAAGTTTTATGGCAAAGACAAAGTTAAAAAGCAGATTATCTTTCAATAAACGGTTTTACATGTGAAATGTGGTGTAAACCTTTACTCTTCCTAGTACGCAGAGTTTCAACTTCAACGCAATTATCATGTTGTATACATCGGTAAAGAATGCTAAAATTTTTCTCAAGGCTAGCGTCTTATGTTATTTTTCTCGGAGCCAGCGGGCGCACGCGGCTGCCTGCTGTGCGAGTCATTGTCTGTCTCTTTGTTGGCGCGCGCCGTTATTGGGATTAGGAGACCTAACTTCTACAAATTCACTTTGACGGGAAGGCCCTGCCCTGTTTGAAGCTCGCCAGTTCTGATGGAATTCAGGTCTGTCGTTTTGTCGGTAGTTTACACAGTTTCTTTCTTGTCGGCCACGTGGTGGAGAATTTCTCCCTGAATCGTAACTGCGCGCTGGTCCGTTGCGTCTAAAGTTATTCTGTCTCCCTTGACAATAATAGTTCTGGTTACCATATTGTCTGTTCCTCTTATTGTCTCTGTGATAGTCATTACCACGGAGAGGTGATCTTTCCCTGTAGTTATTACTACTCTGCCAACGGTTGTCATACGGGTGGTGTCTGTTTTGGTCACGATTTGTGTTGTGAGAATAGCCTTGTCGTGTCAAGTTATTACTTCTTTCATCGCGGAATTGCGACGGATGTGACCTGTAATTGTTGTGTTCCTGGTTTCGCGTTCCGCGATTGTCAGTGTCAATTTCTAATTCTTGTAAGAGTCCCTGAAATGCTTCAATGTCGTCTTTGCAACGTCCTGCCAAAATAATATGTCGTAAATGTTCAGGCAGTTTGATTAAGCAAATGCGGTTGAGTTCTGAGGGGCTGTATGGGTTTGAAAGATATTGATTCTTATGCAACATGTCTTCAAAATATTTCATAAGACTGGAAAATTCAGATTGTTCGAAACGTTTCATCATTATGATGCTATGTTTTACTCGGTCTTGTGTGGCTTGAGACCAATATGCTGAGAGGAAGGCATGGTAAAACTCTCCTTCACTGTGGCAATCGTGAATTACCGATCGCATTCTTACAGCCGGTTCATTCCCCAAGTAGCCACACATAAATTCTAATCTGTGTTCTAACGACCAGTTGGGAGGAAAACAATGCGAGAATTGATGGAGCCATGCTTGTGGATGAATGTCGTTGCCAGAATTCCTAAATGTTTTGAATTTACGTGTAGTAATGAACAGCTTATAGTCAAAATCATCATGTCGCCGAGTCGCATATCGGTCATTGTTAGGTCATGTCGGCCATTCCATCTCAAAATTCGGTGCACATTGCCAGTTTCTTTCATAACTTCCGAAATGCCCTGTGTTATTATTTTGTGGCTGTTCCGTATTTCTGTGTCCCTCTTCCCGTATTGGGGCGCGAGTATCCTCTGAAATACATAATTCTTGTATTACCTGTGTCAGCTGATCTTGTACTTCCCGGATTTTTCTTTTGTACTGTGTATTGATTTGATTTTGATTCTGTTTGAATTTTCTAATTTGTTCATACTCTTCTATGTCAGTGAAGGCTACAGGTCTTGTGTCATCCAGATCATCATCTACCTTTGTAGATAAGTTAGTGACCTGATCCGAAAGTTCGGCTACTTTCTCCGATAGCGAACACATTTCCTCAGTGTGTTTTTCTGAACCAAGTTTCAGAGTGTCCATTTGTGTTGAAATCGAATCTACTGTGTCCTTTAAGTTTTCCTGAGTTATTGCAAGTTGCATAACCGAATCGGTAGATCCAACTGAGTCAATTTTAGCCCACAAGGTCTCATGATTTTCATGAACAATGGCTTGCAGTTGTTTTATGGCTGCTTCGTGATTCTGTAATGCATTTTCATGCCGCGAAAAAATAGGTTGAAAATGCTCACAAATTTGTGTTTTTACGTCATTACAGACTTTTTGACATTTCGATTCAATGTCATGTAACTCAGTAGTTAAATCTTCACGTGTTTGTTCAATAGTTTGCTCCAATGAGTCTAACTTTTTAAGATTTTGTTCCATTGTGTCTAACTTTTGCAGCTTTTGCTGTGTTTGTCTCTGATTTTGTTCCATTTGTTGCATTAGTTGTAATAACAATGCATGAGTGTCTGGAATCTGTTCCTCTACTCTTTTCGGCAGTGCATTTGCACCGGCAACATTCACATTTTGACAAGCTGAAAATGTGTCTTGACTTATTTGAGAAAACGGTGAGGACGCAAAACCTGAATCTACAGTATTTGCGAGATTGTTTCCTGTCATTTCGGATTCCTGAGGCGAGCTGTTGCCGACCGACCGATCGATAATGCTTCCCTGTTCTCTAATTGTTTCACTGTCTACACCATTGTTTGCCGCCCGCTCCATTTCCCTATGCACAATTACCAAATTACTACTTGGAACGTCTGTTAATTCACTACACAGTGGTGCTGATAAGCCACGCTCGTCGTCACTATTATTTCTCAGTTTACTTTGGAGCCTAGTGTTACGTTTTTCACACGCCATTATTGTCACAGTATTTCACACGACAACACAGAAGAACACAATTTGAAGAGCAAAAATAGGGGAACACATTAACATAACACTGAAAATAATATCTAGTTAATTGCAGCTGCGAAATACTTGGTGCAAATCTACATGCATGCCACAACTGTTTTACTGTACAACAATGAAAGACTGCAACTACAAAGGAGATTTTCTCTACAATTACGCGCTAGCAATAAACAAAATCTACACTAATTACACAAACTACAAGAAAAAAATCAGAAGATTCCAGTGAGGTATCCTCGGCTAAGGGTGGCAGGGTCGCCATATGAAACGTCCCCTTTGAACAATTCTACAAGACTGTGCTTAAACTGACACACAATATTTTGTTCTCGCAACGCAATCTGACTTTCAAAAAAAGAATGGCCCTGACTAACATTAAACTAGACCTTTCACAAATCACTTACCTCACAAAAATCTTCGCTGCTCAAGCTACTGCAATACAGAGAGCGCCACTACTGCCAGGTAAATAAAAGATTCAAACTATGGAAGGCACTAACTACTGATAGGGATAGTTAGCAAATGAAAGATATTAATAGAGAACAAACAATGTATTTACCTTGATATCATCATATATAAATATAGCAGTTCATGACAAATTTCAAAACTCCGCCATCTCTCTCCCCACATCCACCACTGCTGGCGGCTCACCTCCAACTGCGCAATGCTACGCGCTGTTCACAGCCAGCTGCCTAACACTACAATGGCGAGTATTACAACAATGCAAAGCAGCCACAGACTGCACACAGCACAGCCAGTGATTTTCATACAGAGGTGGTGTTTCCAATAAAAAAACCTAAACAGCCTACTTACAAAACTTAACATCAGGATTGATGGTCACGAAGTCAATGAAGTTAAGGGAATCTGCTACCTAGGCAGTAAAATAACCAATGACGGACGGAGCAAGGAGGACATCAAAAGCAGACTCGCTATGGCAAAAAAGCCATTTCTGGCCAGGAGAAGTCTACTAATATCAAAGACCGGCCTTAATTTGAGGAAGAAATTTCTGAAGATCTACATCTGGAGTACAGCATTGTATGGTAGTGAAACATGGACTGTGGGAAAACCGGAACAAAAGAGAATCGGAGCATTTGAGATGTGGTGCTATAGACGAATGTTGAAAATTAGGTGGACTGATAAGGTAAGGAATGAGGAGGTTCTACGCAGAATCGGAGAGGAAAGGAATATGTGGAAAATACTGATAAGGAGAAGGGACAGGATGATAGGACATCTGCTAAGACATGAGGGAATGACTTCCATGGTACTAGAGGGAGCTGTAGAGGGCAAAAACTGTAGAGGAAGACAGAGATTGGAATACGTCAAGCAAATAAATGAGGACGTAGGTTGCAAGTGCTACTCTCAGATGAAGAGGTTAGCACAGGAAAGGAATTCGTTTCGGGCCGCATCAAACCAGTCAGAAGACTGATGACCAAAAAAAAAACCTAAGGACATCACACACATCCATGCCCGAGGCAGGATTCGATCCTGCGACCGGAGCGGTCGCTCGGCTCCAGAATGTAGCACCTAGAACCGCACGGCCACTCCGGCCGCCCTAGAATTTGGGAACACGTATTTTGTTCGAGTGTAATGAGTTTTCTGGAGATTAGAAATCTACTCTGTAGGAATCAGTATGGGTTTCGAGAAAGACGATAGTGTGAAACCCAGCTGGCGCTATTCGTCCACGAGACACAGACGGCCATAGACACGGGTTCCCAGGTAGATGTCGTCGTTCTTGACTTCCGCAAGGCGCTTGATACAGTTCCCCATTGTCGTTTAATGAGCAAAGTAAGAGCATATGGATTATCAGATCAATTGTGTGATTGGACTGAAGAGTTCCTAGATAACAGAACGCAGCATGTCGTAGTACCGTTGCTATTCACTATATATATATATATATATATATATATATATATATATATATATATATATATATATATATATATATATATATATATCCTTGTGGATAAAATCGGAAGTTCACTGAGGCTTTTTGGGGATGATGCTGTAGTATATCGAGAGGTTGTAACAATGGAAAATTGTACTGAATTGCAGGACGATCTGCAACGAATTGACGCATCGTGCAGGGAATGGCTATTGAATCTCAATATAGACAAGTGTAATGTGCTACGAATAGACAGAAAGAAAGATCTTTTGCCATTTAGCTACAGCATAGCAGTTCAGCAACTGGAAGCAGTTAATTCCATAAATTATCTGGGAGTAGTCATTAAGAGTGATTTAAAATGGAATGACCTATAAAATTAATCGTCGGTAAAGCAGATGCCAGACTGAGGTTCATTGGAGGAATCCTAAAGAAATTCTGTCCGAAAACAAAGGACGTAGGTTACAGTACACTAGTTCGCCCACTGCTTGAATATTGCGCACCGGTGTGGGATCCGTAC
This sequence comes from Schistocerca americana, assembly GCF_021461395.2. Lineage (NCBI taxonomy): Eukaryota > Metazoa > Arthropoda > Insecta > Orthoptera > Acrididae > Schistocerca > Schistocerca americana. Next base: position 101,089,668 of record NC_060120.1, on the reverse strand, counting down.
CAAATGGCGCTGAGCACAATGGCACTCAACTGCTGAGGTCATAAGTCCCCTAGAACTTAGAACTACTTAAACCTAACTAACCTAAGGACATCACACACATCCATGCCCGAGGCAGGATTCGAACCTGCGACCGTAGCGGTCGTGCGGTTCCAGACTGTAGCGCCTTTAACCGCTCGGCCACTCCGGCCGGCCGGATCCGTACCAAATAGGGTTCATACAAGAGATAGAGATGATCCAACGGAGAGCAGCGCGCTTCGTTAAAGGATCATTTAGTCATCGCGAAAGCGTTACGGAGATGATAGATAAGCTCTAGTGGAAGACTCTGCAAGAGAGACGCTCAGTAGCTCGTACGGGCTTTTGTTGAAGTTTCGAGAACATACCTTCACCGAGGAGTCAAGCACTATAATGCTCCATCCTACGTATATCTCATGAAGAGACCACGAGGATAAAATCAGAGAAATTATAGGCCACACACAAGCATACCGACAATCTTTCTTTCCACGAATGTTGTGTTGGCAGAAGAGCCAACAACGTGTTACGAGAGGAGACCGATATGCACGCGTCTTAGCTCACGCAGACTGGCGTGAGGAGGGAAGAACTCTTCAGACGTGAGGTCTGGAGCATGACAAGGAATTAGAAATTAGAAAGCGGACGTAAGTAGTTTGACACTTAACTTTAATCCATTAATGATGAACGTCGCTCTTGACGATACATGATTCCCAATATTATCTGTTCAGAATACATTCATAGTAACTGAATATGGCGCCTTGCTAGGTCGTAGCAAATGACGTAGCTGAAGGCTATGCTAAAGTATCGTCTCTGCAAATGAGAGCGTTTGTAGGCAGTGAACCATCGCTAACAAAGTCGGCTGTACAACTGGGGCGAGTGCTAGGGAGTCTCTCTAGACTAGACCTGCCGTATGGCGGCGCTCGGTCTGCAATCACTGATAGTGGCGACACGCGGGTCCGACGTATACTAACGGACCGCGGCCGATTTAAAGGTTACCACCTAGCAAGTGTGGTGTCTGGCGGTGACACCACAACGAACAACACGAGACTGGACTAGAAGGGAGAACCGATAGAGGTACTCAAGGTAGCCTCCGCCACACACCATCAGGTGGCTTGCGGAATGTGGATGTGGATGTAGATGTAGATGTAGATGTAGAACACTTCCACCCGTACCCGGAAGCCAATGATCACGCCGTTTGGACGTCAGGTATATCGCTTCTTTTCCGCTTATGACATTGTTGATGATGATGACGGTGGTGATGATGATGATGACGACGACGACAGCATAGCTTCCCACGTCCTCCCGACATGTTTTATATACCCTCCACTACTAGTGCTGCCACCAGCGGTCTGCAAGTTTTTATTGCTCGCTGAAGTTGAACGTAGGTGGTGGTCACATTAGTGTGACTGGACCGTGTATTTTAGCGCTGTCATTACCTAACAAGGTTTTTCGGTAATCTAAATATTCTCTTCATCTTGTATTGTGTTTTCTGATATCATGGAATCACAACATATAAATAAACTATCTAAATAAAATCTTCTGTTCCAAGAGTGCTGTTAAACTCACTAATTTTGTGCCGTCGTCTAAATAAAATATTCAGGTCCAAGAGTACTGTTAAACTAAACTAATTTTCTACCGTCACGCCATTATATATTTTGATGTTTACGTTTTCCCCTAACTCCAGTAGAATCGAGGAATTTACGCTTCACTGCTTAATTATTCTATAAGAGTTCGTCTAAATAGCGTTTCACAGGACAGATCAACGATTTCCAGCTTTAGAGAGAAGAGACTGGTATAATACTGCTCGTTATCTACGGCCTCATTACCAGATACAAAGATGTCACTTTCATTTCGTGCACTGTTGACTCAGCAGCCCTCATTCGGAAAACACTCCAGTTTCATAAACGACTGAAAAAGTGAGGGAGGAAGATTAAGTTTTTCAGTCTAGTCGATGACAATGACATAAGAGACGGAGTGCTAGCTCGAGCTGCAGAATGATTGGAAAAGAAATCGAGCGAATCCGTTCACAAAAATCACGAACATGTTTACGACAAAGTTTAGAGCTCAAATTTCCTCTCCCTGAAAGCCATTTCCATCAACTGATTAGGTGAATATGGGAGAGTAATTTTAAATATGCTATTTCGTGTATCGCTGTGCGATTTTGCCCTTCTCATGCTTAGATATCCGACTGCCACATTAGAGTAATCGACGATGGCCACATTTGTATGTCGATACCGGAATGAGATGAAATTCGTGAAACCGTAATGAACATCGGACAGAGTATCCACAGGTGACAGATTGAGGTTAATTATGGTCATTGATGGTACTTCCATGTTATGTTGTACTGAGTCTGAAAAGTTTGCGAAGATTATGTAGAAACAGCATAGCTGTCACTGCAATGGGAACTGCTTCTTCAGTATTTTTCCGATTTGTATAATTTTCTTTCTGTACGGGTTTCCATCAAGCACAGTACGTCACGGGCATACCTTGTGTACACAACGCTCAACAGATGTCTGCTTTTCTCCTGAAAATTTGTCGATGAGGACCCTGTTGCCAAGGCTTTTTTGCTGTTATTCTCTCTGTGGACCTTTTCGAGATAACCACAGTAACCCGCAACATAGCAGCAGTCTTCAAGCCGGCACCTGCCTTATTCCCCACTACGCCTAATGAAGTGTGATGTTTATCGATTAAACAATGTTGAAGCGAAAATGTATACCAGCTTTGTTTACCCCAAGCTGGTTTATGTCAGATAGTCTCTAAGAGGTAATAACTTTCCGCGCCTAACCATACACCATAGCTGTTAGATTACCACTCTTTGCTAGTTATATGACTATAATCCCTCTCACTATGACGTGCGAAAGACAAAGAACGACGGTCAGACTTAAGCAGAGTAGACATATTATCATTATCATTACTATTGGCGAATTCTCTCCAGAAATGGAAAACGTTAAGAAAATAACTCAATCAATTTTTCCTTGAGTTCCTCTTGTTCTTTCAATAGGCTTTCATTCTTTCCGAAAAGTAATTTTTTTGTTGTTGTTGTCTGACATAAATTCCCATTTGTCTACTTTGTGTCTCAAGGTGCCCTTTTCTGAGATGTCGGCTGGTCTTATGTTTATGTTATTTACGTCCATTCGAATTTCATCTAGCCAAGGCGTGGAGTTCTTAAGTGAGGTAACATAATCTATTATTGTCTTCGTCAATCGATTTTCTGTAATCGTCTGAGATGGCCAAAACATTTCATGCGCACCTTCCTAATATCAGTTTCGATGTTTGAAAACTTTTCTGTTGTTTTAATTGATTGTAGCCTATAACCGTCTTGGGTATATCATCCCCCTACAGTTTTCCTGATGATCTTTCTCTCTTCTTTTTTGATGTCTTCAAGTTGTTGTTTTCTATTCAGGGTTAGTGTTTCACCTGCTTAGGGGATTTCTGGTTTTATGACAGTGTTCTAGTGTCGAATTTTTGCCCCTCTTGATATTGATTTCTTGTTGTTTAGGTTGCGTGTTAACCCTAATCCTTTTTTTTAATTTTTTGGAGGCCATGTTGTTGTGAGATTTTTTCAATACCTGTCGGTTCGATGGATTCTACAACGTATTTAAAGTATGGGACCCTGTTAAATTTACCATATTTTGTTTTCAAACTTGCAATTTCTGTTTTTGAACAAGAGAATTCAGTTTTCTCAAATGCAATTTGTAAACCTACTTTTTCTGCACATTCTGTTACAATTCCGTCCTCCCCTGATGTGCGAATAAATTTCTTCTTGCGTCGGTGGTGAGGAGTTATGTGGTGTGATTTCTGGATGCTCTTTCGGGAATCTCTCTTTGTGTTCTGGGCAGTTTACAAGGTGTGAAAAATATATGGCTAGTCCTTGCCAATTTTCTTCATTTGTCAGCGTAAATTAACCGTCTTGTTTTCGAAAGCAAGGGTTTTGTGGTGACTACCCTTTCATCTGGTTTTTGAAGCTCTTATAGAAATCGTGTGTATTGCATTTTTTGAAGTTTTCTTCGATTTACTGCTGTTGCTCACTGACATATTTTCGTTTAATTTACCTTAAAATCTTGGAAATCTGTTTGGAAATTTCAAAAAAATTCTTCTGTGTTTCTTCTGATTTGTTGCAACAGTAATTTTGAAATGCCTTTCTTCTTTCTTCTAGTGCGTTCTCGCATTCTTGATCCCACCAAGGGGGTTTTGGAGTTTTGTGAAGAGGGATCAGATCTTTTGCTGCTTTGATGATTTTAGTTTGAAACATTTCCCAATCTTCTGCGTGTTGTTCTTCCCATTTTTCAGTGATTCCGGTGTCTTTAATTTAGTGTGAATCAAGTTTTCGGATCAGTGGCGTTTTTCTTTTGAATTTCCTCTTGGATGTGAATTTAATTTTTATTCTGCATAAATAATGATCCGAATCTATATTTGCACCTCTGCGTACTTGCACAACGTGGATTTCTTTTTGGTAGTCATATGATAGTGCAACACGATCAAACTGAAATTCTCCTAAGTACTGGATGGGTGATCGCTAAGCTTTTTGTTTTGTGGGATGTTTCCGAAGTGAGGTTGACATTATTTTTAGGTTGTTTTGTTGGCATAATTCGATGAGTCGCGTGCCATTTCAATTGCTAAATTTGTGTGCTGGATAGTTCCCTACTGTCTTCTCGTACCTGTTTTCTCTGTCAATTTGTGCATATCATCTTTTGGAATTCTGGCTTTCTCTGTTTCAAGTCCTTCCCAGACTCTTTCTGTTTTTCAAGCTCTTTTTTATTATCACCATTTGTTGGTGCATGTACTTTAATCAAGGTGTAATTTCTGTTTGTGTGTTTGATTCTTAGGGTCATTAGTCGATTGTTGATGGGTTTCACATCTGTTACTGAGTCCAGCACTTTTTTGCCTACAATGAAGGCCATTCAAAATAGTGCTGCTCCTTTGCCAATTTTCTTGTTTGTGCCACTTTTGAAGATTCTGTAATTGTTATAGTCTATCGTTTCTGAATCTGTATAGCGTGTTTCTTGTGAGGCGAGAATTTAAATTTCCTGCTTCGTGAGTTCTATTGTGAAATTGCGTAATTTTCCTGCTTGAATAAGTGTCTGAATATTGAAAGTGTCCATATAAGTGAGTGTTTTTCGTGGAAGTTTGCTCCGAGCTCCCCAGAACCCGACTGCTTGGTTGCCACTTTGGAGTGGGTTGATTGTCCACCCGGGAGTAATTTTGTCATTACTTGTACGAGTCATGTTTGCTTGTCATCAATCGTCAAACATTGCTGGTTGTGTGGAACCAGGGATTGTGAGTTCCTGGAGCATGTTTACAGGCGCACCTCCTGATGAACAGACGCCGACCATACTCTCGCTGCTCCGTCAGACGCATCATGGGTTCTGGTTGTCATTTTGGTCCGTGGGTGTTATTTTATTTCCCTCCTACCCGGCATATCTACCGAGCATTCCCCTATCCGTCACCTAGGGACGCGAGATAGAGGTTGACAAACCCCACACTGGTTATCATCATTATTATTAGTATCATTATATCAAACGAAGTTTTTCAGCCATCAGTTGCTTATAAAAAATGACACGTTTTCTTTGTTCTCTACTTGTTTCCTAAACTGATAAGTAACTTTGTTTCGATGATCGAGACACCTTACTCAACTCCAAGATAACTAGAGAATTTCTTTCTCGGGTCCATGGCATTACAATTAGTTATTGTTAGCTGATCTCTTATTTTCGATCGTATACGCATGTTTCCTTTACCAGTTGCCAATCGATTCCTTTAATTTGAGGCCTGATGTAGAATCTTTCATATTGAGGTTCGACTGCCGCTAGAGAATTGAATAGGGTAATACCTCTATTGGGACTTATTTTTCAGTTTCTTTACCGCTGAATGATACCCTCACACACAGCCACATACTGTTCAGCAATATGATATTTCTTCAATTCACATCTTCCTCCTCTACGTCCATCGCCTTCCTCTCCTACGTCCATCCCCAGAAAACACATAACCTCTCATATGCTGTGGCGTAGTAATATGTATTATAAAGAATGCGTGATACTTTTCTCCATCTTTACCTATTCAGTGTCTAATGTTTTCATTTAAAAGTAACTACTGCGTCCGACTACCTCTATAATCTGTTTTCCATGTTGTCACTTTTTTCCACTAGTAGGTTTCCCCTCTACTGATTCTTCCTGTGGAGAATTAAAAATTTATCTACGCTGCAGCAGATGTCTCACTAGCCTGTCCCTTTAAGCGACTTTCTTACTCTTTCATTATGCATTGTGTTTAGTACTTCTTCAATTGTTACTTGATATGTGTACTTAATTTTTAACATTGCATAGCAACAGTTTCAATATGCTTCAGTTCCTTCTGCTCAAGATTTCAGGTGTTCCACGTTCCATTTCCATACAGTGCTGTACTGTACACCCACACTGAGGAACTTCTTCATCAGTCCCGTGTTAATGTTTGATTCCAGTAGAACTATTTTATTGGATGAAATTATTTTCTCCATTTCCTATCTACTTCTGATTCTTTGCTTCGGCATTCTTGTACAACTTTGCTACCAGTTCAGGACAATTATTGTACTTTTTCTGCTTCTTATTTATCAAGAAAGATCGCCAAACACCGTTACCTATTTCAGAAGCTGTTTTATTTTATTTTGACCACCAGCTGTGGCGTTTCAGTAGGTCATCTTCAGGCCCCATACGCACTTCATATATAGATATTCAGATGTGTCGATTCTGACATACTGGAGCCATCAGTGTCTGGATATCATGAAGTCGTTATTCGAGTTCTTCCTTCAAAGACTTGAATACACGATATCCACTGATGGCTAAAGAATGCCAATATCGAAATCTCTGAATATCTATACATGAAGTATATATGGGGCCGGATGGTGGCATACTAAAATGCCGAAACTGATAATCTAAATAAAATAAAGGCTGTTCGTCGATTTTCCTTGATAATTATTTGACCAGTCGCCTACTTGGGACCAGAAATCGTCTGCTTCTAGTCTACGTCGTGGGACATTCATCAACGTAAAGCCGCCTTCGACCCCAGTTGCTGTTTAAATTTTGAGCAAAAATCAATAGTGTTTGCGGGCGAAGACTCCAGATATAAGAAGTCACACTCGTTCAGCCTAAAACCCTGTCTGGAGGAGCGGAGAGAGGTACGCTCGTGGTCTTGCTGCTCGAAACAACCATTTTCTTTTTCTGTGAGTCGTCAGTCTTCCATCCCTCAACGAATTCCTCTCCTGTGGAAAACTCTTTATCTCAGAGTAGCACTTACAATGTATATCCACAATTATCTGGTGGATTTTTCCAATCTCTTTCTTCCTCTCACGTCTTATACTCTACAGCTCCCCCTAGTACCATGGAAGTTAAACAACGGTGCCATAAAACATGTCCTGCCGTCCTGTACCTTCTGCTTGTCAGTGTTATCCATATATTCCTTTTCTCGGCGACTCTCCGGAGAACTTCCACATTCCGTATCTTATCAGTCCAACTAATTTTCAACAATCTCCTGTTGCATCACGTCTCAAATGGTTCGATTCCCTTCTTTTTCAGTTTTCCCACAGTCCATGCTTCACTACCATACAATGCTGTGCTCCAAACGTACATTCTTGGAAATTTATTTCACATGGGCCTATGTTTAATACCAACAGATTTCTCTTGGCCAGAAATACTCTTATTACCCCTGCTAGTCTAATTTTTATGTCCTCCTGGCTCCGTGTGTCATGGTTTATTTTGCTACATAGGCAGTAGAACTCTATAACTTCATCTACGTCGTGATCACCAGTCCTGATATTGAGTTTGCTGATGTTCTCATTTGTACTACTTCTCATTACTCTCGTCTTTCTTCGATTTACTCTGAGCCCGTATTCTGTACTCTCTAGTTTGTTCATTCCATACAGCATATCCCGTTACTCTTCTTCACTTTCACTGAGGATAGCAATGTCGTCAGCAAATCTTACCATTGATTTTTTTAACCTTGAATTTTAATTCTACTCCTGAACCTTTCTTTTATTCTCACCATTGATTCTTTGATGGATAAGTTGAATAGCAGAGGCGAAAGACTACATCCCTGTGTTACACCCGTTTCCTACCGAGTACTTTGTTCTTTGTCTTCAACTCTTATTGTACCCTCTTGGTTCTTGTACATGGCGTATAGTAGCCATTTTTCCCTGTGGCTTATCCTTATTTTTCTCATAATTTCACACATCCGTCACCATTATTTTTCTCATAATTTCACACATCCGTCACCATTTGACGTTGTCGAGTGCATTTTTAGGTCGATAAAGCCTATGAACACGTCTTGATTATTCTGTAGTCTTGGGCCCATTATCAGACCAACGTTAGAACTGCCTCTCTGGTCCTTTACCTTTTGCAAAGCCAAAATGATCGTTATCTAACGTATCCTCAAATTTCTTATTAATTCTTCTGTGTATTATTCTCGTAATCACCTTGAATGCATGAGCTGTTAAGCTGATTGGGGGGGACAATTCTCACGCTTGTCGGTTCTAGCAGTGTTCGGAATTGGGTGGATGATGTTTCTCAGAAAATCGCCAGACTCATACATTAAACGCCCAACAGGAATAGTCGTTTTGTTGCCACTCCCCCCCCCCCCCCCCCGCCCCAATGATTTTATAAATCTCGTAGAACATCTATCGCTTCTGCCTAATTTGACCTTAAGTCTTCCAGGTCTTCCAAATTCTTGTATCTCTTCTATATCGATTTCTGTTTCTTCTTCTATCATTTCATCAAACAAGTTATTCACCTCATAGAAGCCTTCAGTGTACTCTTTCAACCTAGCCGCTCTCTCCTCTGCATCTGACAGTTGAATCCTGTTGCACTGTTAATGTTACTATCCTTGGTTTTAATACCACCGAAGGTTGTTTTGACTTTTCTGTGTCTCCTTTCGACAATCATTTCCTTATTCGATGACTTTATTTCGCCTAGATTTTGTACACTTCATATTTACTTCATTCCTCAGCGACTTTTATTTCTGTATTCCTGAATATTTTTGTACTTCCTTCTTCCATTGATCAACTGAAGCAGTTCTTCTGTTACCCATGGTCTCTTCGCAGTTACCGGCTTTATACCTTTTTTTTGTTTCCATCTTCTGTGAGTGCCATTTTCAGAGATGTCTACTCCTCTTCAAATATACTGCCGACTGAGATAGTCCTTGTCGCAATATCTAAGACGCAGATAATTTCAAGCGTATCTCTTCATTTCTTAGTGCTTCCGTGTCCCACTTCCTTGTGCACTGATTCTTCCATAGTAGTCTAAAACTTTAGCCTACTCTTCATCACCACTAAATTGCGATCTGAGTTTATATATGCTCCTGGGTATGTGTTACAGTCCAGTATCCGATTTCGGAATATCTGCCTCACTACGATGTGATCTAACTGAAATCTTCCCATGTCTCCTGGTCTTTTCCAGGTATACCTCTTCCTTTTGTGGCGCTTGAACAGAGTATTCGCTATTACCATGTGATATTTATTGCAGAACTGAATTAATCTCTATCTTCTCTAATTCGTAGTACCAAGCTCATACTCTCCTGTAACCCTTTCATCTACTCCTCGCGTCCGATGGCGCCTTGTCACAGTTCGCGCAGCTCACCCCATCGCAGGTTCCAGTCCTCCCTCGGGCATGGGCGTGTGTCTGTGTTGTCATTAGCGTAATTTAGTTTAAGTTAGATTAAGTGTAAGCTTAGGGACCAATGACCTCAGCAGTTTGGTGCCATAAGATCTTACCAGAAATTGCCAAATTTCCAATTTCCATGTGGCTATTAGATTTTTCAGCTCTCTTTACGTATCGAGTTACCTGTTCAATATCCTGATATAGTTTCTTTTTCTCTTCATCTTCGGCTTGCGATATCTATATTTATAGCTGAACTATCGTTTTCTGTGTTGGTTTGCTGTCGATTCTGATGAGAAAAACCCTATCACTGAACTGTTCACACTAACTCATTCTCTGTCCTACCTTCATATTCATAGTAAGCCCTACTCTCGTTATGCCACTTTCTGATGCTGTTGATATTACCTTACACTCATCTGACCAGAGATTCTTCTCTTAGTTCCATTTCTGGACTGAGCCCCAGCATTTCCCTCTTTAGATTTTCTGCCTTCCCTTTCACGTACAAACTTTTGACATTCCACGCCCCGACACGTAAACGTTGTCCTTTGTTGGTTATTCGATCTTTTTCTCATGGTCATCTTCCCTTGGTAACCCCTCCCAGATATCCGAATGGGGCACTAGTGCGGAATCTTTTGCCAATGGAGAGATCAGCATGACACTTTTTCAGTTACAGGCCACATGTCGTGTGGATACACATTATTAGACTCTAATGCAGTGGTTTCCTTTGCCTTCTGCATCCTCATGCCGTTGATCCTTGCTGATTCTTGCGCCTTCTTGCACCCACCGTGAAGACAAGAGAGTGCACTGAACGTCTGTTTGCTCCTCCAGCCGCTTTAACATTGCTGTTGGCTAAATGAGAGGGACTTTTATGTTGCCATTGCTAATGGTTTTTATTAAAAGTGTAAGTGTAGGTGAGGTTCGAACCCGGTTCCGAGTACGTTTTGGTTACCAAACAAATACGCTATCCCTAGACCATGGTTGCACTACGCCGCACTGAAGACATATTATGTTGTTCCAGAAGACAAATGTTTTTTTTTTAAATATTTATTACAAGTTTATAATAATGGTTTCTGCTTGAAAAAGTATGAAGGTGGTTTATCCGTAGGCAAACATTTGATGTAGCCGCCGAACCCCCCCCCCCCCCCCCCCCTGCCTCGCGCCTTCACAAGCAGAGAATTAATGGATTGAGAAGGTGTGTGAGGAAATCTTAACAATCACTGGTGCACGAATAGGAGACGGAGTAACGGGAGAATATGGGGTCAAAAGTACTAATGGGAGAGGAGAACGACTAAATTGAGTTCTGCAATAAATTTCAATTAGTAATAGGAAATGCACTGTTCACAAACATAAGGTATAATTCGAAAACTCCTGGAGATTCGGAGATACTCGAGCTGCATTCCTAGTGAAACTTTACTTTTAGTTGCAAGGCTTACCCACTATGGCGGTAGGGGGCTAGGTTTGGAGTAGTGAGGACCTGACACGGCAATAACACAGTCTAAGTCTAAAAGGAAACTTATGAACAATTTTTTTAAAAAGAAGCGGTCCACAAATTTCAGATCACAAGTGTTTACCTAATAAGTCTTAGTTCACGTTACCATGCGTCTATACTTCGCCAACGTTTTAGCAAATTGTTTGAAACAGAAAAGTCTAAATGGTGGAGCCGTACTACAATAATTATTGGCTGTACAGATTTAAATAAAATGATCAAATAAGACAAGGATGGCCCATTTGTCGGCATCGCGGGCACCTAACACAAGTCGAAATGTTCCTAATCTGAAACCTAAGCAACAAGTCTCTTTACAACCAACACATAGTGCAGGTTGGAGACAGCTCGGCTAGTAGCCAATAAGAGTAGATTACAACTTGCTGTATTTGACACTGGGGCCGGAGCTCGCAGCAAGGATTTCAATAAGACAATCTTTAAAGTAATTACCTGACCAGGGCAGACCTCACGCTAACAAAATTTATGGTCGAGTTTCCATTCATAAAGGTGCTCCTAAGAAACTGCTCTTAATTAAACGCGGCGAAAGGCCACACAAACCGGGTCTTCAGGACCAAGAAAACGCTCAAAGAAATTATACAGGTGCCGATACTAATACATAGGAGATATACTGCGCATAAAACAACCTTAAGAACGCAATCCAAGAACTTTACATCAGTACACATATACAGAAAATCTCAAGGCCCACTAACACCATTCTTTTAATGGAATTCTACTATGTTCCGAAAGAAGAACAAACAAGCGATCACTTGCTTAACGTGGCGTCGTTAAAGCACCGAAAAATGAGTACGAATTAAAGGTAAGCACTCCAGCGGCAAAACAATATCCAGCCAGAATGACATACTAATCTTTAGACAGGAAACCGTGTTCCGAAACAGAATAATAACAAAGAAGCGTTACACAGAGTTAACTGACACGGAAGCTTGAAGAAAGTGCCAAGTACGAGTATACCTTCTTTTACCGCGGAGGTTTTTTCATGGTATGAACGCTTACTGTTTACAAAGCCATTCAGTACCCAATGCGTCATCTGCTTCACTAACAAGCGTGGAAGTCACAAGACAAGGGAAACTCCTCATCGCACATCCTTCAGATTTAGTAGTAAGATGGCGCAGTGGAAAGCCAGTCAAAAAGTGAACACAGTCATTGACGTGTCTGTTCTCTATCTGTAGTGCAGGCAATTGTAGTACTAAACATTGGCTATAGAATATGAGTCGTGTGGTAAGAACATATTGCCATCGCAAGTAAATATGATGAATAGTGAGGGCAGGCGAGATGCCGCATGTATCTTTCACGGAAACGAGAACAAATAAAGGGGTGTGAATCACGTCACAACAAACGAATTCAAGACTCAAAACTTCCAATACGTAGCGGAAGGCATGTGGCACTTCTGTACAACGAATGGGAGGTACCTACGTCTGGAGGTCCCTTCCTTACACCCCCCTGCTGCAAACGGGCGTTACACCACGAGACAGACACAAATTTGAATACAGCGAACAGTCGCGTCAGTGACAGGGTGGACAGTGGATAATGTTGTGAAAAAGAAGGAGAGGGAGATTTAAACATGGATCCCCCCCTTCGGAGTCTAAAACCGCGATCACATAACCACGGTGCCGTGGTTATTCAAAGTCGCTCGTTGTTGCACACCTTGAGCTTGGAAAGTGCAATGTTTCGACTTTGCTTCTTTTTTCACAGTTCGGTAAACGTTTTTCCCATTTTCATGCTCAATACGTGTTCCGTTTTTGACGTGTTATGGAATGGACCATCTTACAACTAAATCTGAAAGGGATGCGATAGGGGATTTCGCTTGGTAGCAACATCATTACACATACAATTGAAGAAACCGAAACGTAAACAAAATCAAGTTATACAACAGTAAATCACAAGCTACAAGTTAAAATTTCCAAAACAAAACTGTAGGTAGAAAAACACTTACTCTCGAGCGGCCAGCTAGTATGCAACAGGATAAGCAATATACACTCCTGGAAATTGAAATAAGAACACCGTGAATTCATTGTCCCAGGAAGGGGAAACTTTATTGACACATTCCTGGGGTCAGATACATCACATGATCACACTGACAGAACCACAGGCACATAGACACAGGCAACAGAGCATGCACAATGTCGGCACTAGTACAGTGTATATCCACCTTTCGCAGCAATGCAGGCTGCTATTCTCCCATGGAGACGATCGTAGAGATGCTGGATGTAGTCCTGTGGAACGGCTTGCCATGCCATTTCCACCTGGCGCCTCAGTTGGACCAGCGTTCGTGCTGGACGTGCAGACCGCGTGAGACGACGCTTCATCCAGTCCCAAACATGCTCAATGGGGGACAGATCCGGAGATCTTGCTGGCCAGGGTAGTTGACTTACACCTTCTAGAGCACGTTGGGTGGCACGGGATACATGCGGACGTGCATTGTCCTGTTGGAACAGCAAGTTCCCTTGCCGGTCTAGGAATGGTAGAACGATGGGTTCGATGACGGTTTGGATGTACCGTGCACTATTCAGTGTCCCCTCGACGATCACCAGTGGTGTACGGCCAGTGTAGGAGATCGCTCCCCACACCATGATGCCGGGTGTTGGCCCTGTGTGCCTCGGTCGTATGCAGTCCTGATTGTGGCGCTCACCTGCACGACGCCAAACACGCATACGACCATCATTGGCACCAAGGCAGAAGCGACTCTCATCGCTGAAGACGACACGTCTCCATTCGTCCCTCCATTCACGCCTGTCGCGACACCACTGGAGGCGGGCTGCACGATGTTGGGGCGTGAGCTGAAGACGGCCTAACGGTGTGCGGGACCGTAGCCCAGCTTCATGGAGACGGTTGCGAATGGTCCTCGCCGATACCCCAGGAGCAACGGTGTCCCTAATTTGCTGGGAAGTGGCGGTGCGGTCCCCTACGGCACTGCGTAGGATCCTACGGTCTTGGCGTGCATCCGTGCGTCGCTGCGGTCCGGTCCCAGGTCGACGGGCACGTGCACCTTCCGCCGACCACTGGCGACAACATCGATGTACTGTGGAGACCTCACGCCCCACGTGTTGAGCAATTCGGCGGTACGTCCACCCGACCTCCCGCATGCCCACTATACGCCCTCGCTCAAAGTCCGTCAACTGCACATACGGTTCACGTCCACGCTGTCGCGGCATGCTACCAGTGTTAAAGACTGCGATGGAGCTCCGTATGCCACGGCAAACTGGCTGACACTGACGGCGGCGGTGCACAAATGCTGCGCAGCTAGCGCCATTCGACGGCCAACACCGCGGTTCCTGGTGTGTCCGCTGTGCCGTGCGTGTGATCATTGCTTGTACAGCCCTCTCGCAGTGTCCGGAACAAGTATGGTGGGTCTGACACACCGGTGTCAATGTGTTCTTTTTTCCATTTCCAGGAGTGTAGTTTCAAACAGATACCTGGTCCACTTTGGCAGCCCGTAACCAAGTCGCGCCGTTTAAACAGAAGACGCCTACCTCCCACAGTGATGAGCTTTCTGCCAATCGCTCAGTAAACCAACTGCAAACACGTGTATGTTAAGCCAGTTAAGAAAGAAGAAAAACATGGGTACACAGCCGCTCGCTGTTCAGCTTTGAAACTCAACGGAATACAGTTTACTCAAGACATACGACCGTAGGCAACTTTAAATAAGATGTTGACACAAGATACAGCAGAATCACGTGCAAAACCAGGACATTACCCGTAAACAAGTACACAGTCGTTCACTGTTTAATCTGAACACTCAGAGCTACGAAGGAGAGACCCTAAACAGCCGTATGACTCGACACACAATTTATTCATGGCACTCAAACGCAAAAAAATACGAATAAGGCACAGCATAATTATCAATTAAACAGAAATGTGGTACTGAAAAGCTAGTTCTAGAAGCACATTCAGGCCACAAACTCAAGAAATAACAAAGATTTAACTTTTCCTAACCACAGGGCAAACTAGAAAAGTTCTCACCGAACATTAAGTGGTTAGTTCACTAGCAAAATAATGAGTCCAACTGTTCCTGGTAAGTCTGATGGTTCAAATGGCTCTGAGCACTATGGGACTTAACATCTGTGGTCATCAGTCCCCTAGAACTTAGAACTACTTAAACCTAACTAACCTAAGGACATCACACACATCCATGCCCGAAGCAGGATTCGAACCTGCGACCGTAGCGGTCACGCGGTTCCAGACTGAAGCGCCTAGAACCGCACGGCCACACCAGCCGGCTGGTAACTCTGATACATGTAGCCACACAGCATAACTACTTCGATGCCCATCACCTCCTGCCTCCATCCGTTGACGCCAGTGGCAGTATTCAACTTCCTGCAACAGACTGGCACCTTAACCTCCGATACTGGGCGCGTAAGGTCGTCCTCGAGGCGATAACACTTCCCTTAAATAGGAACAACTCCTCTAGCCAAGCGCAATCGCTTCTTAATACCTTTTCCCAACCGCTTTCCTGACCTCAGATGGCGCCGAGGCTCCTGCAAAGATAAACTCACCACCAAAATGGAGTCGATTACGGTCCGAGCGCCAGTTGCATTGGCGTGCACGACACACCCACTCCGATCACAAATAAGTAATAATGAAGAGTAGACTGAAGTTTAAAACAAAGGTCTGGAATAATCAATGTATAAAGAAATGGGATACAGAAACACTAGTGAATAATGGTGCGCCTGAGAGGTGGCAGAAGCCCCCTCTCATATTTCTATCTTACTCTGAGTAATTCGATTTTCTTCTCTAATTGCATGCAGTGAAAAGTTGCTATTCCTTCACACGTGGGTGGTCCGGTGACAAGCGAGTTCCGCTGAGCTTGAGAGGGTTCAGCCGACGGGTGTGAGGGAGTCGAGTGGATGCTCTCCAGAAGGCGACATTGTCATAAGAGCAGGAGCGACACGCCCAAATGCGCCGGAAGGGGCGGCTGGGCTAGAGATTCCGTTACTTCGCAGAAACTTAGTGAAAACCGTTTCTGGCAGGCTACCAGCGAGGTATGGGTATGACTTGAGGGTATGACTTTTCTGCAAAATCGTAACTGTGATTGGCTTGCTCAGGGCATAGCTCTGTGATGTAGCAAAATCGGCGCAGAAATTGGCACCAAGAATCTCCATTGGTGGAATGGTAGTGCTTCGGCAATAGAGTGGAATTTTCCGCCTGTTTCCGAGTTGCTGATTGGAACATTTAACCACGGCCACTGGCGTGGGGGCGGGAATGTTCTGTGTTCGGTTTGTACGGGTGCTCTTGTGAGCGTCGGCTCTCGCCTTTCGGTAGGAGTAGGTTACAAGACTGAGCTCTCGCTGCTCTGGACAGTCTGCCTTCCGCTGGTTGTCTAATATACTTTTATTTAATTGTAACTGTTTGAAGAAGTTGCTGAAGTTTCGACTTCAACGTAACTTTCCGAGTACAGTTGCAATTTAGCCTTCTGCGTACAAGCGGCCTATGTTTTGTGCCTTGAGCAGTTTTGCCTAAAGTTGACTGTATCGGAGGTACTGTGTGACCTCGCTTGTTAAAATCAATCACTGTACCGTCAGTGATTGTGTGGAGAGGCTTCTTCGTCTCCCTCAGAGGCGCATTTGTATTCCTAGGAAGTCTTTAGTCTGGAACAACCAGATCAGAATAATTTGTTTCGGGCTATACTCATGACATTATCATCACCACGACGGGACGTCGAAGCAACCAGCCATCGCCTCCGGTACGCCAGATCGTGTACTTGCAGTTAAGAAGACAGCTTGGTATGTACGTCCACAGCACCGGCAAAGCAAGCAATTTTGCTAGGTGATAATCAGAGCTCAGCAGAGCGCGCCTGTTCGTCTTTTCTAACTTTGTTCTATCTTGGGTGTTCATCGTTTGAGTTCTCACTACTGTAGCAGCAATTAATGTTGGGTTGGCTGTGTGTTTCTCTTAAGATTTGAGTTGCAAGGAACTGGCTCCACATACCACTTTGTCATAAATGTCACAATCTAGTTTAGGGACAACTTCACCTTCACAGCATTTATTTGAGTATCCAATTTGAGCCAATTTGATGTATTGTAAATGTTTCATGTGTTTTGTTTATTATTTTAAGTTTAGTCATAATAAATCAAATTGTTATTTTGGGACAGAACTTTCATTCTGTTAATCGGTAGAGCAACCCTATCGTTTCTCACTACGTTAATGAAACTTTACTTTATTTAACTTATTTATCAAATTAAATTATTGCAGGTGCCAAACTCTTTTCTACTAGAAGAATTTAGTGTTAAATACACTGCCAGCCCCGGCACCTAGCACGCCTTTGAAGTTGCCTAGGGCTGTAGAGATTGCGAGGATGAATACCACAGCAGGAGCTCAGTTGAAGGGAAATGGACATTTTCAAAAATGCCGGACACAGAAGTTCAACAGTCGTATACAGGCACAAGGAAGATAATTGCGTAGAAATAGGGAATAACAGGAGAAATACTTCAATTGATCGACGAAAGAAGAAAGTATCAGATTATTGAGGGAAAGACAGGAATAACGCAATATATGTGATCTAGGAATGAAACACGAGTAAATAGGAAGAAGAGGGAACCACAGATAAATAGGCTGCAGGGAATCATGTCAAGAAATGGCCTGTGGACGGACTTATTTGGAATATATCAAAGTCAAATCAATCTTCGGTGAAAACAAAAGAAAAATCGTCAACATACAAGAAAAGTTCAACTGTACAACGCAGAGGAGAGAGTGGATAGATTGAAAAAGTACATTCAAGGCATCGATGAGGAGGAACGGTCTCAGGCCGTGATGTAATAAGAATTGGTAGTCGGTGTGGAAGAGAAAAGGAACCCAGTAGTCTAGTCATAGTACTTTGGAAGACTTGCGACCAAGTAGGGCGGAAGGAATAGCCCACATTCTTTCGGAATTGCTAAAATAAGAGCGGAGAGAGTCAATCAAATGACTATTTACCGCTGAAGAGAGAACTGGCTGACAAGTGCGACAAAAATTGCGCAGTCACCTTAACATCCAAGTTGTTGAAAAGAATAATATACAGAAGAATGTAAAAGAAAATTGAATAATTCTGATATGACAATAAGGAAATGGAAATGTACGCTGCTAAGAAATACGAGTAAAATATAGTTCGTGTAAGAATGAAGAGGAAACAATAATAATGGAAGCGTCGAACGAATTGTTCGGATCAAAAATGGTATTAGACAGCGATGCAAACTTGCTCTACTTTTCAATCTATTGAGCAAAGGAGCGCTGACGGAAGTGAATGTCCTGGAGCGGGATTAATATTCTGTGTGAACGGGTATCAGTGAAATGATTCGTTGTTGATACTGCTCTCCTCAGTCAAAGGGAAAAAGAGTTATAGAGCTTGTGAATGAAATGAAGAGTTCTAATAAGCAAACTCAAGTAAAGTAATCTGACATTGTCCGCTAGAAATCCCGAATGACAGATTCAGCCACCTGATTGGAAAAGGTTTCTATCATTCGCACACAATAGCACCTTTGCTTTCACAAAGTGTGAGAGTTTTATGTTCAAGTGTGCCTGGTAACTGTAGGTGATGGAAATGAGCGTTTGGCGTCATTGGCCGGGAGGCACCTTACGGTGCAGGTCCAGTCGCCTTGGTGCAGGTCTTATTACCTTTGACGCCACATTGGGGGACCTGCGCGCTGGATGGGGATTAAATGATGAAGAAGGCAACACAACACCCAGTTCCTGAGCGGAGAAAATCCCCGACCAAGCCCGGAATCGAACCCGGGCCCCTTAGGGATAAGGGAGAGGCTGGAAACCTATGTGGGCACAAAGAGGATTATCGTTCTCCTCCGATGGACGGATCAACCATCAACAGTTTCGCACGCCCGCACTTCATGAGGCACTGCACATGGGTTTGGAATTTAATCCAAGTCACTGGCGCAGCGTCTGGTGATCTGGAACTTGTCGTCATCACCCCTACGTGGTGTACCCAGGCGATTACCCATCCAAAAACAGACCACGCTTGAAGTGGGCTAACAGTCGTATGAGTACAGAATATGGGTTGAGAGTAATCCGAAGAAAGACAAAAGCAATGAGGAGTAGCTTGAAACGCGATTAGCTATAATAAACTTGCAATGGTTTAATTGTTTCGTGTGTGTGTGTGTGTGTGTGTGTGTGTGTGTGTGTGTGTGTGTGTGTGTGTGTAAGCATAGCATATTCTCATAGACAGTGATAAAATAAGCCCTGATATTTTAATGATAAGCAGAATGGAAACACGTTTTTCCCACAAGAACAAAGTTAGTAAGTATATCTGACTCGAATATACACGAAAAATAGTCACACATTAAAGGCTTGCATTAATTCAGCGCAACAGGAAGAATAATATGGTCTGCATATCGAGATATGGCCTGTATTACGTGAATTAACAGTTCATGAAAACAATAAATTGCTCTGAATATGTGTGTTAGCGTTCAAAGTATAGCGTCCAGCTGTGGTATGGTGCAGTCTACTCTGTTGGGTATATAGAAATAGTTAAATAGCTGTAAGGTCATTTAGTAAACGACTGAATGTAATCGCCATAGCTCAGGGAAGATGTGCAACCACAATATTCATATCAGTGTCTAGCGGCACATCATACGTGACTTTATCTTACTCACTGCCTGAAAGGTGACTAGCATGCACAGAGCTTCGACTGATTATTATTTACAGTTCCAAAACCCTCCTCTGCAGTTGAGCCACGGTTTATTAAAATGACTGTGAATAGCACATTTCACTTTGTAACATGCCCGGGAGTACAAATGGGGGTGGGCGACCCTAAAGTGGTTTTCGTTCCTTGACCGTGCGCCCTGTCCACATCACGCACCTGGTAATCCCGCGGCAGTCGTATTGTCCTGTTCCACACTGCTGTTGGTTTGCCTGAAATTATCTATCGAAATACGCAAGCGGATTTAGGGAAGCCACTCAACGTTAAAACACAACACTGTTCGACGGCTGGTATGAATATCTATATTCTGAGACGATTAAAGAAAATCGCCGGTTGCACTGTTTACATTCTAATTCGTACATGTTTATCCCAATTAACAATCTTGATGATTATCTGTCCACAATATCACTTGCATGAGCGTACGTGTAACCAAACACGGCGCGGATGATTGTTGATGATGTGAAAGCCGAATAATCGAACGAAAGTTCTTACGCTCACCATGCATACACAGATTCCTTTGTACCAGTCCTCCTTGACACTAGTAATGATATAACATTGTCCGTAAAGTTTATTTTTCAGTTCTCACTTGTACGAGCGTGCGCGTAACCGTCGCGGCGTGGCTGATTGTTGATAATGGAACGCGATGATCGAACGCACGTTCTCACGCTCGCTACAAGACACTGGCACTTAACTGCTCTCTTTTGTGGTAAATAGTATTACTGATTCACATCACTTCATTCTTGGAGACCGAACACGGCGCGGGTGACTGATACTGTACGGTACGACACGCAGAAGATACACATATACTTTGTCAGCAGCACTGCTCATTTTTAAATTACTTCTTGATGCATTTTCCTCTGAACCTTTTGCATATTTTATCACTTTACTGTTTAATAGCACTTGTAGCAACACTTCAACTCCCATACTAACAATGCCTCTCACATGCAGAGCTACACACTACACAACATAACAGTTCCGTGTCCCGCGCTCGACTCTCTACAGATTCAGCTGCCCGCAAAGATACTCCACAACTAAGCCAGCGATATAACAATACACTTACAACTTCCATAGCATTATAAGATGACGGCTCACTAGCGTCACGCTATTAGAGCTGAGATGCTGTACTGGTAACAGACCAAAACGCGAGCAACACTAATCCAATTTGCTGGCCGTACTACCTGTCTGGGATAATTTCAACTTTTCTCATTTACATACCCACCGAGGATGTGTAAATGAAGAAAGTTATAATGACATCCGGACATGTCTTCTGGATGCTTCTCTTTCTTGTGTCAAACAGTGTATAACACGAGGAACAAAAATAGCCTCCGCTATTCACAACGTAAGCTTACTCGTGGACAAAAGGATATTCGGCCGTAAAATTACTTAACCACCTCCCTTTTGAATTAAAGATTCTGACAGACAGTGAAATCTTTAATCACAAATTCAACTCTTGTGTCCTTGACAATTCCTTCTACTGTAGAAGTCAACTCAACATTCGGATACTTGTTTCAATTGTCTAATACGTTTTCAATGACCACCATGGAATCATGAATATTTGAATTGATGGTGCATATGAGATTAGGTTTATCAAATTTTTGTGTGGATTAAAATCTAAAAAATAAAAAGAATGAATTTTGATCATGGCCAGCTTGAAGCCATTTAAACACAGAGAAAATTTATCTTATCTGCACACGTACTGCGATGTTGCTCATCGTAGCGAGTTGCTGTGAATATTATCCATGGAACAAGAGGAGAAAAGTTCCCCATCCCACTACGTCAATCGATGTCAGTATCAGCATTTGCTTTTCCTTGATACTGATCTCCATTTACATCGTTTCACATTATATTTTTCTTACAGTTACAAGCCATCTCAGCATTTTTGTCTCTTTTTTTCGACCAAACGATTTTTGAAAAATTCTATTTAATTTTACGGTTTTAAATTGACTGGCAGTAATAAACTATATAAATCTTTTCACAAATATCACCGTTACGCATTTTTTGTTACAAGCCACTTTGCCACCCATTTAGGGAACTTAACGTATTTTTAAGGCTAATCTCTTCTATCTCGTTGTTGCGTGTGACAGGCAGTCTTCAACGTATCCCTCTGTCTGAAGAGACATTCTCTTCGCCTGGCCTGTCTGACTTGCAAATTTAACGTGCCGGCCGTTTCCCTACGGGCAATGACCTAGGGGCTGTGTAGGGGAAGACCACTTCTGCAAGCGGGCGAAAACTGTCTTCCCACTGTCATAATATTGAGGGGCATCTATAAAATCGTTGTCACCCTGTAGGTATAATTACTATATTATTAACAGAATTTCTACTTGTTTCTATCCGATTCAATTAATTGAATTACACTAGAGTAGAGAAGGTACTTTAGAAGCAAACTCACCATTGGAATCTTTGAGGCAATGTACCTAATGAATCAGACAAATAAGCGAATAGAAATATACCCAAGCCAAAAACCGGCTATTTTTCTCCAAATTTGCCCAACTGCGATGAACTTAACATATCTTGGCCCTTTCTTTTTATCTTCCCAGAACCTCTTCAGTCCATCACTTTTCTTTTACTTCTCACCAGAAATTGAATGTATGGACCTCCCGTTTAGCATTTTTCTCTTGAAATAATTTTATACTGTTGATTTTGATTCAGAACTTTGGACAAGTTCTAGTGTAATATTAATGTCTTGCGCGTTTCTTTCGACATGTTCTAATTATTTTGGCAGTTGTGAAGTAGTGTGACAGGAAGTAGGCGGAGCCTCTGCATATTTAAGCTCGTGCTCAGCACTCATAACCATCAGTTGACTGCTTAGCAGCGAGGAGAGCTCCGCCTACCATCCTAATGGAGCCATGGGTATAATTAATTTCATTTTATATTGTTTAATTTTGACATCATTAGACACTTTCATTTTATTTAAAGATTGGTTTCTAGTATTTCCTAAATTTTATCCACAGGTCTGATGATGGTTTTGTAAAAAGAACCGAAACCGGTTACCTATATCATTAAAACATAAATAGTGTGTTCAAGACTGAACTTTAGTCAAAATATAATGATGAGATTTGTTTATGATCAATAAGGCGATGCTATATGAGTAATGTGATTATGTTAAGTGTTTATTATGGCGAAGTATTGAAGAAGTATCGACGAATACGTATATGTCTAATGACGTAATGAATAATGAGTATGGATGAGGGACTCTGGTTTGTGAGAAAGAAAGTTGGAAACTAAGAATCGTACTTTAAGGACTGTGGAAGGTGAGTATATATGTGAATGTGAATATCTCAATGCCGATGGAAATTTATGGCCACTGTTATTCGTGAGATTTCGTTTCTAAAATCTTCTCCTGTGAATTTTCAAACTGTCAAAATTTTGTATTGGTATGAAACGGCTCTTGTAGCTCAAACTGCTGTCGTAAATTTTTCGTAAAGAGTACTTGTGATCTTGACATAATGCTCTGCTGCGCCCAGCTGCGTGCTAGCTGCTTTGAAATATACCTATTGTTGTGTGGACTTCCCAACTTCCCTCATGCCACTTCAGTAACTTTGAAGCTTGCTCACTCTCGCTAGTGCACGCATAGCTGCAGAAAAGAGAGGCCGTTGATCTCACTATTGACATTTCTTTGCAGAACACACCACAAACATGACACACTATTACTTGGAAACATATGAGTACACTATGGAGCTCTTACTTCGTACTACTCACTGAAACGCTTATGAAGTGGTGAGAAATATTTTTATGTCCACACACCTTATGACGACAAGTGTCTTTCTACGAAAGTTGAGGGAATTTTTACTGACTTATGAAGTGCCATATGGCTGGTGAAAGATGTTTTTGAGCTTTGATTTGTACATATTTTTTATTTTATTTGTTACTTGGTTGCGAGCGGCATTGTAGCATTCGTTTTATAAAATAAAATTCAATTCATATGCTAATGAAAAACTTTCTGTCTACAGATTTATTAAATAACAATTTTATGATCCACATTTCTAAGAAAGGGTGAGCACTTGGAAAGAAAAAATAGTAATAAGAAGGAGAAGTGCCTAGTAACTGGAATTGCGTACATAATTGTCTTTTCAAGGACTTGATAATTTTTTGGTAGAATAAGTTGTTGTGGAGCATCACTCTAGTGTGAAGATGAAACATAGAGGTTAAGTTGTTAATAGACATTTCCCTTAGCTGCATTACTGTCTTTTCTGTAATATTTTTTCTGCTTGTGCATTGTCATGTTCAGGTATAAGTTATTGCATTTGCTGCTGCTATTTGTCAGGCATTGTCCTACTGAATTTTACTTTGTATTACTCTGATAAGCCAGTTTTACCACTGATTTACATTTCTTGGTTGCTGCATATTGTCTTATATTAGTTGTAATGTTGCATTTTTTTTACTAATTTAAATATACTGCTGCTTGCTTTGCCAATTTGCATTTTTTGTCATTGTAGTTTATGTTAATTGTTTTGTGCTAATGCATTGCCCAATTCTCTAGCATGCATATCTGAGCTCAGTAAATTTAAGTTAGTTTAAGAGGGAATATGTTATACAAGAAAATGAGTTATGATGAGTTGGGAACATATGAAAAAAATTTGACCAAAGAGTATTGTACAATGACGAATAATTATTTTGAAAGAGTAAATGAAGAGATGTAAGTAGGATATAGTGACAACAGGTTTGTTAGGATTTTCTTGGAAACAAATGATGAGGTAAGAAATATATGGAAGTATAAATACAGATAAATAGGATATTTTTGTGGGAACAAATGTTGAAATAAGAAGAATGATCTGTGGGAAAACGAAGTTTTCAGTAGAAATGAAGTACCATAAGTACAGCAGCACCAAGTGTTACACTGAAAACAGACCCTGCCCTATCCTTTTGTGTTACTCTGCTATATGTTTATGTGCACCTTTGTGTGTCTGTATTCTTCTTGTCCTTGTGTGTTTATCTGATAAGGTAAATTTGATAGAATTGTTTTTCCTAATACTAAGCTGCATTCACTATGACCAGGATTACTGTTATCCTCAAATCTAAACTTTTTTTTACTTTGAAAAGATATTTGGATATTATTTATTCTGTTATGTTTTCTTTAATGCTCATGTGTCAAGTTAATATTTCGAAGGATATTCTCATTTTTCGTTTATTTACTTATCTCACAATTCCTGTAATTCTGGTGTACATGTTTATTTCTATTCTTTTTGTAAAGCCTGCATTACTACAAATGCTATCTGTATTATCATGCTCTTTACTGTAATGATGTTTTCTGTACCTTTGTAATTGTATTCTTATGCTGTAAAATTATAACTGGATAGACACCAGTTCTTCAAGTTAACTAAATAGTAAGGATTCATTTTAATGCACACTTCAGTTGGTCATACTATAGTATAAAAAGTCAGAGGTTATATGACTGTGTTAGTACTTGCACATGTGTTGTAATTCAGAAAGGGACTGGTTAACAGCGTTGATAGTTCTCAGTATATTGCAAAAAATTAGTGAGTACACAAGTGGTGGTTTATGGACTTGCTATATTATCCACAAGACTCTTCAATTGTGATTGTGCACGGCACAGTCGCTACGGATGGCTGCTGGCCATCTCTTCAAGGACTACAGTGGGTCTGCACGTTTGGTGGCCCATTACTACCATAATTTCTACAAGTCATACAGTGGGTCTGCTCTGTGGTTATCAACCAATTATATCAATATTCTGCAACACTTCGACTGACTCTGCTGTAGGTTTACTCTGTTGTGGCCCATTACCAATCTTCATGTCAAGAGTTAGCACTGTGTTTCCGTTGGGAGGACAACACTACTTCATGACTGCATGGTGGTCCAGTACTTCTGTGTGCATTTTCTTTTATTGTCCAGACTTTGTGCATAAAACTGTCATAGACTACTCTTCTGAAGAATGATTAAGACCGTCTTTAGGGACTTTGAGGACAATTTTTGCTTTTGACAGACAGTATACTACTAATTGTGCGCATTTCACCTATTTTATATTGTTAATATGAAAAATTTTTTTTACAAATTAGTTTTTGCTACTGCCCAAACTACAGTATTTTGTAAAAATTTTTTGAGAGGAGCGGGGGGGGGGGGGTCTATGTAAGTAGTAGGTTGTTATGCGTTTGTATGTTGGCAGCGCTATGTAGGGCTCTGACAGCCTGTGTGCACTCTGTAAGAGACTCTGCAAAAAAATCTTTCCTTTGCTAACCACATGCCTATTAGCAGTTAGGGCCTTCAATGGTTAGAATCTTTTATTTAGCTGCTAGTATTGGTGCTTGCAGCATTGCTGTAGTTCGTGTAACCAAGATTTTATGTGTGGTAAGTGACTTATGAAATGTGTGGATTGTTGTTAGGATTTCTTCCTAATTGAGGACCATTGTTTGGTATTAATTAGTTGAAGTTAGGTTATCATTTTTGAGCAGTCAAATTGCATTGCCCCAAGATATTGTGGGTCAGTTTTGAGATGATAAGAATAAGTAAAGAGAAAGTAGGCTCAGTACGTTCAGTTTTATTCAACAGTTTCAGAATAAAATAATGTACAAGTTTCACCCTCACCCAGTTATTGAAGTTTAAGTAAGTAAAAAATATAATTAAGAAGTTTCAAAGTTGTCGGAAATATTGAGCCATACTGCCTCTGTAGGCGTCCACAGTTGCGAAAGTGTTGCCAGTGCGTTATGTTCCATAAATGTTCAATGAGGCACATGTCGCGAAAATGAGTGGCTCAATCATTCCCACGAAACTCTCCAGAATGTTCTTGAAACCTATCGCGAAACATTGCATCCTGGTCACACAGTGCATTGTCATCCATAAAAATTCTGTTTTTGTTTGGGAACATGAAGTCCACGGGTGATTACAAATGGTTTCCAAATAGCCGAAGATAACCATTTCCAGTCAATGCCCTTTGTAAACACAGCGCACACCATTATGAAGCCACCACCACCTTTCACAGTTCCTTGTTGATAATTTGGGTCCATGGCTTCTTGGGGTCTGCACACACTCGAATCCTTCCCATCAGCTCTTATCAACTGCAATTGGGACTCATCTAACCACGACAGCGTTTTCCAGTCGTCTGGAGTCCAACTGATATGGACACAGTCTTAGAAGATGAGCTATAGGCGATGTCATATTGTTAGAAAGGGACCAACCATCTGAATACAAATGACAATTCCGACAATGTCCTGCCCTTTTATATCTTGTGTACGAGATACTAACGCCATCTATAAATGTGCATACACACATTTTGTATGTTTCTCCCTGTTCAAGCAATGTTCTGTAACTGACTTTTTTTAAGGAATTAAGGGAAGTTCTAATAAGAGATAACCCCTTTGTAATACCTTGAAAAACAATGCTAGCAATTTATCCTGTTAATTTTTCTCTAATGGGATTAATATAATACTAGAATAGTTTTCAAAAAGTATTAACTTCGCTCTATGTGTCTTAAGCTGAAGCAGATATATACGTATAAACAAATTAGCAAAGGAACCAAAACTGAACCTTGTGGAATCCTCTTCAGTGTCAATAAAACAAGTAACTTCTACAAGAAGGTTTCGCATTTCTAACGTTCCATAGCTAATCAGCTGGCTGGCTTGACAAACGAGTGTTATTGCCGCGGGTTCTCGTAGCAAATGGTCGAATTTGTTCGCGGCGCGCCGAGCTGTCAGCTGTTGTGACGGCAGCGGCCGGATGCAGGCGACGTCATGGCGGCCGTATTTTGAGCGCCTGGACGATTAATCAGGGGAGGGGCCGTGGCGTGCCGCCTCCCGCACCAGAGGAATGCATCCCGTCCAGTCCCTTCTCTTCTCTTCCCTTCCCTTGACTCGGCCTGCCTCCTGGGCCGGACGCCAAGTATGCGCGAGGTGATTCACCCCGACACGCGACTGCAACACGCTCCTACGCCCGCCTGGCCCCATCCCCACCACTCGGCGTGTCCCTACAAACACGTCAGGACCGTCACTCTTCAAATTCCCCGCTGCTGGCGATACATCCCATTTAATGAAGACAACCTGTAGCTGACATTTAATGCTATTTCTTAACAGTGACATTTCGTCCTAAGGAACACCTGCTACAAACACTGCGAAGTCTGTTATCGGTACTTGTTAGTACCCAGATGTTAAGTGACACACTCACAGCAGCAGCAGCGCAGATTGTAAGCGACTCGACCTAGTGCTGGGAGTTTAGGCCAAGCTAGAAAAGTTGTGATGCGCAATGCCATTCTGAATTGTCCCTGCCTGCTCCGGGGAAACAGCCATTATTTATGAGTGACCTTGATTTCCGGGGACACATTCATAACCAATGAGTATGATGTCAATGATAAATAAATGTTACATCAATGGTAATTCCGTGATGATATTACAAACTCACTGATGACGGAGAAGGGTAAATGTATCAATTTCTGGTAAGCATCCCTGGTTCGGAAACGACGAAGTAATTGTTCTAAGCAAAAACCATTCTGATACCATTGACTGTGGAATACTTATACCGGTACAGTTAACACTAGAAATGTAGGGCAGGCAACTATCAGAGGTGATAGTATGAGCCAAAATAAGAAAACCGCATACTGCAAAACATTTGTTCTGCAAGCTCTCTGGTTTCCGTAATTTTGAAGGCGGTAGTATAGACCAAAAGAGGAAAAATATTTCCAGCAAACATGATTTCTAAAAAGCATACCTTAAGAACTGTGGGCGTATGTTCGGTAGAAGAGTGTGGTTCACTGTAGCGACGGACAAGTGCTCACAGCCCTTGACGTGTACATTTTAGAACCCGTATTAGCTACAAATATTTTTTTTGTTTTGGTCAATACTACCTCCCCCTGATATTTGGAAACCAAAGAGCTTGCAGTAGTCGAGATACCTTTTACAGTATCGTAGATGAAGAAATGCTCATAGCTCATAAGCTATGCGGTCTCGTGTTTACTATACAGTTTTTCCTTGTTTTGGTGCATACTACTACTTCGGAAAGTGGTCTAACTGTAATCTAACAATAATTACAATGAAGGCTTGTTGACAGATAAATAAGCGACTAGTCTTCCGCAAGCGCGCTCGCCTTAAAAAACAACGAATTTCGTCATTCAATATTGTTTAAACAATTGTTTATGCCATCTTCTCAGAAGCGCCTTTTGGTTCTCTTTTTTAATTGTGGTGTCCGATATCACATGTCATCACTTTTAAACTAGCACTTGCAGTAAAATTTTAAATTACGTTACTGGCATAACTCATTAAATTTATTAAATAGCTGCACAGTGCGCAAGATATGAGGTATTCATGCTGCATTCATATGCTGTGTAATTGTGGACAACATAATGTTCTGACAAACATTTGCTTAATAAAAACGATATAAAATACTTCACAAGCCAATAAATAAAAAAAATAGATATAGATAAGTAGCTTTCTGGGATGACAGCCGTGGTGCAATGCTATCATCTGATCAATGGATGTGCTTCATTTTTCTGAGATCGCAAATGTATGAGATTTGCTTTAATAGTTGACTGTAAATTATTATAGATTCTCAAAGAGCCGTCAGAAGCTATCTTTCAGCTTGCATCTCTTGCACAAAGGCCATGCGAACTACATCCGTGCAAATTCCCAGCTTTGGGATTTACCCATTTCAGGATCGTCTTCGTACGTGGACTCGTTAGTACCGCTCAGCTAGCCGGTCCTGCCACGGCACGCCCTGACCTCTGGTCCCGCTAGCTTTCGGTCGCACAACAATTTCATCTTACTTCGTACCAGTACTGGATGAGCCATTACCTCACCTACATACATGTAACATCACGCTGCACCTGACAAATAACTGCAGTCCAAGATTTTGCAAAAGAACAAGAATAGATTTTAACCTACTCTTTGACAACTTTGGTAGTGGAACGAAAAACCGAAAGGAAAAAAGCAGTAGACTCGGAATGACTGGTTGGTTGATTTTGGAGGATGTGACCAAACAGCAAGGCCATCGGTTCCATCGGATTAGGGAAGGGTAGGCAAGGTAATCAGCAGTGCGCTTTCAGATGAATCATCCCGGCATTTACCTCAAGCGATTTAGGGAAACCATGGAAAACCTAAATCGGGATGGGCGGACGCAGGTTTGAACCGTCGTCCTCCCGAATGAGAGTCTAGTGCGCTAACCACTGCACCACCTCACTCGGTTGACTCGTAATGATTTTTCATTCCTACGGAGTAAATGCTTGACAGCAAAGTCAGTCCCCGTCTAGGATGCGAAAATTGGGAAAATGAGAGAATCAAGCCTTTATTATTGCTTACAGTCCTGGTCGAAGGATGTTGTCTTTTTGGCTCTCCGATGTGTTATAAAATGTTAAGTACTTATCTGAACGATCCGATAACTGACTAGTGTTTGGGTTGCCGTATGTGAATATGAAAACAATATGGAAATAAATGTTCA
This sequence comes from Schistocerca americana, assembly GCF_021461395.2. Lineage (NCBI taxonomy): Eukaryota > Metazoa > Arthropoda > Insecta > Orthoptera > Acrididae > Schistocerca > Schistocerca americana. The sequence continues at coordinate 101,059,547 of NC_060120.1, read as the reverse complement.
ACATATTTCCACGACACAGAGCTTAGCCTTCTCCTACACTTCAAGAGAGTTAGTTCCAGAGCTAACGGAAGGGTTAGCAACCATAGTGCCCCAGACTCATTCGGCAGGACACAGATACCCTGATTTATGTTTTCCGTAAACCGCTTAATATAAATTTAGTGGTGGTTCCTATGAAAGGGTGCATCCGTTTTATTTCGCTAGCCTTTCCAAAGCGAAACTTTTGCTTTATCTCTAATGACCCCGTCACTGAACGTCCGTTAAGCCCTAATCTTCCTTTATTTCTACTAATGGTGTTTTATATCCATAGACACTATGGAGAAGATTTGGAAGCGACACAGGCGATTCAGTCGATGACCTTTCATTCTACGTCATCATCTATCTCCTCATTCCTGAGCATAGTTCATCGAAGAAAATCTCATTAAGCATGAGATGCGTCTACATCCAGAACGAGGATCTACGCGCTAAACTGCTTTACCGACTTCGATTACGGCGATGATAAATTTGGTTCTCCGTAGTTGAGCAAAGAAATGGTTCAAATGGCTCTGAGCACTATGCGACTTAACTTCTGAGGTCATCAGTCCCCTACAACTTAGAACTACTTAATTCTAACTAACCTAAGGACACCACACACATCCATGCCCGAGGCAGGATTCGAACCTGCGACCGTAGCAGTCGCGCGGTCCCAGACTGAAGCCCTAGAAACGCTCGGCCACTTCGGCCGACAAGTAGTTGAGCGATGGATAGGTGTAGTTGGTCGGCGAAGTAAGTTGGGGGCGGGGGTAGAGGGGGTGGGGGTAGGGGGCAGTGGAAAAATCCTCGCGAAGCCTTTTATGAAGAAAGACTTATTTACCTAAGGTACTAGTCAAATTCGAAGTCACAGATAATGAGAAAGCTGCCGATTTTGCACTGATTGCTCAACACTCTACGACGCGTATTGGTGAACGACAAACGTTTTCACATACTGTTCACAGGTATGACGTCAAAATTTCAGTAGGTTCAGACATCTACAGGTAAAATTCAATTAAAGAGCTAGAGTGGTATAAAATGATTCTAGAAAATACACGCTATGACATGACACACCACGAAGGAATTATACGAATGGCACAAAAATCATTAGATGTGGTGTAGATGTACAAACACACAAATGATTAAAAATTCAGAAGAAATTGGATGATTTAATAAAGAGAAAGAGCTGCACAAGTTCGGCAAGTCAAAAAATAATTGGTCCATCTCTGGCCGTTATGCAGGTAGTTAACATTGGTTGATACGGTTCTTTGACGCCCACCTCAGTAATAGTGCCAAATTGTGTCCAATTGGCGTGTTGGGTCATCAAAATCCCGAGCTGGCTTGCCCAAAAACTCCAAACGTTCTCTGCTTGGGAGACATCCGCGGTCCTGCTGCCGAAGTACGATTTGGCGAACACGAAAACAAGTAGTAGAAACTTTCGCCGTGTGCAGAAGGGCACTTTACTGCTTAAATGTAAGCCCAGGTTTGCTTGCCACGAACGACAACAAAACGAGGCGTAGAATATCAATGACTTATCACTGTGCTGTAAGGGTTCCGCGGTTGACAACCAGAGACGTCCTGCTATGTCATGAAGTACCCCAGACCATCACCCCTGGCTGTCAGGCCGTATGGCGGATGACACTCCGGTTGGTATTACACAGCTGTCCAGGTTGTTTCCAGGAACGTCTTCGCCCTTAAACCTCAAACCTTATTTACGAGAGTAGAATTAATTGTCTTAAGTTATTAATCTTCCTTCGAACAGAGCCCGGGTGACCAGAGAGGACGTGTCTGAAAATGCCCTGGACGGCAGTGGAAACCAAGCAGAGGGTCGCCTGGCATATGGGACGACAACTAGGAATGATGGTCTGGGGTGTCATTTCATTTCATAGCAGGACCCCTTTGGTTGTCGTGTGCGACACACTTACAACACATGTCAACTATATTCTACGACTCGTTCTGATGTTCTTCATGACAAGCCACCCTGGGCTTACATTTCAACGAGTTAATCGAGATAATATCCTTCCGCAAATGGCCAGAGTTCTGCTACTTGTCTTCGTGTTTGCCAAACCCTACACTGGCCAGGAAGGTCGGAGGATCTCTCCCCAGTTGAAAACGTTTGGAGCATCATGTGTAGGGCCCTCCGACTAGCTCGGGTTTTTGGCGATCTAACGCGCCAATGGAACAGAATTTGTGATTACTTCCCTGAGATGGACATCCAACAACTATATCAATCAATGCCAAGCCGACTAACTGCTTGCGTAAGGACCACAGGTGGACCAACGCGTTATTGACTTGCTTAGTTTGTGAAGCTCTTTCTCTATAATGAATCATCCCATTTTTCTGAAACTGTAATCTCTTTCCAGGATGAAATGTTCACTCTGCAGCGGAGTGTGCGCTGGTTTTTAAACTTCCTGGCGGATGAAAACTGTGTGCCGGACCGAGACTCGAACTCGGGACCTTTGCCTTTTGCGGGCAAGTCCTCTACCAACCGAGCTACCCAAGCATGATTCACGACCCACCCTCACAATTTTACTTCCGCCAGTACCTCGTCTCCCACCTTTCAAACTTCACAGAAGTTCTCCTGCAAAACTTGCAGGACTAGCACTACTGGAAGAAAGGGTATTGCGGAGGCATGGCTTCGTCACAATCTGTAATCACTTGTTTGTCTTCGCATGTACATCACTCATACCGTTTTCCGTCCCATACCGATAATTCCTTCGTGGTGCGTCTTTTTTTGCCTTACAGTGCACAATGCTACGAACTCAGTTCACAGGCAGAATTTTACGCTCTAATAGGAGGTGAGCAGAAGAAGGAACAGCTGTGTATCACCCAACACGAGTGAAGAGATCGCCCTTCTTAATAACAAACGAGTGAAAGGAATCGGAGATGAAATAAACCCAATCTGGTCAAATCTGCTGCTTCAGTCTATGCACTGGGAGACCTCACGTTTCCACCGCAAGTCCAGGCGATGGCCGTGGAAGGCACGTGTGCAAGACGGGGAGGACGCAGAGCAGAGCAGGGTCAGCGGCGGTCAGAGAAGCCCGCGCACGCCCCCCTGGGACTGCCCTCGGGGGAGGCATCGCTCGCCTTCATTGCTGTTCCCTCTGAGGGCGAGGGACGCGCGAAAACAAGTGACGCTCTCTCGGCGGTCCTTGAACCGAAGACGAGAGCTTCGACTCTAGCCGGGTAAATCCGTTTGAGCAATGGCGTAATAACACGAACGCTGTCCGAGCGATCGCACCACAGCAAAACACGTGCGATGCCTTGAGTATATGACGTCGAATCTTGGCAGTTCTGTATGAAGTGCGAACGTATAAGCGGTAATGCCTGAAAGCGTTTCGCAGCACTTTGAACTGCCCGTCTGCACGTGGCGCTGTGGGCAATGGCAGTGGTGCAGATGGTGGGGCCAGACAGAAAAAGTGAAATGGACACAATGAATATTTCTGTGCAACACCGAACTGAACTGTCGTCACAGCATTTGGAAGCTGTTTCTCTCCAAGATTTCGTCATACCGTCAATTAACATCCAGTAATAGTAAAAATCCCTCTCAATGCTAGAATAATAGTTATACTCTTAAGTGATAATATTTTGTAACATGTGAAGAAGGCTAAATATAAAAGACTAATTTAAAAGCTGAAGGATGGAAATGTTTCCCACAACTGCAATTCTGTTTCTATGAAACGGTATAAGAAATTAGGACAGTTTGGAACTCCTACATAGGCTGAAATGTTCTCCCAACCTCATCTCATTGATGAAAGTAGGAAGATTAGGGTGTAACATCCACTCAACGACGAAGTCGTTAGACATGGAGAGCAAGCTCGCAGTGGGGAAGGTGCCTTTTTGAAGGGACCACATCGACCATCGGCACGCTTTATTTAGGAAAATCGCAGAAAATCTAGCTCTGAATGGTCGAACGGAAATCCGAACAGCCGCGCTACCGAACACGTGGTTTAACATTGCGCTACCACATTCATAATAATTGGTGACGTTTTCAGATAGCATATGCTCTCTTCTTTCCACCCCCGTGAACCATGGACCTTGCCGTTGGTGGGGATACAGATACAGATATCCGTGCCGTAGGTGCAACCACAACGATGTGTAACTATTGTGAGCCCAGACAAACGTGCGGTTCCTGAAGAGGGGCAGAAGCCTTTTCAGTAGTCTCAGGGGCAACAGTGTGGATGATTGACTGATCTGGCCTTGTAACATTAACCAAAACGGCCATGCTGCGCTGGTACTGCGAACGGCTGAAAGCAAGGGAAAACTACAGCCGTAATTTTTCCCGAGGGCATGCAGGTTTACTGTATGGTTAAATGATGATGGCGTCCTCTTGGGTACAATATTCCGGAGGTAAAATAGGATCTCCGGGCGGGGACTACTCAGGAGGACGTCGTTATCAGGAGAAACAAAACTGGCGTTCTACGGATCGGAGCGTGGAATTTCAGATCCCTTAATCGAGCCGGTAGGTTAGAAAATTTAAAAAGGGAAATGGATAAGTTAAAGTTAGATATAGTGGGAATTAATGAAATTTGGTGGCAGGAGGAAAAAGACTTGTGGTCACGTAAATATAGGGTTATAAATACAAAACCGAATAGGGGTAATGTAGGAATAGCTCTAATAATGCATAAAAAAGTAGGAGCGCAGGTAAGGTACTACGAACAGCATAGTGAACGCATTATTGTAGTCAAGATAGACAAGAAGCCCACGCATACCACAGTAGTACAAGTTTATATGCCAACTAGCTCCGCAGATGACGAAGAGATTGAAAAAACGTATGATGAGATAAAATAAATTATTCAGATAGTGAACGGAGACGAAAACTTAATAGTCATGGGGGACTGTGATTCGATATTAGGAAAAGGAAGAAAAGAAAAAGGAGTAGGTGAAATGGAATGGGGGTAAGGAATGAAAGAGGAAACCGCCTGGTAGAATTTTGCACTGAGTATTACTTAATCAAGGCTAACACTTGGTTTAAGAATCATGAAAGAAGCTTGTATGCATGGAAGACGCCTGGAGACATTGGAATGTTTGAGACAGATTATATAATGGTAGGACAGAGATTTAGGAACCATGTTTTAAATTGTAAGACATTTCCAGGGGCGGATGTGGACTCTGGCCACAATTTATTGGTTATGAGCTGCAGACTAAAACTGAAGAAACAGCATAAAGGTAGGAATTTAAGGAGATGGGACCTGGATAAACTGAAAGAAACAGAGGCTGCAGAGAGTTTCAAAGAGAGCATTAGGCAACGATTGACTAGAATGAGGGAAAGAAATACAGTAGAAGAAGAATGGGTGGTTTGAGAGGGCCTATACAAGGGTAATGTACTTGAGGGCAATATTATGGAAATTGAAGAGGACGTAGATGAAGATGAAATGGGAGATATGATGCTGCCTGACGAGTTTGAGAGAGCACTGAAAGACATGAGTCGAAACCGCTCCGGGAGTAGACAGCATTCCTCTACAACTACCGATAGCCTTGGGAGAGCCAGCCCTGACAGAACTCTACCATCTGGTGAGCAAGATGAATGAGACAGGCTAAATACCCTCAGACTTCAAGAAGAATATAATAATTCCAATCTCAAAGAAAGAAGGTGTTGAAATGTGTGAAAATTATCGAACTATCAGTTCAATAAGCCACGACTGGAAAATACTAACACGAATTCTTTAAGACGAATAGAAAAACTATTAGAAGCCGACGTCGGGGAAGATCAGTTTGGATTCCGTAGAAATTTTCTAACGCGTGAGGCAACACTGACCCTTCGACTTATATTAGAAGACCGATTAAGGAAAGACAAACCACGTTTGTAGCATTTGTAGACTTAGAGATAGCTTTTCGCAATCTTGACTGAAATATTCTCTTTCAAATTCTGAAGGTGGCTGTGATCAAATACAGGGAACGAAAGACAATTTACAATTTATATAGAAACCAGATGGCAGTTATAAGAGTCGAGGGGCATGAAAGGGAAGCAGTGGTTGGAAATGGAGTGAGACAAGGTTGTAGCCTCTCCCCGATGTTCTTCAATCTGTATATTGAGCGAGCAGTAAAGCAAACAAAAGAAAAATTTGGAGTAGGAATCAAAAACCATGGAGAAGAAATAAAAACTTTGAGGTTTGCTGATGACACTGTAATTCTGTCAGAGACATCAAAGGGCCTGGAAGAGCAGTTGAACGGAATGGACACTGTCTTGAAAGGAGGATATAAGATGAAAATCAACAAATGCAAAGCGAGGATAATGCAATGTAGTCGAATTAAATCAGATGGTGCTGAGGGAATTAGATTAGGAAATGAGACAATGAAAGTAGTAGATGAATTTTGCTATTGGGGGAGAAAAATAACTGATGATGGTCGAAGTAGAGATGGTATAAAATGTAGACTGGCAATGGCAAGCAAAGTGTTTGCTGAAGAAGAGAAGTTTGTTAACATCGGGCATAGATTCAAGTGTCAGTAAGTCGTTTCTGAAAGTAGTTGTATACAGTGTAGCCATGTATGGGAGTGAAACAAGGACGATAAATAGCTTAGACAAAAAGAGAATAGAGGCTTTTGCAGTGTGTTGCTATAGATGAATGCTGAAGATTAGATTGATAGATCACGTAACCGATGAGGAGGTACTGAATAGAATTGGGAGAACAGCAATTTGTGGGACAACTTGACTAGAAGAAGGGATCGGTTGGTAGGACATGTTGTGAGTCATCAAGGCATCACCTATTTAGTATTGTAGGGCAGCGTGGAGGGTAAAAATTGTAGAGTAAGGCCAAGAGATGAATACACTAAGCAGATTCACAAGGATGTAGGTTGCAGTAAGTACTGGGAGATGAAGAAGCTTGCACAGGATAGGGTAGCATGGAGGGCTGCATCAAACCAGTCTATGGACTGAAGACCACAACAACAACAACAACACTGCACACTTTTGATAAAGTAAATAACTAAAATTTACGGGGCTCACAGTTTTAGAAATGTCAAATGTCACACGTAGTGTACGCGCACTGAAAATTAAGAGCGCAGATGAATGAATTTGCCGACCGGAGTGGCCGAGCGGTTCTAGGCGCTTCAGCCTGGAACCACGCGACCACTACGGTCGCAGGTTCGAATCCTGCCCCGGGCATGGATGTGTGTGCTGTCCTTAGGTTAGTTAGGTTTCAGTAGTTCTAAGTTTTAGGGGACTTATGACCTCAGCAGTTAAGTCCCATAGTGTTCAGAGCGATTTGAACCATTTTTTTGACACGAATTTCACAGTAGTTATTCAACGACATGGCACGTTCTTTTATGCAAATGACGAAGACTATTGTATTATTGCGAATGTGAAGTATGTAAACATTATTGTCATGAAATCTGTGTCCTTTTAAAAAGAACGATTACGCATTGACACATAAGGAAGGCCTAAAGGTCCGAAACCGCCTTCTGGTAATAATGTTACAAGTGGAAAGTGGTCTTTTTAAAATGTCAAAGGACTCTGGACGAACATAAACTATAAATAAGTCTCACGGTGTCCAAAAACTTATTTGCCTAAGGTATGTGGTTGGCAGAACCTTCGTGGCATTCGTCCCCCAACTACAGTCTCATCATTCCCTAGAAAAGTGTACAGTACACATCATCCTGGGAATTGTAACCGCATAATGATTTCGATAAATTAGAATAAATTAGATTTTTCCGTAAGCTATCTCCATTCTCATATTTTGTATGCATTGAGCGGATTATAATAAGTTTTGCAAGCACATTGCTCAGATTCCTTGACACATGCCTGCGAGAGAAGAAGTTAACCAACTACTTTCCCGATACAGACCACAATTGCTCGAGAACACAAAACTCCACCAATTTTATAGGACATCGAAGTAGCTAAACAACAAACTGATCCAAGGAATACCTGCAGCAATGAATGTACAGAATAGCCTTGAAAGTTTTCTCGCAGCTTACCTGTTACCAGTCCTTGGGACCAGCTATAATTATGATGGGGCCACCCAAGTATTACAGTTCTTAAAAATAAAAAGAAATAAAATATAACACTGCACACTACACTGTATGCTTCGCCAGCTTTCTTCATGCATTAACTCGACTTGCTGTGGCGATCAATGTATATTTAGACGGTTTGGACCTACAAGCATTTTAAGAAATGTGGTGGTTGCTTTAAGTTGGCTACCGGTTCCCAAGTACTTATCGTTAAAAGTTGGAGCAATTCGTGTCAACTTTTTTCTGTTACAGACTGCTGTCACCCTCAAAGACCTGGATGAAGTGTTGTGTTGTCTGTGTGAGCATGTGATTAATTGATTATAATAGCAGTTGCACTTATATTCAAACTATTCAATTGATTATAATAGCAGTTGCACTTATATTCAAATGCATCAATGAGATCAATGTATATTTAGACGGTTTGGACCAACAAACATCTTAAGAAAAGTGGTGAATATAATATGAAATCCGATCATAATACTTACTGAATATCTGGAACGTCATTTTTATTTTGCTCATTGGGTTGTATTACAACAGCATTAATTAAATTTCATATTCCTTGCTACCAATTCGTACCGCACTTGAAGAGGACTGTCTCTATAATGCATATTCACGAGTTCATGTTACTTCCGGGGCTAAGCAGTTGATGGGTACGAGATGCGCATGCCCGTGAGTTGCCAGTATTGGAAGAGAAACAATAAAATATTCCCCTCTCACAATCTCTAATCTCGCAATGGCCACGTTCCTTACCCCCTCACCCCCTTGCCCTTGAGGTAAGTCGCCAACTTAGTTACCTCACGACCGAATTCACTAACGTCAAATAAATTTAAGTACACCTTAAATTCTTAATCTGTAAGTCAATATTTTCATTCATTGCTGAGGAGCAAAACAACACCTTCAGAAGCTTTTAACGTTGGTTCACGTTTTTGGATTCGGCTGTCAGTTGTTATATATATGTTTATTATTATAAAATTAGACTGAAAACAGCGGGTCACACAAATGCCTGATTCGGGAAGCAGTTTGACAACCACTGCTCGAGACGCACATTATCTGAGAGATTCTACTCTTATTAAGGTCAACAATCCCCTTGGTAGAGATTAGTGATTCATACTAATTTGCATTTAAAAATTATATTTGTTAGGAATGCCTTAGGTTGGTACAGTAGTCTGATTAAAATTAAATGATGGTCAATACTTAACACCTTGAAAGTGAGATCCTCCACCAGGGCCTCGCGATGTCACACCAGCAGTGTGCCGTTACCAGTGTGTCACACGTTGTAGAGCTGTTGATAAAATATCGTTATATCAACATGTCGATGTTTTCTCGAAGAATACCGATATATACACTCCTGGAAATGGAAAAAAGAACACATTGACACCGGTGTGTCAGACCCACCATACTTGCTCCGGACACTGCGAGAGGGCTGTACAAGCAATGATCACACGCACGGCACAGCGGACACACCAGGAACCGCGGTGTTGGCCGTCGAATGGCGCTAGCTGCGCAGCATTTGTGCACCGCCGCCGTCAGTGTCAGCCAGTTTGCCGTGGCATACGGAGCTCCATCGCAGTCTTTAACACTGGTAGCATGCCGCGACAGCGTGGACGTGAACCGTATGTGCAGTTGACGGACTTTGAGCGAGGGCGTATAGTGGGCATGCGGGAGGCCGGGTGGACGTACCGCCGAATTGCTCAACACGTGGGGCGTGAGGTCTCCACAGTACATCGATGTTGTCGCCAGTGGTCGGCGGAAGGAGCACGTGCCCGTCGACCTGGGACCGGACCGCAGCGACGCACGGATGCACGCCAAGACCGTAGGATCCTACGCAGTGCCGTAGGGGACCGCACCGCCACTTCCCAGCAAATTAGGGACACTGTTGCTCCTGGGGTATCGGCGAGGACCATTCGCAACCGTCTCCATGAAGCTGGGCTACGGTCCCGCACACCGTTAGGCCGTCTTCCGCTCACGCCCCAACATCGTGCAGCCCGCCTCCAGTGGTGTCGCGACAGGCGTGAATGGAGGGACGAATGGAGACGTGTCGTCTTCAGCGATGAGAGTCGCTTCTGCCTTGGTGCCAATGATGGTCGTATGCGTGTTTGGCGCCGTGCAGGTGAGCGCCACAATCAGGACTGCATACGACCGAGGCACACAGGGCCAACACCCGGCATCATGGTGTGGGGAGCGATCTCCTACACTGGCCGTACACCACTGGTGATCGTCGAGGGGACACTGAACAGTGCACGGTACATCGAAACCGTCATCGAACCCGTCGTTCTACCATTCCTAGACCGGCAAGGGAACTTGCTGTTCCAACAGGACAATGCACGTCCGCATGTATCCAGTGCCACCCAACGTGCTCTAGAAGGTGTAAGTCAACTACCCTGGCCAGCAAGATCTCCGGATCTGTCCCCCGTTGAGCATGTTTGGGACTGGATGAAGCGTCGTCTCACGCGGTCTACACGTCCAGCACGAACGCTGGTCCAACTGAGGCGCCAGGTGGAAATGGCATGGCAAGCCGTTCCACAGGACTACATCCAGCATCTCTACGATCGTCTCCATGGGAGAATAGCAGCCTGCATTGCTGCGAAAGGTGGATATACACTGTACTAGTGCCGACATTGTGCATGCTCTGTTGCCTGTGTCTATGTGCCTGTGGTTCTGTCAGTGTGATCATGTGATGTATCTGACCCCAGGAATGTGTCAATAAAGTTTCCCCTTCCTGGGACAATGAATTCACGGTGTTCTTATTTCAATTTCCAGGAGTGTATATAGCATTTATTTTTATCACTTATATATGAATATCGAGACGGCAATTATAGAGTATCGATACTTTCATTTTACATTATACATTTTTTCACAATTTTTTGTAAATATTTGAAGCTGTTCTTTCGAAGTTGTAGTAGAACATAATTTTACGTTCATTGTGTGAAGGCGTCTTAATACTTTTTGATCTTTCATCGCTCCCAATCTTTCTCTTCTCGCTGAGTGAAGCAAGTACATGGGGCTCGAAAGAAGAAGTCGAATTGCACTTGAGGGAGGCTGTGTCAATGGGATAACAAAATTTTCGATGTGAAGAAATAGTACACCAGTTGCGTTAAAAAACAATTTCTTCATATTGGCATTCTTCAGAAACAGTTGCTGAAAATGATGATCAAAAATCTAAATGACAAGACTGGTCTTTGCGATGGGTAGAGAAGTATAAGGGGATATGCTGACGTAATCGGCGCCCGGCGCTGCCGACCGGAACTACAACGTTTAGCTTCAGTACGCAATTCTGGCTATGTCGCCGGTGTTGGCAGAAACGAAAAACTGGGAAATGGACATAAAATGTTCCGGACAAATCCGCAATGTGACGAAACCTAACGATGGACCCATCGGACACCTTTTATTGTGCCACTTACACGCAGTTAGCATTGTTAGCAATGTGGCTGTTCCAGGTGTGGACGTGCATTGTTTTCTTTTCCATTGTTGCTCTGAGGGGTGTAGGCAGGCTGCTACCTTGTTAACGTACAGAACAACTAATAATAAATCGGTAAATAAATATGCAGCTCTAAAACCGACAGAATGTATACAATGTGTAGCCGATATTTTTATAGGCAGGTATGTCGGTACCTTTTAAGTTTGTATACTGATATAGGGATACATTTTTTCGATATACCGACAGGCGATAATGGCATCTTTTTTAATATCGATGTATCGGATTCCTGATATTTTTAAAAAATCAACAGTCTTAGCCACAACACCCCGTCAGTTCCTATATTTTATTTGAGTTTTGCAGAGTAGGTGACTACTAGAGTCGAGCAACTGGAACGTTGAATCCTGCATACGAGTATGGTTGTCCGCATCGGATAAGAGCACATTCTGGTAGCATTTTCGCTGTGCCATGTGTTTAAGCAAGCCTGGTCCGTGACCCGCTGACAGCCGATGCAACAACGCTATAGTGTCACATTTCACTTTTAGACTATAGGTATGGTAGCTGCAGGTACTCCATGTGGGTTTGCGACTATTATCAGCGATGTACTCATAAAAAAAGATACGTGGAATGCACTCGAAGTTGCGTTTACGAACAACGATCAGCTGCGTAACGAATGATGATAGCGGGATTTCCCGTTTTACGTGAGCAGGCGCCTTAACCGCTTTGGATATCCGTGGGAGACTCTCCGCCAAACTTCCATATGTCGCCGTTCCTCCGTCACGTTCTCGTTCGCACATGACATTATTCGCATACAGGGGAGGTTATTTTAATTGAAAGTCGCTGCCTAGTATCGGAGATTAATAGGATATTGCAGTACCTGTGCTGTTAAGAAGAACGATGTAATGTTTCTTCGGGCATTCATGCATGTATTATTAAGAACGATGTAACGCTCCTTCCAACATGCATGGATGTCCGAACTAATGTTTCCTCCTTCTTCTTTACAACACAAGCACCGCAATAGCATATTAAACCCAGGTTGTCATTTGGTCGAAAATTCAACGTATTTTCACTGTATTTTTTGAAAGGTGTACGTGTCGAGAATGTTGGGACGAAAAGGTCACAAACATTGCAAACGTTTGTACAGCGCATTGTTTCGTTCGGAGCAGCGTCACTGCCGCTCTCAACCGGAGACGCCCGGCTCGGGCAGAAAACTTGTCGTGGGGTGACACACGTTCACAAAATGATTTATATTGCCGTATGTATGCAAACGGAGTTTTGCTATTTGGGGAGCAAAATAACTGATGATGGTCGAAGTAGAGAGGATATAAAATGTAGACTGGCAATGGCAAGGAAAGCGTTTCTCAAGAAGAGAAATTTGTTAATATCGAGTATAGATTTAAGTGTCAGGAAGTCGTTTCTGAAAGTACTTGTATGGAGTACAGCCATGTATAGAAGTGAAACATGGACAATAAATAGTTTGGACAAGAAGAGAATAGAAGCTTTCGAAATGTGGTGCTACAGAAGAATGTTGAAGATTAGGTGGGTATATCACATAACTAATGAGGAGGTATTGAGTAGGATTGGGGAGAAGAGAAGTTTGTGGCACAACTTGACTAGAAGAAGGGATCGGATGGTAGGACATGTCCTGAGGCATCAACGGATCACCAATTTAGCATTGGACGGCAGCGTGGAGGGTAAAAATCGTAGAGGGAGACCAAGAGATGAATACACTAAGCAGATTCAGAAGGATGCAGGTTGCAGTAGGTACTGGGAGATGAAGGAGCTTGCACAGGATAGATTAGCATGGAGAGCTGCATCAAACCAGTCTCAGGACTGAAGACCACAACAACAACAACATGTATGCAAACATATTGCCGAAAAAGCTGACCGACGACATGTGCAGGTTGCCGAGCACAGCGTATCCAGCTCAGCCAGATCGACTTTTCTCGTCAAAAAAAGCGAGGGAATTGCTCTCCAGCAACAATCTGAGTTAGAGGAATGGTTGATATAAGGTCCTGGAATTGTAGATAAAACGTAAGAAACGAAAAATTCCTTCTGTCAAAATCTGGATAAAAATTGGTCAGAACATGATATCTGGTCCACCATATTGGATTAGTCATTTTGAGTTTTGAAAATCTAACTTCATATTTGTGTTCAGCGTGTTCAAAAATATACAATAACATGCAGTTTTAATGCAAATTGGACTAATAATACACGTAAAAGTTTTCACTAAACTATAAAAAGGTATTTACTTTTGCAACCTATTAACCTCTACCACTGACCCTCGAAAAGTAAACACTTCTCTTGGGAGCTCTACCCATAATATATGAAATTTCTTGATATTAACTTCCTTTTTGTGAAGTGAAACAAAGCCCCAAAAAATCGAACACAAAGTTCGAGTTAGCACCACATCGCTAAATTTAAGGTAATTTCATTGTGATTAGGTTTAAGCCCCCATAAATTTAATGTTTTATTGACTGATGTTATCCATTTTTGATTTCAGATAACTGCTGAGGGTCTACACGGCTCGCAGTCTGCGTACTTCAGACTCGCTGGTCCTTTATCAAACCATAATTAAGGGTGCCTTTTATAGTTGAAAATCTAAAATAAGTTTCAGAGTATGATCAATCATAATCGTCAAACAGATCGTTTGCACATCTTTTCATTGTTCAAATGAATTTTCAAATCTTGCCTATTTATTGTTCGTTTGAATGAGAACCTGCCTTAAAGAATTTGCTGTTGTGAAGTTGGGTGTGGCGCCAAGTCAATCCAGAACACAATTTTCACAAGCGTTTTAGGATACTGTGGTAAAATTCTTTTAGCGATGTATAAAGTATGCCTGAGTGTAATAATACGCGGTCCCTTACCATTTCTATATCCCTCATACCACATGTTTCATTCACTATAAAATAAATTCTATTGTAGCATTCCATTACTGGAAAAAGTTACTAATTGCTTATGACACTGGTTTAGAACCTCCTCCCGCCATCTAGATTTACTCGTAGATCTCCTAAATACCTTAAAACAAATGTCCGGATGTTTTTTCCTTGTAGGAAACCAATGCTATGCACTGAGTACGGTAATCATCGAGATATAATCAAAAAGATGTATAGTTCTGACATTTCTCAACGAGCACACACACAAATACATGTCTCGATTTGTTAATGCGAATCACGGAATAAACATCATACTATGCATCCCAGTTTAATTACCACTCATCCTTAAGTAAATGTCTCTGTAATTACCTGACATTCTCAGAAGGAGAGCGACATTTATAACAATGTAAAAAAGGTTTCCAAAATAGGATTTTTATTGTCCAGGTCGCACTTGATACATATCCTGATTACAAGTTCCAGCAAACTTATACTGCCATCTTCAGTCATCGAATACGTTAATTACAAAGCCCCTACGAGTGGGACATTTGCCGTCTGGCCACTGGAAACATTGAGATGAATTCACAGAAAAGAAGCGCCCATGCAACAATAGGATCACTAAAATAAAAGAAATAACTGTATCAGGAAGGCACAGAGCTGTCAAACACGTAAGATAGAGGACATCCAGTGCTGTCATATGTGTGTATGTTGATAACTGACTCCATATTGCCGGAAAATTGTCAAAAGAACTACATGTCACTATTACGTAGCAGTGGATGTGCTCTGTCTAATCTATTTGATGCCTTGCTGCCTTGCTGACACCGTTAAGGCATTTATTTTAGTGCACTTTATGTTGCATGGGAGTTTCTTTTCTGTGAGTTCACCTTCATGTCTTCAATGGCCAGATGGCAATGTGCCACACGTGGAGTGTTTATAATCCACTTATCCTATGATCTGAAGACGACAATATAACTTTGCTGAAACAAGTGATCAGAATATGTTTCGACTGCGATCTGGGCAATGAAGCATATTTTGGAAGCTTTTTGACGTAAATATTTTTATCACGTATCGACATACCAATCCGATGAGTTAATAAGGAGCACAAATGGCAAGCAATTTTAAGATGTAGTTCACAAGTGCACAACTTGCAATGAACTGTCGTTTCATGAAATAAATTTCCATTGATGTACCTCAACTTCGTTACCATTAATTGCATATATAAATTTTTCTGTGTAGGTTCAGCACACCAGTTAGGAAGCTTAGAAACAGCACATATATCAAGAAGATTAACTAATCTAATCGTGGGAATATAGACCTGCGAAACAATTTCGAACTGTATGTGACGATCGAGTTACGAATGTGAATTTATCACGGTGTCCGTGTAACTACTTATCGTGATAACTTCGAGCATCCCCGTTCTCCGTACAGTAAACGCCACAGAAAAGAGTCTCCTACTGTTTCTCATATAGCGCGCTCCTGATATACTGTTCCCGGGACAGCAAGTGGAAAAAAAAGTTCGCCGCCACGGAAGATTCGAGAGGTTCCCATAAACAAGTCGGCGCGCCGAGCAGTTATATTAAAACCTGTTGGCAACCGTCTCGACCCCGTCCGTAAACAACAGATATACTTCGTCCCAATTATTCGGCTGATAGAGGCAGCTTGTCACACGAACGGCTAGCCAGAACGAACCCAACTCGCTTCTAATGATGTCATTTAATTTTGATTTCATGCTCCATGTGTCCTTGTGATAAATGATACTCTAGGTCTAACGTTACGGCTTTGTTTTCAGATTAATACGTGCTTTCTTTCATTTCACATACGTTTTATATAAAACATCTTCGAATATTAAGGTAACGATAAGTATCACGTAACTATCAAGCTACAATGTGTGTGAGTAAGTTTAACTATTTGGCTTGCATTGTTGTGGACTGGTTTATTGCAGCACTCCACGCTGCTCTACACCGTGCACGTCCGTCCATTTAATTTCAACGAAAGTGTTTTGACATTCCTGTATGCTGAATCTGTTCGTCCTCCTACTACTTTCTTTCCGATTGCTTCACATTTTTTTTTTTTTTTTTTTTTTTGCCAGGCACTTGACTTTAGCTCCCTGTATGTTCTACTGATTTCTTTGATAGGTGATTTATATTGCTGCATTCCTATGTTTCCCTGGACGTTTCTGTACACCCCTTTTTCGGCTATCACGTGAAATATTTCTTCTCTCACTTACGGCTCATACACCGTTACCTTTCTTGTATCTTTACTAATGTATTCAATGTCTGTGATTGCTCTATTCAACTCAATTTCGTTACCCAGTATTTGAGATGGCTATTTGCAAAACTCGGTGTATCCCCGTTCTTCGAAATGTGAGATAACTGCGCCATCTTATTCTGCTCGTCAAGACGAACATCCAATCCATGTCGAAATTCCGTGTGCTGCATTTAGTACACAAAATAAAGGCGTTGCTGCTGAACTTGTCGCGTCCAGAGGTCATACTACAACAAAACACATACTTTCTTTAACAGCAAACGAGATGCACAGTTAGTTATGACCTGTAAAAATAAATCAGCGTACAAGCTGACTGTTGCAGAAATCGTTTTGTCCAGGTTTCCCAAATATTTCCTCTAAATTCTCTGTTTTCAGTGCATATTACAAGAAGTTATGGTAAACTGGGGTAAAAGTTTCGTCTTGCCCTTGGTAATCCTGTTACTTCTGATCCTGCAACGTGAAGCGTCTGTTAACCAAGATCATCAACAAAGACTTCCGACATCTATTTCCTATTCATCCGAGCGCAATGAGCTCTCCCTGCGTACAATCAGCATGATACAGTAAAGAAGGAAGAACAGAAGAAAATAGAAGGAGTGGGCAAAAAATGCAGCAAAGGGAATGAGGTACAACATTCCTGCTCCATAGACTATCATGCATACATTCTACTACTTTTTTAACTGGAGCAATTGTTTAAGGGGAGCCGGACGATGAAAATAACAAAATTAATGATTTCTCATTTTTTTTCATTACAAATTATTTGGAATTTTCTGAATGAAACAAATCAAGCTTCACCCTTCTAAGTGAATTCTAAGTGTGTTTTTTATCGCTGCAAAGTTGACGCGCCGCGTAAACGGTTGTAGCGACTTGGTGTGTCACCTCTGACGGCGCCGCTCTCTGGCTGGAAGCAGGGTATCTTGTTTTCCAACGTTGTATGGCTTTATCTCTGTGACAAGTGACTGTTCATATCGGTAAACATAAACGCTATACCGTGTGTGTTGACTTGCAGAGTTTGCTTTGTGTTGTTTAGCTCTTCAATTTTGCGTATTTGACGAATTTTGCTCGTACCTATTTTACGTATTTGGTTTGGGAATATCAGTATGCCCCGTTTCGGCAGTTGAGTTTTTAAGAAAAGGCACCATCAGTGGAAGAAGAAATCTTTTGTTGTTTTGAAGCGAGATGCTGCTCAGACTGCTTCACCGACTACTCCAAATGAATGTGATAGAACTTCTTCCAGCATGAAACTTTGTGACAGCAAAGAAAAATTGGAAAACTATGAAAGTGACAGTAATGATATGAATGAAATAATGAACATTTTCTTGCTCTTCAAAAATGGCTGTAAGCACTATGGGACTTAACTTCTGAGGTCATTAGTCCCCTAGAACGTAGAACTAGTTAAACCTAACTAACCTAAGGACATCACACACACCCATGCCCGAGGCAGGATTCGTACCTGCGACCGTAGCGGTCACGCGGTTCCAGACTGTAACGCCTAGAACCGCTCGGCCACAACGACCGGCTTTCCTTGATCTCTAATATTTTGAAACATAACCTACTATGCCAGGTTTGCAAAGAAAGTGGACTTGAATAGAAAATAACTTCACACATTGGTTTGGAATATAACATGTGATTTAGGTGTTACAAATGTGCTGCAGATGTTTCGTTTTCTAATTCTAACAGTATTCCTCGTAGTGGTAATAGTGGAAAGAAGGTGTATGATATAAATGTTAGGCTAGTGTATGGCTTGCGTTGCATTGGCAAGGGCAGTACTGCAGGAACAATGTTATGTGGAAATATGAACTTGCCAAAACCACCAACCAAGTTTGGATTTTGTAATGAATTGGGGGGATCTTCTGCTGAAAATATTGCTCAACCAACAACGAAGAAAGCAGTCGAAGAAGCTGTGACACATAATGGGAATTGCAGAGATTTAACTGTTGCTTTAGATGGATCATGGCAACGTAGACGTCATAAATCTCTAAATGGAGTTATGACAGCTACCAGTGGAGACAGATGCAAAGTAATTGATGTTGCTATTCTCTCAAAACATTGTAGATGTAAGGGCAATACCAAGGACGAACAGAGTGGAAGTTGTAAAGCAAATTTTCACGGCACGAGTGGAGCGATGGAAGTAGAGGGAGTGAAAGCAATTTGTTTCCAGATCACAGGAGTGGTATAATGTACGATACACTATCTAGAAGATGGTGATTTTAAGGTATATAAAGCTCTAGAGGAACTCAAACCTTATGGCAATGAAATTCGCATTAAAAAACAGGAGTGCATTTGACATGTGCAGAAGCGCATGGGGTCTTGCTTGCGCAAACTGAAGCAGACATTAGGATCCCAGAAGCTTAGTGATGGTAAGACCCTTGGAGGAAGAGGAAAATTGACAGATGGAGCAATTGATAGATTGCAGAGGTATTATGGGTGTGCAAATTAGGCAAATGCTTTAATTGATGTAATAAAGCCCATATTCAGAGATTTATTACAGCCAGGTTTATTGGAAAAGTGTTTACATGGGA
Organism: Schistocerca americana; assembly: GCF_021461395.2. Taxonomy (NCBI): domain Eukaryota; kingdom Metazoa; phylum Arthropoda; class Insecta; order Orthoptera; family Acrididae; genus Schistocerca; species Schistocerca americana. The sequence continues at coordinate 101,040,522 of NC_060120.1, read as the reverse complement.
AAACACAAAATCCAAATAAAAGTGTAAAAAATTATTTTGGATTAGGATTGCCAAAATAGTGTTTGTACTGATAAAAACATTGCATTTTGGAGTGTATGATGCAGTGGAATCATACAGTGAAGGAAACATTATCAAATGTGATGTGCTGAAACGTTTAGGTTTCCAACCGGGACACAAAACCATTTCCACAATGCACCAAATTGATGAAGAAAGACTATGAGGTGCAGGAAGAAGAGACAAAAGCCTTCAACATGCAGCAAAAGGGACGATAAGACCAGTGAAAAGGAAACTAACACTGGAAAAAGAAGAGGATGCTGGTAATCCATCATATGGGGCAGGAATGTATTAAAAAAAACTTTGGAAGCCATTTCCCGTAACTTTAAAATTTTCATCTTTGAGGAACATTTTCTCAAAAACTGCTGACAGTATATCAATGAAATTTATACACAATATTGTTTACTTCTTTTCCTTCATTTTTATAACAAATTGTAAAAAATATTGTATAATTCAAGAGTTATAGAAGAAAAAGAGCAAAATTTTAGAGAAAAATATAAACATCTGATTAAAAAAATTGTAAAACAAAAACCAATAAATATTTCTTAACATGGAATTACAGCTTTGTAGAGAAGTATTCACTGAACATTTAGTCCAAATTTCAGAGCAGTATGTTTAATGGTTTTAGAAAAAATGTTCCTTCTACTTGCTAAAATTAACATGGAGGAGGTGGACTCCCCTTAATTATAACAACTACTTGAAACTGAGTTAGCTAAAACAGCTTAGTAATTTTCCTTTATGTAGCAGTTGGGATCCTACAGGTGATGTTAAGTGGTAACAAAATGGGAAGGTACATGTGTCAGAAATAATTATCATCCAAACAGAGAAGCACAAGAGAACCTCATACTGCGCCATGTCGCAATTGCAGCTTCGAAACGTAGCGGATCTAAAAACTGTGAACAAACTTTATCTGAAAAAGCAAGTGTCGGTTGATCTTTTCTTTCTATCTTTGCAAAATAGGCACACAGAAAATATTCAGGTATGCAAGCAACTCTACATTGAAACTCCGCGAATATCTCAAGACTGAGTATTTATATTATGAAGAAGACTGCATGAAACAGGTGAGACATCTATCGATAGACTTGGGGGAGACGGAAAATCAAACGAATATTTTAGTTGAAAAGCAGCTGTCAAGAAGTTTGTTGAATCTGGTCAGAGCTTGACTCATATCTCTGCCGTAGGAAAAACGTAACATGTCATTATCTTCCAAGTAAGTTAAGCACTACAGCTCTTTGGTTACAGTGTCAATGATCTTGATGCAGGCCGTCACGAATTCCTCACATGTGCCGGCCTCTTCGTCTCAGAGTAGCACTTGCAACCTACGTCTTCAGTTATTTTCCGAATGTATTACAATCTCTGCCTTCCTCTAAGTTCTCACCCTCTAGTACCACGGAAGTTATTCCCTGATTCTAATGACATGTCCAATAATCCAGGCCCTTCTTCTTATCTGTGTTTTCGATATATTCCCTTCCTCTCTGAGCCTGCGCAGAACCTCCTCATTCCTTCCTTACCGTATCATCCACCTCCTTTTCAACACTCGTCTGTAGTACCACATCTCAAATGTGTCTATTCTCTTTTGTTTCGGTTTTTCCACAGTCCTTGTTTCACTACCACACAATGCTGTGCTCCATACGTACCTTCTTGGAAATTTCTTCCACAAATGATGGTCTATGTTTGATACTAGTAGGCTTCTCCTGGTCAGAAACGCCTTTTATGACACTATTAATCTGCTTTTTATGTCCTCGTAGCTCTTCCGCCATGGGTTATTTTTCTGTCAAGGTAGAAGAATTCCTTAACTTTATCTGTTGCGCGGCTTTCAATCCAGATGTTAAGTTTATGGCTGTTGTTGCTGCTGTTGGGGTCTTCAGTCCGAGGATGCACCTCTCCGTGCTACTCTATCCCGCGCGAGCCTCGTCATCACCAAAAAAGTACTGCAACCTACATACTTCTGAAACTGCTTACTGTATACATCTCGTGGTCTCCCTTGATTAACGTGGCCCACGACAGAATGGAAGTTATGGCCTCAGCACGGAAAATTAATGAACCATCAAAACAACCTAAAATTCACCTGAATCTTAAATACACTATGTCATCAAAAATATCCGGACGCCTGGCTGAAATTAACTTACAAGTTCGTGGTGCCCTCCATCGCTAATGCTGGGATTCAGTATGGTGTTGGCCCACCCTTAGCCCTGATGGCAGCTTCCACTCTCGCAGTCATAAGTTCAGTCAGGTGTTGGAAGGTTTCTTGGGAAATAGCAGGGCATTCTTCCAGGAGTGCTGCACTGAGGAGAGGTATCGATGTCGGTCGACGAGGCCTGGCACGAAGTCGGCGTTCCAAAACATCCCATAGACCAGTTCATTGCAGGAATGTTATTGTCGTGTAACCATTCCGCCACGGGCCATGCATTATGAACGGGTGCAAGATCGTGTTGAAAGATGCAATCGCCATCCCGGAATTGCTCTTCAACAGTGGGAAACAAGAAGGTGCTTAAAACATCAATGTAGGTCTGTGCTGCGATAGTGTCACGCAAAACAACCAGGGGTGCAAGGCCCCCCCCCCCCCTTCATGAGAAACACGACCACACCACAACACCACCGCTTCCGAATTTTGCTGTTGGCACTACACACGCTGGCAGATGAAGTTCGTCATACCCACAAACTGCCACCGGATCGCCACATTGTGCACCGTGTTTCATCACTAAACACAACGGTTTTCACTGTTCAATCGTCCAATGTTTACGCTCATTACACCACGTGAGGCGTGTTGTGTGGCTTATGAGCAGCCTCTCGACCATGAAATCCAAATTTTCTCACCTCCCGCCTACCTTTCGTAGTACATGCAATGGATGCTGATGCAGTTTGGATTCCTGTGTGACGGTCTGGATAGATGTCTGCCTATTACACATTACGACCCTCTTAAACTGTCGGCAGTGTCTGTCAGTGAACAGATGCTTTTGTGCTGTACTTGTCCGTTTGCGTTTCCACACACTATCACATCGGAAACAGTGTGCCAAGGGGTGTTTAGGAGTGTGGAAATCTCGCGTACAGACGTGTGACACAAGTGACACCCAATCACCTGACCACGTTAGAAGTCTGTGAGTTCCGCGGAGCTCCCCATTCTGTATCTCACGATGTCTAATGACTACTGATGTCGCTGATGTGGAATACCTGACAGTAGGTGGCTGCACAACGCATCTAATACGAAAAACGTATGTTTTTGTGGGTGTCTGGATACTTTTAATAACATAGTGTATGTTCCTACAGAGCCAATATTAGTTAACTGTAGTTGTGTAAAATTTCTGGATTTTGCAGCTATTTGGTAAAAGCCTGAACTAGTAATAATACACGGACGTGCTGTTCAACTGTACGAAATTTTAATTCCCACATTTGGCTTAAGACTCAGTAAAGTATTCGAGGAGTAGTTCACAATAGAGTCTACAACCAATGTCTGCTTCTAGAAGACTATTATTAATGATTACGAGTTAATATCAAGACGCAAGCTTCCAGTGGACACAAAATAGTTAATGATCAGGATCACGTAATTACTGTAAAACTGAGGCAATTCGAAAGGGATTACTTGAAGTTAGCAACAAATTACTCAACGCATGTAGATTTTACTGTATTCAGACATTAATTATACGAGAGCTACCCTCGTCAAAGTAGCCACCGCCATGCGAGTCTGTCACTTTCTGCAGCTATACCTAAATATGAAAAATTTTGAATGGAGTGAAACAGTTATACAACAAATTTCCGTAACATTAAGCAACTACTACAAGTACCTAACAGTAAACGAAAACAAGCAAGGTGTATCACTATCAAGTTTCAAACGGGATCCATAGTCTTATGTATATGTGTACAATTAAGTGTGTACTAGAACAACAAATAACGTGACAGGCAGGCATCTCTCTGTAAGTTTAAGAACTACTTAGAGGAGGAGGAGGAGGAGAAGGAAATTACTGTTTAACGTCTCGTCGAACTACTTAGAACACTAGAAGTTATCCAAGTATTTAATGAACTTTTCTGAGGTTTCATATAACCAGAACTACTTAGAACACTGGAAGTTACCCAAGTATTTAATGAACTTTTCTGAGGTTTCATATAACCAGGGTGATAAGAACCAGCATATCATTATATCACGATTTCTCACCACTTTTAGGCGGATCTGAATGTTGCGAAACAAGTATTTGAATATTACAGTTTCCTCTGACTGTGACGTAAACAACATCATGGTGACAGAGTACCGAAGCCAGGAAGTATGCTCACGACTTCCTTGATTAGCTTGTCACAATTCTGAGAACGTTCCACGCTACTGGTGAGAATTCAGTACTGATGTGTATCACAAAAAGATGGCTGACCGCATAAATGCACCTCACTGCACTTACGGGGCACCACCAAGACACACCCACCACCCGCACGAGTGAAGACCGCCCCCGCTACCGCAATAGCTTTTACCCACATGCGACGTCCTTTACTCGACACACACGTGGTGGGCCGATGTACCGGCACCTGCAGCAAACTTGAGACCGTAACCTCCGGAAACACGCCGTCGCGCCCCTGGTCACCTATCTACAACCGGCTGATTTCTGTCGTCACCACACACGTGCGTGAATGACGCACCTCTCTGGCTTCGTTCTATTAGGAGGAACAACTGAAGACCACAATCGATCAGACCAAAGAGGCAGCAAGACGCGGCAGGGTCGACAAAGATGACTGGAGGCAAAGACTGCTGGTGCACGGCTCCATCACAATATACGAGGGTGACTCAAATCAAAACTTTAAATATTTTTTTAAATATTATTTATTGAGCAGAAGTGGTGCAAAGTGTTTTGGTTGGCAGGAGAGCCAACACCGTGTTACTAGAAGGAGGCCGAAAGGCAAGCGTTTTAGATCACGCAGGCTGGCGTGAGGTCTGGAACAGGACAAGGAAATTAGAATTTAGAAAAACGGGCGTAGCTGGTGGAATATTTAACTTTAATCCGTTAATGAAGAACGTCGGTATTGCCAGTACATGATTCACAATATCAATGGTAACTGATAATGGCGCCTTGCTAGGTCGTAGCAAATGACGTAGCTGAAGGCTATGTTAAACTATCGTCTCGGCAAATAAGAGCGTATTTTGTCAGTAAACCATTGCTAGCAAAGTCGGTTGTACAACTGGGGCGAGTGCTAGGAAGTCTCTCTAGACCTGCCGTGTGGCGGCGCTCGGTCTGCAATCACTGATAGTGGCGACACGCGGGTCCGACGTGTACTAGCGGACCACGGCCGATTTAAAGGCTACCACCTAGCAAGTGTGGTGTCTGGCGGTGACACCACACAAAGCTGTATCACTTTTCAACATAATCTACGCCACGCTGAATGCAAGTCCTCCAGCGCTTACAAAGTGCATAAATTACTTTAGAAAAAAATTCTTTTGGTAATCCGCGCAACCACTCGTGCAGCATGTGGCGTACCTCTTCATTAGAACGGAACTTCTTTCCTCCCATTCCGTCTTTGAGTGGTCCAAACATATGGAAATCACTTGGGGCAGGGTCTGGTGAGTATGGTGGATGAGGAAGACACTCAAAATGCAGGTCTGCGATTGTTGCGACTGTTTTATGGACAGTGTGGGACCTTGCATTGTCATGTTGCAAAAGGACACCTCCTGACAGCAATCCACGTCGCTTTGATTTGACTGCAGGCCGTAGATGAGTTTTTAGGAGATCTGTGTATGATGCACTGGTGACAGTGGTCTCTCTAGGCATGTAATGCTCCAAAATGACGCCTTTTTCGTCCCAAGAGAGAGTCAGCATAACCTTCCCCGCTGATGGTTCTGTTCGAAAGTTCTTTGGTTTTGGTGATCGGGAATGGCGCCATTCCTCGCTCTCTCTCTTCGTTTCCGTTTGGTTCAAGTGAACCCACGTTTCGTACCCAGTAACGATTCTTGCAAGGAAGCCGTCACCTTCTCGTTCAAAGCGCCGAAGAAGTTCTTCAAAAGCATCAACACGTCGTTCTCTCATTTCAGGAGTCAGCTGCCGCGGTACCCATCTTGCAGACAGTTTGTGAAACTGAGCACATCAGGCACAATGTGGTGTGCTGACCCATGAATAATCTGTAAACATGCTGCAATGTCATTCAGTGTCCCTCGGCGGTTTTCCTTCACTATGGCTTCAACTGCTGCAATGTTCTGTGGAGTCACAACTCGTTGTGCCTGAACTGGACGAGGAGCAGCGTCTTCCAGTGAAGTCACATCATTTGCGAACTTCCTACTCCATTCGTGGACTTGCTTCTGTGACAAACATGCATCACCGTACTGAACCTTCATTCGTCAATTAATTTCAACAGGTTTCACGCCAAGAGTCGTAGTTATGGTCGTCCGCAAGCAAAGTTCTGTAGAAGTAAAGGTACTTACCTCGTAATAAACAGAAAGTGAATTGCTATGCGTATAGATATCGTAGTTGTTACGCTTATTGCCGTGATGAAGTAAGTGCTGCACTGTAACGTATTGTTTTGCTACAGAAAAGGCTGTCTCATTGTAGCTATACCACAAAAGTTACTACTAAAACATGTTTTCCTTTCCAGAAGAATTCAGAAAAACTGTGCAGATATGAAACAGATACACCGCAAAAGCAACAATGTAAATTGTGTCACACATTAGTAGCGTCGTGATATAGTCGTGTAGCTGTCAAATAAACTAACCACTGTGTCATCTGGTATCTCTCAGAAAGCACTTTAAATCCGTAATGTATTTTCAAGTAAACCAAAGTGTTGCAGTGAAATCTCATTAGCAGTACCGGTATATGTTCTAAGTATGTAAGCCTTATAGTCGTTAAGTAATCGTGCAACTAATAAGCGAGAATGTACACACACAATAACACTGTGTCGTCTGTTCACTATAACAACGCATTCGTAATTACTGTCTAAATATGTTCCCTAGGTTCTAGACTGGATAGTTAACTTCAAAACATTGTTGGATGTTAACAGTTTCTAAGTGTGACAAAGAGTACCAGTAACGTGAACTGAAAGATTTTATGGCAAAGACTAAGTTAAAAAGCAGATTATCTTTCAATAACCGGTTTTACATGTGAAATGTGTTACAATCTTTTACCATTTCAAGTGCGCAGAGTTTCAACTTCAAAGCAATTATCATGTTGTATACGTCGGTAAGGAATGCTAAAATTTTTCTCAAGCTTAGCGTCTACGTTATTTTTCTCTGAGCCAGCCGGCGCACGTGGCTGCCTGCGGTGCGAGTCATTGTCTGTCTCTTTGTTGGCACGCGTCGTTATTGCGGTTAGGAGACCTAACTTCTACAAATTCATCTTTTCGAGAGGGCCCTGCCCTGTTTGAATCCCTCCAGTTCTGATGAAATTCAGGTCTGTCGTTATGATTATATCGTCTGTCGTCATGTCGGTAGTCTCTGTAATTTATTTTTTTTGTGGGTCATGTGGTGGAGATTTTCTCCATGAGTCGTAACTGCACGCTGAACTGTTGCGTCTGAAGTTATTCTGTCTCCCTTGATAAGAATTATTTTGGTTCCCATATTGTCCGTTTCTATGGTTATCTCTGTTATATTCATTACTACGGAAATGCGATCTTTCTCTGTAACCATTATTCTGCCAACGGTTGTCATATGTGTGGTGTCTGTTTTGGTCACGATTTGCGTAGTAAGAATAGCTTTGTCGTGTCCTGTTATTATTTCTTTCATCGCAGAATTGTGACGGATGTGACCTGCAATTGTTGTGTCCATGTTTTCGCGCTCCGCGATTGTCAGTGTCAATTTCCAATTCTTGTAACAGTCCCTGAAAAGCTTCAGTGTCGTCTTTGCAACGTCCTGCCAAAATAATATGTCGTAAATGTTCAGGCAATTTGATTAAGCAAATGCGGATAAGTTCTGAGGGGCTGTATTGGTTTGAAAGATACTGATTCTTATGTAACATGTCTTCGAAATATTTGACAAGACTGGAAAATTCAGATTGTTCGAAATGTTTCATCATTGTGATGCTATGTTTTACTCGGTCTTGAGTAGCTTGAGACCAATACGCTGAGAGGAAGGCATGATAAAATTCTCCTTCACTGTGACAATCGTGGATGACCGATCGTATTCTTACAGCTGGTTCATTCTCTAAGTAGCCACACATAAATTCTAATCTGTGCTCTAATGACCAGTTGGGAGGAAAACAATGAGAGAATTGATGAAGCCATGCTTGTGGATGAATGTCATTGCCACTATTCTTAAATGTTAATGTAGTAATGAACAGCTTATAGTCAAAATCATCATGTCGGCGAGTCGCATGTCGGTCATTGTTACTTCTTTTCGGCGGTTCCATCTCAAAATTCGGTGTACTTTGCCAATTTCTTTCATAGTTTCTTAAGTGCCTTGTGTTATTATTTTGTCGCTGTTCCGTATTTCTAAGTCCCTCTTCCCGTATTGGAGCGCGGGTGTCCTCTGAAATATGTAATTCTTGTATTACCTGTGTCAACTGATCTTGTACTTCCCGGATTTCTCTTTTGTTCTGTGTATTGATTTGATTTTGATTTTGTTTGTGTTTCTAATTTGTTCATACTCTTCTGTGTCAGTGAAGGCTACGGGTCTTGTGTCATTCAGATCATCATCTACCTTTCTAGATAAGTTAGTGAACTGATCCGAAATTTCGGCTACTTTCTCCGATAGTGAACTGATTTCCTCAGTGTGTTTTTCTGGCAAGTTTCAGAGTGTCCATTTGTGTTGAAATCGTATCTACTGTGTCCTTTAAGTTTTCCTAAGTTTTTGCAAGTTGCGTAACCGAATCGGTAGATGGAACTGAGTCAATTTTAGCTTGCAAGGTGTCGTGATTTTCATGAACAATAGTTTGCAGTTCTTTTATGGCTGTTTCGTGATTCTATAATGCATTTTCATGACGCGAAAAAATAGGTTTAAAATTCTCACAAATTTGTGTTTTTACGTCATTACAGACTTTTCTACATTTATATTCGATTTTAAGTAACTCTGCTGTTAAATCTTCACGTGTTTGTTCAAGCGTTTGTTCCATTGAGTCTAACTTTTGAAGCTGTTGCTGTGTTTGTCTCTGGTGTTGTTCCATTGTATCTAACTTTTGAAGATTTTGTTCCATTGTGTCTAACGTTTGCTGTGTTTGTCTCTGATTTTGTTTCATTTGCTGCATTAATTGCAATAATAATGTATTAGCGTCTGGAATCTGTCTCTCTATGATTTTTAGCAGTGCATTTTCACCGGCAACATTCACATTTTGACAAGCAGAAAATGTGTCTTGACTCGTTTGAGAAAACGGTGAGGACGCGAAACCTGAATCTACGGTATTTGCAAGATTGTGTCCTGTCATTTCGGATTCCTGAGGCGAGCTGTTGCCGACCGATCGATCGATAGTGCTTCCCTGTTCACTAATTGTTTCACTGTCTACGCCATTATTTGCCGCCCGCTCCAGTTCCCTATGCACAATTACCAAATTATTACTTTGAACATTAGTTAATTCACTACACGGTGGCGTTAACATACTGCTTTCGTCTTCACTGTCACTTGTCAGTTTACTTTGGAGCCTAGTATTACGTTTTTAACACGCCATTATTGTCACAATATTTCACACAATAACACAGAAAAGCACATTGAAGAGAAAAATGAGAAAACACATTAACATAGCATTGAAAATAATATCTAGTTAATCGCAAGCGCAGCTGCGAAATACTTAGTGCAAATCTACATGCATGCCACAACTGTGTTACTGTACAACAATGAAAGACTGCAACTACAAAGGAGATTCTCTCTACAATTACGCGCTAGCAATAAACAAAAGCTACACTAATTACACAAACTACAAGAAAATATCAGAAGATTCCAGTGAGGTATCCTTGGCTAGGGGTCGACATATGAAACGTCCCCTTAGAAAAATTTATGAATGACTGTACTGATAAACCTCTTACATTATTTGCTTTTCAAACAGCCAAGCAAAACTGAACGTACTTAGACATTGCTCTCTTTACTTATTCTGATCACTAAACTGACACACAATATTTTTAGCTTAAGGCAATCTATCTTTTAATAATCCCTACAGAAGAATGGCCCTGACTAACAATAACCTATACCTTTCATGAATCATTTACGTCACAAAAATCTTCGTTACTGAAACTACTGCAATACAGCGAGCCCCAATACTGCCAGCTAAATAAAAGATTCTAACTACTGAAGTCACAAACTACTAATAGGCATAGTTAGCAAATGAAAGATTTTGATAAAGAACAATGTATTTACCTTAATAGTGTTCAAAAGTGATATATATATATATATATATATATATATATATATATATATATCAGTCCATGACATCCAGTCTTACAAATTTACTGTCTCTGATGGACACACGTCCAGATCATCCGCTCTAAAAACTCCGCCATCTCTCTCCCCACATCCACCACTGACCCAGCCGGGAATCGAACCCGGGCCCGTAGGATGACAATCCGTCACGCTGACCACTCAACTACAGGGGCGGACAGCTGTGTCAATTGAAATTACAGTACAAACACCAAAATATTCGGAAGTCCCAATCTCCAGGTGATGTAACCGTATAGCTGAGAATTCTATAAGGGTTGCGATTTTAAAAGAACAACCCCACCATGGTGGGATAATGGTACCAGAAAAACGGATTTTAACCATAAGTATCTTACATCGGTAGTACTCAGAACACCAACCAGCAATGGGCATAATCGTATTTTGAGCAAATTCTGCCTCCTTCATCTGGCAGACAGGTGAACACTAGAAGTTGTTACTATCAAATAAAATTATCAAGACCGATTCCTCCCCTTTTGTACCGCTCGTTCAGTTTCCACGTGCCGTTCGTTACATGGAAATACCCGTCTGATCAGTCTCCAGGTCGTTCGTATAGCTTACAAAATACCTCACAGTAGCAACACCGTTAAGGTAGGCAATTTCTACGTCTCTTATTCGTTCACAAACTACAATGAACAATACGCTCGTGAGCAATGTACACAATGACGACATCCAGTGAGACAGTGTACGGCGCCTTCCCTTTAGAGCCAAGTAAACAAATTACTGCCAACGGTCTTGCCACAGTGGTAACGCCGGTTTACGTCAGATAACAGAAGTTAAGCGCTGGTGGGCTGGGCTAGCACTTCGATGGGTGACCATCTGGTCTGCCGAGCACTGTTGGCAAGCGGGGTGCACTCAGCCCTTGTGAGGCAAACTGAGGAGCTGCTTGTTTGTGAAGTAGCGGCTCCGGTCTCGGAAAATGACATACGGCCGGGAGAGCGGTATGCTGACCACATGTCCCTCCATGTCGGCTTTCAGTGACGCCTGTGAACTGAGGATGTAATGGCGGCCGGTCAGTACCGTTGGGCTTTCCTGGGCTGTTAGGATGGAGTTTGGTTTACACAAATTACTGCGCTGACTGTGGATACATCGAGACGCGCACTTGTTGATTACTCACCGTCATTCTACCGAGTCACTTCTGCTCCCCCTTCTACCGCTACGCCGGCACAGACAAAGCCTCGTTTCGGTACAATAGAAATCGATCCAGAGGTTTAGGAGGAGCTGCTTGGCCGTGACTGCCAAAGTACGCACGTGCCACATATACGTCACATACATTTAACTCATTTCTTATGTTTGTACACGTATTTCCCCTCTGTCTCTATCCAATTTCGTTCTGCAGTTTCGATTTAACGCTGCTCAACTCTATGATGTCATCTCTCTTCAACAATGTGTCGTACAATGATATAATTTTGTACGAACGTTCAGTGGTACATTTTTATACTGTCTGCGATATGATTTGGAAATAGGGCTAGTAGGAGACATAATGTACTGAAACACCGTACATGTTGCCCCAGCTGTTCACATATCTCAGTGTTTATGACGTCATATCTCCTGAGCTATGTGTCGTACAATGACACAATTTTGTAGGCGCATTCAGCGGCATATGCGAATACTGTCTGCAACATACACTTAGCAGTAAAGAAGCAATAAATGACAACGTCATGTCTCATGTGGCAGTTTTTGCGCATGAACAGCTAAAAATGTAGTAAGCGCTTAACTTTTTCCCTGTCGTCGCTTTACGGTAGGGTGACCAAATGATTTTCGGTGAAAACCGGGACACATTCACCCGGGTGCCAATGGACACCTCATTCCACATGTTCCCAGGTTTCTTAATTTTAAATATTAATGTTTTATTGATACATTTTGTTAACCCGATTATTATAAGTAATAAGAGGATACAAAAGATTGATATAATCTAGATTATCTGTATAATTAATGACATTTAATAAACGTATAAAGTAATAAAGAAATGTATTAAGATTTTACAAAATTTCACAGCCATTCAACTTTTAATCAATTAATATTAACATGAGCTTTAATATTACCGAGCACTTGTAGATGGAATTGACTGTCCTTGGAGAAAAGGGTATTTTTCACTGCCTCCAGCCTTCTTGATCATGTCTTTGTTCTTTGAGACACAGTGATAAAACTCGGCTCAATCCATTTTGTAGTTGTACAGGATCTGCAGGATTGCTTCAAGAGAGTCCACCTCCATTCTGTTTCTTTCATCAGCCCACTGGATATTCACGAACGAAAATATTCTTTCCACATTGGCATTATGGGATGGGATTTCAAATAAATACCTTGCAATTATTACCAACTCAGAGTAATGCTGAAGACAGTCACAACTTTTACAAAAACTCACCCACTTCTCATGACATTCCAATGGTGTTTTTTTTTTTTCATCATTTCACTTGTGAAGACTTTCTTCAACAAAATTTGTCAGTATGCCGAACTGATCAAAGAGAATGGAGTCATCGATTTCAATCTCTTTTTTTTCGGTCATCAGTCTACTGACTGGTTTGATGCGGCCCGCCACGAATTCCTTTCCTGTGCTAACCTCTTCATCTCAGAGTAGCACTTGCAACCTACGTCCTCAATTATTTGCTTGACGTATTCCAATCTCTGTCTTCCTCTACAGTTTTTGCCCTCTACAGCTCCCTCTAGTACCATGGAAGTCATTCCCTCATGTCTTAGCAGATGTCCTATCATCCTGTCCCTTCTCCTTATCACTGTTTTCCACATATTCCTTTCCTCTCCGATTCTGCGTAGAACCTCCTCATTCCTTACCTTATCAGTCCACCTAATTTTCAACATTCGTCTCTAGCACCACATCTCAAATCCTTCGATTCTCTTCTGTTGCGGTTTTCCCACAGTCCATGTTTCACTACCATACAATGCTGTACTCCAGACGTACATCCTCAGAAATTTCTTCCTCAAATTAAGGCCGGTATTTGATATTAGTAGACTTCTCTTGGCCAGAAATGCCTTTTTTTGCCATAGCGAGTCTGCTTTTGATGTCCTCCTGGCTCCGTCCGTCATTGGTTATTTTACTGCCTAGGTAGCAGAATTCCTTAACTTCATTGACTTCGTGACCATCAATCCTGATGTTCAGTTTCTCGCTGTTCTCATTTCTACTACTCCTCATTACCTTCGTCTTTCTCCGATTTACTCTCAAACCATAATGCGTACTCATTAGACTGTTCATTCCGTTCAGCAGATCAATTAATTCTTCTTCACTTTCACTCAGGATAGCAATGTCATCAGCGAATCGTATCATTGATATCCTTTCACCTTGTATTTTAATTCCACTCCTGAACCATTCTTTTATTTCCATCATTGCTTCCTCGATGTACAGATTGAAGAGTAGGGGTGAAAGGCTACAGCCTTGTCTTACACCCTTCTTAATACGAGCACTTCGTTCGTGATCGTCCACTCTTATTACTCCTCTTGGTTGTTGTACATATTGTATATGACCCGTCTCTCCCTATAGCTTACCCCTACTTTCTTCAGAATCTCGAACAGCTTGCACCATTTTATATTGTCGAACGCTTTTTCCAGGTCGACAAATCCTATGAAAGTGTCCTGATTTTTCTTTAGCCATGCCTCCATTATTAGCCGTAACGTCAGAATTGCCTCTCTCATCTCTTTGCTTTTCCTAAAGCCAAACTGATCGTCACCTAGCGCATTCTCAATTTTCTTATCTATTCTTCTGTATATTATTCTTGTAAGCAGCTTCGATGCATGAGCTGTTAAGCTGATTGTGCGATAATTCTCGCACTTGTCAGCTCTTGCCGTCTTCGGAACTGTGTGGATGATGCTTTTCCGAAAGTCAGACTCATATATTCTACACACCAACGTGAATAGTCGTTTTGTTGCCACTTCCCCCAATGATTTTAGAAATTCTGATGGAATGTTATCTACCCCTTCTGCCTTATTTGACCGTAAGTCCTCCAAAGCTCTTTTAAATTCCGATTCTAATACTGGATCCACTATCTCTTCTAAATCGACTCCTGTTTCTTCTTCTATCACATCAGACAAATCTTCACTCTCATAGACGCTTTCAATGTATTCTTTCCACCTATCTGCTCTCTCCTCTGCATTTAACAGTGGAATTCCCGTTGCACTCTTAATGTTACCACCGTAGCTTTTAATGTCACCAAAGGTTGTTTTGAATTTCCTGTATGCTAAGTCTGTCCTTCCGACAATCATATGTTTTCGATGTCTTCACATTTTTCCTGCAGCCATTTCGTCTAAACTTCCCTGCATTTCCTATTTATTTCATTCCTCAGCGACTTGTATTTCTGTATTCCTGATTTTCCCGGAACATGTTTGTACTTCCTCCTTTCATCAATCAACTGAAGTATTTCTTCTGTTACCCATGGTTTCTTCGCAGCTACCTTCTTTGTACCTATGTTTTCCTTCCCAACTTCTGTGATGGCCCTTTTTAGAGATGTCCATTCCTGTTCAACTGTACTGCCTACTGCGCTATTCCTTATTGCTGTATCTATAGCGTTAGAGAACTTCAAACGTATCTCGTCATTCCTTAGTACTTCCGTATCCCACTTCTTTGCGTATTGATTCTTCCTGACTAATGTCTTGAACTTCAGCCTACTCTTCATCACTGCTATATTGTGATCTGAGTCTATATCTGCTCCTGGGTACGCCTCTTTACTCTTCAAATAAGAAACTGTCTCTTCAACACTTTCCCATTTTGGCACTCTTCAGCAACATCCAGTCAAACACCGGCAATGAGGGTAACTATGAAGCGCTCCACTTGCTGAGATATTCTACACAAGCGTCACAAAACTTGTTAACTTCTTCTCCAAAACTCATTTCCGCTGCTTCTGATACTGCTGCTCTTATATGGACAGATTTAACATTAAAAGAAATGAACTGCTGTTCTCTCCTCTTAGTAACAGTTTCCAGAGTTTTTTTCAAAACATCATTTACCTCTATTACACTTTTCGTGCTTCCCTCAATTTCCTTTTTCCCATGCTGCAAAGTGCTAAGCTGACTCTGAATGAACGATTAGTAGACTTCACCTAAAGTGTTACTGAAAAACTGAACCAATATTTTGGGGGCTTTGTCTTCATTTCGGAAAAAATCTTTTAACGGTTCAAACAGGCGGATTACTTTTTCAACTGCTGGAAACAGTGATAACCAGCGAGTTTTCGAGTGACACATTACATTCATATATTCAGTTCCCACATAATCACAGAACTCCTTAAGCCTCTCTGTTGTAACAGTATATAGGTAAAAGTGTGAGTATACCTTCATGACGATAGTTTCAACATCACAGCTTAAACCGTCAGCAGATGTCGGCGCGCTATTGTGTAAAACATGTGCAGGGCACCCTATGCCTTCAATGTTTTCATGCAATGTTGCCTTTAATTTGGTAAATACGTTGCATTTGCCTTGTCTTTTTAAACCACCAAAGTTTGTGTTGCTGTTGTCTCCACAAAATGCCACACATTTATTTTTCTCAAGATCAAACATTTCGATAGTATTCATACGAAATCTTGAAATTTCGTCAGATGTTTCATTAGGTAGGGAACTCACCTTCGAAAGTTTGGTCTGAATTCCCTGATTAATATCGAAAAACTGAACAACAAACGGAAATATTTTAGTGGCCTTATGATTGCTGGCATCAGTGGATATCCCATAGAAAGAAGACTTTTTGATATATTCAAGGCTTTCCTTTACACCCTGGGGAGCAATAACTCCTTTCACTAAGGCTGACACTTTAGTTCTTGCTGAACTAAACTTTTTTGCAATGGAAGAATCATCAAACATAATGCTGTTAAACTTATTAGTACAATCACTAGATCTATAAGTTTGGTGATGTTTTACCGTGTGGTAGGCTAGTGTAAGCTCGGCTGCTCGAACTTTCGTCTCTTCACTTGTCTGATGTTTCACAAAATAATTTTGTAGAGTTTTACTGGAGCTCGGTGCACTGTATCTGTTAATGTGTTTCTTTGACCTGATATGATCAACTATGTCGGAACGTCCACCATGACTTATACTAATAAAACAGTTACATACGGAACTCTCTGCTTCGTAATCAAAACGACCTTTCTTAATGAAATTCCATTCCTTGGAATAACAGTCACTGAACTTGCAGGCACGTTTCGGCATTGCGTTTCACAGTACTGCAGCAGTAGCACCACAAATATGAGAAAAAACTATTGCAGATTGTCTGACAAAATATCAACTACTACACTGTTCTGACAATGAGTGTGTGAGTAAGTGGCACGACAATCGGACGGTTTCATAGCTCTGTTACAATAATACAACTTACTACTTGTTGGACACCGGAACACAGGGATGAAAACCAGGACAATCCCGGTTTTCCGGGAAGTTTGATCACCCTACTTTACGGGGACTGTCATGTGGAAAAAGTTTCTTAAAGGTTTCGAATTATGTGTAAAGTTAGTAACAAGTCATTGAGTGCTCTCATTCTCAAATACTGGATGAATTATGTCTGCGAATGCGCGCGCCATGAGCTGCACTTCTTCTTCGCCCCATCCCTGCCCCTATTATAAGAATGTGGTTCTTACCCAGTCTGCGATTGTCTCCAGACGGTAAGTCATATGTGTATGAAGTTTGATTTAAATCAATCCAGTTCTTTAGGGGGAAATGTGGAACGTACATACATACAGGGTGTTTCAAAAATGACCGGTATATTTGAAACGGCAATAAAAACTAAACGAGCAGCGATAGAAATACACCGTTTGTTGCAATATGCTTGGGACAACAGTACATTTTCAGGCAGACAAACTTTCGAAATTACAGTAGTTACAATTTTCAACAACAGATGGCGCTGCGGTCTGGGAAACTCTATAGTACGATATTTTCCACATATCCACCAAGCGTAGCAATAATATGGCGTAGTCTCTGAATGAAATTACCCGAAACCTTTGACAACGTGTCTGGCGGAATGGCTTCACATGCAGATGAGATGTACTGCTTCAGCTGTTCGATTGTTTCTGGATTCTGGCGGTACACCTGGTCTTTCAAGTGTCCCCACAGAAAGAAGTCACAGGGGTTCATGTCTGGCGAATAGGGAGGCCAATCCACGCCGCCTCCTGTATGTTTCGGATAGCCCAAAGCAATCACACGATCATCGAAATATTCATTCAGGAAATTAAAGACGTCAGCCGTGCGATGTGGCCGGGCACCATCTTGCATAAACCACGAGGTGTTCGCAGTGTCGTCTAAGGCAGTTTGTACCGCCACAAATTCACGCAGAATGTCCAGATAGCGTGATGCAGGAATCGTTTCGGATCTGAAAAATGGGCCAATGATTCCTTTGGAAGAAATGGCGGCCCAGACCAGTACTTTTTGAGGATGCAGGGACGATGGGACTGCAACATGGGGCTTTTCGGTTCCCCATATGCGCCATTTCTGTTTATTGACGAAGCCGTCCAGGTAAAAATAAGCTTCGTCCGTTGAAATTTTTCAAACAGATCCTTTATTGTATCGCTTTTCGGTCCTTTGGTTACATTAAACCTCCGTTGAAAACTTCGTCTTGTTGCAACAACACTGCGTTCTAGGCGGTGGAATTCCAACACCAGAAAAATCCTCTGTTCTAAGGAATAAACCATGTTGTCTACAGCACACTTGCACGTTGTGAACAGCACACGCTTACAGCAGAAAGACGACGTACAGAATGGCGCACCCACAGACTGCGTTGTCTTCTATATCTTTCACATCACTTGCAGCGCCATCTGTTGTTGAAAATTGTAACTACTGTAATTTCGAAAGTTTGTCCGCCTGAAAATGTACTGTTGTCCCAAGCATATTGCAACAAACGGTGTATTTCTATCGCTGCTCGTTTCGATTTTATTGCCGTTTCAAATATACCGGTCATTTTTGAAACACCCTGTACATGCATACATTCATGCATAAACAGGGTGACCGGAAATTCTTGTTACGCGCTACTAGGGCTTATATAAGGGACTGTGTGGACAGTGCATTGAACTGGAGCTCAAGTCTAGAAACGTGCCATTTCTGTACTACGGCCGTCTGAAAACACGTTTACTAGGTAGATATCCATCAGGGTAGTAGTGGTGGGGGGTGCTTACGTGGGATTTGCTGATATAATTTGGCGTCTATCGTATTTCTCTGTCCTAGCTCGACCTTAATTCACGTGTCTGTGAGTGTTGAGTACTGTGGATAAGTAGATACTTATAGAATACTCCCAAATGATCTTTCCCTATGGCGAAGCCCACGGTAATAGAAGAACTGTTCGTCGTCTTTATCAAGATCGTTATCCATGACGCAACGTATGACTCCATCGTTTACCCTGTTCACCACAATTACGTAACAACATCGAGAAAGGGGCACCTGTACCGTCAGCAGGCGTGACTGTCGTGCTCGAAGGAGACGCTGCATGTCCGAACTGGAAGAGGCTGTAATGCATCACTTTGAAGAGTACTCGTCGACGAGTACACGAACAATTTCTTTGATTATTAATGAGTGGAATTGTAAAATAACGTACTGGATCACGCCCAATAAATTACTTGTTAAAGCAGCCGCGTTACCAAGTTGTTTTGAAATGGTTGTTGCATGGAAACGGTGTTTCCTGACATGGATTTATATTCAACATACTACGTATTCACATACTGACTTAAGTTTTAAATGTCATTAACGAAATTGATGATACGTGTTGAGTTTTGTCAGTGTGATTTCCCCTGATGATAATCGTTTCCCATAACTTCTGGAATATCTCGGCGTAGTCGTTCAACAAGTGAAACAGGTTGTCTTTTTCTTTATATTACGATCAAGACCAATAAATTTGTAATGTACTGTCACGGATCACGGTTCTCCTTAACTATCTCAGGTCTCACACGTACAAAAATGTCTCTGCTGTTGTAACAAACCATGGCAACAATCGTGAAACTGAAAACCACTGAAAAGGTATAAAAGTGAGATGGGTATCATAAAACTTGGTGCTTTTCTAAACATTTATAGTTGTGTCACAACGACTCTTTGGTATTAGATATGTAGGCCATTTCATCCAAGTGTTTGCTGAAGTTCAACTTTATGGTTGTGAGGATGAAGCACAAGTGTACCATCAATATTGCGGGATGATTCATTTACACACTAAATACTTAACGACGAGGTAACTCAAGAATATTACCGCTTTCTCCGTGGCTTCGAGGGAAGTAAAAGTTCTCTCACATGTGCGCTGAAGCAAATTTTGGACTGGGCTGTATCTCCAAACAGTAAACAGGCCACATTTCGTGAACGGCACCGGAGCGGAAACCTGGAATCGCGAAAACGTGGTACTTGGGCCTAATTATAGCGCAGAAAGCCAGATATACTTGTGCGCGCTTATAAATACCTCGGCAAAGTCATCAGGGTGGCGGCGTGTGTATACAGGCCGGTGGGGCAGTCCCGGACTTCCTCCACTCTCACGCCTTCTCACGGCTGCACGCACCCGCTCTCCACAGCACCACACAAAGATGTCGAAAACTGTGATCTTCCAGTTACGGCTGCTAATAGATGAAATGCCGTTAGAGGTAATTTATCTGGCCGAGACCTTCGATCTCTGCAAAACCTATATCTTAACGTGTTATCATAACTGAGAATCGAATCCTCAATACTGATAAGCAGTCGATAGCACAGATCTAAATACTGGAAGCTGCCATCCACAATATGGCTCCCATGACATTACTTATGTTATTACGTAAACCTTGATGCTTTCGTGGCCGTTTCACTAAAGTTAAAATCTTCTGAATTGATACGCCACTTCATAGTTCTTCTGAACGATAGACATTTTTTCTTAAGGCTCTTGTGGTGTACAGTGGGCACCAAAATTTCCTGAAAAATATCTCAGCAGAGGGGCCGAAACGTCGATCGTTTAGAGGAACTATGACGGCGCCTAACAATCCAGAAGATTTTAACTCCATTATTAATGTTACTTGCTGTGTATCTTGCAGATAAGTGTAGGTATTGCTCTTCTTATTTTCTTTCTTAATTCACATGTTTTACCTAATTGTCTTAACCATCGTCAGTGGTCTTTCACATAAATGTTTTATTTAATTATTGCCTTACCTCTAATATACTGCTCAAAACAGTTTAGTTTAGAGTGTTACTGCTGTAAATTATTTCGTTATTTACATTAGTAACCTATTTGAATTGACCACTTTTATTTCTGCTGTCCACATCATGTTATCGTTACCTTTTCTGTTGCCTTACTGGATTTCAAACCGTGAAATCTATATTGTAAGTTTCTTTATAAACTCTCTCTCTCTTTTCCTCTCCACTTTCCGAGTGTTTGTACGATCGTCTGGAATCCTTTGTTTTCATGTTTAGGCAAACTTATTTTATTTTCTCTTCAAGGTTTAACTGCTCTTCATCTGGACCCTGTAATTACGTTTACACTGCTAGGAATCTTGCTTCAAGGCCCACTGAGAGATCAAGGAAAGCAACGGCCTGCAGAAGATAACACTGGAATGGGTGTGCTGGGATGAGGGGAAGGGAAGCGAAGTGGAAGTATATTCAGTGGGAAATGGGAACACCTACTGAAAATTCTTATTTCCATTGATACACACCATACTCCAATGGCCTAGGTACTCTTTCCTCACTGCGTCCCCTTGTATTGCATTCCGCCTGAAACCTAGTCAATTACGTGGTTCCGCTATTCTTACTTCCCATTGGTATTAACTTAATTCAGATCCACTTTTCTCCTCACTTTTGTTTCATAAGGCCTTATATAAGAGCTTATCAATAAATTTTGGACGTGATATTCTTCTGTAGTTCATTGTTTGTGCCCGTATGTATTAACACTCATTTCTCCATACTTCAAATTTTTGTGACTTCCAGATCTCCAAAATTATATTTTTAACGTTATTATTATTATTAGCTTATGTACCCGTTGGAGGACGATAAGCAGATGGCTTTCAATCCGTTTTAAGGTTCTTATTTTCCCAATATTTCTTCATTTTCTGCCAGAAGACCTTTCTTTTTTCAGTACACTTATGACGGTATGGTTTTGCTTTCGTTTCTGGAGTAAACTCCCACTTGTTAATTTTGTTTCTGAATGTATCCCTGTCTGATGTGTTTCTTATGTCAATTTTTGCTTTTGTCAAATCCTTCAACTTTAGTTACCGAAGGTACTGACGCTTTTAATGATGTCACATAGTCCAATAGACGTTTAGTTAGTCTGTTTCCAGGTAATCTGTCTAGGTGTCCATAGAACTTCATTCGTCTCTTTATTATGTCAGTTTCGATGTTTGATACTGTTTCTGTTGTCTAGATAGCTTGCAGTCTGTATCCATCTTATGTGTATCATGGTCCCAGAATTTTTCTAATTGTGATGTCAGCGTTCGATGCCACACTTGTTAGGGGTTGCAGATATCGACCGCGGTTCGTAATAGATATCGCTGGACCCGCGAGTCGCGACCAGCGCTGCTAGCGCCGCTCCACGGCTTGTGACAAGTATCTTGCGAGCTCTCATCCACTCTTGCTCGGGACGTCAACTAGGAATGTAGCAGAGCCCTCAACGGATAGGAAGAAACCTCTAACAAGACGCTTAGTCAAGTATGGCATAAGTAATGCCTCTCTAGATGTGTTAGTTCAAATGGTTCAAATGGCTCTGAGCACTATGGGACTTAACATCTATGGTCATCAGTCCCCTAGAACTTAGAACTACTTAAACCTAACTAACCTAAGGACATCACACAACACCCAGCCATCACGAGGCAGAGAAAGTCTCTGACCCCGCCGGGAATCGAACCCGGGAACCCGGGGGTGGGAAGCGACAACGCTACCGCACGACCACGAGATGCGGGCAGATGTGTTTGTAATTATATGTATGCAGCATATGAAGAAGCCTGTAAAGCTAGTTAAGTAAAATACATATTATTTTTTTACCAACGACTACTAATTATTTCAGTCGTTGCAGATACAGACTATGCAGCCAGCTCCTTACCGACATCACTGCCAAACCTGCAACATATGTTTCTATTCAGCATGGGCCACCTGTTATCATAACAACTGACGACAAGAATCATAACACTAATAATACTTCTCTCTACTTTCTTACTTTCTTGTAAATCTACAGTTGCATATGTGACTGTCGGTTTGATTACTTTGTTGCAGTGTCTAATTTTAGTGCCTGTTAACAGGCATTTGTTGTTATATAAATTTTGAATAAGTCCGCACGCGTCCTTGATTTTCCTCAATCTGAATTTCTTTTTGCATTTTTCTAAAGTCCAGTTGGTTTAATAATTTCACCGAGATACTTAAGGTTTTTTTACTCTGTTGATTTCAGTATAATTGGTTCCAAGCTTCGGAATATCTAATTTGGAACAGATGAATTCAGACTTTTCAAAGGGGATTTGCATGCCAACCATCTCTGCACATTCTTTGAAGGTCTCGACTTGTTTTACTGCTATTTCTACACTGTCGTTTAGAATCGCTAAGTGATCTGCAAACGTTAAATACGTAACGTTCAATTTTCCTTAACCTCTTCCTAGTTCGATTGGCATCCAAAAGCTTTTTTTTTTTTTTTTTTTTTTTCATCAATCTTCTGACTGGTTTGATGCGGCCCGACACGAATTCCTCTCCTGTGCTACCCTCTTCATCTCAGAGTAGCACTTGCAACCTACGTCCTCAATTATTTGCTAGATGTGATCCAATCTCTGCCTTCCTCTACAGGTATTGCCCTCTACAGCTCCCTCTAGTACCATGGAAGTAATTCTCTCATGTCTTAAAAGATGTCCTATCATCCTGTCCCTTCTCCTTGTCAGTATTTTCCACATGTTCGTTTTCTCTCCGATTCTGCGCAGAACCTCCTCATTCCTTACCTTATCAGTACACCTAATTTTCAACATTCGTCTGTAGCACCACATCTCAAATGCTTCGATTCCCTTCTGTTCCGGTTTTCCCACAGTCCATGTTCCACTACCATACATTTCCGCCCTCCCGACGTACATTCTCAAAAATTTCTTCCTCAAATTAAGGCCGATATTTGATATTAGTAGACTTCTCTTGGCCAGAATTCCCTTTTTGCTTGTGCTAGTCTGCTTTTGATGCCCTCCTTGCTCCGTCCGTCATTGGTTATCTTACTGCCTAGGTAGCAGAATTCCTTAACTTCATTGACTTCGTGACCATCAATCCTGATGTTAAGTTTCTCGCTTTGTCTCATGTCTACTACTTCTCATTACCTTCGTCTTTCTTCGATTTACTCTCAGTACATACTCTGTACTCATTAGACTGTTCATTCTGATCAGCAGATCGTGCAATTCCTCTTCACTTTCATTCAGGATAGCAATGTCATCAGCGAATCGTATCATTGCTGTCCTTTGACTTTGAATTAATTCCACTCCTGAACGTTTGAACTTTCCTCTTAATTTCATCATTGCTTCCTCTTAGTGCAAACTGAACAGTAGGGGCGAAAGACTACATCCTTGTCTTACATCCTTTTTAATACTAGCACTTCGTTCTTGGTTGTCCACTCTTATTATTCCCTCTTGGCTGTTGTACATACTGTATATGACCCCTCTCTCCGTATAGATTACCCCTACCTTTTTCAGAATTTCGAACACCTTCCACCATTTTACTGTGGCAAAAGCTTTTTCGAGGTCGACAAATCCTATGAACGTGTCTTGATTTTGCTTTAGTCTTGCTTCCATTATTAACCGCAACGTCAGAATTGCCTCTCTCGTGCCTTTACCTTTCTAAAGCCAAACTGATCGTCATCTAGCGCATCCTCAATTTTCTTTTCCATTCTTCTGTATATTACTCTCGTAAGCAACTTGGATGCATGAGCTGTTAAGCTAATTGTGCCATAATTCTGGTGCTTGTCAGATCTTACCGTTTTCGGAATTGTGTGGATTATGCTTTTTCGGAAGCCGGATGATATTTTGTCAGACTCATACATTCCACATACCAATGTGAATAATCATTTTAGAAATTCTGATG
Organism: Schistocerca americana; assembly: GCF_021461395.2. Classification (NCBI taxonomy): domain Eukaryota; kingdom Metazoa; phylum Arthropoda; class Insecta; order Orthoptera; family Acrididae; genus Schistocerca; species Schistocerca americana. The sequence goes on along the minus strand of NC_060120.1, from coordinate 101,016,218 downwards.
GAATGTTATCCATCGCTTCTGCCTTACTTCATCTTAAGTCCTCCAAAGATCTTTTAAAATCTGATTCCAATATTGGATCTCCTATCTCTTCTAAATCGACTCCTGTTTCTTCTTTCATCTTATCAGTCAAATCTTCCCCGTCATAGAGGCTTTCAATGTATTCTTTCCACCTATCCACTCTCTCTGTATTTTACAGTGGAATTACCGTTGGACTCTTAATGTCACCGAAGGTGGTTTTGACTTTCCTGCATGCTGCGTCTGTCCTCCTGACCATAATTTCTTTTTCAATGCCTTCGCATTTTTCCTGCAGCCATTTTATCTTAACTTCTCTGCACTTCCTATTTGTTTCATTCCTCGGCGACTTGTATTTCTGTATTCCTGAGTTTCCAGGACCATTTTTGTACTTCCTCCTTTCATCGATCAGTTAAAGTATTTCTTTTGTTACCCACGGTTTCTTCGCGTGTTATCGCATAGCAAGTAAAATTGTGGTCTATGATTTTTACTGTTGCGGTTAATGTAAATCTTACCAACTAAATGCAAGGCCTACGTTAGGGGTGAGATTTTGCTACAGACATTTTGAGGTGAGATTAGAAGTGTTGCATGTCTTTCTGATCTTTATTTTTATTTGCTTGTGCTAATGCTATTATGTCACCTTTCTGAACGAGATTTAGTAGTAGTCAGTTAAGAGATGTATAGGATGCGTGGAATGTACGACGTAAAGGGTGCTGCATCAAAATTACCTTCCAGCCAGCCTGTCGTTTTTTGTAAAATTGTTGTTTTATGTAATAAATTTATGCTTCTTGTTTTTAAACTTCTAATAGCAGTCTACTGTAATTACAAAAAATGGTTCAAATGGCTCTGAGCACTATGGGACTTAACTACTGAGGTCATCAGTCCCCTAGAACCTAGAACTACTGAAACCTAACTAACCTACGATCATCACACACATCCATGCCCAAGGCAGCGTTCGAACCTGCGACCGTAGCGGTCGCGCGGTTCCAGACTGTAGCGCCTAGAACCGCTCTTCCAGGCACTGTAATTACAGTTGAGGAAACTGTTCTAATGATGTTCAGATAATGTGAGAATTTTTCTGAGTTTTGGGATGATGTACGTACATTGCTAAAGGTATTGGCCAGTATCTGGAATTTCTCCTGTGACACTAATGTTAAAAAGTTCTTGGCCTGATATTTTGTGAGTAACGATTTTCTAATCTGAAGAAAATATAGATATATGCTAATTTGTAGGTATATTTGTTTTTGGAATGATTAAACTGTTATATATGCACTGATGGAAAAAATTACAAAAATTACAGCACCAAAAAATAACTAGTTTTGACTAATGAAGTTTCGGGAATACGTATGTCTAGGTAAGATATCTAAGTGATTAATATTGCAAAATTATAGGTAATTCAACATGCTATCGCAAATGTGAGATGCTTCTCTGTCTGGTGATGACTGGGTGTTGTGTGCTGTCCTTATGTTAGTTAGGTTTAAGTAGTTCTAAGTTCTAGGGGACTGATGACCATAGATGTTAAGTCCCATAGTGTTCAGAGCCATTTGAACCATTTGAACCAAATATGAAACGCTGGTACAGTAACAATCGGTGTTGATTGCAAGCATGCAGACATGTATGCATTGTGTTCTACAGACGATGGATTTAAGTTTGTAGGGTGGAGTTCCATGCCCCTTGCACTTGGTCGGTCAATACTGGGACGGTTTAGGCTGTTTGTGGACGATGCTGGAGTTGTCGTTCGATGATGTGTCATATGTGCTCGACTGGAGACGGATCTGGTGATCGAGCAGTACAAAGCAACATGTCGACTCTGTGATGAGCATGTTAGGTTACAACAGCGATATGTAGACGGGCGTTATCCTGTTAGAAAACACCCTCTGGAATGCCGTTGAGAGCACAACAGGTCGAATCACGAGATTGACAAATAATTTGGTTGTGAAGGTGCGTCATTCTAAATCGCACTCCAGACCACAAGTCCTGATGTAGGTCCAGAGTGTCTATCGCACAGTCACGGTGGTTTCAGGTCCTCAACTGGGCTCCTTCTAACCAACACATGGCCATCAGTCGCAGCGAGGAAGAACCAGCTTCCATCGGAAAACACAACAGTCCTTCACCATGTCCTCCAACGACCTCTCGCTTGGCACCTCTGAAGTCGCAAGTGGAGGTGGTTTGGAGCCAGTGGAACGCACGCTGCCGTGCGTCTTGATCTGAGCTATCCTTGAAGTAACTGATTTGTAACAAGTTTTTGTGTCTTTGTGGAGTCAACAGTTGCTCAAATTGCTGCTCCAGATGGACCACCACGCGCCAGAGCCATACGCCTAAAACGATGGTCTTCCCTCTCGGTAGTGCCACATTGCCGTCCGGAGCCCGGCCTTCTTGTGACCGTATATTCTCTTGACCACCGCTGCCAACAGTCATGTACAGTGGCTACATGCCTGCCAAGACTTTCAGCAATATCGCCAAAGGAATATCCAGCTTCTCGTTGACCTATTACACCAAACAGTTCGAACTCAGTGAGGTTTGGATAAAGGCGTCTTTGTCGTTGTAGAGGCATTCTTGACTAACATCAGCTCAACACGTCCAATCTGAAAGGTAACTAACGCGAAGGCCGTTACAGCATGTATTTAAAGTAAACGCGATTGGATCCTCATACTGGCTCTACTAGCTACTAACGCCCTTCTTATGCGATTGGTGCGAAGTCTGAATAGACACCATTCTTTAGATATTGAAACACGACAACCAACTTTTGTTTATGTCACACATTTCATTCGTAGTGTTCAGATTTTTTCCTTCAGTGTTGTTGTTGTTGTTGTTGTTGTGGTCTTCAGTCCAGGCACTGGTTTGATGCAGCTCTCCATGCTACTCTATCCTGTGCAAGCATCTTCATCTCCCAGTACCTACTGCAACATACATCCTCCTGAATCTGCTTAGTATATTCATCTCTTGGTCTCCCTCTACGATTTTTACCCTCCACGCTGCCCTCCAGTACTAAATTGGTGATCCCTTGATGCCTCAGAGCATGTCATACCAACTGATCCCTTCATCTAGTCAAGGTGTGCCAAAAATTTCTCTTCTCCTCAATTCTATTCAATACCTCCTCATTAGTTATGTGATCTACCCATCTAATCGTCAGCATTCTTCTGTAGCACCACATTTCGAAAGCTTCTATTCTCTTCTTGTCCAACCTTCTTGCCCAAACTTCAGTGTATGTTAAGTAAAATGGATGCTGTGAGTGAACCTATATTTATACTGCTGTCGAAACTTCCCTGTCAGCCACAGTAATTTGGGTAGGGTGCTTCGATTAACTACGTCACGTAGAAAATAACGACGATGTGGTTTTTGAGGTGAAGTGTTTCCCACACAAGCAGACCCAGACTTCTACAACAGAAGTTTCTGCCAAGTCGTTTATGGTTTAAAAAAGTGTGTCGCACTAAAGGGTGGTTATGCAGAGAAGGGCTTATAACACTTCCGTCCGCTACTGCTATACTATAACCTCAAAGCTGGAGGCAGTTTATATAATGAAATTATTTTTATTCGCAATTATAGTATAAAGAAGCAGAGCAGTGTTACCCTCTGGGAGGAATTTTGTTATGTTCACCGTGTTGTACCTAATGGAGGTGGCTTATCGGAAGTGAAAGTCAAAATTCCGTAAATATTTGAATAGTAACAAACAATATTTTGCCTATCTACACTGTTCAAAGAATAATGAAAACGGTCGCCAGCCTAATAAGGCAAGAGAATGATTGACATTCTTGTTCAAGAAAATAGGTATGAGTAACTTTAACGGACAAACACAACCTATGCTTTGCCACCCGAGTACAGTATGTTCATGTTAAGGTTGGAGCTACCAGATCAGAACAAATTATTTGCATAAATATAACAGATAACAAAACTCACTATTACCTTGAGGACTTGGTCAAACTGAATGATCTCAATAACGTTACTCTTAATATTCACTGTAGAATCGTAAATTGGACATAGGTTTAGTATTATTTTTCAAACAAATTCCTATCTGACATGAAATACGAATATCGTTCACAGCAAATTTAGTTACTGTGCATAGATTAAATCTCTCACTACTAAACACCTTTCTACACAGAACAAAAATTAAATGGAGTTCACTAACAAATTACTTCTCACTGTCATTTGAATAAAGAAGTTACTATTTTCATAGATAATGGTCTTTCTATTAATTGTTACTTATCATGAGCATAAAGGATAAACTGTTGATCCTATTATACTATTAATATGCACTTTCAATAGACAAGAGGAACCCAGTATTGTGCAGAATTTGACTTGAATAGCAAGAGTAATTAAAACTTTCTATAATTAAGTGACTTTGTGCATTTGAATTACTTTCAATGGAGGGGGGAGGGGGGGGGGGCCTTAATCTTGACCAATGTAGCAGAGCAAACTAAACACACATTCAATACACTAGAGAAACAAGTACTTAGCAAGCATGAACATATAACTCTCAACAGTTGCAGTTCTGAACTTTTACCGCAGTGAAACACAAATTTGAGCTATTTGTAATATTCTTTCAACAAACAATATTAAATTTAGCACACTCTAATGCCATATTAACTTTAATGTTCCTTCAATAAAGGACACTTGGTAAACACTTTAGCGTGGGAGGGACCCTAAGTGGATATGTGACTGAGCATAAATCACGGTGGGTACATGAATTCAGTCAAATTTTACCTTATATTTGGGTACACAATAACATCCTATGAACTGATCCTTCACTGTACATTGCTATAGTGTTCCATTACAGTGATTGCGCAATGTGGTGGCGAGCGCATTTTGGTAGGTGGATTTGCAGGAAGAATTGCTAGACTCTGTCATTTCTTGGTGGTGATGATAGATACCAATTTCAGAATAGTTCCAGCTCTTTATCCATCCATCCGAGCCACTGGAAAGCGTTAGGAAAAGCCTCTCTCGGAACCAGCACAATACACAACTTTTACATGAGTAGTTGATAGTTTGGTAGCTCGTCCCCGACTGACTCTCGGTTCCACCTTTTCTACCTAGGTTGTTTGTTTTTGGTCATCAGTCTACTGACTGGTTTGATGCGGCCCGCCATGAATTCCATTCCCGTGCTAACCTCTTCATCTCAGAGTAGCACTTGCAACCTACGTCCTCAATTATTTGCTTGACGTATTCCAATCTCTGTCTTCCTCTACAGTTTTTGCCCTCTACAGCTCCCTCTAGTACCATGGAAGTCATTCCCTCATGTCTTAGCAGATGTCCTATCATCCTGTCCCTTCTCCTTATCAGTGTTTTCCATATTTTCCTTTCCTCTCCGATTCTGCGTAGAACCTCCTCATTCCTTACCTTATAAGTCCACCTAATTCGTCTATAGCACCACATCTCAAATGCTTCGATTCTCTTCTGTTCCGGTTTTCCCACAGTCCATGTTTCACTACCATACAATACTGTACTCCAGACGTACATCCTCAGAAATTTCTTCCTCAAATTAAGGCCGGTATTTGATATTAGTAGACTTCTCTTGGCCAGAAATGCCTTTTTCGCCATTGCGAGTCTGCTTTTGATGTCCTCCTTGCTCCGTCCGTCATTGGTTATTTTACTGCCTAGGTAGCAGAATTCCTTAACTTCATTGACTTGGTGACCATCAATCCTGATGTTAAGTTTCTCGCTGTTCTCATTTCTACTACTTCTCATTACCTTCGTCTTTCTCCGACTTACTCCCAAACCATACTGTGTACTCAACAGACTGTTCATTCAATTCAGCAGATCATTTAATTCTTCTTCACTTTCACTCAGGATAGCAATGTCGTCAGAGACTCGTATCATTGACATCCTTTCTCCCTGTATTTTAAATCCACTCCTGAACCTTTCTTTTATTTCCATCATTGCTTCCTCGATGTACAGATTGAAGAGTAGGGGCGAAAGGCTACAGCCTTGTCTTACATCCTTCTTAATACGAGCGCTTCGTTCTTGATCGTCCACTCTTATTATTCCCTCTTGGTTGTTGTACATATTGTATATGACCCGTCTCTCCCTATAGCTTACCCCTACTTTTTTCAGAATCTCGAACAGCTTGCACCATTTTATATTGTCGAACGCTTTCTCCAGGTCGACAAATCCTATGAAAGTGTCTTGATTTTTTTTTTAGCCTTGCTTCCATTATTAGCCGTAACGTCAGAATTGCCTCTCTCGTCCCTTTACTTCTCCTAAAGCCAAACTGATCGTCACCTAGCGCATTCTCAATTTTCTTTTCCATTCTTCTGTATTTTATCTTGTAAGCAGCTTCGATGCATGAGCTGTTAATCTGATTGTGCGATAATTCTCGCACTTGTCAGCTCTTGCCGTCTTCGGAATTGTGTGGATGATGCTTCTCCGAAAGTCAGATGGTATATCGCCAGCCTCATATATTCTATACACCAACGTGAATAGTCGTTTTGTTGCCACTTCCCCCAATGATTTTAGAAATTCTGATGGAATGTTATCTATCCCTTCTGCCTTATTTGACCGTAAGTCCTCCAAAGCCCTTTTAAATTCCGATTCTAATACTGGATCCCCTATCTTTTCTAAATCGACTCCTGTTTCTTCTTCTATCACATCAGACAAATCTTCACCCTCATAGAGGCTTTTAATGTATTCTTTCCACCTATCTGCTCTCTCCTCTGCATCTAACAGTGGAATTCCCGTTGCACTCTTAATTTTACCACCGTTGCTTTTAATGTCACCAAAGGTTGTTTTGACTTTCCTGTATGCTGAGTCTGTCCTTCCGACGATCATATCTTTTTCGATGTCTTCACATTTTTCCTGGGTCCATTTCGTCTTAGCTTCCCTGCACTTCCTATTTATTTCACTCCTCAGCGACTTGTATTTCTGTATTCCTGATTTTCCAGGAACATGTTTGTACTTCCTCCTTTCATCAATCAACTGAAGTATTTCTTCTGTTACCCATGGTTTCTTCGCAGCTATCTTCTTTGTACCTATGTTTTCCTTCCCAACTTCTGTGATGCCCCATTTTAGAGATGTCCATTCCTCTTCAACTGCACTGCCTACTGCGCTAATCCTTGTTGCTGTATGTATAGCGTTAGAGAACTTCATACGTATCTCGTCATTCCTTAGTACTTCCGTATCCCCCTTCTTTGCGTATTGATTATTCCTGACTAATGTCTTGAACTTCAGCCTACTCTTCATCACTACTATATTGTGATCTGAGCCTATACCTGCTCCTGGGTACGCCTTACAATACAGTATCTGATTTCGGAATCTCTGTCTGACCATGATGTAATCTAATTGAAATCTTCCCGTATCTCCCGGCCTTTTCCAAGTATACCTCCTCCTCTTGTGATTCTTGAACAGGGTATTCGCTATTACTAGCTGAAACTTGTTACAGAACTCAATTAGTCTGTCTCCTCTTTCATTCCTTGTCCCAAGCCCATATTCTCCTGTAACCATTTCTTCTACTCCTTCCCCTACAACTGCATTCCAGTTGCCCGTGACTATTAGATTTTCGTCCCCCTTTACCTACTGCATTACCCTTTCAATATCCTCATACACTTTCTCTATCTTTTCATCTTCAGCTTGCGACGTCGGCATGTATACCTGAACTCCTACCTAGAACAACCACAATTTGCGAGCCCAACACAGTTCCGTTCCCGAGGGGAACCACAACACCTTTTACATACAAAATAACTAAGATCCCTGAGTGAGGATCAGCAATTACATAACAACAACCAAATACATTAAATAAAACAGAACATTTGCACATATTGGTAGTTCTACAGAAAATTATTTAAATAAAATTATTTAATTTTAAACATAAGCAAAGAGATTGTATGAGTAAGACAAGAGATCATTTGCTCATATTGTGCATATTACAAAGATTACACTTCATTACAGTATCGAATTAATCGAACACTAATTACAGAGGTTCAACAATGGGATGTTGTACAAAATAGAAACCTAAATGAATAGACAAAAGGTATGTAGTGTCTAATCTATGGTGTTACAGGCTAACGCCAGGTTTCGAGCCCACAGCTTGAAGTATATTTCCAGATGATAATAAAAGCTTTATGACTACCCCTGGAGGTGGCTAATCCTGACTCAGCCTGGACACGGCTGCCTTGTGCGAGCCGCAGCCGGCCACCGGCAGTGCAGCCGCCCACGGCGGGCCACTGGATGCTGTGGCGCCGCCCACGGTGGGCCACGTAACGCCGCCCAGCAGCGCGGCACCCCCGGTGCAGTGGGCGCCGCCGCCACCGCGACGCGTCACCGGCTGACATTTGTGGCCGCCGCTGCGAGCCAACAGGCGTTCCGATGTGGGTCACCACTGCAGCTGCCGTCGGCCGCCGCCGTGCGAAAGCTGTCTGCAGCCTGAAGAAATAAATTGCCGTGAGCTACTGCAGCGCACGCGACCCACAATTTAACATACTTCGCACTTGTACTACACGTCGTCGACTTCCCACCGATATACGATTACGGAGAGCATCCCAGTACATATATGTGATCAGCTCGAGGAACACCACACAAATAGAGCCGTCTCCTTTTTAACACAACTGAGACATAAAGTCGCGCTGGAGATCGTCGACCACGTTGAAAATGAACAAAAGCACCGTGAAAAGGCTGGATTAGTTGCTAAACGAAAAAGTTCAGCTTCAAAAATTCACTGTCTATCTTGACGAAGTACAACGCCACATTTGCTATTACTTTGCCTCCTGATAGTAGAGATGAGGCTTTGTTATTTGGTGTTCTTCTTTTGAACTAAAAAAATTTGAATATTTCTTCCTCTTATAATTTTATCATGCAGGTCTATATTTGGCTATTGTATTTTTATGACTTAATTTTTACAACTGTATTGACAATTACGACAAAGTATCGAGCCTCCATCATTACTAATGCTGCTGTCTGCCATGAACGTTCATGTGTATGTTTCATGTTAAGATTCTTTTGCTAGTCTGCTTATTATCGTCACCTATACATTTTGTAACCTTTGTATCTACGTGTTACACGTTGCTCCCAGGTGTGATTTGCATGAAGTACCTAGTGTGTACCACTGAGGGCTTCTCTTGCACTTCATTATTCTGAGTCTGTTTCGTAAGTTCCATGTAACATTGCTATTTTCCAACAGATACCTCAAGTTATTTAAGTAAGAAACGTCTTAAATTACAAGCAATAAAGGTATTCTATTTTTTTAAGCATGATGATCTGATCAGCGACTTATCCAGAGTTTATACAGTACTATTCTTCTTCCTCTTCATAGTTTCCCCCTAGCAGTTAGCTGTTTCTGGCATGCACGTCTATTTCGTTTCAGTCATCCTGTCGTCATTTTCTGTCTTCTGTTACTTCCTATAGGTATGTTTTCCCCATTTTAGCGCTGGCCTTTCTCTGCTTATTCTTTTGGTCAGCCGGATGGCGCAGCTGCGTGCTAACTCACCCTCTTACGAACATTCCAGCGGGCTGGTTGCCTCTGCCGAACAAGTACTCCTGTGGCCGTCATGTGTTGAATGTTTGTGTACGCCAGCCTCGACTTTTTAATCTCTGTGCGCACTTCCAATTTATTTATTGCAACTGCATATCGATTAAATGGAAATATGTAAATTTGACTCTACCCTATCGAGTTTGAGCTCGAATGAAATGTCTTGATACGCAGAATACGATGGTGAGGTCGGAATATGTAAGAAATGAAGGTCAGGAGACCACGCCACCTTACAAAATTTATATTCAGTGATAATAAATTTCTGTTTTTCAGAAATGACTTTCGTGCTATTAACTATCTCCGTTTAATACACTCTCTGCTTCAGCAATAGTCACTTATTTTGCTGCTCGAATAACGGAAGTCATCTGGTACGTTAAGTGTCTCATTCTCTAATCTGTTTCTCTGTTTTGACAGATTTAGTTCTACAACGTTTAATTCAGCCATATAAATTCAGTGGTTTCCGAGGCCAGAGATAGTCTGTTGTGTAGACACAGAAGAAGGCCACTGTAACCGTGACCAAGAGGCTGGAGTCTCCACTATAGCCTTTTTTTTATATTTTGACGTGGTATGATCCTCAGAGTACATTATCCTTGTCTTACTTTTGTTGATATTCATCTTGCATATATACACTATCACTTCTATTAACTCGCCAGACATTCTGTTTTACTGCTCTTCCATTTGCCGACTGTTGAAGAGTTACATTTATTGGCAAACCTCAACGTTTCACATCCTTCTCCTCGAACTTTAATTCCCTTTTCCAACAGATCCTTGGTTCCCTTCACATCCTGCCCAAAAGTACAGACTAAATAACATTTGTGATAGGCTACAACCCGTCTCGCTCCCTTCTCAACTGCTGAATCCCTTTCACGTCCTTCAACTCTTATAATACTAACCATTCTTTCAGATATATTTGTTGACTTAAAAATCTTATATCAAATCGATCTTGAAGCTATATATTCATCTAAAAAAGCTACATATTCACCTACAACTTAGATTCGGCGAAATATGGTCAATGTGGCGACAGCTCCACCAATTAGCACTTCGCAACATAACCTTCCCATTACCGACTGTTTTCTGTAGGAATGAGGATATCCCTGGTCAAATATAATCGTTTCTCATCCCGTATATTTTTTTGCCTGGTTAACCTGTAACACTTAAGGTATTCCGCAAGTTTTTGTTTTGGCTTTCATAAGATAATTAGTAAGAATATTTTCTTCTCCACTGTACCAGATAACACATCCGTAAAGACGTTGCTATTTAGCACTTACGCAAGGAATTTGTCTGATTCACAATGTGTTTATTATTTATTATGAAGCATTTCGACTGTACCCATCATTGTATAGAAATAAAGCCTGAAGCACGATAAACAACTTTCTATAACTGATGTAAGACATTGTATATATGTTCCCCGTAGAATTTAAAAAATGCTGGGATATTTATTTTCTCATTTGGCTATGGACAAATTTTCCCTCTCTCCTGCTAATCATTTTATACACCTCCAATTGCCCATCACTTTCATGCACTTCTCCCACGTCTTCATTTATTATCACTTATTACCTATTTAACCAGTTGCTCATCTCTTGTTGTTGTTGTTGTGGTCTTCAGTCCTGAGACTGGTTTGATGCAGCTCTCCATGCTACTCTATCCTGTGCAAGCTTCTTCATCTCCCAGTACCTACTGCAACCTACATCCTTCTGAATCTGTTTAGTGTATTCATCTCTCGGTCTCCCTCTACGATTTTTACCCTCCACGCTGCCCTCCAATACTAAATTTGTGATCCCTTGATGCCTCAGAACATGTCCTACCAACCGACCCCTTCTTCTAGTCAAGTTGTGCCACAAACTTCTCTTCTCCCCAATCCCAGTCAATACCTCCTCATTAGTTACGTGATCTACCCACCTTATCTTCAGCATTCTTCTGTAGCACCACATTTCGAAAGCTTCTATTCTCTTCTTGTCCAAACTAGTTATCGTCCATGTTTCACTTCCATACATGGGTACACTCCATACAAATACTTTCAGAAACGACTTCCTGACACTTAAATCTATACTCGATGTTAACAAATTTCTCTTGTTCAGAAACGATTTCCTTGCCATGGCCAGTCTACATTTTATATCCTCTCTACTTCGACCATCATCAGTTATTTTACTCCCTAAATAGCAAAACTCCGTTACTACTTTAAGTGTCTCATTTCCTAATCTAATTCCCTCAGCATCACCCGATTTGATTTGACTACATTCCATTATCCTCGTTTTGCTTTTGTTGATGTTCATCTTATATCCTCCTTTCAAGACACTGTCCATTCCGTTCAACTGCTCTTCCAAGTCCTTTGCTGTCTCTGACAGAATTACAATGTCATTCTCGAACCTCAAAGTTTTTACTTCTTCTGCATGAATTTTAATTCCTACTCCGAATTTTTCTTTTGTTTCCTTTACTGCTTGCTCAATATACAGATTGAATAACATCGGGGAGAGGCTACAACCCTGTCTCACTCCTTTCCCAACCACTGCTTCCCTTTCATGCCCCTCGACTCTTATAACTGCCATCTGATTTCTGTACAAATTGTAAATAGCCTTTCGCTCCCTGTATTTTATACCTGCCACCTTCAGAATTTGAAAGAGAGTATTCCAGTTAACATTGTCGCTCATCTCTTATGACAACTTTAAGTTTTCATTACAAAAACTTTCATCATATTTGATGAATATCTATCTCATGCAAAGCAGCAAAGCAGTGTTTGAAATTTGTTGCGAATTAATTTCAATTTGTTTGTTATCAAACAACTTTTGTTATCAATACGAAAGTGGCAGACAGTCACAAGTTCCACATTTCGTACAGCAGTGCTGGCTCTATCTGCCTGACACTGACCAGTGAGTGGACTATTCTCGTCTATTCGGTAACAACTGCCTGGCGATCCATATGAACCTCAGGGTCATGTTCCTTAAACTGATACGTTGTATCCGTGGGACCTCAACACTTATTTAAAGAGAATCAGGTCCTGTGTCCCGACTCGTTACTAAACGAAGTGCTTCGATGTAAATTGCTAGGGAAAAACAAATTCATATCCATCCTATAAACGCATGAAAACCTTTATTTAGCGATAAGTGTTACACATATTTTTGACGCAACTCATGATGAATAAATTATACTTTATGATGAGATCCTATTGAAGGAAAATATTATGTCACATATGACAATTTATAACAGTTGATCAAAGTAACGGAATGTCACGGAAACAAGACGGAGGGAGAGCAAGGAAATACTCTAATTACAAATTTATTGCCAAGTTCAAAAATTATATGAAATATAGTCATTGAAAGGAAAAAGACTCCAGCTGTGACACGCAAAGGCCCGGTACTTATTATGGCAAGTTGAAAAAGGGAGAGTTAGAGGAAGAGCGGCAGGGGAGATATAAGTGCGTACAATAAACCCCTTTCCTCGAAAATATCTCGCCCTCTGTGCCACCACAGATAACATGTCACTGATCTTATTTGTACTAAGACTGCAGTACACGAGAGGTGCCTATTTGCATCCATGGCCGTGAGTGGAACGCGTAAGTTCTAATTAATGTTCGCCAACCTGCAGTGTTCTATTGTTGCCCCTGCGCAGAAAACAGCATATCGGTCGTAAATCCGTTATCTTGAGGCTGTAATAAACTCTTAGTGAGAAACTGATATTTTGTAAATGATTAAATTTCCTATTAGGTTGTTTATACGGGATATCACTCGTTTTTTATACGAAAAGCTACACAATCACATTCCACTTTATGAGTTACAAATAATTTCCAATCTTCACACATCCATAAAACCCACACAATGAACTGCGTACTTGCGTAATTACTGTCAACATATTCTCAGTTACATGTTCGCATAACCAGAAATTGCTAATAAAGTCTTAACTGACACCGACTGCGGCAGAGAAAATGTCTCTCCTCCAACACTGCCGAACAATCTCTGATCTTACAGCCGAACCACTTCACCCGCCATCCCTGTTAGGTGCGATCCAAAGATCACATAAGCGCTTCGTCTACCTTTTCGTTTAGCAGTTCTTTATTATTCTGCTTGTTATTGAAACTTGTGAAATAATAGAATGGTAGCACGCTACTGAGAGATGCTTTTACATGAAATGCAAGTGAATACACTGTTTAGTTTTTCTAAGATTAATAACACAAGATTATCAATTTGGATCCCCAACTTCCGAACGCAGCAGCCAATCGCGTAGGAGGACCACAATTTAGGCGGTCTTTCTCACGACACCCGTATCGAGCGAACCATCTGTCATTGGTACGTCACACCACATTACGTCATCTTGCCACTGTTGCCTTCTCAACTGCTCTAAGAAGAGCTTCTTGTTCCTGAATATGATGGCTGCAAAGCTAGAAATATTACAGTATCTCTTTTATTCAGGGTGTGTAATCTACTTCATGGTCGAAAACTTTCACACTTCGCTGTGTCAAATCGACGTACACATTGTGATCGTACGTATTTTGCAATGTAATTAGTAACCACAGGTGAAACAGCACCATATATTTGCCTCCAACTTACACAAGACATGAAAATAATACTTATGTTCTATGGTACTTCTTCGATGGGACTTGGAAAAAGTTTCCGGGGATTTTCTTGTTGTTTTTACGACTTTTGTTTTTAAATGTCAAATGGACTGTGCAAGAGGCAAACTCTTGAGGTTCGAGTACGAATTCTCGGCTATTTCTTTTATTTTGTTCTTCCTTTGCTATTAGCTAAGGTGTACGCTTATTAGATGGAATTACTATTTCAAGATAAATGTGATAATAGTAAAAACAAGCAGTTATTAAAATAAATTTTGATAACATTTTGGTAAAGTACACTTGTAGCAGGTATATTCAAAGTACTAGGAGCAACACACATATTGTTACAGGACGATATTGGATTTCCACCTTATGACCAGCATAAATTTTCTTACTCTTCTAACGCTCTAAACTCAGTATTCAATGGGCTACCGTTGATATAGATGAAATCAAGTGTTTATCTCTCTTATGGAATTCTGACACTGTACCACCATACGACACATTAAAATAGGTTAGTCGTTTTTATCGCGTTCTTCATTTGCTGCATATTTTAAAAATTTTCTTTTTTGTCAGTTAACTTCATCTCCCATATCTACCCATTCGTCATGTGCTACGTTTCTTTCCTTTGTCTCAGTCAGTCGTTGCCTAATGCATTCCTTGAAACTCTCAACAATCGCTGATGCATACGACATCACAAATTCGCTACCACTCTGTATTATTTTTCACTCAGGTCGTAAGCCTCCGCCACAGCCCACTCGTCATCCTGAGTGTGTTGTCGGCTACAAGTGGACTCGACTCGCTCAGAAAGGAGAGCTAGTACACGAATTCGCAAGTATAACCGCGGAGTCGGGGTATTTCCGCTACAGATGAAACCGTTCTGAAAGAACTTTCCACCATTAAACTGTAAATCACTGTTCATTTATTTCCCACAGTCATTACTTCGGCTTTGTAGTCATTCCAAAAGCAAGCTGAAATGTCACAGTATGTCCGACATGCCTAAATTGCAGAAGCAAGTTATGTACCAATATCCCGACTGATCAGCTATCAGGTATCATTGTTCGTTTCATACATACAATTATATAGATAAAACTCTTTCGGAGACTGCTGTAAATTTATTTTATTATTTAGTATCCATTCAGAGAATGTATATCAATTACTGTGGCATATAGACACATTCTAGGCGTTACCGGACCTGTAACGACAGTGAGACCTGCTACTTCAGTAAAGGCAGGATTTGGTGTGGACAGGGCCGTAACCAGTTCCCTTTGGTAGCTCAATATTTTTTAATCACGTACACTTTATTAGGAAGCAATTTCAAATAAAGATGACAGTAAGGAACAATTATCAGATTTGACTGTTAAGACACAATAGCTAATATAAAAAATTCTTAATCAAGTTGCACTCACGGTTGACGGACTTATTGACCAGAAATTCAAATTATTTATCGGCTGAAGGCCCCAATAGTAATAACCGAAAAACAATTTGACGTCTGAAGGCCTGAATAGCAAATTCTTAAGAACACTTAAGAATTCCAAGAGATACTAAGATATTTGAAAAAGTCATCAAACTTTTACTATTAAGAGACAATATCTAATTAAAAATTCTTATACCAAGTTCGTTCCCTATTGAAGGCCTTATTGACAAGAAATTCAAATTATTTGTCGGGCTGAAGGACCCAATAGTAATGACTCAAAAAACAGTTGGATGGCTGAAGGCCTTGATAGTAAATTTTTGAGAAGCAATTAAACTTCTCCCTTAAAGAACACTCATCAACATTTCAGTGTTAAGATATTTTCTCTAATTAAAATTTCTTAAGACAAGTTAGACTCACGGCTGAAGGCCTTATTAAGAAGAAATTCAAACTTTTTGTCAGCTGAAGGCCCAAACAGTAATAATTCAAAATTAAAATATTTTTTAAAAAATCATCACAATCTGACCAAACCAAGAGAGAAGTGGGCCTCAGACAGTGCTCCAAGGATCGACCTGGGAAAGTCGCTCACCTTCGTAAATGATGAGACAGGCAGCCAAGAGTTGTTTTCTCTTAACCGGATGTCAACTCAAACCAGTGACAGTTTAAACGCAGATTAACACTGTAGCAAAATCTACCTAAAGTCTGATAACCAATACAGCGATGGAATAACCTAGGCAAGGAGGAACCGGTGGACAAAACTGTGTCTTCAGAATCCGGTGTTTAGAACACCCAGAAGCAGAAGGAACCACTGCGACGAAAGTAGACCAAAAGAAACAAATATCCAAACCACAGTCAAGAAGGCTGTCGAACTGCACACCTTACCGGACAGCAGTGGCAAGGCGAGGAAAGTACACTGCCACGAAAATACCTAACCTCCAGGGCAGGTAGCTCGGGCGTTAGCGGCCACTAGGCAGAAAAATACCACTGGCTGAACTCCACCAATAATAACACAAGGAATTCAATGATTAATAATAAGAAGCTGAGATTGGCTAATTAATTTCGCCAACTTCAAACACTCCACTCGCTCTTCGGCTCAGTGACCCTGTGAGCAGCAATGTTGCGAACAAAAGGGGTTATCTCAAAATAGTGGAGGTTTCTCTACTGTTTTAATGTTCACTCAACTCAAACGTCCTGGGTCAGGTGGACAACGCGCTTGTGGCCCTCAATCCGGCAGTGCCTGCGTGCCACCAGTGGTCCCGGCATGTCTCTGCGCTGACGGACCTCACTGCTGCTCCATCCCAACCGAACTCCCCAATACACCACCCGAAAACACTTGACGTCCGTCCAAAGATAGTACCACCGTACTGGGTATCGATAACCGCTGCTGCTGCCCTTCGTGAACAGACAATGCTAGCAGATGTAGTGGCGCTAGTAAACACAAGAAGAAAACGAGACGCCACTACCCCTATTACACGATGCCAACCTACCAACAGCACCAACGCAAGCTGCAACA
Source organism: Schistocerca americana (assembly GCF_021461395.2). Lineage (NCBI taxonomy): Eukaryota > Metazoa > Arthropoda > Insecta > Orthoptera > Acrididae > Schistocerca > Schistocerca americana. The sequence goes on along the minus strand of NC_060120.1, from coordinate 100,999,285 downwards.
CGGCTCAAATAGTACCGAAGGGTGAAATGTAGATGAAATGCAATCTGTTCAAATGGTTCAGATGGCTCTATGGCACTATGGGACTTAACATCTGTGGTCATCAGCCCCCTAGAACTTAGAACTACCTAAACCTAACTAACCTAAGGACATCACACACATCCATGCCCGAGGCAGGATTCGAACCTGCGACCGTAGCGGTCACGCGGTTCCAGACTGAAGCGCCTAGAACAGCACGGCCACACCGGCTGGCCGAAATGCAATCTGTAAGTGGTGTTTAATTACTAAAATAAATTGCAGAAATGAGTAATAAGCTACGCAACTCGCTGTTAGCCTATAAACGCAATTTGCCACTCCTAAATGAACGTAGAAGTAGCTCGCTTTTTTGTCGCGAGGATGTTACACTAACATTGCTCTTTATCCACTTTTGTTTGACTCAGTACATTTATTTTCTCATGGTGGAGGTGTTATAAACAAAAATATAAAATTTTTTTCGCGTTGGTGGAAAGCTGTGTAATTTTCTTCTGAAGCAGCGGTTTAGTGTGAAACGTTTTCCAGATACCAACGCTGCTCTTGTGGAGCACATCTGCAATTGCAAGCGATGCATCAAGTAATTTTCACGCTCCACAGTCTCACAAAACGCAGCTTCGATCATGGCCGCCTGATCTCAACAGTCGGTCATTTACCCTTGTCAGTGTTACTGTACAGCAGCAACATCGTGTACTCCTCCTCTGTGCTAACAATAATTGAGTCACGTCTAGCCTTGCACTCCTGCATTCTTCAGTCAGAGCGAATGACGAGACGCGTATGAAGTGACCGCAGAGCCGCAGTTCTCACACTCCTCATACGCGCGGAAGTACAGCTGCAACGAAGGAAGCCCGTTACATCTGACGTAACAGCGGAGCCTTGATCTGGGGAGTATGCAGCCCGAACATTTAGCTTTATTATCGCTCCGTTTCTGATCTCTGCTGTGCTCACTGCGCGCCACTTGGTGTGCGGGAAGCCTAGTGTCAGGGGCAACACAACACGCCAGCCGAGCAGAATGCGCGTCCTCTTTAGGAACTGGCCCGTGGGCTGCGGCCTGCGGCCGGTGGCGCCTGTGGGAAAGTCTGCGCGCTATTTCGGTTGGACGCCGGCGCAGGCGGTCGCCGACCTCCTGGTGTTCGCAGAGCGCGTCGTCGCCCTTCGCTGTATAAATATCTCCATACGGCGGGCTGGCCTCTTAATTACTGATCCTCTTATTCCACCTGTCAATACTCTGCTCCAGTAACGCGCGCAAGTATCTCTCACCAGAATGTACTACCTAATATGGGTATCAATTGACAACGGGTTAACTACTTTACAACCGAAAAATCCGTGAGCCCAAACTCTACTATATTACATGGGTTGGCCAAACATATGTTTATGACTAATCTATTGATCAACAATTGACTGTAAACAGGCTTTATCAGCCAGGGGATCCCAGTATTCTCTGAATAGTGTTCAGTGGGGCCTTGTTACATCTGCACTAAATAAACTGCTAAAATTCCATTAGAGGTATTGGAGAAAGGCAGTCTTCTTCTTTGTACTGGCCTTATCCCATATTATCACGAGGTCGGTATGTTAAAATTGTAATCTCCCAACAGATAAAATAATTATGTACAGTATTCACATTCAGTGTAACCTCGCAACAGATAAATTCGGTAACCTACCAACAATACAATATGACTAATCTCTCAAGAAAATTGTGGCTTACTTATAACCTTTCAATAATTAACTGACTGTGAATCTAAACTGGTAAATTTGGATGTCAGCAGTGCTGCGTCATGGCCCTGAAAAATCATACTGAATAAATTAAAAATTCTTACCTCAATAAGGTCGCCGGATAACGCTATAAGAAATTTTTCTGCCACAGCTCAGTGCAATGCTGGCCGAAAGATTTGTCATATACACTCCTGGAAATGGAAAAAAGAACACATTGACACCGGTGTGTCAGACCCACCATACTTGCTCCGGACACTGCGAGAGGGCTGTACAAGCAATGATCACACGCACGGCACAGCGGACACACCAGGAACCGCGGTGTCGGCCGTCGAATGGCGCTAGCTGCGCAGCAATTGTGCACCGCCGCCGTCAGTGTCAGCCAGTTTGCCGCGGCATACGGAGCTCCATCGCAGTCTTTAACACTGGTAGCATGCCGCGACAGCGTGGACGTGAACCGTATGTGCAGTTGACGGACTTTGAGCGAGGGCGTATAGTGGGCATGCGGGAGGCCGGGTGGACGTACCGCCGAATTGCTCAACACGTGGGGCGTGAGGTCTCCACAGTACATCGATGTTGTCGCCAGTGGTCGGCGGAAGGCGCACGTGCCCGTCGACCTGGGACCGGACCGCAGCGACGCACGGATGCACGCCAAGACCGTAGGATCCTACGCAGTGCCGTAGGGGACCGCACCGCCACTTCCCAGCAAATTAGGGACACTGTTGCTCCTGGGGTATCGGCGAGGACCATTCGCAACTGTCTCCATGAAGCTGGGCTACGGTCCCGCACACCGTTAGGCCGTCTTCCGCTCACGCCCCAACATCGTGCAGCCCGCCTCCAGTGGTGTCGCGACAGGCGTGAATGGAGGGACGAATGGAGACGTGTCGTCTTCAGCGATGAGAGTCGCTTCTGCCTTGGTGCCAATGATGGTCGTATGCGTGTTTGGCGCCGTGCAGGTGAGCGCCACAATCAGGACTGCATACGACCGAGGCACACAGGGCCAACACCCGGCATCATGAGGTGGGGAGCGATCTCCTACACTGGCCGTACACCACTGGTGATCGTCGAGGGGACACTGAATAGTGAACGGTACATCCAAACCGTCATCGAACCCATCGTTCTACCATTCCTAGACCGGCAAGGGAACTTGCTGTTCCAACAGGACAATGCACGTCCGCATGTATCCCGTGCCACCCAACGTGCTCTAGAAGGTGTAAGTCAACTACCCTGGCCAGCAAGATCTCCGGATCTGTCCCCCATTGAGCATGTTTGGGACTGGATGAAGCGTCGTCTCACGCGGTCTGCACGTCCAGCACGAACGCTGGTCCAACTGAGGCGCCAGGTGGAAATGGCATGGCAAGCCGTTCCACAGGACTACATCCAGCATCTCTACGGTCGTCTCCATAAGAGAATAGCAGCCTGCATTGCTGCGAAAGGTGGATATACACTGTACTAGTGCCGACATTGTGCATGCTCTGTTGCCTGTGTCTATGTGCCTGTGGTTCTGTCAGTGTGATCATGTGATGTATCTGACCCCAGGAATGTGTCAATAAAGTTTCCCCTTCCTGGGACAATGAATTCACGGTGTTCTTATTTCAATTTCCAGGAGTGTATAAAAAGAAACAACTGATTTTTCTTTACAATAATCGTGATGACCATGGATTGGAGAAATTAATAAAATCTTTAAATTGAGATGATTGATCGTCAAAAGTTAATTTTTTTATAAGAAAGATTATTATTAAGATATTTTTAAAAACATTTACATGGGACTTAATATAACAATTGTACATATGTGCGACGCTGCTTTTACCTTATACTACATCGCTCAGGCACCGCCATCGCACCACACGACTGCCCCAGCCAACTTCATACACACGACTCCTCGCTACTACTTACTCCTACTGCCACTGCTCTTACTGCATACAACACTGCTCTCTGGTCTGAGATTCTCTTATAGCTTATATATCGCAGGCAGCACGTGAGCAATCCAACGAAATTACATCTGCTCGATTGTGCTAGCCACATATTCCTTAATCATGGACCTGTTACAATATACGTTTAACAGCGTTAGTAGCAGAGGCAGTTAGATGCTTTTCCTGTCGCAACGTCCTCCCCCCAGGACAGAAAATGCGTATCTTATCTGTCAGGGTTTGATGTTCTACAAAACGAACGTAAGAATATTCACGAAACGTTTTCAAATCGTGGAAATGGGCGCGGAGTTGGTAGCAGCCCAGTATTCTCCTAGTTGAAAGTGGAAAACCGCCCAAAAACCACATGCAGGCTGGCTGGAACACTGGGCCCCGTCGTTAATCAACCGGGCCGATTCCATCTGAGGGACGGCATGGCTCCTTGAATTCTGGAAACGGAGTGCTTGCGCTTGTGGCTATCTAGGCGAATCGTCGTTGAATGGTGATACATCTTTAGATATTATAATAATAATATGGATAACAGAGCCATGACAAAAAATCTAGTGTAATTGCGCTGTTTAGTTCGTATGCTCATATACTGGAGATCGAAAATCTGGAACCGTGGAAGCACAACTCCGCTGTCTTGACAAAACAGCCCCTAGTTGCACAATGAAGCAACAGTGCACACCGTAGAACCCCACTGGAACTCATGAGAGGGATTGTCTCATATACTACCCTAAAATGTTTGCTTTAGCAGAGCTTCCTGTGCAAACTGGTGGCATGATTAAATTTTATGACACCTCCACGTGGATGGTACTAACGGCATTTGGGACAATGTAATTAGAGAAGGCACTGGAACGAAAATCACTGACAACACCCTTAATAGAGACCCCGCCCTCCAACTCAGCAAAGCGTGAAATCCAGGCTTCTAGTTACTTACCAGCATTTGTCATCTTTTCTCATCATGCAATAATGCTGGAGTATATAGTTACGTTATCGCATATAGGTAGCCATAAATAACAACAACATTAACATGTATCTCGTTCCGTATTTCAATTTCTCAGTACATCATCGATTCCTGAGAAACATTGCTCAGTGGAGTACAGCACAGGTGTAAATTTTGTACTGATGTCTGCAGTTGGCTAAAGTGGAACCAAAAACGGTGTAGTGAAGCAACACAATGAAAGGACAAAGAGTGATGTACGTATACAAATCACGTAATATATGAAATAACTATAATAAGAAGATGTATATATGAGAAAAACTGCAAGCTTTTGAAAAGAGTGATACGAAACAGCGTGGTGAGAAAAAGTATTAAATGAAGAGGAATGAATAGGGGGTTGACGCAACAGTATGAAAAAATCCCTACTAGAAGAAGACAACGGATTAGTGAGTCATGTGTTAAGATATCCCGAAAAAATTATCTGAACGCGTGTGACAGGCTCGAGGAGCAGATTAATTCATAATACATAAAATCGTTTAGCGAGGATCAATTGATTATATATTTTGTTCCGTAAATCCATAGTTCAGAGTCAGGTAACCTTAAAGATGAAGAACAAGGTATAAAACCGAAATACGTAATAGATATTTCCAAACCAAGGCTATACGTGTTCTAACGTAACCACAAGCGCTGCAACGAAGAAGAAGAATGCAAGACCAGACAAGGAGGTGAAACGACGTCGGCCAATAGCGTGCTGAACAAAACGTCACCCTGATAGGAGTGGCATCTAGTCGAAGTGAATATAATCCTCGGGCGGAGATTAGTAGACAGTACTCACCGAGTATTAGCACGGCCTGGCAGAGAGTGCTACGAAAACAGTTATTAGTGATCCTTATCCATTGCTTGTTTGGACACTGTCTATAGTGAAGACATTACTGTTTGCAGGTCGCCTATCGCTTGCGACCACTTGTTGTCAATACAAGTTAAGTATTACTTTTACTAACAGTTTTTACATGTGTATGTGAGATGTTTCTCGCAAGTGAATTTTTTACACTCAACACATTTCACTGAACTCAGTTTTTCCACATAAATGACATATACCTCACTTCTTACTCCTAGGATCATTTCCCTCCAATGTGGAAGGTGAAGATTCAAATGATGTTCTTCTCTCTACAGCTTCTCGCGAAGCATTTACTCTTGGAAAATGACCTCATCTCTTTATATCCCATCAACACGCTGTTCGCCAAGAGTTTCTAGGGTTTGTCTTCTTCGCTGTAGTGTGTTTCCTTTCCATTGGGTGTAAGTTGCCATGTGTAGCACATAATAGTTATATGCAGATATGTCGACGATATCTGAGAACAAAACAATAGACAATGTGTCTGTCTTCCTCTTTTCTGTATAATCCACCACCATTCATAGCGTTTAGTGTAAAATATTCTGAGATTTCCTCATGGTGCCATTACTGATTTTTGCCTCGTGGTGCACAGTGCTTCGCACAGTAACACGTTTGGTTCTCTTTAGGACGTATGATACGAGCGCTATATCTTTTGTGAACGGAAATGTTAATGTGTTATTAGAAATCTCTTTCGTCTGCAATAGTTTTGGCGGGATGAAAGGCTTGTTTTTCGAACAATTCCAATCATTGCAGCAGTTCTTTTCGTAAGCATTTGTCCCAGCTCGTGTTAGGCGGTAAAGTTGTCGCAGGTAATGTTATGCCCTTTCAAGCTATAAAACAACTGAGTTACAACCATTAGACCTTGTTTCCTTCCAGGGAACAACATGGTTGTTCCCCAGTATGTGCCTGGTCTGCCATACGTAACATGTTTACCGTCACAAACTGTCCAAAGCTTGATGCCGTCTTTTGCCGATGTACTTTGCATATGCTGTCCGAAAGGACAGTTTCCCAACAATGCAACAAGTTGTTCGTTTACTGTAACAAACATATTGGGATTGTATAACTTAGGTAATATCTCTACCCATTTCTCCAACAAATCTCTTACAGCTGCAAACTTATCTTGTTGACGTCTTTATAGCCTTGTCTCACAGTCATCGAACTAAATAACCTTTGATGCCTTTTGGACGTTTCTAATGACATTGTTGCTCTGAAAGCTGGGAGACCTTTATACTCAACCCACAAACTTTCAGGAGACTCATTATGTGACTTACAAACGCCTGCTCAAGTGAACAGACCTATGTAAGCATCTAGGTCAAGAATGTTTAATTCGTTCCACTTATTTCCATAACAACGCATTCCTTCAGCTTTAGAATGGGTTAATATAATGTTTCCATTTAATGGAAAAAGGAACAATTTGAAAGCAGAGTATTCATTTGTAATGTGAGACGTGGTATAAACTGTTGGTCCAGGAGTCAGCTGAACTTTGTTACATGTTGCATGGCGTCGCATTCATTTTTCCTTTGACATCATAACTGTACTGCTTACCATTTTCTGTTCTAGTGTGTCATCTGTGCCTGCTAGTGAAGATGTAGAGCTGCACTCCGAAACGAGGTTATCTTCTGTAACTACTTTATCACTATCAAATATGTTTATCAGTATACCTGCTATCTATAATCTCGCAAAAAGGCCATTATCTTGAGGAAAAAAGTTAGAAAATTTACGAATTTGTAATGACCTGAGTGAAAGTGAATCACTTTACAGACCGATTTGGGTATAGGAAAAAACAATGACTCGCACTCCCTCTTCCCCCCTTTCCACAGAAATTGACATTCCATTGTCCAAATGACTTCACTTCTTTATACTCACCTTCCTACACCCGTGGTCCATTGTTCTCAAATTGAATATTGTCAGAATGTGCTGTGATATTGAAGGTTAAATCACTTTGGGTATAAAAAGACCCGAACAGCTTTAGAAGCACTGTTTCTATGGATGCCAAACTAAAGCCCCAATTTTTGTTCTTTCAGAATATACTTTACTAAGGGACAAACAAGGTCAACGAAGGCAATTTATTAAACTCAAATATTTTCAAAATTATAGACCATCCAAAATCTTCGTGAGTCAAAATAGACCTGAAAGCCTCACGAGGGTTAAGACACAGTAACAAACTGGCCAGAAACATGTAAAGACACGTCCACTGAAACGAATAAGATAATTATTAGACTACTGCTACTACTGGTAGAAGAAAGATAGAGAATTGGAATCAAGAAGGTGCACACACTACCAGATGCAGATATTAATTGCAACCACAACCTGCTTATGGCAGAAATAGAAATAAGAATTAAAAAAAACTGAAGAAGGCGACCATGGTGAAGAAGTGGGATCTAGAGGAGATAAGATCCAACAAAGAACAAGTTACAGAAATGCTGCCTCGGGAGTTTCCAAACACATTACCAGACAATGAAACACCTGATAATGCCAACGAGTACTGGAATATGACGAAAGAAGGAATCATTAAAGCAGGACAGCAAAATATAGGATATGTAAAAGGGAAAAGGGCAAAAAAGCCATAGCTCACACAAGAAATGATATCGAAGATGGAGGAGAGACGAAAATATAAAAACAAGAACAGTGAAGTTGCAAGAAAGATGTACCGAAGGTTAAATCATGAACTGCGACGAGAAACAGAGCAGGCTAGGAAAAAGATGGCTCCCGGGTTCGATTCCCGGCGGGGTCAGGGATTTTCTCTGCCTCGTGATGGCTGGGTGTTGTGTGCTGTCCTTAGGTTAGTTAGGTTTAAGTAGTTCTAAGTTCTAGGGGACTTATGACCACAGCAGTTGAGTCCCATAGTGCTCAGAGCCATTTGAACCATTTGAAAAAGATGGCTAAAAGAGGTATGTGATGCAATTGAAGAACTGCACAGGAAAGTAAGATATAATTTACTATACAGCAGAGTAAATACTGTGACATGGGATCAAAACAGAGCAGGAAGTGGTGCTATGGAAATTTTGAGCAAAGACGAAAAGGTAGTGTACAAAGATCGTGACGATGTCTTCCAGAGATGGGAAGAATATCTAAATGAGCTATATGACACAAATCGCTAACGAGAAGCTCTGGAACTTCAATCACTCAGCACTGTAAGTGATGACGAGAAAGGACCAACCATCATAATGGAAGAAGTAAAGTCTGCCATAGCTGCAATGAAAAATGGCAAAGCCGTAGGTACAGATACGATACTGGGAGAAATATTAAAATACTTGAACCAAGATGGCATAAGAGAAATATTGAGGCTATGTAATAAAATATATGACAGTGGTGAATGACCTGAGGACTTTCTGACAACAGTAATGATTCAAAAATATGGAACCAAGAAATGGTTCAAATGGCTCTGAGCACTATGGGACTGAACTTCTAAGGTCATCAGTCCCCTAGAACTTAGAACTACTGAAACCTAACTAACCTAAGGACATCACACACATCCATGCCCGAGACAGGATTCGAACCTGCGACCGTAGTGGTCGCGCGGTTCCAGACTGTAGCTCCTAGAACCGCTCGGCCACCCCGGCCGGCACCAAGAAATGCAGCGAGCACATGACAGTCAGCCTCATTTCACATGCAGTTAAAGTGAAGTTAAGAACAATTAACAAGGGACTTGAAAAAGTAATGGAGGAGAATCTTGGTGAGGAGTTGTTTGGCTTTAGGCGGAATACAGGCACCAGACATGCAACAGGGCTCCTAAGAATCTTGAGAGAAAGGTTTTTTGAAAAAGGAAGAGACCTGTATATCTGCTTCATCGATCTAGAAAAGGCATTTCACAATGTGGTTAGGACAAGCTGGCGACTATAATGAGGGAAAATAGAGTGGACTGGAAAACCGTAAGACTTGTAAACTCATTACATCTTAATCAAAAAGCCTCAGTAAAGGTGAGAGGAGAAAGTACAAACTGGATCGTACTAGGAAAAGGAGTAAGACAAGGATGCTGTCCATCACCTACCCTTTTCAACCTCTACTTGGACATTTTGATTGACCAGTGCTCATTAGATGACAAAGGAGTAGAAATTGGAGGAAGAAGAGAAGGTTGTTTAAGGTTTTCTGAAGACATGGTCCTTCTTGCCACAGGGGAAAAAGAATTACAGGATTTGGTGGACATCATTGAAGCTAACGGAAAAAGTTATGGAATGAAAACAAAAATATTCGCACTAGGAGGAAATAAAGAAAAAACAGGATAAACACCGACTGGAAGTGCACCAAAGAAATTAAAACAAGGACAGCAATGGCAAAAGAGGCATTTTATAAGAAAAGGAGAATTTTTTGCAGTGGTCTGGACAGAGAACTCAGAAGGAGACTCATGAAATGTCTCGTTTGGGGTGTTCTTCCGTATGGCGCTGAAACATGAACTTGAGGAAGAAAGACAGAGAAAGGCTGGAGGCTTTTGAGATGTGGACATAGCGGAGGATGGAATGAATAAGTTGGATGGACAGAGTAAAAAATGAAGAGATACTGAGAAGAGTGGGAGAGAAAAGACAGTTACTAGATGTAATGAAAAGAAGACAAAGAAATTGGATTGGGGCATATTTTAAGAAAGAGTGATGGACTGATAAAAAAAGTAGAACATACAGCAGCCTTAAGAAGGAAGCAATGGATCGCAGAAAATGGAGAGGCAAAGGACCTGCTAACATAGCAGAAAACTGATGACGATGATGCCACCAAACACCGTCAAGTAGGAAACAATATCGTTCATTTATTTACGTTGATCATACTATCTCACTGAATTCAAATCTTATGTAATTTGATATTATTAATAATACAATAAAAGATTATGTCCACTGAGAAATTCGCTGGCCATCAATAAGACACTTAGGTTCCTCTTAAGCTGAACTTTATCGGTAGTTAAACCTTGTATGTCTGCTGGCCAGCTGTTGAAAATTTGTGTGACTGAATCATGTTTACCCTTATGGATAAAAGTAAATCTAAAATTAAACTTAAAAATCTTTATGGTGGTACGCCCTTCGGGCATCGAGCAATACTACTCACACAAACGCCTCGAGACCTGAGTTCCGACAGCTGATGGGGGCTGGTGGCCGGCGCTCACCGGGCGGAGCCAAACCGTCACATTTCGGAAGCGGCGAGACAGCTCACTGCTCTGGCTGCGGACGACAGTATTCGTCAAGCGCCTGTCGTAGGCGTTTTGCTGATAGATGCGTCTGTCGAACAAGCGGGACTGGAGGTGAAGTTGTTTAAGCGGAAACAGGCATCTGCTGTGGAAGCATCCAGGTGTCTTAAGGACATTTAAAAACTGCAGTAAAAATATAAATTCCATGAAGCACGGTAGTTATGAGAAACCTAACCATACCAAATAAAAGGTCTCGAGCAGACGAAACATATACACCCATGCTCAACTTCATAGCACACTTAATTTAGGATCTACAAAGTAATAAAATATGCATTTTATGTTTTATGTTAATTTAAGAAATCTAATAAATCTTGATGCACTAAAGGCACCGAGCCGAATGAGAGTCCAAGCTAAGCATAATGTATCGTAGAACATCGATCTGGTACCAAAGGTTTTTAATTTATATTTCCATTTTTTGTATGCAGTATTAATGTTAATTAAATGCTAGGAAACGAATGCGGTATGTGTAAGTAGGCTGTTTAGGTTTTTACGTTGGTAACACCATGTAGCGCTCTATATGAAAATCACTGACTGTGCTGTGTGAAGGCTGTGGTTGGTTTGCATTGTTGGAGTAATATTCGCCATTGTAGTGTTGGGCAGTTGGCTGTTAACAGCGTGTAGCGTTGCGCAGTTGGAGGTGAGCCGCCAGCAGTGGTGGATGTGGGGAGAGAAATGGTGGAGTTTTGAGAGCGGATGATCTGGACGTGTGTCCATCACAGACACAGTAAATTTGTAAGACTGGATGTCATGGACTGCTGTATATATTATGACTTTTGAACACTATTAAGGTAAATACATTGTTTGATCTCTATCAAAATCTTTCATTTGCTAACTATGCCTATCAGTAGTTAGTGCCTTCAGTAGCTTGAATCTTTTATTTAGCTGGCAGTAGTGGCGCTCGCTGTACTGCAGTAGTTCGAGTAACAAAGATTTTTGTGAGGTAAGTGATTCATGAAAGGTATAGGTTAATGTTAGTCAGGGCGATTATTTGTAGGGATTATTGAAAGTCAGATTGCGTTGCGCTAAAAATATTGTGTGTCAGTTTAGTGTTGATCAGAACAGGTAAAGTGCGAAATGTCTGAGTACGTTCAGCTCTGCTCAGCTGTTTGAAAATCAAATAATGTAAGAGGTTTATCTGCGTAGTAATTCATTAAGTTTTCTAAGGGGACGTTTCATATGGTAAACTAGAGGTAAAGACGAGTCGATCGAGATGCCCAACTGAAAAACTACACTCAGTCTTCTGCAATAAAATTGGCATTAAACCGCATCAAAATACGCGATCGATATTGCTATTGATCCAACCGGTACCTACAAATGCTCCTAATAACGCCCACCACATCAAAACTGGTGAGTTTTGCTTATACAACACATGATAAAATAACAGTCTTATACTAATATTAAGTGATCTGCCTTTGCGTAAACTTTCATACGGCAGGAAATGAATTCAATATTGAACAGATTGTACAAAAAAAAAATTATCGCAAATTATTGATCACAAAAATTATAAACACATCATGAGATGCATCGTGGTAAAATTCTTAAATGGATATGCATAAGACATCTGTAATTTGAAGGAATTTTAAATGACGACATATAATGTAAATTAAGCGTGACTGAGAAATTATCACTTCGCTTATAAATAAAGGAGAGATGCGTGTGTTGAAGAATTCTTTTATTGGGCGTGGTTATGGACGGTGATGCCAACGATTGTTGTGATTTGAATGGTGAGACGGTCGCATGTGAACTTAAAACATTTCTGCCAGGTCTTGCTAAATTTCGGCTGGTACTGAACTTTTTTGTACTTCATGAGTCGGAGAAATTCTGATGTTTGCAGAGTCGTGGTACATTGAAAGAAACCGACTGCAAAACAATGAAACATTTTCACCTGTCACTGGACTTTGTATTACTTCTGAAAGTCGTTGAACTTACAATTACACAAGTTTGGGGTAACTATAACTGTTTATGGACTGTTATTAACTTCAAAAGTTCAGTGTGTATCAAAAAGAATCATCCGAGTTGGCGGCTGGTCCCGGCGGAGCTACGAGTCCTCCTTCGGGCACAGATGTGTGTGTTTGTCCTTAGGATAATTTAGGTTAAGTAGTGTGTAAGCTTAGGGACTGATGACCTTAGCAGAGAAGTCCGATAAGATTTCACACACACACATCCGAGTTGGCACGTCTATATTGCTGAAACTAATAAACATAAACCATGAATTTGATGAACGGGAAACTCAAAAATCTTTTTTTCATACCTATTCATCGGTGTTCAATATTTTTCCGTTGGGATGAACGGCATATGTCAGTACAGTATTCAAATTGTTTCCACACTGCAGTGAGCATGTCTTGAACTACAGCTTCCACAGCTGCTGTTTTGCGATGTCTCAGTTCATTCATTGTTGTTGGTAACGGAGGAACATAAACAGAGTCTTTTGTAAACCCCCCACGATAAATAATCACATACATTCAGGTTCGGTGACATTGGAGGCCAGTAATGTAAGGCTGAATCATTTGGTCCAGTGCGACCGATACATCGTCCAGTAATCCTTTGATATAAAAATTCCCACACTTCCAGATGCCAGCGTGGCGGTGCCCTATCCTATTGGTAAACGAAGTCGTTCGAATCAGTCTCCAACTGTGGGAAAAGAAACTACTAAAGCATATCGAGACACCTGTATGTGCTTCCTGTAACAGTGTTCTCGGCAAAGAAAAAAGGACCATACGCCTTTTCCCATGAAACTGCACAAAACACATTAAATTTTGGAGAGTCCTTCTCGTGTTGTACAACTTCATGTGGTTGTTCCGCACCGCATATTCTCACATTGTGACGGCTCACCTTTCCATTTACATAGAATGTTGCCTCGTCACTAAACACTACAGGTGAAAGAAAACTGTCATCTTGCGTCTTGCCAAGAACGAAACTACAGAAATCCACACGTTGTTGTTTGTCATCTTCCCGAAGATCTTGCAGTAGCTGAATTTTGCATGGTTTCATGTGTAAACGTCTACGCAACAGCCGCCAGATGGCCATCGGGGAAATGTTGAGCTGCCGAGCTGCACGGCGAACGGATTTCTGCGGACTCCTTGTGAAACTATGGAGCATGCGGTCGATGCCTGTATCAGACGCTCGAGGACGGCCCCATAATTTGCCTTTACACAAACAACCTGTTTCTCGGAATTGTTCATGCCATCTTGCTGTAAGGAGGAGGATCCGCACCATAACTATTACGAAGGTTTATTACTGACCCACATTGCAGAAAACGTAGAACACAAAACGCTTTCTATTGTCCTGACACAATACATACTAGAACAGAAGTGGGCGCCCAGTGCTGCTGCCTAGAAGGAACCATGTAAAACTCGAGAGTTTGCTCTTCCCAACAGTACGTGTTCACGCAAATATCTCAAATAAGGTAATACTTATAATTTTTTTAATCGGATGATTATTTTTTGCTACACCTTGTATTTAGATGCTGGACATCTAATACACTGTTGTGAAGTGGGAATATGACAACAAATAGAACACTGTTCAGTGACCATAGGATTCACCTTGTGCTACTGTGCTGAGAAATCAATAAATGTGATGCCTTCAGTTGCGTCATTTAAAGACTACTATCACTATATTTCACTAAAAGAAACATCACAATTCCGATGTTTGTTTGCTTTTTAAATTTTGTATGGCGATCCATATAAATCTGAACTAAGAACGGATTGTTGCGACACCCGCCATATTCACCTGATATGGTTCCGTCAGAATTCCATCTCCTCTCAAAACTGAAAATTTTTCTTGGTAAACGAAGATTCACTTCAAACAGAGAACTGACAGCTGGAGTTGACAACTATTCTGCAGGCCTGCAGGAAATTCATTTTCGAGATGGAATCAAGGCACTGGAACATCGCTGGACCAAGTGCGTTGATCTACAAGGAGAATACATTGAAATGTAAGAGAAGTTTCAGTGATGTAAGTACTTTTTTCTATTCCCTTCTGAGACCTTTTCAAACAACCCTTGTAATTCAGTGGGTCATAATTTCACTCCGAATGCTCGAAGAAACTGAAAAGTTGGTTTAATGATCTCAGTAGCTCTGGGAGAATATGAAGTACCACCCATTATCGGAAAGTTCATTGTTGTTTCGGCACATGAAGTCCACTGCCCGGTATAATTCCCTGCTTGCTCGGCTCGCATTAGTTCGTTCATAGCATCGTGGGTCGAGGATTCTTCGGTGAGCGAATGATCTCAAAAAAATTTTGTTCCCCTTCCCCTTCGATCATCTGCCCGAATCTCCCACCCCGGATGTTTTCTTGTGGGGATATCTTAAGGCCTAATGTACAAGAATAGACCACGGGCCGCTGCAGATCACTGTGAGCTCATTATACACGAAACAAGCAACTTTGGCAAGATTACAGTTACACAATGTCGCGGAATGTGGTGAAACGAGCACAGTTGTGCATCGATGCAGGTGGTGGGTACTGTCAACATTTGCTGTGAGGATGTTATATTTATGTGATGTCCCAGTTGTGTATTATCATCTCCCAAAATTGAAATATGTCCCACTGGTTCAAATGTTATGGCTCATTGAAGATCTTCAGGTTTATGTGGATCGCACTACATTTTATTTACGAAGTCCTTCAGAGAATGGAGCAGTAAGGTGGCATCTTTATACATACTCTTCTCATTTCTAGTATTCATGCCATGAAATAAGCTGTTCATTTGAAGAATTAAGTTATTATTTATGATAAATTTCATTAAGGTATAAATACACTGGGAAGGAGTAGTCATTATCCCTAGTTCATTGAAGAAGCTTTTGTGGGACATTCTTCAGTTCATACCACAAATAACTGGTAACACATGATTAAAGATACGGGAATGTTAGTTTCTCCTACAGTTTCACTAGAATAAAAAATCCTTTATCACATTATGGGATGAAATTTAGCGAAGTATTTATTTCTTTATTTTTATACGACCATCTGACAATATACGCATTCCAAATCATGACATGGTCAGGACCCTCAGGTGTGCTATGCTCCTCTCAACAGAATTTACTGACAAACTTACATCAGAAGAGTATAATACTGTCCGCCTTTTCTGTTTGCCTGTCGTCATATTATAGGAATATATTGAGAGAAAGCTTCATCCAAGCTATGAACTGCAAACTTCTGAATGTTTCGTAACAAATAATTTTTACATGTCCACCAAATAAAGAAAACAAACATGGCATTGGTAATGATAAAACTTCATTAATATACACATGACAAATTAAGAGGGCTAAGATGAAACATTGCGGGACGCCACACATAATTTATTCCTAGTTGATGAGATATGATAGCTTAACGCAGTTCTGAAGAAACAGCAAAATGATGGGAATTTAAGGAGATGTGACCTGAATAAACTGGAAGAACCAAAGGTTGTAGAGAGTTTCAGAGAGAACGTTAGGGAACGATTGACAAGAATGGGGGAAAGAAATACAGTAGAAGAATAATGGGTAGCTTTGAGAGATGAAATAGTGAAGGCAGCAGAGGATCAAGTACGAAAAAAGACGAAGGCTAGTAGAAATCGTTGGGTAACAAGATAGATATTGGGTTTAACTGATGAAAGGAGAAAATATAAAAATGCAGTAAATGAAGCAGGCAAAAAAGGGAAAAAAACATCTCAATAATGGCTAAGCAGGGACAGCTACAGGACAAATGTAAGGATGTAGAGGCATATATGACTAGGGGTAAGATAGATACTGCCTACTGGAAAACAAAAGAACCCTTTGGAGAAAAGAGAACCACTAGTATGAATATCAAGAGATCAGATGGAAAACCAGTTCTAAGCAAAGAAGAGAAGGCAGAAAGGTGGAAGGAGTATACAGAGGGTTTATACAAGGGTGCTGTATTTGAGGGCAGTATTACGGAAATGGAAGAGGACGTAGATGAAGATGAAGTACTTGACATGATACAGCGTGAAGAGTTTGATAGAACACTGAAAGACCTAAGTCGAAACAAGACCACGGAAGTAGACAACATTCCGTCAGAACTGCTGACAGAATTTGGAGAGCAGGCCCTGACAAATCTCTACCGTCTGGTCAGCAAAATGTATGAGACAAGCTAAATACACTCAGACTGCAAGATGAATATAATAATACCAATCCCAAAGAAAGCAAGTGTTGACAGGTGCGAAAATCATCGAACTATCAGCCACGGCTGCAAAATACTAACACGAAGTCCTTACAGACGAAAGGAAAATCTTGTAGAAGCCTACCTCGGGGAAGATCAGTTTGGACTCCGTAGAAATGTTGGAACACGTGAGGCAATACTGACCCTACGACTTACCTTATAAGATAAATTAAGGAAAGACAAAACTACGTTTCTAGCATTTGTAGGCTTAGATAAAGTATCTGACACTGTTGACTAGAATATTTTCTTACAAATTCTGAAGGTTGCAGGGGTCCAATACTGGGACCGAAGGGCTAGTTTCACTTTATACAGTTATAAGGGTCGAGGGGCATGAAAGGGAAGCAGTGGTTAAGAATGGAGTAAGACAGGGTTGTGTGCTATCCCCGATGTTATTCAATCTGTATACTGAGGAAGCAGTAAAGGATGCAAAATAAATATTTGGAGTAGGAATTAAAATCCAAGGAGAAGAAATAAAAACTTTGAGGTGTGCCGACGACATTGTAATTCTGTCACAGACAGCCAAGGACCTGGAAGAGCAGTTCAATGGAATGGACAGTATCTTGAAACGAGGATATAAGATGAACAACAACAAAAGCAAAACGATGATAACTAATATAGTCGAATTGAACCAGGGAATTCTGAGGGAATTAGATTAGGAAATGAGACACTTAAACTAGTAGCAAAATAGCTGATGATGGTCGAAGTAGAGAGGATATAAAATGTAGACTGGCATTGGCAAGGAAAGCATTTCTGAGGAAGCAAAGTTTGTTAACATCGAGTATAGATTTAAGTGTCAGAAAGTCTTTTCTGAAAGTATTTGTGTGGAGAGCAGTAAAGTATCGAAGTGAAACATGAACGATTAACAGTTTAGACAAGAAGAGAGTAGAAGCTCTCGAATTTTGTGCTAAAGAATGCTGAAGAATAGATGGGTAGATCATGTAACTAATGATTAGGTACTGAATAGAATTGGGGAGAAGAGGAATTTGTGGCACATTTGACGAGAAGAAGGGACACATTCTGAGGCAGGGATCATCAATATAGTATTGGAGGGAAGCGCGGAGGGTAAAAATCATGGAGGGAGACCAAGGCATGAGTACACTAAACAGATTCAGAACCTTGCACAGGATATAGTAGCATGGAGAATTGCATCGAACTAATCTCTGAACAGAAGATCACAACAACAACAACTACAACACCGTCCTGTTGCTACCCTTTGTTTTTTTTTTTACCAGATGTAAGACTTAAACCAATTTGCAGTGGAATGTTTTCTAATCATTTTTTAATTTTTATTTTCTTATTTTTTTACTTTTTATTTTCATTTTTTGTGTCGGCCGCTGTGGCCGAGCGGTTCTGGGCGTTTCAGTCTGGAACCGCGCGACCGCTACGGTCGCAGGTTCGAATCCTGCCTTGGGCATGGATTTGTGTGGTGTCCTTATGTCAGTTAGGTTTAAGTAGTTCTAAGTCTAGGGGACTGATGACCTCAAATGTTAAGTCCCATAGCGCACAGAGCCATTTGAACCATTTGTGTCACCAGTCTTCTGACTGATTTAATGCGACCCACCACGAATTCTGTGCCAACCTCTTCATCTCAGAATAGCACTTGCAAACTGTGTCCTCAGTTATTTTCTCGAGTATCCCAACCCCTGCCTTCCTCCACATTTTTTTATCCTCTACAGCACCCTCTAGCACCAAGGAAGTTAAAATGCCTTAACAGATGTCCTGTCATCCTGAGCTCCTTCTTGTCAGTGATTTGGACATATTCCTTTCGTCACGGATTCTACAGAGAGCCTCTTCGTAACTTACTTTATCAGTCCACCTAATTTTCTACGTTCTTCTGCAGCACTACATCTCAAATGCTTCTATACCCTTTTGTTCTAGTTTTCCTACAGTCCATGTCTCACTAACATACAATGCCATGCAGCAAACGTCCATTGTCACAAATTTCTTCCTCAAGATCTATGTTCGATACTAGTATACTTGTCTTGGCCAGGAATGCTCTTTTTGCCAGTTATAGTCTGCTTTTGATGTCTTCCTCATTCCGTCAGTCATGTGTTATTTTTTCTGTATAGTTAGCAGAGTTCCTTAATTTCATCTACTTCATGATCACCAATTCTGATTTTAAGTTTCTTGCTGTTCTCATTTGTGCTACGTCTCATTACTTTCGCTTTTATTCGCTTTACTCTCAGTCTATAATCTGAAGTCATTAGACCGTTCATTCCACTCAACGGATCCTGTAACCGTTCTTCACTTTCACTGAGATTAACAATGTCAACAGTGAATCTTAACATTGATATCCTTTCACCTTGAGTTTTAATCCCACTCTTGAAGCTTTCTTTCATTTCCGTCATTGCTTCTTCGACGTACTGATTGAACAGTAGCGGTGAAAGACTATGTCCCTCTCTTACACCGTCTGTAATCCGTGCACTTCGCTCTTGGTCTTCCACGAAAGATTGAGGGAGCAGAATAAGATAGAAAGAGATGCAGGAATGAGTCAGATTGGCGAGCTGAAGAAAAGGGAAGAAACGAAACCGTAAGTCACAATGTGTTTAGTCAAAAAAATTGTATTGGGAAAGACATATTAAGGAAATTCAGTAACTTTCTTCTGGTGTGTGAAAGTGACGTGCTTCTAGACACATTCCAGCGTTTTTCAGTGCTCCTACCGTTCACCTTGTTGAAGGCTGACAGCAACAGTTGCAGTAACTGCCAGATGTGGTTTTAATGAATAGACGTCGTTATTTATTCCGCACATTTATTCTATTCGCGGCATACGCTGTGCACGGTTGCCGTCAATGGCAGGAGCCCAGCCAATAACTTGGAGCGCCGAGTCGCTGCCTGCGATTGGACGGAGACCGGCGGCAGCCAATTACCTCCGTTCCGCTCCTCAGCCGCTCCCCCTTCCCCTGCCACCCGTCTTTTATTCTGGGCGGCCTTTGCTTCGCACACTGCGGCGACACATCTAATTTGAGTAAACACGTTTTGTTTCGATCAAGGAAACAGGCGGCCATATAAGGTTTCTGTCTGGAGGCGGACGTTCACCCCTGGGGGTCGCGTGGGGGCGGGTGGAGTGAACCCTGGCAGGGCACGGCTGCAGCCTACAGCCCACAGCCGCCTTGGGGCAGGTCATGCTCTGCCCCCTCAGGCCTGCTCTCTACTCAAAGAGCCATGTTTCCGTCAAAAGTAGAATAAAGTTTGCAACACTGGGCAACAATCGAGTAGCCTCTAACAATCTAAAGGGTGCAAAAAATATAGAAATAATCACAAAGAAATTTCGTTCTGGCAAGCAGTCACGTTACGAGACACAGTCATAAAGTTTTAATTATTGCCTCCGAAGACATCAGTCTGTGATCATATTCGCCCACCAGTGCGACACATGTTTACCGAGAAAGGGTCCAAATGGCTCGGAGTACTATAGGACTTAACATCTCAGGTCATCACTCTCCTAGAACTTAGAACTACTTAAACCTAACTAACCTAAGGACATCACACACGCCCAAGCCCGAGGATGGATTCGAACCTGCGACCATAGCAGTAGCGCGGTTCCGGACTGAAGCGCCTAGAACCGCATGGCCACACCGGCCGGCCCGAGAAAGTGGAGTTAGGGAAAGACCATAGTTGTGCAAGTCTACATTTTGGCTGTTCAGGAAACGTTACCCATCGAAAATCATCCCGTCATCATTCTGGGAATACCTCCCAAGGGATGAATTCTTCGTTCGGAAAAAGAGGAGGAGAATACGAGGGGGAGGGGATGGGTGAAGGTGAAATTGGCCAAAGAACCTCCTCTACTGACTTCATTTTCGAAAATTTTTGAGAAGACGATGTGTTATAGAAAAGTATCCCACCTGAGCAACAATAACACACACATTAACAAAAGTTTAGAATATCACAGAGTTAATACAATGACTTCTTATAGTACAGGCATTGAGATTTGTACAATACCTTATTAACCAAATAAATATAATAGCATCCGAAAACAAGAACGATTGTTTTAACTTAATAATAGATTTCAGCTATCAGTCGTCCTTTTTAAAATTTATTGGCAGATCTATATTACAGCTAGAAACTAGCCATTCTTAATACACTATCATTTATGGTCAATGCATCTAATGCCTGTTGGTCGGGCTTCATCCACAGTTCATGAAGCCCGACCAACAGTTCATTGAATCAGTGAACTGTAGATGAAGCCCGACCAACAGGCATTACATGCACTGATCATAAATGATAGTGCATTGAGAATGGCTAGTTTCTAGCTGAAATCTAGATCTGCGAATAAAATTTAAAAAGGACGACTGTTAGCTGAAATCTATTATTTACAAGTCAATATAACAGTCGTTCCGTACAACAGCCTTTTGAATGGAAGATAATCTGATGAAGAACGATTTTGATATGTTACAAAAAATCATTACAAAAGTGTTCATCTTGAAAACATAAACTGTGAATATCTTTATCTCATGAAGATGGTTATCAGTGTTTGGTGGTCACTGCGTCCTCCCCACACACAGATGAGTTCTTCCGCTCTGCGAGGCATGAACTGGATGGGACCATCAAGTTTATCATGGGATATGAGGTCCCATTCGTTAATAGTAGCTACAGTGAGATCCTGAAGCTTGTCAGGTGTATTCTGACTCTGTGCAATGGCCACCTTCAACAGATCCCATGCTCAATGACACTCATGTCTGGGGACAGTTCTGGTCAATTCACTCGGTTGATGTTGCAACTTTGAAGGTGCCGAGACACTGCTAGAGCACAATGCTGTCTTGGGTTGTCATGGACTAGGACGAATCTGTCACCAACTTCACGTTTGTAGGACCATACAATCATTTTTAAGACCTTCTGGAGACATCGGAGACAAAAAAGTTGCCGTAGATGGGAACTAGAGAGGTCCGCCGTCCCATAATTATTGTTTCCCAGAACATTACACTTCTACTTGTTAAAGGATAGACTTCGTGAACGTATCGGCGTTCCCAGTGTCGTCTTGCGCTTCTACAGACCCGAATTCGTCTAGTGTCCGGTCGCAAACCAGTCCCGATCTCGTCAGCAAACAAGACATTACTCCATCCTGCAGTGGTCCAATGTTGATTTGCAAGAGCCCGGGGCCTTCTAATGCTTCGGTTCCGTTGGTTCAATGCAAAACTTCTCATTGGTCTTCTGGAATGAAGACCACCCTGATCTCAGTTCCTACGCACTGACTGGTCTGAGATACGTATCCCTGTTGCCCGGGATAAGTCGTTTCCAGCATTTCTGTCAGTTGATGTTGGGAGCCTGCAATCCTACAGTTTGAGGAAGCGAATTTTAGATTGGTGTTGTCATATGAGGACTATCACTGCGAGGTCTATCGTTCACATTTCCCGTCTCTCTGTACTTTCTTCACACCTTAAGCATTCCACACTGAGTGACGTGTAACCGATCGGCAACACCTTGCTGTATATCAAAGTGTTGTATTCCTTTATGTGGCATGTTACTAGAGTGCTGAGCACAAACTGAATGAAGCTGTTGTTGATACTGGTCTGCTCGCGTTGTGATGCTGCGGCAGCGGTATGTTTACATGACAGGGAAACGGCAGCGAGGTATGTCAGTAGTATATCGGCTCTAACGGGATACTGCATGAAGTGCCTAGGTCAATGAGACCACCAATATCGTAGGCTACATTTTATGATAGTATTCCAAACTTAAGTTGAGCAGTGTATATTACGAATGAAAACACACATAACACTGTGTAATATCCTACAATATTTATTATGTATTTCACAAAACGGTTTTCGGCTCCTACGCCATCTTCACGTAGAAAGAGAAGTAAGTGGTATAGCAAAAGTTCATTGGATGAAACATTTTAAACTAGTGAATCTACAGACTATCACCATTTCCACAGATGAAAAGATTTAAAAGACCTGATGAAAATCAGAACCAAGCTTAAACCGAGTCATGGTATTCTTAATTCAGCTGTCTTTGTGAACAAGTTAATGGACATCAAGATCCCC
Source organism: Schistocerca americana (assembly GCF_021461395.2). Lineage (NCBI taxonomy): Eukaryota > Metazoa > Arthropoda > Insecta > Orthoptera > Acrididae > Schistocerca > Schistocerca americana. The sequence continues at coordinate 100,976,511 of NC_060120.1, read as the reverse complement.
CCTACCGCCAAGCTGTTTTCTTTCGACGTTACCAACGTATTCACTAATATACCTGTTCAGGACTTCATAAACATTTTCACAGACTTACTACAGACTATTGAATGGTGTAACTATGGAAGTCCCTCTCAGTCCAGTCCTTGCTGACTTGATAATGGACAATTTTGAAATACAGTTTTGTAAAAACAATCCACACCCATCCAAATTCTCAACACCCAGTGACCTATAAATATGCTGCCTTTCATTCAATGAGACATCGTCTAATATCCATGCCCACGAGTGAAGACAACTTCCAAATGGAATTAAATAGCACCAAACAATGACTAGCCCCCCACCTTGGTGGGCAGCATAACCCACCCTGTTCTCGACCAACCACGTGAATAACACAATAAATAACACAAAATTCCTCATTTAGGAAACATTCCACTGAATGTAGCCAGATAACCTATTTTCAGGAACATTATTTTATGTGCACAACACTGTTGGACACTCTTTGCCCAATACTAAAGACACAACTGCAGCAGGAGAAAAGAGAGGAATATACAAGATTACTAGCAATTGTGGCAAGTTCTATGTAGGTCAGTCTGGCACAGCAATATGCACCGATGTGAAGGAACGCAACGAAAGCTGGAAACTTCAAAAGAAGACTCTACTTGCGGACACTTGCTTAAAGACGGTCATAGTTAAAAAGTGAAACACGAAGTTGTACATCACATCCATGAAGGGAGGTAGATAAACCATCTAGAAATAATGGAAATCAATAAACACAGTTTTCCAGTTTCAACATTTTGTTGACAGACAACTAGCAACTTCATCAATTTTCTTACAGCGTTTATTAACGACTCTGTCAACAGTTGCAGTGCTTGTATTAGGTGACTACTTTCAAACTGTAGTGGTCCATTTTCAAGGCTGGCCTACTGAAGCTGCACTTATATTGCCTGATCTTATTAATAAACATCAAAGTTTTGAAAATGAATGCCACAATCCATAGATGCCTCTTACCAAGTCAAAATCAAACTCCCTTGTGTCCAATTTTGATTTTGACTTTGTACGAGGCATGTGTGGATTATGGCATTCATTCCGTAACATTTATGAAGTATATGTTACCAATTTGATGTTTATTACTAAGATCATGCATTGTCAGTGAAATCTCAGCAGGCCAGGCATGAAAATGAACCTGTAAGTTTCTAACCTATTCCCCCAATATAAATGCTGCAACAGAATCGTTAATAAACATTTTAAGAAATTTTATAAACTATTATCCATCATACCGAGCGTAGTACTGAATGACCAAACACAGGTCCCTTAATCGCCGTTTCTAACTGCAGATACTACTCATACTTCCATCTAGGTCATGTTGCAAATCATTCTTCTTACTCACATGCACCATTTTTCTTCATTTCAGTTACTATAATATTTCTTGCTATGTTAAAAAATTTTACTTTGAACAATCACAGGTGCTTCACTTACCTGCTTAATCTCACTAGTATATCTTACATGTTAGTAATTTAGGACCTGTTAAAGAAAAGATTATTTTGTTTAGTCGCATCTTTGGAATGTGTCACCAAAGTTCATTATCCAATTTATTTTCTTGTATGAACGACTGTTGTAACTTATATATAGTCCTTTAGTTAAGAGTCACATACTGTATCTTAGTTAAATAACCTCACACCGCACTTACGCTGAAATAATCCCTCTTGTTTTACTGCTAAGCCTAACATTAACATTTTTCATCTCTGGAAATGCAAATACTCTGCAGATGGACTAGTTTAAAACCTTTAATCGAACAAAATTTTATTGCACCACATACATATATTTGTACCTGTTGATGGCGTAGCAGCCGAAACCGGTTTGTGAAACAAATAATATATACTGTAAAATATTATACCATTGCTGTGTATGGTTTCTTTCATAATGTACAAAATATTCTACCAACAACCGATGGAACTGCCACTCAGTACAACAACAATATCTTAAGTAAATCTCAGTTTGGACTTCAGAGTCATTCTCCAAGTTTTACAAGCAGTAAAATAACAAAACAATGCCTGTTGTTGTATTCTGCGACCTACCTAAGGCGTTTGGCTGCGTGAATCGCAATAGTTTACTAGGTAAATTAAGGCTTTATAAAACTGATGGTACAGACAACCAATGGAAAATGTCATATCTAAACAAAAAAATCTTGTATTCAGTCATTCAGCCAATGTAATCAGAGGAGATTATTCTGACTGGGAGCAATCACGTATGGGGTTCCCCAAGGCTCTGTCTTCGCTGCCCATCCTCATGTAGGTTAATGACCTTCCATATACTGTACTATGAGCAGAATTAGTCCTTTTTACAGATGATATTAGCATTGTAAGCAATCAAGCCGTACATACAGCAACAGAAGAAGTGGTAACTGCTCTTACTTTGAATTTCAACAAGACATATCATATTCAGCTCTGCTCATGTAGAGGTATTGCACCAATTACAAATGTAACACATGGAGAGGAAATAAAAAATGAGATGGAAATTTCAAGATTTTTAGGTTTCCATGTTGCTGAGAATTTAAAGTGGAAGAAGCATATTTTGTAACTACAGAAATAACGTAGTATAAATACATTTGCACTTGAAATTATTGCAATCCTTGGAGAGAGAAAAGTCAGAAAGTTGACATATTTTTCATATTTTCATTCATAAATAACTTTGTATGATATAAAGCTGTTACGTAACTCGTCTTTATGATAGAGCCTTCAGTGCTGAAAAAGTTTCTCCAGGAATAATATTTGTTGGTTACCCATGATTATCTTGCAGGTATCTGTTTAGGCATTTTAACTGCTGTTTCACCACATTTACTCCATCATGAGGTTAGTTGTAAATAAATAATAGTGAATAAGAATAAAGGGAACAACGATTTACATAATTACAATACCAGAACAAAAAATGACGTTCATTACTCCGCACTTACGTTGGCTTTAGACAAAAAGGCATGCAGAATGCAGAAACAAAAATTTCTGCCACCTACCCGGTGATATAAATCGCCTAATAGACCGCAATGTTAAATTTGAAACCAAACGTAATAAATTTCCCATTAATAGCTCCTTCTATTTCGTAGAAGAATTGTTGTAGCGTGTAAAAGTTGATGCGTAGAATTTAGTAACTCACATCTGCATAATTTTTTAAGAAAAGAAAACAACACTTCTGAAAGATCAACACTTAGAAATATTTCAAAATGGATTTGTCATTTTAAGATAAAATGGTTCGTTCTACAACTTGACGACTTATCGTGCAAATGATCCACGTAACAGGAAACTAACTAGGATAGAAGCTGTGTGACTGTCCTGCATTGAGCTGGGTGTTGTTATGAAAGAACACGTCCCGCCTTGGAAATCTCCCGTACTGTGAAGAGACATCGGTGCTACGTTCCTGTGATCGTTCATCCCTTACTAGATAATCTGTTAGCACCACATGACGATAGTGCCAGAAACCTCAGTATCACTGTGTTCGTTGATGCCTGAATGTCGCCTTTTCTGCGGTGTTGAAGCCACAATTTTCCACTGAATGCTTTTCCCCTTAGTCTCGGCGTCATTTTGAGACAACTAGCACTCTTTCCTGCTGATTAGGCGGCTAATCAAGTAATCCACATTGTCCTGTGACAGCTGCCACATTTCTGCCGGTTCCTAGGTTCGGCGGGCTTTTTGAATCTGTCCGAACGACGACGGAATCCAGGAACGTTTATCAATTTGAAAATGTCGTGCAGTGTGTATGAATCTGATTCATGCCTGATTTTCATTTCTTGTGCTGTAGTCATATAACCGTCTTAGAACACCATAGCTTCCTCCTCTCTTGCGACTCCATCACTCAGAGACGGTCTGCCTCTTAGTTCTTCGTCATTCAGACACCTCTGCCCACAACGCCATATGACGGTGCTTATTACAATACACTACCAATCAGCATGGATTAATTTTATTTTGTCTCTTCTAGTGATGTACCACGATAACGTGGCGAGGTGACTTTAATGGGAGCAGAGAACGTTATGAACACCGCTGTCATGCCTGTTTACAAAGTTCGTTTCGTTTCCTTTGTCTCAGAAGTCTTACTCGCGATGGGTAGGTTCGACTGGACGATAGAGTCTATCGTAAAGCTATATAATCATCGTGTTTGACACCTCGTCCGGCTCGAACATCGAGCCCAGCTCCGAATGCCAAATCTGACGAAACGAGCCAAAGTTAGCATTACGAGTAACTTGACAAATACACAGTTTACAGAAACCTTAGCATTAAGCGAAAGTTTTACTACAATTAATATGGTCCTTACGCGATATAAGCAACTAGTTGATCTCAGCAGCCGTGGAGCCATAATCTTATTATAGTATTAGCTTAGTACCCACTGCCTTGCTCGTGTGAATTGTGTGGCCTGCAGCTTTTTGTTGTTTTTTTTTTTTTTAATCGAATTTTATGTTGTTCACAAACTGCAACACCTGAACTATTCACTCTTATTAACACCGTAGAAGCATAGTCTTTTCCGAATGTAGTACTAATCAAATTGCGATTCTGGTAGCTGGAGTCCAAGATTTCTGTTAATCACGCCTTTTGTGTTCTTGAGGAGGACTTTTCATGGAAACTTGAATCTCTTAACACATCTACATCTAACTGAAAAGTGAAATACCAGTTTTCATACATATAGCTTTAAAAATATTTTATTATAGCGAAATACTTTCTTAAAAATTGTCGACGCCTTTTCACCCACTTAGAGGTTGAATTTCCAAAACCAGTGAAACACGTATTTTCTTATTTCTAACCAAAAAGCCAAATACCAGTTGTTGTAGGTGTAGCTTTTCTATGTAGTAATTATTTCATAACGATTTAGTTTCAGAAACAATTTTTACCCACTATTCCCCCCCCCCCCCCCTTAGTGGTTGAATTTCTAAAAATGTTGGAATATGTATTTTTTTATTTCTGACTGAGAAACCTAATTCTAGTGTATTTAGTTCTAGCTTGCAAATGCCTCAGTAACGACACATTTTCAGAACATCTTTCATTTTCTATGCCACACCCTCTCCAAGTTTCAGGTTCCTATCCTCAGCAGTTTGGGCTACGTGATGATGAGTTGGTGAATCAGTAAGGTCCTGTTTCGCCCCTTGAGGGGCTGAGTTTCCAAGAACAGTGAAACAAGAATTTTTCATTTCTAACCGCGAATCCGAACATCAGTTTTCCAAGATTTACTTTGAAAGATGCTTTTACAATAAAATATTTTTTAAAACATTTCACCCCGTATTCACTCCCTTAGGGATCGAATTTCCAAGAGGATGAAATGTGGATCCTTTTATTTCTAACAGAGGCACCAAATACAAAAGTTCTTAGATTTAGCTTCAAAAGTACTTGCTTAATAAAATATTTTCATAAAAGATTTCGTTCCATATTTCATCACTGTAGAGGTTGAATTGCCAAAATGTGTGAAACATATGTTTTATTTGTAACAGACAAGTCAAATACCAATTTCCACGGGTATAGCTTTAAAAATACTCTAGTAGTTCCTTAACAACGATTTCTTTAGAAAACTGTCACACTCTATTTCACTGCTATAGGGGCTAAATTTACAAAAATGCTGATACATATATTTATTTATTTCTGACGTAGAAAGCAAAATAGGTCTAGCTTCAAGTTGACTTAATAGCCACATGCTTTCAAAAGACTATTTATCCACTATTTCATCCCCTTAGCAGGGGACTTTCAGAAAATCCTCTCCAGAAGACGCCAGCAATATAAGATCAACAGCCCTTCCATATTTCAAGATTCTGTCCTCAGTGGTTTGGACTAGACGGTGACGAGCCAGTCATTCAGAACATTGCCTTTTATATGTACATAGTGGACACAATCCTGTAAATCTACAGTTGAAACCCCTCCAGCCGAAGTGCTTCATCCACTAAAGTGAGCCACGATGACGTACAGAAATGTATTCCACTTGCAAGTGTCTATCTGTTCACTACTCGACAAATTTAAACTATTACATGTGAGAAGGCTCTTACTTTTACACGACAATGTTTGAGTTGTTTTTACGCTACGTGCGCCTCCTCTACCCATCGTCATTTTTTTTTATTTGTATATTTAAGTAGACGACTTCTTCCACATTCTTTTCTACGTATTACGTTTACCAAGTACAGTGACGTCATTATCTTCTTTACTTCAACTATTAAACCTCTAGGACCTTGATCTACCTAAAGGTTATCCAAATGAAGACGCAGTAACGTGGAAGCACTCCAAGGAAGTTTTGAAGTTCTGAGATAATATTTCTTGCTCTATTTTTACACAACCTTCAATGATGTGCCTAAATATCACCCTAAGACTCTGCAGCTATGATTAAGAAGAAGTACGTCACGTATCATTCTCGAGAAATATGAGAATTTCTATTCAACTGAGCGTCTGGCTGATCTATTAGCTTGCAATTTTATTCCCCCAATAATAAATTAATAATGTGTTCTCTGTTGTCAAGAAGTATATCTTCTCAGAGGGCCACAGATATTTACTCTTATGGTCTATCATGTCTATGTTCGTACTGTTGACGAAAGATCTTTTAAACATTATACTGTATTTTGTATTACGATTTTATTGATTATATTACTCATGACGAAGGGTACATGTGTGCCTTGAATCTACCGCCACAGAATATATTTGAAAATACATTGTTTTCAGATGATGCAATATAACTCTCGACTTCATGAACCGTAGTAGTACCCTTCGGCAGGAAACTTCGGGTCCTTGATTCCTTTCTCTCTCTGTCACAGTCATTCTACACTTTCGTCGATTATGTTGTCCTTTGACCGTGGCAATTTTAAGTTTGTAGAGACATGTGAGGAAACCTGTACAGGCTTATCAAGATATCATCTAATTGCACACCTGCAGTGGCGTAAGAGCAACGACATTTCAGCCCAAAGCAGGAAGATCGTAATGAAATGTGAATGTACTATCTTTCGAATTTAACTATTGATTCCATTTACAGCAACACCTTTTACAGGAGACGTAATGAGTATGTACTACACGAATAGGGGTGCTGATAGTTTTGTATCAAAAATTACAGGATACGTGTTTATCACTTCCTTCTCATGATGGCACAGTTAGTTGTGTCCCGGTATTTTTTGAAAAATTTGTCATGTTTGCAGAGTCATTCACAGGGATTACATAAATATTAGGCAGTTAATAACCAAAACTCATCCGATTTACTTCAATGTCTGTTGCGTTACAGAAATCAGCGATGTAGTCTTTATTTTCGTTTTCAACTGAAGTGATCGTGTAGGCCACTGTAAGACCTTCTAGATTGTGTATGTCTAAATTTTCTAATATTTCATATCTGTAGCAGCTCTTTTAGCTTCTCATTTTGTGGGAAAGTTAGATTTGTTCTATACAGTGACGTATCTTTACACTATCGACATTCACAACGCGTTAATAGTTTGAAAGGGGTGTTGAAGTTTTGCAACTCATTTTGCGTCACTGTTCAGCAGCATAAAGACAATTGAATACTCTGTAACGAGCCCTGTAGACATCATTAGAGCGAAGCAATAGGCAAAGGACGGCAGGGCGGATTTCTCCTGCATTTCCTAGTAACGTTTCCTCAGCTTTGAAAAAAAGGAAAAAAAGCAGAATATCAATTTTCGAAGTAGTACCGTCGAAGAGTGGCCCACTTTCCATCGAAAACAAGTAATAATAACTAATGAAATGAGTTACTCACAGAAAATTGTCCTCAGGGAGTAAGGCGCGCAGTATCTCTTCTTCTGCTGTGTTCTTAATTAAAGTACTCATTTCCAACGTGCTTTTCAGACGCAACGGCAATTAACTGACTGCTGTGTTCTTGTTTCTTTTAATGAAACTTGCTTAATAAGACGATGCTTACATACTACCTTCTTTCGAAGAACTGGCATTGCTGGCTGGTTACGAGGATGCATATCCATACGGATTCTAATTAAGTGGCTTTACATAGGTTCTTCTTTGTATTCTTGAGTGTGTCGGTCATAGTAAGTACTGATAACGTTACAACAACAGAACACTATCGTTAATGCTTAGCAGATCATACGTGAGCGATCATTGAAGGTGGTGGTTTCTTGCTATTCACATACTTTTTTATCAATTTAAACACAATACATCACACCTCTCATCATACCGTTTAGTTTCACATTACACTTCAGAACACATATAAACTATTAGTACGTGATGATGTGATAAATCAACTGCATACAAGAATAAGTTTGGAAGTTGTAAATGGTTTTGCGCTCTAATACACAAGTATACACTGGCGAAGGAGAGCTTACAGTCTTCAATACAATCTTCCCGATTTCCAAGCCGCGTCTTTGCGAATAAAACACTCCGAGCTTTCGATAGCTGTCTCCGCCATCCTCATCAGGAGATGAAATGGCTGGTGCCGATGGCGGAGGCAGTTACCAAAAAGTAAACAGGGAAGATTTTACCGAAGCATGCAATCGCGAAGACTCCGAGGACAACTTACGGTCTTATCGGCTCACCGGCGGTGGCAGTGCATTTGTCATGCAGAATGATAGCATCAAAAACAGCAATAAAGAATCCTTACCAGGCACACCGGTAACACGTATTTCAACCAAAATGAAAGAAGAAACTGAATGCAAGCTGCTTCGCTCCACAAAATTGGTTCAAATGGCTCTGAGCACTATGGGACTCAACATTTGTGGTCATCAGTCCCCTAGAACTTAGAACTACTTAAACCTAACGAACCTAAGGACATCACGCACATCCATGCCCGAGGCAGGATTCGAATCTGCTACCGTAGCGGTCACGCGGTTCCAAACTGAAGCGCCCAGAACCGTACGGCCACACCGGCCGGCGCTCCACAAAAACTTCGTGGCTGAAACACTCCTTGCGTCCACGATGCGATATAGGGACATGCTAGGGGTATCCTGTGTTATACAGTCCTTGTTTTGAAACCAGGATGGATCTCTTGAAAGGAACACGGCCGATATCATTCCCCTGGCTTGTCCACTCCAAATCGCAGCTCCGTAGTTAATGACCTCATAGTCTACAGGATGTTGAGCGTCAGTCTCGCATTCCTCTTCTTCGTTTGACCCAAGGGATGTGCAACTACTAATAAACATAATAGATCTTCTATTGTCAAACGGGAAGTTTGGCGAAATATAACAGAAAATTCCTTGGTAAACAATTACCAACAAAGGCACTTGAACGTTAATACAAGACGATTATCATTTTACAGGTGAATAACGCAACTAACCACAAATACATTTAAATTGCTTTGTTGCAGTGCCGTAACCAGTTTCGAGCATGCATGCATGCCCATCTTCCAATTACATCAATGTTTCCCATCATCAGCAACGCGTCAGCTTCAGCACTGCACAAGAATATATGAATATTTAACACCACTTTCGATAGTAAAAACATGATAATGTGCCTTTATTTCATAAAATTATAAACAGTCGACCAGTTGAAATGGATAAAGAAATTATTTACCTAGGTTTCGACAAATATAAATTTGTCTTCTTCAGAAGGTAGCATTTTTACATTAGTAAGGACTAATGTACCATCGCCGTTTTTACAATTGTCGGCATAGATCCATGTGTCAAAAATAAAATATAGCCCTGAGTCGGTTGTGAGCGCTGCAAGATCCATGAACTATTTAATATTCACGTGACAAACCCTAATTCTAGGGCTATATTTTATTTTTGACACATGGATCTACGCCGACAATTGTAAAAACGGAGATGGTACATTAGTCCATATTAATGTAAAATTGCTACCTTCTGAAGAAGACAAATTTATATTTGTCGAAACCTAGGTAAAGAATTCCTTTATCCATTGCAATTGATCGGCTGTTTATAATTTTATTACGTGAAACAGTTGCTGTTGTGCAGCGATGTTTAAAATATTGGCCCTCATTTATTTATACATACATGGTGAATCAATTTTATGCACTTACAAACGTTCTAGTGGACTGCGTTTGTTTTACTATGTTGCTGTTGCAATGCAGAAAGTACACATATTCTAAATAAAGCACTGTGGCACTAATACAGCGACATTTTTCACGACGGTTTAAGCTTCACACACGTACTTTACATTTGATATTTCTGTTTATAAAGCGAACAGCGTCCACTAAATAAAGATATCAATCATTACCTATCGAACAGAGCTCTAAACCTAGCAAAGGTGCAACTAACGTCTTTACTCTAAAATGAACTTATAATTGGAGGACTATGGGATAAGTTGTTTTCAGGATTTCTTAAAATAAGAACAACAGGCAACAGAAATTTTAACGGAACATTACAAAGGTATCAGCTTGCATACTAAAAATTACATTTATCTTACCTCACACACATACACACACACACACACACACACACACACACACACACACACACACACACAGATATATATATATATATATATATATATATATATATATATATATATATATATATATTGTGCATAAATTTGAATGACAGAATGTACTGATGAATATATGTCAATCCTACTACTATTTATTCTTTATATACATCAAAACAAATTCACATAAGAAATCAAAACACTGAACTGACTAAAATCTAAGATTTTAACCACAATCTAGTCCCAAAGCGCAGCATTGCAATTTCCTAGAAAAATTAAAAAGACCACTTTGGTAATAAAGAATAGCACAGATGTATCCCTTAATGTCTGCAATACAAAATTAAGTCAAAGCATTGAAGGGCACTTGTATTTCAGGCCATTTTACAAACCCTGAATTTGAGTTAATTTTCATTTATCGACGCACTCGAAGCAGACTGGGCGCCTGCAGGATGCACAAATATGTCGGTTGCAGTTTCCACATGCGACTTAAGCCTTCTTATAATATGATTGAGGACACAGGGAACACCTCTTCCATTTTATAGAACCAACTCGTTAGTCTATAGATGCCACAGACTTACTGAGAATATGTGCAATTGAATCTCTGTGTTCTCTAGGGATTCTTCTATTGAGTTATCTTTCATTTAGAAACGACTCACGCCTTGAAAGACCTTCTAGGAAATCAGATCATTAGAATGACCTGTTGTTTTTGAAGACTGAAAAACAGTATACGAATTTACACAAAAGAATGTTGAGAAACCCAGAAAATCCAGCCACTGGCCAACGACAGGTATACCTATTATTTGAAAAGGTCATTCACTTTTAAACTAATCCATCAATATTATCTTTTGTTTGACTGTAAAACATTGCAGTACCCGGTTTGCTGATTTCACTGTCAGTGCTGTTGTAGGGATGCATGAATGAAATTGATACCACAGCCTCATTTTTCTTGGGCACGTAGAGAACAAGTGCAGTATATTGCGTAAAACCATATTCAGACAACCCCCACTTCACTATTCTTTTCAGGAAATAACTGTAATGGAATTACCCTTGTATTTTTGTTCTCTGTGCTGACGTAAGTTAGCTTTCGGTTTTTCAGTCACTTAGCAACTTCTAACCAGCTGAAATAATTGTCAGGCACAATGTTTCTACAGGCACCTTTAATAGGCCTCGCCAGTCGAATTACAATCTATGATGGTATTAACAGTTTGTTCTCCTGAGGTGGCAAACTCAGTACATAGTGTTTTTTTGGCAACAAAGAATGGCATGATTTTTAGACCGTATTTTTTAGTTTTTCGCCCCATATACAATCATAACAAGCATCGCCCGTGAAATAATAGCAACATTTCATCAGTGCAGGATGTTTCTCCTACACAGTAACAATCTTGAGTGGTTCCAACCATAAATTAAATACGATACTGCAGCTGCATGGTATGTTTTGAATCCCTCATTTCTGATACTGGAGTGATAAAATCGAAGAAACATCAATCGGAATAGCATACGCTTCAGTGACCAAATACAACGAAATACACTGATATAAAAGTCATGAGATACTTCCTAATGTCTTTTCCGACGTTCTTTTGCACGGCAGCAACTCGACGTGGCATGGACTTAACAAATCGTTGTAAGTACCCTCTGAAAATATTAAGCCTTGCTGCCGCTATAGCTGTCCATAATTGCGAAAGCATTGCCGGTGCAGGATTTTGTGCACCCCTCGCTCATGTCCCATAACTGTTCGATGGGATTCACGTCGGGCCAAACGATTCGCTCGAATTGTCCAGAATGTTTGTCAAACAACTCTCTAACAACTGTGCCCCAGTGACACTGCCATTTATAAAAATTCCATAGTTATTTGGGAACAAGAAGTCCATGAATGGCTGAAAATAGTCTCCAAGTAGACGAACATAGCCATTTACATTCACTGATCGGTTTGGTTGGACGAAAGGATGTAAGACCACACTGTTATGATGCCACTACCAGTTTGCATAGATCCTTGTTGACAACTTGTACCTGTGGCTTCGTGAGCTCTGCACTACACTATCATCAGCTTTTAACAACTAAAATTGGGACTCATCTGACCATGGAACGATTTTCCAGTCGTCAAGACTCCAAACCATATGGTCATGTGCCAAGGAGAGGTGATATCGTGCTGTTACCAAAGGCACTTGAGTCTGTCGTCTGTGGGGACTGATGACCATAGATGTTAAGTCCCATAGTGCTCAGAGCCAAATCTGTCGTCTGCTGCCACGGCCTATTATCGCCAAATTTCGCCACACTAACGGATACGTTCCTCGTATATCCTACAATGGTATATGCGGTTCTTTCATGCAGTGTTGCTTGTTTGTTGACACTGATAACAACTCTACGCAAACCCCAGTGCTCTCGGCCATTATGTGAAGGCCATCAGTCAATGAGTTCTCCGTGGCGAGAAGTACTGCTTGATCCACGGCACAGTCTTAGCACTGTGGACCTCGTGATACTGAATTCTCTAACGGTTTCCGAAATAGTATGTCCGAAGAGTTCAAAGTCTGTTGAAGTTTGAGTCACAAGCGATGGCGATTGAGCTTAGCCTCGTTCTGCGCACCTACGTCACGCATTCTACGACAGCCAATGAGCGTTCAGTAATATTCCGCACACTATCCTGTGAATGCTGTACGCAATGCAAGCATTAAACGTGATCGTGTTATTTAGTGAATTTTTATTTCTTTTTTGGCGATTTCTCTTCGACGATTGTAGTAGTAAGTGTCAAATTCCAAACAAGAAGTGAGAGATAATATTTGCAAGGTACAAGCGTACATCAAGCGCGAAGCACGTGCATGCGTGTACCGCAATTGTCGTTTGGGACCAGCAACAATACAATTCCGGACCGTTTCTCGACCTGCGCGACCATCGTTCGTGGACCGGACTACAATTCCCGTTATGCGGCCATAATTACGTCGGAAACCTTTTCACATGAATCACCGGTACAAATGATAGCTCCTCCAATGCATTGCCATTTTATGCCCTGTGTACGCTATACTACCGCCATCTTTATACACTCCTGGAAATGGAACAAAAAAGAACACATTGACACCGGTGTGTCAGACCCACAATACTTGCTCCGGACACTGCGAGAGGGCTGTACAAGCAATGATCACACGCACGGCACAGCGGACACACCAGGAACCGCGGTGTTGGCCGTCGAATGGCGCTAGCTGCGCAGCATTTGTGCACCGCCGCCGTCAGTGTCAGCCAGTTTGCCGTGGCATACGGAGCTCCATCGCAGTTTTTAACACTGGTAGCATGCCGCGACAGCGTGGACGTGAACCGTATGTGCAGTTGACGGACTTTGAGCGAGGGCGTATAGTGGGCATGCGGGAGGCCGGGTGGACGTACCGCCGAATTGCTTAACACGTGGGGCGTGAGGTCTCCACAGTACATCGATGTTGTCGCCAGTGGTCGGCGGAAGGTGCACGTGCCCGTCGACCTGGGACCGGACCGCAGCGACGCACGGATGCACGCCAAGACGTAGGATCCTACGCAGTGCCGTAGGGGACCGCACCGCCACTTCCCAGCAATTTAGGGACACTGTTGCTCCTGGGGTATCAGCGAGGACCATTCGCAACCGTCTCCATGAAGCTGGGCTACGGTCCCGCACACCGTTAGGCCGTCTTCCGCTCACGCCCCAACATCGTGCAGCCCGCCTCCAGTGGTGTCGCGACAGGCGTGAATGGAGGGACAAATGGAGACGTGTTGTCTTCAGCGATGAGAGTCGCTTCTGCCTTGGTGCCAATGATGGTCGTATGCGTGTTTGGCGCCGTGCAGGTGAGCGCCACAATCAGGACTGCATACGACCGAGGCACACAGGGCCAACACCCGGCATCATGGTGTGGGGAGTGATCTCCTACACTGGCCGTACACCACTGGTGATCGTCGAGGGGACACTGAATAGTGCACGGTACATCCAAACCGTCATCGAACCCATCATTCTACCATTCCTAGACCGGCAAGGGAACTTGCAGTTCCAACAGGACAATGCACGTCCGCATGTATCCCGTGCCGCCCAACGTGCTCTAGAAGGTGTAAGTCAACTACCCTGGCCAGCAAGATCTCCGGATCTGTCCCCCATTGAGCATGTTTGGGACTGGATGAAGCGTCGTCTCACGCGGTCTGCACGTCCAGCACGAACGCTGGTCCAACTGAGGCGCCAGGTGGAAATGGCATGGCAAGCCGTTCCACAGGACTACATCCAGCATCTCTACGGTCGTCTCCATGGGAGAATAGCAGCCTGCATTGCTGCGAAAGGTGGATATACACTGTACTAGTGCCGACATTGTGCATGCTCTGTTGCCTGTGTCTATGTGCCTGTGGTTCTGTCAGTGTGATCATGTGATGTATCTGACCCCAGGAATGTGTCAATAAAGTTTCCCCTTCCTGGGACAATGAATTCACGGTGTTCTTATTTCAATTTCGAGGAGTGTATGTGCATGTCTCTATCCCATGACTTTTGTTACCACAGTGTATATCGTGACCACTTCCTTCTGTAGCACAGAGAGGTTTTACATACTCTTTACCGTATTTAAAAATTGTATTGTTGTACAATAACCCAATATGGGCCTTCATCTCAGTCAAAGTTGTATCTCTCAGTCTGGGTAGCGTTTCATGTATTTCTATATATTCGAATCTTCTCATTAGTTGTCTGTTACTACTTCAAAGTCGAAAAAATACATCCCACATCTGTAGTGGTATGAAAGAATGTCCAACATGTAATGAATTCCTTTGATTCAACTTAATTGTCTATAATACTGTGATCAGTATTTGTACATTTCTCTTGGTTCCTGTGCTGACTAATTGTATCTGTTGCAACGATAGGGACATTTCTGTTCATTTTAATTACTAAATGACAGTTCAGTATCATCAGTGCGTTTATACATCCAAATCGGACTCAGTATCATGTTCACTGTTGTGATCAGGATCAGTCTCTTGCCAGCTTCAGCATCACTGTGAGTGGGAGAATAAAGCCGAATTCAGGACAGGTTGAATTGTTGGCAAATTTATTCAAGATGGCAGACCTCTGTGGATGGTCCCCCACTTCCTCTCTGTGGGGGATAGATATAGCAACATTGGATTGTTGACACCACCACCCACACTCCTCCTCCATCCCCATTACCCTTCTTCTCCCCCACTTCCCCCAACCCTCCACCACTTCCCCCTTCTCCTCCCACACTTCCTCTCCTTTCCCACACTAGAGAAGTGGTGGGAGAAAGAGTCAATCTGTCCTGAGCTGATGGAGAGGAAGGATATAACATATTGTCTTGGGAATTGTGTTCAATTAGTTATATCTGAATTATCCTCCTGGAAGAATTTCCTACAGAATAGTGGGAAAACCAGACTGACAATTACCCGACAGCCTTGCCATACAGCAGCTTAAAACTGGTGGGGCGAATGAAGAGTACTCTCATGAAGGAACAATTGTCCACTTATAGAAAACGCTCAGACATCGATAACTGACACAAAATCATAACGTCGCCTACACATCGAAAACGCTTTGTAAATCACTGTATTTCGGAGAAAACTCCGGCCTACACATAGAAAAATATCTGAAAAATGTCAACAAATGGTTCAAATGGCTCTGAGCACTATGGGACAACATCTGGGGTCATCAGTCCTCTAGAACGTAGAACTACTTAAAGCTAACTAATCTCAGGACATCACACACCGAGGCAGGATTCGAACCTGCGACCATAGCGGTCGCGCGGTTCCAGAGAGAAGCGCCTAGAACCACACGGCCACAACGGCCAGCGCAAAAACGTCGACATAACAACACATGTTCTTGTAACACACTGCCTGCTGCAGATATAAGAACTTTAGCTCTACAGGTACAAAAACATACACACATCAAAAAACGTCCATGAAATGTTCGCACAACAAAGCCTGATCTAGCGAGAGAGGAAAAAAAAAAGATAGTTAAACAAATCCATAAGCTGCCACAAGCTGCTTTACACCTACAAAACATCATGTCATAAATAATGTTGGTAAGGTCCTCTAACGCCATATAGAAAACAGGCCACGAATCTAAATCACGCGTGACCACTGCCAGTCTCCCCACACTGCTGCTGCCACGGTGTCTGTCGTTCAATTGACGGTGCTGCACCAGCTGGCATGCCGTCTGTGGCAGTCAGATGGCTCTTAGCACTATGGGACTTAACTTCTGAGGTCATCAGTCCCCTAGAACGTAGAACTACTTAAACCTAACTAACCTAAGGACATCACATACATCCATGCCCGAGGCAGGATTCGAACCTGCGACCGTAGCGGTCGCGTGGTTCCAGACTGAAGCACCTAGAACTACTCGGCCACTCCGGCCGGCATGTGGCACTCACCCATGGCCAGCAGAGCTGGACACTGCTGGAATGCCAGCTGTTGTGTCGGCCCGTAACGCAGTACCTGCTTGAGCCCTTTGTCTCACTACCTGCTCACCGGACGGATGGCCCGCATTGTCCCAGCTTAGGTGTGTGTGTGTGTCTGTGTGTGTGTGTGTGTGTGTGTGTGTGTGTGTTTGCTTGTGTATTTTCAACCCTCGTCATCACTGCAACAGATGTCTGCCTGTTGCAAAAACTGTCCAGCAAATGCCTCATATCTATTAACGACCTACCTGAAATCTACGTGTTCTCCTATTTGGAAATAAGCGTATCTCCAAGGACGACTAGCGATGCCTTAACAAGACGTTTTTGAATATACCACGAAAACAAGGACCCATAGATTTGTCGGAAACACAACAAAACATTTCACTGTCAGGGACAATACCGATCTAAGAGGGACAATGAAGCCAGGAGCAGCCAGTAGAAGCCGAAAGGTCTCTGCCTTCTGTGGGAACTCGTAGCTTTGAAACACTGCAGTTTATCTCGTTAGAGGTTACTGTGATCTACCAGCACCTTTTAAGAAGAGTTGTGCTCACAGAGGTTTCCAGACCACCCACTAGATGTCAGCAGGTCTGTGTGTACGAGGAAGATTGGGACTGTACCCTTGTCTGAAAGAGAACAAAATATTTCACTGTCAAGGGCTATACCGACTCATTTAGGAAGGGGACTTTCCTCACTGACAAAGAAGTGTGAACCATCCCAGGAGAAGAAGTCGGCAGTTACTTCATCTGTGGGAACTTGCAGTTTTATCTGAAACATGGCAATTTATCTCACTAGCTACCTACCGAGTACTTACAAGAAGGAGACCACCCAGTAGAAGCTATGGATCTGTGCCTGTCAAAAACAATGGTAACACCTATACTTTGACAGGAATGAGCCTCTTGGTCTAACATACTGTAACAGGTAGACTAGCAGACTTTCTCCAACTTGCTGTTCATAGATCCTGCAATCCTACTGGCTGCCGCAGAAATTCTTACTGCGCAGCAGTTATTGTTTGCCAGTATGAAACAGTCCTCTCCACTGGAAGAGCCAGCAGCAAACACCTGAGACTGGATGAAGAAGAATAGTCATGAAAACACATATTTTCGTCTTCAGCAATTCGGATTTCATTAGAGCATTATCTGTGTGTACAAGTTACTAAGCAGTTTACGCTTTTAGAACAGCAAGAGGCTACTTGCAGATCGGTTGGGGCTTAATCCTCTTCCACTTCAGTGATAGTTTGCTGTCCTATCGCTTCTTGCCATGTATCAGTGTACAAGTTCCTCTGTAGCTATTTCACTTTTAGACTGGTGAAAGGCAAATGTTCCTACAATTCAGTGGCAGTTTGCTGTCCTCTATACTCATCCATGTGAGCGTGTGTGCGTAAGTGTGTGTGTGTGTGTGAGAGAGAGAGAGAGAGACAGAGTGTGTGTGTGTGTGTGTGTGCGTGTATGTGTGTGTGTGTGTGTGTGTGTGTGTGTTTGTGTGTGTGTGTGAGCGAGGGAGAGAGAGAGAGAGAGAGAGAGAGAGAGAGAGAGACACAGAGAGAGATCATATTTCGTAATACATTTTCGTAGTTTATTGGGAGACTTCGTGGTACATTTTTGCTACAAAAAGTTTCTTCGTTATTGTTACAGAATTCATTTATCAAAAGGAGAATGAATTAATTCGAGAGCTGGAGGCTGAAAGAGGCCGTTTCACGAGGGTACGCAGCCCATTGAGGTCGTGGTACAGCCTCGAGCTGAGATTCCATCAGCATACTAGCCGTACATAATTTAGTGTTTGTATTTCATAATATATATTCATATTAGAATAAGTTTAAAATCCTTCTTTCTTATAACTGTACGTGATCTCGACAAGAATGAGTGGTTGCTCAAGCTTGTAGGCGAGCAGGTCAAAGAGTCTGAGCAATTTCCAGCGGAAAACCCCGCCATGTAAGTACATATTCTCGTTATATAGTTTTTTTGCAGTGTTGTATTTCAAGTATATATGACCATGCTGTCTACATTTTTATGTCGATATGTTGTTGCTATTATAGGTGACTAAGAGCAGGTCGAGGGGTGTGTTACACCACCTCTGATAAACTTATTGCAACAACCATGTAATTACATGTGTGTTTATCAAATCTAATTTCGTAGTGTATTTTAATTTGGGAAAGAAAGAACTTGCCAGTCCGTCATCATGCTGTTTTTGTTATTAAAACTTAGGGGAGATAGTCCGGTGGGTGCATGATGATGACATTCCGAAGTCGATGGAGAAAATGGAGTGCGAGCTGCAGTTCCATGAAATCCAACCACTGATGTGAGACTGGGTGGAGGCAGTGACGAAAGACCTTAGACCTTGGGTGTATGGTTTCATCATGGAGGCAGGGAAATTTCGGTAGTTATCTTTATTTTCTGCAATATATATATATCAAAACCAAGAAGATTTCCAAAAGTAAACACTAAATTTCTCACGCAAAATCAGGACCAATTCTGTGATATACTAAACATACGAAAAATGGATGATTGGGAAGAAATTAAAGAAACAATGCTAGAGTCAGTTAAAGAAATGGGACAACCACGAAGAATACCAAGACACAGATGGTGCAACGAGGTGTGTCATGAAGCAATTGACAATCGACTAAAGGCATGGAAAAAATGGAACAGGAATAAGAAACATGAATACTGGGAAGAGTTAAAGAAGAAAGGAAAAAACAGCAAAAATGCTCAGATCAGCGAAAAGAAAATATGACAAAGACAGATTAGAAGAAATGGATGCAGACTTTAAAAGGAACAACACTAGAGACATCTATAAGACTTTCAAAGAAGTTTTAACAGGATTCCAGTCACCTAAATGGAAAAATGGTTTTAAGAAATAAAGAGAACTGCCAGATTTTAGCTGAATACTTTGAAAATTTATTCAATTGTGAAAAGCCTAACGCAGATTGTTGTTGCTGTGGTCTTCAGTCCAGAGACTGGTCTGATGCAGCTCTCCATGCTGTTCAATCCTGTGCAAGCTTCTTATCTCGCAGTACCTACTGCAGCCTACATCCTTCTGAATCTGCTTAGTGTATTCATCTCTTGGTTTCCCTCTACGATTTTTACTGTCCACGCTGCCCTCCAATACTAAATTGGTGATCCCTTGATGCCTCAGAACATCTTCTACCAACCGATCCCTTCTTCTAGTCAAGGTGTGCCACAAATTTCTCTTCTCCCTTATTCTATTCAATACCTCCTCACTAGTTATGTGATCTACCCATCTAATCTTCAGCATTCTTCTGTAGCACCACATTTCGAAAGCTTCTATTCTCTTCTTGTCCAAACTATTTATCGTCCGCGTTTCGCTTCCATACATGGCTCCACTCCATACAAATACTTTCAGAAACGATTCCTGACACTTAAATCTATACTCGAAGTTAATAAATTTATCATCTTCAGAAACGCTTTCCTTGCCATTGCTAGTCTACATTTTATATCCTCTCTACTTCGACCATCCTCAGTTATGTTGCTCCCCAAAAAGCAGAACTCATTTACTACTTTAAGCGACTTATTTCCTAATCTAATACCCTGAGAATCACCCGATATAATTCGACTACAGTCCATTATCCTCGTTTTGCTTTTGTTGACGTTCATCATATATCCTCCTTTCAAGACACTGTCCATTCCGTTCAGCTGCTCTTCCAGGTCCTTTGCTGTCTCTGACAGAATTACAATGTCATCGGCGAACCTCAAAGTTTTTATTTCTTCTCCATGGATTTTAATTCCTACTCCGAATTTTTCTTTTGTTTCTTTCATTGCTTGCTTAATATACAGATTGAATAACATTGGGGAGAGGCTACAACCCTGACCCACTCCCTTCCCAACCACTGCTTACCTTTCATGCCCCGCAACTTTTATAGTTGCCATCTGATTTCTGTACAAATTGTAAATAGCCTGGCACCTTCAGAATTAGGAAGAGAGTATTCCAGTCAACATTGTCGAAAGCTTTTCTAAGTTTACAAATGTTAGAAACGTAGATTTGCCTTTCCTTAATATATTTTCTAAGATATGTGGTAGAGTCAGTATTGCCTCACGTGTTCCAACATTTCTATGGAATCCAAACTGATCTTCCCCGATGTCGGCTTCTACCAGTGTTTCCATTCGTCTGTAAAGAAATCGTGTTAGTATTTTGCAGCCATAGCTTATGAAACTGATAGTTCAGCAATTTTCACATTGGTCAACACCTGCTTTCTTTGGGATTACAATTATTATGTTCTTCTTGAAGTCTGATGGTATTTCGCCTGCCTCATACATCTTGCTCACCAGATGGTAGAGTTTTGTCAGGGCTAGCTCTCCCAAGGCTATTAGTAGTTATAATGGAATGTTGTCTATTCACGGAACTTTCTTTCGGCTTAGGTCTATCAGTGCTCTGTCAAACTCTTCACGAATTATCATATTTCCCATTTCATCTTCATCTACATCTTCTTCCATTTCCATAATATTGTCCTCAAGAACATTGCCCTTGTATAGACCCTATATACACCCCTTCCACCTTTCTGCTTTGCCTTCTTTGCTTAGAACTGGGTTTCCATCTGAGCTCTTGATATTCATGCAAGTGGTTCTCTTTCCTTCAAAGGTCTCTTTAATTTTCCTGTGGGCAATATCTATCTTATCCCTAGTGATATACGCCTCTACATCCATACATTTATCCTCTAGACGTCCCTTCTTAGCCAGTTTGCACTTCCTGTTGATCTCATTTGTAAGACTTTTCATTCCTTTTTGCCTGCTTCATTTACTGCATTTTTATATTTTCTCCTTTCATCAATTAAAATCAATGTATCTTCTGTTACCCAAGGATTTCTACTAGCCCTCATCTTTTTAGCTACTTGATCCTCTGCTGCCTTCACTATTTCATCCCTCAAAGCTACCCATTCTTCTTCTACTGTATTTCTTTCGCCCATTCCTGTCAATCGTTCCCTAATGTTCTCCCTGAAACTCTCTACAACCTCTGGTTCTGTCAGTTTATCCTGATCTCATCTCTTTAAATTCCCACCTTGTTGCAGTTTCTTCAGTTTTAATCTACAGTTCATAAGCAATAGAGTGTGGTCAGAGTCCACATCTTCCCCTGTAAATGCCTTACAATTTAAAACCTGGTTCCTAAATCTCTGTGTTACCATTATATAATCTATCTGAAGCCTTCGAGCATCTCCAGGCCTCTTCCATGTATACATCCTTCTTTTATGATTCTTGAAGCAAGTATTGGCTATGATTAAGTTATGCTGTGTGCAAAATTCTACCAGGCGGCTTCCTCTTTCAATTCTTACCCCCATTCCATATTGACCTACTACATTCCCTTCTCTTCCTATTCCTACTACAGAATTCCAGTCACCCATGACTATTAAATTTTCGTCTCCCTTCACTATCTGAACAATTTCATCATACATTACATGAATCTCTTCGTCATCTTCAGAGTTAGTTGGCATATAAACGTGTTCTACTGTGGTAGGCGTGGGCTTCGTGTCCCTCTTGGCCATAGTAATGCGTTCACTATGCTGTTCGTAGTAGCTTACCAGTGCTCCTATTTTTTATTCATTATTATACCTACTCCTGCATTACCCCAGTTTGATTTTGTTTTTATAACCCTGTATTCACTTGACCAGAAGTCTTGTTCCTCCTGGAACCGAACTTCACTAATTCCCACTATATCTAACTTTAACCTATCCATTTCCCTTTTTAAACTTTCTAACCTACCTGCCCAATTAAGGGAGCTGACATTCCAAGCTCCAATCCGTAGAACCCCAGTTTCCTTTCTCCTGATAACGATGTCCTCGTGAGTAGTCCCCGCCCAGAGATCCTATTTTTTTATTCATTATTAGACCTACTTCTGCATTACCCCAGGTTGATTTTGTATTTATAGCCCTGTATTCACTTGACCAGAAGTCTTGTTCCTCCTGGAACCGAACTTCACTAATTCCCACTATATCTAACTTTAACCCATCCATTTCCCTTTTTAAATTTTCTAGCCTACCTGCTCGATTAAGGAATCTGACATTCCACGCTCCGATCCGTAGAACGCCAGTTTTCTTTCTCCTGATACCGACGTCCTCGTGAGTAGTCCCCGCCCAGAGATCCGAATGGGGGACTATTTTACCTCTGGAAAATTTTAACCAAGAGGACGCCATCATCATTTAACCACACAGTTTAGCAGCATGCCCTCGGGAAAAATTACGGCTGTAGTTGCCCGTTGCTTTCAGTCGTTCACAGTACCAGCACAGCAAGGCTGTTTTGGTTAGTGTTACAAGGCCAAATCAGTCAATCATCCAGACTGTTGCCCATGCAACTACTGAAAAGGCTTCTGCCCCTCGTCAGGAACCACACGTTTGTCTGGCCTCTCAAAAGATACCCCTCTGTTGTGGTTGCACCTATCACATGGCTATCTGTATCACTGAGGCTCGCAAGCCACCCCACCAATGGCAAGATCCGTGGTTCATGGGGGGGGGGGGGGGGGGAATGACAGATTACAATTTCAGAAACCACCATATGAAAATGTAGCATTGGTACCACCTACAGTAGAAGAAATAGAAAAGATCATAAAACCATTGAAGAATAACAAAGCACAAGGAGAGGATGGGATAGCAGCAGGAATTTGGAAACTAGGGGGCTTATAAGCATGGCAGAAATTTCACAAAGTAATTAAAGACATTTGGACAAAAGCAGTCATATCCAGTGACTGGAAACAAGCATTGATCCATCCTCCACATAAAAAAGGAGATAAAAAAAGACACCAACAACTACGGGGGTATATCCTTGTTACAAGTAACATACAAAATACTGTCTAAATCACTTTTAAATAGAATAGAGCAACAAGCAGAACCTAATATAGGAGACTATCAATCAGGATTTAGAAAAGGTAGATCATGTGCTGAACAGATTCTTAAGTTAAAAACAATTTTGAAAGTGAGAGCTATATAGAATAAAAGTACAGTAGTTACTTTCATAGACTTCAAGAAGGCCTATGACTTAGTTGACAGACAAACACTATCAGGGATAGATGAAAACACCAGAAGACTTGTTGAACAAACGCTCACAGATACAACATTAAGGATTAAGTTTCAAGGCGAAATTTCTGAACCATTCAAAATCAAAACAGGAGTTTGACAAGGAAATGGACTGTCCCCAATTCTCTTTAAATTGGTTTTAGATAAAATAGTAAAAACATGGGAAAGCACATTAAAGAACAGAAGCACAAGGGATACAAACATGGCCCAAGGAAAGAACAAATTTGAAGTGAAATGTTTAGTCTTTACAGATGATATGGCATAGATAGCTGAAAATCGAATAGACGCGATAGTTATGCTTGATCTGTTACACGATACTGCTGAAAAGACTGGGCGAAAAATATCCTATGAATAAACCGAGTATATACAACACGAACATAATACAGAAAAGTTTATAAAACCAAGCATGCAAAAATTAAAAGATCTGATAAACTCAAATACCTGGGGGAGTGGATCTAAACCAAGGACTGGATAACACAGCAAATAAAGAGAGAATAATAAAGTTAGAATTTACATATAAATTAACGCCAAAGTACTACAATAAGAAATCAGTATCCATACAAGCGAAGATTAAACATTATAATTCAGTTATTAGGACCCAAGCAGGATATAGCTCAGAGTGCCGAACATTGAATAAAAAGACGAATTAAGAGAGCGAGAAAAAAAGAGAGAGAAAAATACTAAGAAAATTTCTAGGTCCTGAGAAAAACAATGAAAATAGGTGGTTTAAAAGGAGAAATGAAGATTTATACAAAAATACAGAAAAGATCACAGACCGTCTTTGGTGTGACGTCATAAGCGCGTGACTGCGTGTGAGATCGCTCTCTAAGTTTTCATCTATTTTTAGGTTTCAGATATATATTTTAACTGTTTTTGTGATAATATTTACTATATAAGTGACTTATTAGTGGTTTCTTCATTCACCTCTGCATTTCTTGTGTTGTGGCCTGATATTTGTGAGTGTTTCGTATCGAGCAACTTAACCTCTTACCCGTGTTTACATTCCGCGCTGACCAGTTGCAGCTGTAGCGGCGCATCGAAAGCTAAGTACTAATTAATTGTTTGTGTATAGTAGTTTATTTAGGAACTTTAGTAGTCTTCAACCGGTGTTCTTGGTGTTTTCCGGTGAAATAACTTCAGAAGAAATTTTTGCGAACTGCTTTCAGTTTCGTTACTGTCATTAGACGTTTGATTTTCTTTCTGTGTTAGTATTTTGTTGTATTCTCATTTGTTGTTGATTAATACTGTCAATAATAGTAGTTACTTCCCTTGTAGAGCAAGTTTGTGATAATTGTAGTCAGTTTTTAACATCTTCTTATTGTAGTAGCAGAATTTAGATAAAGTTGTTTTCTTGTTTTAATAATTGTAAAATTTTACGATGAGTGAGAAGTGTGGGCTTTGCCGTAGGTTCGTGAGTAGTGGATTGCGGTGTGAGACTTGTTCGAAGTATTTTCACTGGGGGGAATGCAGTGGGGAAGTCAGTGGGCATACTGGTGAGATCCTCTCCTGGAACTGCAGGTTATGTAGCAAGAGTAAGTTGATAGAGGAGCAGGAGCGTAAGATCTGTGCCCTTCAGGTGCAGTTGAAAAACGCACAGGAGGAGCTAGATAGGATGAGGAGGGAGAAGGGGGTTGGGGAATGGGAGCTGGCTGTTGGCAAGAGATCTGCTAGGAGAAGGAGATTTTCAGATAGTTCTACTATTGGTGTTTGTAATAGATATGACCAACTGTCAGAGTCTAGTGGAGAGGAATCTCTAGTAGCTGTAGATGTAGGAAGTATGCAGCAGACCTCAGCAGCTACGGTGACTAGGACAGTTGCAAAGTCTAAGAGAAAGAAGAAGGTTCTGCTGTTAGGTAGTTCTCATGGTAGAGGTGTAGGCCAGCAGTTGCAGGAAGTTTTGGGGAGTGAGTACCAGGTCACCAGCATTGTGAAGCCTAATGCAGGATTGGCTCAGGTGACTTTTAACATAGGGGGGTTATGTAGGGATTTTACTAAAGAGGATCAGGTAGTGATTGTGGGTGGGGCTGGTAATAGTATTGATAGGGATGGGGAGTATGACATAGATGGTGACCTGGAAAAGATAGCCACTCAGACTGGCAACACGAATGTGCATTTCGTGGAACTGTTTCAGCGTCACGATCGGCCTCATCTTAATACAGCCGTCAGGTGTAATAACATGAGACTTGGGGGTGCGCTGATGACAGAAGGCATGAGTCACATTTCAGTGGTGTCGGTGGAGTGTATCAGTAGGATGGGTTTCACTAGACATGGCCTGCATCTCAACAGGTATGGGAAGGGGAGGTTGGCAAAACTTATAGGTGACAGCATAGGTGGGGGTGGTGGGATCACTCATGGGAAAATTCCCGTAGTTGTGGGTGTTAGAGCTGTACCTTTTTTAGATTGAAGTCAGCTGATAGGTATTCCTGCTTAAGGGAAGTCTCTCTAACAAAGAAACCACTTTCTACAAAGCTTGGGTATCTGATTAATGAGGGAATTAGTATATTTCATCAAAATATACAAGGTATTAGAGATAAAGTTAGTGAACTGCTTATAGATGTTGACTCTGAAATTATTGGTATATCTGAACACTTCTTAAATAAGGAGATAATTCAGAGGCTTCCTTTACCAGGATACAGGTTGGCTGGCAGCTTATCTAGGAGCTCTTTGCGGTGTGGGGGAGTAGCCATGTATGTGAAAAACGGTATCCCATTTGAGTCAATTGATGTTTCAAAGTACTGCACTGAAAAGGTGTTTGAATGTTGTGCAGGTGTGGTTAAATTTAGTGGAGCTAAACTTCTTACTGTTGTTATTTATAGATCCCCAGACTCCGATTTCACAACATTTTTGCTAAAGCTAGAGGAGGTTCTTGGTTCACTTTATAGGAAATACAAAAAGTTAGTTATATGTGGTGACTTCAATATTAATTGTATAAGTGATTGTGCAAGGAAAAGGATGCTGGTAGACCTCCTTAACTCATATAATCTTATGCAAACCGTATTCTTTCCAACGAGAGTGCAAGGGAACAGTAGAACAACCATAGACAATATTTTTGTTCATTCGTCATTATTAGAAGGGCATTCTGTTAGCAAAAAGGTGAATGGCCTTTCAGATCATGGTGCACAAATTTTAATTCTAAAAGATTTTTGTGCTGCAACACATGTTAAATATAGTTACCAACTTTTTAGGAAAGCTGATCCAGTTGCTGTACAGACTTTTGTAAACCTTATCAAGGAACAAGAGTGGCAAGATGTTTATAGTGCTGATACAGTAGACGATAAATATAATGCCTTCCTCAAGACTTTTCTCGTGCTCTTTGAAAGTTGCTTTCCGTTAGAACGTTCAAAACAGGGTACTAGCACAAACAGGCAGCCTGGGTGGCTGACTAAAGGGATAAGAATATCTTGTAGAACAAAGTGGCAATTATATCAAAACGTTAGAAACAGTCAAAATCTAAATGCAGCAGCCCATTACAAACAGTATTGTAAGGTGCTTAAAAAAGTTATTAGGAAGGCAAAAAGTATGTGGTATGCAGATAGAATAGCAAAGTCTCAGGATAAAATTAAAACCATATGGTCAGTCGTAAAGGAAGTGGCTGGTCTCCAGAGACGGGTCGAGAATATAGAATCAGTGCGTAGTGGGGATGTTCATGTTACTGATAAGTCGCATATATGTACAGTACTTAATAATCACTTTGGTTTTAGAAATGGCTTAACAACTGAAAATGCTATAGTCTCTTTTCTCTGTGAGGTTTTGGACGGATTAAATAAAAGGTTGCGAACTTTAGGTGTTTTCTTTGATTTAACGAAGGCTTTTGACTGTGTTGACCACAAAATATTACTGCAGAAGTTGGAACATTATGGAGTAAGGGGAGTAGCTTACAATTGGTTCGCCTCCTACTTTAAGAACAGAAAGCAGAAGGTAATCCTCCGCAATATTGAGAGTGGTAATCATGTTCAGTCCCAATGGGGCACTGTTAAATGGGGCGTTCCCCAAGAGTCGGTGCTGGGGCCACTGCTGTTTCTTATTTATGCGAATGATATGCCTTCTAGTATTACAGGTGATTCAAAAATATTTCTGTTTGCTGATGACACCACCTTGGTAGTGAAGGATCTTGTGTGTAATATTGAAACATTATCAAATAATGTAGTTCATGATATAAGTTCGTGGCTTGTGGAAAATAATTTGATGCTAAATCACAGTAAGACTCAGTTTTTACAGTTTCTAACCCACAATTCAACAAGAACTGACATATTAATCAGACAGAATGGGCATGTTATAAGCGAGACGGAACAGTTCAAGTTCCTAGGCGTACGGATAGATAGTAAGCTGTTGTGGAAAGCCCATGTTCAGGATCTTGTTCAGAAACTAAATGCCGCTTTATTTACCATTAGAACAGTATCTGAAATAAGTGACATTTCAACACGAAAAGTAGTATACTTCGCATATTTTCATACGCTTATGTCATATGGTATTATTTTTTGGGGTAATTCCTCTGATTCAAAAAGGGTATTTTTGGCTCAAAAACGGGCCGTTCGAGCTATGTATGGTGTAAGTTCGCAAACCTCTTGTCGACCCCTATTCAATAGTCTGGGAATTTTGACATTGCCCTCACAGTACGTATTTTCTTTAATGTCGTTTGTTGTTAGCAATATTAGCTTATTCCCAAGAGTTAGCAGCTTTCACTCAGTTAATACTAGGCAGAAATCAAATCTGCATGTGGAATGCACTTTCTTGACTCTTGTGCAGAAAGGAGTGCAGTATTCTGCTGCATCCACTTTCAATAAGCTACCACAAGAACTCAAAAATCTTAGCAGTAGCCCAAACACTTTTAAGTCTTAGCTGAAGAGTTTCCTCATGGCTCACTCCTTCTATTCTGTCGAGGAGCTCCTGGAAGAGCTAAGAAATTAAGCAAATTCCAGTGTTACATTCTTGATTTTCTTTATTTAAACTAACGACTTGTCGCCTGAATATGTTTCTTATATTTCATTTTATCTGTTTCTATAATCGTGTTATAATTTCATGTATTGACTCGTTCCATGACCATGGAGACTTCTCCTAAATGTGGTCCCACGGAACAATAAATAAATAAATAAATAAATACATTGAGGAACAGATGGCTAAAATGTGATGGACATTTAAAAAGAATGGAAGAAACACAGATTAGAAAGAAAATTTTAATTATGTTAGTAAGCTGAAAAAAACTCTAGGACAGATAGAAGCTGTAAAGAAAGATGACAACAAAATAGGTATTACAGAAGAAATAATTCGTGACAGGAATCACTTCAGGCTACTGATAAAAAACGTGAACTATGAAGAAGATAAGCCAAAACATCGACCCAAGAGAGTGTAGACAGATGAGCCGAGATGAGCAGTTGGAGAGAGAATGAAGAAGTATTGGGAAGAAAGGAAGAAAAAGAAACACCATAAGTACTAAGTTGTATGCCGTCCATAACTGGCCAAATTCATAAATAATATATAACAGTGTTCTTTACTTGCACCAACAGCATGTGAATGTACCTGCTTACTGCCTCTCTCTCTCTCTCTCTCTACACAACTACACCATCACAGCATGCTGTGCAAGGGTGCAAAGTACAAAGGAAGCCAATAAAACCAACATAACGTGGTTCTGTGCGACATGCTTCACCTTGCAGGATAAGGATTGCAGCTGCACAGGCCGCTTCCACGTCTCCATTGTTGCAGTCTCCACCTCCACTGCCACAGCACCTGCTACCCTGCATACCACTCCTGCGTCCATGGGAGACATTACCATCAGTTGCTAGGACACCATCTCCATGCAAGCGACAACCATCTCACTGACCAGTCTCACCGCAGCCCAGCTCCTCCCATTGGCCTAATGCAGATGCCTAGTATCCCTGACTTGCACCACCACCACAGAAACCTGGAGCGGAGGTAGACACAGCTGCTTGTACATCTCACTGGCCTGCATCCCCCCATCCTGGTTGCTCCCACTTGGGCAATGAAGACTGTCAGCAGCATCCCTCCCAGCCAACAACTAGTTACAGCATTTCTGTGGTTGGCAGCAGCTTCCTCTCCAGTCTTAATAGTGATGAGTACCAAGTTAGTAACTCCATTGTGGTTGAGGGCGATTTTTATGAGCGAATCGCATTCTCGCGAATTAAGAACCAAGCAGGGGTTACAAAGACCCAGCAGGGCTTCAGAATTCATGCCTTCCCCTGCTGGAGAGAGAGTTCACCCATCTTATTAATCATCTGCGGTTCCTCTCCATTAAGTACACTGCAAAGTTGTGGTGTGAGCTCTTACATGCCCTCAAAGAAGGTAGCGCTGCAAAGGACACCAGCATCGTCTACATTTGGGGGAGAAACTAAGTGGTATCATGGAGCACTCAATCGCCATGTGGTATGAAGACTTCACCTTAGCACTATATGAGATAAGATTCCTGAGACGAAACTTAGAGGCTCAGGTAAAGCACTCAGCTGAGTAGTACACCTCAACATCTATGTGCATGTCCATGATCCAGTTAATAGTGGGCCCAGTTATATCAAGCTTCCTGATAATGTAGGAGCCAGTCGGGCATGTATTAATGTCCAAAACAAAAAAGATAGTTATTGTTCTGCAGGGTCAATCATAACCTGCGAAAGAAATTATCTGACTCATCTGGAGTGCAAATCTCAGTACAGTGGAGTTATTGACGGTTGAGGTTTTTTTACTTTAACAGCATTGCATTTCCCATTAAACCCCAGGACATATCTTTATTTGAGGTACATAATACCAATATATCAGTTCATGTCTTTTCCTGGAGAAGTGCAAGTCAGATCAGGTACAGTTTCGAACAGAGTCGTCGATCCGTCCACTTCTCGGAATTTCCAAGTCAGTGTAAATTGTACATCAACCTGCTGTTCTTCTCATATGAGGAAAATAAGGAGAAAAACAATTATTATTAGTGTTGGCTCAAGGAAATATCATACCTCTCCTATCCACTGAATAAACATGGGCATAAGCAGCATATTTGCTTAAAGTAAAAGACTTTTCCACAAGCAAGTTATTAGTAAGGCATCACATTGATTGGTCTACCAGAAAACCGGTACATCTTATAATGCCTACCAAATAAAAGTAATTCTTAAAGTTTAAGAATGCTCATCATGAGAAGCGATGCCCCTTTGTAGTGTATGCTGATTTCGAATGCCTCCTCGCTCCAATAACTTGCTGTGAAGGCGATCCCACAGCCTCACATACAGTCTTCACAGAAAAACATATACCATCTATGGTAGTGTACCAGGTCATTTATATGTACGATTCAAGTCTTAGCCATCAAAAATCATATTTCAGAGATAACCCAGGGATTTCGTTTCTCCCTGACCTCGAAAAAATTTTAATGGGAAGTAGGTAAGTTTTACAGTACCAACATTCCCATGGCAAAGTCAAAGGGGAATGACGTTTTCTAACATTTTGTACAAGAAGGCTGTTGACTGTCATATCTGTGGTCAGTCGATAGACTGGAAAGCGGAAACTCCTCGTAGAGACCATTCTCATCCAACAGTCTGGTTGGTGCTGCCCACAACACATGCGCCCTGAAGTATCAATTTTCATGAAATATAGGCGTCTTTTTCCAGAATCTAAGAGTGTATGATGCTCACTTTATCATTGAGCATTTGGCTAAATTCGGTTCGAATAATGATGAGGTCGGTGTCCAGCTCGACAGTGTCAAGAAATAAATCTCATTCGCCAAATGAATTATGCCAAGAATTATGATACCCTTCCTAGACTCGCTGCGCTTTATACAGCCATCTCCTCAGAAAATTCTTGAAACTCTGCCTCAGGAGGATATGCACATCACCTGAGGTGCGTATCCTCATGGTGCAAAGTTTCAGCTTGTGAAAGGCATGGGGTATTCCCATACAAGCATCTGGGTTGACTACTCAACATAGCTGCGTTCTCCAATAACCTTACAGGTAATGCCATATTGGATGCAGAGTATGAGCATACTGTGAATGTTTGGTAAGATTTTAACGTCCCAAATTTTGGAGAGTATACAAGAATTTATATGGATACAGACATGTGTTTGCTAACAGATGTTTTCGAGAAATTCTGGAGTGTATGTATGTCCATATATTCTCTGGATCCTGCATTTCATTACACAGCATTGGGTCTTTCTTGGGATGCCATTCTCAAGAAAGCGAATATAAACACCGAGCTTTCGACCGGTGCTGACATGCTTTTCCTCTTTCAGTGAAGGACCCATGGGAGGCTTTGGCAATGAGTGCATAGAAACTCCAAGATGAATAAGCAATGTATGGGTGAGATGTGTAACACATCCCTTGATTCGGGCTATATTATTTATCTAGATGTGATTAACCTATATAAGCATGCCATGCAACAATCATTGCCAACTGATGTGTTGCAATGGCTGTCCGAGCATGAATGCTGGAGAATAGGTAAAAAAAATCCGTACTGTGGTGGCTGATTCTGGTCTAATGTATGTTGTGGAGGCAGACTTCACACACCCTAATAACATGTATGACGTTTAAAGTGATTTGCCATCAAGTCCAGAGCAACTACTTCTCAGGGCAGGGCCATTTCCATGTTGATGAAAACGCTGGGGAGCAAGCTGAGATGCATCATGGCGTAAAGAAATCTCTAGCAATATCTCAATTCAGGGCTGGAGCTAATTTCAATTAGGCACATTGTCTCCTTCCCAGGAGACAACCTGGTTGAAGAAGTATATTTACTTAACTACCGGAAAGAGGGAGTCTGTGAAAAGTGATTCTGAAAATGCAAATGACTTTGAAAATGCAATTTTCGCAAGACAATAGATGATTTGAGAAACATCGCGAAATTTTTATTGTGTCAGATTGAGAGGGGAATGTGGGCATATGCAAGTGTACTGCCAGACTAAATTCCAAATAGGCCACAATCAAGAACTTGCTCTGAGAATGTCGAAGACTGCAGTTGAATTCATGAAACCTGCCTTTGTGGGGATATGCATTCTAGATAAGTTCAGATTCCTCGTGCCGATACCATCATGAGTTTGTGAAACGTCACTTCGCTGACCTTAAGTTAATTTATACAGATGCAGATAGCTTCACCTATTGAGTGAATAACTGCAATACAGTAATTAGGTGCCATGGTGAAGAATTCGACACTCCTTCATACACGGCTAATAATACTTACGGTATTCTTCCACAGAACAACAAGGTAATAATTTCGATGAAAGACGAGGTGAATGGATAAGCGATTGTGGAGTTTGTGGGTCTAAGTTCTTAGATGTAAGCATATAGTGTAGCGAATTGGAAAGTACCAACAAGAGACGGGTAAAAGGCGTGCATTATGCGGCATCAAGGACCTTCGAGACTGAATATTATTTGCAGCACCTGTATAGAGGTGTTCAAGATGCTCCACCACAGCTGTTGCACACGAAGCAGCAAACTAGCATCAGTCCCAAGAGTATGAGATGTACACTGTGCTGCAGTCCAAAGTCGGTTCGTCATCACATAATGATAAACGAATCATTTGAGATGACAGGACTGAAACTCAGCCATATTCACACTATTCATTCGATAAAAGTGGTGTATGAATGAGAGTGTGTATGTATATACCTATGTGGAATAGTACGGCCCATTTATCATAGTGTAAATATTTTTGTTATAAAGATGCGACTGTGTGTGTGGATGTATGTGTGAGTTTGTGCGTGTGCGTGTGTGTTTGTGTAAAAGTATATCCACACCATGTGCAGCTTGTTTCAGTATTGTGCATTATGTGTATTCGCAAATATTCACACACAATGTTTGTGTGTGTGTGTGTGTGTGTGTGTGTGTGTTTGTGTGTGTGTGTACAGTGTAAATAGTTCCTTTACATAAATCTGCCAGGAAGTTTCATATCAGCGCACACTCCGCTGCAGAGTGAAAATCTCATTCTGGAGTTCCTTTACATAGTCTAGTGTTTAAGTTTCACGTGCTGACAACTATCCTATCTGATTAGATTTTAGTCAAGATAGTTCTCAATCCATCTAAAAATTATTCTCAATTTGTGCTGCTATGCTTTGGAAAATTGTATAAATATTCTTAACCAGTGCTACTGTGACAAGGTAATTACAAGAAACAGTCTCAACCAGTGCTGCTACTGTGCCCTGGAAAATTATAAGAAACAATGTTAACGAATGCTACTGAAAGTTGTAAATACTCTGAACCAGTGTTACTGTTTGGTGGACTGTGGAAACTTTTGTTCTACTCACAGTTATTAGTAATAGTAAAAGTGTGTAAGTATAAAGCACTTATGATTTGGAAATATTAGAACTAAACTCTATCGAATCTTAGTTGTTAGTACCTCTACATTTAAATATTGGAACCAATTTGCAGCTCAAGAATCAAATTAACACCTGAGGAATTATGTGTGAGAACAGAACAAATGAAAAATTTGTTACCATACATCTTTGTTGTTATTTACACAAAACTTGTCCTAATTGTTTATATAAAGGATGCGCAAGACATCAGTTTTAAACATGGTGCTATTAAGGTGGTGAAGTTTAAGGTGGAGAATAACAAATTATATGTAATGGCTGCATTGGATTATGCCTATCGTGCAACACCTGTTCTGCTATCGTAGCAGGTAGCACACAACTATGTCCATTTTCAGAGACATATAGCAAAAGTATCTAAAATTATATCTCCTGTGCTTGCGGGGAACCACAGACTTGATACTAGGTAAAGTGACATACTAATGAAGTATGTTAAGAAATTACAAGGAATTCAGTTATTTTTCACCCAACTTAAAAGTAATTTTGTGTTTTCATACGGAGACAGAACACTATTTCAAACGTCTTCTTCCTCTTCTTCTTCTTCTGCTTCTTCTTCTTCTCTAGTCGATGGAGAGCTGGACACCCATAGAATTCCAGGTCTTGAATAGTAGCAAACTTCAAGATTTGATTCATCTATGTGATCTTCTCGTCCTTGCCTTTGACACAGATAATGGTATCTGTGTGATCGAATAATGACAGCGATGTCACAAAACCTCTATATGGTATGCCAAAATCCACCATGTGAATTCCATAGTAGAAACGTCTTAATCACTTTCCACTCCTATGTGTTTTAGCTCACTTCACAAGAACTCAGTGATGTCGTGTTTGCTGAGAATATCTTTAAATATACCGGCTCTTCTGTGTGTGCTACGAATGCTCTTTCAATACGAACTATCTACACTCGTCATCATAGAAACACTGAGCGTCTGCAATGATGTTCACACTTGAGATGCCATTGTGAAATGCTCTGAGTATGTCTCAGCATACGGTCATTAATACAGCTCGTTGCACAACACCAGTGCTTGGGCAATAATTAATCACACAGTTTTGTAGAACTATAGCATATGTGGCAGTGTGTAGTGGGAAATTAGTCAAAGATTATAATTCAGTAATTGGTTTAAAGATTTGTCTCAGCATCTGGTCTCAATCCAACTGTTGTAACCTCAGCAGTTGCAACTTCTCTCATGACAAACAGTTCCAGACCAAATTATTAGATGAAATGCACATTTTTAATGGTATTTGTAATAATAATGTATTGAGTACTAAAGCGATTACTCGGAAAATTTATGTCAGTTATTCAGGGCATTTATTACATTGTTGAGAATTGTATCTATTGTTGCTGTGTGACATTGGATTGTTGACTTATTGTATGAGTGTCATTCTCGCATGTGATTGGTGTAATATTTTGTTCTCTTTGATTATCAATTTCGTAATATCGACGCCACAACTGATTGTTTAACAGCCAGATATTACTATATGTGACCCTTAGAAACGGGTAAATGAGAGAACATTTTACCAAGTAATGAAGCTGAGGTCAAAGCCCTCGGTAATACGAAAATATATTCCAATCGGAAATTTCACAAACGTTGTAATATGAGAAGCTAGTTTGAGGCGCATAAAGAATAGAATTGATTCAGGTGAAGAACTGAGCTCCAGAAGAAAGAATAAATGTGGAAGAAAACCAATTTTCACCCAAGGTCAGAAAGATTTCTCAAAATAATTTGCCTAGAAAATAGATTTGCAGCAACAAGGCAGATAAAATCTCAACTGGAAGAGGCTAATGTGAATGCATCTGAACGCACTGTCAGCAGAAAGTTGAAGGATATTGACTTCAAGGCCAGTCGACCAGCTAGAAAACCAAAGTTAACAGCCACAATGGAAGCAAAGCGTCTGAAGTGGGTTAAACAGTGATGTGATAAGAATGTGGTCTTCTGGAGATCGCTAATTTAACTTTAAAATTATTATTTACGATATGATATGACCTATGTACATTTATCCATAGTACACACATCAAAAAAGGTCTTGCATCACCTCGGTTCCGAGAGTTCCGGAACCTGTACAGAAAATTGGAATAGAGATCAACATAAGCAGCATTTCCGCCCTTTTTATTGCACAAGAAAACCACACATTGCATGTTGTACCACTATAAAGTGAGACCTTCAGAGGTGGTGGTCCAGATTGCTGTACACACCGGTACCTCTAATACCTAGTAGCACGTCCTCTTACATCGATGCATACCTGTATTCGTTGCGGCATACTGTCCACAAGTTCATCAAGACACTGTTGGTCCAGATTGTCCCACTCCTCAACGACGATTCGGCGAAGATCCCTCAGAGTGGCTGGTGGGTCACGTCGTCCCTAAACAGCCCTTTTCAATCCATCCCAGGCATGTTCGATAGGGTTCATGTCTGGAGAAAATGATCGCCACTCTAGTCGAGTGATGTCGTTATCCTGAAGGAAGTCATTCATAAGATGTGCAAGATGGGGGTGCGAATTGTCGTCCATGAAGACTAATGCCTCGCCAATATGCTGTCCATATGGTTGCACTATTGGTCGGAAGATGGCATTCACGTATCTTACAGCCGTTACAGCGCCTTCCATAACAACCAGCGGCGTACATCGGCCCCCACATTACGTCATCCGCAAAACAGCAGGGAACCTCCACCTTGCTGCACTCGCTGGACAGTGTGTCTAAGGCGTCCAGCCTGACTGGGTTGCCTCCAAACACGTCTCCGACGATTGTCGGGTTGAAGGCACATGCGACACTCATCGGTGAAGAAAACTAGATGCCAGTCCTGAGCGGTCCATTCGGCATGCTGTTGGGTCCGTTTCTACCACAATGCATGGTGTCGTGGTTGCGAAGATGGACCTCGCCATGGACGTCGGAAGTGAACTTTCACATCATGCAGCCTATTGCGCACAGTTTGAGTCGTAGCAAGACGTCCTGTGGCTGCATAGAAAGCATTGTTCAACATGGTGACATTGCTGTAAGGTTTCTTCCGAGCCATAATCCGTAGGTAGCGGTGATCCTCTGCAGTAGTAGCATTTGGGCGGCCTGAGTGAGATACTTCATCGACAGTTCCTGTCTCCCTGCATCTCCTCCATGTCCGAACAACATCGCTTTGGTTCACTCCGAGACGCCTGAACACTTCCCTCGTTGAGAGCCCTTCCTGGCACAAAGTAACAATGCGGACGCGATTGAACCACGATATTGGCTCTCTAGGTATGGTTGAACTACAGACAACAAGAGCCGTGTACCTCCTTCTGGTGGACTGACTGGAAGTGATTGACTGTCGGACCCCCTCCGTCTATTAGGCGCTGCTCTTGCATGGTTGTTTAGATATTTGGGCGTGTTTAGTGACATCTCTGAACAGTGTCTGTGATACAATATCCACATCAACGTCTATCTTCAGGAGTTCTGGGAACCAGGCTTATGAAAAACTTTTTTTTGTGTATGTGTGTTAATAATGTTTCTTGATTTTTACAGGCATACTTCAGCGATGAAAGCACGTTTGAAATTTTTAACTAACAAATCTCAGTATGTGCGCCGCCGAACAGGGAAAAAATTTCATTCCGACTGCATTATTCAGACCGTGAAACATGCATTTGAGGTGATGATTTGATGTGTCATTTGTGACAAGGTTGCAGGATGTCTTACGTATGTAAAGGCATAATGAGACAAGACCAGTACACGGAAGTCCTGCAAAAACGGTTAATACTACATTTCAAAGAAAGGTTCCTGAATGAGGAACCATTTATTTTAATGATAGATAGAGTTCCCTGTCACACAACCAGGTCAGTTAAATCCTTTCTGAAGGAACAAGGTATCACTCTGTTAGACTGGCCAGGTAATAGTCCCGACATGAACCCCATAGAAAATGTATGGGGACTAATGAAGAGGGAGACGGCAAAAGATGTCATCACAACAAAAACACAGCTATTAGCGAAGATCATCCATTTGTGGTATCATCATCCTAAAATGCAGGACACAGTACAGTCCTGCATAGACAGCATGCCACGTCGTATTAAGGCCCTCATAGCTGCAAAAGGTAGCTCACCAAGACATTAAAACTAATTTTTTCACTCTGACAGCATTTTAACGTTTGTTGTAATCACTGAAATAAAATATTTTCAACAAATCTAGGTTCTTTTATTTCTTATATCACCTTAGTTAAGACAAATTATGTATTAAAAACAGATTTCGTTAGACATAAATCGAAATTTGCTTAAAAAATGTAGTGCGTCTAATAGTGGGCCAGGGACTATAATTCTTGGTCGACACCTTGTTATATACACTACTGGCCATTAAAATTGCTACACCACGAAGATGACGTCCTACAGACGCGAAATTTAACAGACAGTAAGAAGATGTTGTGATATGAAAATATTTAGCTTTCCAGAGCATTCACACAAGGTTGGCGCCGGTGGCGACACCTACAACGTGCTGACATGAGGAAAGTTTCCAAATGATTTCGCTTACACAAACAGCAGTTGACCTGCGTTGCCTGGTGAAACGTTGTTGTGATGCCTCGTGTAAGGAAGAGAAATGCGTACCATCACGTTTCCGACTTTGATAAAGGTTGGATTGTATCACAAGCAGTCGAGATGACAGGCATCTTATCAGCATGGCAGTAACGGATCGTGCAGCCACGTCTCGATCCCTGAGTCAACAGATGGGGACGTTTGCAAGACAATAACCATCTGCACGAACAGTTCGACGACATTTGTAGCATCATGGACTATCAGTTCGGAGACCATGGCTGCGGTTACCCTTGACGCTGCATCACAGACAGGAGCGCCTGCAATGGTGTACTCAACGACGAGCCTGGGTGCACGAATGGCAAAACGTCATTTTTTCGGATGAATCCGGGTTCTGTTTACAGCATCATGATGGTCGCATCCGTGTTTGGCGACATCGCGGTGAACGCACAGTAGAGGCGTGTATTCGTCATCGCCATACTGGCGTTTAACCCTGCGTGATGGTATGGGGTGCCGTTGGTTACACGTCTCGGTCACCTCTTGTTCGCATTGACGGCACTTTGAACAGTGGACGTTAAATTTCAGATGTGTTACGACCCGTGGCTCAACCCTTCATTCGATCCCTGCGTAACCCTACATTTCAGCAGGATAATGCACGACCGCATGTTGCAGGTCCTGTACGGGCCTTTCTGGATACAGAAAATGTTCGACTGCTGCCCTGGCCAGCACATTCTCCAGATCTCTCACCAACTGAAAACGGCTGGTCAATGGTGGCCGAGCAACTGGCTCGTCACAATACGCCAGTCACTACTCTTGATGAACTGTGGTATCGTGTTGAAGCTGCATGGGCAGCTGTACCTGTACACGCCATCCAAGCTCTGTTTGACTCAATGCCCAGGCGTGTCAAGGCCGTTATTACGGCAGAGGTGGTTGTTCTGGGTACTGATTTCTCAGGATCTACGCACCCAACTAGACTCGCATTCGGGAGGACGACGGTTCAATCCCACGTCCGGCCATTCCGATTTAGGTTTTCCGTGATTTCCCTAAATCGCTCCAGGCAAATTCCGGGGTGGTTTCTTTGAAAGGACATGGCCGACTTCCTTCCCCTTCCTTCCCTAACCGCATGAGACCGATTACCTCTCAGTTTGGTCTCTTCCCCGAAACAACCCCAACCCTAAGCACCCAAATTGCGTGAAAATGCAATCACATGTCAGTTCTACTATAATATATTTGTCCAATGAATACCCGTTTATCATCTGCATTTCTTCTTGGTGCAGCAATTTTAATGGCCAGTAGTCTACAAGCGGACTGCATAGAAGAGTGCACCTTGTATACATTCCGTTCAGTTCTATCAGCCTTTAAAGTTAAGTCGTTTACGCTCTTTTCAAGTGGAGTAACCCTACCTTCGAACTCATTGATCAGTCTCAGAAGGATATAAGTCACTAAATCCTTAACTCTACGTTAGAAAGACTGAAATTTGTGTAGATGAATTCTCTATCTATGTATACCCATTCTCTCAGGTAGAGTGCCCGCGATACATGTGAACTCGTCCATGGTCGGATGTACAATAATATACCCACCTCTCTCAATACATATAGGGAAACTCCTGGAGGTCGCGTCTACACGTACTATCATTCAGTTCTCTTAGTTTATCGATAACAAGTAACCTCTACTATGTGTGATTCCACGAACCTCCATATATCTTTATAAATTCATTGAAGGACCTGTCTTTTCCTACACGAGCTTGGTAAATTTGATTTAAATTCAAATTTTACTGTTTGAAGTCTACAATGAGTTTTGCATTAGCCCTCACCGTCTGTTTTGGGATTCTGGAATATGTTTCACTCAAATAAAAGAAGCAACACCCATATGACGACCAAGACAGAAATATCATACAATTTGATCCTGGTTTTCCACAGCGACATTATTAAATACGAACATGGTGTAGGGCTTTACTTTTTGTAGCGGGGAGATTTCGCTGCCGTGACTGAATGTCATGTATGTTACACCAGTCACACCTTGCAGTATCTTTTGAAGCAACTGGTACCTGGGCTGAAACAGCGTTTTTGAAAATACACATACATGTTCAAGCGTACTCGATCTGGGTATGTTAGCACTGACATGAGAACATTTGTTTTGCGGCGGCTGGATGGACCTACAATTATTGTGCTTATATTATCAGGTAGGGGTAACCCATTTTTACTCTTCTTCTGGTCTTCTTCTGCACCATCACAGCACCAGTCGCTTACAACGAAGGATGTTTCACCATAACACTACGTAACACTACATCAGTTTTTGGTGTACAAGCGACCTGAAGATGACTGACAGGTGTCCAGTCGAAATATCGTGGAGTGAGGTTTACGACGACCGGATGCAATCTTGAAATCTTTTCGGACATTTAATTCGCCCGGAAAATTTTAAATTTCATGTCTCAGTCATATCGCATTTGGCCTCTGTTCTGTACCACTGCGCCTACTTACGTGTACATTTCTCTTACTGGTATTAACACTGTTCTTCATACAACTACATATCACTGAAGGAACTTTTGTAGTATTTTTATCTAATCGACCCTATACTGAGAGCCTGACACCCGCCTATCTGAAACATGGTGTAGGTTTCTTGGGAGACAATAATTCCAGCCAAATTATTTGGTATGTGGAAACTATGTCGTCGTGCAATATGGGATAGACCTAACTGGACAAGACCTACTGCGCCGTGATGAACCATTGGGTGCGTGGTCAAACAAGTGGTACAACTAGAAAATACGTCTGTGCTTGGCTGCCTAGCGCATATTATTATAAGGAAGCGTTGGGTTTTCTGATCTGTGATTGGCCAACATCCCATTACGGACTTCAATACAACCTTACACATAAGGAGTGGTTAGGTAATCTGAAGGTGAACGTACGTTGAGAAAGACGTGCATACTGTAGACGTTTGTTGTAAATAGTACGGATTTTGATAATGTTTTCTTCAGTTGCACGTTATTATTATTCTAAACGGTTGTGAACGTATAGTTCTGATAACTGAAAAGAAGAATGCGGTTCCACCACTGCATTTGCATCAGGATCAGTAACTCAATTTATTTATAATTTATTAGTTACGTTTCCACATAGGTGCATATAAAATTTTTATTGGTGACTAATTTCGAACGTTTTCATTTATTTTCAGACCATTACTTACAATATTAATAGAGTAGAAAATGTTCACATACAAAAACAACTTTACAAACTTTTGTATATGCAGATTACAGTAGCGCGTTACATGTTATGGCATACCTACATTTCTAACTTTTGGCTGCACATAGCTTTGATAGCATATGTAGCAGATTTGTTTTTACATCAGATCAATGTAACAAATGTTATTTGTCTCTAACAGAATTCCACTGATACGCTCAAACCTCGATAGGCGTCTTTAGTTGTTTATACACGAGGATTTTACAGGCGCCTTCAGTTCCTGCACTGCCCGCTTGAAATGTCTGCCTATTACAACGAGCTCACATCATTATGTTTTCTGCAGTAATGACTTTCGGAGACGGTGCTGTGTTATGTTCATTTTATCGCAAAATATTTCCAGTTATTTATATACTTCACATTAGTGTAAATGTTACTTTATGGAATCATATCCGCTCCTAATAGAAGACAAATACATGAAATAAAGATTTCTGTCTTTACAATGATACTGCTAAGGTGAGTGTGTTGCTTTCAGCAGCGGAAATTCCACCCACATCTGATTTTCAGTTCACCCTTGCAATTAGTTTTCGCCGGAAAAACTATAGCTTTTCCTCAAGAATAATCTAGTGTGATGCAAAAGTCATGGGAATGTGGGAATGTCAAAACCACTCTCGTCGGAGTCGGAGTCGTCGTCAAGGACGGCCATGCCCAGTGGCATGGTGAGGAGGGGGGGGGGGGAGGAGGGAGTGCAGGGTTAGCGACTCCACCTAGGTACTAGGAAAAAAAAAAAAAACACTTCAGACATTTTTTTCACTCAATAAACGTCTATAACAGAGTCGGAACTAAAACTTTCTTATGGCTCCTTCCAAGTATCTTTTTGTCTTCCAAAATATAAA
Source organism: Schistocerca americana (assembly GCF_021461395.2). NCBI lineage: Eukaryota > Metazoa > Arthropoda > Insecta > Orthoptera > Acrididae > Schistocerca > Schistocerca americana. The sequence continues at coordinate 100,933,970 of NC_060120.1, read as the reverse complement.
AAACACTCCACGCCCTCAGGGTCCAGAACCACCCCCCCCCCCCTTATAAACTATCGTATGTGCGACTTTGATCGTCGCTTTACAGTTCTCTGTTCCATCTGAATTCAGGATTTTAGTGTCTCAAAAAAACAAATGTCACTTCAAAACATAGAGCTAAAAATTACAGCACGATTGCTTCAGACTGTAACAAGCGAAAGTCTCAGAGGTAAACAGTAACTGTTTATGTGTTAGTTATCATACACAACTTACGCTTCTTCTGTCAGCTATTTTTCACGCTGTACTACGTCCGGAGAAATGATATCATTCTCTTTACTGCGTGGACAGACATACACTCCGACCAGCTGATGTGTAAGCATATTGTACGTTGCAAAGAAAGACATTAATACGTTCGCATTCTTCCGACAAAATACGAACGAAACTCGTTTTGCACACAGTATTACTGTGCTCTCTGAAGTGGTACTACATATTAACCAAATATGATGTCTTTATTCATAGGGTTATCATATCATCCGATTTTAACGGAGGCCTTCCTCGACCCGCCCTCCCCCGTCCCGTAATTACTTACAAAATCGCCCATTTTTTAGTACACAATAAAAGTATATTATTTATTTATAATTCCAGTCTAGTTTGAATCCTAGCTCTGGCAACATTCATCCAGAAAATTAATCGCACTTTTATCAATTGTTTTATAAATGTATTATCCTATGGTCTGTTGGTCATTGGCAGCAGACTTCTTACAGTTTTTACGCAGTATATTGAGTTTTTTGCAAAAACAAATTCTACACTACTGGCCATTAAAATTGCTACACCAAGAACAAATGTAGATGTTAAACGGGTGTTCATTGGACAAATATATTATACTAGAAGTGACATGTGACTACATTTTCACGCAATTTGGATACACAGATCTTGAGAAATCAGTACACAGAACAGCAACCTCTGGCCATAATAAAGGCCTTGACACGCCTGGGCATGAGTCAAACAGAGCGTGGATGGCGTGTACAGGTACAGCTGCCCATGCAGCTTCAATACGATATCACAGTTCATCAAGAGTAGCGACTGGTGTATTGTGACGAGCCAGTTGTTCGGCCACCATTGACCAGACGTTTTAAGTTGGTGAGAGATCTGGGCAATGTGCTGGCCAGGGCAGCAGTCGAACATTTTCTGTATCCAGAAAGGCCCGCACAGGACCTGCAACATGCGGTCGTGCATTATCCTGCCGAAATGGCTCTGAGCACTATGGGACTTAACATCTATGGTCATCAGTCTCCTACAACTTAGAACTACTTAAACCTAACTAACCTAAGGACATCACACAACACCCAGTCATCACGAGGCAGAGAAAATCCCTGACCCCGTCGGGAATCGAACCCGGGAACCCGGGCGCGGGAAGAGAGAACGCTACCGCACGACCACGAGCTGCGGACTGCTGGTGAAACGTAGCATTACGCAGGAATCGAATGAAGGGTAGAGCCACGGGTCGTAACACATCTGAAATGTAACGTCCACAGTTCAAAGATCCGTCAATGCGAACAAGAGGTGACCGAGACGTGTAACCAATGGCACCCCATATCAACACGCCGGCTTATATGCCAGTATGGCATGGGCGTTCACCGCGATGTCGCCAAACACGGATGCGACCATCAAGATGCTGCAAACAGAACCCGGATTCATCCGAAAAAATGACGATTTGCCATTCGTGCACCCAGGTTCGTCGTTGAGTACTCCATCGCAGGCGCTCCTGTCTGTGATGCAGCGTCAAGGGTAACCGCAGCCATGGTCTCCGAGTTGATAGTCCATGCTGCTGCAAATGTCGTCGAACTGTTCGTGCAGATGGTTGTTGTCTTGCAAACGTCCCCATCTGTTGACTCATGGATCGAGACGTGGCTGCACGATCCGTTACAGCCATGCTGATAAGATGCCTGTCATCTCGACTGCTTGTGATACGCGACTGTTGGGATCCAGCACGGCGCTCCGTATTACCCTCCTGAACCCACCGATTCCATATTCTGCTAACAGTCATTGGATCTCGACCAATTGGAGCAGCAATGTCGCGATAGATGAACCGCCATCGCGATAGGCTACAATACTACCTTTATCAAAGTCGGAAACGTGATGGTACGCATTTCTCCTTCTTACACGAGGCATCACAACAACGTATCACCAGGCAACGCCGGTCAACTACTGTTTGTATATGCGAAATCGGTTGGAAACTTTCCTCATATCAGCACGTTGTAGGGGACGCCATCGGCGCCAACCTTTTGTGAATGCTCTGAAAAGCTAATCATTTGCATATCACAGCATCTTCTTCCTGTCCGTTAAATTTCGCGTCCGTAGGACGTCATCTCTGTGGTGTAGCAATTTTAATGGCCAGTAGTGTACAATATGAAGGTGGAAGTTTACTCAGTTTCACCGAGTACTGTTTCTAGCTTGTATGAATGGGCAGAAAATAGTTTTTTTCCCCATTAAAAGTAAAGGAATTTGTTACTAAATCTGATTTAGTTAATCTCTTTGAAACTGAAATGTACACTTTTTACAGAGTTACTTACAATTATATTAATAGGTGAATGACCAGATACAGTGGTATGCCTATACTTCAGTGGTTACTTCTCGATAAAATTATGTTATATTTAAAAGGTGTTAACATTGTTATTTGTGGCTGAATCCTTTGACGAAATATGAGTTTTAAGGACATACAACATGATGGATTCTGCAACTTTGCTAGGGAAAATTGTTGCTGAGAAATTATATCAATACATGAGTAGTAGGGTCGATTACAAAGAGTTGTTGAAAGTGGTACAGTACTATTTTGCCATACCTGCACGTAGTGCAGCTGTAGAGAGAATAATTTTTCTGTTAAATGTACATTGGAAGTATGAGCGGAATAAGGTCACTATTCAAAATGTAAAGCTGTTAGAGCCGAATGAGATTACTATTGAAAATGTAAAGTTGGTATTGATTGTGCTGTACAATATGAAACATGCTACATTTCTTCAGAACTATATTAGAATAATCTGTAAGAAGGTTTCGCTAAAAAAAGGTCCAAATTAAAAATATATGAAACAAATCACATTATTTAAATTTCGCCGTTTTGGTAACACTAGTTATTCATCACTCTGCATGCAGTATTGTGAAACAGCCAATCACTAGTGATCCACTAACCAGAATAAATACCTGAATAAATAATCAAAGAAATGGAAATGTCGAGCTGCTATTTTGTTTCATCTGCTAGCTTCGTTTTGGGATTGGTGATAGCGGCCAGCACTTTTAAAAGAGCCGAAATAGTTATTAGATCCATCAGAAAGTGTGTACCATTCTCTCACTCAGGACTCATATTATAGCTAAGGCAATAAAACCCGTTGCTGTTATGTGCACCCACCATTACCATGTTTCATATTTCTTCCCGATATCGCCGTTTCATTTTGTGTAACGTTAATTTTAAACGCTGGGAGACCAGTATAACATTGCCACAATGAAAATTTCAAACAATATCAAATTAAGCCAGATAATAACTTTTTTCTGGAATTTTTATCTTTGTTTAATTGGTCGACTGCAGAAAGCGTGAGTTTAATTTTGTTGTTAGTGTTGGCTGTGATTTAACTCGATTATAACTTTCCGGTCATGCCCTGGCTATTGCCCGTTTACGCAACTGTCGGGCCCGCATTGTTACTGAAAACAATGGGCCAGGCCGCAGGTGGGCTTTCCAAGTTAAGCGCACATGCTTGCCACGTGATTCTCAGGTTCCCGCTTCAACAAATTCATTCCCCCCTCCCCCCCCCCCCCCCCCCATCCGCCCATTCCCCTACCCAAGCCATCAGCACTGCGACACAATGCACCGACACTTTCGTAACAGCCCGGACTGTTCCACAAAGACCTAACTTTCTTTCATTACTAATGTTCTGTAGAAAATATTATCACATGCCGTGGATTTCTTGCAGCTACCGAAACATTCAGAAGCTAGCGTAACTCATCGGCAATAAATGAGAACAGGGAATTACACCAGTAAATGAGACACTGTGTCGTTTCTAACCAAAATTTGTTAACATTGATTATTATTGAAAGAAGAATAAGATCTAGGTTTTATCGTCCGATATCTGCTCTGCGAGATCTTAATTACATGAATAGAGGAGGAAGATTCTTATTACAGCCGGCCGAAGTGGCCGAGCGGCTCTAGGCGCTACAGTTTGGAACCGCGCGACCGTTACTGTCGCAGGTTCGAATCCTGCCTCGGGCATGGATGTGTGTGATGTCCTTAGGTTAGTTAGGTTTAAGTAGTTCTAAGTTCTACGGGACAGGTGACCTCAGAAGTTAAGTCCCATAGTGCTCAGAGCCATTTGAACCATTCTTATTATAAGTGATTCTAAATACATGTGCATCTTTTATATCAAAGCGTTTAGGATCACATACGATTATTTTCTTTTACAAATCATAAAATTAATTTTGGTAAGACGGATATGACATTTTATTACACTGCGTTACAAGTACAGCTATAGTTTCAGTGCTATATAGGGATGCTTCCTGCCGTAGCTGTTATTTATAACATTGCAAAGTTTCAAAATGTCCAGCGTCTAGCGTCATCTTACACAAATACGTTAGAAACCTTTCTCAACATTGACAAATTACCATACATAAAAATTAGTTTGAGAAATTTAATATTGACATTTTTTGTTTCAAATTATCTTCGTTAACACTACCTGCAAATGTGGGAAATCGGTGTGAGGATAGTATGAGGAAGATTTATGGGCCACTCCTTTGAACTGCGACTATGGTGTTCCTGTCTCATTGCCGTGTCACTCTGTTATGACCTCTAATTCAGTCTTCAAAACTAGTGATGGCTGTATGTTTAACACATGTTATTTGCAACTTTTTTTAAAACTGGATGGTACAGTAAGCGCAATTTTTTGAAACAGTAATCGCTGTTGACAGAAGAATGTGGAGTGTAAATTGCTGGCACTTGTCTGTTTATTCTTATATCTTCCGTTGTGTAGGTGCTTGGATAACTGAAACTGATTCTGTCACAATGGCATACAATCACAGTTAAATGAGATCGCACAAAAAGTAACGAACATCATAAAATCAAATTTTTAACTAAAAATAATTTCCACAGTTCAGAATTGCTGGAATCGTCGGCTACAAGAACTAATGATGACATTTGAGCAGAATGTGAGAGAGATTAGACAATAATGAACTATCACCGGATTTTCGTACAGGAGTTGTATTTGGCTGGTATTATTCATAGAGAACAGGTAATAGTGACTATCAAGAGTATCTGTCCGTCAAGCAACCGATACCGGATTTTCTATTTTGCGCCACGCAAATAATGCCGACCCTTCTTTCTGCCTGATGATCAGTAATCGTGTGTTATACGGGGAGACAAAACTGCCCTTGCCGCTGTCGTTTTATGCATTACACCATGTTACATCTGGCCTCCTAAAACCATGTGCGAGATTCTCATACGCTCTAGCTCCCTATGAGAAAATTACTAGTCCTATAGAAAAGTGAACAGGAACTTTTTGTAGGAAATTTAATGTAGTTAAATTTTGTGCCGGGACACGTTTTCGCTAGAGGCTGTAGTCTTCGAGTTCTTTATGAAAAACGCACAAAAGTAATCTCCAAAGTCACCCCCCCCCTCCCCCCCTTTGGCACACTCGGCACCTCAGGTCAGAATATCTAGTATGTTGTTAATGGCGATCCCTCCAACCACTGTATAAAAGTTTGCGACTGCACAAATTGTTTCCCATATTCTACCCCTTTTGAACTTCATTGACCGGCTTTTTACGGCACTGGCTTAGTAGAGCACTTAATTGTAAAACTAACGTTTGTGTAACCACAGCAGCATAATACACATCGTCGTCGTAATAGTAATAACACCGTAACACCTCAGTCAAATCTCAAAAACGTCGTAGCTTTCTGCAATAATGTCAAACCCTAAAAAATATACTCTGCTCATTTCAATAGTGTCATCTACCTCAAACGTACTTTAAAAATCATGATCTCATACCAAATACATCATTCAAAGCTCTCATAGTATCACAATGGTTCTGAAAAAATATGAAGAGTTCACAAAGTACATACAAAATACAGTTTCATAAGTGTGAAGCTATCCAACTGTGTAATTGCGTAAACATCAGTCACTGACGTAGTAAAAAAAAAGTTTGTCTCTCAGTTAAATGATCAAATAGGTGTGTAATTAATGTGTTAGAAAAACATGGTACCGATGTGTAAAGTTGTGTAAATAAATACCATATTAGCTAGGGATCCTTGTGCTTGCCACACACATGGTACACAAAGTAAGCGCATACCCCCATGAGGATTAATGTAATTATACCCTCAGGAGTTACAGATTACAGCAATGGAAAGAAATGTGTCATGGAAAACTTTCTTTGTAATTCAAAAATCGTGAAAAATAAATGGTTTAAGTACAAAATTAATCACTCAAATGCGTGTCCTGTAACGCTAAATGGGCGTCTTGCTGTAAGATAATTCTGTGTAAGTGTCGTAGTTATCGTCCTCTATAAGCAAAGTTTTGCTGAAATCAATGTACTTACCTCATCATAAACGAAAGTGAAATGCTTTGCATATAGATATCTTAGTTATTATGTACCTTACCGTGATCAAGAAAGAACTATAATGTAACGTATTGTTGTGCTAGGGTAAAGGCTGTTTTAGTTGCTACTAAAACCTGTTTTACTTTCCAGAATAATACAGAAAAACTATGCAGATATAAAACAGATACACCGCAAAAGCAACAATGTAAATTGTGTCACATATTAGTAGCATCGTGATATAATCGTGTAGCTGTCAAAGAAACCAAGTACTAAGTCATCTTTAATCTCACAGAAAGTACTTCAAATAAAGAATGTCTTTTCAACTAAACCAAAATGTTGTATTAAAATCTCATTAGCAGTATATGTTCTAAGTATGTAAGCCTGATAGTCGTTACATAATCGTGCAACTAACAAGCAAGAATGTACAAATAACAACACTGTGTTGTCTGTTAACTATAACAATGCATTCGTAATTTCTGTTTAAATATGTTCCCTAGGTTCTAGGCTGGATAGTTAACTTCAAAACACTTTTGCATGTTAACAGTTTCTCAGTGTGACAAATTGTACAAGTAGCGTGAAGTGAAAAGTCTTATGGCAAAGACTAAGTAAAAAATCAGATTATCTCTCAATAAACGGTTTTACACGTGAAATGTGGTGCAGTCCTTTACCCTTTCTAGTGCGCAGATTTTCAACTTCAAAGTAATTATCATGTTGTGTACGTTGGTAAGGAATGCAAAAAATTTTCTCAAGGTTAGCGTCTATGTTATTTTTCTCTGAGCCAGCTGGTGCACGTGGCTGCCTGCAGTGCAGGTCATTGTCTGCCTCTTTGTTGGCGCGCGCCGTTAATGGGATTTGGAGGTCTAACTTCTACAAATTCACTTTGTCGAGAGGGCCCTGCCCTGTTTGAATCCCGCCAGCTGTGATGAAATTCGGGTCTGTCGTTACGATCATATCGTCTGTCGTCATGTCGGTAATTTTTTTCTTGTCAGTTAAGTGGGGGAGAATTCCACCCTGAATTAACACTGCATGGTGGACCGTCGCGTCTGAAGTTATTCTGTCTCCCGTGATAATAATAGTTCTGGTTGCCATATTGTCTGTTTCTCTGATTGTCTCTGTGATAGTCATTACCACGGAGAGGTGATTTTTCCCTGTAGTTATTACTACTCTGCCAACGGTTGTCATGCGGGTGGTGTCTGTTTTGGTCACGATTTGTGTTTTGAGAATAGCCTTGTCGTGTCCAGTTATTATTTCTTACATCGCGGAATTGCGACGGATGTGACCTGTAATTGTTGTGTTCCTGTTTTCGCGTTCCGCGATTGTCAGTGTCAATTTCTAATTCTTGTAAGAGACCCTGAAAAGCTTCAATGTCGTCTTTGCGCCGTTCTGCCAAAATAATATCTCGTAAATGTTCAGGTAATTTGATTAAGCAAATGCGGATGAGTTCTGAGGGGCTGTATGAGTTTGACAGGTACTGATTCTTGTGCAACATGTCTCCAAAATATTTCACAAGACTGGAAAATTCAGATCGTTCAAAATGTTTCATCATTATGATGCTATGTTTTACTCGGTCTTGCGTAGCTTGAGACCAATATGCTGAGAGGAAGGCATGATAAAATTCTCCTTCACTGTGACAATCGTGAATGACCGATCACATCTTTCAGCTGGTTCATTCTCTAAGTAGCCACACATAAATTCTAATCTGTGCTCTAATGACCAGTTGGGAGGAAAACAATGAGAGAATTGATGGAGCCACGCTTGTGGATGAATGTCGTTGCCAGAATCTTTAAATGTTTTGAATTTACGTGTAGTAATGAACAGCTTATAGTCAAAATCAACGTGTCGGCGAGTAACATATCGGTCATTGTTACGTCGTGTCGGCGGTTCCATCACAGAATTCGGTGCACCTTGCCAATTTCTTTCATAATTTCCGAAACGCCCTGTGCTATTATTTTGTAGCTTTTCCATATTTCTAAGTCCCTCTTCGCGTGTTGGAGCGCGAGTGTCCTCTGAAATACGTAATTTTTGTATTACTTGTGCCAACTGATCTTGTACTTCCCGGATTTCCCTTTTGTGTTGCGTATTAATTTGATTCTGATTTTGTTTGAATTTCTTAATTTGTTCGACCTCTTCTGTGTCAGTGGTGGCTGCAGGTCTCGTGTCATTCAGATCATCATCTACCTTTGCAGATAAGTTAGTGAACTGATCCGAAAGTTCAGCTACTTTCTCCGATAGTGTACTTATTTCATCAGTGTGTTTTTCTGAACCAAATTTCAGAGTGTCCATTTGTGTTGAAATCGTATCTACTGTGTCCTTTAAGTTTTCATGAGTTTTTGCAAGTTGCGTAACCGAATCGGTAGATGCAACTGAGTCAACATAAACTTCCAAGGTCTCATGATTTTCATGAACAATAGTTTGCTTTTCTTTTATGGCTAATTCGTGATTCTGTAATGTATGAGTATTTTCATGCCAAAAAAAATAGGTTGGAAATGCTCACAAATTTGTGTTTTTATGTCATTACAGATTTTTTGACATTTCGATTCGATTTTATGTAACTCAGTAGTAAAATCTTCATGTGTTTGTTCAAGCGTATGTTCCACTGAGTCTAACTTTTGAAGCTTTTGTTCCATTGTGTCTAACTTTTGAAGCTTTTGCTGTGTTTGTCTCTGATTTTGTTTGATTTGTTGAATTAATTGCAATAATAATGTATTAGTGTCTATAATCTGTTCCTCTATGCTTTTCGGCAGTGCATTTGCACCGGCAACACTCACATTTTGACAAGCAGAAAATGTGTCTTGACTTATTTGAGAAAACGGTGAGGACGCAAAACCTGAATCTACAGTATTTGCAAGATTGTGGCCTGTCATTTCGGATTCCTGAGGCGGGCTGTTGCCGACCGATCGATCGATAATGCGTCCCTGTTCACTAATTGTTTCACTGCCTACACCATTATTTGAAGCCCGCTCCATTTCCCTGTGCACAATTACCAAATTACTATGTTGAACATTAGTTAATTCATCACACGGTGGCGCTAACACACTGCTTTCGCCTTCACTGTCATTTCACAGTTTACTTTGGAGCCTAGTACTACGTTTTTCACACGCCATAATTGTCACAATATTTCACACGACAACAAATAAAACCACAATTTGAAGAGCAAAAATAAGAAAACGCATTAACATAGCACTGAAAATAATATCTAGTTAATCCCAAGCGCAGCTGCGAAATACTTGGTGCAAATCTACATGCATGCCACAACTGTTTTACTGTACAAGAATGAAAAACTACAACTACAAAGGAAATTTACTCTACAATTACGCGCTAGCAATAAACAAAAGCTACACTAATTACACAAACTACAAGAAAAAATCAGAAGATTCCAGTGAGGTATCCTAGGCTTAGGATCGACATATGAAACGTCCCCTTAGAAAAATTATACATGACTGTGCAATCTGACTTTCAGTAATCCCTACAAGAGAATCGCCCTGACTAAATTAACCTATACGTTTCACAAATCACTTACCTCACAAAAATCTTCGTTACTCGAACTACTGCAATACAGCGAGCGCCACTACTGCCAGCTAAATAAAAGATTCAAACTACAGAAGGCACTAACTACTGATAGGCACAGTTAGCAAAAGAAAGATTTTGATAGAGAACTAACAATGTATTTTCCTTAATGGTGTTCAAAAGTCATAATATATATAGCAGTTCATAACATCCATTCTTACAAATGTACTGATTCTGGTGGACACACGTCCAGATCATCCGCTCTCACAGATCCGCCATCTCATTTCGCCACATCCACCACTGCTGGCGGCTCACCTCCAACTGCGCAACGCTACGCGCTGTTAACAGCCAACAGCCCAACACTACAACGGCAGACAACAATGCAAACCAGCCACAGACTGCACACAGCAGAGCCGGTGATTTTCATACAGAGCGCTACGTGGAGTTACCAATAAGAAAACCTAAATAGCCTACTTACAATTTAAGTAAATACAGAATCGGTAGCAAAATGATTCATAGGCGGAGAAATTGAAATCTGTTGTGTCTTTTCGATGCTACATGAAGTATTCTTATAATAATTTAAAGTGTTAATATTCTGATTTACTGTGACGTTCTGTGTATAGTAAAATTTACACAACGATTGAAGATGTTAGCTTTAACTTCCTGCCAATGGTGTGAAGTGCTTGAGAGAGAATCCCGCTGCAAGGCGTTCGAAAATAAGCTAGTCTGCATAGAAATATGCTAGACTGTATGGATATTTTACTACGTTTCTAAGTGTTAAAACGATTGGAATTAAAAGGTTATTTGTAATATTATTTGTCTACCACAAATTTGTTATACCATACAAGATCAGAAAAATGTTTCAAATTCGAGGTCTATGATCGACTGAAATGAAGGTGCGCCTGCAGTTGTGCTAGAAATGTCTGTAGACTTCAAACAAGACGCTCGAGTTGCACGCTGTCATCGTTCCCGCTTTGATGTCCGCCTGCTTATCTAGGTGGTAACGTGCTTGCCTCTCGTGCAGCGGCCCCGGTTCGATTGCTCGCCGAGTTGGAGATTTTTTTCCACTCGTGGACTGGGCGTTGTGTTGTCCTCATCGTAATTTCATCCTAATCACCGGCGCGCAAGTAGCCCAATGTGGCGGCGACTGAAATAAGTCTTGCACTCGGCAGCCGAAGTTCCATGGACGGGGCCTCCCGGCCAACGATGTCATACGCTCGTCTCATTTCTCCCGCTTTGATTAATACTTCCGGTGGAAATAGGTAGTTTTTAAAGTAGTTTCCCATTCAGCTATACTCTCAATTTATTATACTGACTCAGTTAACCACTTCTCATGGCATCATATCGAGTAGTTTGTTTTTCACAATATTTATGGTACTGAAGACTCTTTCCCGCATTTGATCACGACAAAACCAGTAAAGAAGTTGCTACATTCAGTATATACTCAAACTGATTAACGAACGTAGCATCTTAACAGTTCGCCTCCTGAAACCAGGAACTCAAGCTCTTAGGAGTTTGTTTCTGTGTAATCCTTGTTAATTTTTGCCACTGAAATTCGGATTTTGTGATCGTTTCACTGGGGACTTGCAGATGTTTCATTAAGGCCAATTGACACTAACAGTCATGTCACGTCACGGCACGGCACCCCCAGGTCGAGGTTCACTCTGAGCGTCACATCATGTCACGTCAATCCTCTGAGAGGCCGGCACAGAACGGTGAAAATGAGGTTATGAGTTGCAGTAGGTGACACAAAAAGTTGAAGTATAGCATCAGAATTGAGGAAGTAACAATGGTAAAGTGTATTAATGGCAAATCGAAACTATACAACGTATGTTCTAGATCAGTTTTGTGTGGCAGAGTGCTGAGTAGTGAAACATATCAAAAGATATGTAAGATGTCAAACACATAACACAACTTACATTGAATTTCTGAAACAATTCCGGTTAAATCGATATATTGAGATCATTGTCTGATTACATGACTGTCCGTACTGATGCACTCTTCTGAACTCTGTATAGTGAGCTGGTGTCTTCCCACCCTGCAGGCCGTAGGTTCAACTCAAATTCCTAAAACACCCACAGAGAGCCCTTGCGCAACTGTGGTAGGAAGTTAGAGCAGAATCATTCTCACACGTCTTAGAAAAAAAATGTTTCAAATGGCTCTGAGCACTATGGAACTTAACTGCTGTTGTCATCAGTCCCCTAGAACTTAGAACTACTTAAACCTAACTAACCTAAGGACATCACACACATCCATGCCCGAGGCAGGATTCGAACCTGCAACCGTAGCGGTCGCGCGGTTCCAGACTGTAACGCGTAGAACCGCTCGGCCACTCCCTCCGGCTCACACGTCTTAGACATCGACAGCTATTTGTTAGCGAAAATGTATACATACACACACATCAAACAATATTTATAAGGGAATTAATAGAGCGTGTATACTTCATCCACTATGTTTTTTTTTTCCTTTCGTAACAAATAATGTGATAAACACATTTTTCCCCTTCAATAGAGCTGACTTATTCACTTAGAACGATATTTTGAAACATAAATAAGTTTTAGATTTCAGCTATCTAGCCTCGCTCGTCGTAGAATGCTCAGTGGAAAATATATTCAGGTCGGCACGGAAGATTTGCAATTTGCCACGATGACCAACCACAATAATATAGATTACGAAGACACAGAAACAGCAAATCCACAACTACTCATTGAGCAAGTGCGTTAATTTCCAATGTTAGCAGACGACGACACCGTGAAAACTTTCGAGCCGAGAAACTTGAGGTGACGTGACGTGACGTGACGTGACGTGACGTGACGTGACGGTCCGTTGACGGCCCATGTGGATGCCACCATTTGAACTGCACTGTTTTCATGTGACGTGGTGTCACTGACAGTGTGAATTTGCCTTTCTGGCATAAAAGATCATTTACTACAATAGCGGCAAAGAATTTGAAACGGACAACATTGACCCATTTCTCAAAACTTTAAAGTTATCAGGAAGTGTTGCCTGAAGTTCTCTACGAAACTTAAAAAAGAATATAATGTTTACCTAAATTCAGTATCTTCCTCCAAGGACAGTCACAAATTGTGTAAATTTTCCGCAGTTTCAAATCCTAAATATGCACTATCGTACATTATCATGTACGTAACTTTCATGGTCCTCTGTCACGAAATCCTTCCTGAATGTCGGGAAAATGAATTTTGTTGCGATGCATTCCACTAAAGACTGTTAGGTATTTCAAAGTTTTAGAAGCATCTTCCGCCCGAGCTTCAAACGACTTTTTCACCCATTGCAGTTCCGACAACACTGGACGGAGAAAAAAGAGGACTGACAAGTTTTTTTTCGATCTAGATACCTGTAGCGTGGGAATGAGGCAATATAATCCCTCCTCTTCGACCTCGTAATACTAAACGTAGAAAAGAGTTCAAGCCTTTCCTACAAAGCGAACAACTCCCCTTTCAATCGAAAGCAATCTACTGCAACATACCTCAACATGTTTTCTGGGCTCGTCTCCGTGATTTATTGCAGAAAACAGTGTTTTGTACATACACTGACGTACTGCAAAATGTGCAAACCAGTTACAAGTTTCCTGTACAAGAAAATCTTAATTCATGGCAAACACTCAGAAGCTGACGAAATAGTTGACGTAATGGGTGAAATATGCACCGACTCATGAGGCAGGAACATTCAGTTCGCAATCTGGCACGAACTCCATTGTTAATTTCTGTCATTACGCTGGCGTATCAACACCAGTTCATTTCATGTTATTTATATTTAGTACTTTGCCACGTAATTTTTGCGACACACATGCATTGATTTCAGCTCAGAAAGTGAGAAGAAAGTAGAAGTGAAACCTACTTTAGTACTACTAAAACACTATTGCAATTCGTAACATTTTGTTGACACTGTTGTCATTAGACTTCTCAGTAAGAAAAATATCTGTTAATGAATGGCATGCAACAGAAACATCGGGCGAAACTTCATCTTGTCCTCTCTTTTGGGTTTCCTTAGTTGATCTAACAAATTTGTCCAAATTCCCGACGAGGAACTTAACACTGGACAATGAAATGTGTGCTTTTGTACCAGCGTGCTGCACTGGGTCACTGTTTTGATTCTACAAAATAGAGTTGTGGCGATTCGTGAATGAGTCGTTCAATTGAACGACTCTAAACAAAGAGTCGTAAGAATCGAATCGTGATACGGACGAATCGTCGTTCAAAAGAATCGTAAGAACGATTGCGTGTTTCCGAGTCGTCACGATTCCAAGTTCCAACGATTCATCGATTCTTAGTACGCTATGCTTCGAAGGCAACTTCCGAATCGTGCCGAATGATTACGACCGCCAGGTGGCAGTCAAGTGGAGGATGCGTGTGAACAAAGGAAGCTCGGAACGAACAAACGAAGTTCGTGGGCCGTAATATTACTCGTGAAAACCAAGCTGACATTTGGCGGTGGCTGACGGGAACGAGCGTAAAGGCATTTCCCATTTACTATCCCTATGTAGTGCACATGGGCGGATTCATATCATCCTCCGTTTTTCTGTGCTCTTTCCAATTCCACAGCACCTTATATTTCACAATAAAGCAACTGTCAGCCCTCACACACTGCAAATGTAGCTTAACTTTTTGTTTCGTCGAAATACAAAGCACAGGTATTTTGCTTTTAATTTGTCTGAGAACTTGCTTCTGCCACTATTATTTATGTGAGAAGACGACATACTTCTAAAGTGTAGGATACAATCGTATACAGTGACATTACTTCACTGCTAATTTGCTAATTCTGTTAGTTCCACCAGTACCGCCACTAAATGGCTGTCGCACTAGACCAATATTACAGAGCGAATGTAAGCTCTCTAACCAATACCTTTCTTGACGGATCGCCGTGTAATACCGTCTTTAAAATTCTAATTTTCGAATGTTACCGTGTTCAGATTCATATTAAATGTTAGTGAAGTAACGTCGCGGTATACGATTGAATCCTATTGTTTAGAAGTATGTCGTCTTCTTACGTAAATAGCAGTGACAGCGGCAAGTTCTCATACAAATTAAAAGCAAAATACCTATGCTTCGTATTTAGAAGTAATGAAAGTTAAGCTAAATTTGCTGTGTGGGAGGGCTGTTAGCTGCGTTATGAATTACAAGGGTGATGTGGACTTGGAAAGACATTTAGCACAGGAAAACTTAGGATGATATGAGGCAAACCACGTCTACCTCACTGCTAGATTTTGTTACTATAAAACAGAGGTCTGTAGTTTAATACGTTCAAACCACACAACCAAACTGGCATACCACTTAATTTTGCACCATCTTCCGCACAAATCGACTCCTCTTTTCTGGCATACTGAAATAAAACAATAGATGCAATCAAATCAAAGGTGACCTTTCAACAATTAAGGCATTACACGTATAGATCGAGAATCACACTTGCAACGTCATTTGCATGTTTACTCATAAATAAACTATTTGTGGCATATCTCATCATCACACAGTTCGATTCTAACCTCATTGACAATTTTAGACATGTCCTGCCATCTGTGAGTAAGATGTAGAACTTTTTGCATTCCGTAAGAATCGTGCCATCGAAGACTAGAATGAATCGTGAACGAATCGTAGTAATCGACTCGCAATGTGAGATTGAATCGTAGGAATCGAATCGGGAAAAAGAATCGTGTTGCCCAACTCTACTACAAAACCCAGATGACAGTGACTGTTTAAAACCTCGCAATTACGGTTACACCTCGAATCTAAGCTAGCTACTACTTTTTCCCACAAGTACACTATATGCGACGAAAACAACAAAGACGACTTATATAAGGAACAATTTAAGAATCTTCCCATGCCAGACATTTATATACTAGTAGTTATAGTGAAATTCAGCTGCGAGACATCTTTCTCTCTTCCATGAACCTACGTTTTTCGATAAGTAAAGCTACAATACTTTTCTCTATCAAATCCATCTTGAAAACTTGCTGAACATTTAACACATTTCCATTTCCATATAGTTAATTCATAGTTTTGATACATTAACATAATTTTCCATATCAAAGTTAATGACAAGGTCTTTATAAGTACCGCAACATGTTGTTCTTCACATGTGATGTTCCCGTTGCTGGTTTCGAACCTGTGACCAGCAATGTAATCTTCCATTCCTGTTGACATCACCAATGCCTACTGTAAGATGCTACATGACTTCTGCACCTCCCTCTCGTCGGACTACCCGAAGGGAGCCTAAGGTACCTACATGATAGTTGAATGGGAGAGCAGGGGGCTATACTCGGGGGCATGGGGTATTTTTAATATTTGAAGACGATTGGTGACTTGTAGGAAGCAATGAAAAAGTTCCACTTGTGACTCTGTAAAAAACTTTGTCCTTTTACTAAAATAGACCACGGTATTCATACTCTATAAAAATGAGTGACACTTAATTTAAACTACTTCATTGAAATAACTCTGTGGCAGCGGAAAGATAGACGAAATAAATAAACAGTTACACACAGTGGAGCACTCGGTGGCAAAGACGTTAGTTATTTGAGTACCGTTTCTTCTTTGTCTTAGTAATGTGCAGTTACAATATTCCGTTGTTGATTAGTTGCTCTTAAGTCCTACGAGACAGAGATTACGAGAAAGACAAATGAAGTTGTATGTTTCGCATTTGCATATAAGTTATTATTTAGTACGATGTTACGTAGCAGAGACAAAGTGGTGACCCCAGATTAATAAGAGCTCTCACAGCAAGAAACGAACATTTAGTACAGCTTCGGAGAACGCTGCGCAGTCAGAAAACGTACGGAATGAAATAGCACGGCATGGAAACGTTTCGTCGGAAAAAAATAATCATTTGCGCGTAACAAGTTCCGCTGTCCACAAAACTACGAGCATCGGTGATTCATCGAGGGGCGTAAGAAAGATGCTCACGCCTCAGTTCCTGCCTGATAAATCGGAACTCAGGTTTTCGATGTTAGAGACAGCGTTTACTCATATTAAAGTAACAAACGATAAACAAAAGTTCGCCAGAGCAGCGGCATTAGCAGAAGATGAAATTAAGAGTCTACCAACCACAAAGCAACATACAAGTCTGAAGAAGATTTTGGTTGGTTGGTTGGTTGGTTGGTTTTGGGAAGGAGACCAGACAGCGTGGTCATCGGTCTCATCGGATTAGGGAAGGATGGGGAAGGAAGTCGGCCGTGCCCTTTCAGAGGAACCATCCCGGCATTTGCCTGGAATGATTTAGGGAAATCACGGAAAACCTAAATCAGGATGGCCGGACGCGGGATTGAACCGTCGTCCTCCCGAATCCGAGTCCAGTGTCTAACCACGAAGATTTTGATAATCAGGGTTAGTAGACAGTCAGATCAACGGATACCCACTTGTTACGCAGCGAACGACAAGGTGACTGATTCCCCTCCAGATTTTGGCGGCAGTTACGGAAGATAGTGACGGAGGCAGAATTTTCCGATGCTACCCTGCGGTACGTTTGGACATCACAGCTCCCCACAACAGTAAGAGCGGCGGTGGCTACGAAGGGTGGGTGCGACATGACCACTATTCCCCAGCTGGACGACAGAGTTGATGCAACAATGGAGACAGCAAGTACACTGTGCATCAGAAAAGCGGTAGCCAAGTCAGAGGAATATCAGGCGGCGGTAATTCAGAGGGGTCAGGCGGCTATAACCGCACAATGTCAGAAACTAAACCAGCAACTAGACGGGGTGCACAGACAAATCGAGAGTTCACTGGTTCGAAGGGTGCTGCAGCGCACTTAGGAGACAGTGGACAGATGAAACCTAAATAACTATGTTGGTGTCAAACAGTTCTGTGAACGAGGCGCCAACTGTTTTCTAAATTGCAGTTACGCGCACCGTGTCAATAACATAGAGACTGTAAGTATAGACACTTCCTTCTTGCCTTTATCACCACGCCTCTATGTGCGAGATGTGAAGACTTTATTATCTGGTAGACACCCAGTCTGAAGTAAGTACGTTGCCAATAGACATGTCAGTCAAGGACAGTTCGTTAGATCGCCTGACGGCAGTAAATAAACACCCGCGTATGGCAGCTATAGCAAGGATGTGAATTTAGCTTCTGTCGTTGGACATTTGTAATAGTAGACATGCCGGAACCAATGTTAGGGGCGGATTTTCATTCGGTTGGTTCGACTCGAGAAAGGAGGAGAGATGGTAACTGGGCTTCTAGGAAATTTCAGAGAAATCGGATGCGGTTCGCTACAAGTGACAGAGGTGGACCAGCGTACGGACCTGGCAGCACAAACGTCGCCATTGAACCGCGACGAAATGTCACGGTTGGTTCTCTGCGTTTCCTCCTTGTCTGTAGCGCGTTCCTTTTGTAATTCCCGCTTCGCGCTCTGCTGTTTTCTTTCCCTAACCAAAGGGTGCTGTGGCGTTGCTGCGGCCGGCTGCCTGCCATGTTTTGCGGGAGAGCGTCGGTCGGGAAGAAGGACTCTGATTGCGGACGTCTGGGAGCGTACAGGAGGCCACGCCGTTTTGTTGATGGTGAATCCAAGGGGATGAGGCCTGGTTGTCCATTGAAACTCCCATCCTACAGATGTCATCGGACTTAAAGCAAGACGTTTTGACCATTGTTTGCGTCATTTGCAACCAACTGGGGATTCCGGCGTCTGCAGTAATTCGGCGAAGATTATTTGTTTCGTCGGTGTGTAAATCATTCAACAAGGAGCATTTTATTTAATGTTCACATTATGCTCGTGTTCTGCGTCTGCTGCTTATGAGTGTAAACTTGACTCTCACCTTTGGCTGTAGATTTTAAGCGCATCGGCATATACTGAATCCAAGTAGTGACTTTCAGTTAATTAGCTGGATTCTTTCATTCCTCGTCACGTCGCGTGTTCAATGGCGAAGTAGAATTGTAGACCTTAACTTGCTACCTCATTTGCGTGGCATCAGTAACAGAGCCTATCCTGTTAACTAATTAAGGCCGTTGTGGCCGAGCGGTTCTAGGCGCTACAGTCTGGAACCGCACGACCGCTACGGTCGCAGGTTCGAATCCTGCCTCGGGCATGGATGTGTGTGATGTCCTTAGGTTCGTTAGGTTTAAGTTGTTGTAAGTTCTGGGGGACTGATGACCACAGCCGTTACGTCCCATAGTCCTCAGAGCCATTTGAACCATTTTTAATTAAGACTTGTGGTAAACAAAGGTATTTAAGTATGCTGTTTTAAAATATTATCTGAAATGTGTCAGTGATTTATATTGCACTAGTTGATTCTGGCGTATGAACGGAAGTGCTAGCACGTCTGCCGTGTAAGGGAATCCTGCTAGTTTTGATTGTTTAGGAAACTTAAATTGAGAGAGAAACTAGTGTGCTTTAGTCCTGCATTGGGTTAAGGCTATATTCGGGCTCTGGCATTTATACTGCAAGCTGCAATATCATCCTGTTGTTTTGTTCTCAGACTAGGTGTTTGCGCTAAACATACTTTGGGCTGGGCATTTCGCCCCTCAGGATTACACTGGGTTTCAGCTGAGAGTTCAGTCTATTGACTGTCCATCGTACGCCACATCGGTAATGGTCAACTGTGATCAGTTGATTTCAATGCTGTAGGTAGTTGTAAATTATTACTGGTTCAATTACCTTCTGACGAGGGTTCTTGCTCGACGCTTGTCTTTAAATACGCCGCTAACCTTGTTAGCGTATGTTGCGGCTAGCTTAAATTAATCACTGCTCAATAGCCCAACACAGTTTGTCGGTCGTCAGTAGCCGTGTATGTGTTATTTATTCCTTTATTCTAGTGAATCTATAAGCATGCTATTCTTAATTTTGTTACTCTAGGTAGTAATTAAATTGCCATTTTATGGTGTCTAGATGTAGTGCGGCTCCTTTGAGTATTTATTTGTCAATTTCCCATTTAGTGTTTTTCCACCAGTTTTTAATCGTGATTATGCGCGAATGCCGAATCTAATTTTTTTTTGTTACTATTGGGCTGTACTTAATGACATATCGTAAAGAAAGGAACTTACTGGAGGTTAACTGTCGCCGTAAGGTGTTGTGGACGGTGCACTTTCCTGTTCATTTTAATGTTCTAGCCAATGCGTAAGCTTGCCATTTATTTTCCCTTTGAATGGAGTGTGGCTGCCTTGATGTTATAAGCGACTGTTTCATAACCAGTTCTTTAACGCACGTACTCGCATATTTATATTTATGGGAGAACTTAAATTGTGTTCCCCTGTTGAACTTCAACCAAAGATCAGAAAACTGAATCAGGTGTTTATTATTGTTCTGGTGCTATTATCTGTCAAGTGTAACACACAACAGTTTCTTGGTCTGTTATCAAGTGTTACAATGAATGCAAATTGCAGTGAAGTGATACGCTATTTCAGTTGTTCCCGTGATTTCCTATCTCCGCATATAATATTTAATTGTTTGACGTAAGACTGATTAAGCCTTTGTTGAAATATTGGAGGGAGGTGCGCGTGTCTCAACCACAGTGGCACGTAACACGGTTCACTAAATAAACTCAGTGCCAGGCCCTCCTGCCTCTTTTAGTCCGAGGAGGTAGACGCTAGACAGACTCGCGGACGTAAAGGCCGAGTTCGAACGTATGTTCGGTAAACGTGTCATACTAAGATCTGATAGGGCATGGGAGCATGGTCCTCAGCTTTCGATCGATATCCATCGCCCAATATTGGTGATTCTACGAATGTACTCGTAGGAACACAATATTTCGGCTTCGTAGATTGTCAAAAGGCATACCGTCAGATGCCGGTTGCAGTCGTTGACATACCGAACACAGCTGTCATTACAACTTTTGGCCTCAAAAACGCGGCTCAAACGTGGCGACATTTCATTTAATTTTCGTTGTAGTTATGTCATGTTCCGCAGATCATTTTCCCGATTATTTTATCTATATGATGTGGAACAAGTCAGATTACAAGATATATTTACACACACGAATAATGCTAATATTAACATTACTGAAATTTTATAGTTCTACACATGCAACTGCAGTTAGAAGTACAATTTCTTTTTTTTTTTACCAGTTCTGAAACTGAAAGTCGTCCATGGAATAGAAGGAGTTGCCCAAAACAAATGATTTCAAGTTATATTTAAAACTTGATCTGCTACCTGCTCGACACTTTATGTTGTTGGGCAAATGATCAAAGATTTTTGTAGCTGAATAAAGTACTCTCCTTTGAGCAACTGACAGCTTCAATAACGGATAGGAAAGGTCATTTTCCCTCTAGTGTTGTAGGTATGAACATCACTGTTGTTCGCGAATTGAGATGGATTGTTTATACCGAATTGCATTAGCGAATATATGTACTCTGATGGTGCAGTTAAAATACCTAATTCCTTGAAAATGTGCCTATATGACGTCCTTGGGTGCACACGAGTAATTATTCTCGCTCCTCTCTTTTGTGCAATCAATACTTTATATCTAAGTGGTGACTTACCCCAGAATATTATTCCATAAGACATTATTGAGTGGAAATATGCAAAGTACATTAGGAGGCTGATCTGTCTATTACCCAAGACTAGCGATTACACGAAGAGCGAAAGAAGCTGAACTGTGGTGTACGGGAAGGTGTCGTCGTTGAGTGACTGTAGGAGGATACAAGATGACTTGGACAGGATTTGTGATTGGTGTAAAGAATGGCAGCTAACTCTAAATATAGATAAATGTAAATTAATGCAGATGAATAGGAAAAAGAATCACGTAATGTTTGAATACTTCATTAGTAGTGTAGCTCTTGACACAGTCGTGTCGATTAAATATTTGGGCGTAACATTGCAGAGCGATATGAAATGGGACAAGCATGTAATGGCAGTTGTGGGGAAGGCGGATGGTCGTCTTCGGTTCATTGGGAGAATTTTGGGTTCAAAATGGCTCTGAGCACTATGGGACTCAACTGCTGAGGTCATTAGTCCCCTAGAACTTAGAACCAGTTAAACCTAACTAACCTAAGGACATCACAAACATCCATGCCCGAGGCAGGATTCGAACCTGCGACCGTAGCGGTCTTGCGGTTCCAGACTGCAGCGCCTTTAACCGCACGGCCACTTCGGCCGGCTGGAGAATTTTGGGAAGATGTGGTTCATCTGTAAAGGAGACCGCTTATAAAACACTAATACGACCTATTTCTGAGTACTGCTCGAGTGTTTGGGGTCCCTATCAGGTCGGATTGAGGGAGGACATCGAAGCAATTCAGAGGCGGGCTGCTAGATTTGTTACTGGTAGGTTTGATCATCACGCGAGTGTTACGGAAATGCTTCAGGAACTCGGGTGGGAGTCTCTGGAGTAAAGGAGGTGTTCTTTAGTTAGCAGATTTTAAATTTATCCCAATTTTGGTGTCCCTTTAGTGCTATTGCTCCTAGCTGTTATTTGGTATTGTAGTTTTTGACAGAGTGGACTGTAAGGTTTTGCTATCTTCCATTAGCGAGTTGCTTTCTAATACTAGTGGCAGATGTGTTACTTTCTTTTAATTCATGACTGTGGTACTTTGTTCCACGTCGCCATATATATTCTTACCAAATTAAAAACTTGCATGCCACTAGCGGAAACGGAAAAATTTTCATTGTTTTTACGGTTGACACACAAATTTTGTTTAGCCGGCTTCCACTCAGTTTTACTACAGTTCTGTACTGCCCTGTTCCTTATGCACTTTTAACGTTTTTCATATAACTTTCTATGTATTTTTTTTAAAATTTTAGATGTGAATCATTAATTCAAATTGTGAAGGGCCTGTCAACAAATGGCAATACTTTTGCCACTCTGGTTTACCACTTTGCTTCCCCTTCGCGGACGCCTCTGCGTGCTCTGCACTCGCTGGTAGTAAACCGCGTCGTCTACTCATCCACCGCCACGCTCGGGGTCACACCACAAAGTGTCGGGGTCTTCGTTGCGTATTCCTTTACCCAGGCAGTCGTCCGTCGTATTGTCGCTGTCACTTTGCCATTGACTAAGGTTTAGCCGCACCTAGCCCGGCCGCTGCTTTCTAAAATGTTACATTGAACTTCTTCTTTGCCTTTTTATTTGTACTACTCAGTGTGAAAACTACTATTATCTCCAGTCTCTTGTTATTTTCAATATAAAATCTGATGATGGACTTGTAAGAGCCCGAAACCTGTCGTGTTTCAAATAAAAAGAGGCTTACAACAGAGCCGGTGTTTGCAGTCTCTGCTACAATGCTCAGTTGCGGATGATCCTCCGACAGGATCGTTTGCTCGTATTAACACCTTGAATCCTTCCCGTCTCCTCTATACCTATTTTGTTACGCAACCTTTCCTCCTACAATAACCTGTGAAACCTTCCCTTAGGATTTGAATCTCTTGCTTAATAATAACAAATGAAATCTTCCCTTTGGAATTAATTCTCTTTCTCAATCTTAACATACAAATTTAAATGCTGCTTATTAAAAGTCATTTTCTGATTATTTCGACGAAACATAGAATGTGTCGTCGTCGTGGCTCTCAGTCGTTACCTGCAATAACCCAAAACTGTTCCTTACCTATTTTACTGTTACTGGATCGCCATCTGACTGCTACATCGAACTGCGACATGAATATACTTACCCTGGTTTACTATACTCTATTAGCTGATGGTGGGCTGTCATAATAAGTGGCTGTATTTATTACCAAAACTTATTTTATTCTTTAATAGCAAAGCTGACGTTATTCTTTAATTAATCTGACTGAAGTTACGTAATTCATAGTTAAAGTTTTTCTTGACAGCAATAAAATTTTGCAAAGTTTTACGTTGATGGTCTTTGGAATGGATTATAATCAGTAATGCAATATTGATGGGAAAAAATAATTAAATTCTGAATGAAATGATTTTACAAACGTTCAAATGGGACTTACTTTTTACAATAACCTTACAACTAGCATCGCGCAAACATACCTTCAGTAGTCTTGAGAGTCGCAGAGAAAATAATTCAATAATATTATTTCCTCTTATGATAATAGTTAGCTGATGTCTCTGTACATCCGTTGATAATCTCTTGTAAATCATAGCTAGTGGCTGGCAGGCACACCGCTCCTCTCAACCTCTCGCTTCAGACCTGCTACCGACTCGCTTCACATCTCACTTACTACTGACTTCCTACGAACGCTGAAGTGCCGTCTGTCCCGCCAACAATTCTTTCTGGTGCAGACAATCCCTGCTACCATTACAAAATGTATCAATGCGTGGTCTTTCCCGCTATTTTCTTAAAATGTATCCATACACGGTCTCTCCCGCTCTTTTCAAAATTATATCAATGTGCGGTCTCTCCCGCCAACAGTACTCTGGTGCAGACATTCCCTGCTACCACAATCATTTCCAAAACGACAAATATTAATTATTCCTACTTAATCCTATTAATAAAGTATAAACATCTTTCATAAATTGTTGTTTGACAATAGACAATAGAAATATACACGTCTTACAACCTTTCTAGCTTTGTTTGTCAAATGAGTGTCTCATTATTACTGGTTACACACAACAGAGGACTGAACGTAACGTAAATCCCTGACTACATTTACAAAAAAAAACAGAATTCGAAGTCTGCTAACTGCTTGAATAAATCATTACACACATAAATCACAACAAAAATCACCAGAGTAGTGTTGCAGGTTACCACTGTAGCAGAATTTCGTGTCTTTGATCAACTGAAAACCTCACGATTCTTTGTTTTCAAGGCTGCCCCGAGGACCAAGAGGGCGGAATCATGTGTGGCGGAAACGGACTCCACTTCCGGGTGCCTGAGGGTCGCTGCAAGTTGCAGGAGGTTGAAATAACCGGGCCGACAAAGCGAGGCCGGTAGCGTTAATTAACTGTGGGGCGGCAGTTCACAGTCGGCTGGAATGGGTGGGGACTCGTTACAGGCGTCACGTTGCGCGGCAGGTGATTCCCCGCGATGACGTCACGTGACGTCGAAGGCGGCGCTTCGCTCGTGTCGATCTCTGTCCCATTCCTGTCACGCGGGACATTTCTAGCACTTGGCAAGGAGGATTCCAGAACGTCGCTGGACAGAAGTCCAGTCTGCAACTTGTTTATTCACTGATGACCAATCCGTACGACAGATAATCATGATATCCGAAGGTGGTTTTGCACAAGTGACTTTCTCGTCAAAATCGACTAGTCGAGGTGTGTGCGCCTTTCGCAGCTGTATGTAAAGCAGCATTCAACCACGACGTGAGTGTATGTGGTGTCGATTTAATGATTGTACCGAGTATCGAGTTCTAAATTTCCGGGTATGCTACACAATGCGCGTGCGCAGTAGCAGGGGACTAAGGAATCGTCTACTAATATCGAAATATTTTTTTGTTCAAAACGTGTGTGAAATCTTATGGGACTTAACTGCTAAGGTCATCAGTCCCTAAGCTTACACACTACATAACCTAAATTATCCTAAGGATAAACACACACACCCATGCCCGAGGAAGGACTCGAACCTCCGCCGGGACCAGCCGCACAGTCCATGACTCCAGCGCCTCAGACCGCTCGGCTAATCCTGCGCGGCCATATATATATATATATATATATATATATATATATATATATATATATATATATACTCCTGGAAATTGAAATAAGAACATCGTGAATTCATTTTCCCAGGAAGGGGAAACTTAATTGACACATTCCTGGGGTCAGATACATCACATGATCACACTGACAGAACCACAGGCACATAGACACAGGCAACAGAGCATGCACAATGACGGCACTAGTACAGTGTATATCCACCTTTCGCAGCAATTCAGGCTGCTATTCTCCCATGGAGACGATCGTAGAGATGCTGGATGTAGTCCTGTGGAACGGCTTGCCATGCCATTTCCACCTGGCGCCTCAGTTGGACCAGCGTTCGTGCTGGACGTGCAGACCGCGTGAGACGACGCTTCATCCAGTCCCAAACATGCTCAATGGGGGACAGATCCGGAGATCTTGCTGGCCAGGGTAGTTGACTTACACCTTCTAGAGCACGTTGGGTGGCACGGGATACATGCGGACGAGCATTGTCCTGTTGGAACAGCAAGTTCCCTTGCCGGTCTAGGAATGGTAGAACGATGGGTTCGATGACGGTTTGGACGTACCGTGCACTATTCAGTGTCCCCTCGACGATCACCAGTGGTGTACGGCCAGTGTAGGAGATCGCTCCCCACACCATGATGCCGGGTGTTGGCCCTGTGTGCCTCGGTCGTATGCAGTCCTGATTGTGGCGCTCACCTGCACGGCGCCAAACACGCATACGACCATCATTGGCACCAAGGCAGAAGCGACTCTCATCGCTGAAGACGACACGTCTCCATTCGTCCCTCCATTCACGCCTGTCGCGACACCACTGGAGGCGGGCTGCACGATGTTGGGGCGTGAGCGGAAGACGGCCTAACGGTGTGCGGGACCGCAGCCCAGCTTCATGGAGACGGTTGCGAATGGTCCTCGCCGATACCCCAGGAGCAACAGTGTCCCTAATTTGCTGGGAAGTGGCGGTGCGGTCCCCTACGGCACTGCGTAGGATCCTACGGTCTTGGCGTGCATCCGTGCGTCGCTGCGGTCCGGTCCCAGGTCGACGGGCACGTGCACCTTTCGCCGACCACTGGCGACAGCATCGATGTACTGTGGAGACCTCACGCCCCACGTGTTGAGCAATTCGGCGGTACGTCCACCCGGCGTCCCGCATGCCCACTATACGCCCTCGCTCAAAGTCCGTCAACTGCACATACGGTTCCCGTCCACGCTGTCGCGGCATGCTACCAGTGTTAAAGACTGCGATGGAGCTCCGTATGCCACGGCAAACTGGCTGACACCGACGGCGGCGGTGCACAAATGCTGCGCAGCTAGCGCCATTCGACGGCCAACACCGCGGTTCCTGGTGTGTCCGCTGTGCCGTGCGTGTGATCATTGCTTGTACAGCCCTCTCGCAGTGTCCGGAGCAAGTATGGTGGGTCTGACACACCGGTGTCAGTGTGTTCTTTTTTCCATTTCCAGGAGTGTATATTTGTGTGTGTGTGTGTGTGTGTGTGGCAAGATCTTGCGGGCCCAAACTGCTGAGGTCATCGGTCACTAAGCTTACGCACTACGTAATCTAACTTAAACTAACTTACGCTAAGGACCACACACACACCCATGCCCGAGAGAGGACTCGGCCTTCGACAGGGGGAGCCGAGCGGCTACCCCGCGCGGCTTAACACTGGAAGTTAACTTATTTATTCCGAGCTGAATGCTGTTATACAAATGTATTTTTGCGATTTCGTGTCACCTTAATCTCTATTGTGTTGTTTGCTTTTTTATCGTGACACACTGGA
Source organism: Schistocerca americana (assembly GCF_021461395.2). Lineage (NCBI taxonomy): Eukaryota > Metazoa > Arthropoda > Insecta > Orthoptera > Acrididae > Schistocerca > Schistocerca americana. The sequence goes on along the minus strand of NC_060120.1, from coordinate 100,906,656 downwards.
AAGTGTGGCGTTCTTCCCTACTAGTATTCCCCTACAACAGAGACGAAATATGTGAAAGGAAAATTGTATTTACGTTTCACAAAAAAAAAGCCGACACTGTGCATAATAAATGATAACGTAAATAGAGAAACGTCTTTTAATGAAGAAATAGTAGAAACAGTCTTCATTGACGCTATGCCTTAGCGAGCATAAGCTGTTAGGTGCACAGTACGACAGTCCCTTCCCCCCCTCCCCCCCCCCCAAAAAAAAAGACCCACCAACAAGATCCGATATTTACTTTCCTCCTTCCTCACGTGGTCATCCATATTGATAAAGTGGCAAAAGTGTCATCTGTATTGAATGACATCACTGTGGACAGTCGGAGAAAAGAGCTAATGGCAGACTTTTGTCATTTCAGTGCACTTGCAATTACCAGTTTCCTTCCAGCTCTGGCCACAGATGCAACGTATTTCCTTCTCTACTACTATCTTCCTTTTATATTAACATCACGGCAATCACGGCTCCACTTCAACACTGCAGCTGTTTCAGTTTTATAGACAGTTATTAGAATGTGACACCAGATCCACCATTCACATACGGTACATTATTGCAATTCCTGTGTTTTTTCACAAATACGATGCAATGTTCCTTCTGAGGCTACTACAACTTTTATGAAATACATGAAATATATTCGCAGGTGCAAATATGCTCAACTTTCAGCTGCATAATGAAATGATAACAATGAAATTTCGTGCTGGATTGGAACTCGAACGCGGATTACCAGCTTTCGAGCAGTCGTCTTTCCATAAGGCTACCCGAGCACACATCACTGCCAGGACCAATCTTTCATACGTTGTCTACCACCTGTCTACATATCCATTATATACAGTATTATCCATTACATACAACATATACGATATACAATATAATATATTACCCATTATATACAACCACCCAGTGGTACGACACAACCAAACTCCACATGGCCGCTCTGTGCTTCTTCATTTCAAACAAAACTATTCAAGGAACGACCTGAGTGATCCAGACGCGCCACTCACGCTCTATGTTATGACAATTAAGATCACTGCCAATGCCCACAACATGTCATTACAAAACACTCACAAGCGCAATTAATTTATACTCTGCTACGTATCCAACAAAAGCAAAACGAGGATAATGGAATGTAGTCGAATTAAGTCGGGTGATGCTGAGGGAATTAGATTAGAAAATGAGACACTTAAAGTAGTAAAGGAGTTTTGCTATTTGGGGAGCAAAATAGCTGATGGTCGAAGTAGAGAGGATATAAAATGTAGACTGGCAATGGTAAGGAAAGCGTTTCTGAAGAAGAGAAATTTGTTAACATCGAGTATAGATTTAAGTGTCGCGAAGTCGTTTCTGAAAGTATTTGTATGGAGTGTAGCCATGTATGGAAGTGAAACGTGGGCGATAAATAGTTTGGGCAAGAAGAGAATAGAAGCTTTCGAAATGTGGTGCTACAGAAGAATGCTGAAGATTAGCTGGGTAGATCACATAACTAATGAGGAGGTATTGAATAGAAATGGGGAGGAGTTTGTGGCACAACTTGACAAGAAGAAGGGACCGGTTGGTAGAACATGTTCTGAGGCATCAAGGGATCCCAAATTTAGTTGGAGGGCAGCGTGGAGGGTAAAAATCGTAGAGGGAGACCACGAGATGAATACACAAAGCAGATTCAGAAGGATGTAGGTTGCCGTAAGTACTGGGAGATGAAGAAGCTTGCACAGGATAGAGGAGCATGGAGAGCTGCATCGAACCAGTCTCAGGACTGAAGAAAGCAACATCAACAAATGTATCACCATATCAGAAACTCTTCTCCGCCTGTCAGACGTCCCTTCTCGATGTCGGGAGGAAAACAGCCGTGGTGTGTCTTCTGCCTCCTCGCTGTTCACAGTCTGTGCAACACTTTACAGCTGCAAGGCCTGTCTGATTTAGTGGCCCTCTACGTTCGTCCCAACTGCAATGCCTCGTCTCCAGTCAACGGCCATAGAGGCAGACGCACCACTTTGTACGCTCTGTTGGCGATTTCTTGCGTAGTGAGTCACGGCAGCAGATCCCGAACACGCCCCTTGTAATCTCGCTTTTTCCTACTTTAACTATTCTGTTACATCTACACTACTGGCCATTACAATTGCTACGCCAAGAAGAAATGCAGATGATAAACGGGTATTCACTGGACAGATATATTATACTAGAACTCACATGTGATTACATTTTCACGCAATTTGGGTGCATAGTTCCTGAGAAATCAGTACACAGAACAACCACTTCTGGCCGTAATAACGGGTTGATACGCCTGGGCATTAAGTCAAACAGAGATTGGATGGCGTGTACAGGTACAGGTGCCCATGCAGCTTCAACACGGTAATACAGTTCATCAAGAGTAGTGACTGGTGTATCGTGACGAGCCAGTTGCTCGGCCACCATTGACCAGACGTTTTCAATTGTTGAGAGGTCTGGAGAATGTGCTGGCCAGGGCAGCAGTCGAACATTTTCTGTATCCAGAAATGCCCGTACAGGACCTGCAACATGCGGTCGTGCGTTATCCTGCTGAAATGTAGGGTATCGCAGGGATTGAATGAAGGGTAGAGCCACGGGTCGTAACACATCTGAAATGTAAAGTCCACTGTTCAAAGTGCCGTCAATGTGAACAAGAGGTGACTGAGACGTGTAACCAATGGCACCCCATACCATCACGCCGGGTGATAACCCACTATGGCGATGACGAATACGCGCTTCCAATGTGCGTTCACCGCGATGTCGCCAAACATGGATGCGACCATCATGATGCTGTGAACAGAGCCTGGATTCATCCGAAAAAATGACGTTTTGCCATTCGTGCACCCGGCTCCGTCGTTGAGTACACCATCGCAGGCGCTCCTCTCTGTGATGCAGCGTCAAGGGTAACCGCAGCCATGGTCTTCGAGCTGATAGTCCATGCTGCTGCTAATGTCGTCGAACTGTTCGTACGGGCGGTTGTCGTATTGCAAACGTCCCCATATCGTGACTCGGGGATCGAGACGTGGCTCCACGATCCGTTACAGCCATGCGGATAAGATGCCTGTCATCTCGACTGCTAGTGACACGAGGCCGTTGGGATCCAGCACGGCGTTACGTATTACCCGCCTGAACCCACGGATTCCATATTCTGCTAACAGTCATTGGATCTCGACCAACGCGAGCAGCAATGTCGCGATACGATAAACCACAATCGCTATAGGCCACAATCCGACCTTTATCAATGTCGGAAACGTGATGGTACGCATTTCTCTTCCTCACACGAGGCATCACAACAACGTTTCACCGGGCAACGCCGGTCAACTGCTGTTTGTGTATGAGAAATCGGTTGGATACTTTCCACATGTCAGCACGTTGTAGGTGTCGCCACCGGCGCCATCCTTGTGTGAATGCTCTGAAAACCTAATCATTTGCATATCACAGCATCTTCTTCCTGTCGGTTAAATTTCGCGTCTGCTGGACGTCATCTTCGTAATGTAGCAGTTTTAATGGCCAGTAGTGTACATTAATTGGGCAAGGCCTTGCCGCAGTGGTAACACCGGTTCCCGTCAGATCACTGAAGTTAAGCGCTGTCGGGCTGAGCTAGCACTTGGATGGGTGACTATCCGGTGTGCCGAGTGCAAGCGGGGTGCACTCAGCCCTTGTGAGGCAAACTGAGGAGCTACTTGATTCGGAAGTAGCGACTCCGGTCTCGGAAACTGACATGCGGCCGGCAGTGCGGTGTGCTGACCACATGCCCCTCCATATTCGCATCAAGTGTCGCCTATGGGCTGAGGATAACACGGCGGCCGGTCGGTACCGTTGGGCCTTCGTGGCCTGTTTGGGAGTTTAGTTTTTAGTGTACATAAATTGCTTCTCAGACAAAGGCAGGTCACAACATAGGCGAGCACCTTCAAGACAATGCAACAGCATCTTTTATAAGCTTTGCTAAGGGTTTGTTACCATTCACCAGTCTAGTTATAACACTGCATCACAAAATTCAAAATAGGCTTATTTCCTTCACAGCAAGGCAGTAAATGATAAACCATCGTTTATCAACTTTTTTTTTTTTTTTTTTTTTTTTTTTTTGAGTCATCAGTCTTCTGACTAATTTGATGCGGCCGGCCCCAAATTTCTCTCTTGTGCCAACCTCTCTATCTCAGAGTAGCACTTGCCACCAACGTCCTCAGTTACTTGCTCGTTGTATATCAATCTCTACCTTCCTCTACAGTTCCGGTCCTCTACAGCTCCCTCTAGTACCATGGAAGTTATTCCCCGACGTCTTAACAGATGTCGTATCATCTCGTCCCTTCTTCTTGTCAGTGTTTTCCACATATATTCCTTTCCTCTCCGATTCTGTGCAGAACCTCTCCAGTCCTTACGTTATCGGTCCACCTAAATTTCAACATTCGTCCGTAGCACCACATCTCAGATGCTTCGATCCTGTTGTGTCCTGCTTTCCAACTACTCCATCTTTCACAGCCATACAATACTGAGCACCAAAGCTACAGTCTCAGAAATTTCTTCCTCAAGTCAAGGCCTACCTTTGCTGATAGTAGACTTCTCTTAACGAGGAATGTCCTTTATGCCAGTGCTAATCTGCTTTTCATGTCCTCCTTGCTCCGTCGTCATTGGTTATTTTGCTGCCTAGATAGCAGAATTCCTCAACTTCATCTATTTCGTGGCCATCGATTCCTACGTTAAGTTTCTCGGTTTCCGCTGTTCGTATAACAAGTTAGATAGCACAATAATAACGATCTGATACTTACGCGAATTGAAAATTATGTTTTAAAGTTAAGGAAAACCTAGTTTCACTACTCAGATATGGAACTTCTTATTCCGTAAGATGCATGATCTTTCCGCTAAGGACAAATCGCCACCACTTTCGGTATATAACACCACGGAAGAGGGCTTCATCACCTTGCCAGACCACATCAACGAATTGCTGTCGAAATTACTTTTCAATTCTCAATCAATGTAACAATGCCTAAGTTTCAATTTTCACTACGAAATGATATTCTGGATGCAATTAAATTCATTTTCATTGTTTCGATGTTACCATAATCAGAATAAACTGACAGCTGGTCGCTAGCAAAACAACAAACAAAACAGTCATCTCTGTCATAAACCACAAACAGAGATTTATTACGTAATGTCAGAGGTCATCTATCACTCCCTTTTCGTATGTATTCACATTTTCCTAAATAAACAACGTAAATGTAATTATATGAATTCATACTCTTTTCTGTCTTTGAACTACACAACTATATTAGTATTTAAATAACAGTTTTCCAAATCAATTTTACGTCACATTCAATCTCTCTTCTTGATCATTGTCATCAAAGAGTTGTTATACCCTCCAGCTGCGGGAAGTTTTATTTGCCACAATACACCCGCAACCTAAGGTTGCAACTGAACTGACTCAGTCTTTATAACCAAATTTGAGCCGGCCAGGGTGACCTAGCGCTTCTAGGCGCTGCAGTCTGGAACCGCGCGACCGCTACGGTCGCAGGTTCGAATCCTGCCTCGGGCATGGGTGTGTGTGATGTCCTTAGGTTAGTTAGGTTTAAGTAGTTCTAAGTTCTAGGGGACTGATGACCTCAGAAGTTGTCCCATAGTACTCAGAGCGATTTTTTAACCAAATTTGATGGTTTTCTCCTTCATTCTTCGTTGAATGCACATTTAACAGCGAGCCAACATCAGATGCGTGGATCTAATGTGTTTGAGCGCTGTACCAAATGCTACTTTTAATCCTCTTTCGTGTTGCCATGATGTCAGCTATTGTAAATTACTATTTCTGAGACTGACTTTCAGTGGTTGGCTTATCTGATGTTGCTGAATTAATCTTTACATGTCTCCCTGAGACAGACGAAACCACAGCAACATCTGGCTGTTTTATCTGTATACTATTCACAACGGTAGCGGCTGGGCCAGCTTTTGTTTACCGCTCACGTTCATTGTTGTACAAACCAAGCACCTCCAACACGCCTTGAGGAATAGTTCGAAGCTTCATTTTCCTGACAGTCTTACTCGAAATTCCACGAAGTGTAAATGAATTCCATTTCAGCACAGCGCTTCTTTTTCATATGTCTGCGATATTCCAGTAGCTATAGTGGCACTTTACATGTAGAACAAAACACTGGCAAAAGAGATTGCAACAGAAACTTCAGGTAACAAACTAAATGGGAATAAAACATAGCCATAAGTGCAAATTATCAGCCAAACTTGAAGATATGAATTAAAAGAACGGTATTTTTCTAGTACAGAAATGTCGACATGAAACAGGTAATTGTGGTTTTCATCAGCCTCATAATATCAATATTTAGTATTGCCAAGCTGACTAGGACATATCCAGAGCCATAAAAGTCTAGGAGTTGTAGTAACTTTGGTTTCAGCGAGAGTATGAGCAACACAGTAGGGTGAGACCAAACATGTCAGACGACATCAAACTTCAATTGCGTGATTGATCCACCAGAACCACTAATCACATACATGGCCTTGTTTCCTATATACTGCCAAACGTGTGAAAGCGAGTTACGCATGGACAAACTGACGTTCTCCGAAAGCCCACACATTTCTGTACTCTTTCCCATCTGAATACCGCAAATCAAAGAATTATACGAAATATTTCTTTGAAATCTGCGGATGATATGTGAACTGAGTTTTTGAATTTACGACGGGTGGAAATAAAAGCCACAAAGCCGCCGCACGGCGTGAACCACACGTTTAGCAGCTAATGAGAAAGGCCGGTCGGCACCTTTATCTGCTGACCTCGGCCGTCAGACTTATAATTCTTCCCACGTGTGTGACCGGCCGGAGGACGCGGTCGTCTGACGCTAAAGCTTCTTTTATTCGCTATTTCCGTCTAGCGGAGGAAAATTTGCAGCGAAAAGTGTTTTATCCACAAAGAGACAGATTTTTTTAGAGTGTACGTTTTGCGCATCAGTTTCACTATGTGAAGAATGTGGAGAAAAATTTAATCCACCCAGCGGTTTGGTTTTAAAAACTATTTTCTAGAATATAACGATGCTGCAATTATTCTTATCGTATATAGAAATTTTTAGAAATAATCCCTTTTTTGTTTTGTTTAGAGGGACATTGAGAAACTTCGATTTGTGTTAGTTTAAACGCCACTATTATAAATTTTATTTTCATCCTTTACCGTTCTAGCGTGTTCTTGTTCAGGAAGGGACTCTGTAAAATTATATGACGACCATCGTAGCCGCTGTTTTTCAACCAGTACTTACTAGCCCTTGTCAGCCTTCTACAACTATGTTGGTATGAAACAAAGAGGGAAGTGCGATATTCATTTGTTTATTAACCGAAACCAGTTTGCATTCCATGCATGTATACACTGCAAGACTCTCACTATCAAAGAATTATTGTTGTTTAATTTATCTCCACACATGTCTGAATTGCGTTCAGCATTTCACCCAATACTTGAGTATTGCACATCAATGTGGGATCCGTACCAGGTCGAGTTGACAGAGGAGATAGAGAAGATCTGAAGAAGAGCGGCGCGTTTCGTCACAGAGTTATTTGGTAAGCGTGATAGCGTTGCGGAGATGTTTAGCAAACTCAAGTGGCAGACTCTGCAAGAGAGGCGCTCTGCATAGCGGTGTAGCTTGCTGTCCAGGTTTCGAGAGGGTGCGTTTCTGGATGAGGTATCGAATATATTGCTTCCCCCTACTTATATCTCCCGAGGAGATCACGAATGTAAAATTAGAGAGATTAGAGAGCGCACAGAGGCTTTCCGGCAAAAATGGTTCAAATGGCTCTGAGCACTATGGGACTCAATTGCTGAGGTCATTAGTCCCCTAGAACTTAGAACTAGTTAAACCTAACTAACCTAAGGACATCACAAACATCCATGCCCGAGGGAGGATTCGAACCTGCGACCGTAGCGGTCTTGCGGTTCCAGACTGCAGCGCCTTTAACCGCACGGACACTTTGGCCGGCGCTTTCCGGCAGTCGTTCTTCCCGCGAACCATACGCGACTGGAACAGGAAATGGAGGTAATGACAGTGGCACGTAAAGTGCCCTCCGCCACACACCGTTGGGTGGCATGCGGAGTGTAAATGTAGATGTAGATGTAGACACGTGCGGGGTGTCAGGCTTCAGATTGTGTTTTAAGGGCACACGAGAATTCTTTATCGACCTAGTTAAGTCTGCTGGTGTTTTCTTTCTTGTTCACAAAGAGGTACCAGCTGCTTCACGAGATCACTGTGTAATTGAGCTGCTTCTGTGTTGGCAGCGCTATGCAGCGCTTTGCATTGGATCTCTGACTGCGCTTTCTTTGTAAGAGACTCTCTCTGTGGCTGGTTGGACTTGTTGTTGGAGGTTAATGGCCAGTAGTGTTGGGCAATTGGAAGTTAGTCGCCAGCAGTGATGGAAGTACTGTTGGGCAGTCGGATTGTGTTGCGCTAGAATATTGTGGGTCAATGATAAAAAGTAAAGAGAAAGTAGGCTCAATACGTTTTACTCAGAATCAAATAACGTAGAAGTTTCAGCTTCTCAGTCATTCAACAATTTAAGTACAGACACACACTCGTTTAAATAAAGAAGCCGGCCAGTGTGGCCGAGCGGTTCTAGGGACTACAGTCTGGAACCGCGAGACCGCTACGGTCACAGGTTCGAATCCTGCCTCGGGCATAGATGTGTGTGACGTCCTTAGGTTTGTTAGGTTTAAGTAGTTATAAGTTCTAGGGGACTGATGACCTCTGAAGTTAAGTCCCATAGTGCTCAGAGCCACTTTTAAATGAAGAAGTTTCATCTGTTGACCCTTAGTCACGGATGCCGCACTGGAATCTTCTGATCATTCTGGCATTTTGAATAATTAGTGCATGATTATAAATTAGTTATTGTTACTGCCAGCGCGTAACTGTATAGAGAATTTCCTTTGTAGTTGTAGTTTTTCATTGTTGTATAATATTGTTATGAGCATAGGTTGAATATAATGTCACCATTGTCGTTTAGGAAGTGTTCATTAAAACGTTGCTTAGCGCTAGGGATGACACTATTTTCAACACGAGCATTAAAATCCCCCATTATGACTGCAAGTTCGTTTGACGGTGTCGGAGTCTTAACTTCTTGTAACAGCATGTAGAAGGCCAATGATTCTGTTTGGTATGTTGAATTTGTGATGATCCAGTTTCAGTTTTAGTAAAACTATTCTCTCAGAGATGTATTGGCACTCCGCAATATGATCTTCCTATGTCTTCCGTAGAAATGTTGGAACACGTGAGGCAATACTGACCTTACGACTTATCTTAGAAGAAAGATTAAGGAAAGGCAAACCTACGTTTCTAGCATTTGTAGATTCAGAGAAAGCTTTTGACAATGTTGACTGGAATATTCTCTTTCAAATTCTAAAGGTGGCTGGGGTGAAATACAGGGAGCGAAAGACTATTTACAATTTGTACAGAAACCAGATGGCAGTTATAAGAGTCGAGAGGCATGAAAGGGAAGCAATGGTTGGGAAGGGAGTGCGACACGGTTGTAGCCTCTCCCCGATGTTATTCAATCTGTATATTGAGCAAGCAGTAAAGGAAACAAAAGAAAAATTTGGAGTAGGAATTAAAATCCATGGAGAAGAAATAAAAACTTTGAGGTTCGCCGATGACATTGTACTTCTGTCAGAGACAGCAAATGACTTGGAAGAGCAGTTGAACGGAATGGACAGTGTCTTGAAAGGAGGATATAAGATGAACATCAACAAAAGCAAAACGAGGATAATGGAATGTAGTCGAATTAAGTCGGGTGCTGCTGAGGGAATTAGATAAGGAAATGAGACACTTAAAGTAGTAAAGGAGTTTTGCTATTTGGGGAGCAAAATAACTAATGATGGACGAAGTAGAGAGGATATAAAATGTATACTGGCAATGGCAAGGAAAGCGTTTCTGAAGAAGAGAAATTTGTTAACATCGAGTATAGATTTAAGTGTCAGGAAGTAGTTTCTGAATTTGTATGGAGTGTAGCCATGTATGGAAGTGAAACATGGACGATAAATAGTTTAGACAAGAAGAGAATAGAAGCTTTCGAAATGTGGTACTACAGAAGAATGCTGAAGATTAGATGGGTAGACCACATAACTAACGAGGAGGTATTGAATGAAATTGGGGAGAAGAGAGTTTGTGGCACAACTTGACAAGAAGAAGGGACCGGTTGGTAGGACATGTTCTGAGGCATCAAGGGATCACAAATTTAGCACTGGAGGGCAGCATGGAGAGTAAAAATCGTAGAGGGAGACAAAGAGATGAATACACTAAGCAGATTCAGAAGTATGTAGGTTACAGTAAGTACTGGGAAATGAAGAAGCTTGCACAGGATAGAGTAGAATGGAGAGCTCTATCAAACCAGTCTCAGGACTGAAGACCACAACAACAAACAACATGTCTTGTATCCCCGCTCCTGCTTTAGCTCTTGTTTGCTTCTCATCTCCGCTATAAATGAGAAGGTATTCGTCATATTCCTTCTCCTTTTTGCCTTTCTTCTGTGTCCCTTGTAGAGCTTAGAAGCACAGCCTGTCCCACCATTCTTTGTCATGGAGTTCTGGCATTTCCTAGACTCCAGCACCATTAATCCTGCAAGGCAGCAGCATGCGCAGGTATTTTCTTCCGGGTTTTCTTCGTTTAGCCTTTGGTGATCCAACACCTCATTTTTAGAAGGCAGCTGCTTGAAGGTCTGAGCTGAGGATGGAAAATGAAAGCTTCCCTCAAGCTACTCTGAGGACACCTTTGAAAGTCGTGCTTATTGGATACGAGGCACCAAAAGCTGACCTCGTTGCTTGGATGAATACATTGTCATCGCTTGCAGCCACAGGAACGCAGTCCACTGCACGCCATCACTCACCAGATGGGATCCGACATCTGTAGCCAGCTTGCCCCTTTGGTCATCCCAAGACTTCCTCACGTATTCTTCAGCTTCCAGTCCCCATGCCGAAAATGGTTGTTCTTACACACAGGGCCGCTACCAGCAGCTCCCAGTAGCAGATTCTGCTGCTCACTGGTCAACTCAGCGCCATAAGTAGTATCTTCCTGCTGCAGCTGTTCATGCTCTTTGACACCGGCTCCAAGTTGTTACCAGTCGCACACCAGAATGTTTCTGCTGTCACTGACACTCGCTACTATCCTCGTCATAGCGCTGCATTCATGTACTTTGCTGAGTTACCCATGCTCTACTTCTGGGAGAGCGCATCACCAGACTGCCAGTAGGGGCAGCACGTCAACTTTGCCATAAATCGCTAATTTTTGCTACAGCTCTGATTTTTTACTTCATTTCTTTTGAGCAGGAAGTCAGGCTGGAGATGGCTAGAGAATTACCGATATTTCAAGATTTTTTCTCTGACTCAGCACCACGCTAAAAAGTGGAGCGATTTTGAAGATAAACGGAGTAGTGATCCAAAATCCATGTGTGCTAATTTTTCCGTGAACATAAGATGGGTAAGTTAATATTAATCAGTAACTAGATAAAAAAGATCTGATCAATTCAACAGTAAACTAACTTCACTGACAGTAAATAACTTAAATAATTAGCCTCCGATGAGAAAATTATTTCCTTGCCACCAGTGCAAATTTGTGCTGAAATATACCTCTAAATGCAATAAATAGCTAACTTTTAACTTAATACACGCCTCAAGTATACAAAAAAAATCAAAAGGGTCAGATAAGAATCCGTTTTAAAATACAAATCTAGTGGTTTTATATTTTCCGACAGTAAAATAATAAAATTATTGAAAAATGTAATCTTCTTATTAGATAAGTTTTATTAGCACAGATCGCAATACATACCTACATTGAGTACTAGATTCGGCGGTTTAAATTGTTTTCTTCATATCACCTATATACACCACTGTTGTGCAATTCAACATAGTGCACTGTCATCTAGTGGCACAATCGTTGACCTGAAAATGGCAGTTGAAATTGTCGAAACTGGTTGTCTGTATGGCTATTCACTATTTTGGTATGATTATATTATTCGAATTCAGAAATCGCTCGCCTACTGACAATGAAAGGTAAACATAAAACTGGTTCCTTATTGTGCAAACAGTTACGCTGTGATGTTTTTGAAGCAATTACAGTGCTTGCGCAGCTAGCAGCGCCAACAAAAGTTACAGATAATAAAAATCCAGTCCAGAAATTAATCAAGTTAAAATTCTATTCACCTTTACTACGAGAGTTAAGTGTTGGTGATAATTTTAATGACTTTGGTTAATAGGAGAACGCATTGCATTCGGCGTATCAGAGAATTTTCTCATACTGAGAGTACTGAAGAAGCTATCTGCATACTTGCTAGGAACAGTCAACAGCCCAGACTGCATACAATATTTCCTTATTAAAAGCAACCGGTTTCGACAGACTTTGTTGTCGTCTTTAGATCCTAAAAATACGTTTTCATTTTCCTTTGAATCTCATGCCAAGTTGTGCTGATTTTTATCCACTTGACAACTTGGCGTGACGTTGAACGTAAAATGAGCATGTTTCACAACAAAAAGATTTTTAAGACCTGAAGATGACGGCAAAGTCTGTCGGAACTGATCTACGCTGTTGAATGTTATTTAGCTCATCAGAGAAGTAATTTATCGCAACCACTTGACCCCTGATGGTTTAATAAAGGTGAATTTTAAGTTTGTTGAAAGTTACTGAGGTACGATCAAATTAGTCAAATGGTTCAAATGGTTCTAAGCACTGTGGGACTTGACATCTGAGGTCATCAGTCCCCTATATGGAGACATCACACACATCCATGACCGAGGCAGGATTCGAACCTGCTACCGTAGCAGCAGCGCGGTTCCGGACTGAAGCGCCTACAACCGCTCGGCCACAACGGCCGGCTCATATTATTTCCGCTGAACGTTTCAGATAGTATACTTCTTAAATTATCACAGAGATCAGTGCGATGTATTTAAAGACAGTCTTCCTTGTCGCATTTCTTACACGGCTTTATAACAACAAAAAACGGTATCTGACGATCATAAGTGTTCGCAATATGCAGATAACGTCGCCTCCACAGAACCATACGCGACAATAGCCGGCCACTGTGAGTCATATTATCGCCGATGTTGTGACGTTTCAGGAACCCACATCTGTGAGGACTGTACTGAGAGAAAGACGTCATATATGCTTCAACAGTCAAGTTCCTTGGTCACTCATCGTATTAATACCGGTAGGTAACTGCACATGCGAAGATACAGCGGGTGGGACAAACATTGGAAACATCAGATACCATGAGGCATTATCATGCATATTATGGTGTAGTAAAACCGTTGGCGTTCAAAACAACTTCCAACGTAGAATCGATACATACAGTTCCTGTATTGTTTTGAAGGCAATCTTCTACCTTTCTTCCTGCAAAATACTGACAAACTGTGATAAAAATGATGGTGGTTGATAGCACACGCACCCTTGTGTCCAAAGTAAACCACAACTACGGTGTAGGAAAGCGGTTAGAATTGGAAACAGCTTCGAATCAGCTCGATACAGTTAAATGGAGGTCCAGTATGGTTTTCAATCGATCTTTATACCAGTCTTCCTGCAAAATAGTGGCAAATTCGGGTAAGGACTATGGTGGTGTATAGAGATCATTCACCATTTTAAATGCGACAGTTAAATTTCTCTTCAGTCTTGGACGGTGTGATCTGTGTAAAGAGGGGTCGCGTGATCTTGAAATGTAGAACTACCATTTGCGAAGAAAGATCGTGCTGTAGTACGGACTTAGCCGGTATGGTCACATAATCCCTGGCAGTAGTGCCGTCTTGCAGAGTAACCATGGAACCTATGAAATATCACGGTATGACTGCCTAAATCGTCACTTAACCCTCGCCACATTTCACTCTGCGACGTAAACTCATCGTAAGTTGGAAACAGTGTGAAACAAGGCTCGTCCGACCAAATGGCTTCCTTCCATTTCTCCATAGGCCAGGTTTTATGACTTCGGCACTAGCGATCGGGCGTTCGCAAACTTACGGGTCCAAAGGAACAGTTCATCAAGATGAACGGAACGAGCGAGGAACGAATTCTAAGGAACGGTCTTCCATAGTTCACTCCAGTCGCGGTTTTCTACTTATCGTCCCCGGGAACGGGAAACGGTTGGTCTCGTTCCCACAACGTCACGTCGACCGGTCTCGTTCCAGCCTCGGTCCGGTTCCCCCCCTGTCTCGGTCTCGGTCTCGCTCGGACAGATTCGTCCTTCTTCGCGTGGCCACTCGTCGCAGTTCCACCGCCGACTGCTCATAGTTCAGTATTGAGTCGTTCGTTTCGTTCGCTGCGCACGCCCGTTCTAGATCTGTTTCAATCTTTTTTTGAACTCTGAACTTCTGGTTCTTTTCGTATTCTATTCAGGGTCCATGACTGGTAACTAAAATGTATTTTATAATTACGTAAATTACATAAAAATTACGTGGTATGTAATATATGCATGTTTTCAGGTAAGAAAACGGCATATCAGCTTACTTCACTCTTTCGATAAACATCAGAAGAAATAATTGTAAAAAGGCAAAACTTTTTTTTTATTAGACATGCAAAGGAAGTCGGCACTGCACACACGAGTGGCCACTTCTCATCTTTTCGTGATCCAAGGTAAAAGAGCGTGTTCATTGTTATGGAAGGCAGACCAGACCGACTTACAACCGAATCAAGGCCGCGCTCCATAATCGAGTGTCTGGTGTCACATTCTGTATAGAGAATGTGATAATAACTCCTACAATATTATTTCAGTGGTACAGGGTGCCACACGAAAAACGGGCCCCAAGTACTAGACTGCTCATTGTCGCCCACCAATCGTCATCTATTGTTTCGAAGTAAGTTGTTTGCATTAGCTTATTTGTTATTTCTTCACTGCCTAATTATTACATGTTTATCAGTCTGCTCGTAGCGGTCAGTAAATCGTGCGTAATTCGAGCAGTCTGTACGCGGGGCTGGTGTTTCGTGCGCCACCTTACATTGTTTCACAGCGACCAGCCACATAACGCTACAGTTGGCTAAACGAGAGGTTTTGCAGAATCACGAAAATTAACAAGTGTGTGGGAATTCTGTTACGAATGAAAACTATGAACTCCAGGGGTGAGGCGAGGGCCACCTCTAGGCGCCTTCCATCTTCAGTCCCTACGGTACTAATTTACAATTTTTCATAACAATCATATACCAAGCACAAATGAACGTTGAACGAATAAAAAGAGCGATCACCAGTGAACTAGTTCCCAAGGATGAACGAGTTTGCCCATCGCTATTCGGCACCATCTGTTCCTGTTACGGGCGTCTATATCATTCGTGAGTGGTTTTAAAATCATGATCACCCTGCAATTCCAAGCTTATGGAGTTGCCTTCGATTTGTCTTGGTTTGCTTTTTAAACATTCAGTTCTGCAGTGTTTTCTGCAGCTGTCGTCCTGTTTTCTGTAAAATCCTCTCCACTGACTGTCCATCACCATCTCTCAACACACTCTTTCGCCCGTGTTGTGACTTAATAGATGATGTTTTTCCACTTTCCCTGTATGCGGAATAAACCTTCTACGTGGTACCTCTTGAAACACCATATCAGCACCTACCATAGGAGAACCAAACTTTTCCCACGTTTGAAGTCACTTACCTCCGACGTAATGCGTTCACAACTGCAAGGAATACTGTTCTGACCACGGCTGATACTTGCAACGTATTCAGGATATTGCACAGCTGCCGTTCATGGTCAAACACAAAATCGCAACCTGGAAGTTCGGCTAGCATCTGCTTTTGTGTTCAAGTATGCGCTATTCGCGGTGTATCCATATGTTTGTCCAACTCCTGTACAGGGTCCGCAGATGATAGCAGATGATAATCTAATGCAGGCATGGGTAATCTTTGGTGACCTAAGCTTGCGATGACCCACGTCACCTGGCGCGACAGTCAAATTAGAAATCGGAGCTGATTTGGCCCCCACGATATCATGTCAACCATTAGTTGCAGCACAGTTGTGCGTAAGACCTTTTTCATTGGAATTTTTGTTCTGATTAATCTTACATAGGGCATAATTTTCGCTCAACCTCATACTTAACGATGTATTTTGCAGAAACTATAGAAACCGAAAATGTTTTCCATCTTTCAACCCCTCACCCAAAATTTGATATGATAGGAGTGGCAAGCTTTTACCATATATTAAGAGGAGCCAACTAAATAATTTGGTTCTAGATAGAAACTTTCTCTTTAAATATTTCGAGATAAACCTCAATTTTCTCATACCACGCATGGAAGTGTACTGAGGTCTAATGTGAGTCCTGCTAGCAATTAGCGTTAAGGAATGAAATTTATGTCTTGAAACAAGATGTTTCATCGTTCACTCAAATAGACATGGTTTCTAAAATTCTCTAAACAAAAATGCTGATTGTGATTGTTAGAAAAGCTATGACGTTTCAGACTTCATTAGTGAATCTTTTACAATTTGCAAGAGACATTTAGCCGACTTTGTGTCGTTTACAGGGAACACCACGAGGAGGTAGGCTCTCTTCGTCCCGCATTCTATTTATTTACAATATTTACGGGATGATTATTTATTTACAATTTTTACAATAGGGCTATCAGCATGAACTGAACTCCTTTCCAATATTTACAAGTGTTGCAGTAGCTTCAGTCATTTCCTTTTGATTGTAATTTCTGTTCATAGGCCACGCAAGTAAGAAATGATTTTATATTGCTGTCAACTTGGAGTCTTGTAAGGGTCTTAGAAACTATCTCATCTGTCTTAATTGCGGACTTCTTTCTTCTTTTCCCACCTAGATTTAAAACTAGTCGGTCAAATTGGTGCCCATGATACTCTGCGTCTTCTCTGAGAGTTTTTACTAAGGAGTAAAACTTTGGATGAACCTTCCAAATTAATGTATTTATCTTCCGATTCCATCCTTCTGAAACATTGTTGGTGCGGTGACGTCTTCCTGCGCAGTCCCATATATCCTTTGCCATGTCTTCATTATCCAGCCATTGTTCAACAAAATACTCGCAAAAAGCCTCAAGTTTTTCATTATCTGGCGTGCTCTCCTGAATGCATAGCCACCCATCATCCAACATGTCCAGGGGAATGTGATTCAAGGCGGAACACAATCTTATGTGGAAACTAATTTCTTCGTTTTCCTTATAGGCAGCAACAAGGCCGCAATTCTGCACTTGCCTCCACAAACACTGATTGAAATGGTAGTTGCAGCCATTAATCTTTGCATCAGGAAACAAATGTGTTACTGATTGGATGATTGCAGCTTCAAATTCCATCATGATAGCTATAGGATTCCATCCAGGTACGTTGCTCTTAACAGCTGCGATAAATCGATCGTACGTTTCTCGCTTTTTATTGGGTAGCAAGGCGTACACGGTTGGAACTGTGTTTATTTCCTACTCAGAACTAGAAATATCGTCATGAACAGTAAATAACTGTGCAAACTGCTTGCTGGAGCTTTTGAAGATTCCATCGACAAAGAACGAACTGCAGTCTGCTAAACAGGATTTTCCCCTTTCGCTGGCGAACACCAGTATCCTATCATTTGGTCCTCTCGTCATCTGCAAGTAAAAATTTGCTCCCATCATTCATTAGCAAATGTTCTCGCAGAAATATTCGTGCAGCATCGGTCGGATCTTATGTAGATCCCATGCTTTTTGCCTGATGCGTTGCAGCGATCGTTTTGTACTCCTGTGTGACGGCAGTGATGTGACGATGCAGTACTGAACTGCGGTGTGCTACCTGTTTGGTGTCCCTGTCGACCGCCCGGTACATGTTCGGCCGGCTCTCCTTACAACTGTCGCGCCGGCCGGTGTGGCCGATCGGTTCTAGGCGCTTCAGTCCGGAACCGCGCGGTTGCTACGGTCGCAGGTTCGAATCCTGCCTCGGGCATGGATGTGTGTGATGTCCTTAGGTTAGTTACGTTTAAGTACTAAGTTCTAGGGGACTGATGACCTCAGAAGTTGTCCCACAGTGCTCAGAGCCACTTTTTTTAACAACTGTCGCTCCTCACAAGTGTCGCAACCCCATGCGAGCGGGCGTGTTTGTTTGTGTGTGTCTGTGTGTCTGTGTGTGTGTGTGTGTGTGTGTGTGTGTGTGTAACTGCTGACGTGCGTCTGTGGGCTTGGGGACAGTGTGTCGGCGCCGAGACGTCATAGGGCCTTACGATGGTTCGCCGAAATCGTACATACAAATCTGGTTCCCGTTAGCTGCAGCTCGAGTGAAGATGAGGAGGAAGTAGTACGTAACGTCGTAAAGGCGGAGGACACCAGTAATGAACGAGAAAGCGAGTGGGTGGAAGGACACCCTTTACGCGCCAACTGCGCTGTCGCAGGCGTCCGGGAATACTGGCGCGGACCTTGGACGAGGCCAGTGTCCAGGAAGGGTCAGTAGTTACAATTGGCTGCGCCGGCGGCGCTGGCATCTCTCGGCCGGCAGGCCGCATAACGGCGTCTGTTTACCTGCCGTCGCCCCGCCGCCTCGTGTGTACTCAGCCTGTCAGTGCCTGCGCACCGTCTTCCCGGAACATAAGCGGCTGGACGCGCTGATTCACACGGCGAAGCAGGCCAGATGCTCCAGCGGGGTCTCCTTCCTCAACGCCCCTTAACGTAGACGCGACTGGGCCGGCTGCTTCTGGCAGACCAAGGATAATACCATACTACCGCGGTACCTATTCAACATTTGTAATGTCTTTCATTATACACTACTTGCCATTAAAATTGCTAGACCAAAAAGAAATGCAGATGATAAACGGGTATTCATTGGACAAATATATTATACTAGAACTGACATGTGATTACATTTTCACGCAGTTTGGGCGCATAGATCCCTACAAATCAGTACCCAGAACAACCACCTCTGACCGTAATAACAGCCTCGATACGCCGGGCACTGAGTCAAACAGAGCTTGGATGCCGTGTACATGTACAGCTGGCCATGCAACTTCAACATGATACCACAGTTCGTCAAGAGTAGTGACTGGCGTATTGTGACGAGCCAGTTGCTCGGCCACCATTGACCAGACGTTTTCAATTGGTGAGAGTTCTGGAGAATGTGCTGGCCAGGGCAGCAGTCGAACATTTTCTCTATCCAGAAAGGCCCGTACAGGACCTGCAACATGCGGTCGTGCATTATCCTGCTGAAATTTAGGGTTTTGCAGGAATCGAATGAGGGGTAGAGCCACGGGTCGTAACACATCTGAAATGTAACGTCCACTGTTCAAAGTGCCGTCAGTGCGAACAAGAGGTGACCGAGACGTGTAACCAATGGCACCTCATACCATCACGCCGGGTGATACGCCAGTATGGCGATGACGAATACACGCTTCCAATGTGCGTTCACCGCGATGTCGCCAAACAAGGATGCGACCATCATGTTGCTGTAAACTGAACTGGGATTCATGCGGAAAAATGACGTTTTGCCATTCGTGCACCCAGGTTCGTCGTTGAGTACACCATCGCAGGCGCTTCTGTCTATGATGCAGCGTCAAGGGTAACCGTAGCCATGGTCTCCAAGGTGATAGTCCATACTGCTGCAAACGTCGTCGAACAGTTCGTGCAGATGGTTGTTGTCTTGCAAACGTCCCCATTTGTTGACTCAGGGATCGAGACGTGGCTCCGCGATCCGTTACAGCCATGCGGATAAGATGCCTGTCATCTCGGCTGCTAGTGATACGAGGCCGTTGGGATCCAGCACGGAGTTCCGTATTACCCTCCTGAAGCCACCGATTCCATATTCTGCTAACAGTCATTGGATCTCGACCAACGCGAGCAGCAATGTCGCGGTACGATAAACCACAATCGCGATAGGCTACAATCCGACCCTTATCAAAGTCGGAAACGTTATGGTACGCATTTCTCCTCCTTACACGAGGCATCACAACAACGTTCCACCAGGCAACGCCGGTGAACTGCTGCTCGTGTATGAGAAATCTGTGGGAAATTTTCCTCATGTCAGCATATTGTAGGTGTCGCCACCGGCACCAACCTTGTGTGAATGCTCTGAAAAGCTAATCATTTGCATATCACAGCATCTTCTTCCTGACGGTTAAATTTCGCGTCTGTAGCACGTCATTTTCCTGGTGTAGCAATTTTAATGGGCAGTAGTGTATATTGTTACTTAACATTGCGCTCATACGTGAGCTAGAAGCTCATACGACAACGAACACCAACTGAACGAGACAACTGTCACTTACACACTTATATCAGGAGCAGATCCCTGGTTTCATATGTTACCTAACGTAACACCACCAGTCCTCGACAGCGGATTGAGAATGAACAGATCAATTCTTCGGACCATGCATTCAACAAAACTCTTCCTCACCTTCTATACGAGAAAGAAGGTCCAAAATGTCGCGTAATGGAAGCGACAGTGAAAATCTGATGAATCTTTGCACAGATGTGTTGAGCAGTCTCTAATGTGCCTGTTGACCACGGCACGTCGCTCTTTTCAGTTCTGAGCACCAGTGAGCAGGTAAATATGCTGGGATCAATAGCGTCTCCTGCCAAGTATGGGTGCACACTGTGAGGTTTCGCCTGATTTTCTGCAAACCCACATAACGTACCTGTCACGCTTTCCCTTCTTCGTGATAATTCTTGGCCACACACTGCAGGGGCAATGAGAACACCCCTGCAGCGTTTTAGATGAGACATGTTTCATCACCATACAGCCTAGACTTGGCTCGTTCTGATGATAATCTCTGCTCACATGAACCGATGGCTATGAAGACAAAATTTTGGCACAGACAACGAACTGCAGACCAGCGTAGAGAGGCGGAAATCACAGGAGGCTGCCTCCCATGAAGAGGGTATTGGAAAGTTTGCACAACGCTACAAGAAATGTCTAAGTCGGAGCGATGACTATGTAGAGAAGTAGCAGGAAGGTGTAGCCAGCTGTTGCAAATAACAAAATTTTTAGTTCTCACTGTGGTTTCCATTTTGCGGCCGATCTGATATTACTTTCTGAATAGCCCTTGTATACACATCATTAATCAGCTTGGGAGCTAATTCGACGTTATTTTCTGAACAAAGCCTGTAGCATCAGATCCACTCTACCACAGCATCTACAACCATGCAGCTGCCAAGACAGATGTGGAACAATCTCAACAAGGTATGGAGATGCTGTGTGCCATTAAAGATACAGAATTTTGAAAAGGTTTGGGAGCTGATGGGGTCCATATGTGAGAGACGACGTGTGTGTAGTAAATACTTGGGCTAACGTTAGAGTGGTGCCTGCCGCTGAGATGGAGGACATTGTTGTCGAATCAGTGGAGCAAACGGAAATATACTTAATCAGTACACAATAGTAAAATTTCGAGGGTACTAGAACAACAAAAATGCTTCAGTTACGGTTATAATCCGGTTAATTCGCGTGGGCCTATAGCTATCATGGAATTGTGATGCTAACAACGTGTATAAAGGGCTGTTATAATTAAAATGCAGTTACTCACGGAGATACGTCTAGTACGTGCTGCAATATTCGTATGGTAGCAAAACATGGTAAATACGCTAATCTGTTAATGCGGAACCAGTTGATGCTGAAAAAAAATTATTTCCATATATGGCCAGCAGGTGAAAATATGGTGCTGTACAGCATTTTGTCGTTGCCTCTCGTGGTCATGTTGAACAAATTGAATAAGCGAGAGTTAATAATAAAATCAACATTATATCTTTCTCACTTGTTTGACCTTTCCTGTAGAAATGTTTCTACACAAATTTCTTGCCTTCACAGCGCCAATTATGCACCAAAACTGGTACTTCTTTTTCTTTTTTTCTCAGGTTTATCGGCTCCGCATTAAGGCATTAGAAAGGCTGCCAAGTTTTGCTGCCATGCGATAATTACGGCCCACACTGGACCTCTGTGAGTAACTGCACTATCACTATAACCATCCAGTATTTATATGTTGCAGTTTTGTAGTAGTTTGTTAATAATTCTTTAGGTTCGTTTTACTTCTTATTTTAATCTTGCTACGTTTCCCATTTTTCTGTCACTTTGTAACACTCTATTTTTCAAAAAAATAAAAAAGAATTAAAGATAGGAGGTCTAGCCATTACTCCTTTGCCATTTTCCTCTGTGCACTTATTCCAGCCACAAACTGGGTTTCTTAGCAGCAGGAAATTCTCGTTTACGTATCAGCAATGACAGCCGAGTGGATAAGCTAGTGGGAAGGCCGTTTGTATAACAGTCTGCTCCACGAAGATGGTGCAGAAAGACGCCATGTTGCTCCAGCATCCGCTGTCAAAGGACGCGTAGCCTCGCACGATCGCCGTTCCAAGTACTGCCCCATCTCCTTCCCGTCACGTAGTCGCGCCTTCATTGGAACGCTATTCACAGGCAGCTCTCTAACTAGCCGCTACTTTTCTGCGGAAACATCGAGTACCACTTTCTCTCTCCGTGCACGCGCCTGGTGGCATTGTCGGAGATTCTCGTAAACCGACTGCACGACTATGCAGCCATTTCCCGTGTATCATCAGAATGTCATCAGAAAAGAACGATTCAGTATCTGAAAGTTTCCTTGTGCTGATGGATCACATTGTAAGGTGCCTCTAAACTCTTTCCATGATTATAAAGTTTATTCGTTACTCATACAAGGTACGACATGCAAGGTTATAGATACTAACAAAGCTGTTGAATATACACTCCTGGAAATGGAAAAAAGAACACATTGACACCGGTGTGTCAGACCCACCATACTTGCTCCGGACACTGCGAGAGGGCTGTACAAGCAATGATCACACGCACGGCACAGCGGACACACCAGGAACCGCGGTGTTGGCCGTCGAATGGCGCTAGCTGCGCAGCATTTGTGCACCGCCACCGCCAGTGTCAGCCAGTTTGCCGTGGCATACGGAGCTCCATCGCAGTCTTTAACACTGGTAGCATGCCGCGACAGCGTGGACGTGAACCGTATGTGCAGTTGACGGACTTTGAGCGAGGGCGTATAGTGGGCATGCGGGAGGCCGGGTGGACGTACCGCCGAATCGCTCAACACGTGGGGCGTGAGGTCTCCACAGTACATCGATGTTGTCGCCAGTGGTCGGCGGAAGGTGCACGTGCCCGTCGACCTGGACCGGACCGCAGCGACGCACGGATGCACGCCAAGACCGTAGGATCCTACGCAGTGCCGTAGGGGACCGCACCGCCACTTCCCAGCAAATTAGGGACACTGTTGCTCCTGGGGTATCGGCGAGGACGATTCGCAACCGTCTCCATGAAGCTGGGCTACGGTCCCGCACACCGTTAGGCCGTCTTCCGCTCACGCCCCAACATGTGCAGCCCGCCTCCAGTGGTGTCGCGACAGGCGTGAATGGAGGGACGAATGGAGACGTGTCGTCTTCAGCGATGAGAGTCGCTTCTGCCTTGGTGCCAATGATGGTCGTATGCGTGTTTGGCGCCGTGCAGGTGAGCGCCACAATCAGGACTGCATACGACCGAGGCACACAGGGCCAACACCCGGCATCATGGTGTGGGGAGCGATCTCCTACACTGGCCGTACACCACTGGTGATCGTCGAGGGGACACTGAATAGTGCACGGTACATCCAAACCGTCATCGAACCCATCCTTCTACCATTCCTAGACCGGCAAGGGAACTTGCTGTTCCAACAGGACAATGCACGTCCGCATGTATCCCGTGCCACCCAACGTGCTCTAGAAGGTGTAAGTCAACTACCCTGGCCAGCAAGATCTCCGGATCTGTCCCCCATTGAGCATGTTTGGGACTGGATGAAGCGTCGTCTCACGCGGTCTGCACGTCCAGCACGAACGCTGGTCCAACTGAGGCGCCAGGTGGAAATGGCATGGCAAGCCGTTCCACAGGACTACATCCAGCATCTCTACGATCGTCTCCATGGGAGAATAGCAGCCTGCATTGCTGCGAAAGGTGGATATACACTGTACTAGTGCCGACATTGTGCATGCTCTGTTGCCTGTGTCTATGTGCCTGTGGTTCTGTCAGTGTGATCATGTGATGTATCTGACCCCAGGAATGTGTCAATAAAGTTTCCCCTTCCTGGGACAATGAATTCACGGTGTTCTTATTTCAATTTCCAGGAGTGTAGTTTGAAACGTCCTCCTTGGAAAATTTATGAATTTCTGTGCTGATAAACCTCTTACGTTATATGATTTTCAAACAGCTTAGCAGAACTGAACGTACTGAGACATTTCTCTCTTTACTTATTCTGATCAACACTAAACTGACACACAATATTTTTAGCGCAACGCGATCTGACTTTCAATAATTCCTACAAAAGAATGGCCCTAACTAACAATAACTATACCTTTCATGAATCACTTACCCCACAAAAATTTTCGTTACTCGAACTACTGTAATACAGCGAGCGCCACTACTGCCAGCTAAATGAAAGATTCTAACTATTGAAGGCACTAACTACTGATAGGCGTAGTTAGCAAATGAAAGATTTTGATAGAAAACAAACAATTACCATAATAATATTCAAAAGTGATCATATCAGTTCATGATATACAGTATTACAAATTTACTCTTTCTGATGGACACAAGTCCAGATCGTCCTCTCTCAAAATTCTGCCATCTCTTTCCCCACATCCACCACTGCTGGCGGCTCACCTCCAACTGCGCAACGCTATGCGCTGTTCACATCCAACTGTCCAACACTGCAATAGCAAATATTCCAACAATGCAAATCAGCCACAGACTGCACACAGCACAGCCAGTGATTTTCATACAGAGCGCTACATGACGTTACCAACATAAAAACCTAAACAGCCTACTTACAAGTTGGCATATATGCTCCAGGGGAGGGAAAAAGATAGGATATCCATACAATCTACGAATGCATGTGGAAGGCGATTACTGGAATATCTGAAGCACTACGTACTGAGGTGACAAAAGTCATGGGATAGCGATTCGTACATATACATATGGCGGTAGGATCGCGTGCACACAGTATAAAAACGTAATGCATCGAAGAGATGTGATCTGAACTCAGGTGATTCATGTGAAAAGATTCTCAACGTGAGTATGGCTGCAAGATTTTGAACGTAGAATCGATCGGCAATTCATTGTCCCGAGGCCCACAGTGTCAAGATCGTACCGAGAACACCGTATTTCAGGTATTATATCTCACCGTGGACATCACAGTGGCTGACGGCCTTCACTTAATGACTCAGAGCAGCGGTGTTTGCACAGAGTTGTCAGTGCTAACAGACAAGAAACACTGATTTAAATAACAGCAGAAATCTATGTGAGATGTAAGATCTCACGACATCTCCTGCAGCGCCTCTCCTGGACTCGTGACCATATCGATTGGACCCTAGACCAATGGAAAACCGTGGCCTGGTCAGATAAGTCCCGCTTTAAGTTGGTAAGAACTGATAGTAGGGTTCGTGAGAGGCGCACATCACACGAAGCCATGGATCCAAGTCGTCAACAATGCACTGGTGCAAGCTGTTCGTGTCTCCATAATGGCGTTGGCTGTGTTTATGAGGAATGGAATGGGTTGTCTGGTCCAACTGAACCGACCACTGATTGGAAATGGTTATGTTCTGCTACTTGTTCCCAAATAGCGATGGAAATTTTATGGATGACGTTGTGCCATGTCATTGCGCCACAGTTGTACGCGATTGGTTTGAAGAACATTCGGGAGAGCCCGAGCGAATGATTTGGTTACCCAGATCGCCCGACATTAATCCTATCAAAAATTTAACGGACAAAATAGAGAGGTCAGTTCAGGCTCAAAATCCTGCACTGCCAACACTTAAGCAATTATGGACGGCTATAGATGTAGCAAGGCTGAGTATTTTCGCAGTGGGCTTCGAACGACTTGTTGAGTCCACTCCACGTCGAGTTGTTATACTACGCCGGGCTAAAGGAAGTCTGACACGGTATTAGCACGTATCCGATGACTTCTGTCACTTGAGTTTATGTGACAATTGCTGGAGATTACAATGCAAGAATAGATGAATCTGCCATTAAAGAAGTAGAAAGGCCATATGAAGCACATACTAAGCACTATAAAGGAGCTAAGTTAAGAGATTTTTCTGCCTATAACAGATAAAGAATAACGAATAACTTGTCCCCTGTCAAAGTTACGTGGTGTGCTAGGGGTACTAGATCTATAATAGACAGTACTGTTGCAAATGAAAGAGCCACCCCATTAAGACACCAGAGTCTACAGACGATATAATGTTAGCACTGATCATTTTCTAGTAATACCAGAATTAAGAATCGCACTGTATAGCAATGTATAGCAACAAAAGGACTAACAAAAAGAATGGGAAATTACACGATTATACAGAAAACGTTTACGCGAAGTACTAAAACACGAGCATCAAAAACTTTAAGAGAAAGAATGAAATATAAAAACAAATGAAAACTCCCAAGTTGAAACAAGGAAGAGGCTGACATAATAAAATATAAGCAGCAAGATCACCTGAAATGTCTGCAATCATGAAACAGGGTGACAATATCGAGTATAAGCAGCAGACAGCAATGATCAGAAGACAGACAAGAAAAAATAACAAAGCTGTGAAAATTATCTGAGTGAAACGGAGAATCGTGCAAAAGGGCAAAAAACACAAGCCGATAAGACGCTGAAACTGTAAATGTGATAGAAATATGATTCCAATTCATCCCATATCAGAAAATTAGTTTAGCGACAGGTGAAGATAGTTTATAGACAGGTGATGACAGAAGTGTGAAAACTGCAGTTGGTGACGTGTACGTAGATCTTAATTCAATGGAAACACGAAACGCTTTGTTAAAGACATCCAGAAACAGAAGTCCCTAGGGGAACATAACTTCACTACGCAATTATTTTTGCATGGAAAGGAATAATTACTCTTAAGGCTATTGAATTTTGCTAATACGTATTTTTTACACAGTAACACAGCAGAGTACTGATAAACTGCGGTTGTTATCCCATTATCTAAATGGAGAACCGCACTATACGTCAAAATTATCTAGAAATTAAATTTTTAACTCTGAATGCGACATACATGCGAAAGTAATAACAAACAGACAAAAGATATTTTTTAGCAAATGATGGAACTGAATCGATTTTTGACAGGAAGATCTTTCTCAAATAATGTTTTTCTAGTCTTCTAAATTAATGTAAAACAATCATCTCACGTATTAACCAATACTCTGAACGATGAGCCGGAGCTGGCCCCCGAGCAAAATGCGCGAATCGATGACTTCCTTTTACAAAATATTTTAATTGGTTGGACGTAATGCTCCGCTATGGCACCGCTAGTATTTGCAGCGTTCGTATTTAAGTGCAAAAACAGTCACACTCGTTGAGATATTACATGCAAAAACAGTCGTCATTAAATAACTCCGGTATGGTGCGAGACTGATGGTAAACGTTTGCTCCGCCGACGTATCGGACCTTGATCTAAAAAGTTTTAACAGCTTGAAGAAATTTTTCTTCGTTACATTTTCTGTGCAAAAATCACATTTTTCTCGGAGGTTTATGAAGCGCGCCGCTTCTATACTTCGAACGTGTACGAATCGATTAGGCACCGTGCACGACGGTAGATAAATGGAGCAAGTCAAAATAATTTTCTTATCCCATAATCTTTATTCGTTGTTCAAATGCGATTTTTTACACTCGGGGTAATTGTAGCTCATAAAATTCATTCTTGCGTGAATTGAATGTGCGGGAAAGGTTTAAAGCGAATCAGAAAAATAAAGAAATGCGTTCTTATGATAAAACTGAAAACTCACTTTCAAACATTTAGCTTCAGTCGGATTTTATGTGCAACAAACAGGCTTCTTGTGAGCTTCTTACTCGCTCCGCTTCTATATTTCAAACTTGTGCAAATCGGTTTAAAAGTTTGTAAGAAGATAGACAAATACATGTAATTAATGGTCATCCTGTTGTTTTACAAAATCCTTATCCGTTGCCACAATATAAAGGTCTAAAATTGCACATATGTTGTTGTTGTGGTCTTCAGTCCTGAGACTGGTTTGATGCAGCTCTCCATGCTACTCTATCCTGTGCAAGCTTTTTCATCTCCCAGTACCTACTGCAACCTACATCCTTCTGAATCTGCTTAGTGTATTCATCTCTTGGTCTCCCTCTACGATTCTTACCCTCCACGCTCCCCTCCAATACTAAATTGGTGATCCCTTGATGCCTCAGAACATGTCCTACCAACCGATCCCTTCTTCTGGTCAAGTTGTGCCACAAACTTCTCTTCTCCCCAATCCTATTCAATACTTCCTCATTAGTTATGTGATCTACCCATCTAATCTTCAGCATTCTTCTGTAGCACCACATTTCGAAAGCTTCTATTCTCTTCTTGTCCAAACTATTTATCGTCCATGTTTCACTTCCATACATGGCTACACTCCATACGAATACTTTCAGAAATGACTTCCTGACACTTAGATCAATACTGGATGTTAACAAATTTCTCTTCTTCAGAAACGCTTTCCTTGCCATTGCCAGCCTACATTTTATATCCTCTCTACTTCGACCATCATCAGTTATTTTGCTCCCCAAATAGCAAAACTCCTTTCTTACTTTAAGTGCCTCATTTCCTAATCTAATTCCATCAGCATCACCCGACTTAATTAGACTACATTCCATTATCCTTGTTTTGCTTTTGTTGATGTTCATTTTATATCCTCCTTTCAAGACACTGTCCATTCCATTCAACTGCTCTTCCAAGTCCTTTGCTGTCTCTGACAGAATTACAATGTCATCGGCGAACCTCAAAGTTTTTATTTCTACTCCATGAATTTTAATACCTACTCCGAATTTTTCTTTTGTTTCCTTTACTGCTTGCTCAATATACAGATTGAACAACATCGGGGAGAGGCTACAACCCTGTCTTACTCCCTTCCCAACCACTGCTTCCCTTTCATGTCCCTCGACTCTTATAACTGCCATCTGGTTTCTGTACAAATTGTAAATAGCCTTTCGCTCCCTGTATTTTACCCCTGCCACCTTTAGAATTTGAAAGAGAGTATTCCAGTCAACATTGTCAAAAGCTTTCTCTAAGTCTACAAATGCTAGAAACGTAGGTTTGCCTTTCCTTAATCTTTCTTCTAAGATAAGTCGTAAGGTCAGTATTGCCTCACGTGTTCCAGTGTTTCTACGGAATCCAAACTGATCTTCCCCGAGGTTGGCTTCTACTAGTTTTTCCATTCGTCTGTAAAGAATTCGTGTTAGTATTTTGCAGCTGTGACTTATTAAGCTGATAGTTCGGTAATTTTCACATCTGTCAACACCTGCTTTCTTTGGGATTGGAATTATTATATTCTTCTTGAAGTCTGTGGGTATTTCGCCTGTTTCATACATCTTGCTCACCAGATGGTAGAGTTTTGTCAGGACTGGCTCTCCCACGGCCGTCAGTAGTTCCAATGGAATATTGTCTACTCCGGGGGCCTTGTTTCGACT
This sequence comes from Schistocerca americana, assembly GCF_021461395.2. Classification (NCBI taxonomy): domain Eukaryota; kingdom Metazoa; phylum Arthropoda; class Insecta; order Orthoptera; family Acrididae; genus Schistocerca; species Schistocerca americana. The sequence continues at coordinate 100,877,305 of NC_060120.1, read as the reverse complement.
CAGGTCTTTCAGTGCTCTGTCAAACTCTTCACGCAGTATCATATCTCCCATTTCATCTTCATCTACATCCTCTTCCATTTCCATAATATTGTCCTCAAGTACATCGCCCTTGTATAGACCCTCTATATACTCCTTCCACCTTTCTGCTTTCCCTTCTTTGCTTAGAACTGGATTTCCATCTGAGCTCTTGATATTCATACAAGTCGTTCTCTTATCTCCAAAGGTCTCTTTAATTTTCCTGTAGGCGGTATCTATCTTACCCCTAGTGAGATAGGCCTCTACATCCTTACATTTGTCCTCTAGCCATCCCTGCTTAGCCATTTTGCACTTCCTGTCGATCTCATTTTTGAGACGTTTGTATTCCTTTTTGCCTGTTTCACTTACTGCATTTTTATACTTTCTCCTTTCATCAATTAAATTCAATATTTCTTCTGTTACCCAAGGATTTCTACTAGCCCTCGTCTTTTTACCTACTTGATCCACTGCTGCCTTCACTACTTCATCCCTCAAAGCTACCCATTCTTCTTCTACTGTATTTATTTCCCCCATTCCTGTCAATTGCTCCCTTATGCTCTCCCTGAATCTCTGTAAAACCTCTGGTTCTTTTAGTTTATCCAGGTCCCATCTCCTTAAATTCCCACCTTTTTGCAGTTTCTTCAGTTTTAATCTACAGGTCATAACCAATAGATTGTGGTCAGAGTCCACATCTGCCCCTGGAAATGTCTTACAATTTAAAACCTGGTTCCTAAATCTCTGTCTTACCATTATATAATCTATCTGATACCTTTTAGTATCTCCAGGGTTCTTCCATGTATACAACCTTCTTTCATGATTCTTAAACCAAGTGTTAGTTATGATTATGTTGTGCTCTGTGCAAAATTCTACCAGGCGGCTTCCTCTTTCATTTCTGTCCCCCAATCCATATTCACCTACTATGTTTCCTTCTCTCCCTTTTCCTACACTCGAATTCCAGTCACCCATGACTATTAAATTTTCGTCTCCCTTCACAATCTGAATAATTTCTTTTATTTCATCATACATTTCTTCAATTTCTTCGTCATCTGCAGAGCTAGTTGGCATATAAACTTGTACTACTGTAGTAGGTGTGGGCTTCGTATCTATCTTGCCCACAATAATGCGTTCACTATGCTGTTTGTAGTAGCTTACCCGCATTCCTATTTTCCTATTCATTATTAAACCTACTCCTGCATTACCCCTATTTGATTTTGTGTTTATAACCCTGTAGTCACCTGACCAGAAGTCTTGTTCCTCCTGCCACCGAACTTCACTAATTCCCACTATATCTAACTTCAACCTATCCATTTCCCTTTTTAAATTTTCTAACCTACCTGCCCGATTAAGGGATCTGACATTCCAAGCTCCGATCCGTAGAACGCCAGTTTTCTTTCTCCTGATAACGACATCCTCTTGAGTAGTCCCCGCCCGGAGATCCGAATGGGGGACTATTTTACCTCCGGAATATTTTACCCAAGAGGACGCCATCATCATTTATCCATACAGTAAAGCTGCATGCCCTCGGGAAAAAATTACGGCTGTAGTTTCCCCTTGCTTTCAGCCGTTCGCAGTACCAGCACAGCAAGGCCGTTTTGGTTAATGTTACAAGGCCAGATCAGTCAATCATCCAGACTGTTGCCCTTGCAATTACTGAAAAGGCTGCTGCCCCTCTTCAGGAACCACACGTTTGTCTGGCCTCTCAACAGATACCCCTCCGTTGTGGTTGCACCTACGGTACGGCTATCTGTATCGCTGAGGCACGCAAGCCTCCCCACCAACGGCAAGGTCCATGGTTCATGGACTACTCAAAATGCACGTAAAATCGGTTTTACGCAAATCGCACGGAGACGGTTTAAAGCGATACAGATAATAAAAATATATTTACGTGGTAATTATAAGAACCTTATGCAAAAATCTTTCCTCGTTCTAAGTTTACGTCCAAAACTGTGTCTCATAGAAGTACGTTGCATTTTAAGCGCTGAATTTGGATATAATTAAAACAAGATATTGCCGTCGATTATCGTTTTCATATTTACATGTCAAAGATTATATTATTCAGTGGGTTAAAATAAATCGGAAAATCCTTGGACACGCAAAACAACGCATATACCAAAGCAGAACTCCTCCCAGCTCTGTTCAAAATGATCGAGCATTTAAAGCTTTGTGGATGACCACGCAGAAAATATAAACTAACGCAAAAATTACAATGTTCAGAAAGTGGATCACTTTATTTCTGAGCAACAGAAAATATTTTCCTGCGTTTCCTTCAAAACAACTATGCAATTTTGCAGAAAAATTTATTTTAGGACAAAATAAGCTTAAGCTTGTCAGTTTCCGTACAGGACTGAAAATATGATATTATTTTATCGTGCACATAGTGTTTCGCAATTCTTGGACTTATTCCAGCCATTCCTACTCATACTTAATTCTGATTGGTTGTTGCAGCATTTCACGACAAAAGTATTCACGTGGCTTTATCTAGCGGTATTTTCCTAATTTTTAATTTTCATTACGACATACTTTAAATAAACAATGAGAAGGATTTTGTATAAGAGATAATAACAAGATGTATACTTTCCAGTGGTTTATTATTGTTGAATGCATCATTCAGCTTGCGATACAGTAAACTGTTAAGTAAGTTTTCCTATGTAATTTGATCGTTCGTAATTACGTTCATATAATATAAAATATTTTCTTACATTGTTATCATAAACTTCGCACAGTATTTAATATTTGATTTGTTGTTACTCTGTGCACTGTATTAAGTATTTATGGTTATCTTTCATATGTTTAATACACAGTCTGATGCGTATATGGATAAAATGTATGTAACAACAAAACAAAAGACTTAGAAAACAATGAACAAAACAAAAATTAAAAAATAAAGCAAAATAACAATATAATTAAAAAATAAAAACTCCTGCGCATATGTGAGCTTGAGATGGTGGTGAGGCTTGTGTGCTGTGAGGAGACAGTAGGCTATATTGGAGAGGCATAGCAGCAGAAAAACATTGAGGAGCGAAACTAACGATGCCCAACTCAAGCAACATCTGTAGAAAGACAATTAAAGAACTGTACCGGATCAGTCGTCGTCGGAGACAACAAAAATCTGTATCGTTTGCCAAGCTCTGGCAGTCGAGTGTCAAAATCAAGGTAGAGTATGAAAAATACCCCTATCCTAGCATAAAAAGGTGAATATGTCCTGATCAGAGAAAAAATACCGTGAACCATATAAAGGTGAGAATTCCTCCTTGGAAGATCCGTTTGTGGAGGCCTACTAGGGCACCATACCTCAGATTAGTGTCGTAAGCCCGTTTCAAAACAAATTGACATGAACAACAAAGTAATAACTTACCACCACTCATGGTCGATCTTCACATCGAGAACATAATGAGGGCAGCGTAATTTAAGAAGAGGAACAAAAGTAAAAGGCGAGGAAATATCGATACCGAGTTTGCTTTTCTCACCAAATGCAAGGAGATTTATGAGACATCTTGAAACCAACAGCAACATACATTTAGTTAAACATGGCTTGAGAGTAAAGAGGGCAAAGAATAATATGATAAAGAGTAATAGAAATCAGAATAACGACTTCCTTAACATAACAAATGGGCATGGAACTGTAGTGGAGGAAGTATAACAATTCTCGTGTCTAGAAAGCAATATTGCTCAGGATGGCCGAACCAACAAAGATATCAAAAGACTGGCACAGGCTATGAGCTCTTATTGTATACAGGGTGGTCCATTGATAGTGACCGGGCCAAATATCTCACGAAATAAGCGTCAAACGAAAAAACTATAAAGAACGAAATTTGTCTAGCTTTAAGGGGGAAACCGGATGGCGCTATGGTTGGCCCACTAGATGGCGCTGCCGTAGGTCAAACGGATATCAACTGCGTTTTTTTTTAAATAGGCACCCCCCATTTTTATTACATATTCGTGTAGTACGTAAAGAAATATGAATGTTTTAGTTGGACCACTTTTTTCGCTTTGTGCTAGATGGCGATGTAGTAGTCACAAACGTATAAGTACATGGTATCACGTAAAATTCCGTCAGTGCTGACGGTATTTGCTTCGTGATACATTACCCGTGTTAAAATGGACCGTCTACCAATTGCAGAAAAGGTCGATATCGTGTTGATGCATGGCTGTTGTGATCAAAATACCGAACGGGTGCGTGTTATGTATGCTGCTTGGTATCCTGGACATCATCATCCAAGTGTCCGGACCGGTAGCCGGTTAGTTACGTTATTTAAGGAAACAGGAAGTGTTCAGCCATATGTGAAACGCCAACCACGACCTGCAACAAATGATGTTGCCCAAGTAGTTGTTTTAGCTGCTGTCGCGGCTAAACCGCACATCAGTAGCAGACAAATTGCGCAAGAATCGGGAATCTCAAAAACGTCAGTGTTGAGAATGCTACATCAACATCGATTGCACCCGTACCATATTTCTATGCACCAGGAATTGCATGGCGACGACTTTGAAAGTCGTGTACAGTTCTGCCGCTGGGCACAAGAAAAATTTAGCGACGAAGCGTCATTCACCAACAGCGGTAAGGTAAACTGGCATAATGTGCACACTGGGCAACGGAAAATCCACGATGGCTGCGACAAGTGGAACATCAGCGACCTTGGCGGGTTAATGTATGGTGCTGCATTATTGGAGGAAGGATAATTGGCCCCCATTTTATCGATGGCAATCTAAATGGTGCAATGTATGCTGATTTCCTACGTAATGTTCTACCAATGTCACTACAAGATATTTTACTACATGACAGAATGGCGATGTACTTCCAACATGATGGATGTCCGGCACATAACTCGCGTGCGGTTGAAGCGGTATTGTATTGCATATTTCATGACAGGTGGATTGGTCGTCGAAGCACCATACCATGGCCCACACGTTCACCGGATCCGACAGCCCCGGATTTCTTTCTGTGGGGAAAGTTGAAGGATATTTGCTATTGTGATCCACCGACAACGCCTGACAACATGCGTCAGCGCACTGTCAACGCATGTGCGAACATTACGGAAGGCGAACTACTCGCTGTTCAGAGGAATGTCGTTACGCGTATTGCCAAATGCATTGAGGTTGCCGGACATCGTTTTGGGCATTTATTGCATTAATGTGGTAATTACAGGTAATCACGCTGTAACAGCATGCGTTCTCAGAAATGATAAGTTCACGAAGGTACATGTATCACATTGGAACAACCGAAATAAAATGTTCAAAGGTACCTACGTTCTGTATTTTAATTTAAAAAACCTACCTGTTACCAACTGTTCGTCTAGAATTGTGAGCCATATGTTTGTGACTATTACAGCGCCATCTATCACAATGCGAAAAAAGATGCAACTAAAACTTTCATATTTCTTTACGTACTACACGAATATGTAATAAAGACTGGGGGTTCCTATTTTAAAAAAAAAGCCAGTTGATATCAATTTGATCTATGGCAGCGCCATCTAGTGGGTCAACCATAGCACCATCTGATTTCCTCCTTAAAGCTAGACAAGTTTCGTTCTTTATAGTTTTTTCGTATGACGCTTATTTCGTGAGATATTTGGCCCGGTCACTATCAATGGACCAACCTGTATGTTTGCAATACACTTGAAATTTGCTGTTTGCGTGGGCAATGGCACTAGATCTGCTGTTTGCTATTACATTGGTATAAGACGTTGTTGCTTATTACGTATGAATCATGCAAGGTCATAAGTCAAATAACCATAAGGCAACACACAGCAACTTATGATAACCCTAAGGAAAATCGATACAGCTCGCTCTACTCAATAAACAAATATATTGTAGTCCTCTATCTTGACTGAATAATAACAGAATGATCATTGACTTTTGCCACAGTGCACAACGATAACACCGCCACAGTGACAACATCAAGCTTAGGTGTGGTATAGATTACATTTATTATTAGCGGGTCGCCTAACCATGGGAAAATTGTAGGACAAGTTATAACAAAGTATGAACGCTCTGACTGACAAGAAAGAAAACGTATGTCCGTTGATATAGGCAAATTGTGGACAGAGTAATTGTCTCTTCTCTTGTAGAAATCGTCGAGTGATTGAGCAAGACGACTCACCCTGCACTGAGACGATTGCGAGAGTCATTATGTGTGTGGCGACGTCATTTATGCACTGCGCCAAAAACAGCGGGTGAAAGCTGCAACTGATAGATATTTATCTTTGCCGAAGTCGGCTTGGTTACGAGTTGTTTATTCTTGTTAGTTTTTGATCTGTGCTTAGAAAATAAAATGTTTCCTCATCTCATGAAAAAGCTGTTACTTCATAAAATATAAAGGCTCCCATAGTGGTGACACCGAAAAATCGTAGCAGAAGCATAAAGAAAATATATATACCGACGAGAATAATGAATTCAGAGACAAAAGCATGGTGTAGTGGAATCAAGATTGAAGACTACAGTCTGTTCGACCAAGGATCGCGGTCCACGCCCTTTGATTCGCCACAAAACGGAACGACAGATGTTAACGCAAAAGATGGGAGTACCTATGCGCGACACGGAAATGTTAAGCTTTCCGCGTTCTGGCCGACGCGCCCCCAGCTTTGGTTTACGCAGGCTGAATGCATATTTCGGCAGCGTGGGGTGTCTAACAACATTGACAAATTTAATATAGTGGTTTCACATCTAAATTTAGAAGTGATAGAGCAAGTAGAAGAAACCTTGTCGGAACAAAATTACTTTGTGCTAAAGGAAGCTCTCATACGGCATTGTACGTTTTCACCAGATTTGCAACTACAAAAAATTTTCGCATACGAAGATTTGGGCGACAAGACTCCGTCACAAGTACTCAAAGCCTTCGTACATTAGCCGGCCCGGAACTCATACCTGAAGAGTCTTTACGTCTAATATGACTTCGTAAACTTCCTGCCAACATCCGTGCCGTCATTGCAGCAGAAACAGACTTACCATTGCAAGTCTTGGCAAAAAAGGCAGACACCAACGCAAACACCTTAACCGAAGTTTCTGCGTGTTCGGAATTCAACTACAGCCAGGATAGAGGCCCAAGAACATGTAGTGTGATGGAATCTGACGTCAGTGAGCCAGGAACATGCAATAATACTTCCCAACAGCAGTGCACATCGACCAAACCCACCATACAGCAACTGGCAGCACAAGTGGCAAAACTCAACGTGCAAGTAACTTCACACCACCACCAGCTACGAAGTCGCAGTTGGAAAAGACGAAGAACTGCTATCCAACAGGATTTGACAGATCAATGGTGCTGGTACCACAGACGCTTCGATAGCACTGCCCGTCAATGTATTCAACACTGCAGCTACCCAAAGGCGGACGTTAAAGGGCGCTAACGTTCGTCAACAACAACATAGGCGCCCGAGTCATAGCGTGATTCAAAGAGGTGAAAACGCCACGGTATCTGCATCAACCAATCACACCGATTATTCGTGTTGGACCTCTCTTCAGGTGAGAAGTTTCTGATTGACGCAGGTTCAGAAGTCAGTGTTTATCCAAGAAAGAGAGGTGATATACTCACGACAACAACGCAACATGTGCTGACTGCGGCAAACAATTCCAGAATGTCTGCCTATGGTGAGAAACAGTTGGCATTACATCTGAATTCCAACTTCCATCCAAAAAGGACTTTTGTGGTTGCTGATGTGCCGAGTCCTATAATTGGAGCGGACTTTTTACGGAACTACCGACTTATGCCCGACCTGGTTAACCGTCGTTTGGTGACAGTTCCCACAGAAGGGATATTGCCTACTGCGTCTTCCGCGTCGGTTCAAGTGCAGTGCGATGTGCCCGTGTCTTTCCGCACGAAGATTTCCGGCTCCTCTACCGCGTCATCCGCGTCGGGATATTGTGATACGATTTCGTACCCGCAACTAAGCGGGGCGCACACGTGTGCGTCACGCAAGAAGACACCCGACAGTCGTAACGATTCGTATACTGTAGGCAATATCAGAGCACTGTTGGAGGAATCACTTTTTCGTAAACTGCTTCAATACTTCCCAGCACTTACCGAACCCGTCAACGCAACCAGGAAATGCAGACACAATACTCAACACCACATCAGCACGACGCAACGTCAACCCGTTGCCTTCCGCCCGCGGCGTCTGCCTCCAAGGAAGCTGCTCGCGGCGCGAGCTGAGTTCGACAGACTTCTAAAAAGTAGGTCTGATAGTTCATGGGCATCTCCAATTCACATGGTCCGTAAAAAAGACAATTCATGGAGAGTATGTGGAGACTACAGGGCGTTTAATGCCCGCACAATTCCCGACCGCTACCCAGTACCCAATGTGACTGATTTTAACAGTACGAATAGCAATGCCAAAATATTTAGTGTGATTGATTGCGCCAAAGCATTTTCCCAGATTCCCATGGCTCCATCTGACATTAAAGAAACAGCAGTTACCACACCATTCGGTTTGTTTGAGTACAATTTTATGCCATTTGGCCTCAGAAACGCTGCCCAAACATGGCAAAGATTCATGCATTAGGTGCTTCGAGAATTACCATTCGTATTTTGTTATATGGACGACATTTTAGTATTCTCTGGTTCTGTATATCAGCATGTCGAACATCTGCGGCAGCTTTTCCGCCGTCTGACAGAGTATGGCATAATTACACTCCTGGAAATTGAAATAAGAACACCGTGAATTCATTGTCCCAGGAAGGGGAAACTTTATTGACACATTCCTGGGGTCAGATACATCACATGATCACACTGACAGAACCACAGGCACATAGACACAGGCAACAGAGCATGCTCAATGTCGGCACTAGTACAGTGTATATCCACCTTTCGCAGCAATGCAGGCTGCTATTCTCCCATGGAGACGATCGTAGAGATGCTGGATGTAGTCCTGTGGAACGGCTTGCCATGCCATTTCCACTTGGCGCCTCAGTTGGACCAGCGTTCGTGCTGGACGTGCAGAAGGCGTGAGACGACGCTTCATCCAGTCCCAAACATGCTCAATGGGGGACAGATCCGGAGATCTTGCTGGCCAGGGTAGTTGACTTACACCTTCCAGAGCACGTTGGGTGGCACGGGATATATGCGGACGTGCAGTGTCCTGTTGGAACAGCAAGTTCCCTTGCCGGTCTAGGAATGGTAGAACGATGGGTTCGATGACGGTTTGGATGTACCGTGCACTATTCAGTGTCCCCTCGACGATCACCAGTGGTGTACGGCCAGTGTAGGAGATCGCTCCCCACACCATGATGCCGGGTGTTGGCCCTGTGTGCCTCGGTCGTATGCAGTCCTGATTGTGGCGCTCACCTGCACGGCGCCAAACACGCATACGACCATCATTGGCACCAAGGCAGAAGCGACTCTCATCGCTGAAGACGACACGTCTCCATTCGTCCCTCCATTCACGCCTGTCGCGACACCACTGGAGGCGGGCTGCACGATGTTGGGGCGTGAGCGGAAGACGGCCTAACGGTGTGCGGGACCGTACCCCAGCTTCATGGAGACGGTTGCGAATGGTCCTCGCCGATACCCCAGGAGCAACAGCGTCCCTAATTTGCTGGGAAGTGGCGGTGCGGTCCCCTACGGCACTGCGTAGGATCCTACGGTCTTGGCGTGCATCCGTGCGTCGCTGCGGTCCGGTCCCAGGTCGACGGGCACGTGCACCTTCCGCCGACCACTGGCGACAACATCGATGTACTGTGGAGACCTCACGCCCCACGTGTTGAGCAATTCGGCGGTACGTCCACCCGGCCTCCCGCATGCCCACTATACGCCCTCGCTCAAAGTCCGTCAACTGCACATACGGTTCACGTCCACGCTGTCGCGGCATGCTACCAGTGTTAAAGACTGCGATGGAGCTCCGTATGCCACGGCAAACTGGCTGACACTGACGGCGGCGGTGCACAAATGCTGCGCAGCTAGCGCCATTCGACGGCCAACACCGCGGTTCCTGGTGTGTCCGCTGTACCGTGCGTGTGATCATTGCTTGTACAGCCCTCTCGCAGTGTCCGGAGCAAGTATGGTGGGTCTGACACACCGGTGTCAATGTGTTCTTTTTTCCATTTCCAGGAGTGTATTAACGAAACAAAGTGCACATTTGGAAAACGCGAGGTTAAGTTCCTGAGATATTTGGTTTCAGCAGCAGGCCTGTCACCTTTGCCTGAGCGGGTTGAAGCAGTACAACAGATGCCCCTTCCAACAACTTACAAGGGACTTCGCAGATTTTTAGGCATGCTCAACTATTACAGACGTCCCTTACCTAAATTAGCTGCCGCCCAAGGGCCACTCACAACGTTACTTGCAGGTAAAAATACAACAGGAAATCGTAAAATTCCGTGGAGTCCAGATGCTGAAGAAGCTTTCCATGACTTAAAGAAATGTCTTTCTCGGGCAACACTACTGGGACATCCAAGATTGAGCGCTCCTTTAGCGCTCATGGTTGATGCGAGCCAAACAGCAGTGGGTGCAGGGCTACAGCAAGAAATTGATGGCAGATGACAGCCACTCGCATTTTTCTCTAGAAACCTGACTCGACAGCAGCAAAAATGGGATGCTATTGACCGTGAGTTGCTTGCTATTTACTTAGCCATAAAGCATTTTCGCACGTCTGTCGAATGGAGGCACTTTGCAATTTTTACCGATCACAAGCCGTTAATAGCTACATTTCAACGAGACACAGAGCTCAATTCACCACGTCAGTGCAGGCAAGTCGAGTACATTGCACAGTTCACAACTGACGTGCGTCACATTTCAGGAAAAGACAACCTGGTCGCAGATTGCCTGTCTAGGAATTGTGCCAGTTTAAATTCAATTCGTTGGACCGAGTTAGCGTCTAAACAACGAGAAGATCCTTTCTTGCGCCGTCTAATAGAGGAACAGAGAACTGCGCTGCAGCTCAGACGTGTGTCTGTCCCAAATGTTCCAGACGGAATTTGGTGTGATGTAGTAAAAGGAAAGGAGCGACCTTACATAGCAGAACAATATCGTCGGGAGATTTATAGTGCACTACATAACCTATCACATCCAGGAGTACGAGCTACAGGCAAGTTAGTGTCCTGCCAGCGTAATGAAATCAGCAGACATGTCTTTGCACCTATTGCTGACTTCCCGACGCCATCTACAAGATTTTCACATATACATGTGGACATTGTGGGCCCGCTACCATGCTCTTCAGAACAACGCTATTTGCTCACAATCATTGATCGTTTTACCAGGTGGCCAGAAGTAGTTGTAATACAAGACATTTCTGCGGAGTCGGTTGCAAAAGCACTGTTGCATTCATGGTTCTCCAGGTTTGGCGTTCCGCAAAACATAAAAACAGATCGCGGAAGGCAGTTTGAAAGCCAACTTTTCAATGAACTTTTACTACTGTGCGGGTGCAACCACCTACGCACCACAAGCTATCATCCATCTAGTAATGGAATGGTGGAACGACTACACCGCACGCTCAAAGCTGCATTAATGTGTAGTTCCACTTCATGGCCTGAAGCACTACCGCTGGTCCTACTCGGATTGAGAACGGCCGTGAAGGAGGACTTACAATGCTCTTCCGCAGAATCGGTTTATGGCGAGCAATTGAGGGGTTCCTGGAGAATCTATCGTTCCAGCATCTACACAGCCGTTCGCCCCTGAGCTATGCACGCAATTCGCGAGACAACTCAGCGTTAGAACGAGAAACATCAAACCCACTAACCCTGTCAGACATGGAGACCGTAGAGTGTTTGTACATAAAGACCTGCAAGCAACGTCCCACGTATGGCTAAGGGATGATACGGTGCGCCCGCCGCTTGTTTCGCCTTACTCTGGACCATACAGGGTAATCACAAGAGGAAGCCACAGCTTCAAAATCGATAAGGATGGTAAAGAAGAGACAGTCTCAATTGAGCGGCTTAAACCTGCTTACACCGAAGAGGGTACACTCCTTCCTCGGTCTGCAAAATCACCCTCAAACGTGGAGGCCAAAGAAACAGCAGAGAGTCTCACCGAGCCCTCGGTTTCAGAAGAGGACAACGAAGCAGCAAGTGCAGAACAGGAGCAGTCATTGCCTGCACCAGATGTTTTCACGAGAGTTGGTAGAAAAATCAAGTGCAAGTTTCCCCACATACCTGGTGCACCCGGTTTCAAAAGGAGGGGAGCTGATGTGGCGACGTCATTTATCCACTGCGCCAAAAACAGCGGGTGAAAGCTGCAGCTGATAGATATTTATCTTTGCTGTAGTCGGCTTGGTTACGAGTTGTTTATTCTTGTTAGTTTTTGATCTGTGCTTGGAAAATAAAATGTTTCCTCATCTCATGAAAAAGCTGTTACTTTATAAAATATAAAGGCTCCCATATGTGAAAACTTGTTCACAGGCTGGTCTTAACTCATACGGAGTTAAAATGCAGTTTCGTAGTATGGAGAATCGCACTGAGCGCTGACAGTCAACACTTGCAAGCTATTTGAGGGCAACGACATACGCGCTGTTCCAGCCAAATTGAGTTACCATGCCAGTTAGCTTACCTAGGGAATAACTAGAAGTCTCAGCTTCTTCGAAGACACAGGAAATGTATCAGACAGGTATTTAACTATTACAAAATAGCCAATATCTCATTAATTACAACAGGAATTTTGATGCTAACATGTTTTGGAGTACTTTACATAATGCGGAATGCAGATTTTCGGATAGTCGATTTCCAGGACCATGGATCGGGCGTTCGGGTCCACGTCGATGACCAGCACGCAGCCCTGATTTAAATCCACTGGATTTTTACTTTTGGGGCCATATGAAAGAACTTGTTTATGCTGAGCCAGTAAATAATGTGGACGAATTGACGCAGAAGATTTTAGATGCTGCCAATACCATAAAGGCCAATGTGCATGTGTGTGAACGAGTGTGACGAAACTGGGTTCGCCGTAATGAAGCATGTTTAGAAGCGAATGGTGGTCATTTCGAACATTTATTGTAGTATTGGTGTAAGAGGAAACGAAGTAATGGGTTTTCTTTTCGTTACGATGTTGTTGTACAGAAGGAAAATAATGTGAATTTAATATTCGTTATGGCATTGCCGTAAAAAGGTGAAACAGTTGATTGTAATTAATGCACAACTATCTACTTGGTGATTGACTGAATTTGTACTAATGGAAATAAATTGTTTGATATTAGCTTGTCATTACTACTACGACCTTCGTTTTCGACTTGTTGAGAAACAGACTGGTTGTATTTAATTCACGTAAAGCGAATTACACATTCTTGACTACTCAAAAACCGTTTACATTCCTTTTCTAGGTACCACCTGATTATCACACCACGTCGTTGTACACGTCTAATGATTTCAATCCTCTGGTCGGCTCGTTGCCTTTCTCTGGCCGCCTCGTCATTGTAGGCAATAAGCTCGGTACGCCGTGTACTGACGGTTGACTACGTAAACAGAAATGCGTGTACTATCTATCCTACGAACATTAGGTTTTAATAATACAAAAATGAAGTGCATGATACAAGAAAATGTCATTAGACTTTTTTGTCAAGCACACCGAGATGTACCATCTATATAATTTTGGCACTTTATACCGTTTACACCCTCTCTCTCTCTCTCTCTCTCTCTCACTCTCTCTCTCTCACTCTTTCACTCTCTCTCTCTCTCTCTCTCTCTCTCTCACTCTCTCTCTATATATAAGAATAATTATGCTTTACGTTCTCCAGCCAGTAGGAAAGCAATAATTGTGATACACACTGCTGCCATTGCTGCCATACGCACATCAGTCCATAAATAAACATTTATCTGAATTCGTTAGGTCCGCAGTCCCTGTACTGAAACAATTTCGTTGTTGCTGTAGGCTTCTCACCGAAACTGTCTTCCTCTATTCCGCGTGTGTGTTACCTCCTTCATCTAAGTTAATATATTCATAATCTTCTTGATCTATGTTGTCCGATAACCTTGGTGGGTACAAGGAATTTTCTTTTTCTATCCTTTACTCCTATTTGGCTATTTCCGATATTTTGAAACTTCCATTCCTTAGTTCTGGTCATTGCCTTGAATTCTTTGAGCTTGTCTGCTTACATTTTACAGAAATTTGTTGTGATTTTAGTCTTTGTACACAATCAACTGTCTGCTTTGATGAAAACTTTTCAGTATTATAATTTTGTTTTGTGTCCCTGTTATTTATGAAAACTCCGTGAATTAAGACTCTAAGCGTGACTTTTCCTTCAGCTTCTATGCTATAGTACCGTCAATCTTTGCACATAGAGCTCAGATTATGTCATTTACCGCACGACTAATGTCCAACACTATATAAGTTCTTCTTGGGAATCATTTTTTTTAATTGGCAGCTGGTACTTGTAAATTCAGTAAGTAACGTTAATATTTCATTTGCTGTTACGCTTGCAGGAAGAGAGACGAAAGAAAAGATATTTATTACGTAGATTCTTGGTGCAAAGGTTTTTCTGTTACAAATACGTATGAAGGGCATTCCTAAGTAACGCAACATATTTTTCCCCGAGAAATTTCGAATGAAAAAATGCAGATTTGTTGTGGAACATCGAGGAATATTCCTTCTTCCCACAGTTTCATAAAGTTCGCTGCAAGCGGTCTTCAAAATGGCGCCTGTAGTGGAGACGCATGCCAAGCAGACAGCTGTCATTAAGTTTCTTTTGACGGAAAACGGGAACATCGCAGATATTCATAGGTGCTTGCAGGAAGTCTACGGAGACGTTGCAGTGGACGAAAGCAGAGTGAGTCGTTGGGCGACTTGTCTGTCATCATCGCAACAAGCTCCCGCAAACCTGTCCAGTCCCACGCGCGCTGGCCGGCTGCACACAGCTGCGACTCCTGCATTGTTGGAACGCTCGAACACCCTCATTCGAGGTAATCGACGGATCGCTGTAAACACTTCGCTGCTCAATAGAACGTCTCTGTTGGTGTTGCTGACACACTCGCCCAGCAGTTCGGGTACTCAAAAGTTGTACGCCCACTGGGTCCCTCACACCTAACAGAAGACCGTAAAGAATAACGAAGGAACATTTATGCGGAACTGATGGCCGTTACGAGGCTGATAACGACAATTTTATGTAGAACAACGCCCCAGTCGATGAAAAATGGATTCATTACATCGAACAGGAAACGAAACGACAATCAGTGGAGTGGCGCTCCATCTCTACTACGAAGAAAAAGTTCAAAGCCGCACCATCGACCGGTAAAGTACTGGCGACTCCCTTCGCGGATTCTGAAGGGGTTATTCTGTTTGATGTCGTGCCTCGTGGTGAACGATTAACTCTGAAGTGTATTGCGCAACCGTCAGGAAATCGAAGAAACGACTCCAGCGTGTTCGTTACCACAAAAGTTCGAACGAACTTCTCCTTCTCCATGACAATGCAAGGCCTCACACAAGTCTGCACGCGCGCCAGAGCAGCTCAAAAAACCTTCATTGGGCTGTTCTTCCCCGTCCACCTTACAGTCCGGATCTCTAAAATTCCAACTTCCCTCTTGCCCAATGAAGCATGCCCTCCGCCGGAAGCAGCATGTCGGTGATGGGGAGGTTATTGACGGAACAGGACGTTGGCTTCGACGTTGACCTGTAGAGGCGTACCATGCGGGCATAGAGGCCCATCCGGTAAGGCGGCGAAGGCTATCGCATTGAACGGGGATTATGTCGAGAAACAGGGTTTTCTAGCCACAAGAGAGGGAAATAAACGGTGTTTTGGAATCCTGAAAAATACCAACCTGCTTTCGGAAAAAGATGTGTTGCAGTATTTATTGAATGCCCCTCGTACTGTTCATCGGCTTGATTATATTAGCGTGCGCGCCGAAATGCTATACTCACCTACACAATCCTTTGTAATAATAGCACGGAAGTCTCTCAGCTCTTTCTGTTATCTCCTTACATTCTCTTTCCACTTTTTAGACAGTGGTACGCCATTGAAGATTAAATCTCAGTCAAAAATAGTCAGTTTTCTATTTAAAAATACACAATATTCTAGTCTATTTCCAGCCGAAGTGCACAGCGATCATTTAATAAATAGCGAAAACAAAAAGTTGTTAAAATACTGCAATGATCGTACAGATATGTTACCTGAACGTCGTTAGAGTCTAACACGCCGATACTGTAGCTTCCAGCGATATCTTATTGCAGTATTTTAGATCAACTGTGTCGTAATTTTAAGTATGTCATCATGTAGATTAATATGAATGTTTTACTTAACAAATTCTGTGCCTAAAGCGAAAATGGTAGTTATATACTGTTAAGACGTCACTATATGTACAACGCTGCACATAAAAATTATAAGTTGTGTAAGTAGGCTGTTTAGGTTTTTATATTGGTAACGCCACGTAGCGCTCTATATGAAAATCACTGGCTGTACTGTGTGCAGTCAGTGGCTGGGTGGCATTGTTGGAATAGTCGCTATTGTAGTGTTGGACAGTTGGATGTGAACAGCGCGTGGCGTTGCGCAGTTGGAGGTGAGCCGCCAGCAGTGGTTCAAAAAAATGGTTCAAATGGCTCTGAGCACTATGCGACTCAACTGCTGAGGTCATCAGTCGCCTAGAACTTAGAACTAATTAAACCTAACTAACCTAAGGACATCACACACATCCATGCCCGAGGCAGGATTCGAACCTGCGACCGTAGCGGTCACGCGGTTCCAGACTGAAGCGCCTTTAACCGCACGGCCACACCGGCCGGCTTCCAGCAGTGGTGGATGTGGGGAGAGAGATGGCGGAGTTTTGAGAGCGGATGATCTGGACGTGTGTCCATCAGAGGCAGTAAATGTGTAAGACTGGATGTCATGAACTGATATACATATTATGACTTTTGAACACTATTAAGGTAAATACATTGTTTGTTCTCTATCAAAATCTTTCATTTGTTAACTATGCCTATCAGTAGTTACTGCCTTCAGTAGTTAGAATCTTTTATTCAGCTGGCAGTATTGGCGCTCGCTGTATTGCAGTAGTTCGAGTAACGAAGATTTTTGTGAGGTAAGTGATTCATGAAAGGTATAGGTTATTGTTAGTCAGGGCCATTTTTTGTAGGGATTTTTGAAAGTCAGATTGTGTTGCGCTAAAAATATCGTGTGTCAGTTTAAGCACAGTCATTTATAATTTTTTTGTAAGGGGATGTTTCAGCTGTAAAAATTCGTGTGACGATATGGAAAGATTTTGAGCATTTAAATAAATTTAATTTACAATTCACCACAATCACAAGCCGAAGCACGTTTTATATCCTGTTTGATACAAGTCAACCATGCCCGACAGGTGTATATTGCCTAAACAGCACATGATTAATTATAACAACTGCTTGAAGTTACCTCCAGTCGAATGGCTCCACCACCTTGCAGGAACAGCACCGCCCCAGCAGCAATCTGGAAAAGAACGAAAGTGGAGGAGGAAAAATACTTCCCAAGCATGGCCAACAACCCTACCCACAACGACTAAGGTCAGGGAAAAGTTTCCTCAGAAAACGGAAGAAACTAACAACCATTGATGAAGAAGCAAGCTGCAGCTGTGGAGGGCTCAGACATCCCACCATCCTGGATCGAAAAGATTTTCAGAATCTTTTCTCCTGGTCATGATGGAAGTCCCTCAGTATTCTGAGGTCAGCAGTGGGCAGATCACGGGTCAATCTGGCGAAATGGGGAGACATTGAAGAAAACGAAATCGAATGTGACTGCGGGGAAGAGTAGACTGTTCAACATATGCTTCAGTGTCAACTGTTTCCAGCCACGTGCACAGAAAATGACCTTCACCAGGCAACGGAAATGTGGAGCATGTGGCCAAACTTTGGTTAATGACTATATAATCGGCGTTGATCTGTCAGCAATTGTTTAAGCTGTGTTTTATGTGTGTTTCGTCACACAAAAAAACTTAATCTAATGACAATATATACACTATGTGATCAAACGTATCCGGACACCTGGCTGAAAATGACTTACAAGTTCGTGGCGCCCTCCATCGGTAATGCTGGAAATCAGTATGATGTTGGCTCAACCTCAGCCTTGATGAAAGCTTCCACTCTCGCAGACATACGTTCTATCAGGTGCTGGAAGGTTTCTTGGTGAATGCCAGCCCATTCTTCATGGACTTCTGCACTGAGGAGAGCTATCGATGTCGGTCGGTGAGGCTTGGCACAAAGTCGGCGTTCCAAAAGATCCCAAAGGTGTTCTATAGGATTCAGGTCAGGACTCTGAGCAAGCCAGTCCATTACAGGGATGTTATTGTCGTGTAACCACTCCGCCACAGACCGTGCATTATGAACAGGTGCTCGATCGTGTTGAAAGATGCAGTCGTCATCCCCGAATTACTCTTCAACAGTGGGAAGCAAGAAGGTGCTTAAAACATCAATGTCAGCCTGTGCTGTGGTAATGCCACGCAAATCAATAAGGAGTGCAAGTCCCCTCTACGAAAAACACGACGACACCATAACATCATCGCCTCCGAATTTTGCTGTTGGCACTACACACGCTGGCAAATGACGTTCACCGGGCATTCGCCCCTGCCATCGGATCACCATGTTGTGTACCGTGTTTCGTCATGCCACACAACGTTTTTCCACTGTTCAATCGTCCAATGTTTACGCTCCTTACACCAAGCAAGGATTCGTTTGGCATTTACCGGCGTGGTGTGTGGCTTATGAGCAGCCGCTCGACCATGAAATCCAAGTTTTTTCACCTCCCGCCAAACTGTCATAGTACTTGCGGTGGATCCACATGCAGTTGAGAATTCCTGTCTTGTGGTCTGAATAGATGCCTGCCTGTTGCACATTACGAGCCTCTTCAACTGTCGGCAGTCAACAGACGAGGTCGGACTGTACACTTTTGAGCTGTGAGTGTCCCTTCACGTTTCCACTTCACTATCACATCGGAAACAGTGGATTTAGGGATGTTTAGGTGTGTGGAAATCTTGTGTACAGACGTATGACACAACTGACACCAAATCACCCGACTACGTTCAAAGTCCGTGAGTTCCGCGGAGCACCGCATTCTGCTCTCTCACTATGTCTAATGACTACTGAGGTCGCTGATACGGAGTACCTGGCAGTAGGTGGCAGCACAATGCACCTAATATGAAAAACATATGTTTTTGGGGTTGTCCGCATACTTTTCGTAACACAGTGTACTTCAAGTCCTCGGGTATAGATTTCTGGACTGTACAAATATTTTCTATCGAGCTTGGAGACATAATTTCTTGTTAATCTAAACATAGCAAAAGTTTTCCTTCTAGAAATAAACACAATAAATGAAGCACTATCCTTAAAACAACTAAACGACAATGTACGGTATCCTCATTTCCAATGCGCTGTCCACTAACGCCCGTGTAATTCAACGCGAGGGTAGTCCGTGAGCTTTGTGCGACTTCAGAATTCTTCACACTTACCGGATACCGATAGCGGCGCGATATCGCGCCCTTCACATTTAGTTTCCACGAAACGCGGCCGCCTCGTCCGGTGTTCCGCTTACAAGGCAGACAAGCCGGTTCTGCTAAGCCATCGATCACTCTCGCCGCGGAATTAGCGCTTCGTTTAATCGTCGCCTCTGTGTGTCGATAACGTTGTCTCCATACTTCCTCTACCCTCGCCCAAGGTCCCCCGTTCATTAATTCAATCTCGAAAACTAGTTGGTGCTTGTGTGCCTATCGTGTACATTTATTGTGATTTTCGGATACAATCATATAACTTTACTAAAGTACTGAAGAAAACGGTCATGCCTGTAAGTCACGAGTGAATAGAAGAATTTACTCGTCACCTACGTTTCATTCAGGACACAAATGTTTCAATTTCATTGCAAGTATATACAGCTACCTTCCCCTTATTTTTCTTCTTAACTATTGCACATATCAATTAAATTTATTGAACCGGTTCCAAAAGACTTCACTCGACGATCAATTATTTTGGGTCTGAAACGTGAGCCTGAAACATTGAAGACAGCAGCGGAATAACTATCATAACTGCTGATAAAAGTTTCCGACTCTCGCCAATAAAGGCAAGGTCCATTTCATACACCAGAAAAGTTATTTTCATTGTTCTTTTTTTGTGGTGCAACAAAATTTCTTATTCTTGAGCAGCTTGCTAAGAGCGAAAAATGACTGCGCCGGTCTTAGATCGATAAAAAGCATTTGAAATTGCATTGAAGATGAAATATCTTGTTTATGCACCTGCTAACGCATGGTGTTGGAAAAGGAGGGAACTTACGAATATAAATACACTACTGGCCATTAAAATTGCTAAACCAAGAAGAAATGCAGATCATGAACGGGCATTCATTGGACAAATGTATTATACCACAACTGACATGTTATTACATTTTCACGCAGTTTGGTGCATAGATCCTGAGAAATCAGTACCCAAAACAACCACCTCTGGCCATAATAACGGCCTTGATACGCCTGGGCATTGAGTCAAACAGAGCTTGGATGGCGTGTACAGGTACAGCTGCGCATGCAGCTTCAACACGATACCACAGTTCATCAAGAGTAGTGACTGGCGTATTGTGACGAGCCAGTTGCTCGTCCACCATTGACCAGACGTTTTCAATTGGTGAGAGATCTGGAGAATGTGCTGGCCAGGGCAGCAGTCGAACATTTTCTGTAACCACAAATGCCCGTACAGAACCTCCAACATGCGGTCGTGCATTATCCTGCTGAAATGTAGGGTTTCGCAGGGATCGCATGGAGGGTAGAGCCACGGGTCGTAGCACATCTGAAATGTAGCGTCCACTGTTCAAAGTACTGTCAGTTCGAACAAGAGGTGACCGAAACGTGTAACCATTGGCACCCCATACCATCACGCCGGGCGACGACGAATACACGCTTCCAATGTGCGTTCACCGCGATGTCGCCAAACACAGATGCGACCATGATGATGCTGTAAACATAACCTGGAATCATCCGAAAAAATGACGTTTTGCCATTCATTCACCCAGGTTCGTCGTTGAGTACACCATCACAGGCGCTCCTGTCTGTGATGCAGCGTCAAGGGTAACCGCAGCCATGGTCTCCGAGCTGATAGTCCATGCTGCTACAAACGTCGTCGAACTGTTCGTGCAGATGGTTGTTGTCTTGCAAAAGTCCCCATCTGTTGACTCAGGGATCGAGGCGTGGCTCCACGATCCGTTACAGCCATGCGGATACGATGCCTGTCATCTCGACTGCTAGTGATACGAGGCCGTTGTGATCCAGCACGGCGTTCCGTATTACCCTCCTGAAACCACCGATTCCATATTCTGCTAACAGTCATTGGATCTCGACCAACGCGAGCAGCAATGTCGCGATGCGATAAACCGCAATCGCGATAGGCTACAATCCGACCTTTATCAAAGTCGGAAACGTGATGGTACGCATTTCTCCTCCCTACACGAAGCATCACAACAATGTTTCGCCGGCCGGAGTAGCCGAGCGGTTAAAGGCGCTACATTCTGGAACCGCACTGCTGCTACGGTCGCAGGTTCGAATCCTGCCTCGGGCATGGATGTGTGGGATGTCCTTAGGTTAGTTAGGTGTAAGTAGTTCTAAGTTCTAGGGGACTGATGACCATAGCAGTTAAGTCCTATAGTGCTTAGAGCCATTTTTGAGCAACAATGTTTCACCAGGCAACGCCGGTCAACTGCTGTTTGTGTATGAGAAATAGGGTTGGCAACTTTCCTCATGTCAGCGCATTGTAGGTGTCGCCACCGGCGCCAACCTTGTATGAATGCTCTGAAAAGCTAATCATTTACGTATCACCGCATCTTCTTCCTGTCGGTTAAATTTGGCGTCTGTAGCACGTCATCGTGGTGTAGCAATTTTAATGGCCAGTAGTGTATTAACTGCTGGAACATCCGTTCTCTCGCCAGATTAGGAGCTCTGCCATTTATTCCAAATATTAATGCAGTGTTTATTGGGAAAAGTTCTGAGGCCACTGGAGAGATTTGGGTAATGACATCACGGAGCAGTACTTCGGGTTTAGAATTCAGTCACTATATAGAGTGAACATGAATAAAACCGACAAATCGCAAGGACGCATTCCTGTCTGAAAAAGGGCGAAAAGAGGTCCTATAAACATGTATCCGAAAATGCATCGTTGCCACCGTGGATGGAGCTAGCGTACGAAAATTCCTTTAACCGCATGCCTTGTGTTCCTTGTGTACCATTCGGGAGGACGACGGTTCAATCCCGTATCCAACCATCCTGATTTAGGTTTTCCGTGATTTCCCTACATCGTTTCAGGCAAATGCCGGGATGGTTCCTTTGAAAGGGCACGGCCGATTTCCTTCCCAATCCTTCCCTAACCCGAGCTTGCGCTCCGTCTCTAAAGACCTCGTTGTCGACGGGACGTTAAACACTAACCGCCACCACCATCCTTGTGTGCTGCAGGCTGTATGACTGACGCAGCGTACTTTAAGCAGCAGAATGGACCGGTATTCACGTTGGCAACAAGCCGAGATGGTGTTTGTGCCGGCCGGAGTGGCCAAGCGCTTCTAGGCACTACAATCTGGAACCGCGCGACCGCTACGGTATCAGGTTCGAATCCTGCCTGGGGCATGGATGTGTGTGATGTCCTTAGGTTAGTTAGGTTTACTTAGTTCTAAGTTCTAGGGAACTGATGACCTTAGAAGTTAAGTCCCATAGTGCTCCGAGCCATTTTTTTGGTGTTTGTGTACGGCCAAACAGTACGGTGTAGAGGCAGCACGGCTGTACCAAAATAAATACCCTCACTACCATCCACCACATCCCACAACATTTCAAACCCTTTTTGGGCGTCTGTGTGATCATGGGTCCTTTCTGATAGACGTAGGTGCAGGGAGGCGGCGAACTGTGCGTACGCCAGATTTAGAGGACCGGGTTCTACAGGATGTTGAGTCGAACCCTAGCAGAAGCTCCAGGCAAGTGGCCAGCCAACATCGTGTAAGCCAAAGTACGTTTATGTGAATCCTGCATGACAACCGCTACTATCCCTGTTACGTGCAACGAGTGCAAGAGATATCAACAGCGTATTTCCCTCTACGGGAAGGATTTTGTCGTTGGTTTTTGCACCAGACCGTCACAATTATGGAATTTTTGTCGTCAGTCCTCTTTACCGACGAAGCAACCTTTACCAGAACTGGAATCAACAGTCTGCATAATCGTCAGCTGTGGGCTACAGACAATCCATGGGGAATGGTTGAGGCGTCTCGTCAGCATCAGTTCAGCATCCATGTGAGGCATGGATTCTTAGCGACCATATAGTTGGACCAGTTATTATTCTACAACGCCTCGACCTTGACCTCCTGCGTAATACTCTATCTGGGCAGCTTGAGAACGTGCCTTTGGCAATACGACAGGTTATGCGGTTTCTGCATGACGGAACACCACCCCACTTCCGCATTACAGTACGCTGATAGCTCAACAACATCTTATCCGGTCGTTGGGCAGGACGCGGAGGAACTGTAGAATGGCCTGTAGGTCACCGGACTGAAAGACCCTGGACTTTTACCTCTGGGGCATCTGAGAAGCGTTGTGTATGCTGAACCAGATTCTGATGTGTGGACCCTTCAACAGTGTTCACGACGCCTGTGACCCTATTCGGAAGAGGCCAGAACGTGCAAAAGAGTGCGGCAATCCTTGACGCAACGTGTGAACGCGTGCATTGCATCTCACGGAGGCCACTTCGGACATCTGTTGTGACGTGGATGCGATGCAGCTCTGTACTCTGCTCCGGGACGATTTGTTGTCTTTGCATACGTACTCTCCATTTCCGGAAACATGTTCATAGAAACTTTTTTCCCCATTTCAAGTCAGCAAGACTTTCAATTTGTCGTGTTTATTAATGTTCACCGTGTATAAACGAAGGACACAAAGCATTTGCCTCAAATAAGACTGCTGGTAAGTCAGAACATTTTTGCCTTTAACGTGAAAATCTTTCGCTCTGATTCCGAGAAATTTTTCCCTTATCCTTGCAGTAGCACATCGATATTTGATAGTGTAGCGTCGTATCTATACAGAGAACAGCAATATTTTTCAGTTCTTCTTCCGATCCCACGATGTTCGCTATGATATATCGTTCGAGGACTTTACATCTAACGTACAAGACAGTGCACTAAAAGTATAATGACTCGTAATTTGGGTTCGAAAGATGTTTTACGTTTATGGAGTTTTCACATTATTTCGCACCCCAAT
Organism: Schistocerca americana; assembly: GCF_021461395.2. NCBI lineage: Eukaryota > Metazoa > Arthropoda > Insecta > Orthoptera > Acrididae > Schistocerca > Schistocerca americana. The sequence goes on along the minus strand of NC_060120.1, from coordinate 100,853,221 downwards.
GAAAAATATTCGTTGTAGCAGCTGTGTGCTCAGCGTGCATTTCATCTGTCAAGCTTTATGCTGTCACTTTTTCACAGCTCATTCATCCTGACTCGTTAGCTATTACATTTACAGCAAAAAGAATCTCTTTAGCGAAACGCTTGTCTTGCAAATCATTGCCTCCCTCTCCCCACACTCATATACACTGTAACCTCCCCACCGTTATTTTAAAAGATATATAGCAATACTTAATAGAAATGGGAGCCAAGTGTAACCTCCCCACAAAAATTTTAAAAGAAAAGGACGATACTAATTAGAAATGCTGATGGACATGGCTCTATGCGTAACCTGCCCACAATGAAATGTACTGACAATGGCAACAAAAATGTGAAATTCGCAATCTGACTCAAATATAAATTCTTCACAAAATTTAAAGTCCGTTCAGTGACAAGAAAATACAATTAAACCGAAATATCGGTCTTTGGCACTGTGTAAAACAATCAGAATTAAAGTCTTACCTCAGAATAAATGGATGTCACATATCTGCTCTTGTTGTTGCGCACCGCTTGGAGGAACTGCATTGCAAATAATAATATTCTCTTTTTTTTGTAATTCTAGTGAAATTTTTCTTCAAAAGAAGTGGAATGAAATGGGAAGTGCAACGAGATCTTTAGTTCAATAAAAAATTAAATTTTTGAAAAAATGCTTTTGAAATAAAAATTATTATTGGGGAACTTGTTGGAGAATAGTTACAATAAATAAAATTTTTCATTATCTAATAATTATATTAATTAACAGTATACCTTATTCCTCATCTTGACCAGTGTTGCCGACCGCCTACATCACACAACCGCACTGGGCTGCTACTACTGACCTACCGCTCTGCATGACGACTACAGACCGAGTAATGCTCTCAACTAGACAGAGCTACAGACTCGCAACGACTGCTACTAACAGACTCGCAACGACTACTACTCACAGACTGAGGAACGCTCGCAACACTCGCGCGGTCAAGCGCAAACTCTCTGGTCACAGATGCTACAATGCCTCGCCATCGCTGCTATGTTACATACGTGTTTCATAACCCTCCACTGGGGGGGCAAAAATTTGGCAGCGATGGTGAGTCATTTGGACTTGCCAATCGCGGCAAAATTTTTCTTTAATTAACAAAATCCTACAACTTACAGAGTATTTAAATGTTGTGCACACGCACTAAGTACAAAATATATCAGACAAAGACAAAATGTGAGTACAAAACATAGTAGCAAATCAGAAAAATGTATATACAAATTATTTGACAGATAATAAAGTGCACAGGCACCGAAAAAAAAATTCTTTAGCATATGCAGAACAAATAAACAGACTGGCAAAAAATATTATGTTGACAAGTGACATAAGTGTATTCGCATTGGAGTTCAGCGAATCGAAAAATGTATAACCTATGAACTATGTGACAAGAATCAGGATAGGAAAGGGAAGGATTGCATCATGGTTGTAGCACTTTAGATTGCACACAGCTGCTCTGAAAGTCCATATCTTTCCACAGAAGTACAACACCAAGTGACACAACTTGAAGATCTTTTCCCATCAGAATTTATCAGTGTAGCAAAGACACTGAACTGTCGTAGTAATGTTCCATGTTTTCATTTTGGCAGTACATTAGGTACACCAAACAGTGGGACCATAATAACGTCTTCATTGCTCACGGTGGTGGACAGCATGTCGTGTCAACACCACACTCTTACAAGGCACACCAACGTAGAATTAGTGCAAAACCAAAGATAGTGCTCCATGATCACTAGGATAAACAGGACAAATGGACATTGCAGTAATTCAGGGTAGTTAGCTTATGAGGAGAAGGACATTATGTCACATAATATTGACAATTGCAGACTTAATTAGTAGTTTGTGGCTTTCATAGCCCAGTTATTGAACATTTCTGTACCAAGTATGTAGTATTACAGAAAAATGTTCATTAATTGTTTTACATAGAATCAGTAGTCTTCTTTTCCTGGTTACAAAGCATTATGAAATAATCGCATTCTTTTCAGTTACAGAGTATAATTAAGAATCATTAACCTTCTCCTAATTACAGTTAATTAATCATTTGTCATTAATTAATCATTTGTCTAATTACATTTAATTAATCATTTGTATAATTACAGTTAATTAATCATTTGTCGTTAATTAATCATTTGTCTAATTACAGTTAATTAATCATTTGTCGTTAATTAATCATTTGTCTAATTACAGTTAATTAATTAATCATTTGTCATTTCAATATAGTAAGAATTATTAGCCTTCTCCTAATTACAAAGCATTATTAAACAGTCACATTCATTTCAAATTACAAAGTATCAACATTGGAAACAAGAGCTAATCAATGGCATAATTAATAACAATTCGTGGAGTGACATTAATTATTGGCACTCAGTGGCCAGCAAGTATTGAATAAAATCATCATTCAGTATTATTCAGATTATTACGAAGTCATTATTAAAAATCAGTTAATTACAGTCATAGCATTAATAATCATGGGCATTACAAGTACTCATTACAATAAACAGTGTTCCTCATTCAGTAGTATTCAGATCATTACAAAGGCATTATTAAAATCAGTTAATTACAGTCATAGCATTAATAATCATGGGCATTACAAGTACTCATTACAATAAACAGTGTTAGTTATTAGCTAGTGACAAAGCATTATTTTGAATATAGTCTCCTTAAGAGGTCATTACTCAAGTGACATGCTATTCAGAGTTGATCAGTATTATTCAGAATTATCATAAACTAGTGACATTATGTGGGACTGGTAATACATTTTTTTTTTTTTGGTAGCAATGCATTGCGTTGGGATCGATAATTAATTGCTGAGGCATAATACTTTTTGCTTTTGACCGATTGCTGCAAATGAGGATAGGTAACGTCATTCGTCATGAGTCAGCTGTAGCAAGATTATGTAACAAGGCAGTACATGTGATCACATTTATAAATGATAAACACAAATGGGTAAAAAATATAAAAATGCAAGTACTAGAACAGGTATAATAAGTAACAGGTTTAGTAAGTGTCATGAAAAACTTCTCCTGGAAAAAATACAAAAACGGATTATTGACCTGAAAGAAGAAACGCACACTATGCTGAAAAGTAGTGAACTTCGAATTAACAAGTAGTGAAATGTGTATAAAATGTGTTCCATAGCTGTCCTTTCCAAAACTTTCCGTCATCCTACTACGCAATGTAACACCTGCTGTCAAAGCAAACCGCAACAAATACTTAAATAACTACGTAGCATAAATACATTACTTCAACATTATCCTCATCTGTAAAGAAAAAACTTCATTATCCATATCATCATAACTTCACCATTATCATCACCTGTAAAGAAAAACTTCATTATTCATAATACCATTTCCTTCATCATTATTCATCAGTATTCACTATCATCTGCAAAAAATCACTTCATTACTCATTACATAACTATTCCTTATCTCTAGCATATTTCATCACTAAAACTAAGATGTGTAGTTCTCTCTGACAGCCTGCATCAATCACCTTGTATTCTGAAAGAAAAAATTAGTTAAGACTGCTATTCTGTGATGAGTATAGTATATTCTTGTTAATGCCTGTTAATCCTGATCCATTTACTCTTCCTCATAAAGTTATTGCATCTCCTTTCGTTTATTCCGTAGGTGAAATTCCCATTTATGTTAAATTTATTTCTTAGAATCATCATTCCTTTCTGAAATTGATGAACAAAGATTAATGTCCTGCATTTAAATCATATACCCCCTAGATAATGACTGGTTTATGGTAACATAATTAACCCTACAGCATAACATGACAGAAAACGTAATATGTCAAAAACATTGACAGTGTTCAAAAACAAAGATATACACAGAATAATACAATGCAGCAGCAAAAAAAAAAAAAAAAAAATGTGAAACAGTCACGATGTTGAGATGTCATAAGGCAAAAAAAATGTCAAAGTCGACTGGTGTGTGTTATATCTTAACTATTTCATAGTCCATACAAACAAAACTGGAGTACAATCATATACACAAAAAAAATGGAAAATGTGCACGGTCTGATGTGTAACGACAAGAAAAGCGACCTGCTAATCTTACCTTGCCGGGCACTTGCCAAGAAAAAATACGATAATCATCACTAATTAGTCAGGTGAATTAATTGCATTAGTAAATGGCATCATAGTGTGTTGAATCATACAGTGGTTTCACTCAATAAACGGTTTAATGTTTGAGATATGGTGATTGCCTTTCGATTTTCTGGTTCTCAAAGTTTCGACGTGTACAACATTGGGGTGAGGGATGCTGCGAATCCGATATGGACCTGCGTATAGAAGTTCAAATTTACTGCACTTACCTTTTAATTTACTGGATAAATAGTGTGTACGTACTAGTATCTTCTGTCCAACGTGAAAGTCGCGGCGTGTACAAACCTGTTTTTGCTGTCTTCTCCGGCGCTCTGCGGCACGTTTGATGTTCTTCAGCGCAATGTCAATTATTTCGTGGTGTCGTAGGCGACGACTTTTGGGAAATTCTATTAATTCTTTAATTTTGTTCGGTGGTTCAACGTTTTTCAGTATAACAGTCGGAGATAGCATAGTGGATTCATTTGGAATGGAATTAATTACATCTTGGAATGAGAGTATGTGTGTATCCCAATCAATATGTCTTTTGTGGCAGTATATTCGGCACAGCTTACCAATTTCCTTCATTAATCTTTCACAAGGGTTCGAAGAAGCATGGTACTTGGATATATAGATCGGAGAAATGTTTCTGGCTCGTAACATGCGTGTCCATACGCTACTACGAAATTGAGATCCATTGTCAGAAATTACTTTCATCACATGCCCTACATGAGATAGAAAATGTTTTACAAATGCATTTGAAACAGTTTTAGCAGTAGCTTTGCGTAACGGAGTGAAAGTAACAAATTTTGAAGTGAGCTCAACAGCGACAAAAATGTAGCAAAAACCTCTGTTAGTTCTGGGAATCGGACCAAAAATATCTACTGCGGCCATGTGTCTTAATTTAACAGGTATAATGGGATATAAAGGAGAATATGTGAAGTGGTGTCTGATTTAGCTTTCTGGCAAATTTTACAAGACGCTAGAACTCGTCGTATACGTTTTTCCATGTTAGTAAAATAACAGTTCTGTCTCAGTATAAGAAAACATTTTCGTGTTCCGTAATGTGCGTAACTTAAATGAGTGTACCAAATTAATTTGTTAACCAGTTCGTCAGGAATGCATAATAACCAGCTGTTGCTGTCAGGATGAGAGCGGCGAAACAGAATGTCATTGCGTACAGTGTAGTGGTTTCTAATCGTAACATTATTCCTATCTTGCCAAAGGTGTTTAATTTCTTTCCACACATTGTCTTTGTTTTGTTCTTGTGCTATGTCCTGTAATGACGATGAAATAAAATTTTCAAATGCAACTTGCTGAATGTACATGACACTGAAATTTGTTTTGCAGAAGTTGGTTGCTACGTCTTGCTGATTGTTGCTGAGAGAACGCGATAGTGCGTCTGCTATAACATTTTGTGTGCCGGGAATGTGAACAATCGTAAAATTAAATTCCTGTAAATACAGCTACCATCTACTTAATCTATCGTGAGTGAATTTGGCTGAAAGCAAAAATTGTATGGCTCTATGGTCAGTGTAAACGGTGGTGTGTCTGCCATAAAGAAAATGCCTAAATCTCGTGAAAGCCCATACAACACATAATGTTTCAAGTTCTGTAACAGAATAATTTCGCTCAGCAGGTGACAAAATGCGGCTTGCAAATGCGATGTTTTTAATAACTGTTGAACCATCTTCTTCTATTTCCTGGAAAATATGTACGCCTAAAGCGGTGTTGGAACTGTCGGTAGCAATGGAAAAATTTCTAGTAAGATCGGGGTGCGATAACAGTGGAGCATTCAACAGAGCATGTTTCAAGTTCATGAATTCAGAGTGTGCTTGCTTATCCCAAGACCAAATAGTGTTTTTACCTGTTAATTGGCATAATCTAGGCGTGTCTAAAGCGGAGTGATGAATAAATTTACGAAAAAAGTTAATTAAGCCCAAAAAACTGCGTAATTGCTTCTTTGTCGTAGGAACAGTAATGTCACGTAGAGCTTGAAGTTTCTCTGGATCAGGTGCAATGCCTTCTGCTGAAATTACGTGTCCAAGAAATTTTATAGAAGTTTTGCCAAAGTGCGATTTACTGAGGTTAACTGTAAGTCCTTGTGCATGGAAAGTTTGTAACAGACGTTCTAAAATCACATTGTGTTCAGACCAGTTAGTTTTTGCAATAAGAATGTCGTCTACGTACGTCGTGATTCTGTCTTTAATGCAAACGTGTGTCGGATGGCGTCAAAATTAATAACATTTTCGTGAACAAGATTCTGCGTGCCTAAATTATTGCTTACGTTATTGGAATATGCAATCTGTACTGTGTCTGGTCAAATTCTATCGTACGTGCTGTTATTTACGGGAGAATATTGTGGCATAACCACTATATGAACTGCTTTGTTATTTCTTACTGACGTGTTACGCTATGGATGACACCTATTGTCTGTTTCATTCATGATTATTTGTTGTTGCTGATGTTGTTGCTGCTCATAAGATCGACTGTTATTAAAATGTACGCTGAAAATTGTGCTCATCATTTTTTTTTTTTACGTCTGTCATGATAGTAATTTCTATACGGCGCATTGCGATACGTGTTGAAATAGTGTGTTGTCTGTACGTAGTTATTTCTTTGCTGCTGTGCGTTACTATTTGTTGTAGCTGAGACTATACATGCACGCGGCGAAACATTAAAGTTTGGTTGACCTTGTAGACTGCATTGTTGGTTAGGTATGCTAAGCGGCTGACTTTCATGCTATTGTGGTGAAAAACATCTATTGTTACAAAAATATGGTTCCGACTGCTCAAAATTTTATACATACTGATGATTACGATTTTATCTGTAATTAAAATTACGGCGGTACTGGAGTGCCTACTGAAAATTGTCACATTCGGTAAAAGATTTGTCGTATCCGGTTTTCATTACATACGTTTCTTAATACTAGGTAGAGCAATAGTTAAAGAGCAGTTTGGATAGATATAAAGGATAGTAGAAGAAAAGGCAGCAGTGCAGAAAACTAAAGATGAAATAGCACTACTACAGCTCGGGGCCCTATGCTCGCTACGGCACATATTCATTAAAGCGTAATGAATCCCCTGAGGTCATTTACGCACTGCAAATAAATTTTAGCTTTTGTGTTACAGGCAATAGCGGTAAAATTTCAAAGGCAAATTGTTGTATTCGTGCTAATTCAAATTTCTTCATTACAGGCAATGCTGTTGTAAATACAAAAATAAATTGTCGCATCTGGTTCAAAGCTAGCTTCTGCATTACAGGCAATAGCGGTGAATGTACAAAGATAAATTGTCGTATACAGTGCAAAGCGTGTATCTGTGTTCTGCCATTATTAAATTCCTTAGATTTTCTTACAAATGCAAATTGCTCGAAATCTACGTTCTCGTCATTGAATTTGAAAACACGTTCAGGTTTATGTGTGAATCTGTTCGTCTGTGTCATTTCGGATTTCAAGTTGCGTAGCTTTTCAGATTTTAAGTCGCGTGGCTTTTCGGATCTTAAGTCGCGTAGTTGCTGTAAATTGCTCAAATTATACGCACTGCGTAAGTCTGACAAATGCTCATAAAGTGGCGTCTGTTGTGGCATGTTATTAACTGAAATGTTTTTCATCTCTGTTACTTCTTGTTGTAAATTTGATAACTTCCTACGTAACGTGTTGTTAGATGAATCGATCTCATTAATTGTCTGCTGTAAATTTTGAAATTCAGGCGTTTGGATAAATGAAACCGGTGCAGTATCGTCTGATTTATTGTCATTAGTATTTTCGATAGCATCAATACGACTGGCCAATTCATCACATTTTTCAGTCAGTATTTTAACCTGATCATCGGTTTTAGAATCAGACGCATTAATCTGTTTTTGCAACTTGCGCGTAGTTTCGCTCAGTTTTTTAACATCACCTTTGATAACATCACAATCCTGTGTTAGATCTAATTGTTCGAATCTATCTGTCACTGTTTGAATATTTACTGTGTGTGTATCTGTTTTTGATTTAAGGTTAGAAATTTCATCCCGTAATTCCGCGTTCAATTGTTCTATGGTATTAATTTTGTCAGACACTGTAGTAATATTATTGTCTACATACGTCTTCGCTTTCGCGAATATTTTACGTTTGTCCTCTTGTCTTTGTGCAGTGATTGTTTCCATAACCTGACGTTTGACTTTATTTTGATCTTGAATAAATTTGCGGAAACGCGTATCACTGTTCTGTATGTGCTGATTAAAGCGCTCGTTAATCTGAGTGTTCTGCTGTTCGAATTTCGCGTCTATCTTTGCGTCCATAGTGCGCGAAAGTTCTACCGTCATTGCTCTAAACTCGTCCCGTAATTGTGCAGCTTTTTCAGAGCATTGTTTAGCGACTCCGCTAATTTCGTCTCTGAGTGTATCTGTTGCTGCTGTTTGCATTTCCCTTAATTCTTGTGCAACAGACTTTATTTCTTCGCTATTTTTTTGTGAACAAGCCTCAATTTCCACGCGCAACTGTTCCTTAGTGTCATGGCACTGCGCGGCAACGTCTCTAATTTGTTCACTAAGCTGTCTGTTCTGTTCCCTAAGTTGTTTGAGGTTTTCATTCTGTTGTTTGTTATCTTCCCTAAGTTGTCTGAGATTTTCGTCATTATTGTCAAGTTTTTTATCTAGTTGTTTGACATCTACACTATTTTCATTAAGTTGTTTACTCATTTGTCGCAACAAAGCCATAATTGGATTCGACTCAAGGTCAGCATTTCTATTCTCTGTGCTGTTCAATAGTGGATCTGGAATTGTTTCACTTTCTGTAACCCTTTGGTCATTTTGAAATTTACAAAAAGGTTTGTCAGTCAAATGTATACTATCAGTCATTGTTTCGGAATTAAATAAATCTGTCCTACTCTGTGTGATCTGTTCATTTTCATTAGACAAATTTGTCTGCTCGTCACGTGAATTTAGTAAATCGGTTGTGTTAAGCAGGGCAGCGCTCATTACAATAGAGCGTCCCGCGTCATCAATTGTCGTCAAATTAACAGACGAGACAATTGAGTTCGTTTGTTCATCATTAAGACAAAAATCATCATTAGTGGTTGTAATGCACTGATTGTTAGTGAACGCAGGATTGTCATCATTACACTGCGTGTCACAATTACTATCGGTCACGCTGTTTAAGTCGGTAATTTCATTCAAAATACCTCGCGATACACTATTCACAGTCTTTCGCGGCATTTTTGCAATAGTCACAATTATTCACAAAACAAATAAGCACAATGCAAAAGTAACACACAAATACAACAGAGCAAAGAATTGCCGTTGACCTGTAGAAAGAAAGTCACAAGTTAATAAAAGCGTAGCGCCAAATCCTAATTATATCTAAGCAAATAAGAGCAGATATCTGACTGTCGTTCAAAAGACTCTCAACGAAATTCGATCCTGGACTGGGTGTCGCCAAGTGTAACCTCCCCACCGTTATTTTAAAAGATATATAGCAATACTTAATAGAAATGGGAGCCAAGTGTAACCTCCCCACAAAAATTTTAAAAGAAAAGGACGATACTAATTAGAAATGCTGATGGACATGGCTCTATGCGTAACCTGCCCACAATGAAATGTACTGACAATGGCAACAAAAATGTGAAATTCGCAATCTGACTCAAATATAAATTCTTCACAAAATTTAAAGTCCGTTCAGTGACAAGAAAATACAATTAAACCGAAATATCGGTCTTTGGCACTGTGTAAAACAATCAGAATTAAAGTCTTACCTCAGAATAAATGGATGTCACATATCTGCTCTTGTTGTTGCGCACCGCTTGGAGGAACTGCATTGCAAATAATAATATTCTCTTTTTTTTGTAATTCTAGTGAAATTTTTCTTCAAAAGAAGTGGAATGAAATGGGAAGTGCAACGAGATCTTTAGTTCAATAAAAAATTAAATTTTTGAAAAAATGCTTTTGAAATAAAAATTATTATTGGGGAACTTGTTGGAGAATAGTTACAATAAATAAAATTTTTCATTATCTAATAATTATATTAATTAACAGTATACCTTATTCCTCATCTTGACCAGTGTTGCCGACCGCCTACATCACACAACCGCACTGGGCTGCTACTACTGACCTACCGCTCTGCATGACGACTACAGACCGAGTAATGCTCTCAACTAGACAGAGCTACAGACTCGCAACGACTGCTACTAACAGACTCGCAACGACTACTACTCACAGACTGAGGAACGCTCGCAACACTCGCGCGGTCAAGCGCAAACTCTCTGGTCACAGATGCTACAATGCCTCGCCATCGCTGCTATGTTACATACGTGTTTCAACACACACACAAACAAACACACACACTCACATTAGGCCTTCATTTTTTTTCTTGGGAATTGTTGCCTCAGAAACAAAATCCCCAGTTTCGACCACGATTTTCCTGAGGCTTCTCTTGATATTAATAAGAATGATAGATCTTTTTATCGCCTCCAGTATATTCCCAACTGGGAACACGTGTATCTGATTACCACTTCACTGGGATCTGGGTAAGGCAAGGATCGTAAACGGTCTTCTCTACCCTTCGGGAAACAAAAGAAAAAAAGACAAAGTGTTAAAAATCCTGGAATCCGGAGAAGTGAGGCCGCCAGTTCTATACAGGCGGTTTCCGTAATATTACCGCTAAACCAATGAGGTGTGACACGAAGTATCCATCCATTGAAGATGATCTGGTCATCAAAGTAAGTCTTAGAACACTGTATTATGTGCGAGCTGCTGAACAGTCCTAATCTTCTGACAGCAGTATGTTATAAGCGAGCTGCAGCGCATGTAATTTGATAAATTAAATTGTTTGTTGCCTGGTTCACTTATACAATTTAAACCGCATTGTTTTGTGATGAACCAGAGATAAAAGAAGCACATGCCATACAGCATGAAAGGTTCTATATACAAATCTTCAGACCTTCCATCCACTCATTTTAGAGGCTTCATCAACAAATTTTACAAACATTTACGTACATGTTATACAATTGTCCATAGCGGTTACAATTTGTTTCCAGGTCTAAAGCGTGTAAGTAGCTTGCGTGAGTACTGACGGTGAAAGATATTAACTTTAACGTGAAGTACTGGATTTTTCATCAAGATCCGGATGGTGAATCACGACACCGAAATTCAGTTCATAGAATACGTTTAAGGCGAAGCAGTGCGAACAGAGCGACTCAATGGGCAACCGTTCGCAGAGTTGTTCTGTTAGTGACACAGCTCTGAGTACTTTCAAACAGTATCGGAGGAATTCTTCGGAAGGTTGCGTTGATATTCCGGGCAATGCACGCAATGCCTTCTGTTCGCAAGCGTCCTAAAACATGCCACACGGTGACAAATCGTCTGTTACAGGAAGTCCCATAAAAATGTCTCTTGGCTTGGCGCTCTGCTAAAGATGTGCTGAAAGAGAAACCTCCAAGTTTGTTTGTTTGGTCGTGGCACTGAGCCAGACGCCATACGGTACGGATCTCTCCCCGTTTTACTTGCTTCTGTAAAGGTGACACCCACAGCTGTGACAACCTGCGTCTTTTTCTCACAACGAGAGCCTACTTCCTTTATTTTATAGCTATTTGACAAACCTGACATTGCCCAGGTATTCATTTTTCCAGAACCTAAAACAAAGAATAAACTGTGTTTGTAGTTAAGTACGGAAAAAATTTCATTTCCATGTATTCATGAAAACATCTGTTAAGTTATGAAACAGTTGTATAAAGAAATATACGTAACGTACAAATGGGTAAGTACAGTACCCAAATTAAGAAACATGATTCCGTTCAGTTTCTGTACACTGGTCGCACATGCTTCGCTTGTCTACAACGCGATTTCGTGAATGTCTCCATGGATCGCCTCTTCATAGCTCTATAGACAGCTATCGTTTTCGCCTACAGCCGTTTTCGCTTCGCAGTTGGAAGCTGTCAAAAGCACTGCCAGATGTCAGGCATTTTCTTAAGATTACTCGACTGTAGGAGTGTCTAAGTATAGAGAATAAATGTATTGAAACTACGTACAAGATGATGCACTTTTTACGTAGCTCAGTATTTATGGCGTCATATCTCTTGAAGTATGTGCGTATAATAATATATTTTTAGGTGTATTCAGCGGGATATGTGGATAATGTCTGAGTTAGTAGCAAAGAAGTAATAAATTTAAATTTCACGACACTGCGGCAGTTTCTCCACGCATTTCAGTGTTAATGACGTCATATATCCTGACTTTTAAGTGGTACCAAGACTCGTACTACTTTAGGTGCATTTAACGACTTACGTCAACACTGCCTGCAAAATTTATTGTGAATACAGTTAGTAGCACAGAAGGAAAATATTTAAAATGGCTCTGAGCACTATGCGACTCAACTGCTGAGGTCATCAGTCGCCTAGAACTTAGAACTACTTAAACCTAACTAACCTAAGGACAGCACACAACACCCAGCCATCACGAGGCAGAGAAAATCCCTGACCCCGCCGGGAATCGAACCCGGGAACCCGGGCGTGGGAAGCGAGAACGCTACCGCACGACCACGAGATGCGGGCGGAAAATATTTAAAAATTATCTCATTGTTCATGATGTCATATCTCCTGATCCATGATAGGCTGGTCCTTTTTATCAACGCAGTGCACAGCTCGTGGTCGTGCGGTAGCGTTCTCGCTTCCCACTCCCCGGTTCCCGGCTTCGATTCCCGGCGGGGTCAGGGATTTTCTCTACCTCGTGATGACTGGGTGTTGTGTGCTGTCCTTAGGTTCGTTAGGTTTAAGTAGTTCTAAGTTCATAGCTGTTAAGTCCCATAGTGCTCAGAGCCATTTGAACCATTTTTTTTTTTAACCACGCAGCGATTGTTGTCTACAGCAAGGAATATGTATACCATGTCTGGTTGAAATCGGTCCAGTGGTTTAAAAGGAGACGGGGAACATCTACGAACGCACACGCCCAACCACACACCCACACACACACACACACACACCCACCCACCCACCCACACACACACACACACACACACACACACACATACATACATATATATACATCCAGGTTTATAATACGTATGTATGGATTTACGACACATCTTTTGATAGGACATAGTGCCACGTAGCTCTGTCGTTAGTGTAAGTTCGTGTGTTCCGCGTCTAAAGCAAATGAAACAATTGCCACACTACTGGCCTACAAACAAATTACAACTCCGATTAACGCAACACGCTGCATAATATTGAGCAAAAATGAAGATAAACAGTATTACGTTTCGGAGTAATGGAAGCACGTTGTTTCATTCCATCTTCACTATGTGTACGTATCTGGACACCCCAGAAACATGCGTTTTTCATATTAGGTGCACTGTGCTGCCACCTGCTGCCAGGTACTCCACATCAGCGACCTCAGTAGTCATTAGACGTCGTAATAGAACCGAATGGGGCGCTCTGCGGGCTCACGCAGTTCGAACGTGGTCATGTGATTGGGTGTCACTTGTGTCATACCTCTGTACGCGAGATTTCCACACGCCTAAACATCCCTAGGTCCATTGCTGCCGATGTGACGGTGAAGTGGAAACGTGAAGGGCCACACACAGCACAAAAGCGTACAGACCGACCTCGTCTGTTGGCTGACAGCTGAAGAGGGTCGTAATGTGTAATAGGCAAACATCTATCCAGACCATCACACAGGAATTTGACCGTAGTACTAGGACAGTTAGGCGGGACGGGTGAAAATTGGATTTCATGATCGAACGGCTGCTCATAAGCCACACATTACGCCGGTAAATGCCAAACGACGCGTCGCCTGGTGTAAGGAAGGTAAACATTGGACGACTGAACAGTGGAAAAACGTTGTGTGGAATCGAATCATGATACTCAATGTGGCGATCTGATGCCAGGGTGTGGGTATGGCGAATGCCCGGTCAACGTCATCTGCCAGCGTGTGTAGTGCCAACAGCAAAATTCGGAGGCGATGGTGTGTGGTGTGGTTGTGTTTTTCATAGAGGGGACTTTCTCCCCTTGTTTCGCGTGACACTACCACAGCACAGGCCGACACTGATGTTTTAACCACCTTCCTGCTTCCCACTTTTGAAGAGCAGTTCGGGGATGGCGATTGCATCTTTCAACATGATCGATCACCTGTTCATAATGCACGGCATGTGGCGGAGTGGTTACACGACAATAACGTCCCTGTAATGGACTTACCTGCACAGAGTCCTGACCTGAATCCTACAGAACACCTTTGGGATCTTTTGGAACACCGACTTTGTGCCAAGCCTCATCAACCGACATCGATACCTCTCCTCAGTGCAGCACTCCGTGAAGAATGGACTGCCATTCCCCAAGAAACCTTACAGCATCTGATTGAACGTATGTCTGCGAGAGGAGAAGCTATCATCAATGCTAAGGATGGGCCAACACCATATTGAATTCCAGCATTACCGATGGGGAGACACACGAACTTGTCATTCTCAGCCAGGTGTCCGGATACTTTTTATCACATAGTGTATATACTAGAAGTAAATGACACTTTAAAAAAGAAGTATTAAACTTTTTGCGTCAAGGTGTCATCTGGAGGGAATAAATATGGATGAAGTTTTTCCTAAATCTTCCACTGTCGGATGCTTTATAAAGGTAAAAACAATTCTATCATTGTGACAAACACAATTCTATCATTAAGTAAATGTCTGCGAAATTATAAAACGTAGACAGGAAATACTGTCGATGAAATGTCATACATCCTTCGTGTAAAAGATGGTAGTTAAATTCAGAATACAGACACCAAGTTCTGCTCTGCTGCTTGGGATAATGTAGAATTTGGTATTGCTTTGAAGCTCCAATTCTTTGTTATAATGTGTACACAAAAAAAGAATTTTTCTATGGTCGGATCTTTTGTGTGTGGTGACCACCCGACAAATGGCACTATTGTCTTGTCATAAATACTAAAGAAATAGACCGACTTTGGAAACGAAACTGTGGCGTGTAACACATCCACCAGCAGAATTGGAAAGTCTTGTAGTCATGTAAGAGACGTAAACATTATATCTTAAAATAAATGTATAAGAAACTAATATCTAGATATAAACGGTGATTTTACATGAAAGAGGAAAGTAAAACGAAAAATAAGACGAATTAAATCATCTACCCAGCACTAAGTATTGCCACTCTTAACTTTCTTCCGTTTCATCATTAAAAACGCCTAGAAATATTTTGAACAGTAATTATTTATTTATTTAAATATTTTGTAATTTAACCGCTGCTTTTACATTAAAGACTGCACAAATTAGTTTGAACAGATTTGAGAATATATACCGTATATGGTTTCCCTCTTAAGAGTCGTCAGGTGCGTTTTTCTCTGGTGCTTCGGTAGGCATCTGCAATTTAGTTTCTGCAGTGTGTTGTTGGAGTCAGTCCAAACAAATACTGAACATCACGTCTGTCACGCGACGCCCAGGGTCGTTGGAAAGCGTCAGTTTGCTTCCCATTATGAATGGAATAATTTTGAAAGCGGAACTCTATGTGCCCACGATAGGACGGTCTCAGAGTAGTTTAGTGCGATATTCGTTTTATCGATATGCATTAAAAGGGACAGTAAAAAAGGAAGAAAAACACGTAGTCCATTAGCGACTGCGCAGTGCTGTTCTATGGCGGTAGCATTCAGCGTGGGCCAGGGCAGCATCCGAGTCACTGCCAGAGTATTAGTTATTATTCGTGTTTGACTGTCCCTGTTAACACTCTACATATTGATAAAACAGATACCGCACTAAGGTAAACTAGGTTGCTCTATCGAATGGGTACGTAAAATTCCGCTTCGGTAATCATTTTATTTGACATGGGAAAATATGACGCTTTCCGTCGACAATGAGCATGGCATGAAAGAACATATGAACAGTGTTTGTTTGGACTGACTGCTGCTACACATTGCAAAAACGATATTACATGTATGTGCTGAAACACCGGAGAAAATGCGCCTAGTGACCCATCTTAGACTCACATTCTTGGCCTATAGAAGTCTACTAGTATCAAAAACAAGCTCTAATTTGAGGAGGAAATTTCTGAGATAGTACATTAAGAAAAAATAATTGAATGATAGTTAAAAGTAGACTGTTTGAAAACCGAAGAGAAGAGAATCTACATCTACATGGATACTCTGCAAATCACATTTAAGTGCCTGGCAGAGGGTTCATTGTACCACCTTCACAAGTCTCTATTATTCGAATCTCGTACAGCGAGCGGAACGAATGAACACCTATGTCTTTGCGTACGAGCTCTGATTTCCCGCATTTTATCGTAGTGATCGTTCCACCCTGTGTAGGTCGGTGTCAACAAAATATATTCGCGTTCGGAGGAGAAAGTTGGTGATTGTAATTTCGTGAGACGATTCAGTAGCAACGAAAAACGCCTTTCTTTTAATGATGTCCATCCCAAATCTTGTATCATTTCTGTGGCACTCTCTCCCATATTTCGCGATAATACAAAACGTGTTGCCTTTCTTTGAATCGAAGCACTTGAGATGTGATGCTATAGAAGAATTCTGTAAATAATGTGGACTGTTAAGGTAAGGAAGAAGTAAAATCTCGGAGAATCGCCGAGGAATGGAACACATGCAAAAAACTGAGAAAAAGAGGGGACAGAATGTTAGGATGCTTGTTTACACATCAGGGAATAAATTCCAGGGCACTAGTGGAGCTTTAGAGGGTAAAAACTGTAGACGATGAATGAAGTTGGGATACTTCCAGGAAATTGATGATGTAGCATGCAAGTGCAAAGGTTTCGTCAGAAGACAGTTCTGATGTCTGATGACACACACACACAAAATTAAGCAGCGCACACTAGAGATTGCATGAGCAGTTTCCGGTATTTCTACTGTGTACTGTTAATTGTTCCGTTACAGATTTGCATGGTGAGTACATTTATTTATATATATATTTATTTGAAATATTGAAACTAAAGGTATTCCACCATGGAACACATGATATTGGTAAATGAATAGAGTTGAAAGGGTCCTGTAGCACCTTTCATTAGTCCGGTAGCCCATTTTCACTAGCATTTCTCTTTTTTTTTCCTTGTTTATTTTTTCTCATAACTCTCATAGTGGTGTGATTGAATGAATGTCGTTGTGTGTCACGCTGCTAGACGGTAGCGCAGTCTGCTGCAGAAAGTCTGCGATAGTCATACAGATTCAGCAGCAATTGTACAGAATAGCCATCTCTCGTAGTGGTCAAGCAGGCAAAGAGGTTTGCACTACTGGTGAGAAATCCAACTGCGTTAGGTTGGTGGCGGGAATGGCATCCTTGGGTTTTTCGGGCCGCGCGGAGCGTGGCGGAGGCTGGAAAAGTAAAAGGGAGGCAGTCTGCCGCCGGTACGGGAAGCGTCCACAGCTGAGTTCCAGTCGAAGAAGGGTGAGTCAGACTGACCGCGTGGCGCGTTGTTACTTGGCGAGGGGAGAGCTGTTAGCTTTTGGTCTCGCTTTTCAAATCTGGAAGATTGCTTTGCCTTGTCGCAGCAAGGAAGGCAAAACTTTGGCAGATTTCTCTTTTAGTAAATTTCTATAGCAGACTTGGATCCACCGGAAGAGCGCCGCACAAAGATGTCGATAAGAAGTGAGCACTCGCTTCTGTATGAATGTCTGTTTGCCATCAGCTGTGCCTGTATAAGCTTTCATTTTTCTAAATATTAATAGCTTTGCCTTCTCGTAAATTTGCCTTCCTTTATGTATCTTTCGTCCGTGGGGAGCCGACCACGTGGTTGAACATTAAAGTTTGTTGGGCTACCGTCATCACTAACTGTCCGGTCTCATGTTTGTTTTAAAGAATGTTAACTGTTCATGATTGTGTGATGAGATATTGTTTCAACTTGGCCAGGATACCTAGAAATTGCGTCTCCACAAACCACGTGGGCACGCGGGTGTACTGCGAAACGTGCACCGTTTCACGAGTTATTGCGATCAGTTATCAGGCAACAACAGTTGTATGAATGATTCACACCAATGATTTTTGGTGTAGATTATAACGGTGTATGTTTCGGTGCTTTTTTTTAATGTTTTACGGATTTAATGTTATCAGGAATTGTGTACATGCCTCACATCCTTATCTTAGGAATAAATGACTTTATCTACAATTTTCTCTTGTGTTCCGAGGTTACGTTTTTGCACCTAAGCCACTCATCTCGTAGCTTTCCCGTTAGCACATCCAACGCGTTTCCTTACGCACAGGTCCAATGATTAGTTTCCCCTTGTATTTTATAACAAATGCTTTAGATTAAGTCTTATTTTCAGGTGTGTTGCTGGGAGCTGATCTTATGCAGTGTTCATGCATTTTCTGTTTTATTTTAAATGTTTGACTGTCGTGAACAGTGCACGGGCGATACTATTAATTACATTGTATCCCCTATGAGCGACATCACAACGTATGCCTTTTTTGTGAGTTTTTGGTCTGTGATCAAATTAGTTTATTTTCCGACTCGACCAAACCTTTGCTTAGTTGTATGGCTAGAGTCGGTGGTGACCCTAATCTTCTCACGTTAATTTCACAATCAATAAGCATTTCCATTCCCAATAATAACGTAATAACCCGTAGAAACAGGTTAGTTACAGGGTTTCTTTAAATTCTTAACAAGTTTCCCTGCCTTGAAAATGCAAATGGAAGTTTGTGTTCCACCCCTCTATGACACCTACATGATTATTCTGCAACTCACAATTTAGTGCTTGGCAGAGGGTTCATCGAACGATCTTCATGCTATTTCTCTAACTTTTGTCTTCCGAACAGCGAGTGGGAAAAACGAACCTCCCTGTGAGAGCTCTTATCTCTCTTATTTTATTACAATGATCATTTCTCCCTGCGTGGGTGGGCTCCAACAAAGTAATTTCGCTTTCGGTGGAGAATGTTGGTGACAGAAATTTCGTGAAATGATCCTGTCAACAGCTGCTATTTCAAAACGGTTTTAACTTGTAACTTGTTTTTAATAACACTTCGTAACGTGATTGCTCTTACTCTCTATTGGTGTGTAGTACATAATAATGTAAGACATAATCTATCAGTTACAGTAATGACAAGACTTTCTCGATTGTAACATTTCTAAATTTAAATGGAATATTAGTTGCTAGGTACATGACCATGCTTAAACTTTGGACAGTTTTTCACATTTTGAGAAACCTTACTTTTATGCAGCAGTTTTTGTAATTTCAGAAAAATACTGCGGCACAAATAAAGCGAAAGCCATAATTTCGAAGTGGAATGAGAAACTGCGTTAAATATTCGGTTGATGAAATAGTTCACAGCGTTTTCAATGAACAAACCAGATACACATAACAGAGCCTTCAGTCATCAATAATATATTCTCCTGCACTATTTACTGTAGCCTGCCAACGCTGGTGTATCTTTCAGATTCCGTGATCGTAGAAATCACGTGGTACTGAGATGAAGAACTCGGCGAATCATTTTCGTAGTACATTTTCATCCAGGAAGGAAGTGTCTTCAGTCTTCTTCGATAGAGAGCGGTAAAGGTGAAAATCTGAGGGCGCCGCGACTCAACTCCTGTATAACGTTTTTGCCAGTCTATCAGAATGCGGGCGGGCTTCGTCGTGGAGTAGCATCACTTCTCGCAGTCTTCCTCGTTGCTGTTCTTCCTGGACTGCGTCTACAAGACGTGTCAGCTGTTGACAATAAATTTCAGTAGTGATGGTTACACTTCGGGGAAGCAATTCGTAGTCCACCACACCGTCGCTCTTCCGCCGGATGCATAACGTTATCTTTTGTCGATGCGCGAAGGTCTTTGTACGGGGTGTTGCTCCTTTGTATGGTCCCAATCAGACCTTTCGTTTCTTTATGTTAGCGTAAAGACATCATTTCTAGTCACCAGTAACGATGCATGAATGGAATGATAAGCGCTGTTCACGAGCCAACTGATGACGAGCAAGCAGGAGACACGCAGATATGGCCAACCGCTGATTTCTGATTTGGCTTAGAGCATGCGGCAGCCATACTCCTGATTTTTGAGCCTTCCACATTGCATGTAAATGTCGCAGGATGGGATGATCATAGTTCATCACATTTGCCATTTCTTCAGTACAATGACGTGGGTAATTGTGGATTAAGGCGCATAAACGATCTTCATCAAACACAGATCTTCCTGAATGTAGAAAGTCGCTGACTTCAAAATGGCACTCCTTAAAATGAGAAAATCATTTTCTTGCTGTTCTCCGTTCAGTACTGTTATCCCCATACACTGCGCATGTGTTTCTCGCTGCCTCCACTGCTGCCACCCCTCTACTGAACTCAAACAGAAAATATGTCAGAAATGTCCCGATTTCTCCACTTGGCACTCCATTTTCTACCGTCCACGGCTGCACTCACCATCTCCAAATTACAAAATGACGATATGTCAGCTCAAATAGCATCAGTGAACTACAAATAATAAACCACGATCGATAAATAAACTCTTAGCAACCGGAATATCAACATGCAAAAGAAAAACGCTACGAGCTTATGCTAATAAAATTACGAGACTGGCCGACGGCCGAAGTCTGAAAAGTGGACCAAGGTACAAGACTGTACCCTAGACCAGTCGCCGTACCGTAGACTAGACCACGTACTAGACTGGACTTACGATGAGGAGAAGAAGTGATCTATATGGAGAAATGAATGAACAATCAAATACTACCATATTATATTAATGAGCAACTTAACATAGAATAACACAGAAGGGATAGACAACTTTCGGTCAGAATTTCTAATGGAAATGAGCACATGGCATCGTTGGCCGGGAGGCACCTGTTCGGGGAACTTCGGCCGCCAAATGCAAGTCTTATTACATTCGACGCCACATTGGGCGACTTGTGCGCCGGTGATGAGAATGAAATGATGGTGAGGACAACACATCACTCAGTCACCGAGCGGAGAAAATCTCCAAACCGGCCAGGAATCGAACCTGGGCCCGCTTGCATGGGAGGCGAGCACGTTACCACCCAGCCAAACAGGTGGACTAGAGTTTCTAATATCATTGGGGGAAGTGACAACAAAACGACTATTCACATAGTGAGACTGCCGGCATAGTATCCGACTTCCGGAGAAACATTACCCACATAATTACGAAGACCGCTAGAGCCGACAAGTGCGAGAATTATCGCAGGATCAGAATAGTATACAGAAGAATGGATAAGAAAATTAAGGGTGTGTTACATGAGTTGATAATTGAAGCAAGACCAAAGAAAAATCAAGACGCGTTCATAGGATTTGTCGACCTGGAATAAGCATTTGACAATGTCAAATGTGAAAGATGTTCGAAATTCTGGGAAAAAGTAGGGTACGCTACAGAGAGAGACAGGCAGTATGTAATATGCCCAAAAGCCAACACGGAACAATAACAGTGGAAGACCAAGAGTGATGTGCTCGGCTTAAGAGGTGTAAGACAGGGATGCAGTCTTTCGCCCATACTTTCCAATCTACCCATTGAAGAAGCAATGCTGGAAATAAAGGAAAGGTTAAAGAGTGGGATTAAAACTCAAGGTGAAAAGACATCAATGATGACATTCACTGATGACACTGCTATCCTCAGTGAAAGTGAATAAGAATTATAGGATCTACTGAATGGCATGAACAGTCTGATGAGTGGAGAAAATGGAGTGAGAGTAAATCGTAGAAAGACTAAAGTAATTAGAACTAGCAAAAATGAGACAAGTGAGGAACTCACCATCGGAATTGGAGATCACGAAGTAGATGATACTAACGAATTCTAGAAGCTAGGCACTAAAATAACCAGTGGCGAACGGAATAAGGAGGACATCAATAGCAGACTAGTACAGGCAAAATGAACATTCACGGCCAAGAGAAGTTTACTGGTATCAAATATTGACTTTAATCTGAGAAAACATTTCCGGGAACGTACGTTTCGAACATAGCATTGTATGGTAGTGACACATGGATTGTGGGGAAACTGGAACGGAAGAGAATCGATGCATTTGAGCTGTGGTGTTAGAGAAAATGTTGAAAATTAGGTGGACTCATACGGTAAGGAATGAGGAGGTTCTGAGCAGAATCGGCGAGGAACGGACTATATGGAAAACACTGACAAGAAGAAGAGGCTGGATGATAGGACGTCTGTTAAGATATCACGGAATAACTTCCACAGTAGTAGTTTAAAATGTAAGTAGGCTATTTAGGTTTTCTTATTGGTAACGCCACGTAGCGCTCTGTATGAAAATCACTGGCTGTGCTGTGTGCAGTCTGTGGCTAGTTTGCATTGTTGTCTGCCATTGTAGTGTTGGGCAGCTGGATGCTAACACCGCGTAGCGTTGGGCAGTTGGAGGCGAGCCGCCAGCAGTGGTGGATGTGGGGAATTGAGATGGCGGATTTTTGAGAATGGATAATCTGGAGGTGTGTCCATCAGAAACAGTACATTTGTAAGAATGGATGTCATGAACTGCTATATATATTATGACTATTAAGGTAAATACATTGTTTGTTCTCTATTAAAATTTTTCATTTGCTAACTATGCCTATCAGTAGTTAGTGCCTTCTGTAGTTTGAATCTTTTATTTAGCTGGCAGTAGTGGCACTCCCTGTATTGCAGTAGTTCGAGTAACGAAGAATCTCGCGTCCGTCGGCCGTCGTAATTTAATGTATATATTATTATTGTTATTATTATTTTTTGATTGTTGCCGACTTACGTGGTGGGCCTTCATAAAAATGATATTTAAGTTGAACAATGTAATAAACTTTTCATATAAATTTCCTCGGCTAGTCAGTTGACGTTAAAGCAAAAGATCTTTAGTTATTAATTACAATTGCGGCCCACACACGCGCGAGAGTATTTTTCTTACCTCCGTTAACCATTGTATTGTAGTCAGAGTCCTGGCTCTGGGTCTCGGCTATGCTACTGAAAATAAGAATCTTAAACCTAAGTATTTCTGCAACTTCGTGCGGCTGTGGAGAAAAATTAATATTATGCTAATAGCGGGCGAGTTTTCCGCTTCCGCAAATTTTTCATAAGTTAATATCGCCACGTAATGGCGTCGTTGGCTGCATCGGCCGCTGCGATTGTTGAGCTGTAAATTACTTGAATGCAGGTTAATTCAAGGAAGGCGGACATGAAATCGGGATCACCTCTTACAAATTAAAAGTGCACAATAAATTTAAATCAGTATATTATATGCTTAACTCATACAAATATGCTTACATTCGTCAGCACACGCAAGATGTCCCTCTAGACACATTCAAGACAAGCGAAGAAGTAAGGTCGACTAAAAAATTAACAAAAGAGTGTAACTGGGCTTCTCTTTAGATCATTCTGTCATAAATTATTTCTTTGCAATCTAAACCTACACAGAGAAATTATTATTTTACGGCTACATGAAAAAAAAAATCTCTTACAAATTATGAATGTCTTCTTTATAAATATTGTCTTTTCGTAATATGGCACTGGGGACGCTATATTGCCCCCCGAAATGCTTATGTCATAAAAAATGTTCGTGTTTTTGACATAAATATTTCCTCTTTCATGTCCACCGTGTCCACACGCAATTTTTTCTTTCACAGTTTACATATGTCACATCGTATATTTAAAGCGTTAAATTACTGAGGTGTGTTGTCCACAAAGTGTAATACAGATGAGGTTCAAGGTATACAACCACGAGTTAGTCCGGAATATTTGAAGTCCCAGGGGTGTCAACTGTTCGCTCCCCATTTGGCGCGGCCGTAGGGAAACCTGGGGAAAACCTCGGCGGAGCGACAGACTAACTGCTTTGGTCACTTTCACTTAATTGTTTCTGGAATGTCATTGGAGTACAGGATGTGCATACAAATATTTTTGTTGCACTATGCAAAAAATGAGGTCATTATAACAATTGATTGCGGTGTCGTTGATGATCTACGCCGCGACGTTTGGCTCGCGACGGCGTCGGTTGGTGTGTTCGGTGCTCGGCGTTCGCGGCGACTGCGGAGAGGTCAACGCCCGCTCGACGCCAGCGTGTGTCTCGCCGTCGCGAAACGTCAGAATCAGCTGATCGGCTGCACCGTTGGCGATGCGCTTCTGTCTCGGCCGGGCGTGGCGGAGTGGGATGATATCCGCCCCCCGCTCTTGTTGGCAGGAGTCAGCTCTGCTACGCATCTCCGACGTAGTACATGAAACACACACACAACCAACGTAATATTTGTTTCCCGCTGCAGATGGTTACGCTAGTGGGAAAGGAGCATTTATTAGTGCGGCAGTTGTTGTTAAGTTTTCGCCAGTTTCCGAGTGTCAAGCTAGCACTGTCTTGCAGAAAACATGACATGGACCTTCTCCCGTGAATGCAGTTTTGATGCAATACTATTTCCATTACAACGTCAGTTTTTGCCTTGACAAAATTGTTTTCGCCGCACTCGCAGGCACTGGTGAGTGTCCCAATACGAGCTTAGCACAAACATTCGCCGTTTCTGCGGTCGCTGTTTTGCAACAGTCCACGCATCGTATTCCAATTTCGCATTATTGTGCTCACTGAAACTACAGTCTGTCCCAAAAATATTGACTGTGGGTTCACTTCACGTTAATAGTTCACATTTATAGTAAATTCACAGTTTTTCGTGCGTAATATTGGCGTTTGGCGTCCTCACCGCTGTTGAACGTTCAATACTAGCACCTCACTGTCCATATCACAGTTTCACCTTCACAGTTTTTCACACTGTTTAAAGTAACTGTTTCGATTAGTTCACAAACACTAATGTATTTCATTCAGTCTGAACTGGATTTTGGCTAATGCTGGATTTTACCAGTCTCTCGCACTAATTATCTCTTTTTATTTTCCACTTAGAGTCGTACTTGCCTTCAGATTTTTTGACTATACAATTGTATTTCCGTCTCATCTGAGGCAAGTCCCCATGTCATGTCTGCCCACTCATTGCGTACTTGCTCTCCAGAGCCAGGCTCGACTTTACAAAACTTTGCCTCTCGCATTATTGTAGACATTTTATAATCTAGGCCTAGCGTGCAAGTTCCTAGATTAATGTTAGATTTGTGACTTTTGTTTACACTAAAAATTCGTGCAAATCTCTGCCTTAGCAGATGGCAATATATTTTAACAGTGCTTAGCGGTAGTCGCGTTTATTGATTTGCTTTGTACCTTGTCCACAACACATGAGGTACCTTGGGTGATGTACACCCTGCACTCATGTTGTTTAGTAAATTATGATTGAGCATATTTCAAGATCGGTATAGACATAAATACATGGAACAACATATACATTATAATATTAAATTTTCATAAGTTTCATTACTACTACAGTTCAAAAATATTCATGACACACTAATGAAAAATTCTTTCATCGTTACATGCTATTGAATTTTCTCTTTTTTTAAATTTTTTTTTTTTTTAGCGTTTTTCAACATGAAATTTTTAACATATTCTTAAACCTACGTTCATTTTTTTTTTCAAAATGCAATTGTTTAAAAATACTATTATTCCTTAACATCTACAAAATTGAATCGCACTAATCTTGTGTGCCTCATTGTCTTTAAATGTTACACTAAAATCTTAACATTTACACACAGAAAAAAATACACTCTAAACTTAACCTACTACACATATGTAAACGTTGCTCTACTGAGCGAACTTCTTTAAGTCTTTGTATGGATAGAGTCCTTTAATCTCTCCCGATTCTACGTCACCCAACAAATAGCTACATCCATGTGGTATGTCTATGATTTTGTAGGGCCCGGCATACACCAGTTGCCATTTTTTATTCTTTTTCGCTAACAGAGATGACTTGGGATGAGTCCTTATTAGAACCAAGTCACCTGGTTGATACACTGTTACCTTCTTTATTTTCTTGTCATGCTTTTCCTTTCGGCGCTCCGCGCACCTCGTTAAGTTATTTAGAGTCTCAGCTATAATTTGTTCGTGAGGTACAACTTGTCGTGGTACAGTTGGTAATGGTGACAGCCAGCTGTCGGTTTCATTCTTTCCAAACATGACTTCTAGTGGAGTATAACCGGTGGCTGAATGTGGCAATCTATTATGGAGTTCCTCAAAAGTCGAAACGTATTCTGCCCACTTGGTGTGGCGATTCGGAATGTAAGTTCTCATGAACCTGTTCAACTCTTTAAAGGTACGCTCTACAAGACTGCTCTCCGGGTGAAATCGAGCTACAAAAATGTGTTTAACACCTTGCTCTTGTAGAAACGTTTTCCATTTGAGACCAGTAAAATAGGTGGCATTATCGGATAATATAATCTGTGGTTTGCCAACATTAACAAAATAATCTGTTCGTAATTTTTGAATGAGGGGTGTGGCCGTTGAAGCTTTTACAGGATACAATTTTAGAAATTTGGAAAAGGCATCATATACAGCAAATACATATTTCACACCACCTCTGCCAGTGGGTAGTGGCCCTAGAATGTCAACAGAAACTAGTCGTAATGGTTTGTTAGGAACAACAGGATGCAATTCACTTACAGTGGGCAGATTTGTAGGTTTCGTCCTTTGACAAACTACACATGTCCTTACAACATTCTGAATTATTCTTTTCATATTCTTAAAATGACATTGTCTTGCGAGAAGTGCTCTACATTTTTCAATACCCACGTGTCCCCACGAAAGGTGCACGTGCCAGATTAAATCACTAATACATACTTCTGGTACACAGACACACCACAAGTCCTTGTTAACCTCCTTCCGGTAATATAATACCCCATTTTGCACAGAATAATGGCTACCTATCTGATTTCCACCCGAAGATAGGAGTTCTTGTTTGACTTTTCCCCAAGCTGCATCTTCGTCCTGTAAACTAGGCAGTTGCTTGCACGTCTGCAGGAACTTTTTTCGACAAGTAGGGTCTTTCACAACTAAAATTTTGTACTCTGTTGCCTGTTCTAGTATTGTTGTTAACTCAGGCAGACCTTGTGGCAACCGTGACAAAGCATCAGGCACTACGTTGTCACAACCCTTTATATACATTATTTGAAATTGATATTCCTGCAGAGCAAGCACCCACCTAGTCAACCTGTCGTGCATTAACTTGCATGTCAGCAAAAAACTTAAGGCCTGATGATCACAGAAAATTTTTACATTTTTTCCGTACACATAGTATCTGAACTTCTTCATGGCCCATACTACTGCTAGTGTTTCGAGTTCGGTGACTGTATATGATCGTTCACAACTTGACAACACTCGGCTTGCGAAACCGATTATTCTTACGTTCTTGTTTCCACCATCCTCATCGATTTGAAATAAACACGCGCCTAGTCCGACAGTGGAGGCGTCTGTAGCAAGGCAAAATTCCTTTAACATGTCAGGATGTGACAGTAGATTAGCATTTAGAAGGGCTTGTCGTATTTGCTCAAATGACTGCTGGCACAGTTCATTCCATATCCAGGGTGTATTCTTTCTCAACAAGTTTAACAGGGTATTATCATTTAAAAGCTGGTCAGGTATGAATCGTCTGAAAAATGACACTAGACCCAGAAATGCCTTTAACTGTTTCTTGGTTCTAGGAGGAGGGAAGTTCTCAATTGCTGCCATTTTCTTCGGATCGGGCACAATACCTGTAGGTGATATTACATGACCAAGAAATTTTATTCTCTCCCTGCCAAATTTGGATTTTGCGAGGTTTGCTGTTACGCCTACCTCAGAAAATCTTTTTAGTACGCATCTCAGCGTGTCCATGTGGCTTTCCCAATCGGGAGTAGCTATTAATAAGTCATCGACATACAACGTTACTCGGTCCAACAAATCTGGTCCTAATACTTTATCGAGCGCTGCAATGAAGACACCTGCACTAACATTTAATCCAAATGGTAAAACTTTAAATTGGTAACTTCTGCCGGCAAACACAAAGGCAGTGTACTTTCTTGATGATTCAGTTAGTGGGATTTGCCAATACGACGAACGCATATCGACAGAGGTCAGATATTTAACTCCATAAAACTTCTGTATCTGTTCATCCAGGTTTTCTGGTCGCGTTCTGACAGGTACAATTATTTTGTTAATGTCGCGCGCATCAAGCACGAGACGTATACTGCCGTCCGCTTTCGCTACGGCCACGAGCGGACTGCTGTACGGGGACAGGGATGGTTCAATTATCCCCCAATCAAGCATTTTTCTTATTTCCTTCGTAACTGCCTCCTTCTTTGACCACGGGATGGTGTAGTTTGCGTGACAGAAAGTATCATGAGGTACCACTTCGATGTTATAGGTGTAGCCCTCGATAACACCGGGTTTTTCCGAAAACACATTCTCATAATCTGTAAGTAGCTGAGTCAATTCGTTTTGTTGTGCTTCAGTCAAATGTTCTGACTCCCTAACTTTCATTGCTATCAGTTTCCTTTTTTCCTCTCTGTCTTCAGTAATAAACTCCTTATAACATGCTTGTCTTGTACTTAAGTCAGAATATAAATTCATTACCTGTATTCCTTCGAATCTCGTTTGAAAGCTCCGGCAATATTTACCGTGCACTTCCCGTGTCCTCAACAACGGCAAAACTACACGTGTACCCTCATTCATAAGGCTTACTTCCCCGCACAAGAGGTCGATTTTTGCGTCCCTCTGGCGTAAAAATTCCATCCCCAGGATGCAAGCAACACCTAATCCCCTAACTACTAGGAACGAGCTTTTCATTGCTTCATTTCCTATCGTAGACTCGACTTGCACCTGGTGCTTTATGATATGAGATTGTGCACCTATTGCACCTGTAACACGACAATTCTTCACTGGCAATACTGGTATTCTATTATTTTGACTCAAGTACTTGTAAAAATTTGCGCTCATGACATTGGTTGACGCACCGGTATCGACTATTATGTGTATTGGTGCTCCATACATATCTGCTTGCAATATAGCCTGCACAACACTTTTGTCGGTTCGGTTACATGTCTGCGGTATGTCTACAAGTTCCTTTTCTATTTTTGTTCCTTCATTGTATCTCAGCATACAAAGTTTATGGCTGTCATCCGTGAATGTGCCCTCACTACACCATCCTGCAGCCAACAACGGAGAGCGTATTGTGGCTGTCTTTAGTTTAACGGATGAGCATTAGTGGGTTGACAGTTGTCTGTCACTTCCACTAACCTCACATTGTGGTTCTGGTTGTTGTTGTTGCTACTGTTGGGTTGGCCGCCCTGCCTCCCCGATGGTGTATTTTGATATTGTGTATGGCTCTGGTTTTGCGGTGGTCGGTTATAACTTCCTGACATGTTCTGTGATGGACCTGGGTTGGCGTTCCATTGTGGCGCTGTGTTTTGTTGCCACTGTGGTGTCGGTTCGTTACGACCACGCCACTGGTTTCGGTTGTTCCGCCATTGCGGATTGCCGTTACCATTATATCCATTACTCATGCGTCCATCATGATGTCTCTTTCGATTTTCACGATTATAACCGTTGCCGTTATAACCATTGCCATTGTTTGTGCCTTGATTCTGTTGCCGGTGCTCTTGCCTATTCCCGTTACCATTTGGTACTAAGTTACTACCATTACTGTGGCTGCTATTGTAATCGGCTTTGTGTTGATTATAGCCTGCATGGTTCCACTTGTTTTCGGTTTTCATATCTTCGATCAATAGGTCAACAGAATCCACTATTTCCATGAATTGTTCTATATCGTATTCCGGCACATTGATGAAATATCTTTTAATTTCACTGGGCAACTTCATTTTTATTAATCTGATTATGTCACGATCGGACATTGGCTCGTCCCAGTACCTGGTTTTGTTTATATACTTTTCGAAATATTTGCGTAACGTTCCCATCTTAGGATTGTACATTTCTGGACTGTACAACTCCTTTCGTAGTCTTTCTTGGACGCTATCGGACCAGAATTTTTGCAAGAATGCACCTTCAAACTGTTGCATCGTTAGACATTTTTCGGACACGTCGGTGGCCCACAGTGCCGCGTCACCTTGAATAAAGGAGACCACGAACTGTATTCTTTGTCTTTCCGTCCATGTCCTGGGAAACACATTCCTGAAGCTCTTAATAAATACAACAGGGTGGACATTTCGTTTTTCGCTATTGAAGGGTTGGAATGTCCTGTGTTTTATTACATTGTCCTCTTTTTTGCATGTCTGATTGCTACATTCTGGGACATTCATCACTTCGTGATGTGCGCTGCACGGTATCGCATGTTGTTCGTGCTCATAATTCGCATTAGGTTGCGGTTGCGCACTCGCACCCTGCCTACCGTCAGCGTTATTATAGTAATCAGTACGCGGAGTCGGATTCATGATCTGTCCGCCACTGTTTACATTGCTTTCCAACGCAGACAGTCTCCGCGCGACCTCCTGTTGCCAATTTGGCAACTTCGCAGTCACACGGGACTTAATCTGTGTTAATTCGGCATGTAGTGCGGCAGCGCTAGCGTCAGTATTTACACTCGCGGCCGCATTCGCTTGTTCTACGGCTGTTTTTACATCGCTTTCAATCTTTGCAGATATCTCGCGATCCTTTACTTCTAGCCATTCATTTAATTCTTTTTCTACTTTTTGCGCTTGCACTTCCAAATATGCGTCAATACTTTTCCGTGCATCTATCTCCACATTATCTACGCGGTTGGTTAAAGTCTGGACATTATCTTCAAGCCTAGCCTGCGATATCTGTAATTTTTGCATTTCTCCGGCTAAGCTTTGCACAAGATCGGGTATTTCTTTGCACGCGTCCCGCATCTCGGCAAGTTCGCTTTGGATCCTATCTAGTTTCGCTTCATTGCGCTGCTCTTGCTCACGTAGCATCTGAGCCAGTTTCTGATCTCTTTCCCTATCTCTTTCTTCTAACCTGCGCAGAAATTCTGCAAATGGGTCTGCAATCGGTGAGCATACTGGTGCCCCGCTTAATCTAGCACTCGATTGGCCCCCCTGCCCAGGCAGTGGAGTTGTTACTCTATTCCCATTCTGCTGTGGAGCGTCATTCACCGTCCACAGATCCTCGCCCCCCGCTCCGGAAATTATGTTATCCGAGGCGGTGGCTTGGGATTCGTTTACGTATTGCAAATGATCCTCACTTTCCATATTAACAGAATTTTGTTCTTCTGGTACGGATGCTTTAGGTTGTCCTATCTTACCCATACTAAATTCACTTTAAGCCACTGACGAATCTTTAACACTGATACACACGCGATTAATTATCCCCTCCAAAAATAAACACATAAATACACAAAACGAATAATTATCCCTCCAAAAATAAACACATAAATACACAAAACACCGAAGGTATCTCATGTGCACATGGGTCGATATTCCGCACAGAGCTACACAGGATGCTTGCACAATAGGCCTTACCTTACTTATTTTTCTTTCTCGCAATCCTCTTTCTTTTCTACACTTTTTCCTCTCCAGATCTCCTCAGGGTGTGGTTTTGTTGTTGTACATGTAAAAGAATTCATACAAGCATTAATATTTTACAACAATTAGACACATACATAATTACATTCATTACAATAGAATCATATTAATCGGGCCCCAAAGTTGCGGCGCCAATCTCGCGTCCGTCGGCCGTCGTAATTTAATGTATATATTATTATTGTTATTATTATTTTTTGATTGTTGCCGACTTACGTGGTGGGCCTTCATAAAAATGATATTTAAGTTGAACAATGTAATAAACTTTTCATATAAATTTCCTCGGCTAGTCAGTTGACGTTAAAGCAAAAGATCTTTAGTTATTAATTACAATTGCGGCCCACACACGCGCGAGAGTATTTTTCTTACCTCCGTTAACCATTGTATTGTAGTCAGAGTCCTGGCTCTGGGTCTCGGCTATGCTACTGAAAATAAGAATCTTAAACCTAAGTATTTCTGCAACTTCGTGCGGCTGTGGAGAAAAATTAATATTATGCTAATAGCGGGCGAGTTTTCCGCTTCCGCTAATTTTTCATAAGTTAATATCGCCACGTAATGGCGTCGTTGGCTGCATCGGCCGCTGCGATTGTTGAGCTGTAAATTACTTGAATGCAGGTTAATTCAAGGAAGGCGGACATGAAATCGGGATCACCTCTTACAAATTAAAAGTGCACAATAAATTTAAATCAGTATATTATATGCTTAACTCATACAAATATGCTTACATTCGTCAGCACACGCAAGATGTCCCTCTAGACACATTCAAGACAAGCGAAGAAGTAAGGTCGACTAAAAAATTAACAAAAGAGTGTAACTGGGCTTCTCTTTAGATCATTCTGTCATAAATTATTTCTTTGCAATCTAAACCTACACAGAGAAATTATTATTTTACGGCTACATGAAAAAAAAAAATCTCTTACAAATTATGAATGTCTTCTTTATAAATATTGTCTTTTCGTAATATGGCACTGGGGACGCTATAAGCGCTCTGTATGAAAATCACTGGCTGTGCTGTGTGCAGTCTGTGGCTAGTTTGCATTGTTGTCTGCCATTGTAGTGTTGGGCAGCTGGATGCTAACACCGCGTAGCGTTGGGCAGTTGGAGGCGAGCCGCCAGCAGTGGTGGATGTGGGGAATTGAGATGGCGGATTTTTGAGAATGGATAATCTGGAGGTGTGTCCATCAGAAACAGTACATTTGTAAGAATGGATGTCATGAACTGCTATATATATTATGACTATTAAGGTAAATACATTGTTTGTTCTCTATTAAAATTTTTCATTTGCTAACTATGCCTATCAGTAGTTAGTGCCTTCTGTAGTTTGAATCTTTTATTTAGCTGGCAGTAGTGGCACTCGCTGTATTGCAGTAGTTCGAGTAACGAAGAATTTTGTGAGATAAGTGATTTGTGAAACGTATAGGTTAATTTAGTCAGGGCCATTCCCTTGTAGGGATTACTGAGAGTCAGATTGCGTTGCACTAAAAAAAATATTGTGTGTCAGTTTAAGCACAGTCATGTATAATTTTTCTAAGGTGACGTTTATATGTCGACCCTTAGCCGAGGATACCTCACTGGAATCTTCTGATTTTTTTCTTGTAGTTTGTGTAATTAGTGTAGCTTTTGTTTATTGCTAGCACGTAATTGTAGAGTGAATTTCCTTTGTAGTTGTAGTTTTTCATTCTTGTACAGTAAAACAGTTGTGGCATGCGTGTAGATTTGCACTAAGTATTTCGCAGCTGCGCTTGCAATTAACGAGATATTATTTTCAATGCTATGTTAATGTGTTTTCGTATTTTGCTCTTCAAATTGTGGTTTTCTGTGTTGTCGTGCTTCCCACGTGCGGGTTCCCGTGTTCGATTCCCGGCGGGGTCAGGGATTTTCTCTGCCTCGTGATGACTGGGTGTTGTGTGATGTCCTTAGGTTAGTTAGGTTTAAGTAGTTCTAAGTTCTAGGGGACTGATGACCACAGATGTTAAGTCCCATAGTGCTCAGAGCCATTTGAACCATTGAACTTAGAGAATGAACCAGCTGAAATAATGCGATCGGTCATTCACGATTGTCACAATGAAGGAGAATTTTATCATGCCTTCGTCTCGACATATTGGTCTCAAGCTATACAAGACCGAGTAAAACATAGCATGATAATGATGAAACATTTCGAACAATCTGAATATTCCAGTCTTGTCAAATATTTCGAAGACATGTTACATAAGAATCAGTATCTTTCAAACCCATACAGCCCCTCAGAACTCATCTGCATTTGCTTAATTAAATTGCCTGAACATTTACGACATATTATTTCGACAGGACGTTGCAAAGACGACATTGAAGCCTTTCAGAAACTGTTACAAGAATTGGAAATTAACACTGACGATCGCGGAACGAGAAAACAGAAGCACAACAATTACAGGTCACATCCGTCAGAATTCCGTGATGACAGAAATAATAACTGGACACGACAAGGCTATTCTTACAACGTAAATCGGGACCTAAACAGACACCACCTGTATGACAACCGTTGGCACAGTAGTAAGAATTACAGGGAGAGATCACCACTCAGCAGTAATGACTATTACAGAGAAAATAAGAGAAACAGACAATATGGAAACAAAAACAATTATTGTGAAGGGAGACATAATAACTTCAGGCGCAACAGTTCAGCGCGCAGTTACTATTCAGGGAGAAATTCTCCACCATGTGACCGGCAAGAAAGAAACTATGGAATCTATCGACATGACGACAGACTATATGATCATAACGACAGACCTGAATTTCATCAGAACTGGCGGGATTCAAACGGGGCAGGGTCCTCTCGACAAGGTGAATTTGTAGAAGTTAGATCTCCTGAGAAAAATTTTAGCATTCCTTACAGACGGATACCACAGGACAATTCCGTTTAAGCTGGAGCTCTGCGTACTACGAAGAGTAAAGGTTTACACCACATTTCACATGTAAAACCGTTTATTGAAAGATAATCTGTTTTTTTAACTTAGTCTTTGCCATAAAACTTTTCACTTCACGTTACTAGTACAATTTGTCACACTGCCACCACTACAGTTTGTCACACTGAGAAACTGTTAACATTCAACAATGTTTTGAAGTTAACTATCCAGCCTAGAACCTAGGGAACATTTTTAAACAGAAATTACGAATGCATTGTTATAGTGAACAGACAACACAGTGTTGTTATTTGTACATTCTTGCTTGTTAGTTGCACGATTATGAAACGACTATCAGGCTTATATACTTAGAACATATACTGGCGCTGCTAATGAGATTTTAATGCAACATTTTTGTTTACTTGAAAATACATTCTGGATTTAAAGTACTTTCTGTGAGATACCAGATGACACAGTGGTTAGTTTATGTGACAGCTACACGATTTTATCGCGATGCTACTGATGAGTGACAATTTACAATGTTGCTTTTGTGGTGTTTCTGTTTTATATCTTCACACTTTTCTGAATTCTTCTGGAAAGTAAATCATGTTTTAGTAGTAACTTTTGTGGTACAGCTACAATGAGACAGCCTTTTTCGTAGCACAACAATACGTTAAATTATAGTACTTCCTTGATCACGGTAAGGAACGTAATAACTACGATATCTATACACAAAGCATTTCACTTTTATTTATGATGATGTAAGTACATTGATTTCAGCAGAACTTTGCTTACAGAGGACGATAACTACGACACTTCCACAGACATTATCTTACAACAAGACGCACAGTGTAGCGCTACAGTGCACGTATCTGAGTGATTAATTTTGTACTTAAAACATTTATTTTTAAAGATTTTTGAATTACAAAGATACAAAGGTTTTCCGTGATACATTTCATTCCATTGCTGTAATCTGAACACCTGAGGGTATAATTACATTAATCCTCAGGAGGGTACACGCTTACTTTGTGTACCATGTATTTGGCAAGCACAAGGAGCCCTAGCTAATATGGTATTTGCTCATACAACTTTATACGTCGGTACCATATTTCTCTAACACATAAATTACACAGCTATCTGATCATTTAACTGAGAGAGACAAACATTTATTTTACTACATCAGTGACAGATGTTTACGTAATTACACCGTTGGATAACTTCACACTTACGAAATTGTATTTTGTCTGTACTTTGTGAACTATCCATATTTTTTCGGATCCATTGTGATACTATGAGAGCTTTGAATGATGTATTTAGTATGGGATCATGATTTTTAAAGTACGTTTGAGGTAGATGACACTACTGAAATGAGCAGAGAATTTTCTTTAGGTTTTAAAATTATTTCAGAGAGCTACGACGTTTTTGAGATTTGACTGAGGTGTTATGATGTTATTATTACGACGACCATGTGTATTTTGCTGTTGAGGTATGTTTATGATCAATAAGCTGATGCTATATGAGGAATTTGATTATGCTATGTATATATTATGATGAAATATTGAAGAAGTGTCGACGAATATGTATATGTATAATAAGGTAAGGAATAATGAGTTGTGGTTAGGGACTCTGACTTGTGAAAAAGGATGTTGGAAACCAAGAATCGTACTTCAACAGTTATGAAATGTGTGTAAATGCATGAATGTATCACAATGCCAGCGAAAATTTTTTGGACAATGTTATATTTATAGGATTTTGTTTCTACAGATTTGCAACACAAACTCTCGATCTGTGAAATTTTTATGTGAGACTGTCACTGTAGTGCAAACTGGTGTCATAAATAATTTGGTAAGAAAGTTGAGTGACCACCTTCACGTAATGTGTCGTGGGCACCCAGCTGCGTGACAGTCGCCTGGAAAAAAACCATTAGTGTGTGCATTTCAGAGGCACAGGTGGAGAAAAAAGGAGACCGTTAACCTCACTATTGACATTCCTCTGTAGAAAGCATCGCAAATACGACATGCCCAAACTTGAAAACATATGATTACACTGTGGAGCTCTTAATTTATGATATTTACTGAAATGAAATGATGAGAAACATTTCACATCTATTGTCTTGCTAGTTGAAAGATTGTTTACTGCATTATGAAACGCCATATGGCTAGTGAATGACGTTTCACGCCTTGCTTTGCCTATTTTGTTTAATATCTAGTTTCTAGCTGCACTGCAGCATTGGTTACAATAAAATTTAATGGATGTACTAATATAGATATTTTATGCCTACAGATCCAGTAAATAATAACTTTATGATCTACTTAAAAAAAAACGAAGGAGCACAAAAAGACATTTCCCTTCACAGGACTTGCATACATAATTTTCTTTTCAACTACTGGGTGATATTTCTCGTAGAATAAGTTGTGGTGCACCACTTTAATTACATAGACATTAAGATGTGAATAGACATTTCCCTTATCTGCATTGTTGTTTTTACTGTAATATTTCTTCTGCTTGAGCTATGTCATGTTTAGATATAAGTTATTACATTTACTGCTGCTTGCTTTGCCAATTTCCATTTTTTTGTCATTGCTGCTTGTATTAATTGATTTGTGCTGCTGCATTGCCTTGTCCCTTAGTTTATGCATCTGAGCTCAGTAGATTTAAGTTAGCTTAAGAGGGGGTAGACCATACAGGGTGAGTCACCTAACGTTACCGCTGGATATATTTCGTAAACCACATCAAATACTGACGAACCGATTCCACAGACCAAACGTGAGGAGAGGGGCTAGTGTAATTGCTTAATACAAACCATAAAAAAATGCACGGAAGTATGTTTTTTAACAAAAACCTAAGTTTTTGAATGGAAGCACGTTAGTTTTGTTAGCACATCTGAACATATAAACAAATACGTAATCAGTGCCGTTTGTTGCATTGTAAAATGTTAATTACATCCGGAGATATTGTAACCTAAAGTTGACGCTTGAAACCTCCGACGTTCAGTTGCGTGTTGTAACAAACACGGGCCACGGTCGGCGAGCAGCATCTGCAGGGACATGTTTACGATGACGACCTTGTTTGCGAGTGTGGGTGTAGTGCACTGTTGTGGTTTAGTCTAGCTGTTGCAGTGTCCGCATGTAGCGCTTGTTGCTGTTGTTATTCTGCATTCGTCTTTGCTCGCAGACCAACTTTAGTACACCGTGTTACCAGACGTCTGTGATAGTGTAGTGTTGTAGGAACTGTAACCATGGTGTATTCGAACTAAGAAAAGGCAGAGATGATACTCAACTATGGCGAGTGTCGACGAAATGCAGCTGAAGCCTGCAGGGTGTATGCAGAACGGTACCCGGACAGAGAGCATCCAACGTGCCGCCAACTGTATGCAACAGGTATGGTCGTAACACGCAAACAGGTCCGTAACAGGCCCGTCACAGGAGAAACGGGTACAGTTGGTGTGTTAGCTGCTGTTGCCATGAACCCATACATGAGCACGCGGGACACTGCGAGAGCCGGTGGACTGAGTCAAAGTTGTGTCATGCGCATACTGCATCGCTACCGCTTTCACCCGTTTCATGTGTCGCTACATCAGCAATTACATAGTGATGACTTTAATCATCGAGTGGAATTCTGTCAATGGGCATTAACAGAGAATGCGTTGCAGTTCTACCTGTTTACCGATGAAGCGGGTTCCACAAACCACGGGGCAGTGAATCTACGGAAAATGCATTACTGGTCCGTGGACTCGCTGGCTCAGGCAGGTAGAGTGACAGCGACTGTGGACTGTAAATGTCTGGTGCGGAATCATTGGCGACCACCTCATTGGTCCTCACTTCATTGCAGGGGCCCAAACAGCTGCAACATACATCGCGTTTCTACAGAATGATCTGCCAACGTTGCTCGAAAATGTCCCACTGCAAACGCGTCGACGTATGTGGTATCAGCATGATGGTGCACCTGCACATTCCGCAATTAACACTAGGCTGACCCTTCACAGGATGTTCGACTGGCGATTCATAGGACGTGGAGGACGCATAAATCGGCCAAACCGTTCTCCTGATCTTACACCTCTGGAATTCTTTCTGTGGGGTACGTTAAAGCAGAATGTGTACCGTGATGTGCCTACAACCCCAGAGGATATGAAACAACGCATTGTGGTAGCCTGCGGCGACATTACACCAGATGTACTGCGGCGTGTACGACATTCTTTATGCCAGAGATTGCAATTGTGTGCAGCAAATGATGGCCACCACATTGAACATCTATTGGCCTGACATGTCGGGACACACTCTATTCCACTCCGTAATTGAAAACGGAAACCACGTGTATGTGTACCTCACCCCTCATGGTAATGTACATGTGCGTCAGTGAGAAAGTCCAATAAAAAGGTATTAGCATGTGGACGTATGTGCTGTTCCAGTCTCTTCTGTACCTAAGGTTCATCACCGTTCCCTTTGGATCCCTACATAATTCGGTGCTCTCCGATACACACGATCGAACAGCGGAGGAGTGGTACTTAAGCGTAAACTTTAAATTACAATATTTCCGGATGTAATTAAAATTTAACAATGCAACAAACGGCACTGATTACGTATTTGTTTATATGTTCAGATGTGCTAACAAAACTAACGGGGTTCCATTTAAAAAAACGTAGGTTTGTGTTAAAAAACATACTTCCGTGCATTTTTTTATGGTTCGTATTAACCAATTACACTAGCCCCTCTCCTCACGTTCGGTCTGTGGAATCGATTCGTCAGTATTTGATGTGGTTTACGAAATATATCTAGCGGTAATGTTAGGTGATTCACCCTGTATAAGAGAAAGCGTTGCGAGGAATTGGAAGAAATGCATTGAGAAGTTATACGAAAATTGGACAGAAAGCAGGTATAGATAGGACTTTTTGGAAATAATGAAGAACAAAGGGAGATCTCCGAGAAGTAAAAAAAGTTTTGTTTGCAAAATACTGCAGTAAAACAAACCCTGTCCTTTCCTTGTGTTATCCCACTATGTTTTTGTGTACCCTTGTGTATTTGTGTTCTTCCTGTCTTTATGTGTTTATCTGATACGACTTATGTTGTAGAATTTTTCTAATATTCAGTTACATTCACTATGATGAGGAATACTGTTATCCCCAAATATAATTTGCATTAATAATATGTTATTTACTTTGTAAAGATGTTTAGACATTATTTATTCTGTTTTGTTTTAATGCTCATGTGTGAAGTTGATGTTTCAAAAGTTATTCTGATCTTTTATGTATGTACTTATGTCATAATTCCTGTAACACTGATGTATATGTTAGTTCGATTCTTTTGTAAAGCTCGTACTACTACAAATGTTATCTGTATTGTTATGTTCTTTAATGGTGTATTTTGTACCTTTGTATTTGTAGTCTTATGTTATAAAATTGTAATTGTCATCAGTTCATCAAATTAAGTAACTTGTAAGTTACATTTCACTGCACACGTTTCTGTTGGTCATAGTATATGGACAATATGTGAGAAGTAGGGACTGATTAACAGCATTGCTGATTCTAAGGACAATTCCAAAAACTTGGTGAGTGCACAAGTGATGGTTTATGGACTTACTATATTGTCCGCAAGACTCTTCGATGCTGATTGTGCAACTGCACAGTTGCAACAGATGGCTGCTGGCCGTCTCTACAAGGACTGAAGTGGGTCTGCACCTTCGATGGCCCACTAATACCATTATTTCTACAAGGACTGCAGTGGGTCTGCACCTCTGGTGGCCCACCAATACCATAATCTCTACAAAGACTGAAGTGGGTCTCACCTTAGATGGCCCACCAGTACCATTATTTCTACAAGGACTGCGGTGGGTCTGCACCTCTGGTGGCCCACCAATACCATAATCTCTACTAGGACTACAGTGTATCTGCTCTGTGATGACCTACCTACCAATATTCTTCAAACTTCGAATGACTCTGCTGTGGGTTTGCTCTGTTGTGGCCCATTACCTGTCTGCATGTCAAGAGTCAGCACTGTCTTTCCGCTGGAAGGACAACACTACTTCTTCAAGATTGCATGGAATTCCACTACTTCCATGTGAATTCTCTTTTACTGCTCGGACTGAGAAAAAAAAAAAAAAACACCGCAATTTTACTGTGATGAATGATCAGGACTGTCTTTATGGACTGTGAGAAAATTTCAGCTTTTGACCAACATTGTATCAAGAAGTGTGTGCATTTGATTTCTTTGTTATTGTAATTGTGAAAAAATTTTAACAAATATGTATTGGCCAGTGCCCAAAACAATTTGTAATATTTTTTGTGGTGAGCATGGGGGCTATGTAAGTAGGTTATTTAGGTTTTCTTATTGGTAACGCCACGTAGCGCTCTGTATGAAAACCACTGGCTGTGCTGTGTGCAGTCTGTGGCTAGTTTGCCTTGTTGTCTGCCATTGTAGTGTTGGGCAGCTGGATGTTAACAGCGTGTAGCGTTGGGCAGGTGGAGGCGAGCCGCCAGCAGTGGTGGATGTGGGGAAGTGAGATGGCGGATTTTTGAGAATGGATAATCTGGAGGTGTGTCCATTAGAAACAGTACATTTGTAAGAATGGATGTGTTGAACTGCTACATATATTATGACTATTAAGGTAAATACATTGTTTGTTCTCTATTAAAATTTTTCATTTGCTAACTATGCCTATCAGTAGTTAGTGCCTTCCGTAGTTTGAATCTTTTATTTAGCTGGCAGTAGTGACGATCGCTGTATTGCAGTAGTTCGAGTAACGAAGATTTTTGTGAGATAAGTGTTTTGTGAAAAGTATAGCTTAATTTAGTCAGGGCCATTCCCTTGTAGGGATTACTGAGAGTCAGATTGCGTTGCGCTAAAAAAAATATTGTGTGTCAGTTTAAGCACAGTCATGTATAATTTTTCTAAGGGGACGTTTCAAAGAGCTGTAGAAGGTAAAACTGTATAGGAAAATAGCCAATGGATTACATCCAGCAAGTGACTGAGGATGAGGAAGTCGTGGAAGGTCAGAAGTCCGTTGACTGAAAAGAAAGCAAAGTAGCTTGTGTAGAAGGACATATACGTAAAACCACATTATGCACTAGGGATAAATTAAATGAGATTTTACTGTTAATAACGAACTGTCCTTGTATTCAAGTCACGGCGCTTGGCTCAAAGTAGATCCTTAGGTAGGTAAAGGTCGGCCTACTTTTTTGACCTAAGTTTTCTTTATTTTGTTCTTAAACTGTAATGCCTCAACTTGTCCAGAATCCCTGTAAAACTGATCCACGGATGCTGCTACTGCTCCTGCTACAGCTCTGCTTGATCTTTTGTCGGGCGTGGTCTGAGAATAGGAAGGCGGCGTCGCACAACAGCGCCGCTGTCGATGCGATCACCGGAGAGGCCGGTTTCGTTTGTTTGTAGCTGGGTGGGGAGAACCGGGTCAGGGGCGATCTCTTTTCGGTTTGCTATCAAAACCGAAAGGACCACAGTCGGAGCGCGTTTACCTGTTTTCAGCAGCCTATAAAAATGCTTACCCATCAACTCGCAACCCGCTGTCACCCGGCAGCGCAGAACAATGTTACTTGTGTATTCCGAACGTAACCGCTATTCTACTGTGCAGAGTTACTGAATTTGAATCACCTGCTTAGTGTGCGCTCGTCGCCATTTTCGATTCATTTACTGAAAAGCAACATTTCGTTTCTTTGTACCCTCCCCCTCACTTATCGATCTTTATGACTGATAAATTAACCCGCGTACACGTAATGGGAATTTTGGAAAAGCAGTCGTCACAGAAGTTAATCTGTCGGTAAAGAGGAAGGAAAGGTTACATCTAAATGAAAGGCAAAATGCAAATGAAATTGGTGGAAATTAATTTTGAAAAAGGGTGAAGTTAATAAAGAAAGTAAATGTGCGGTCGTTACGTTAACAATTAACTGGCGTTAATTAGATATTTGAGATTTGGGGAGAATTATGGTCGCCAGTCCTATGGACAACTACTATAATAACTGAAAATGAAAGGTTAATGCACGTATAATTAGCACTAAAAGCTTGGCAACTGAAGGTTGTGTGAAAACTGAATGTTTGTCATAAGTAATAAATTTCGCTGCAATCTGACTTAATTTAGCAAAAGAATTAATAAAACTGGAAAATTGAAAGTTAATTTAGTGACTGAAATTAATAGTGAACTTTGTTTCTGAAACACTATGAAATTAAATAAAATACGGTTAGTCTTGGGCTACCTCAACAATCATCTCAAAAGCAACATGAATCTACGCAATTTAGAAATAAGAGATTTAACTTTGAACTTCAATTAAATGATTTTGAACAATTAACAATAGTAAAATTTAGTACGCACCAAGATGAGCTGCAGTCACAGGTAAACTAAAATAATTTGTGCTTGTGTAATCTGAATATAGTTCTGTTTAGTTATTGTAGTCAGCTATGAATACTTTAACTGAACTTTGAAAATAAAGAAGTGAAATAGAATGATATTACTTTAATGTTGGCGTTTGAATTCCAGCGACACTCGGGTTCATTTTGGAAAAGGAAAGCGACCCTGCTTGGTAATGGAATTGGGACAATGAGCAACAAAGGTTCCTTCTAAGTTGCTGTACTTTAGTGATGCAACTGGAACAGTTTGAAACGCTGAAGTCTGCCATACAGTTCTAAAACTTTACGTGCTTTCAGTCTTCCTTGTTGGTTGATGGAAGGTTTGAAGTCGTCGATCGAGAAGGTGGCGACAATCACTTATTGTCGGCCATCGCTGTTGCAGAAGCTGGATGTTGGCGCGCCTTCTTCTCGACACGGTCACCAGGCGGAACGGGCTCTTGAAGTATGCCAGCTAATGCTTCCCGTCCGCGACACCGTGCCATTGATTGAAAGTCGGCTGGCGACTATGGCGTGTAGTCTAGATCTTTCTTACAATTACGAAACATCGTAGCTGTTGGGAAAACTTCGTTATCTTGAACATTATTCACCTGTTTATTGATATGTCTTCTTTCTTCCGTGGTAATATTGTTATAAGAATGTGACGAGCAGGTGCCTCCTGACATCTGTAGTGGAAAAGTGGCTAATATTAGTAAATATTTAGTAAAATTACTTGCTTCGCGCCAGAATGGCTGTGGTTTACCGTGCACTGGTGTAACGTCTGTCTCACAGTTAGCCTCAGGGACTCAACCACCGTTTACCACCAATAACAGATCGTCCAGCGATTATTTCATCCAGTGTGGGAACTGATATCTTACTTCCTGCTATGCATTCTGCAGCTCTGCCTGAGCTTATTGCATGCTAATGATATCCGCAGACGCGGTACAAAATACGAATCTGGAGAATAAGGAAATAAAATATAATCTTAAAACAAGGGGTATCCTAAAACATACTAACGTACTACAAGAACTTTCTTTCCTTGCATTAGAGAAATAATTATAAGAGCTTGTTAGCTGCGACAGTTACTTGATGCCATGAAGAGAAATTTATGGCGGATCGCATCAAAATGAAAAAAAAATGAAATAACATACTGCAATGCGCGTATTATTCCGAATCACGATGTAAAGTTAAGTACAGCCGTTTTTATGAAATACATATAATGTATTTGCAGTTGCGAATATGGATAACCATCAGCTGTATAAAGTCGTCATTCCATTAGATAGGTCATGGTTATCCACATTCGCAACTACGAAGACATACACTACTGACCATTAACATTGCTACACCAAGAAGAAATGGAGATTGGACAAATACATTATACTAGAACTGACATGTGATTACATTTTCACGAAATTTGGGTGCATAGATCCTGAGAACTTAGTGCCCAGAACAACCACCTCTGGCCGTAATAACGGTCTTGAAACGCCTGGGCATTGAGTCAAACAGAGCTTGGATGGCATGTACAGGTACAGCTGCTCATGCAGCTTCAACACGGTACCACAGTTCATCAAGAGTAGTGACTGACGTATTGTGACGAGCCAATTGCTCGACTGCCATTGACCAGACGTTTTCAGTTGATGAGAGATCTGGAGAATGTGCTGGCCAGGGCAGCAGTCAACATTTTCTGTATCCAGAAAGGCCCGTACAGGACCTGCAACATGCGGTCGTGTATTATCCAGCTGAAATGTAGGGTTTCGCAGGGAACGAATGAAGGGTAGAGCGACAGGTCGTAACACATCTGAAATGTAATGTCCACTGTTCAAAGTGCCGTCAATGGTTTGGCTCTGAGCACTATGGGACTCAACTGCTGAGGTCATTAGTCCCCTAGAACTTAGAACTAGTTAAACCTAACTAACCTAGGACATCACAAACATCCATGCCCGAGGCAGGATTCGAACCTGCGACCGTCGCGGTCTTGCGGTTCCAGACTGCAGCGCCTTTAACCGCACGGACACTTCGGCCGGCACCGTCAATGCGAACAAGAGGTGACCGAGACGTGTAACCAATGGCACTCCATACCAGTACGCCGGGTGATACGCCAGTATGGCGATGACGAATACACGCTTCCAATGTGCGTTCACCGCGATGTCGCCAAACACGGATGCGACCATCATGATGCTGTAAACAGAATCTGGGTTCACCCGATAAAATGACGTTTTGCCATTCGTGCAACCAAGTTCGTCATTGAGTACACCATCGCAGGCGCTCCTGTCTGGGATGCAGCGTCAAGGGTAACCGCAGCCATGGTCTCCGAGCTGATTGTCCATGCTGCTGCAAACGTCGTCGAAC
This sequence comes from Schistocerca americana, assembly GCF_021461395.2. NCBI lineage: Eukaryota > Metazoa > Arthropoda > Insecta > Orthoptera > Acrididae > Schistocerca > Schistocerca americana. Next base: position 100,808,274 of record NC_060120.1, on the reverse strand, counting down.
TGTTCGTGCAGATGGTTGTTGTCTTGCAAACGTCCCCATCTGTCGACTCGGGGATCGAGACGTGGCTGCACGATCAGTTACAGCTATGCGAATAAGATGCCTGTCATTTTGACTGCTAGCGATACGAGGCCGTTGGGATCCAGCACGGCGTTCCGTATTACCCTCCTGAACCCACCGATTCCATATTCTGCTAACAGTCATTGGATCTCGACCAACGCGAGCAGCAATGTCGCGATACGATAAACCGCAATTGTGATAGGCTACAATCCGACCTTTATCATAGTCAGAAACGTGATGGTACGCATTTCTCCTCGTTACACGAGGCATCACAACAACGTTTCACCAGGCAACGCCGGTCAACTGCTGTTTGTGTATGAGAAATCGGTTGGAAACCCCTCATGTCAGCACGTTGTAGGTGTCGCCACCGCTTCCAACCTTGTGTGATTGCTCTGAAAAGCTAATCATTTGCATATCACTGCATCTTCTTCCTGTCGGTTAAATTTGGCGCCTGTAGCACGTCATCTTCGTGGTGTAGCAATTTTAACGGCCAGTAGTGTGTAATGTAAATGAAATAAATGTTAAACATACATCAGAACTCTGATTAGCTGATCCAGTTTTCCCCGCGAAGAAATCGATACCTTCACTCTTAGCTTCAATTAAAAATAGATCGTCTACGAAGCAGATTTGAATTTTGCTGTTTTCTTTATACATGTATTGCGAAAGGGTTTTACCTCGAGGGAGCAGAGATTCGGGCTAGGCAACGGATAAGAACCTGACGCAATAAGGTTCTAGAACTCTAATGGGTGTGCCTGCAGTAACTGTGCAGACTACCTGTCATCCTCTTTTGTTACGAACGAGCCGCGTATACAGCCGGGACACCGCCCACATCGCCCGAACCGGATGCGTCCGGCTCGGAACGGAAAGGACGGCGGGTTTAATTTGCGTAATGGCAGCAGAAATCTGCGCTGATGTCTGCTTGCTGGATAAGCCGTCAGGTGCGAGACAATGTAGGGCCCCCGCTAGCGGGTCAGGGTCGCCATACGGCCTTCGCGCTGCAGGGGCGACTTCTGCGGAGAGACCGCCGCTACCGGGAATGCAGTTCATTTTACAGTTACCAGCAGGACCTTGTGCAGTTGCGAGAAGGAATCCTGTTAATCGACTTCCTGTGACCAAGACTAACGACGGGCAAGACAAGAAGTGAAGTCACTTTTAAATGTGCGTCGTACCTTTGTCGCTGTTCTTTTATTACAGGTGGGGGTAAAGCGATCCTCAATATTCTTGATGTGACCTACCAGGATTTCCTCTACTGCCCCTTTCTCTAAATTCCAGAATTACACCCACGCCCAAAATCCTCAATAATTGAATCACCGTATTCTAATCTTCTCCCACAGTTTTTGCCCTCTGCAGAATTCTCTTTGTACCATTTGATTTATTCCCTGCTACAATTAATGTGGGAGTTATTCTGTCTTTTGCAAATGTATAAATTCTTTTTTATATCCGACACGTTTCACTTTATTTAAATCTGCAGTAGTCAGTCTTTTCTCCATTACCTTGTTCCCGCACCTTCGAGTTGTAGCACACTGCATCGCACTATCACATAATATTTCCGCGTTTGCATATTTTTATGTATTCGCCTTGTGCGCGATCAAACCAAAATGCAGAAAATAAACGTGGTGGTTATGAATGCACACTGCTTAGTGAAAAGTGAAGCACCCTGGAGATGTAACTTCGGACACACATACAACTTCGACGGGTATGTAAATTACACCTAATGTCGTTACCAAGTCATACAAGGAGAATGCGTTCGCACCTGACAATGTATAAAGCTGCTGATATTATTTCTATTAGTGCGAAGAACAGTGTAGATGAGCAAGTGATTTTGCATGGTCCTTCAATGTTTTGTGGATGTGTACTGAATTTTACACTTACTAATGCATACGCTAGTGGACATGGTAATGATCCTTGCGATGATTCCTCGTCACATAAAACAAAGGCATTGTGAACATACAATAAGATGTACCCATATCTCTGTTCTACACCTCACAAATCTAAAATGTTCGATAATCAATAATTTCTCGACTGTTGAAAGTATCCAGGCCTGCTACAGTCTCTACTTTAGCACCATGTACTACAGCCACAGTAATACAGACGTTACAATGTCCACTAGCGTAGTAAGCGTAAAATTCAGTGCACATACACAAAACGCTGAAGGGCAAAATCACATGCGCATCCACACTATTCTTCGTACTAATAGCAATATTATCAACAACTTTATACACTGTCAGTCGCGAACGCATTCTCCTCTTATAATAACGCGGCATCTCTGTGAGTCAGATGTTGAGCGGTCACTGCAAAGGACATAGAGATGTCACGTAAAAGTGTGGGACGGCATTGTCAGCACCTGGCAGAATTTGAAACGGGGCCTCATTGTGGATCTGAATTCTGCCAGCAGATAGACTCGTGCCGTCAAAAAGGAATTAAATATTCGTAACGCATTGGTGGCAGGTTGGGAGTCGCCAACTGAGGTACCGCAGCCGCCGAGTTGCTTGTCTTTTCAGTTTACGCCACCTTGGGAGACTTGCGTCTCAGTGGTGATCAGATGACGATGAGGACAAAACAACACTAGACTCCGAGCAACGAAAATCTCCGACCCGGCCGGGAATCGAGCTCAGGCCGGCTGCATGACGGCCCGATGCGATGACCATTCAGCTACGGACGGGGACGTCATGCAATATTCCAATCTGTGGGATATTCGCTTGTGACAGTGGCCCGATGTTGGACTCAATGGGAACATGAGGGCAGGGGTCCACCGACCACGTTGGAGGATCGCCGCATTGTTGTACCAAGTACATCGTAACCGCTTTACACCTGCGCCTGTCGTCCGAGAACAAGCAATGGACGCTCTGCAACATCCTGTGTCATTCCGCACCACTGGTCCGTGACCAGCGGCAGCTGGAGTAGGAGATTACCGGATCATGCGTAAACGTAACACATCGATACGATTGGCTGTGTATGGAGTGGTGCCGTGTTTGGAAGCAATTAATGCTGATAGATGGCTTCGCAGTGTGTCCTGCTACGAATCGTGGTTCTATACTACCTCCGATGGACATTGCCAGCGAGTATGACGACGACATGGGGAGGGGACCCATTCCTGCAATGTTTTGAACGGAAACAACGGAGTTATTTAATGACTATAAAGAATCCGCCTCGATTGCAAACAGAAACCGGATGTTGACCTAAGTTTCGGCGAGGATAACCAAACACTATCACTGACCCCAAGTAATTGAAAAATGGGTATTCATCCCCCATATTTTTAGCCTGCTCAGTTGTGCGACTGGATTCGTGATTTCCTGTCAGAAAGGTCATAGTTCGTAGTAATAGACGGAAAGTCATCGAGTAAAACAGAAGTAATATCCGGCGTTCCCCAAGGAAGTGTTGTAGGCCCTCTATTGTTATTGATGTATATTAACGACATTAGCAGACAATCTGAGTAGTCGTCTTAGATTGTTTGCAGATCATGCTGTCATTTACCGTCTTGTAAAGTCATCAGTTGATCAAAACGACTTGCAAAATGATTTAGATAAGATATCTGTATCGTGCGAAAAGTGGCAACAGACCCTGAATAAAAAAAAGTGCGAAGTTATTCACATGAGTATTAAAAGAAATCAGCTGAATTTCGATTACGCGATAAGTCACACTAATCTGAGGGCTGTAAATTCAACTAAATACTTAGGGATTACAATTACAAAATGGCTCTGAGCACTATGGGACTCAACTGCTGTGGTCATAAGTGCCCTAGAACTTAGAACTACTTAAACCTAACTAACCTAAGGACATCAGACACATCCATGCCCGAGGCAGGATTCGAACCTGCGACCGTAGCGGTTGTGCGGTTCCAGACTGCAGCGCCTTTAACCGCTCGGCCACTCCGGCCGGCAATTACAATTACAAACAACCTAAATTGGAACTATCACATAGATGGGTAGAGCAAACCAAAGACTGCGATTCATTGGCAGAACACTTAGAAGGTGCAACAGGTCTACCAAAGAGACTGCTTACACTACGCTTGTCCGCCCTAATCTGGAGTACTGCTGTGCGGTGTGGGATCCGCATCAGTTGAGACTGACGGAAGACATCGAAAAAGTACAAACAACGGCAGCTCGTTTTGTATTATCGCGAAATTGGGGTGATAGTGCCACAGACATGATACGTGAATTGGAGTGGCAATCATTAAAACAAAGTCATTTTTCGTTCGGACGGGATCTTCTCATGAAATTTCAATCACCAGTTTTCTCTTCCGATTGCGAAAACATTCTGTTGGCACTCACCTACATAGGGAGAAATGATCAGCACGATAAAATAAGAGAAATCAGCGCTCGCACGAAAATATTTAAGTGCTCGTTTTTCCCGTGTGCCGTTCGAGAGTGGAACGGTAGAGAGACAGCATGAAAGTTGTTCATTGAACCCTCTGCCAGGCACTTTATTGTGAATAGCAGAGTAATCACGCAGACGTAGATGTAGAGCAGACACCACATATATGTACGATGGAACAGACACTACACATACATAATTCAGGCGATGTCACCTAATGATCTCTCCAGTGCGTATTCTTACGATAATTGGCGAAATTCGGCGGGGGATGAGAATACTGGTCATGGGACACTACATTAGTAGTGTGTGGATAAGCTGAGAATTTGCGTCTGACGGGAGGCGTGGTAGAACAGTCCGTGCAGTTACGTTGACCTCTGCACCCGGATGGCTTAGTGGTCAGAGTATCTGCCTAGTAAGCAGGAGACCAGGCTTCCAATCGCGGTCCAACACGAGTTTACAACTTCCCTCGTTGACGTAAATCAATGCCCACTCGCGGCCAATGTCTGTATTTTTTAAATTTTATTTTATACGTCTAGTTTCGTAGTTGAAAACTGAGGAGCAGATCTCCAACGTCATGAACGTGTCAGTACGTGAAATTACAACATAAAAGTAATAACAGACAAAATAAAATTTTTATTAACTGAAAAAAAGACAAACCATAAGTTTATGTCAACATAATCAACAACATAACATAGGAAACAGTTTAATTTTCCAAGGAACTCCTCGACAGAATAGAAGGAGTGACCCCATGAGGAAACTTTTCAGTTTCGATTTGAAAGAGCGTGAATTACTGCTAAGATTTTTTAATTCTTGTAGTAGCTTAGTGAAAATTGAAGCAGCAGTACACCGAACACCATCCTGCACAGCAGTGAAAGAAGTGCGATCCAAATGAATATGGGATTTCTGCCTAATATTTACTGAGTGAAAGCTACTAATTCTTGGGAATAAGCTGATATTGTTCACAAAAGCTGATATTGTTAACAAGAAAATACAGTAGATGGTATAAACTGAAGAGCCAAATCTTATGACACTATTTACATACCTCAGACCTAATCAAATATGGGAACATACACTGAAAAGTCGAAGAAACAGATACATCTGCCTAATATCGTGTAGGGACCCCGCGTGAATGCAGAAGTGCCGCAACACGACATCGCATGGACTTGACTAATGTCTGAAGTAGTGCTGGAGGGAATCGACACCGTGAATCCTGCAGGGCGTTCATAAATCCATAAGAGTACGAGTGGGTGGAGCGCTCTTCTAAACAGCACGTTGCAAGGTATCCCAGATATGCTAACAATGTCCATGTCTGCGTACGTGTCACCTGTCAGAGTCGTATCTAGACGTATCAGAGGACCCGTATCACTCTAATGGCACACGCTACACACCATTACAGAGCCTCCATCAGCTTGAACAGTCAGCTGCTGACATACAGGGCCCATTGATTCATGAGGTTGTCACCATACATGTACATGTCCGTCCGCTCGATACAATTTGAAACGAGAGTCGTTCGACCAGGCAACATGTTTCGAGTCATGAACGGTCCAATGTCGGTGCTGACGGGCCCAGGCGAGGTGTAAAGCTTTGTGTCGTGAACCAATCAAGGGTTGACGAGTGGGCCTTCGGCCCTGAAAGCCCATATCTATGATGTCTCGTTGATACTTGTTAATGGCCCAGCACTGAAATCTGCAGCAATTTGTGGAAGTGTTGAACTTCTGTCGCTTTGAACGATTCTGTTCAGACGTCCTTGGTCCTGCTCTTGCAGAATCTTTCTCTGGCTACAGTGATATCTGAGATTTGATGATTTAAAGGATTCCTGATATTGAAGGTACACTCGTATAGTAGTCAAATGGGAAAATCTCCACTTCATTGCTACCTCGGAGATGCTTTGTCCCATCGCTCGTGCGCCGACTATAACAGCAAGTTCAAACTAACTTAAATCTTGATTTGTCTTTTTTGAGCCATCAGTCTTCTGACTTGTTTGATGCGTCCCGCCACGAAATCCTCTCCTGTGCCACCCTCTTCATCTCAGAGTAGCACATGCACCCCACGTCCTATATTATTTGCTGGACGTATTCCAATCTCTGTCTTCCTCTACAGTTTTTGCCCTCTACAGTTCCCTCTAGTTCCATGGAAGCCGTTCCCTGGTGTCTTTACAGATGTCCTATCATTCTGTGTTTTCCACATATTCCTTTCCTCTCCGATGCTGCATAGAAACTCCTCATCCCTTACCTTATCAGTCCACCTAATTTTCAACATTCGTCTGTAGCACTACATCTCAAATATTTCGAGTCTCTTATTTTCCGGTTTTCCCACAATCCATGTTTCACTACCATACAATGCTGTTCTCCAGACGTATGTTCTCAGAACTTTCTTCCTCAAATTTAGGCCTATGTTTGATACTAGTGCAAGCTTCTGGTTCTATCAATTGCAACCAATACTTAAATAAAATGGCAAAGGTAATGTAAATCAGAATTCAGGGAGGAGTCGTGGTCTAAATAACAAGTGATTTATTCGTTCTTAAAATCACATGACAAAAGGTGGCTAAAGAAACACCACACAAACATTTTTATCCGACAAATGCTTTCAGTAATATGTGGTCGACTTGCAATACGATGGCCGAACTCCCCCTCATGGGGCCTCCCGGCCAACAATGCCATTCGATCATCTCTCATCTCATCTCATATGATTAACAAAGTGATCAGATGGGGATCAACACACCGCACTAACCAGAAGTAATAGCTTTATCTTTGATAAATGTGAATCTGTGGTATGGCCTACAAAATACGCTAATATCAAGCATCTATACTCTACTATTTTATAAAGAAAAATACGGTTCCAAAGAACGTGGTGCTGAGAAGCATATATTGGAGCCCTATGTCGTAGCAACGAATACTATACCCTTCTGCAGGTCAGGGTTGCACAGCACGACGTGCTCGCCGACTGCAGTCACGGACAGCGACAATCTACTGCTAACGGTGCACGCCCGGAAATACGCAAGTACACTGTCTTGTGTTCGGCTGATTCAGCATGCAGATACTTCGCTATGAGCCTCTGAAACCCCGGCGTATTCCAGTATGCAGGTGGACACATTTACTGGTCTGCCAGACTAGTTTGACTCCGTGACATGACAACGTGTGACAGAATGTGTCAAACGTTTAATGGCCGACTCCAAAAATAAAGACACCCATGCATAGCTCATTGTGCACATGATGCAATGAGCAGTACCTCTGACCGTTCAGCTGGTGACTGGCACTGGCTCTAAGTGGCACACTAGCAAAAGACACAGGTCTCATAATTTAGGTAAATATCTGTAGTTCGTCAATAGCGAAGTGCCAGTACAAGAGTGCTCTTCTCTTTCTCTACAGCTTTCCCCTGCAGCTCGATAGCATAGCATATTTGCATGCTTAAACTACATCCACTTTGGCACAAGCCAATCACGAGTTGGAGCTCGGCATTCGAAGCTGGGAGACCCCCGCCCCCCGCCCCCCTCCGTTCTGCTTACACAGATTTGACCAACCAGCGGCTTCAAAAATTAATTGGAAGAAAAGGAAAACAGACTCAGCTTTCCCATGTGTTTACGTCGTGTCTTTGCTAAAAGTATGACTTGGATGGAACCACAGCCCTCCATAAAAAGATCGTTATCTCCCTTTTCGTGTCGACTTCGAACTTTCCAAAGATCGGCCATAAACTCACTAAAAGCCTCGTGCCTTCACAAACACGTTTTGTAACAGAGTCAGGATGCCTGTGCACCACTGCCCTGTCCCACAGAATTCGCAGAAACTCTCAGCTGTCTCATCCACTTTCTACCTAACAAGCGCCCACACTCTCCTTTATTGTCGGCCATTCAGATCTCCAAATCTTACAAAGCCTCTCATAGCTGCAGCGACTCCTCAGCATCAGTCAGCCTAGCTGGACGTGGCTGCTGACCGACCAGCGCCACCCAGTGTGTCTGCACAATGAAACCAGGGGACTTGGCTGTCAGCAAACGTGTTCTCCCAGGTTCTGCAGAAAAAAGCTCCCCTCGGCTCTCAGCCACCATACGCTTTTAATGCTGTCAATTACCTCAGCACCCTCTTCCTTCGAACGCAGATAAAGTCTACTGCTATGCCTTCACGAGCACACAAGCTAGAGTGTTTACTACCAACCATTTCATCATATGAATGACGTCAGATCTTATCAAATAAGCTACCAAGTAATAAAGATCACCTTCCCTATGAATATTAAGAAACACGACACTGTATGAAAAGTGACAGTGCTCTGCAATCTCTCACAACCTCCCCATTCCTCCCAAATTTATTCTTGGAAGTGTCACACTCTGAAATGGTTAGTGTGACAAGGAACACAATAAATTGTGACACTTTAGTTAGGTCATTATCAAAGAAATATGAATCAGTCTTTATTCACCATAAACCACAGCACAATGTTACACCCTGTCTTTACTGCATTCAACCAGGGGTCATACATACACTATCTGCTGCATGACTACAAAATGAAAGTGAGAAAAAAATGTGATAGGCGTACCGTCGAGTTATAGTCTTGTATACCCAGACTCTGATGACAGTTACTAAACGGTTACAGCGCCATGCAGACATTTATCTACACATTCCTCCTGAAACTGGGGCCGGAGAGGGTTACTTCCCTAACCACAATGTAATATTGTTGCCTTGAGTATTCTCTGCCCCTTAGAAAATTACTAAAATGGTTCAAATGGCTCTGAGCACTATGGGACTTAACATCTTAGGTCATCAGTCCCCTAGAACTTAGAACTACTTAAACCTAACTAACCTAAGGACATCACACACATCCATGCCCAAGGCAGGATTCGAACCTGCGACCGGAGCAGTCGCGTGGTTCCAGACTGAAGCGCCTAGAACCGCTCGGCCACTGTGGCCGACAGAAAATTACTATCCCTGCTCAATTATACACATGGCTGCATTCACTCCTCGACAGAACATCAATCACAAACGTTCTCACATTCACCCAATATAAAAGAATGATAGTGTTCTTGTGACATGTGTCATTTGTTCAGCTTATTTCTTTAAGTTGTGTCAGTCTGTTCCTTTAGTACAAAGATGTAAGTGTCAACACAACAAAACAACATATAAGTGAAATAAAGCAAGTGAATCTTTACACAAAACGAAAAGTAATATACGAGTTCATCAGGAAAAAATAAAAGTTGGTAGTAAAACACAAGAAATACATGAATTCTTGTAAAACTGAAAAAAGCAAGGCACGTATCAAACAAATTAATCGAAACAACAAATAAGTCCTACAGCTACCTTCTCAAAGGTTTATAGGCAGTCCAATTTTCTAAATTTACAAGTGTCATGTGAATGAACACAGCACTACACATGTAATGTAACATGTTACATCTGGCAGCTATGTGGGATGAGTTTGCCAAGATGTGTTACCCCTTTGCTCGGCATGTACAGTATAGGTAGCAGTCTCGGTTTGGCAGGACCTCCTCCTTGTGTGTGGGCAGCAGTCACTGGCATCTTTATTACTGACTGTCTTGGATGACGTGGCAGACGGCAATGCGTTGCTGACATTGAAGACATTCATGGGATGAGCCGGGCAGCATATGGGCACAGGTTTGAATTGAATCACCACCTGCTGTCATCGTCAGCGTCGTCTTGTGTCTCCAGAGATGTTAAGTACGCCCATTCAGCGCTCCGCAGCTCCGCCCCTTTGGCCGCGTTCGCCCTTCCATTCAGTGGTAGGTCCCTTGGGACTCGGAAGCCGGAAGTAGCGGCGAAAGTAGTCGCCTGCCGCCGGGCCGCCACTCACAGTGCTGGCAGACGATCTTGACTGCCCTGCTTTACTAGGCGCTCCGTCACCGCCAGCTGCTATGGCCACCCCAGTGTCGGCCTCCTCTCCAACTGCCTGATACACCACTGTCCACTCAGCTCCTGTAGGCTGCACAATGCTTACATGTGGGCTTAGTGCCGTGTTTTTACAAATACGTTTACAGCATAGATAAAGAGAGAATTATAACGAAATTGTAAAGGATTGCTTTACATGGTTACTCCAAGAAAAATAAAGTGGTTTACAGAGCTCTTTTGATGAAAAAAATATGATTCTATGTACAATTATTCTTTGATTGTATTACAGTAATAATTTTAAATGATTAATTTCTGTGTCTAAATCCTTATAGTCTTAAGTAGTGGTGAGGTCAAGATGTAATTTATGAGAGTGTAGTGTTAATTTTCCACTACCTTTCATGCAACTCACACTACTAAGCCAGCTTATACATTCACTTCAGTCACTCTCACACCATCTAAGTCTACTACTTATTCGTGCAGAGCAACTAATGTAAAAGATATACAAACTACTGAAGGTATTAGACATTACTTCCCCATTAATTAGTTGTTATGTTGACACTAACTTTGGTGTATGGCTTGAATCTTGATGACTGTTGATGTCACCAGTTTGTTCTCTGTGCTATGTGGGCAAAACAGTTCTGCTGCGAAATTATCCTTTTGCAGGAACTGAAACAAAAATTTCTCAGACTGATGTAAAAAATATTCCACTGCAGCTGCTGAAACAAAATCAAAAGGAAGCACAACATATTATCGACATTCGACTGCAAAGCTACATTTCTTCTGTTCTTCCCTTTCTCAAACATTTATGGTGTGCCTCGCTCACACTGCAAAAACATACCAAAGTGACTCGCCACGAAGTACAAACTATCACCCAAGATCTGCCATTCAGGCGCTCGCGAACCACTCGCAAAAGCCCACATGAATATCATTGCACAATAGTGCGGAAAACCACATGCGAGAAGCACAAGTGAATGGTCACAGTGAACAACAAGCGCATTAGACGCGATAGCTCATCTGTGTAACCACATTCGAATAAAATATCCCATTCGCGAGAAGCATCGTACCAAAGGCGACATCTACAGATGAAAAACACTCACAAGTACATCGCACCATTGGCGATGAGAATAATGAGCCCACAGGGAAGACACACTCCACTGGACAATGGTCACAAACCATGGCGAAATACACAAGAAAGTCAACACGCCTCTCGCGTGGACAATACACGACCATCCTGCAAATTACCTCCATGGGTCTCGCAAACTAATCTCAACAACGCCCCTCTCATACACTATGCGACGAATTGTATACCGGATCGTAGAAGGGGGTTTACTGCAATGGACACAACAAACGGAAGAAATTTGATTGTAGCTGAACTCCAAGATGTTACGAGAAGAATTCCGCCCCCAATACTCGTACACTTGTTTCAGACTCGAAGACAAAATGCTATCGTGATTGTGGCACCTGATTCTGTCGTTCCATGCAAACTGCAGAACTGCTGTGAGAGCATATTAACTTACACGAAATGGCACTCAAATAAACAACGAAGTGTCCGTCGTGAAATCGGCACATTTATACTCTCGACAACTGTAATTAGTCAACTCTGGGATGACCATCTGTGCATGTATAACCTTGACACACGTGACGAAGAAATACTTTACAGTGAAATTCTAACAATGCCTAAGTCTTACGGCTAGCAGTAATGGGAGAAGTTCCTACGCTAATTACCATAATGAATCACAACAAAATCTACGGAAATGACTTGTCTTTGATACGGTTAGAACTAAACAAAACTTCTGCTACTATGCTTATGTTCAGCTGTCGCCCACCATCCAGCTATCTGTGGCTTGTTCAGAATAGGAAAGTTCCAGCAACGGTTCATCAAGATGGTCTCATGTAATACCGTTGATAAGGCTACGTCCGAGTTCAGCTGCAGATGCGTTTTGTGCATCTTCCGCATTTTCAACTAGTCATTGATGTTGGTTGTCATTTTCTCGCGCCCCTCGTCCTGGCTTCGGTCCCCGCATCACAATTTCCTCGCTCTGATCTCCATTTCCGTTTCCTCCGCTGTTCATTCGCGTATATCTTCCATTGTCATTGAAACCGCAGCCATGGTTTCGCCATCCGTTGTTTTATCGTCCATAGCCTTCATTCCTCCTTCCATTCCAGCCTCTGTTGCGTAATACATAACCACTGCGGTTCCCATTCCAGTCCCTTCATTGTTCCACTTCATTACTCGCGAAATTTTCCGACCGTGAATGGTTTCCGCTAGGCGTTCCATTTCGTACATTTCCGTTCCTATTATTATAATTGTTATGTTGTGGACGCGACATAGGGCCTGCGACGTATCTTCAGAGTTTCTTCTGTGTTCTCTGATATTCTCTTCTCGGAATGGGTGCTCTAATTCGTAAAGAGTGTTACGGAAAGTACTGAGCTCGACGTTATACCTGCCAGCAAATACTTGTTGATATGCTGACGGAAGTTTGGTGTAACAGTGACATGATTTCACCGGTAGAGCATGGTACGTCAGGATACTGGTTCCTGTCAATCATTGCATCAAGGAACTTCACTGGGCTTTTGTAGCTTATACTGTCGAAATCTTTGCCAGCAATTATCTCGTACTTTACGCGCTCTTGCGTCTCCTTGGACCAGTGGATATTTAGAAAGCTGTCCTTGAACTCCTGGCAACTTACACACGTCGCTGACATCCTGCGCATTTTTTCCACAACTGAACCTTGCAAGTATCCGCAAATAAAGTCCAATTTGTATTTTAAAAGCCAATTTTCAGGTAAAGAGAGGTCAAATTGCGATATCCAAGTGCATGGATGAGTAAAATTACCTTCATCTCCGAAAATTTCGAATTTTCGGACTTGGAAGAAGTGTTGAGTAGGCATCCGTAGTCTAGGACGCCAGCACGGTAGCTCAGCGTGTTTGGTCAGAGGGCTAGCTACCCCCCACCCCCCCCCCCCCTTCCCGTTATAAAAAACTGAGAAAAACTGAGTGAGCGGATAAACGAAGAAACTGAACGGGTGTCATCAGACGTCCGCCGCGAACAAATACAACGAACAATATAGACCAAAATGGGATTAAAAAAGTGATAGCGTCTTTGATTCATAGTCAAAACGTCTCCGTTCTGTCCTGCGTTCAAATCCCGCCGCTGCTCAAATTTTGATTAATAATCAGCATTGGCAGCCGAAGACTTCCGGCATAAGAAGTCACCCTCATTCTGCCAATGGCCTAGTCAAAGAGGGCGGGGGAACGGACAGAGGTTCAAGGGCACTCCCTTGCCCTAGGGGTGGGAAACTGCCCCTAGAGGCAGAAGAATCAGCAATGATCAACGACATGAGGATGCAGAAGGCATTGGAAACCATTGCATTAAAGACACGCAACGTGTATCCACAGGACATGTGGCCTGTAACTGAAGAAGTGTCATGATGATCTCTCCTTTAGCAAAAGATTCCGGAATAATCCCCCATTCGGATCTCCGGGAGGGAACTGCCAAGGGGGAGGATACCATGAGAAATAATCAAAGAAAGGATAACGTTCTACTAGTCGGGGCGTGGAATGTCAGAAGCTTGAACGTGATAGGGGGACTAGAAAATCTTAAAAGGGAAATGCAGAGGCTCAATCTTGATATAGTAGGGGTCAGTGAGGTGAAGTGGAAAGAAGACAAGGATTTCTGGTTAGATTATTATAGGGTAATATTAACAGCAGTGAAAATGGTATAACGGGAGTAGGATCCGTTATGAATAATAAGGTAGGTCAGAGAGTGTGCTACAGCGAACTGTTCAGTGATAGGGTTGTTCGTATCAGAATCGACAGCAAACCAACACCGACAACGCTAGTTCAGGTATACATGGCGACGTCGCAGGCTGAAGATGAAGAGACAGAGAAAGTGTATGAGGATATTGAAAAAGTAATACAGTAATGTAAAGTGGGATGAAAGTCTAATAGTCATGGAGGACTGGAATGCAGTTTTAGGGGAAGATGTAGAAGAAAAGGTTAAAAGAGAATATGGACTTGGGATGTGGAATGAGAGAGGAGAAAGACTAATTGAGTTCTGTAACAAGTTTCAGCTAGTAATAGCGAATACTCTGTTCACGAATCACAAGAGGAGAAGGTATAAATGGAAAAGGTTGGCTGATAAGGAAGATTTCAGCTAGATTATTTCGTGGTCAGGCAGAGATTCCGAAATGAGATACTAGATTATCAGGTATATCCAGGAGCAGATATAGACTCAGATCACAATATAGTAGTGATGAAGATTAATCTGAAGTTTAAGACATTAGCCAGGAAGAATCAGTATGCAAAGAATTGGGATACGGAAGTACTAAGGACTGAAGCGATATGGCTGAATTTCTCCAAGGCTATAGATACAACAGTAGGAATAGCTCAGTAGGTAGTACAGTTGAAGAAGAATAGACATCTCTAAAAAGGGCTATCACATAAGTTGGGAAGGAAAAGATAGGTACAAAGAGGGTAACTGCGAAGGAACAGTGGATCACAGAAGAAATACTTCAATTCTAGAACGAGATTTTCACTCTGCAGCGGAGGGTGCGCTGATATGAAACTTCCTGGCAGATTAAAACTGTGTGCCCGACCGAGACTCGAACTCGGGACCTTTGCCTTTCGCGGGCAAGTGCTCTACCATCTGAGCTACCGAAGCACGACTCACGCCCGGTACTCACAGCTTTACTTCTGCGCCTAGAACCACTCGGCCACTCCAGCCGGCGTTCGACTATGCAAAACGGTGCAAGATGTTCGAAATCTTGAGGAAAATAGGGGTGAGCTACAGCGGAACACGGGTAATATGCAATATAAGCAAGATCCAAGTGAGAACAATTAGAGTGCAAGACCAAAAACAAAGTATACAAATTAAGAAGAGTGTAAGACAGAGATGTAGTCTTTCGGCCCTGCTGTACGTCGAAGAAACAGTGGTGAAAATAAAATAAAAGTTGAAGAATTGTATTAAAATTCATGGTGAAATGACATCAGTGATAAGATGCGCTGATGACCGCAGTGAAAGTGAGGGAGAAATACAGGATGGCATGGTGTGTTGAGGACAGAATATGGACTAAGACTACGTCGAGGAAAGACAAAAGCAATGAGCAGAAAGGAGAACAGCGAGAAAATTCTACATCTACATGGATACTCTGCAAATCACATTTAAGTGCCTGGTAGAGAGTTCATCGAACCACCTTCACAATAATTCTCTATTATTCCAATCTCTAAGGGCGCGCATAAAAAAGAACACCTACATCTTTCCGTGCAAGCTCTAATTTCCCTTATCTTATTATTATGATCGTTTCTCCCTATGTAGGTCGGCGTCATCAAAGTATTTTCACATTTGGAGGAGAAAGTTGGTGGTTGAAATTTCTTGAGAAGATTCCGTCGCAACGAAAAACGCCCTTCTTTTAATGACGTCCACCCCAAATCCTGTATCATTTCAGTGACACTCTCTCCCCTGTTTCGCGATAATACAAAACGTGCTGCTCTTCTTTGAACTATCTCGATGTATTCCATATATGCTATATGGTAAGGATCCCAAACCGCGCAGCAGTATTCTAAAAGAGGACGGACAAGCGTAGTGTAAGCAGTCTCCTTAGTAGATCTGTTACATTTTCTAAGTGTCCTGCCAATAAAACACAGTCTTTGGTTAGCCTTCCCCACAACATTTTCTATGTGTTCCCTCCAATTTAAGTTGTTCATAATTGTAATACCTAGGTATTTAGTTGAATTTTAGATTACACTGATTTATCATGTAACCGATGTTCAACGGATTCATTTTTTTGATGACTCACACTTTTCGTTATTTAAGGTCAACTGCCAATTTTCATACCATTCAGACATCTTTTCTAAATCGTTTTGCAACTTGTTTTGATCTTCTGATGACTTTATTAGTCGATAAAAGAAAGCGTCATCTGCAAACAACCTAAGACGGCTGCTCAGATTGTCTCCAAAATCGGTTATACACGTAAGGAACAGCAAAGGGCCTATAACACTACCTTGGGGGGCGCCAGAAATCACTTCTCTTTTACTCAATGACTTTCCGTCAGTTACTACGAATTGTAACCTCTCTGACAGGAAATCACAAATCCAATCACATAACTGAGACGATATTCCGTAAGCACGCAATTTCACTACAAGCCGCTTGTGTGGTAAAGCGTCAAAAGTCTTCTGGAAATACAGAAATATGGAATCAATCTGAAATCCTTTGCCAATAGCACTCAGCACTTCATGCAAATAAAGAGCTAGTTGTGTTTCACAAAGACGATGTTTTCTTCGAGGTAATTCATAACGTTCGAACACAATATATGTTCCGGAATCCTGCAGTATTACGACGTGAACGATATGGGCCTATAATTAAGTGGATTACTCCTACCATCTTTCTTGAATATTGGTGTAACCTGTGCATTTTTCCAGTCTTTGGGTACGAACCTTCGTCGAGCGATCGGTTGTAAATGATTGTTAAGTATGGAGCTAATGCAGCAGCATACTCTGAAAGGAACCTAATTAGTATACAGTCTGGATCAGAAGACTTGCTTTTATCAAATGATTTAAGTTGCTTCACTGCTACGAGGATATTTACTTCTACGTTACTCGTGTTGTCAGCTGTTCTTGATTCGAATTCTGGAATATTTACTCCGTCTTCTTTTCTGAAGGCATTTCGGAAGGCTGTGTTTAGTAATTCTCCGTTGGCAGCACTGTCTTTGATAGTATCTCCACTGCTATCGCGCAGAGAAGGAATGAGTGGAGATTGTCTCTCAGAAACGCGTCAAGTGAATTTTTATCTGCTTTTTTGAATAGGTATATTTTTCGTTTATTTTTGGAGGATTTGGAGGTTACAATATTCAGTCTCGCTACGACAGCCCGGTGTTAAGTGATCCCTGTACCCGTTTTGATGTTCGTTATTAACTCAGGATTATTTGATGCTAAGAGGTCAAGTGGGTTTTCACAACCATCTACTACTCGCGTGGGCTCATGAACTAACTGCTCGAAATAATTTTCAGAGAATTCGTTTAGCACAATTGCGGATGATTAACATCATAATTGGTGATTACGATGGAAATAGTTAAGGAAATTTTGTACCTAGCCAGCAAAATAACTCATGAAGGACGAAGCAAGGGCCGCGCTGGATTAGCCGAGCGGTCTAAGGCGCTGCAGTCATGGACTGTGCGGCTGGTCCCGGCGGATGTTCGAGTCCTCCCTCGGACATGAGTGTGTGTGTTCGTCCTTATGATAATTTAGGTTAAGTAGTGTGTAAGGTTAGAAACTGATGACCTTAGCAGTTAAGTCCCGTAAGATTTCACACACATTTGAACATTTGAACGAAGCAAGGAAGACATAAGGAAAAAAACTAGCACTGGTCAAAGGGGCATTCCTGGCTAAGACATCTACTAGTATCAAAAATATCCCTTACTTTGATAAGAATATTTGTGGGAATGCCTGGAGCTCAGAATTGTATCGTAGTGAGACATGGACCGTGGGAAAGCCAGAAATGAAGAGGATCGAAGCATTTGAGACGTGGCGTTACAGAAAAATTTTGAAAATTAGGCGGACTGGTAAAGTAAGGAGTGAGGAGGTGCTCTGGAGAATCGTTCAGGAAAGGGACCTATTGAAAACATCGGCAAGAAGAAGGGACAGGATGGTAGAACATCTGTTAAGACATCAGGGAATACCTAGTAGCCATGGCACTAGAGGGAGTTGTGCGAGGCCACAGAGTTTTCGAATTTCAGTACCAACCGTTTAGTGACTTTGGCCTTTCCTCATATCTTTCGCCGGCCGTGGTGGCCGAGCGGTTCTAGGCGCTACAGTCTGGAACCGCGCGACCGCTACCGTCGCAGGTTGGAATCTTGCCTCGGGCATGGATGTTTGTGATTTTCTTAGGTTAGTTAGGTTTAAGTAGTTCTAAGTTCTAGGGGATTGATGACCTCAGAAGTCCCATTGTGCTCAGAGCCATTTGAATTTGATCAGACCTTTCAATCGGCGATACCCGCTCATTGCGGCACTGTGATTGCTACTGTTCACGTGAAACACTCACTAACAGCACACGGTTTCTCTTCTCGATAACCGTACTATTCACTCACGTTATAGCTTGTCAAATGATAGCGCGGTTGACGCACCTCCATACAAACAACATAAAGCGCTAGATTTTCACCTGGTGGCCACTACTGGAACTAACTTTTTTCCTGTTGAAATCGGTTTCGTATTAACGAATTAGCATAAGTGCCAGGTTTCTCTGCCACACCATAATTACAGCACACGCTGGATCTCAGTGAGAGGCTGCACTTTAATTATGACCACCCAGCGTAACTTCCCTACCGCTTCGCATGCTCGCAACGCAATCACGCAGCTTTCACTGCGATGGACAGTTCTCGGAATGTTTTGACTGTAGTAAGTGCTGACCGGATCTTCGTTCTAGTTCCCGTCGGGACTTTCCTGGAGAAAAGGACTCTCTCCCACATCATCACGCCCCTAATTATCTTCATACACGCTTAGCGATTGTTACAAATGAGCCCAGCGATTTCCAGGGACGGCGGTGCATATCCAGCGCGCTGTGTCCAGAGGTGTGACCACTTCATCGTGCAGTGTCCTCGCCACTCCCACGCCAGGGTTTGCCGCGAGATAGCGCTTATCGGCGCTATTTTTGTAGTGCGATGCGGTGTTACAGCAGACTCACCTGACAGCGGGTATCTGCGGGAGAGTACATTGTGTCACACCAACATGGCGCACCGCTCATGCTGCTAAAATTAGTGACACTCAGCCGGCCCTCTCCGTAAACACGGGAGGTACCATTTGATGGCTGCTGGCTTTCTGTTGCATCACCGTATTTCGTTTTTTGGTCGCCTGTGCGTGCAGAAACCATTGTGAAATTCTGTCCCTCGAACAGCTACCTGGGTACGATTCTCCATCGGTTACGGAAGGAGGTCCGCAGCTCGTGGTCGTGCGGTAGCGTTCTCGCTTCCCACGCCCGGGTTCCCGGGTTCGATTCCCGGCGGGGTCAGAGATTTTCTCTGCCTCGTGATGACTGGGTGTTGTGTGATGTCCTTAGGTTAGTTAGGTTTAAGTAGCTCTACGTTCTAGGGGACTGATGACCATAGATGTTAAGTCCCACAGTGCTCAGAGCCATTTGAACCATTTTACGGAAGGAGTGGAATTTAAAAGCGCACCTGCAACACCCAGTAACGTAGACTAAAGGAACCAAAAGCCCAGTACGCGTTCTAAACAAATCGTAAATATGTTGTAGGAATTAGGATGTGTAATGGAATGTAGCCGAAACTAATCAGGCGATAGTGGGGTAATTAAATTAGACACTCCATGCATATTATAAATAAGGATGAATGTATGCGCGTACGTTTGCGTGTTCCACATCTCATCCTAAATCACTTGCCCAATTTCAAACTTAGTACACGTGTCCGTTACTACCAGGCTACAATAGCTGTTGTGGGGAGAATCATCTACCAATGTCAGCTTAAGGAAATCCCTGACATCTGGTAGCGCAAGTAACTGAAGCTAATAATATTTGCCGTTATAAACCTACAGTTGGATGGCAGTTGTTGGGAAGGGAGTGAGACAGGGTTGTAGCCTATCCCCGATGTTATTCAATCTGTATATTGAGCAAGCAGTAAAGGAAACAAAAGAAAAATTCGGAGTAGGTATTAAAATCCATGGAGAAGAAATAAAAACTTTGAGGTTCGCCGATGACATTGTAATTCTGTCAGAGACAGCAAAGGACTTGGAAGAGCAGTTGAACGGAATGGACAGTGTCTTCAAAGGAGGATATGAGATGAACATCAACAAAAGCAAAACGAGGATAATGGAATGTAGTCGAATTAAGTCGGGTGATGCTGAGGGAATTAGATTAGGAAATGAGACAATTAAAGTAGTAAAGGAGGTTTGCTATTTGGGGAGCAAAATAACTGATTATGGTCGAAGTAGAGAAGTATAAAATGTAGACTGGCAACGGCAAGAAAGCGTTTCTGAAGAAGAGAAATTTATTAACATCGAGTATAGATTTAAACGTCAGGAAGTGGTTTCTGAAAGTATTTGTATGGAGTGTAGCCATGTATGGAAGTGAAACATGGACGATAAATAGTTTGGACAAGAAGAGAATAGAAGCTTTCGAAATGTGGTGCTGCAGAAGAATGCTGAAGATTAGATGGGTAGATCACATAACTAATGAGGAGGTATTGAATAGAATTGGGGAGGAGTTTGTGGCACAACTTGACAAGGAGAAGGGACCGGTTGGTAGGACATGTTCTGAGGCATCAAGGGATCACAAATTTAGCATTGGAGGGCAGCGTGGAGGGTAAAAACCGTAGAGGGAGACCAGGAGATGAATTCACTAAGTAGATTCAGAAAGATGTAGGTTGCAGCAAGTACTGGGAGATGAAGAAGCTTGCACAGGATAGGGTAGCATGGACAGCTGCATCAAACCAGTCACAGAACTGGATGTAGGTTGCAGCAAGTACTGGGAGATGAAGAAGCTTGCACAGGATAGGGTAGCATGGAGAGCTGCATCAAACCAGTCACAGAACTGAAGACCACATCAATAGCCGGCCGCGGTGGCCGTGCGGTTCTGGCGCTGCAGTCCGGAACCGCGGGACTGCTACGGTCGCAGGTTCGAATCCTGCCTCGGGCATGGGTGTGTGTGATGTCCTTAGGTTAGTTAGGTTTAAGTAGTTGTAAGTTGTAGGGGACTTACGACCCAAGATCTTCAGTCCCATAGTGCTCAGAGCCATTTGAACCACATCAATAACAACATAAACTTTCAAAGAGACTATGCAATAGAGACGTTCATCAAACCAGTCACAGAACTGAAGACCACATCAATAGCCGGCCGCGGTGGCCGTGCGGTTCTGGCGCTGCAGTCCGGAACCGCGGGACTGCTACGGTCGCAAGTTCGAATCCTGCCTCGGGCATGGGTGCGTGTGATGTCCTTGGGGAAGTTAGGATTAAGTAGTTCAAAGTTCTAGTGGACTTACGATGTTGAGTCCCATAGTGCTCAGAGCCAATTGAACCACATCAATAACAACATAAACACACAAAGAGACTATGCAATAGAGACGATCACACAGCCGCCTTCGAGACACAAAAAGAAGCGACGCGAAGTGTGCACACAGATTTCACAGACACGTTGAAATGTCCCTACGTAATGTAATATGATTCTAATATTCCTGCTGCGAGTGCCAGCGTTGATACGCTACCGCCTTTGAGACGACAAAGCTCTTTGCTGTGAAAAAAAGCATCTACCTTTTCTTTTGCAATTGTTGGAGATAAGGAAAGCGGATTGGGCATTGTGTTTTTTTTGAGGTCAGATAAATTTCCATACAGAAGTAATTTTGATATGCAAAGGAAATACAACTTTTAATCGCAGTTATCAAGAATTAAAAAAAAATTATTTGTGGAATAGTAAGGAAACATCGTTAACGAACTTTTATTCGGTGTGGATCTCCGGACCCTCATAAAACGATTAGTGTGTTTATCAATACAGTGCATAGTGATTTCCTCACAAATTAACAATAGTGAGTGAATCTGCTACTATCACGGTCCGAACGACGCGCAATATTTCGCCGCCAGCTTCTGTGTTAAAGACGTTCCCTAAGCGACCAATTTGTTAGAAGATATCGTACTCCACTTTTGTTCAGCCTTCTCGTTCTGAATGTGTTTTCAGAAAATCTTACGGCGATTCTGAGTATTTTAGCTACCACGAGAGACAGAGTCTTCATCGCGAGTTGTAGCAGTTTTCTCCGACTTTGCCTGGCGTTCTCTAATCACCGGAGACACGGAAACCTCCGACCGCCAACTCATCCTGTACTTAACCCGTTCTCTCCTTACTTCAGCCACGAAGAAAACTTATTTGTCTATAGTCAGTTTTTTTTTCACAGATTTTTGTACTGCACAGGTAAAATTTTTTTTTTTAATATACGACCTAAGCATAAAATCAATATAGAGTTTAAATGCAGTTCTGTCTTATCTGTGTCAAAGTCAGAGGTGAAGTTAATTAATTAATTTTTTTCGGTGTAGCTGTTCATTATACAGTGACGACCAATTGACAGGACTGCTTGCAAAGTTAGGGAACTTGTTAGGATTTTGTATCATTTCCATGTATTTATGCTATTGATAAAAAGTGTACTATAACGTGTGTTTTTGTGTTGCATATCCTGTCCTTGTTCGAGACCACACCGGAGATAGAGGGGCCGGCAGACTGATGCTGTACAGTTCATCTCAACAGGTCACCTGAATGTCGTCCGCCTGCTTATCTGAGTGGTAACGTGTTTGCATCCCCTGCAGCGGGCCCGGGTTCGATTCCCAGCCGGTTTGGAGATTTTCTCCGCTCGTGGACTGGGTGTTGCGTTGCGCTCATCGTCACTTCATCCTTATAACCGGCACGCAAGTCGCCCACTGTGGCGTCGGCTGAAATAAGACTTGCAGTACGGCGGCCGAACTTCCCCGGGTGGGGCCTCCCGCCCAACAATGCCACACGCTCATTTCGTTTCATTTCACCTGAATGCCCAGGCTGCAGGCAAGCAACAGCAATTTTACCCGTCTGGAATCTAATACTGTCCTTTCTGAAGAGTGTTCTAATTTCTATTAGTTATAGATGTACACTCCTGGAAATTGAAATAAGAACACCGTGAAATCATTGTCCCAGGAAGGGGAAACTTTATTGACACATTCCTGGGGTCAGATACATCACATGATCACACTGACAGAACCACAGGCACATAGACACAGGCAACAGAGCATGCACAATGTCGGCACTAGTACAGTGTATATCCACCTTTCGCAGCAATGCAGGCTGCTATTCTCCCATGGAGACGATCGTAGAGATGCTGGATGTAGTCCTGTGGAACGGCTTGCCATGCCATTTCCACCTGGCGCCTCAGTTGGACCAGCGTTCGTGCTGGACGTGCAGACTGCGTGAGACGACGCTTCATCCAGTCCCAAACATGCTCAATGGGGGACAGATCCGGAGATCTTGCTGGCCAGGGTAGTTGACTTACACCTTCTAGAGCACGTTGGGTGGCACGGGATACATGCGGACGTGCATTGTCCTGTTGGAACAGCAAGTTCCCTTGCCGGTCTAGGAATGGTAGAACGATGGGTTCGATGACGGTTTGGATGTACCGTGCACTATTCAGTGTCCCCTCGACGATCACCAGTGGTGTACGGCCAGTGTAGGAGATCGCTCCCCACACCATGATGCCGGGTGTTGGCCCTGTGTGCCTCGGTCGTATGCAGTCCTGATTGTGGTGCTCACCTGCACGGCGCCAAACACGCATACGACCATCATTGGCACCAAGGCAGAAGCGACTCTCATCGCTGAAGACGACACGTCTCCATTCGTCCCTCCATTCACGCCTGTCGCGACACCACTGGAGGCGGGCTGCACGATGTTGGGGCGTGAGCGGAAGACTGCCTAACGGTGTGCGGGACCGTAGCCCAGCTTCATGGAGACGGTTGCGAATGGTCCTCGCCGATACCCCAGGAGCAACAGTGTCCCTAATTTGCTGGGAAGTGGCGGTGCGGTCCCCTACGGCACTGCGTAGGATCCTACGGTCTTGGCGTGCATCCGTGCGTCGCTGCGGTCCGGTCCCAGGTCGACGGGCACGTGCACCTTCCGCCGACCACTGGCGACAACATCGATGTACTGTGAAGACCTCACGCCCCACGTGTTGAGCAATTCGGCGGTACGTCCACCCGGCCTCCCGCATGCCCACTATACGCCCTCGCTCAAAGTCCGTCTACTGCACATACGGTTCACGTCCACGCTGTCGCGGCATGCTACCAGTGTTAAAGACTGCGATGGAGCTCCGTATGCCACGGCAAACTGGCTGACACTGACGGCGGCGGTGCACAAATGCTGCGCAGCTAGCGCCATTCGACGGCCAACACCGCGGTTCCTCGTGTGTCCGCTGTGCCGTGCGTGTGATCACTGCTTGTACAGCCCTCTCGCAGTGTCCGGAGCAAGTATGGTGGGTCTGACACACTGGTGTCAATGTGTTCTTTTTTCCATTTCCAGGAGTGTATATCTTAAAAAATCATGCGTCGATGCGTGCTGATTTTATGTGTGTATTTTGAAATTATATAGTTCGTGTGAAGATTTTTTTGTTTAGTGATTTATGATTAGGACACCCGCGCAGTCGAGGATGGAATGAGCACAGCATACAACGGACAATATTCAGTCAGTCGAGGAAGTCCCTTCCACAGATAGGTAGTTGAGTACCTGTAATGACCACAGCTAGGATCTTTTACTTAGTATGTCCCAAGCGGTGCAGACGCTAGTTGCAAATGAACAATTGATGTCTGCTAAAGTGCAAACTGTAGCAGCTGAACAGTCTAGGATAGCTTCCGTACAAGAATCAATGGCAGCGGAACAATCCAAAATTTCCACTGTAGCTCATACTGTAGCAGTATAACAGGCAAGTCTCTCTGCAAGACAAGATAGTCTCGTTAAGCAGTAGGAAACAGTAGTAACTGAACAAGCATCTAAGCCTACCTATGCAAGATATCATTTCTATGGTTGAGTCAATGCCAACAAAACAAGATTTTGAGCGTCTGAAACGCGAAATGGAACATTTAAGCATTCATTAAAGTGAACTTGCTACGGAAATGGCAACTCTTAAGCTGTCCCAGGAGAAAGTTCCTGAGGAAATCTCCAAAATCGAAACCGAAGTAAGAGATGTTACCGCAACAGTAGATTCTGTTGTATCCAAATTGGAACTTGTTAAATCAAATTGTGTCGCAATTACAGAAGAGAGGGTGACACAATATGTTAATGTACAACTACAGCAAGCTGTGCAAAACTTTCAACTGGCTAATGTGTCGCATTCTACAAGGATCCAGATTGATAGTGATGTGAATAGCCAACAATTTCAAGAGTTCTCGAAGTGGAAAGACAATATGACCAAATCGATTGATGAATGTTCCAAGTCAACAAAGGAAATAAGAGCGAGTGGTTTTCACACACGTCACAGTTTCCGACGAACCGAAGCAAAATGTGATGTATTCGGTGTCAGTGATGAGTAGTTCGACGACTACGAAAAAGGTGCACATGTGGTGTCTGACGAAATTTTGGCAATATACCACCAAACAATGTATGCGCCCAAATGTTGATGGAGGAGAAAGTCCTAAAGAACGGGCATTTCCAAGCCTTCTGTCCCGAGAATAAAACTGTTAACTCCGTCGTTTTCATTCGTGGGTTTAGAGGTGTTTTACCGCGTGCATGAACTGACGCGCAAAAGATTTCTTTTGGCGCTGGCTACGTGCAAGGGAAAGGTAGCTTATGGTGCACGGATATTATGGAAACCTGTGGCACCTACGAGGATTTTGAAAGAGCATTCTTGAGTACACATCGGTCTAAGGGAATTTGAGAACGACTGAAAAAAGAGGTTTATAATCCAGAACCATTTTCAGTCAAGAGTGGGAACTTGCGTCGGTACTTTGAGAACTACCTGAATAAAAAGTAGACATTGGATACTCCAGTCCAACAGGTGGATATTTTGAAGATTATTGAGGCAAAGTTACCGGTCGAGATACAATATGTGATCAAAAGTATCCGGACACCTGGCGGAAAATGACTTGCAAGTTTGTGGCGCCCTCCATATGTAATGCTGGAATTCAATATGGTGTTGGCCCAGCCTTAGCCTTGATGACAGCTTCCACACTCGCAGGCATACGTTCAATCAGGTGCTAGAACGGTCCTTGGGGAATGGCGGCCCATTCTTCACGAAGGGCTGCACTGAGGAGAGGCATCGATGTCGATTGGTGAGGCCTGGCACTAAGTCGACGTTCCAAAACATCCCAAAGGTGTTCTATGGGATTCAGGTCAGGACTCTGTGCAGGCCAGTCCAATACACGGATGTTATTGTCGTGTAACCACTCCGCTACAGGCCGTGCAATATGAGCAGGGGCTCTAACGTGTTGAAAGATGCAGTCGTCATTCCCGAATTGCTCTTCAACAGTGGGAAGCAAGAAGGTGCTTAAAACATCAGTGTAGGCCTGTGCTGTGGTAGAGCCACGCAAAACAAAAAGGGGTGCAAGCCCCCTCCATGAAAAACACGACCACACCATAACACCACAGCCTCTGAATTTTACTGTTGTCACTACACACGCTGGCAGATGACGTTGACCGGGCATTCGCCATAGCCACACCCTGCCATCGGATTGCCACATTGTTTACCGTAATACGTCGTACCACACAATGTTTTTCCACTGTTCAATCCTCCAATCTTTACGCTCCTTACACCAAGCGAGGCACCGTTTGGCATTTACCGACGTGATGTGTGGCTTGTGAGCAGCCACTCGACAATGAAATCCAAGTTTTCTCACCTCCCGCCTAACTGTCATAGTACTTGCAGTGGATCCTGATGCAGTTGGGAATTCCTGTGTGATGGCCTGGATAAATGTCTGCCTATTACAGATTACGACCCTCTTCAACTGTCGGCGATCTCTGTCAGTCAACAGACGAGGTCGGCCTGTACACCTTTTTGCTGTACGTGTCCCTTCACGTATCCACTTCACTATCATATCGGAAACAATGGACCTAGGGATGTTTAGGAGTGTGGAAATCTCGCGTACAGACGTATGACGTAAGTGACACCCAATAACCCCACCATGTTCGAAGTCCGTGAGATGCGCAGAGCGCCCCATTCTGCTCTCTCACGATGTAGAATGACCTCTGAGGTCGCTGATACGGAGTACCTGGCAGTAGGTGGCAGTAAAATGCACCTAATACGAAAAACGTATGTTTTTGGTGGTGTCCGGATACTTTTGATCACATAGTGTACTTCCCAGTCATAAGATCGGCTTCGATGATTTTATTCAATACCTGTTTGACCATCACCCTTGTTCCATTACTCAAATTTGGTAAATTGATGTTTCTGAGTAGTGTGATCGGAGAGACTTTCTCTCTGTCGTCGACGCCAGCGACCTATTAAGTGAAGACTTAAGAGCTACAAATCATGGGAATGGGTCGTCGAATAGTGTAAACAGGAACTCTGCATATAACTCAGGACCGAACTGCAATAGTAATAGCAGAGCGCAGCAGAGCTCAGGCATCCAATCTCAGCAAAACAAACAATTGCTAAATGGCGGCCAAAGATGGAATGCCAATGCGGTACGAACTGGAGACGAGTGGGCGTGCCATGAGGTCACTGCCTCTCTGAGGAGATGGTACTTTGCCACGACAAGAGTTTGTAAACTCTAATCAAAATAAGATAAATGAAAGCCGACCCTTCCCCCCCCCCCCCCCACCATACCCAGAGGCCACGCCCTGTTCGGGACACAGCTGCCTAGTGGGACCACCCACTCACGCACCCAGACACACGCACATGCACACGCACACGCACACACACACAGTGGACTGTGTTCCACACTGCCCCACTCCAAGCGACTGCAGTTCTGTGATAGAGAACACTTTTATTTAATGTCAACACATCTCTTACAGGGTTGTAGAGAAACGTCCTCTACCAGTCACAATAAAAGGTTGTTTATTCGTTTATAATTTGTAATAGCTTTGAGTAATTTCGTATATATAACAACATTGTACTTCCTAGATCTAAGTTTTCCGTCAAAAACGCGAACCAAAAAATTTCATAATGTGTGTCAAGAAACGTCGCAGTCTATAATAGCTTTTTAAATTTCTGTATATGCAAGACCTTTGCACTTCCTGTGGCTAAGTTCTTTGACCAGAACCTACGAGTTTCTTTGTGAGCAACATCTTTACATCTGCTACATCTAAGTTCTTTGACCACAGCCCACATGTTTGTATGTAAACATAGTGTATTTCACGAGTGCACATCATAATAGTGTAATATGGAGCTATACTTGATATATGGACGTGAAAATTACCATAAGTGTGTAACTAAGTGGCAAAACTATCATCACAGCATAACTGCAATAATGGTGCTTCGTCTTTATGTAAGTACAGATATATTTTTGTAAAATGCTGCCTTACCACTTACAATTGTCCCACTTGTATTTGTGTAGTCACCAACAAATATTTTTTTTTTGTATTTATACAGTGATCTCCAACAGTACAAATATGTAAATGAATGTATAAACACCTGAAGATGGGCGCAAGCCCGAAACCGGCCGTGTGACAAATAAACAACCTTTTATTGTGACTGGTAGCGGATATTTTTCTACAACCCCATATAAGCACAGTCACGGAGTTCGACAGCATCCACTATGGATAAAATTCACATCTATTATAATCAAGAATTTTTAAAAACGAAAACACAATTACGATAATAAAAGATCTCTTTCCACAAAAATAGGTGCAGTCGATTTTCTTTTAGTTTATGAGCACAATCGGTATAATTCTTACGTTCAACTACAGGATACATTTCACATCTCATTATTTTGCGAAATCCAACGATGACATATGACTAAAATTCAAAAGCCTATTCATGTCTACCTTGCATAAAAAAGCACAACAACATCCACTATTTGCTGCGACCGATCACAGCAGGATGGCCTCGTTATTTCGAAACTACCATCGAAGTAAAGAAAAAGCTAGAATTTAAACTCCAAAGAAATAAAGCCTATGTTACGCCATTTCTTTCAGGTTGATGGACAAATTACACGACCTGAGAGCGTCTCTCGCATTAAAATCAGTGCCTGCAAATAAACTGGCATGCTTGTGTGTATTACAAACATTTCGGACACGTGAAATAACATTAGAGAATACAGTCGTTCACACCGTTAACTCACATATCGGAAAAAGAACACTGTCATTTTGCGTTCGGCAACAACATGCTATAATTCAAGAGGGCGTTGCCGTTTTGTATATTATGGCAACTCACGTTTTACCAGTGCGAAGCTATATCACACCTGCATTTACGAAACAAATCATGAGAGCCTGTCTTGTAACAGAACTTCGTATAAGATTTTTCTGCGTCTCCCTCTCTTCCGTTACATTGAAACCAATTACCGTCTGCATGCTTACATTTGACACTTTCGCTCCATAACTCACCTCTACCGACATATCTATAAGGTTTCTATCATACAGCAGATTTTTGCGTTCTAGTTTTGTAACCAATTTGATCATCACAGCCTGTTTTACACAGTCTACTCACATGTCAGGAAAACAAACACTATAATTTCTTGGTTCCACAATGAGCTATAATTTAAGTGGTGTTTACATTATAATTAGAGGTAATGAGGCATGAAATAACACAAGATTTTTCTATATATGCAATCATGACGACAATAATAAAAACAGACATAATTCCTTGAGAATCGATACAGCCGATTTTTATTGGTTTTATCAGCAAAGTGAACTATCTGCATCCAGACTTTAACCTGTTATAAAACTCTTTGTAATAGACTCTCCTTTAAGATTTTACTGCGTTTCTCTCTTCCGATACGCCGAAAAAACAAATACCGTCGGTATGTTGACATACAGGATACTACGTATACAATATCGCTCCATTGGAGCATGTGGCCAGTGCTCGAAGTAAGTTGCGCCTATTTGCATAAAGTTTTGTCAACTGCACTGGAGGAATACCGTAGCCAGTAGACTATCAATCACAAGAGAGGGTTCCTGTATTGGTCCTTCACAACAGTTTAGCAGATTGTTTTTTCAACTGTAAAATATCGAAGCATTGTACGACTACGCCTATGTACACCATCCTTGTACACTTTGTTTTTCTACCATGACTTCGTGGTCTGCGTCAGTTGCTAAACCAACAATAACATATTTTGATGCTTTGGCTTCCACACAAAGCTGAATATCGCGTGTTGTAAATTATGCAGCTCATAGAACACACGTCGGTAGAAATAAAACACATAGGCACTTCTTATCACTGACAAAAATGTGGCAGACATAGGAACATGTGGAAACTGAAAGAGTTTGCGGCATTGTAGAGCGTTTCCAACAGCTGTCCCAAGGTGATGACCTATAAAGTTAATCTCATCTTCCACAGTGACAGGATAGCGGTATTCTGTTTCAAAGAGTATTATTTCCACATTTTTGAGTCATGTACATGATTTCTGTTCCAAAGTTGACCAGCACCGGAAGCTGCCGTTCAGAACGCGTGTTGTAACACTGCGCTTTCGGGGCACAAGATGCTCCTTAAAGCCTGTACTATGGTAAGTTGACGGGCTTTACCTTAAGAGAAAGGATTTTTGTATAGATATTGACCGCGTGTACCTGAATGGTGGCAAATCAGACTTACACCCACTCTGTAATAACAATGATACGTCAAGCAATTCCGAAATGCAACTACACGTCAGGACGGACAAGAAACAACACAGAAGATGCTACCAATTTGTTAATAATACGGTCGTCAGCCTAATTAGGCATTAACTGAGTTTCTTCCCTGTACACGTTGATTTACGTGCTTGCAAAACAACACGTAATAACACTGCATAATATGGTAAATTTTAGAACCAGAAAATCTACTGAACTGATAATTTCACTTTCTGTACTGATATGGATAAACCATAGATACATGACACCACACTATAATGTTTACTACAAAACTTCGTATTGTCTATTGATCTGATTAAAATCGGGCATAGGTTACCCTAGAAATAGTACTTTCGAAACACACACACAATGTCAATTTTGATAAAGGTAAAACACTGATAAATTTTGGTTTTTATTTTGGCTTTAACTTTGCTGGTCAAATCAGTTTAGAACACTTCAGAATTGAAATGAATAAAAAAGGGGGGGGGACCCTGAAACTGTATTAAAACAATTAATTACTGAAATCATTATGCCCTCAAGATTTCCAATATATGATTTACTACTCGTTTTGTCTTATTTCCTGCTCATTTAAATACCATTATATCTGTCTCGAAATAATTAAGCTTCATTACTAAATCAATATCAAAATTATCTTCCAACTTTGTCATACATTGTTATTCGTCTATTGGTTCATTAACAAAAAAGTTCTTTAAACATCATTCTAACATAGCTAGGTCTGCACGTAATTATTATTAACATAAACTTTAATTCTTCATTTCGGGATACTCGGATTGCACAACATTTGGAAAGGACCCTGTCTAGGTTAGTTGTGAGGATAATTAAATGATAGGACAGTTCTGGTAAAATTTAAGCTGTTATTGAACAGTATGGAACAAAAGTACCACTGGTCCACACGAATACAGTACTGAAAGTTTCAACCTGTTTGTATCGATGTGGCGGTTGGCGGGCGGCGAGATGGCGAGGCACAGAGCACACATACAACCACAGCTATGGCTCTTGAACGTATCGGCACTTTACTTCTTCTTAGCGTCGCAATATTTTTCCATTTAGTGCCTATGGAATTTTGCCATGCTGTATAGGCGTCGGAACGGCATATCCGAGGCTCAATGAAACTACGTCTTCCAGGAGAGCCTCCTCGATCCAGAACGTGTTGCTCAGACCAATGCCCAACTCCGACTACTACCGCTGAGCCCATTATGCCGTACAGCGCCCCTGTGCATTTTCCCGCGCTCGCCTGCCATCCACCTTTTACCGCTCCCTTACAAGCCGGGTATTCACCCGAGGTTTTGCATTCTACATATCCTAATACATTGCCTACGTATGGACCAGACGCACAATTACAACTTTAACATCTTACAACAGTTTCAACATTTGTTACACTTCAATTCTATTACAATATTGCCTGAAATTTGACATAAACATTAATATTCACACTGAAAATTGTTTACAGTTTCTTTAACATAATGGCATGAAACAAAAAAAGAAATGAAATCAGAACATCGATTACACTAATTTATCGAAAATCAGAAGAAAAAATTATTATATGTACAGTAGTACAGCGTTGTTGTTGTTACAGTGTGAGTTATTAGAAATAAAAAGAGGTACAATTATGTTAGTGGCGAAAAAAAATTAAAAAAGAAATAAAAACATGTGGAGAGCATCGCAGCATGTTGAAGTAGGACGAGTCTACAGTATTGAGGAATGCTTCCAAACATCTGTCTGAAGGTGATGACCTCTACATTTAATCCCACGCTCCACAGTGACAAATATCAGATATCCAGTGTACCGTGAAGGCTCCCTCCTTCTCAACACGTGGCGTCAGTCAATCATTATGCAGTAATCAACAGCGTACCAGTTGACAGACAGGAGGAAAAGACACTGTTGATATGGGGCGATGTACAGTAACATTCACCACAGTTGATAGTGCGATCGATTTTAGCAAGTTTACCAGTTGTTCCGTAATTTCAACGCCAGCCAATGACACAGCAGAATGCTTGCGAAATTCTGTATCATCGCTAAATCACTTGTGCAGAAAGTCAATTTTATCATATTGTGAGGTAACGGGCGAGTTGCGGCGCCCTGGAAATATTCTAAGTTCAGAGTTGGCGGCCACCGCTCGAGCCGCGCGGCAGGGCCGAGCTCGTTAGCAGACACGTGGTGGCAAACGTTAGCCGGACGAGAGGGGTAGCCGCAGCGCATGGTCCAGCCGCGTGACTGGGAATTCCGCTGTGACGAGGACGGTGCTTTGTGTCGATCAAGGAGACGTCTATGCCGGGAGCGCCAAAGATGGCGGACTTTGTGAAACCTTAATGGCAGACATTTCACAGTTCGTATAGAAATTAATAGTAGCCAGATGAATCATGATACCTCAAAAAGAAACATGTACGTTACTAATAGTTGCACGACGATTCTGACGGTGTAATTAGGTGTTCAATATCTTTATTAGTTTAAGGTTTAGTATCTGACGGTAAATTATACAAGTAACACCCAGCAACGAATTTCCAAAATATAAACGCTTCATCCGATTTCGTTGATCTACGTGTCTTTAGAAAGCTATTAGTGTAAACCTAAATTGGTATGAATTACAGGCATGTAACTTAAATGAAACTTCCTGGCAGATTAAAACTGTGTGCCGGACCGAGACTCGAACTCAGGACCTTGGCCTTTCGCGGGCAAGTGCTCTACCAACTGTTTTTTTTTTAATCTCATTTTGTTCGCTTTTGTTCGTTGAATCCGCTCGGGGCGGACGTCGTAAGACACCCTTTTAAGTTCTTTGTTGATCGATTAACTCAGTTTTTTTTATTACAGAGGGCAGCTAACCCTCTGACCGAACACGCTTTCTTTCTTTTTCATTTTGTTCGTTGTTGATCGATGTGTTTGGTCGTTGCGGACGTCACATGACATCCGGTCAAGTTCGTTTTGTTAATCCTTCCACTCAGTTTTTTATTACAGAGGCCAACCAGCTCTCTGACCGAACACGCTGAGCTACCGTGCCGGCAATTTTTCTCGTTCTGTTCACTTTTGCTCGTCGCAACTGCTCGGGGCGGAAGTCGTAAGACACCCTTTTAAGTTCGTTGTTGATCGATTAACTCAGTTTTTTTTATTACAGAGGGCAGCTAACCCTCTGACCGAACACGCTGAGCTACCGTGCCGGCTGCCAACTGAGCTACCCAAGCACGACACACGCCCCGCCCTCACAGCCTTACTTCTGCCAGTACCTCGTCTCCTACCTTCCAAGTCATAGTTCTGCAAGGTTCGCAGGAGAGCTTCTGTAAAGTTTCGAAGGTAGGAGACGAGCTACTGGCAGAAGTAAGGCTGCGAGGACGGGGCGTGAGTCGTGCTTGGGTAGCTCAGTTGGTAGAGCACTTGCCTGCGAAAGGCAAAGGTCTTGAGTTCGAGTCTCGGTCCAGCACACAGTTTTAATCTGCCAGGAAGTTTCACATCAGCGCACACTCCGCTTCAGACTGAAAATCTCATTCTGCATGTAACTTAAATAGTACATGAGTTATTGGACGTCAAAGTGGCCGATTACTATCGATCGCGTCAGGCCATAAGTACTCCTGTTACACGAAATAACGGTAGCAGCATGCTTATAAATATATTGATTCATCCATATCTTTGTTAATATCCGATATATGCTATTCATGGGTTCTAAGCGCGTCAGTTTGGAACCGCGTGACCGCTACGGTCGCAGGTTCGAATCCTGCCTCAGGCGTGGATGTGTGTGATGTCCTTAGGTTAGTTAGGTTTAAGTAGTTCTAAGTTCTAGGGGACTGATGACCTCAGTAGTTAAGTCCCATAGTGCTCAGAGCTATTTGAGCCATTTGCTATTCATGAAGAAACTGGTCAATGTTTTAGAAAGCACAGAGATATTAGGAAACTGGCCTACCTTTGGTTCTATTCCTTTGATATATGTTTACTTAATTTGTTTATGTATCTAATAATGCGTGTTAGAGCGTGTTTTTGGTCCAGCCATAGGAATATTTATGTAATTTCAAGTTATTTAAATGTAAATCCAGTACCTCGAATGTGTTTCATTATGTTTGCGTAGGTGCGTTGGCTTGAAGACACTACGCGAGCGCTCTAGCCAATCACAGCGCTCGCGAATAGGGAGATTGGATGGAAGCGAGCTCGGAGAGAGAGGACAGGAGGCAGTGCTGGAGGGTACGGCGCAGGACACGCCAGTGTGTGCTGGACGCAGACGGCACGGTGCGCCCGACGCACAGTCGGCGGAAAGACTTGGACAGTGGATCAGTTTGCGTGTGATTGCGGAGGATATAAATACAGGGTGATTCAAAAAGAATACCACAACTTAATGAATTTAAAACTCTGCAACGACAAAAGGCAGAGCTAAGCACTATCTGTCGGCGAATTAAGGGAGCTATAAAGTTTCATTTAGTTGTACATTTGTTCGCTTGAGGCGCTGTTGACTAGGCGTCAGCGTCAGTTGATGCTAAGATGGCTACCGCTCAACAGAAAGCTTTTTGTGTTATTGAGTACGGCAGAAGTGAATCGACGACAGTTGTTCAGCGTGCATTTCGAACGAAGTATGGTGTTAAACCTCCTGATAGGTGGTGTATTAAACGTTGGTATAAACAGTTTTCAGAGAATGGGTGTTTGTGCAAAGGGAAAAGTTCTGGACGGCCGAGAACGAGTGATGAAAATGTAGCACGCATCCACCAATCATTTGTTCGCAGCCCAGGAAAATCGACTCGCAGAGCTAGCAGAGAGCTGCAAATTCCATAATCAACTGTATGGAGAGTCCTACGAAAAAGGTCAGTTATGAAACCTTATCGTCTGAAATTGGTTCAAGCACTGTCTGCAGCTGATAAGATTAAAAGAATCGATTTCTGTGATTTTATCCTTTCTCAAAGGGAACAGATGAATCTTTCGTTTCAAAGTTGTGTTTAGTGATGAAGCAACTTTCCACACTAACAGGAAAGTCAACCGTCACAATGTCTGTATATGGGGCACTGAGAATCCGCTGGAAACAACTCAGTATGAATGTGACTCGCCTAAGGTGAACGTTTTCTGTGCCATTTCAGCCAATAAAGTTTTTGGTCCCTTTTTCTTCGAAGGTGCTACTGTAACTGGACTACAGTATCTGGAGATGTTAGAGAATTGGCTGTTCCCTCAGCTCGAACAAGAAGCACCACAATTCATATTTCAGCAGGATGGAGCGCCACCACATTGGCAGTTATCTGTCCGTAACTACCTGAAAGTCAACTACCCGAGGCGATGGATCGGCCGCCAGGCAGCCCGTGACAGAGCACTTCATCACTGGCCTCCAAGAAGCCCTGATCTTACCCCCTGAGATTTTTTCTTATGGGGGTATGTTAAGGATATGGTGTTTCGGCCACCTCTCCCATCCACCATTGATGATTTGAAACGAGAAATAAGAGCAGCTATCCAAACTGTTACGCCTGATATGCTACAGAGAGTGTGGAACGAGTTGGAGTATCGGGTTGACATTGCTCGTGTGTCTGGAGGGGGCCATATTGAACATCTCTGAACTTGTTTTTGAGTGAAAAAAAACCTTTTTAAATACTCTTTGTAATCATGTATAACAGATGGTTATATTATGTTTCTTTCATTAAATACACATTTTTAAAGTTGTGGTATTCTTTTTGAATCACCCTGTATTTCGGAGTGCCGACCTGTGCTCTTGTGTGATTTCCGAGGGTTCTGCAGTGAAGACGTAGTGTGCGTTTGCAAGTGAATGTCTCGCGAGCTATTTTGTTGTTAGTAACTAATTACGTGCAGTAGGAATCTATTATTTCCCTGTTATTCAACTTATATTTTATTTAACCGGTAGACCACCGACACCAATAAGTGTTTCGCAGAAATATACCGCATTCTCAAAAGTACTTCTACTCTCGTACTCATCATTTAAGGTCGTCAAGATAGTACAGAAAAGAGAGCACTCCGTCGTCGGGCCACGAGTGACATACCAGGACCATCCGACCGCCGCGTCATCCTTCGAGGAGGATGCGGATAGGAGGGGCGTAGGGTCAGCACACCGCTTTCCCGGTCGTTATGGTGGCATCAAGAGGCTGAGTTCACCCCGAAAAATGGCAACAGCTCATGGCGGCTGGATGGTCACCCAAGTGCCGGCCACGCCCGACAGCGGTTAACTTCGGTGATTTCACGGGAACCGGAGTATCCACTGCGGCAAGGCCGTACATGCAGATTTCATTTAATTGCAATCTTTCATTTACAAATCTTTTGATTAATTTGCAATTGCCGAGTAATACAAACCTTCGAGCATTCTATTCATGTGTGTATTCTTATTGTATACTGTAGACTCAGCAGTACTTGGCCTGTAGTGCGGCAACTACGTATCCCAAGACAACGAAACCAGCCAAAACTTTAAATATTTCATCTCTGAGTCGAAGGGTGCGTAGTCGTTATTTGAAAGCCCGAAATATACACCAAAGTATACCACACAGAGTCCTGCACCGATGCAATTAGGTTACATACACATTTACAGCGCATCGAACATAGTGCAGAATTTATAATTACGACTGGCCATCTTTCCCTGTGTGGCGTCACAGAGTATTCTCGAATTCGTTGGATAAAGTCGGAGATTGTCCTTGACCAATCACCCTCCCCCCCCCCCCCCCCTCCAACACCAGTCTTACCCACGGCATCCATCCAAAAGCATAAGATCTCTCCAGATGCTTGCTGGTGGAGCAGGGTTGATGATGACGGTGATGCTTGGTTTGTGGGGCGCTAAACTGCGCGGTCATCAGCGGCCGTACACAGTCCCGTTTTTACACAGTCCTTTTTTTTCCAAATCCAATCCACAAGTCACTCTCACAAATAATGACGATGTTGAAATGATGAGGACAACACAAACACCCAGTCTCCGGTCGGAGAAAATCACCAATCCGACCGGGCGAGGAGGGTAGCACCTCTTATCCGTGTATAGTTGACATGAGAGTGTTGCGGGGATATAACAGACGATTAAGAAGAAAAATGTGGTTTACACATGATGCAGATCCAAACAGTTGAAGTTTGAAAAATTTCACCTAAATCAACCATGCTATCAATTCCACAGTCTGGAGCCAGTACTAGGAAAGTAGTGACAATACAGAAATGATCGCAGAGCATGAACACACGCTGATGGTTTCTGAATTTTTGGTCATGTGGAATGCAACGCTCTTAATACTCTAATGCAGCATATATTTCAAACAATCCTGTTGCTGGAACACCCGCAACTGAGTATTATACCAAGGTTGAAAATACCGCTACAGTTGTGAGGTTCTTTTATTTAGAACACAATCGGTTTCGGGCTCTTAAACGCCCATCTTCAGGTGTCGTAACTTGGTGGACTAGTACCAGACGCGATGTGCTAACCCATGATGTGCGCTCGCTGGTCGCACACCGAGTCTTGTACTCGTCCACAGAGGCGCTCGGAGTCACACCACCAAGTTACAACACCTGAAGACTTGCGTATAAGAGCCCGAAACCGGTCATGTCCTAAATAAAAGAGCCCCGCAACTGTTGTGGTTGGGTTGTTTGGGGGAAGAGACCAAACAGCGAGGTCATTGGCCTCATCGGATTAGGGAAGGACGGGGAAGGAAGTCGGCAGTGCCCTTTCAAAGAAACCAACCCGGCATTTGCCTGGAGCGATTTAGTGAAATCACGGAAAACTTAAATCAGGATGACCGGACGCGGGATTGAACCGTCGTCCTCCCGAATGCGAGTCCAGTGTGCTAACCACCTCGCTCCGTGTTGTGGTATTTTCAACCTCTGGCAGCATATATTTGTCCAACATCAGACATTTAACCATCCCACAACTTTCCTACCCCAATCACTACAGTGACAGACTATAAATGATAAAACCACTTCCTTCTACATTATTCGTGAGTCCTAGTAAGGCATCGTCAGAGTATATCCACTGCTTGAGCTGCTCACAAACCAATTAGAACCAAATACAGAGACTGCTTTTCTGTTTCTTAGGAAATTAATGGTTTTCATACATCTCTTTAATTCGGAAACCTACGTACCCTCAACCACACTTTCCGCGTCAATCGTGAATATCATTACTAGTAGTAGTATCGGTTTTGACTGAAGCGGCTATGTCTCACTAGGAAATAGAGCGAAGAAAACCGACATGAATATTTTCGATAGCTGATACATTGAGGTACTACCCACACCCTGTTGCCCGAAAATTCACACCAAGAAGCATCAGCTTCTTACGAGGGAGTAAGCACCATGATCAGTTGACAGAGGAGATGTAACACTTTTATTGCTGTTAACAGTAGCATCACCACGGCTCTGGTAGCATTCATCTTGCACAAAGAGGGCCTGGTACACTCTGTACACCAAATTGAATAGTTATTTTGTTGTCACATCCACCTATGATTTATGAAATTCTGATGGAACGTTATTTGCTCCTTATGCCTTATTAGAACTTGTGTCTTCCAAATCTCTTTTAAACTCTGATTCTAATGCTGGATCCCCAATATCTCTTCTATTACGACTATCCTACATCGACTAACGTTTCTTTTTCTATCACGTTATCAGACATGTCTTTCCCCTAGTAGAGGCCTTCAGTTACTTCTTCCACCACATCCGCTCTCACCAGTGCATTTAACAGTGCAATTCCCATTGCGCTCTTAATGTTAACACACTTGCTATTGATTTAACCGAAGGTTGTTTTGACTGTTCTGTAATCGATCTAGGTGGCGCAGTGATTGGTACACTGGATCCGCATTCGGGAGAACGACGGTTCAAACCTTTCTCCGGCCATCCTGATTTAGGCTTGCTGTGATTTCTCTGAACCGGTTCAAGCAAATGCCGGAATGATTCCTTCGAAAGGGCACTGCGGATTCTTTCCCCATCCTTCCCTAATCCGACGAACCGATGGCCGCATTGTTTGGTCCCCTCCCCCAAATCAATGAACCAACTTTTCTGTGTGCTGAGTCAGTTCTTCCGACAGTAATTACTTTCTTGATTTCTTCACATTTTTCATGTAGTTATTTCACCCAAGCTTCGCTAGACTCTCTGTTTATTTCACTCCTAAGAGACTTGTGTTTCTGAATTCCTGAATTTCAATGGATATTTTTCTACTTCCTTCTTCATCAATCAGCTGGTGAATTCCTTCGTTACTCAATGTTTCTTCGCAGCCTCCGTCTTTGTACCTATGTTTCTCTTTCTAACTTCTGTGATTGCCCTTTTTATAGATGTCCTTTCCTTTTCAACTGAACTACCTACTGAGCTTTTCCTTACCGTCGTATCTATAGCCTCAGAGAACTTCAAGTGCGTCTCCATATTCCTTGGTAGTTCCGTACCCCACCTCTTTGCACATAGATTCTTAGTGACCAGTCTCTTAAACGTCGACCTAACCACTACTAAACTGTGATCTGGGTCTATACCTGCTCCTTCGTGTTGTTGTTGTGGTCTTCAGTCCTGAGACTGGTTAGATGCAGTTCTCCATGCTACTCTATCCTGTGCAAGCTTCTTCATCTCCCAGTACTTACTGCAACCTACATCCTTCTGAATCTGCTTAGTGTATTCATCTCTTGGTCTCCGACTACGATTTTTGCCCCCCACGCTACCCTCCAATGCTAAATTTGTGATCCCCTGATGCCTCAGAACATATCCTACCAACCGATTCCTTCTTCTAGTCAAGTTGTGTCACAAACTCCTCTTCTCAGCAATTCTATTCAATACCTCCTCATTAGTTATGTGATCTACCCATCTAATCTTCAGCATTCTTCTGTAGCACCACATTTCGAAAGCTTCTATTCTCTTCTTGTCCAAACTATTTATCGTCCACGCTTCACTTCTATACATGGCTACACTCCATACAAATACTTTCAGAAACGACTTCCTGACACTTAAATCTATACCCAATGTTAACAAATTTCTGTTCTTCAGAAACGCTTTCCTTGCCATTGCCAGTCTACATTTTATATGCACTCTACTTCGATCACCATCAGTTATTTTGCTCCCCAAATAGCAAAATTCCTTTACCACTTTAAGTGTCTCATTTCCTAATCTAATTCCCTCAGCATCACCCGACTTAATTCGACTGCATTCCATTATCCTCGTTTTCCTTTTGTTGATGTTCATCTTATATCCTCCTTTCAAGACACTGTCCATTCCGTTCAACTTCTCTTCCAAGTCCTTTGCTGTCTCCGACAGAATTACATTGTCATCGGAGAACGTCAAAGTTTTTATTTCTTCTCCATGGATTTTAATACCTTCTCCGAATTTTTCTTTTGTTTCCTTTACTGCTTGCTCAATATACAGATTGAATAACATCGGGCAGAGACTACTACAGTGTCTCACTCCCTTCCCAACCACTGCTTCCCTTTCATGCCCCTCGACTCTTAAAACTGCCATCTGGTTTCTGTACAAATTGTAAATAGCCTTTCGCTCCCTGTATTTTACCCCCGCCACCTTCAGAATTTGAAAGAGAGTATTCCAGTCAACATTGTAAAAAGCTTTGTCTAAGCCTACAAATGCTAAAAACGTAGGTTCACCTTTCCTTAATCTTTCTTCTAAGATAAGTCGTAAGGTCAGTATTGCCTCACGAGTTCCAACATTTCTACGGAATCCATACTCCTCCGTACTCCTTATAATCCAAAATCTTATTTCGATATCTCTGCCTGATGTAATCTCACTGAAATATTTCCGTATCTTCCGGCTTTTTCCAAGTACATTTCCTGCTCTTGTGATTCTTGAACAGAGTGTCCACATTACTGTCTGAAATTTATTGCAGAATTAAATTAGTCTTTCTCCTGTATCATTTCTGGTACCAAGCGTATATTTTGTCTGAACTCTTTCATCATTTGCATTCCAGTCCCAAATGACAATTAGATTTTCATCTATCTTTACATACTCAATTTCGCCTTCAGTATCCTCATGTATTTTCTCTGTCTCTTCAGTTTCGGCTTGCAACGTCGGCTTGTGAGCCTAAAATGTAGTTTTGGTTGTTGGTTTT
Organism: Schistocerca americana; assembly: GCF_021461395.2. Taxonomy (NCBI): domain Eukaryota; kingdom Metazoa; phylum Arthropoda; class Insecta; order Orthoptera; family Acrididae; genus Schistocerca; species Schistocerca americana. The sequence goes on along the minus strand of NC_060120.1, from coordinate 100,766,903 downwards.
CTGTCGATGTTTATGAGAATAGCCCTATCACTAAACTGTTCTCAGTAACAGCTCTACCTTTCCATTCATAACGACACCTACTCCCTTTAAACCATTTTCTGTTGTTGTTGTATTAACCTATAGTCACCTGACAAGATATGCTTATTTCACTTCACTGACCACTACTATGTCTAGCTTAAGCCTTTGCATTTTCCTTTTCAGATTTTCTATCTTCCCTACCACTTCAAGCTTCCGATATCCCGCGCCCTGACTCGTAGAACGTTGTCCTTTCGCTGGTTATTCAATCTTTTTCTCATTGTCGCCTCCCTTTTGGCAGTTCCCTCCAGGAGATCCGAATCGGTGACTATTACCGAATCTTTTGCCAATGGAGGGATCATCATTAGACTTTTGCAATTACAGGCCAAGTGTCCTGTAGATATACGTTGTGTGTCTTCAATGCATTGCCTTCGGTACCCTCATGCCGTTGATCATTGCTGATTCTCCCGCGTTTGGGGGCAGTTTCCCACCCTAAGGGCAAGACAGAGGGTTACTTCTATTGCAAGAAGTCTTCTGCTACCATTACTGATCATTGTTTTTCAAAATTCACCAAAATTTAAGCAGTAGTGAATTTCTAACTTGGGACCGAGGCCATTTTTATAATTAATCAAAGACGCTACGTAATATATTTCTGGCTTTTGCCTTTTAATGCCCGTTCCTCATTTAATTATCAGATGGCCTTCTCCCGTCTTATTAATTCGTCTGAAAAAAAATTCAGTATCATCTTTATCATAACACTTTTTCTTGAGATCTTTTGCGGTTTCCCACTTTCCCTGGGTTACGTGATTACAGGCCCGAAACATGAGCTTAAAAAATACAGTCGAGGGGCTGATGGCTAGACGGGCACATCACTTCTGGGGACCTCAACAGAAATGCAGCCTAAATGAGATCAGACTACACTGAAGCGCAAGCAGATTTGCAATAACAGCGAAATTTAATGTGAATTTTTGTAAAATAGTGTGCGTAACATGTCATTTTTTTAACATATTAGGAAAAAAGATTTATAAATATACACATGATGTTGGTTAAATTAGAACATATAGGGAAGGGAATGTAAACTTGATTCCGAATGCTTCAAATGCTTTTGAAACGGGTAGAAATTGTTTAGTCGACAGTCAACGGTCGACAAACAAACAACAGCCAACATCGAATAAGTGCTACAAATACTGACGCAGCGTCGGTGTCTGTTTCTCATATTGATTTCGGGAGGACTTGAAATTAGTAAGCTAAGTGTTAACATCGTCATTCAAGGACATCTGTATGAGTAGAGATATTTGTCGAATTGTCCTGCACAAGCTGACAACGAAGCATTACTGAAAAACGGATGGAAGCCGCCTTCTCTGTTGTTAACAAATGCCGGAAAAAATGTTCAAATGTGTGTGAAATCGTGTGGGACTTACCTGCTAACGTCATCAGTCCCTAAGCTTACACACTACTTAACCTATATTATCCTAAGGACAAACACACACACCCATGCCCGAGGGAGGACTCGAACCTCCTCCGGGACCAGCCGCACAGTCCATGGCTGCAGTGCCTAGACCGCTCGGCTAATCCCGCGCGGCAAAAATGCCGGAAACCCTACTTTTCTAGAACCCCTCATCACAGCCCTACTATTGCTACCAGATTGATCTGGAGTAAGGGAAGTACCCATCGGAGCCAAAGTTCACACATGTCTACTCCGAATTTGGACAAACTCACAATAACAGACAATACCACTGCTTACACTGATTTCACACCAGCCAGTTTTCAGCAGCTTTACAAACGACGTTTTAGTGTATTGTTTCCAGTAAAAATTATACTGAAGGCGTACGAAATCTCCATGTTTCTACCTTCAGTTTTCTTTCTTTTACCGTAACATTAACCGAAAATCTTACCTGCACAATGCTTGTATCGAGTTTTGATACAATTGCGTTGAATTTTCCACTCTTTCCATTCACCTAAGATAGATTACATGCACTGCGTGAGATAGAACGCTGTTTTCACGTAATAAATTGTGGTTCCAATGTAACAACTTTGTGTTGCTTGAAAACATCTGTCTCTTTTCATCTGACAATTTATGTGTATTTATCAGTTGTCATCGAGTGATTTTGATTATCTTTTAGAAATCACTCCTAGCGTTATTAATATCTGCTGGAAGTCGAAGTACGTCTTATTCTCAGCGACATTAGTGTATTTATAAGGACAGCCTTCCACGAATAAGTAAAACCTATTCTGTCACTAGAACACTGTTCGGGGTCAGGGATTTTCTCTGCCTCGTGATGGCTGGGTGTTGTGTGATGTCCTTAGGACCTAAGGACATCACACACATCCATGCCCGAGGCAGGATTCGAACCTGCGACCGTAGCAGTCGCGCGGTTCCGGACTGAGCGCCTTAACCGCGAGACCACCGCGGCCGGCGAGCTGGAGCTCAAAATACGCGATTTCCCGTAAATAGATTCAATGAACAGACAATGGCGTAATTAATGTAGTAGAATTCGCTACAAATAGTAAACAAAGAATATACAGTGGCAGCCTACGCTACTCGTTATTTACGTCACAAATAATTTAACCGGAAATAGATTTGTCTGGATGATCTATTTATTTGAATACCTTTGTGGTCATTGCATTTAACGTCATTGACTGTAACGAGACCTGTTAGCTCATTTGCTTTATTTACTCATGTTATATTATTTTTTAATTAATTACAAGCATCGCAGACAATTATAATCAGTTGTTACACTCATCAAAGCAATCTGTTTCATTTGTTCATTCCAAAATTTGTCACAGTGTCAGTATAATTTTAGTTGGAGACCGTAGGTGCAACCACAACGGAGTGGTATCTCTTGAGACGCCAGACAAACGTGTGGTTCCTGAAGAGGGGCAGCAGCCTTTTCAGTAGTTGCAGGGGCAACAGCCTGGAAGATTGACTGATCTGGCCTTGTAACAATAACCAAAACGGCCTTGCTGCGCTGGTACTGCGAACGGCTGAAAGCAAGGGGAAACTCCGGCCGTAATTTTTCCCGAGGGCATGCAGCTTTACTGTATGGTTAAATGATGATGGCGTCCTCTTGGATAAAATATTCTGGAGATAAAATAGTCCCCCATTCGTATCTCCGGGGGGGGGGGGGGGGGGGGGACTACTCAAGAGGATGTCGATATCAGGAGAAAGAAAACTGGCGTTCTACGGATCGGAGCGTGAAATGGCAGATCCCTTAATCGGGCAGGTAGGTTAGAAAATTTAAAAAGGGAAATGGATAGGTTAAAGTTAGATATAGTGGGAATTTGTGAAGTTCGGTGGCAGGAGGAACAAGACTTCTGGTCAGGTGACTACAGGGTTATAAACACAAAATCAAATAGGGGTAATGCAGGAGTAGGTTTAATAATGAATAGGAAAATAGGAATGCAGGTAAGCTACTACAAACAGCTTAGTGAACGCATTATTGTGGCGAAGATAGATACGAAGCCTACACCTACTACAGTAGTACAAGTTTATATGCCAACTAGCTCTGCAGATGACGAAGAAATTGAAGAAATGTATGATCAAACAAAACAAATTATTCAGATAGTGAATGGTGACGAAAATTTAATAGTCATGGGTGACTGGAATTCGATAGTAGGAAAAGAGAGAGAAGAAAACGTAGTAGGTGAATATGGACTGGGGCAAAGAAATGAAAGAGGAAGCCGCCTGATAGAATTTTGCACAGAGCACAACTTAATCATAGCTTGTAAGGTGTGTGCTTCGCCGGCGATGGGCGAGGCATGACAGAATCTCTGACCAGAGAGTAGTTTATTGTTAGTTGTTGCTTGCCGCAAGTAGAAGCTAGTCTGCGCGAGTCGACAGTAGAAGCTAGTCTGCGCGAGTCTGCAGTCGGATTCAGTCGTAGTCAGTCTGCAGAGGTAGTCGGTCGGCTTTAGTAGCGAGTGGACGGGAGTAGTCGGCGGGAGTCGGCATGCGTCGGCTGTGTGCTCTGGTCGCGACTCTGGTCAGGACTCTGGAGGATGACTATTGTTGTAGAAGGTAAAGAAGCAGCATTGCGCATATTTAATAATGTATGTTAATTGTAATTTAATTTGTTCAAAAAAAATGCCCCGATAATAATTTTTTTATAAAGTAACTCTTTTAAAGAAAAGTATTCATTTCAATTTAAAGAATTTTTCCACTCTTTTGAAGAAACAGCATTCATTTCAATTTAAAGAATATTTCCTATGCATTCCCTCCAAGAATTAAAAAAAAAAAAAAAAAGCCAGCATTGCACGAAGGAAGCTGTGTCGATAAATAAGAGCAGATACAGTTGCAGTTTTTATTGAGGTAAGAATTTTGCTTTTGTTATTCAGAATACAGGGCCGAAGGTCAGCGCTGCCGCCCTTATACAATTTACCAGATATTATTATTTCTGTTGAGAGGTTACATTTGGTTCATGGTTCATTATTTAATTATTATTATTGTGGGTTCATGGTCAATTTTCAATTATCAATTTTCTGGGGAGTTTACACATGGTTCCATTTCACATTTTTATTAAACATTATTTTTGTTGGGAGGTTACACTTGTCTCCATTTCAAATTAACATTTATCAATTTTGTGAGGAGGTTACACTTGGCTCCATTATCATTCTTTTAATTTTTGTGTGAGGAGGTTACACTTGGCTCCATTTCCATTTTTATTTAACAAAATTACGTGTGGGGAGGTTACACTTGGCGACGTCCGGCCAGGATCGTATTTCTTTGTGAATCTTCTGATAAGTAGTCATATATCTGCTCTTATTTACTTAAATGTAATTAGCATCTGGCGCAACGCATTTACTAATTTGTCACTCTTTCTTCCACAGATCATCGGCAATTTGTTGCTCTTTATTATAATTGTGTCTGTTGCATTTTGCATTGTCTTTGTTTCATTTGTGAATAATTTTGATTTTGATTTTTTGATTTGTGAAAAATACCGCGAAAAACTGTTAACAGCACATCGCGATGTATAATGAGTGAAATAGCCGACTTAAATAACTTGACCGATAGTACTTGCGACACGCAGTGTAATGATGACAATCCTTCAATTACAGACAATCAGTGAGTACCGACCACTAATGTTGATTTTGATCCTAGTGATGAACAGACGAATTCAATTGTGTCCTCTGTTAATTTAACGACAATTGATGACATGGGACGATCTGTTACAATGAACGCTGCCCAGCTTGACACACCTGGTTTGCAAAATTTATGTAATGAACAGACAATTTTTTTAATGAAAATGAATAGTGTAATCAGAGTACGACAGATTCATTTAATTCCGGTGTAGTAACTAACAGTGCACATCCGATTGGTAAACCTTTTCAAGAATTACAGAATAACCAAATGGTTACAGAAAGCGCGACAAAAGCAGATACACCATCACACAGTACAGAGAATGCAGTAGCAAATTTTGGCATGGATCAAGTCATAGCATTAATGGTACAACTTAACGAAAATGTCAAACAACAACTTAATGAAATGAAAATAATGAAAATGTTAAACAAATTAATGAAAGTCTTAAACAATCGAAAAAAGAACAAGAATACAATCACAAACAACTTAATGAAAAACTAGACAACAATTCCAAACAGTTGAATGAAAAATTAGACAACAATTCCAGAGAGTTGAATGAAAAATTGGACAACAATTCCAGACAGCTTAGTGAACAGATTACAGCCATTGCCGCGCAGTGTCATGATACTAAAGAGCAATTACGTGAGGAAATTGAGGGTTGCGCTAGGAAAAGTAGTGAAGAAATTAGATCTGTTGCTCAAGAATTAAGGGATATGCAAACAGCTGCAACAGAATCACTTAGAGACGAAATTAGTGCAGTCAGTAAACAATGCTCTGAAAAAGCAACACAGTTACGCGACAAGTTTAAATTAATGACACCAGAACTTTCGCGCACACTGGATGCAAAAGTAGACGCGAAATTCGACCAACAGAACAGTCAAATTGACGAACGTTTTAATCACCACCTACAAAACAGTGAAACGCGTTTCCGTAAATTTATACAGGAACAAAATAAAGTAAAACGACAAGTCATGGAAACAATTACTGCACAAAGACAGGAAGATAAACGTAAATTGTTTGTGCAAGCAAAAACATACGTAGACAACAATATTGCTACAGTATCGGACGAAATTAATACCATCAAACAGTTGAACACCGAATTGCGTGATGAAATTTCCGATCTTAAATCAAAAACAGATACACACACGATAGATTTTCAAACAGTGACCAACAGACTCGAACAATTAGAATTAACACAGGATTCCGATGTCATCAAAGCTTACGTTAAAAAATTGAACGAAACCACACGTAAAATACAAAAACAAATTAATGCTTCTGACACTAAAAACGATGATCAGGTAAAAATACTGACTGAGAAATATGATGAATTGGCCAGTCGTACTGACGTTATTGAAAGTAATAATGACAGCAAATCAGACGATACTTCACCGATTTCGTTTAATCAATCACCTGAATTCCAAAATTTACAGCAGACGATCAGTGAGATAGATTCGTCTAATAATACATTATGTAGAAAATTGTCAACTTTACAGCAAGAGGTAACAGAGATGAAAAATGTTTCAGCGTTTAATACATCACAGCAGACGCCACTTTGCGAACATTTGTCAGACTCACACAGCCAGTATAATATAGGTAATTTACAGAGAGTACGTCAGTTAGATTCCGAACAGTCACTGACAAACAGGTTCTCATACAATCGTGAACCTGTACAGACATACCGAGACGATAATTTTGATTACAAACATTTTCTATCAGTGAGAAAATTTAAAGTATTTAAAAATGACAGAACATAGATTCACCCCTTGGATTGGATACAACAATTTAGCTTTGTTTTTCCACCGACTTGGCCCGTAACACATAAACTTGAATTTATTTGCAGTTTTTTGGAAGGTGAACTGGCAGCTCGTATGAGACCGATCGCGAGACAATGCTACTCGGTAGAAGAATTTCAGAATGCTTTTCAGTCAGCGTATTGGTCGAAGACGACACAGCGCGGAATTAAGGATCAATTAATTAGTTTACCGAATTACGAGAACTCAAATTTTTCCACTGTCACGCAATTTTTTGAGCACGTGGCCCAACAAAACCAGTACTTAAGTGAACCATACAGTGAATCTGCACTTATTCAATTATGTATTTCTAAATTACCACGATCATTAAGAGTGTCACTTTTAACAGGTCAGCATAAAGAAAATATTTCAGCATTCGGAGATCTGTTACAGCTTTTGGAAGTGCAGCAATCGGATTATTCCTTTATAAACAAAAATTTTTCATATAATAACCAAGGTCAACAAACATACAGCAATTACGATCAGCCACGCAATTTCAATAGCAAAGGTAATAGACGCTTTAGGAACGACAACCACCAGAACTTTAATAACAGACAAAATTTTAATTATCAGTATCGACAAAATTACCAGTAAGAGGAACCACATTTTGGTAACAATAGACATTTTTCCCAACAACAGCAACAAAACCAAACGGTTAGCATACCTAACCAACAATGTAATGTACAAGGTCAACCAGGCTTTAATGTTTCGCCGCGTACGCGTATAGCATCGGCCCCAACAAATAGTAATGCACAGCAACAAGGAAACCAGTACGTACAGAATACACACTGTTTCAATTCCTACCGCAATGCGCCGTATAGAAATGACTATCATGACAGACGTAAAAGTAATGAGCACAATTTTCAGCGTACATTTAATAACAGTCGGTCTTATCAGCAGCAAGAACATCCACCACAACATATAATCATGAATGAACCAGACAGTAGGTATCATCCAGAGCGTAATACGTCTGGAAGAAATAACAGAACAGTTCAAATAGTCGAAATGCCACAGAATCCTCCTGAAAATAATAACACATCAGATAGAACTTGACTAGATACAGTACAGGTTGCATCGTCCAGCAACGTAAGCAATACTTCAGATACACAGAATCTTGTTCACGAGAATGCTATTACTTTTGACGATTTCCGAGACACTCTTTTGCAGGAAAGGCCAGTTGTTCAGAAATCCATTTGACACCCTGTCATCGAAGTTAAAATTGGATCATCGAAATTTTCAGCAGTAATCGATTCTGGATCACCTATGTCAGTTATAAATGAAGAAACTTTCAACGAGTGTAACAAAGAGAATACCTATCCTACGTTACCATTAGGCAAAACGAAAGTAAAGGAGTAGTATCGAGTAAAGGAGTAGATGTAAAATTACAGACACATATATCATTTTGTATTGCAGGTCATACATTTCACTCAAATTTTTGGATTATTCCGTTATTGACAACAGACATTATTTTAGGTATGAATTTTCTGGTACAACACGATGCCATTATTGACTTTCAAAATTCCTATTTAATGTTGAAGGATGAAAATGTACAACTAGCTTTAGAATTTCAGCATTATTTATCTGCAGAAGAACAAACAATTAATTGTACAGAGGTCATTTCCGCATCACGTAACATAGACTGTAATTCCACAGTGTTTACAGATACGTACGTACACAACTATAATACTCCAGTCGAAGCCGACTATGACGTTATACAGACGACATCTGATAAAGCTAAACAGAGCAGTGCAAATACAGACGACGAACGCACGCAACTACATAAAATTCTGTTACAGCAAGCTCCAGTTTTTGACAACGTTCCTGGTACTATATCCGGTTTTATGTATGAATTTCAAGTTAAACAGCACGACACATTTAAAGCCAAGCATTATCCCATTCCGTATATTCATAGAGAACAGGTTACGAAGGAATTGCAAGCTATGCTTGACCAAGGAATTATTGAACCGGCAGTTAGTCCGCACATAAACCCGCTCCATATTGTTAAGAAAAAAGATGGTTCACTTCGCCTCGTACTTGATTCGCGTCACATCAATGACATTATTATTAATGAAACAGATCGCCCACAGACACTAGAAGAACTTCTACAGATATTTCATGGTACTGCTATTTATTCCACATTAGATTTGAAATCGGGATTTTGGCAAATTCAGCTCCATCCGAACTGCAGAAAGTACACAGCATTTCCCTGTTTTGGTGACTGTTATCAATTTTGTAAATTACCATTCGGTTTAACTATTTCTTCAGCAGCTTTTATTCGCGGTTTGAATACAATACTTCCGACAGAACTTAAAGACAGAAACACAACGTACGTAGACGACATTCTTATTGCAGAAGCTAACTGAACACCATCTGATTCTTGAACGACTGTTGCAAACTTTTCGTGCACAAGGACTCACAGTTAATCTCAGTAAATCGCACTTTGGCAAAACTTCTATAAAATTTCTTGGACATGTAATTTCAGCAAAGGGCATTACGCCTGAACCGGAAAAACTTCAAGCTTTACGTGACATTACTGTTCCTACGACGAAGAAACAACTACGCAGTTTTTTGGGTTTAATTAACTTTTTTCGTAAATTTATTCATTACTCTACTTTAGACACACCTAGATTATGTCAATTGACAGGTAAAAACACTATTTGGTCTTGGGATAGGCAAGCACATTCTGAATTTGTGAACCTGAAACAAGCCTTGTTGAATGCACCACTTTTATCGCACCCAGATCTTACTAAAAGTTTTTCCATTGCCACCGACAGTTCTAACACCGCTTTAGGCGTACATATTTTTCAGGAAATTGAAGAAGATGGTTGCACAGTAATCAAAAACATCGCTTTTGCAAGTCGCATTCTGTCACCTGCTGAACGTAATTATTCTGTTACAGAACTTGAAACATTATGTGTTGTATGGGCTTTTACCAGATTTAGGCATTTTCTTTATGGAAGACACACTACAGTTTACACAGATCATAGAGCTATACAATTTTTACTTTCGGCTAAATTTACACACGACAGATTAAGTAGATGGAAACGTTATTTGCAGGAATTTAATTTTACAATTGTTCACATTCCCGGCACACAAAATATTGTAGCAGATGCACTATCCCGTTCTCTCAGCAATAATCAGCAAGACATCGCAACCAACTTCTGCAAAGCAAATTTCAGCGTCATGTACGTTCAACAAGTTGCATTTGAAAATTTCATTTCTTCGTCATTACAAGACATAGCACAAGAGCAGAGCAAAGACAACGTGTGGAAAGAGATCAAACACCTTTGACAAGATAGGAATAATGTTACCATTAGAAACCATTGCACTGTACCCAATGACATTCTGTTTCGCCGCTCTCATCCTGGCAGCAACAATTGGTTATTATGCATTCCTGACGAACTTGTTAACAAATTAATCTGGTATACTCATTTAAGTTACGCACATTACGGAGCTAGAAAATGTTTTCTTATACTGAGACAGAACTGTTATTTTAGCAACATGGAGAAGCGTATTCGACGAGTTTTAGCGTCATGTAAAATCTGCCAGAAAGCTAAATCAGATACGAATTCACATATCCCTCCATTACATCCCATTGTACCTGTTAAATTAAGACATATGGCCGCTGTAGACACTTTTGGTCCGATTCCCAGAACTAATAGAGGTTTTTGCTACATCTTTGTCGCTGTTGAACTCACTTCAAGATTTGTTACCTTTACTCCGTTAAGCAAAACTACTGCTAAAACCGTATCGAAAGCATTTGTAAAACATTTTTATTTCATGTAGGGCATGTGTTGAAAGTAATTTCGGACAATGGATCACAGTTTCGATGTGCTATATGGACACGTATGTTGCAAGCTAGAAACATTTCTCCGATATATATATCCAGGTACCATGCTTCTTCGAACCCTTGTGAACGATTAATGAAAGAAATTGGTAAACTGTGTAGAATTTACTGCCATAAAAAACATATTGATTCGGACACACAGATACTCTCATTCCAAGATGTAATTAATTCCATACCGAATGAATCTACTATGTTATCTCCGTCTGTTATACTGAAAAATGTTGAACCACTTAACAAAATTAAAGAATTAGTAACATTTCCTACATCTCGTCGACTACGACACCGTGAAATAATTGACATTGCGCTGAACAACATCAAACGTGCCGCAGAGCGCCGGAGAAGACAGCAATAACAGGTTTGTACACACCGTGAATTTCACATTGGACAGAAGATATTAGTACGTACACACTATTTATCCAACAAAAGAAAGAGTAAATGCAGTAAATTTGAGCTTTTATACGCAAGTCCATATGGAATTCGCAGCATTCCTCACCCCAATGTAGTACACGTCGAAACTTTGACAACCAGAAAAACCAAAGGGAACCACCACGTATCCAACGTCAAACCTTTTATTAAATGAACATACTTTATAATTTATCACACTGTAATGCCATTTCCTAATTTTTTTATGACCACTTATGCAATTATATTCACATGAACAGTTACTGATGATTATCGTTTTTTTTTTTTTTTTTGGCAAGTGCCCGGCAAGGTAAGGATAGCAGGTAGCTTTGTCGTTACACACCAGACCGTGCATATTTTTGCAGATGAACTTACACATTTTTATGACCACTTATGCAATTATATTTATGTGACTACTTACTGATGATTACCGCATTTTTTCTTGGCAAGTGCCCGGCAAGGTAAGGTTAGCAGATCGCTTTTCTTGTCGTTACACATTAGACAGCGCTCATTTTCCAGATAAAATTACGTATCTTACGAATAACTATGCAATTCTATCTAGTGATATATTAATTTTATCAAATTTTCTCTCCATTAAAGTCTTCAATTCTCGCCTCCATTAACTACACAACATACAAGCTGTACACAAACAAGATCACATTTCTTGTCGTTATACACCATAGACCGTGCATATTTTCCATTTTTTTTATGTATGTACACTCCTGGAAATGGAAAAAAGAACACATTGACACCGGTGTGTCAGACCCACCATACTTGCTCCGGACACTGCGAGAGGGCTGTACAAGCAATGATCACACGCACGGCACAGCGGACACACCAGGAACCGCGGTGTTGGCCGTCGAATGGCGCTAGCTGCGCAGCATTTGTGCACCGCCGCCGTCAGTGTCAGCCAGTTTGCCGTGGCATACGGAGCTCCATCGCAGTCTTTAACACTGGTAGCATGCCGCGACAGCGTGGACGTGAACCGTATGTGCAGTTGACGGACTTTGAGCGAGGGCGTATAGTGGGCATGCGGGAGGCCGGGTGGACGTACCGCCGAATTGCTCAACACGTGGGGCGTGAGGTCTCCACAGTGCATCGATGTTGTCGCCAGTGGTCGGCGGAAGGTGCACGTGCCCGTCGACCTGGGACCGGACCGCAGCGACGCACGGATGCACGCCAAGACCGTAGGATGCTACGCAGTGCCGTAGGGGACCGCACTGCCACTTCCCAGCAAATTAGGGACACTGTTGCTCCTGGGGTATCGGCGAGGACCATTCGCAACCGTCTCCATGAAGCTGGGCTACGGTCCCGCACACCGTTAGGCAGTCTTCCGCTCACGCCCCAACATCGTGCAGCCCGCCTCCAGTGGTGTCCCGACAGGCGTGAATGGAGGGACGAATGGAGACGTGTCGTCTTCAGCGATGAGAGTCGCTTCTGCCTTGGTGCCAATGATGGTCGTATGCATGTTTGGCGCCGTACAGGTGAGCGCCACAATCAGGACTGCATACGACCGAGGCACACAGGGTTAACACCCAGCATCATGGTGTGGGGAGCGATCTCCTACACTGGCCGTACACCACTGGTGATCGTCGAGGGGACACTGAATAGTGCACGGTACATCCAAACCGTCATCGAACCCATCGTTCTACCATTCCTAGACCGGCAAGGGAACTTGCTGTTCCAACAGGACAATGCACGTCCGCATGTACCCCGTGCCACCCAACGTGCTCTAGAAGGTGTAAGTCAACTACCCTGGCCAGGAAGATCTCCGGATTGGTCCCCATTGAGCATGTTTGGGACTGGATGAAGCGTCGTCTCACGCGGTCTGCACGTCCAGCACGAACGCTGGTCCAACTGAGGCGCCAGGTGGAAATGGCATGGCAAGCCGTTCCACAGGACTACATCCAGCATCTCTACGATCGTCTCCATGGGAGAATAGCAGCCTGCATTGCTGCGAAAGGTGGATATACACTGTACTAGTGCCGACATTGTGCATGCTCTGTTGCCTGTGTCTATGTGCCTGTGGTTCTGTCAGTGTGATCATGTGATGTATCTGACCCCAGGGATGTGTCAATAAAGTTTCCCCTTCCTGGGACAACGAATTCATGGTGTTCTTATTTCAATTTCCAGGAGTGTATAATTGTTTTCCTGTTTTGTTTGTATGTACTATGAAATATTTAAGATATAACAAACACCAGTTGACTTTAACATTTTGCCTTACGATATCTCATCATCGTGACTATTTTACTTTTTTTTTTTTTTTTTTGCTGCTGCATTGTGATATACTGTGTACATTTTTGCTTCTGAACACTGTCGATGTTTTTGACATATTACGTTTTCTGTCATGCTATGCTGTATGCTCAATTATGTTACTATAAACCAGTTTGTATCTAATATGTATATGAATTAAATGCAAGACATTAATCTTTGTTCATCGTTTTCAGAAAGAAATAACGTGTAAACGAAATAAATTAAACAGAAATGGGAATTTCACGTTCGGAATGAACGAAAGAGGATGCAATACCTCGTGATGAAGAGTAAATGGATCAGAATTAACAAGCATTAACAAGAATATACTATACACATCGTAGAATAGCAGTCTTAACTAATGTTTTCTTTCAGAATACGAGGCGATTGATGCAGGCTGTCAGACAGAACTACACATCTTAGTTTTAGTGATGTAATATGATAGAAATAAGGAATAGTTGTATAATGAATAATGAAGTGATTTTTTTTTGCAGATGATAATGAATGGTGATGAATAATGATGAAGAATATGCTACTATGGATAATGAAGTTTTTCTTTACAGGTGATGATAATAGTGGAGTTATGGTGATACGGATAATGAAGTTTTTCTTTGCAGGTGAAAATAATGATGAAGTTTATATATTTGCTGTTAGTTAAGAGATGCTATGTTGTTATTTAAGTATTTGTTGCAGTTCGTTTTGACAGTATGTCTTATATCGTATGGTATGATGACTGAAGGTTTTGGAAAGGACAACTAGAGAACATATATATTTTTACACACATTTCACCACCTGTTAATTCGAAGTTCACTACTTTTCAGCATAATATGCATTTCTTCTTTCAGTTTCATAATCCATTTTGTATATTTTGCAGGAGAAATTATTCATGAAATTAATGTGGTATAAATAGTTGTTTATTAAACCTATATCGTTTATGAATGTAATCACATATACTTTACTTGCTTCATAACCTTGCTACAGCTGACTCATGACGAATGACGGTACACATCTTCATTTGCAGCAATAACTCAAAAGCGAACAAAGTAATTACCAGTCCCAAACAATGCTACTAGTTTAAGAGAGTTCTGAATAATACTGATCAGCTCTGAATAGTATGTCACTTCAATAATAACTTCTGAATAATAATAAAAAAATGCTTTGTAACTGGCCAATGAATGCCACTGTTTATTGTAATAAGATTACCTATGATGCCAATGATTACTATAATTAGACTAAGTATGTATAAATGCTATGCCAATAATTAACTCATTTTGAGTAATGACTTCTGAATAATACAAAAAAAAAGAAAATGCTTTGTAACTGGCCAATGAATGCCACTGTTTATTGTAATAAGATTACCTATGATGTCAATGATTACTATAATTAAGTGAATTATGTTAATACTATGCCATTCATTAGCTTCTGTGTTGAATGATGACTTCTGATGGTTTGTAACTGGGCAATGAGTGCCAATAATTACTATATTCAGCTAATTTTATGAACATTATTCTGTAATACTACATACATGGTACAGAAATGTTCAGTAACTGGGCGATGAGGGCCACCAATTACTCAAATCAGTTGCTAGACTAGTGTAATTCTCAATGAAGACTACTATGTGTCTTAATGTCCTTCACCTTCTGACCTAATTACCAGAAATTACTGCAATATCCATTTGTCCTGTCTATCCTCATGATCATGGAGCACTATATTTGGTTTTTGCACTAATTCTACGTTGGTCTACTTTACAAGAACATGATGTTGACACGACATGCTGTCCACCACATTGAGCGATGGAGATGTTATTATGGTCCCACTGTTTGGTGTACCTAGTGTACTACCAAAATGATAGCATGAAATATTATTACGACATTTCAGTGTCCTGTCTACACTGATTAATACTTCAAGGAAAAGAGCTTCAGATTGTGTCACTTGGTGTTGTGCTTCTGTAGAAAGATATGGACTTTCAGTGCAGCTGCATACAACCTAAAGTGCTACAACCATGACGCAATCCTTCCCATTCCTTTCCTAATTCTTGTAAAATGATAAAGACATATACAGTGTGTGCGTACTTCATTTCATTTGTTAAGATCAGTTGTCCTAAAAATACTAAAGACTTCTATAGTGCATGTGCACTTTATTTCACTCCTTGATATGTTTATTTGTTGTAAAAAATGCTAGAGAGTTTTACAGTGCGTGTGCACTCTATGCCATTTCTTAATATAATTTGTACTCATTTTGTGATTTCCGGATATGTTCTGTACTACAGTACGTGTGCACTTTTGCCATTTGTTAATATGTTTTGTACTCATTGAGTATACATTTTGTCTTTACTTAATGTGTTCTGAACTTCAGTGCGTGTGCACTTTTGTCATTTGTCAATATGATTTGTACTCATTAGGTTTATTTGTTGTAAAAATATTAGATAGTTTTACAGTGTGTGTGCACTTTATGCTATTTGTACTCATTACGTATACATTTTGTGATTCCCAGATATGTACTACAGTGCGTGTGCACTTTCGTCATTTTGTTAACATGATTTGTATTCATTGTATATACATTTTGTCATTTGCTGATATATTCTGAACTACAGTGCGTGTGCACTTTAAGTCATTTCATTTGTACTCATTGTGTATACATTTTGTCATTGCCTGATATGTTCTGTACTCAGTGCGTGTGCACTATATTTTATTTCATGTTCTGCACCTATATATATGTATATATGTATATATTCTGTGATTGTAAAGTTAATTAATTAAGAAAAATTTGTTGCTCATGGCAAGTCCAATTGACTCACCATCGCTGCCAAATTTCCCCCCCCCCCCCCCGCCAGTGGAGGGTTATGTAAGGCGTATGCTTCGCCGGCGATGGGCGAGGCATGACAGAATCTCTGACCAGAGAGTAGTTTATTGTTAGTTGTTGCTTGCCGCGAGTAGAAGCTAGTCTGCGCGAGTCGACAGTAGAAGCTAGTCTGCGCAAGTCTGCAGTCGGATTCAGTCGTAGTCAGTCTGCAGAGGTAGTCGGTCGGCTTTAGTAGCGAGTGGACGGGAGTAGTCGGCGGGAGTCGGCATGCGTCGGCTGTGTGCTCTGGTCGCGACTTTGGTCAGGACTCTGGAGGATGAGTATTGTTGTAGAAGGTAAAGAAGCAGCATTGCGCATATTTAATAATGTATGTTAATTGTAATTTAATTTGTTCAAAAAAAATGCCCCGATAATAATTTTTTTTATAAAGTAACTCTTTTAAAGAAAAGTATTCATTTCAATTTAAAGAATTTTTCCACTCTTTTGAAGAAAAAGCATTCATTTCAATTTAAAGAATATTTCCTATGCATTCCTACCAAGAATAAAAAAAAAAAAAAAGCCAGCATTGCACGAAGGAAGCTGTGTCGATAAATAAGAGCAGATATAGTTGCAGTTTCTATTGAGGTAAGAATTTTGCTTTTGTTATTCAGAATACAGGCCCGAAGGTCAGCGCTGCTGCCCTTATAAAATTTACCAGATATTATTATTTCTGTTGAGAGGTTACATTTGGTTCATGGTTCATTATTTAATTATTATTATTGTGGGTTCATGGTCAATTTTCATTTATCAATTTTCTGGGGAGTTTACGCATGGTTCCATTTCACATTTTTATTAAACATTATTTTTGTTGGGAGGTTACACTTGTCTCCATTTCAAATCAACATTTATCAATTTTGCGAGGAGGTTACACTTGGCTCCATTATCATTCTTTTAATTTTTGTGTGAGGAGGTTACAAGCTAACACTTGGTTCTAGAATCATAAAAGAAGGCAGTATACATGGAAGAAGCCTGGAGATACTGACAGGTTTCAGACAGATTATATAATGGTAAGACAGAGATTTAAGAACCAGGTTTTAAATTGTAAGACATTTCCAGGGGCAGATGTGGACTCTGACCACAATCTATTGGTTACGACCTGTAGATTAAAACTGAAGAAACTGCAAAAAGGAGGAAATTTAAGGAGATGGGACCTGGATAAACTAAAAGAACCAGAGGTTGTACAGAGTTTCAGGGAGAGCATAAGGGCGCAATTGACAGGAATGGGGGAAAGAAATAAAGTAGAAGAAGACTGGGTAGCTTTGAGGGATTAAGTAGTGAAGGCAGCAGAGGATCAAGTAGGTAAAAAGACGAGGGCTAGTAGAAATCCTTGGGTAACAGAAGAAATATTGAATTTAATTGATGAAAGGAGAAAATATAAAAATGCAGTAAATGGAGCAGGAAAAAAGGAATACACACGTCTCAAAAATGAGATCGACAGGAAGTGCAAAATGGCTATGCAGGGATGGCTGGAGGACAAATGTAAGGATGTAGAGGCTTATCTCACTAGGGGTAAGATAGATACTGATTACAGGAAAATTAAGGAGACCTTTGGAGGTAAGAGAACCACTTGTATGAACATCAAGAGCTCAGATGGAAACCCAGTTCTGAGCAAAGAAGGGAAAGCAGAAAGGCGGAAGGAGTATATAGAGGGTCTATACAAGGGCGATGTACTTGAGGACAATAGAATGGAACTGGAAGAGGATGTAGATGAAGATAAAATGGGAGACACGATGTTGCGTGAAGAGTTTGACAGAGCACTGAAAGACCTAAGTCGAAACAAGGCCCCGGGAGTAGGCAACATTCCATTGAAACTACTGACGGCCTTAGGAGAGCCAGTCCTGACAAAACTCTACCATCTTGTGAGCAAGATGTATGAGACAGGCGAAATACCGTCAGACTTCAAGAAGAATATAATAATTCCAATCCCAAAGAGACCAGGTGTTGACAGATGTGAAAATTACCGAACTATCAGTTTAATAAGTCACAGCTGCAAAATACTAACGCGAATTCTTTACAGACGAATGGAAAAACTAGTAGCAGCGGACCTCGGAGAAGATCAGTTTGGATTGCGTAGAAATGTTGGAACACGTGAGGCAATACTGCCTCTACGACTTATCTTAGAAGCTAGATTAAGGAAGGGCAAACCTACGTTTCTAGCATTTGTAGACTTAGAGAAAGCTTTTGACAATATTGACTGGTATACTCTCTTTCAAATTCTGAAGGTGGCAGGGGTAAAATACAGGGAGCGAAAGGATATTTACAAATTGTACAGAAACCAGATGGCAGTTATAAGAGTCGAGGGACATGAAAGGGAAGCAGTGGTTGGGAAGGGAGTGAAACAGGGTTGTAGTCTCTCCCCGATGTTATTCAATCTGTATATTGAGCAAGCAATAAAGGAAACAAAAGAAACATTCGTAGTAGGTATTAAAATCCATGGAGAAGAAATAAAAACTTTGAGGTTCGCCGATGACATGGTAATTCTATCAGAGACAGCAAAGGACTTGGAAGAGCAGTTGAACGGAATGGACAGTGTGTTGAAAGGAGGATATAAGATGAACATCAACAAAAGCAAAACGAGGATAATGGAATGTAGTCGAACTAAGTCGGGTGATGCTGAGGGAATTAGATTAGAAAATGAGACACTTAAAGTAGTAAAGGAGTTTTGCTATTTGGGGAGCAAAATAACTGATGATGGTCGAAGTAGAGAGGTACAAATGGCTCTG
Organism: Schistocerca americana; assembly: GCF_021461395.2. Taxonomy (NCBI): domain Eukaryota; kingdom Metazoa; phylum Arthropoda; class Insecta; order Orthoptera; family Acrididae; genus Schistocerca; species Schistocerca americana. The sequence goes on along the minus strand of NC_060120.1, from coordinate 100,747,958 downwards.
AGCACTATGGGACTCAACTGCTGAGGTCATTAGTCCCCTAGAACTTAGAACTAGTTAAACCTAACTAACCTAAGGACATCACAAACATCCATGCCCGAGGCAGGATTCGAACCTGCGACCGTAGCGGTCTTGCGGTTCGAGACTGCAGCGCCTTTAACCGCACGGCCACTTCGGCCGGCGAAGTAGAGAGGATATAAAATGTAGACTGGCAATGGCAAGGAAAGCGTTTCTGAAGAACAGAAATTTGTTAACATCGAGTGTAGATTTAAGTGTCAGGAAGTCGTTTCTGAAAGTATTTGTATGGAGTGTAGCCATGTATGGAAGTGAAACATGGACGATAAATAGTTTGGACAAGAAGAGAATAGATGCTTTCGAAATGTGGTGCTACAGAAGAATGCTGAAGATTAGATAGGTATATCACGTAACTAATGAGGAAGTATTGAATAGGATTGGGGAGAAGAGAAGTTTGTGGCAAAACTTGACCAGAATAAGGGGTCGGTTGGTAGGACATGTTCTGAGGCATCAAGGGATCACCAATTTAGTATTGGAGGCCAACGTGGAGGGTAAAAATCGTAGAGAGACACCAAGAGATGACTGTTGTTGTTGTTGTGGTGTTCAGTCCTGAGACTGGTTTGATGCAGCTCTCCATGCTACTCTATCCTGTGCAAGCTTCTTCATCTCCCAGTACCTACTGCAACCTACATCCTTCTGAATCTGCTTAGTGTATTGATCTCTTGGTCTCCCTCTACGATTTTTACCCCCCACGCCGCCCTCCAATGCTAAATTTGTGATCCCTTGATGCCTCAAAACATGTCCTACCAACCGACCCCTTCTTCTAGTCAAGTTGTGCCACAAACTTCTCTTCTCCCCAATCCTATTCAATACCTCCTCATTAGTTACGTGATCTACCCACCTTATCTTCAGCATTCTTCTGTAGCACCACATTTCGAAAGCTTCTATTCTCTTCTTGTCCAAACTGGTTATCGTCCATGTTTCACTTCCATACGTGGCTACACTCCATACAAATACTTTCAGAAACGACTTCCTGACAATTAAATCTATACTCGACGTTAACAAATTTCTCATCTTCAGAAACGATTTTCTTGCCATTGCTAGTCTACATTTTATATCCTCTCTACATCGACCATCATCAATTATTTTACTCCCCAAATAGCAAAACTCCTTTACTACTTTAAGTGTCTCATTACCTAATCTAATCCCCTCAGCATCACCCGACTTAATGCGACTACATTTCATGATCCTCGTTTTGCTTTTGTTGATGTTCATCTTATTTCCTCTTTTCAAGACACTGTCCATTCCGTTCAACTGCTCTTCCAAGTCCTTTGCTGTCTCTGACAGAATTACAATGTCATCGGCAAACCTCAAAGTTGTTACTTCTTCTCCATGAATTTTAATACCTACTCCGAATTTTTCTTTTGTTTCCTTTACTGCTTGCTCAATATACAGATTGAATAACATCGGGGAGAGGCTACAACCCTGTCTCACTCGTTTCCCAACCACTGCTTCCCTTTCATGCCCCTCGACTCTTATAACTGCCATCTGGTTTCTGTACAAATTGTAAATAACCTTTCGCTCCCTGTACTTTACCCCTGCCACCTTCAGAATTTGAAAGAGAGTATTCCAGTTAACGTTGTCAAAAGCTTTCTCCAAGTCTACAATGCTAGAAACGTAGGTTTGCCTTTTCTTAATCTTTCTTCTAAGATAAGTCGTAAGGTTAGTATTGCCTCACGTGTTCCAACATTTCTACGGAATCCAAACTGATCTTCCCCGAGGTCCGCTGCTACTAGTTTTTCCATTCGTCTGTAAAGAATTCGCGTTAGTATTTTGCAGCTGTGACTTAATAAACTGATAGTTCGGTAATTTTCACATCTGTCAACACCTGCTTTCTTTGGGATTGGAATTATTATATTCTTCTTGAAGTCTGAGGGTATTTCGCCTGTCTCATACATCTTGCTCACCAGATGGTAGAGTTTTGTCATGACTGGCTCTCCCAAGGCCATCAGTAGTTCTAATGGAATGTTGTCTACTCCCGGGGCCTTGTTTCGACTCAGGTCTTTCAGTGCTCTGTCAAACTCTTCACGCAGTATCTTATCTCCCATTTCATCTTCATCTACGTCCTCTTCCATTTCCATAATATTGTCCTCAAGTACATCGCCCCTTTATAAACCCTCTATATACTCCTTCCACCTTTCTGCCTTCCCTTCTTTGCTTAGAACTGGGTTGCCATCTGAGCTCTTGATATTCATACAAGTGGTTCTCTTCTCTCCAAAGGTCTCTTTAATTTTCCTGTAGGCAGTATCTATGTTTCCTCTAGTGAGACAAGCCTCTACATCCTTACATTTGTCCTCTAGCCATCCCTGCTTAGCCATTTTGCACTTCCTGTCGATCTCATTTTTGAGACGTTTGTATTCCATTTTGCCTGTTTCATTTAGTGCATTTTTATATTTTCTCCTTTTATCAATTAAATTCAATATTTCTTCTGTTGCCCAAGGATTTCTATTAGCCCTCGTCGTTTTATCTACTTGATCCTCTGCTGCCTTCACTACTTCATCCCTCAGACATACCCATTCTTCTTCTACTGTGTTTCTTTCCCCCATTCCTGTCAATTCTTCCCTTATGCTCTCCCTGAAACTCTGTACAACCTCTGGTTCTTTCAGTTTATCCAGGTCCCATCTCCTTAAATTCCCACCTTTTTGCAGTTTCTTCAGTTTCAATCTGCAGTTCATAACCAATATATTGTGGTCAGAATCCACATCTGCCCCTGGAAATGTCTTACAGTTTAAAACCTGGTTCCTAAATCTCTGTCTTACCATTATATAATCTATCTGATACCTTTTACTATCTCCAGGATTCTTCCAGGTATACAACCCTCTTTTATGATTCTTGAACCAGGTGTTAGCTATGATTAAGCTATGCTCTGTGCAAAATTCTACAAGGCGGCTTCCTCTTTCATTTCTTCCCCCCAATCCACATTCACCTACTATGTTTCCTTCTCTCCCTTTTCCTACTGACGAATTCCAGTCACCCATGACTATTAAATTTTCGTCTCCCTTCACTACCTGAAAAATTTCTTTTATCTCGTCATACATTTCATCAATTTCTTCATCATCTGCAGAGCTAGTTGGCATATAAACTTGTACTACTGTAGTAGGCATGGGCTTTGTGTCTATCTTGGCCACAATAATGCGTTCACTATGCTGTTTGTAGTAGCTAACCCGCACTCCTATTATTTTATTCATTATTAAACCTACTCCTGCATTACCCCTATTTGATTTTGTATTTATAACCCTGTAATCACCTGACCAAAAGTCTTGTTCCTCCTGCCATTGAACTTCGCTAATTCCCACTATATCTAACTTTAACCTATCCATTTCCCTTTTTAAATTTTCTAACCTACCTGCCCGATTAAGGGATCTGACATTCCACGCTCCGATCCGTAGAACGCCAGTTTTCTTTCTCCTGATAACGACGTCCTCTTGAGTAGTACCCGCCCGGAGATCCGAATGGGGGACTATTTTACCTCCGGAATATTTTACCCAAGAGGACGCCATCATCATTTTATCATACAGTAAAGCTGCATGTACTCGGGAAAAATTACGGCTGTAGTTTCCCCTTGCTTTCAGCCGTTCGCAGTACCAGCACAGCAAGGCCGTTTTGGTTAATGTTACAAGGCCAGATCAGTCAATCATCCAGACTGTTGCCCCTGCAACTACTGAAAAGGCTGCTGCCCCCCTTCAGGAACCACATGTTTGTCTGGCCTCTCAACAGATACCCCTCCGTTGTGGTTGCACCTACGGTACGGCCATCTGTATCGCTGAGGCACGCAAGCCTCCCCACCAACGGCAAGGTCCATGGTTCATGGGGGGGGGAAGAGATGACTACACAAGCAGATTCAGGACGATGTAGGTTGCAGTAGGTACTGGGAGATGAAGAAGCTTGCACAGGATAGAGTAGCATGGGGTGCTGCATCAAACCAGTCTCAGGACTGAAGACCACAACAACAACAACAACAAGTTCTAGGGGACTGATGACCTCAGATGTTAAGGCCCATAGTGCTCAGAGCCATTTGAAGCAAATAACCGATGAACCTCTGTGATAGAGCGTTAACTTTTTCCATAGAAAATATGGAAAATCGAGAGCCGAAAATAAATCCTGATTCTGACCGCGTTCCAATGCTTGCCAGGCCCATTAGTGCCCCCACGGTGCGAGGAAGCTGTGTAGAGTGTATGTTCCCTAGCCGCGTGAGACGGCCACGCGCGTGTTGCCTGACACTCAGTGAGTGAGTGCCGCGTGATACCGAGTGAAACCGCGTGATACTGAATGAGTAAAGTAGTGGTCGAGTGTTTTCGCGTGCACAGGCGAAGCGAGTGATGGTCGGCGTGCGCTACTCACCTTATTTTGTCAAGCAAATGCAGTTCTCTAGAGGACACAGCGTTCTTGATGAGCTCTTTGAAAAGATCTTAGCGAATTAAGAGTGTCCGTCTCCTTGTAAGAGAACAGTTTTGAATTATTTGCCATCTTTGTCATTCCACAGTTGTGACAACTACTAAAAAGTCCAGATTTTATTCTAAACCAGATCGCCTTCGTTCAAGAAAAATATGATCCTATTTACTTCTTTTGCCCATCAGTCTGTCAGAAGACAATTTCACCTTCAAATATTGACATGCTTGCGTTGACAGGCGTTACCTCGTAGTACTCCTTTTGCTCCCTCATTATGACTACTGCATCCACGGGGTGTGGTACTACCGTGTCTAAAGCCTCAATACTCTCACTTCCTCTTCCGTCATCTGACAAACCAACTACTGCACTGGGTGCTGGCTTGTCCATGCCTGAAACAAGTGGTTCTATATTTACTGAAACTGACTCTCCCATTACTGGCATGCTTTCGTTACCTGAAATAACTTCCACTTCTGATAAACAGTTACACCTGAGAGCCCTCTCCCGTCTCTCCTAATTCCACGTTCTCATCGATTATAATTTCCCTCACATCTCCCAACGAATTTACTTGACCATCAAACAACCAGCCAACAAAACATACAAAGAACCCCTCCAAAACTGATAAACCAGCAATGCTGAATATCCACGACTTTCACCCAACAACACTGGTATAGTGTGTTGTGGGGCGATCACTCTGTTGTATAAATAATTCAAAAGCCAAGATCGCTTAAACACACACTAAAGGTGCCATCATCGGATCTGAATGTAGCTTAACATGCATAAACAATTTGGATATTACGATAGATGAGGCAGACCAGCTGATATAAAAGCATTGTCGCAGAAATAAAAATTAAAACTGCTCTCATGGTCATTCTATTCCATCAGATATATAAAACCGAAATATCTGATGGAATAGAATGACCATGAGAGCAGTTTTTTTTAATTTTTATTTCTGTGACAATGATTTTACATCAGCTGGTCTGCCTCATGTATCGTTATATCCAAATGGTTTATGCACGTTAAGCTACAATCAGATCCGATGTTGGCACCTTTAGCGTGTTGAAACCGGTCATCTAGCCGGCCAGGGTGGCCGAGCGGTTCTAGGCGATACAGTCTGGAACCGCACGACCGCTGTGGTCGCACGTTCGAATCCTGCCTCGGGCATGGATGTGTGTGATGTCCTTTGGTTAGTTAGGTTTAAGTAGTTCTAAGTTCTAGGGGACTGATGACCACAGCAGTTAAGTTCCATAGTGCTCAGAGCCATTTGAACCATTTGAACCGGTCATCTAGTAAACAGTGTTTAAGCGATCTTGGCTTCTGAATTATTTATTCTACTGGACTACGCTAAAGGAAAGTGTTACATGAAGACCTTGATAGATCATTAATAATCTAAAACTCTACTATTTCCTTGCATGTTGGATATATTGATTAAAATGTAATCCTTATATGAGGTTATTTTTCGAATTTTTTATTCCGAAAAAACGATTTCTATAGAATAGGAACGTTGTGAGTAGGTACAAGACAGATACCGAGTGTGTCTAACGGTACTGGAAGCTGACATGTGTGTATAGCCCTGGACAGCATACCCAGAACTCGTGGAAATCATCAACAACTTTCGTCTTTGACAGTGGTCGAATCTTTAGCATGAGGGACATGAGATCGTTGTACCGACAAATCACGTGACCGTTGTCTGCAGGTCTATTGAACTAGTGGTCACGAGAGCACTCAGGACATCTTCGCAGTACGGGGCATAGACACGGGCCTCTTAGAAAGACGACACCACGACAAGCTCGTATGATCGTTTGAGCGGCTCTGACGAATAGGATGAATCCAGGAAGAGATTACAAGCGGAGTACAGGGTGGCTCAAAAGTCCTTTAACATTTGGAAATGCATTAATTCACCGTATAGTGAGTGCAGTTAGAGAGGTACATTTGAGACGCATGCCTGAAATGACAGTGGGTTTGTAGGAACCAAAAACGAGTGCAAACATTGGTCAACAAATAGCCCTGGAAAGCGACACGTCAGCGAGGTAGCATGAGAATCGTGCTGCCGAAAATGCTACAACTGTCGTGGAAAACCCATTGCAAGAAGACTATGTCTACTTACTACATCAGTCATGGTGTGACCCTTTTTCTGCACGTTAATGTTGGGTGCTACTTTTCAAATAGCCAGTGCGGTGGATGGGAGGTACGCCGCTATGTTACAGAATCGCATCATTCCCACTCCGACTGACTGTTAGAAGGTACGTCTTTAATGCTGGATGAAAGATCTCTTACGCTCGTCGTTTGGCGAGGATCGTATGCTGAGCCACCATGTCCGTCGCGCTTGGCTAGCTAGGTACCATTGGTTGTGGATTATCTCAAGTGGCAAGTCTACCGCGATAGTTCCACTTCAATAGGCATGCTGCCACCGGCCTTGCCATGTTGGTAATTATCATTATTAGGGATGCTAAAAACAATATACGACGGCAGTTTCTCACCATATCTACTGATATGATGTACAGTGCTGTTGAAAAAATTGTCACTCGACTGCAGATATTGTTTCTGAATGACGGCCGACACGTTGAGCATTTGTTAGAAAGAACATCGTCTTTGCTAAAAATCAAATGTTACACTAATTACTGCTTTTCTATCACACGTTAGTCACTTTTCGAATCTTTTCCTTGTTTCAATAAAACTCACATAATTTCAATAAGGTGTGTCAGCTTTTCCTCCCTGCCTACATTATTCCGTGAAGTGCTGAATCTTCAAATGTTAAAAGACTTTTGGGTCATTCAGTATAACCACGAACCATTGGGAACAGATTACTGGAAACTGTATTAAGATCTCGAGGTTGCATAAGTCATTTACGACAAACAACAGGGACTAGCATGGTGCAGAGCTACAGCCAATTGGGACACTGAGTGACAAGATATGCGGCTCAGCAATTGGTCTTCCTACACCTTGCAGTGGCCAGATCGAGGCCAACACGTCGTAGGACTTGATCTGGAGAAAGGTCACGGAAAGCAGCCACTTTCTAGGCCCTTACCTCACTAAATTGTCGATTTATTGTGTACGAAGATTCTAGCCATGATGTTGGACATCACAACTGAATATTGTAATTGAGGTAAATGCTGGCCAGTATGTGTCAGGAAAGGTTTGTCATACCCATCATGACTAGGGCACCAAATGGCATATTCGAACAGGATTATACAAGACCCTCCATACACACTTCACACCACAAACCCTTCAATTTGAGGAATGTACGGACCATCGACTGGTCTTCCTGGTCCGTGATTTCTTACTCACTATATATGGGACGCGATGAGAAGACGATTACTTCCGTAACGGCCTCCAGCCAGCAATATTCATTATGTGATAGTCATATATACCAAAAATTCGCAACCATGTTTTCTTCCATACCACAACAAATACAGGAGTGTACGAGTGCCCATAAGGGTAACAATTCATACTGGCCAGATGAGATAGACATGGCCCTCATCAGGGGCATCACATCGACACTCAACGTCGCCGTTGAAAACGATCTGCCCTCAAACCACCAACCTGTAATACTATACATTGAGGAAACACGGCAGCACGTGGAACAACGCAGGATGTTGGACTACGGGCGTGCGAACTGGACATTGTTCAAGGAAACGCTCGATAGCCACATCCCACCCATACACGAAATTAACGAAACAGCACAAATCGACGAGGCAGTAGAAACCCTCACTAACGCCGTCCAGGTCGCAATGGCAGGCACTATACCTGATCGCACCTCACAACAACACAGTGCGGCCCTGATCCAGGAAATCCTGGGCCTGATCTCAATGAGGAATCGTCTCAGGAGACAATGGGAGCTTACCAGGCGTCAGTACTTCAAACGGCACATTAACAGGCTACAGAGCATCATACACGCAAAATACAAACACATAGAACACAACAGTGGAACCAAAAACTTGAAGGTCTGGACGCCGCGCGTCCTGGCGTGTAGTATCTAGCTCGACACTTCACTTGGAGAAAATGCACAACCTAACGCTCCAAGGGCCTGACGCACCTGCACACTTAGCGGAGGAGAAAGCAGAACTAACGGCCCGCACACTCGCAGCGTCATTCACACCGAACCTGGTACCATCAGATCCAGTGTTCACACTTGCTACTGACCAGGAGTTTACACGTATTTGAGCCCAACCATCGCGCGACGACATTCGACATGCTAGTACAGCCGAAGTCTCCTGGGCTATAATACATTCCGCTGCTAGGGAAGCCCCTGGTCATGATGGTATTCAAAACCGCGTCCTCCAGGAGTTCACGGATAAATCCACAGAATACCTAACACACATAACGAATGCCATACTAAAACACCAACACTTCCCCACCTTTTGGAAGACGGCCAAGGTCTTGATGTTCAGGAAGCCGGGGAAGGACCACAGCCTCCCACAAAATACCGACCCATAAGTCTTCTGAGGTCGCTCAGTAAGATTGTTGAGAAGGTGATTCTCAAACGCATCACTAGGCACTGCATAACAAATGACATCCTGAACCGGAGCAATTCGGCTTCAGGAATCACCACTCCGCAACACAACAACTCTTACAGGTCGTTGAACATACAACACATAGTGTTTCCGGACATCGAAAAGGCTTTCGACCGTCTATGGCACAATGGCCTCATTCGCAAACTCAGCGACGCGGTGTTCTCCGATGGGCTGGTGCGTCTCATACACTCATACCTCGCAGACAGGAGTTTCAACACTGACGTGCAGGGAAAACAATCAACACGATACGGTATACACGCGGGACTACCCCAGTGAAGCATCCTAGGGCCCCTACTGCTTAACTTCTACATAAACGATCTCCCAACCACAGACAACACAACGATGGCAATCTACGCGGATGGCACAGCCATCCTCGTGCAAGATTGGAAACCATCAAACATTACGTCACGATTACAGACCGCACTCAGAGTGGCTGAACCTTGGTTAGAGAAATGGCGTGTTAGAGTAAACGTCGGCAAGTGCGAAGCCGTTCTGTTCACTAGAAGACCGAAGAAACTGTGCAAACACCGATACTGCAGACCAATAACTCCACATGCACGCCCAATACGAGCCGACCAGAGTGGCCGAGCTGTTCTAGGAGTTTCAGTCTGCAACGGCGCGACCACTACAGGCGCAGGTTCGAGTCCTGCCTCGGGCATGGATGTGTGTGATGTCCTTAGGTCAGTTAGGTTTAAGTAGTTCTAAGTTCTAGGGGACTGATGACCTCAGATGTTAAGTCCCATAGTGCTCTGAGGCATTTGAACCATTTTTGAACGCCCAATACGCTTCCGCGAGAAAGTCAAATCAAATACCTTGGTGTCTGGCTGGACCGGAAGTTACTGTGGGGGACCACATACAACACATGACCAACAGAGCAAGCGCGAGGCTCAAACAGCTGTACCCTATGCTCAACAGGCGTGGCACACTGAACAGACGGGTGTCGAGGTCCATGTACATGACACTTATTCGACCCCTGATGACGTACGCAGCCCCTGTCTGCGGATACGCTACGCCCACACGCTTGCGCCGTCTGCAGATCATACAAAACAAAGTACTCAAAACCATAAGCAATACTCCACGATACAGACGCATCGCGGATCTTCACCGGGAATACCGACTTGAGACTCTCACGGAGGTAATATACAAGCTCACCACAACACTATACAAAAACTCCAGACATCCGCAGAACCCGTTCATTCTGAATCTGGGAAACTACGAACACAACCATAGATGGAAACATAACAGACCAAAAGACATACTTGCAAGGACCTAACATGTATGGCCAAGTACACGCAAACACAACGGTACAGGTGAGGCCCTGTTAATCAGCCACCATTACTGGATATCCAGTTGGAACACACTTGCCGAATAATTGGCACCACGCAGGGAAGCCGTACCGTAAACTACATACAGACAAGCTATACACCCCCCCCCCCTCCCTACTCCCTATGGAGGATCTCCCACTAATATATAACGATCCTGATTGTTCCAGGAATGCAGCGGCTGCAGCAAACCGGAATACATCGCCATCGACTGCCACGGTAATGATGCATGATACCCATACTAACAAATCCAACCTTGCATGAACTATCGCAGCTAGTAAGCCACTACTGCTCTTACTACCCATTCCACTGTCGCAGAGGTTTTTTTTCCCTCTGCACGAGCTTTGGCACTTTTTTCCCTCTGCTCTTCCAATTGCTACTCTCATTCGCGTTTCGTCCACTATCTATCACCTGATGGACCGTGTTAATGCGTAGTCTTACCCAGACGCACGGATAACATCACAGCCCAGCATTCTGTGATCCACCTATTAGATAACTAACATGTTGACGGAGGTGACAGTAGAACTTTTGGTTTGGTCACCACGTTGGTGCGGGCGTGGAGGGCCCCATCTCTGTTTAAATGGTGCGGTTCTTAGTGAAATGAAAGTTTATTCATTTAATACCCATTATGTCCTGAACATCTTCACGAAGTCTGATAAATAACTAGTTAAATCAGAACGAATTGCTTAACATTTTTGAGATGCTCTAGTGTTCTGATAAACTGATGTATGTTCAAATTTGATACAATGATATACTGATACAGTTGTGGTTCTGAAAATAACTGGCTAGTTTGAAGGCAGGCCCTTCAGCACTTGTCAACAGTCCATCGGTGACTGAGGGGAACTGTAATATACTGCCCGCCGCAAGGAAGTGACCACTGATGGATGCACTGAACTTACCAGTCTCTGCTGTTCAGTATCTTGCATTTTATTTATTAAATTATTTCCTAGTTTACCAATGTGAAATGAACTTTTTGACGGTACTTCATTCCCTTTCATACCTTGCATTTTATTTGTTAAAAGTAATTCATAATTTATTAAAGAATACTTTTCATTATCAGTTCACAAACCGCTCTTTAGAATTATTCTTTTATCTTCTCATCTACTCTCCCCACACTTTATTATTTTCAGCTGTTGAGCTCTTACTATCGTAAGTCAAGCTGTCAATATTCTTTTGTGTAATGTTAAATCTTGTTTTAGTATTATATTTCGTAATTGTGCATACAGTGATGCCCTCTAGAAGGTAAACGTTTGTTTTTATCTTAAATTGCATGATAACGAAACACACAGTGATTTTAATGACACATTAATTTATTGTAGAACGTATGATGCCTTAGTATCTTTAACGACATTTTATAGTTCGTTCTTAATTTTCTCTCCTATCCTGTATGCGTTGTAACTAGGTAGAACTTTTCATGAAGATTTTTTTCTACCTATCTGAGATCTCAACATGATAGTTTGCAAAATTGGAAGCGGCCGTATCTTTATGTATACCAGGGGTGTTCAATAAGTAATGAGAGACCACTTTTTCCTAAAGCAGTTTGCTTTTATTCAAGTTTCCAATATACCATATTATTCCGCAGTCTTTTGGCTACAAACCCATATTTCACTACATAATCTCCGTTCAATGCGATGGCCTTACGCCACCATACTGGGAGGGCCCGAGCACCCGCGACTGGACGACGTCGGAGCCATAGTCTTTCTGCGTCAACAACCTCCGCATCATCCACGCACTGCTTCCCGAGGAGTCGGAAGGAGCGAGATCCGGGCAGAAGGGTACACGAGACAGGACAGTCTCACGAAGTTTCGTGTGCGCCTCTCGGGTGCGCAGACTTGTATGAGGTCTTGCGTTGTCCTGGAGAAGTAGAAGTTCGTTTGCATTTTTGTGCGAACACTCTGACGTCACGCGGCCTTGAATACCCGAACTGCTAGACGAGTGTGCTTCCACTACGAACAGAGACGTCCAGTTGTGCAGTGTGGGGCTTGGTTGCGATCCGTAGATCACCTCGAGTGAGAGTGTCCACACGTTCCAACATCGCAGGAGTCACAGCTGTGTGAGACCGGCTGTCACGTGGGAGATCGGACAGGTTTCCATTACCTTGCTCCGATGGTGGCAGATGACTCGCTCAACGACACACCATGCTTTTGCAGGTCTCCGCCGACATTCTGCAAACGCCCTTGAATATAAGTCATTCTCTGGTTTTGCCCATGAATACAAGTCATTCTCTGGTTTTCCACCAAAATAAACTCAAGGACAGTTCTGTGCTTGGAATGCACCTCAGTTACAGACACCATTTTGAAGACTGCTACAGCGATTCCACTCATCGGAACTTTAAGAGACTACACTAATGACCATTAAAATTGCTACACCAAGGAGAAATGCAGATGATAAACAGGTATTCATTGGACAAATATATTATACTAGAACTGACATGTGTTTACATTTTCACGCAATTTGGGTGCATAGATCCTGAGAAATCAGTACCCAGAACAACCACCTCTCGCCGTAATAACGGCATTGACACGCCTGGGTATTGAGTCAAATAGAGCTTGGATGGCGTGTACAGGTAGAGCGGCCCATACAGCTTCAACACGATACCACAGTTCATCAAGAGTAGTGACTGGCGTGTTGCGACGAGCCAGTTGCTCGGCCACCACTGACCCGACATTTTCAATTGATGAGAGATCTGGAGAATGTGCTGGCCAGGGCAGCAGTCGAACATTTTCTGAATCCAGAGAGGCCCGTACAGGACCTGCAACACGCGGTCGTGCATTATCCTGCTGAAATATAGGGTATCACAGGGATCGAAAAAGGGTAGAGCCACGGATCGTAACACATCTGAAATGTAACGTCCACTGTTCAAAGTGCCGTCAATGCGAACAAGAGGTGACCGAGACGTGTAACCAATGGCACCCCATACCGTCACGCCGGGTGATACGCCAGTATGGCGATGACGGATACACGCTTCCAATGTGCGTTCACGGCGATGTCGCCAAACACGGACGCGACCATCATGATGCTGTAAACAGAATATGGATTCATCCGAAAAAATGACGTTTTGTCATTCGTGCACCCAGGTTCGTCGTTGAGTTCTCCATCGCAGGCGCTCCTGACTGTGATGCAGCGTCAAGGGTAACCGCAGCCATGGTATCCGAGCTGATTGTCCATGCTGCTTCAAACGTCGTCGAACTGTTCGCGCAGATGGTTGTTGTCTTGCAAACGTCCGCATCTGGTGACTCAGGGATCGAAACGTGGCTGCACCATCTGTTAGAGCCATGCGGATAAGAAGCCTGTCATCTCGATTGCTAGTGATACGAGGCCGTTGGGATCCAGCACGGCGTTCCGTATTACCCTCCTGAACCCACCGATTCCATATTCTGCTAACAGTCATTGGTTCTCGACCATCGCGAGCAGCAATGTCGCGATACGATAAACCGCAATCGCGATAGTCTACAATCCGACCTTTATCAAAGTCGGAAGTGTGATGGTACACATTTCTCCTCCTTACACGAGGCATCACAACAACGTTTCACCAGGCAACGCCGGTCAACTGCTGTTTGTGTACGAGAAATCGCTTGGAAACTTTCATCATATCAGCTCGTTGTAGGTGTCGCCACCGGCGCCAACCTTGTGTGAATGCCCTGAAAAGCGTATCATTTGCATCTCACAGCACTTTCTTCCTGTCGATTAAATTTCGCGTCTGTACCACGTCATCTTCGTGGTGTAGCAATTTTAATGGCCAGTTGTGTATAAGGGCTACAGCGGGAATATTACACGATGTCCCATAAGAAATTCCTCATTGTTTCCAGCGAAATTGGCCTAGAAAACAAAGTGTTGCATAACTTATCGAACGCCCTCATATTTGCAATGTAGACGAGTAAAGGTCATTTTATAAATATCGGACTTTATGATGTAACACTTTCCATTTCCGACAGTACATCTTAGATATGATAATTATACACTCGAAAAATTATTTGTAATATACATCATAATCTAAATGCGAACACTGGTGTGTTATTATTTGTACACCTTTAATCAAATGAATATATACTCTTTGTTCATTGTACTTTATTTTATTGAGATAGTCTCCATAAAGATGGATACATCGCGTGATGGCCGAATGTATCAAATGGCTCAATGGCTCTGAGCACTATGGGACTCAACATCTGAGGTCATCAGTCCCCTAGAACTTAGAACTACTTAAATCTAACTAACCTAACGACATCACACACATCCATGCCCGAGGCAGGATTCGAACCTGCGACTGTAGCGGTCGCGCTGTTTCAGACTGAAGCGCCTAGAACCGCTCGGCCACTCCGGCCGGCGAATGTATCAAAGATAAGGCACTTGTTTAGATTGGTGAGCTTAGCGAAGAACAAAAATAGAAAACCTATGGTGCTTTACATACTGTCCGATATGAGTCTCTCTTCCTTTCCTTCTCGCCCTTTGTGACACAGGCAGGGCAGTGTGTGTGTCAGTTTGTTTGTTTTCTCCGTGTGCGCGGGAGCTTTTGTGATCCTGCCTGTGCGCGCTTTTATTGATTAGGCAGCTTCTGTGTGCATCGAGATTGTCGGGGGGCAATGAAGCCGCGCTATATTGGGCGAGCGAACACGTGAAGGCCGCGCTAGATAAGTGGACACACCTGCTGGTCACGTGACGGCCAGCTACGTCCGGAAGTCGTTGCCATGCCGCGGCTCGGCCTGTCAGTTTAACGTCGTCCGTGGCCGCTTTCACCGGCAACGTGGACGGCAACGTAAACCTGCAAAACAGATTATTACGGAGCCATTATCTCGGCGTTGATACTTGACAGTTTCATCTCAATTGCTTTGATTTTCCGCAGGAGTCCAGTCTCAGGCCTAAACTGCAGTGCTTTATTTTATTTTGTGTCTGTGTTCTTAAGTGACGCAGCGCAACTATGGTTTTCAGCTAAACTGTCAGTCAAAAGACGACAAAGTGGAAGGAAATATTAGAAAATTGTTTAACATGATACTATAATGGTGCAACAATACTTGTTTTCCTGGGCGTGTGATTAATTAATTTAAACTGTTTCCACAACCAGGTTTATCGCAATTCGTCAGTCCTTTAACCTGTATCGATATACCTTCGTCTGGAATATTTAGTTAAAATGAATTTCGGAGCTACAGCAGCTACGTCCGTTTTTTCAAACATTGTATCGCACGAATATAGTGTTTTGCACAAGAAATAAAGTGCCATGGGGCATAATAAAAACCCAACTTCGAAATTTAAAAGAGTGATTAGAGATTGCAGATCAGCCCGTTTGGCTTAGGAATCCTACAGATTCTGTTCATCATTTTATCGTCTAGATATGGTGTGCCACTTTATCACGGATGTTTCCTTGCGCATTGTGATTATCTATCTGGAGCGTCGTCGCTGTCTAGATAATTAGCTTGCAGTCGATATTAAAAATGTTACTGCGGGTATTCAGTCGCCACTAGAAACAGGTCTTCACCGGTAATTTCTGTGCTGACAAATATACAGCTGGGAACATAATTTAAAATTATGCTTCCCATCATGCAGGGAATAATTACGTTAGTGAAACTTCCTAGCACATTAAAACTGTGTGCCGGACCGAGACTCGAACTCGGGACCTCTGTCTTTCGCAAAGGGTGGCTCAGATGGTAGTGCACATGCCCGCAAAAGGCAAAGGTCCCGAGTTCGAGTCTCGGCCCGGCACACAGTTTTAATCTGCCAGGAAGTTTCATTTCAGCGCACACTCCGCTGCAGAATGAGAATCTCATTCTGGAAACATCCCCCAGGCTGTGGCTAAGCCATGTCTCTGCAAAATCATTTCTTTCAGGATTGCTAGTTCTGCAAGGTTCGCAGAAGAGCTTGAAACGGTACAGTAGTTTCCGCTCCATAAGCAGCAGGTTTCACTGCTCGCTCGCACCGGGAAATATAAACGGAGGCGGCTCCGCCACCAATTTTATTGCACGACGCGGCCGGCCGCGGGCGCAGCAGAACCCATGTGGACGGGTGGAAAGAGATGTGTCAGGCTTCATAATACATATTTATATGTGTCGTGTATTATGCATTTGTTGTACGTGAATGTGAATCTGCACATGAACTTTCCTAATCCTCCTCACGCCTTTCCGTAAAGCGTGGCCAAATCTTAGCTGGGAAGTAGTTCTGTAGTATAGTAGTGCCAACCTTACTCCTGGGTGGGGAATCAGAGACAGCACAGGCAGGTCAATGTCAGAGACGTTCCAGTGTCACAAGATTTGGAGTGGAGAGGTTGGTCACGGCCAAGTGGTTCGGCCATCCCCTCCACCGGGGTGCAGGAAGACCTCAGTGTGCCCGCGATATTCTGGGAGTGTTACAGAAGACGGGTAAGTGAGCAGACATGCCCTCAGTGCGTCTGTCTCGATGTTCACACTTGGAGGAGAGGTATTTAAATATTTGCACTAATTCTTTTATTTCCAGCTTCGGATTGTGTAAGGAAATGAATGTTCTAGTTTAATTTCGGAAATTTGAACCCCTGTGTTAATGTATCTGGTCCCCAGTTCGCCCATTATCCTCCTCACATAGTGGATGTCCAATGTAAAATATTGGGAGACTTTGGTGGTATACATTTGGCCAACGCAATTCCGTCTTGCCATAGAAATGTGCGTGCAGATTAGTACACTCCTGGAAATGGAAAAAAGAACACATTGACACCGGTGTGTCAGACCCACCATACTTGCTCCGGACACTGCGAGATGGCTGTACAAGCAATGATCACACGCACGGCACAGCGGACACACCAGGAACCGCGGTGTTGGCCGTCGAATGGCGCTAGCTGCGCAGCATTTGTGCACCGCCGCCGTCAGTGTCAGCCAGTTTGCCGTGGCATACGGAGCTCCATCGCAGTCTTTAACACTGGTAGCGTGCCGCGACAGCGTGGACGTGAACCGTATGTGCAGTTGACGGACTTTGAGCGAGGGCGTATAGTGGGCATGCGGGAGGCCGGGTGGACGTACCGCCGAATTGCTCAACACGTGGGGCGTGAGGTCTCCACAGTACATCGATGTTGTCGCCAGTGGTCGGCGGAAGGTGCACGTGCCCGTCGACCTGGGACCGGACCGCAGCGACGCACAGATGCACGCCAAGACCGTAGGATCCTACGCAGTGCCGTAGGGGACCGCACCGCCACTTCCCAGCAAATTAGGGACACTGTTGCTCCTGGGGTATCGGCGAGGACCATTCGCAACCGTCTCCATGAAGCTGGGCTACGGTCCCGCACACCGTTAGGCCGTCTTCCGCTCACGCCCCAACATCGTGCAGCCCGCCTCCAGTGGTGTCGCGACAGGCGTGAATGGAGGGACGAATGGAGACGTGTCGTCTTCAGCGATGAGAGTCGCTTCTACCTTGGTGCCAATGATGGTCGTATGCGTGTTTGGCGCCGTGCAGGTGAGCGCCACAATCAGGACTGCATACGACCGAGGCACACAGGGCCAACACCCGGCATCATGGTGTGGGGAGCGATCTCCTACACTGGCCGTACACCACTGGTGATCGTCGAGGGGACACTGAATAGTGCACGGTACATCCAAACCGTCATCGAACCTATCGTTCTACCATTCCTAGACCGGCAAGGGAACTTGCTGTTCCAACAGGGCAATGCACGTCCGCATGTATCCCGTGTCACCCAACGTGCTCTAGAAGGTGTAAGTCAACTACCCTGGCCAGGAAGATCTCCGGATCTGTCCCCCATTGAGCATGTTTGGGACTGGATGAAGCGTCGTCTCACGCGGTCTGCACGTCCAGCACGAACGCTGGTCCAACTGAGGCGCCAGGTGGAAATGGCATGGCAAGCCGTTCCACAGGACTACATCCAGCATCTCTACGATCGTCTCCATGGGAGAATAGCAGCCTGCATTGCTGCGAAAGGTGGATATACACTGTACTAGTGCCGACATTGTGCATGCTCTGTTGCCTGTGTCTATGTGCCTGTGGTTCTGTCAGTGTGATCATGTGATGTATCTGACCCCAGGAATGTGTCAATAAAGTTTCCCCTTCCTGGGACAATGAATTCACGGTGTTCTTATTTCAATTTCCAGGAGTGTATATAATATACCCGAGCTATAAGTTGTAAAACTGTAATATCTGTAAACTGGAACAATTGCTGCAATCGCTGTAAGGTCGAGTGATAATGTTTAAAATAAATAGGTAACCAATTGTCATCAACCTTTAACATACCCTAAAAATCACACAGGAGTCAAGCTAAAGGAATTCATTTAAAATAAAAGGTATAGAACGCAGGGACCCACACATCAGCGTGTGAGCGCTCCAGCCCCTTGCCTAGTATCGTACAGAAAGGGCACGCTATCCAGGTAGCGCTCTCAAGCTCCCTCCCCAGTTATCCATTGCGCAATTTTCATTCACGGCTTGACGACATCAACTTTCATCTGGCGCCCCTAGGCAAGGAGGTTTGACGGTAATCTTTAAAGCTTCTGTGAAGCTGAACACACGGAATGAAATTCGCAGTCTTTACATGCTGGTAGCGACATGTTCCCTGTTTGCTATCCTTGCCAGCTGCGCTGTGAAATTGCACTGTAACGTCACACATTCATCCGTCGGTAGACAAAGTTTACAGTTTTGCATTTTCCATCTATACAGTATGAAAATCAGTTTGTGACCGATTTGCTTAACTCCTTCGTGATGCGTCGCTTTTTTGTCTAATTTTCCCTTCTGTGTACCATTTTATGGTAGTGCCCTCTTTTACTTGTCGGTTCCCTGACTGGACGATGAACATTCTCTCCAAACTTCCTGACCCGCCTCTAGCTATATAGAAAACTATTATAAATAATTCTTGCAAATTTAATTTTTATCAAATTTTCTAACGCTGTTTCTAAAATTGTATTGAAAACAGGGAAGAGATGAAAGCTTCATGTATTAGTAGCCGGATTGCAATCTGCATTACATAGCATTTAAACAAAGGAAAGTTGTAGCTTGTACTAAGTATTTTCGGATTTTAACCCCTCATTATCTTGCGTCTAGAAATACATTGGATAAGAACTGTGACTTCGAAAGACGATGGCGTTCATTGGAGGACCGATGTGGTACAAAGATTTAATATTTAAGAAGTTTCATAGTAGCCACCGCTCCGTAGTACAGTAACATATACTTTGAGTAAATTTTTTTCAACAGTACACAGTGTTTTAAACGACAGCTGAATCATCGACGTATGTAAATAATGGAGTAGGCCGCAGCATAGGCATTTCTCTGGCAAACGTCAGATCATTAATATAAGTCTCGAATTGGCAGGTGCTCGATACGAGAATACTCACTGATCATAAAGTAGTAATTATATGCACTAAAACAAACACAGCCACAGACACATCACAACACCTAAGGCTGCTGCTACGCAGTGCAAACTGGCAAAAACTAAGGCACATGGCTGAAGAATTTCTACTGTGTGTCAACCGAGAAAGCATGTATTACAGAGCTCACGCTCTTACAGACGTCTTACAAAGAGCTCAAGCTACAGCAATACCTGCAATAAGCGACGCACTCAACAAAGGCCATCATTGTCAGCACTATTAACAAGTTAAGAAAATTGACCTGACATCAAAAATCAAAGAGAGCCAGGTTACCAAGACTCTAAAATACGAACTATATAGGACAAGGTAAGATCACTGGAACATATATGTTATGACAAACTTACAGAACAGTTTCTGGGGAGAGCCATTTAAACAGCAGACTGAACGTATCAAGCCCCCTACGGTACCGTCGACAATGAAGAAACCAGAGGGTGCTACCACAAGAGGCTGGAGATGCACAGCAGAATATCTCCTCAACAAACTACTTCCTGATGATGACCCACACTCAGGACTGCCAACTTCCCACCTACCTTTGCAGACTCCCATTTTCTTACGAGGAAGTTCCATTGTCAAATACACACAAAATAAAGAAAAACGAAAAGGCTGTGAGCCCACCACCAAACAAACAACTCCACTTATCGTACTAAATCTGACAGACTTCCTGAATGAAGTACTAGGAGGACGTGTACCGGATGTATGGAAGACGGTAAAGGCAGTTATAATCAAGAAAGCAGAGGATAGGAATCCGATTTACCCTAAAACAGACAGACTAATATGCCTCATTGACATTCGGCAAAGGTACAGGAGAGATTGTTGTGCGAAAGACTTCAGTCGCACCGGCAGCAGCGCTTCGGCCTTAGTCCACATCAGTTTGTCTGTCAACTAAATAAATCCATCGACGATGCAATAAACAGGATCATAGACAATACATTGACAAATACATAGTAGAAATGCTAATCGACATAACTGGGGCGTTCGACAGCTTTTGGTGTCCAGCGCTAAGAGAGGGAGAAGGGTATTCCGCTGGCTCTGTGCAACAGCCTTAGAGGTTATTCTAAAAACAGGACAGTGGACTCCACGACTATTCGGCAACAGGTTACAAACTGAGTAACCAGGTTGTCCGCAAGGATCCATAGTTGATTCCGTATTTCTAGATTTCCGGAAAGCTTTTGACACCGTTCCTCACAAGCGACTTCTAATCAAGCTGCGGGCGTATGGGGTATCGTCTCAGTTGTGCGACTGGATTCGTGATTTCCTGTCAGGAAGGTTGCAGTTCGTATTAATAGACGGCAAGTCATCGAGTGAAACTGAAGTGATATCAGGTGTTCCCCAGGGAAGCGCCCTAGGACCTCTGCTGTTCCTGATCTATATAAATGACCTGGGTGACAATCTGAGCAGTTCTTTTAGGTTGTTCGCAAATGATGCTGTAATTTACCGTCTAGTAAGGTCATCCGAAGACCAGTATCAGTTGTGAAGCGATTTAGAAAAGATTGCTGTATGGTGTGGCAGGTGGCAGTTGACGCTAAATAACGAAAAGTGTGAGGTGATCCACATGAGTTCCAAAGGAAATCCGTTGGAATTCGATTACTCGATAAATAGTACAATTCTCAAGGCTGTCAATTCAACTAAGTACCTGGGCGTTAAAATTACAAACAACTTCAGTTGGAAAGACCACATAGATAATATTGTGGGGAAGGCGAGCCAAACGTTGCGTTTCATTGGCAGGACACTTAGAAGATGCAACAAGTCCACTAAAGAGACAGCTTACATCACACTCGTTCGTCCTCTGTTAGAATATTGCTGCGCGGTGTGGGACCCCTACCAGGTGGGATTGACCGAGGACATCGAAAGGGTGCAAAAAAGGGCAGCTCGTTTTGTATTATCACGTAGTAGGGGAGAGAGTGTGGCAGATATGATATGCGAGTTGGGATGGAGGTCATTAAAGCAAAGACGTTTTTCGCCGCGGCGAGATCTATTTACGAAATTTCAGTCACCAGCTTTCTCTTCCGAATGCGAAAATATTTTGTTGAACCCAACCTACATAGGTAGGAATGATAATCAAAATAAAATAAGAGAAATCAGAGGTCGAACAGAAAGGTTTAGGTGTTCGTTTTTCCCGCGCGCTGTTCGGGAGTGGAATGGCAGAGAGATAGTGTGATTGTGGTTCGATGAACCCTCTGCCAAACACTTAAATGTGAATTGCAGAGTAATCATGTAGATGTAGATGTAGATGCAGACCATAGCCATAGCAATAGAACTGCTACTGAATGCACTAGAAGGCAAGGAAATGGCAAACGTGGTGGATGCGTACGCTGATGACCTTTATGTTCATGGTATGTTCAAGCTCCAGGTTCCAATTAGAGAATAAACCACGCGGCTCCTCGCGTTCACCAGTGATTGCTGTACGAACAGCAAACTTACAATACCAGTTAACAGAACTGCTAACCTACTTCTATGGGCACCTTGAAAATAAATCCAGTTATAAAGTTAAACAACATGTCTATAAAAACAAAAGCTATGGCAAAACACCTCGGTTTTTATATTGACGAGCATTTACACTTTAACGAAGATACCAGACTAACAATCAACAAAGGGACTAAATTCGTGTAGAAACTCGTACGGCTGAACTCTATACGATATAGACAGCCCCTACAGACAATGAGAGCGTATTACACAGCACGCTTCGAGTCAATAACTCATTCTGTGTCCAGTGCTTGGGCACATTCATTATGCTTAGTTAGGCATAAAACCGTTGACGCGTGGCTAGAGTATTCTAGTCAGAATCTCGGGAGCTTTCAGCACGTCGTCAGTTGAGGCACTGTGTATTGCACCGGGAGTTTTCTCTATAGACACTGCAATTCGCCACAGACCAGCGGTCTACTGTCTGAAGAGGGAAAGACGCGACAAAATAGGAGTAGTAACTGGAAAAGATATAATCAGAATTGGAAATTAAACAATTGGAGAACTGACATTGGAGAACTGATACATGGCAGACAGAATGGGACACAACTGACAAGGGAAGACAGTTCTATTCTTCCTTCCCCAGTATCCGAGAGCGAATGAATTTTGTGGTGTCGATAGTTCCGATGCGACAGCGTAGGTGCACGCTCATAGGTTGGCACTACGAGAGCGGACGAACTACGCCGACCACAGCACCCCCTAACCGACGCTGTGGAGCTCAACAAGTGCCGCTTTGCTTTCTGCCCAGTTGATCAAGAGCAGACGACCAGGCAACTTAGCTTCTATTGCGTAGGGGGCTAGCCATTACAGACTTTGCCCTTGTTACTTCAATGATAGTTTGTCTAACTAATAGTAACTGTTAGCTTTGATACATGAACAGCATCGCACCTACGTGCTCATCAAGCCTAAGTTAAGAAGATGTCATTTACTAACATTCTCTATTAAATGTGCTATTACTTTACATGCAGTACCGAAGTGCTTTACCTCTTCTGCTCCTACACGCTTCCTTCATTCGGCCTATTTTGCAGATCAGAATTCGAAAGTAAAGTTCTATGTACTGACTTGGAAGAAAATCCTAAGAAATTTTGGTCTTATGTCAAAGCGGTAGGTTGATCAAAACAAAATGTCCAGACACTCTGTGACCAAAATGGTACTGAAACAGAGGATGACAGACTAAGGGCCGAAATACTAAATGTCTTTTTCCAAAGCTGTTTCACAGAGGAAGACTGCACTGTAATTCCTTCTCTAGAGTGTTACACAGATGACAAAATGATAGATATCAAAATAGATGACAGACGGATAGAAAAACAATTAAAATCGCTCAAAAGATGAAAGGCCGCTGGACCTGATGGGATACCAGCTCGATTTTACACAGAGTACGCGAAGAAACTTTCCCCCCTTCTTGCAACGGTGTACCGTAGGTCTCTAGAAGAGCGTAGCGTTCCGAAAGATTGGAAAAGGGCACAGGGAATCCCAGTTTCTAAGAAGGGACGTCGAACAAATATGCAGTACTATAGACCTATATCTCTAACGTCTATCAGTTGTAAAATTTTGGAACACGTATTATGTTCGAGTATAATGACTTTTCCGGAGACTAGAAATCTACTCTGTGGGAATCAAAATGGGTTTCGAAAAAGACGATCATGTGAAACCCAGCTCGCGCTATTCGTCCACTAGACTCAGAGGGCCATAGACACGGGTTCCCAGGTAGATGCCGTGTTTATTGACTTCCCCAAGGCGTTTGATACAGTTCCCCACAGTCGTTTAATGAACAAAGTAAGAGCATACATTATCACACCAATTGTGTGATTGGATTGAAGAGTTCCTAGATAACAGAATGGAGCATGTCATTCTCAATGGCGAGAAGTCTTCGGAAGTAAGAGTGATTTCAGGTGTGCCGCAGGGACGTGTCGTAGAACCGTTGCTATTCTCAATATATATAAATGACCTTGTGGATAACATCGGAAGTTCACAGAGGCTTTTTGCGGATGATGCTGTAGTATATCGAGAGGTTGTAACAATGAAAAATTGTACTAAAATCCAGGAGGATCAGCAACGAATTGAAGCATGGTTCAGGGAATGTCAATTGAATCTCAATGTGCTGCGACTACATAGAAAGAAAGATCCTTTGTCATTTAGCTACAATGTAGCAGGTCAGCAACTGGAAGCAGTTAATTCGATAAATTATCTGGGAGTAGGCAATAAGAGTGATTTAAAATGGAATGACCATATAAAATTAATAGTCGGTAAAGCAGATGCCACACTGAGATTCATTGGAAGAATCCTAAGGAAATGCAGTCCGAAAACAAAGGAAGTAGGTTACAGTACACTTGTTCGCCAACTGCTTGAATACTGCTCACCGGTGTGGGATCCGTACCAGATAGGGTTGATAGAAGAGATAGATAAGATACAACGGAGAGCAGCGCGCTTCGTTACAGGATCATTTAGTAAACGCGAAAGCGTTACGGAGATGATAGATAAACTCCAGTGGAAGGCTCTGCAAGAGAGACGCTCAGTAGCTCGGTACAGGCTTTTGTTGAAGTTTCAAGAACATACCTTCACCGAGTAGTCAAGCAGTATATTGTTCCCTCCTACGTATATCTTGCGAAGAGACCATGAGGATAAAATCAGGGAGATTAGAGACCACACAGAAACATACCGACAATCGTACTTTCCATGAACAATACGAGACTGGAATAGAAGGGAGAACCGATAGAGGTACTGAAGGTACCCTCCGCCACACACCGTCAGGTGGCTTGCGGAGTATGGATGTAGATGTAGATGTAGATGTAGATCACAGGAGCAGACCCACGCGGTCTTCCAGAGGGGGATACAAAAAATTTGAAGTACACAAACCCAGCATGTGGCACGGTGCACTTTCTAATGGCACCTCAGGGGTGTTGCCCAACATGGACTTACACTTGTGCCTGCGGTGAGAATGGCACACCTGAACACAGAGTGCTCATCTGCGATGCCCTAGGACTTACAGGACTAAGGTTAGGGAACCAAGACACAGGACTTAATATGCAGACAAGATGAGTGGCACTATGTAAACAAACAGAGACTCTGATTCGGATGCTATATCACACACACACACACACACACACACACACACACACACATGACAAGACGAGATACACATACAAACTTAGAAAAGTAAGCTAAAGTTCTCCAACACTAAATCGGATCAATCTGAAAATGCAACTATGTACTTGGTTATTATACCATTTCATAACATGTAACACTATATGAAAAAACGAAATTTCGTCTTCTCTCGCTGCATCATGTGTGACTGGCTCGATGTTTTGGCAAACCATCGCACCTGATGCAGCTGACTATGACTTTAAATCTCCACTGTTACCTTAAGTTCGGAAACACGTTAATTACTATCACAGTCAAGACAACATATTTAACAGATGTATACCAAAGACATAGAAAATATACATATCTTAGTGAAATTCTTTATCATATCTTATTTCTTCCACTAACTACAATTTTAATTTTAGCTTAAATTACATCCACAACCTATTACGTGTCTTATTTGTTATCATTATCAACATCAGCAATAAAGTTAAACAAACTTGTTTATATACAGTTGTGCCTTTTTGTCTGTGTTTTCTCTAGTTTTATTCTTTCGTAAAATTCTCAAAAAATGTACCAGCAACAGAACTCAATTTGTATGATATAACAGGAAAAATCGCAAAATGTTCGACCTGCTATATAATAAGAAGCAGCAGATTTTTACTTGAGAAATAAATAAAACAAATACGTAAATGTAATATTATGCAAAATGATATAACCAAGGGTCTCACAGACTTACACGGAAACGTTTACAAGGTTAGGATTGACTTTTTAAAACAATGTATACGGTAGTGTGTATAAGAGACCCATGTTTCACACCCTGCAGCCATTCTCCCTGGGAGACTCTCATTTGCGAGTAATCGAGAAAAACATTCTTGTCATCTACTAGAGCCTTAGAAAACCAAATAAGCTAAGTTATTTGGATGATATTATAAAGGCTGTGGGTTCCAATCATATTAGATTCATTATTTTTTTTCATCGAAACAACTGCGATTATTATTTTTACTCGGTGATAGGCTCATATGTATGTGTGCGTTTGTGTTTGTGTGTATGTTTACTTCGCTCTAACTCCTTTTCCTCAACGTAGATTTTCGTCCATGCCGTTGGAATTGTTATTTCTATTTCTAACTCTTCTTGAATTTCGTATTGTTTATGACACCTTGTATATAAATCTTGATCTGCGTTTTTGGCCCATGATACGAGAATAATTAATATTATAAATGTATGTACGACGCTTACCAGCCGAAAAATGCACATATTGTAACGAAAAATAAATTTTGTATATCATTGCACAGCCAGAATGAATAAATTATTTAGTCATTTGGTTTGTATTCGATGGGTCTGTTGTGCCAATGTATATTTTAAATATTACGATAGATGGTTAAAAATATTTAAAATCACGCGGGTAAAGATTGCAAATTAAAGAAGAATGAAAAGGAAACAGAAAATGAGAGCAAGTAAGAGAGACAATATGATAACTGTAATGAAATGTAAAAGGATTAGACGTGAGAGAAACTTATATTGACGTCGATTCATAGAATAAATTAATAATCGCAATCGTTTCCACAAAGATGCAAAAAATAATTTTATGTACTCGACCAGTTACCAACCCATGACATTCAAAATACTCGTCAAATAACTTAACCACTAACCTGTTTTATTCGGTATTACTTTGTTTTCAGGTCTCTATATCAATCCATTTCGCGCTTCTTCATGGTGAATAAATTAGAATATTTGTCTCTAAAGTTCACACCTCAGGAAAAGGAAAAAAATTAGAAAGAAGAAATTATAATTTGTCAGAGTGGAGTTTTGTTACACAACTTTTTGTCAGGAACGTGGGGCTGCTGTATAGAACGTTAGTAGAATGCATACTGTCAACGATATCTCAGGCTTCTACCTTACGTATAAATTTCACTTACCACTCTTTCACGTTTTTAGGCTGTTACCCAAAAATGTCTTTTGCGGCAAATTGAATTTCATGTATGTACGAATAGAGACACTCTCTCACTGTATAAATTAGATGACAGAAAGTTTCTTTAGAATGTTAGGTATTATATGGCTGCGTATAGCTTCGGACTTCGTAATACTTTCCAACTCTCTTCCGTTAGGTGGTCCTGGTAACTTTTGTGTATTGTTTCTTTGTGTCTTATTACAACCATACATATTATAAAAACATATGTACCTTCTACATCTCCACCTAAACCACTGGATCGATTTGTGCTCATATCACTTGCTGTGTGGAAAGAACTTCTTTGGGAATGAGAACCTCCTACCACTCAAAGGGATGGGAGTAGGTATGAAACAGGAATGTAGCTCATGGCGCGAAAGTAGCCACAATTTATTTATCCATATTTGAGGATGAGAGCACTTAGTGACTTGCAACTTTACACATTATTTCCTCGCTGACAGCCTCGATAAAATGAAGAAGGAGAAATGTGTACTTCTTGCTACATTTTCGCTGTTCATACAGCGAAACTAATGCGTCAGGCATAACATTTTATTTTATTACCTATTTACAACTAAATATGATCCCAGCAGATGCAGGGGAAGTATTCAAATATGCCACTGAATGTACCAGCAAAAGTATATCATTATACGACACATAGTTCAGAAGATATGATGTCAAACTCTTACATGCGTGAAAAACTGCCGCACTATGCATGACGTTTTAATTTATTAGTTCCTTACTATTCGCCTTACATTATGCAGGCAGGATTCACGTATACCACTGTCTATACCTGCCAAAATATGTCACGGTAAGACACATAGTTCTAGAGATATGTCGTAATAAGCATTGAGCTCCGTGAAAGCGAAACCACAGGGAGCAATTCGCTAGGGATACGGCTGAAATATGTGTACAAATATGAGTGAAATATGTTAAATATAGGTGATATATGCGAACCAAGTAAAACCGCAGATAAAAACCCCTTCCGATGGTCATGGTTCGATATCAACCAAACTAACCGGAGAGAAATACAGTGGGTGAAGGAACCACCAACTTCCTATTAGGTTGGGGATAATAATGGGATGATGGAGAGAGAAGGGAGGGGAGAAGATTGACAGACAGAGGGGGAGAAGGAGGTGGACAGAAAAAGGGAAGAGAAAGAGATGGACAGACAGATGGGGACGGAAGAAGTGGACATCGAATGCGAGGAAGATATGGGCAGGAGGAGATGGGGGGAAGGAGGAAGGAGAGAGAGGGAGGAGAAGAAGAAGATGGAGAGAAGGTAGGGACAGAGGATGAGCCGATGGACAGAAGGAATGGAGCAAATGGGCAGAGAGGGTTGGCGGAGCAAATGGACAGAGAGCATGGCAGGAGGAGACAGATAGAGGGTGGTGGCTATGGAGGTTAACAGAGAGAGGAGAGCGGAAGACATGCTGAGAGAGTGGGGAGCAGGAGACGCACAGAGAAAGGATGAAGACGGACTAAAGAGGAGGAGATGGACTAAAGAAAGATTCGAATAGATACATACCCGGCCAATGCTGGGCAGTGTATAATTAAAATTTAACCACATTAATTTTCTCACTTTTGGAAATGGAAAGAATCGAATGTCTAAATAAATCAGTTTCCTGTTAGATAAGTCTTGTGGCTGCTCAAGCAACATACTTGGTGCTTTGCCCATTTTCAAACGTCCATGTTTTCGGACAGACACGTATTCTGTGTATGGCGTTGTAACTCATATGGCAGTATTGACAGAATAGGTGGATTCTATGCCGTCGCTCTGCAGTTTGTAAAAGATCGTTGATGGAGACGTATGAGTCAGAGCGTATATCAGAAGCTACACCGGTCAAAAAGATTTTTCCAAGTAGTCTTCTAGTGTACATCTAGTATTTTGAATTGAATATGCAGTGCCACTTGTTTACTTGATGATAAAATTTCGGTAATGCTCTTTGTACCGTAATTGCTTCCTGTTTCCATTTTCTCTACAAACTGCTGAACATATTCAACAGATGTTGAAATATTCGTTTGTATTTATATGAAGATAGTAACTGTTTTCGAAAGAACAGATACCATTGATGACCGTGCAGCTTTACTAGAACAAATGATAATTAATTGAAACCTTCAGCTGCTGACAGGTGTTGTTGATGTACCTCGATGGGGACAGCTGAAAATGTGTTCCCCGACTGGGACTCGGACCCGGGATCTGCTGCTTACATGGCAGACGCTCTATCCACCTGAGCCATCGAGGACAGAGGTGAATAGCGCGACTACATGGACTTATCCCTTGGACGCTTCCCAGGAGACCCACATTGCGCACAGGTTGCCTGAACTCTTACGGGAATCGTGCAGGAGTAGTGAGTGGATGGACAAAAATCTATTAGGTACATTACTTATGTAGATTGCGTACAGTTGGGATGTGGGTCTCCCGGGAAGCGTGCAAGGGATAAGTCCCTACAGTCGCGCTATTCATCTGTGTCCTCGGTGGCTCAAATGGATAGAGCGTCTGCCATGTAAGCAGGAGATCCCGGGTTCGAGTCCCGACCGGGGCACACATTTTCAGCTGTCCACATCGAGGTATATCAAAAACACCTGTCGGCGGCAGAGGGTTTCAATTAATTATCACTTGGTATTGGCCTTTGTGGCTCAGTTTCTCCAGACACGCACCCCTCGGCGTCCAAACGTGGAAAGCCTACTCCATCGTATTCAAATCTTTCTTGTTTTTGTAAGACTCTAATGGATCAGAATAAATTCTGAAACTTCTTTGTCACCTATAGACTCTTTTAAAAAGTCGATACCACAACTGGAAACCTTTCCTTGTGATACATTAATCCTTAAGTGCCATTGTACATCTATTTTCCCTGAAACCGTGGAACGCCTAAATCAGGAGATGCTGTTGAAACAATTCTAAATTGGTTTTAGAACAATTCCAGTCTGCAAACAAGCACGCTGGTTAAAAGGTGTAAACTTCCCGCTCGTCTACGTCGTGTGCGTCATAGACATTTGCCAGATGCTTTAAGGAAAAAATTCATCGCAGCTTATCCGCTTCAAGCCTGGTAATCATTTCCAAGTAACAGCTGCGTGCAGTTTGAATTTCCGTATTGCCCTTATGGCCTTCCACTTCGACATACAACGTGTCTCTTAAACATCAGCACGTCTACTCGGTGGTTTCTTCCTCCAGCTGCAACATCTCGCTTACGTCTAAAAACATTTTGAGATCAAAGTTCGGGCATTGCTGAATTTGCATAAACTGGGAAAGGAACAAACGTAAAGTAGAAGGAAATATGTTTAAGATTTCAAGACTCATCGACTACGAGGTCATTACAAGCAATATTGGGTGAGAATAAAGGAAGGGAAACATGAATTAGGATTACTATTTGCCATTAGACGTATTATATAAGGTACTTCTACGAGCGAAAGGGTACAGGACGAGAAGGAGACAAAGATATTTTCTCATACGCGGAATGGTGACAACTCTGTTTCAGAGAAACGATACAAGCCAATTGTGAATACAGTAAGCAAGAAGGTTTTTTGGCTGGCTCTGAGCACTATGGGACTTAACATCTGTGGTCATCAGTCCCCGGTTTTTTGGTATTTATCGTTAACATCCACAAATATAATCTTCAGGCAGAAAGATATGTTCTGTCCAACAACTGTTTTGATATGCAAAGAAGGTTAGAGTAGGGTAGCAGCAGTTGTGAAGCTGTCAGGGAGGGTCGAGGATGGTGCCTGGGTAGCTCAGACGGGAAGGTAAGCCGTTTTAACTTTCCAGGATGCTTCAACCTGTGGGTTACTTGCGACTCAGCACTGGATTCACCGTTTGCCTGAAGTTACAGCGATAGGCGATCGGAGGGGTTGCCCTATTGGAATGATGTAGATTTGTTATTAATTTCAGAATTCTCACAAATTCCTTGAAATTAATGTTCCTGGTTCCGCCCAATCGCAAATTTTGCGTTACCGAAATGTAGAGGACACGCTGTCTGGTTGCCAGGTTGTTCACGAAAAATTATACCGTTTTCTTGTCTTGGCGAAGGTTTCGGCGTTGTATGCTTGAGAAATGGGAAGCTTTAAGGAACTACGGAAAGGCTGCAGTTTACCTGCACATCACACGTCGCCAATTCCCATAACAACCTGCTGCACACAGCTGCTTAACAGCAGGTTTGCATTTGGCCCGTAAAGGCAGGCTGAGACTTTATTGAGTTTGACACGGTAGAGCGATTGTAGCAGCGTATGAACAACACATATCGTGCTGTACCACAAATATGCTAAAGCTTCGGATCCAAATGCGGAGGGAACATCAATTTCTCCACTGGAAGAGAAGAAAAATGTTGAAATAATAAGGTGTGAAAGGAATTTGGAAGTTTTTTTCACTTTATGGTCTTTAGGTCATCTGGGGTACAACCCAGTCCGCCACTCATAGAGTTACTCTTTCTGTACTTTACCTGTCGCGGCTACACAATAACGTTCAGCCCCACCATTTCAAGCGAGGTTTCTATCCGCCAATTCGATCGCTATTTTCGAAACTTTTCTACTGGATATTAATTGTAATGATATAAAAAGGTGTAAACGAGTACGATCGTAAGAAATATCTGATCAGCTGTGTCGATGGATTGAAGAGTTTCTAGCAAACGGAACAGAGCAATTCATTCTGAACGGACTTCTGGCGTGATCCAGGACAGTGTTATAGGACCATTACTTTTCACAATACAAATAAATGATATACTAGCGTCTTAAGTTCCACGAGGCTCTTCGCGGATCTTGCAGTTGTGTACAAAGAACTCACGAAGCTAGAAAATTTTAGCGAAATTCAGGATTCCTGCAGGGAATCGACGCTTGGTGCAGGCAGTGGCAATTGACCCATAACATAATTAAAAGTAACGTATTTTGAATAGTAGAAAGACCCTTTAGTGTATGATTACACAATTAGAGAACAATCACTAGAAGCAGTTACTTCCGTAAAGTATGTAGGAGTGCGTGTACGCCGCTATTTGGTATGGAATGATCACAGAAAATTAGTCACGAGTCAGCCAAATGCTACACTGAGTTTCATTGGAAGAAATGTAGTCCATCACCAAAAGATGTGGCTTAAAAAACACTCCTTCGACCAATGCTTGTCAGTACGGGATCCGTACCAGACAGGACTCATAGACAAAATAGAGAAGATACAAACAAGAGCAGTACGTCTCGTTGCAGGTTCATTTAGTAAGCACGAAATCGTCACAGAGATGATCAGCCGGCACCAGTGACAGAAACTGCAAGAGAGGCGTTCTGCATCACAAAGTAGTTTATTGTTCC
Source organism: Schistocerca americana (assembly GCF_021461395.2). NCBI lineage: Eukaryota > Metazoa > Arthropoda > Insecta > Orthoptera > Acrididae > Schistocerca > Schistocerca americana. Next base: position 100,715,569 of record NC_060120.1, on the reverse strand, counting down.
AGTTCCGAGAGCGTACGTTCCTTGAAGAATGAACAAATATATAGCTCTCTCCTACATGCATTCCGCACAGAGACCATGAAGATAAAATTAGAGAGATTGGAACCCACACGCGTATCGACAATCGCTCTTCCCGCCAACTGCTCGCAATTAGAACAGGGAAGGGGCTACACAAATTTACCTCGGCTACACAGCGCAAGTTGACTTGCGGAGTGTAGATGTAGTTTTGGACGCACTTTGGATACGTTAATGAAATACGCTCGCCTTTAAGGTACACTACTGGCCATTACATTGCTACACCACGAAGATGACGTGCTACAGACGCCAAATTTAACCGACAGGAAGAAGATGCTGTGATATGCAAATGATTAGCTTTTCAGAGCATTCACACAAGGTTGGTGCCGGTGGCGACACCTACAACGTGCTGACATGAGGAAAGTGTACAACCGATTTCTCATACACGAACGGCAGTTGACCGGCGTTGCCTGGTGAAACGTTGTTGTGATGCCTCGTGTAAGGAGGAAAAATGCGTACCATCACGTTTCCGTCTTTGATAATGGTCGAATTGTAGCCTATCGCGATTGCGGTTCATCGTATCGCGACATTGCTGCTCTCATTGGTCGAGATTCAATGACTGTTAGCGGAATATGGAATCGGTGGGTTCAGGAGGGTAATACGGAACGCCGTGCTGGATCCCAACGGTCTCGTATCACTAGCAGTCGAGATGACACGCATCTTATCCGCATGGCTGTAATGGATCGTGCAGCCACGTCTCGATCCCTGAGTCGACAGATGGCGACGTTTGCAAGGCAACAACCTTCTGCACGAACATTTCGACGACGTTTGCAGCAGCATGGACTATCAGCTCGGAGACCGTAGCTGCGGTTACCCTTGACGCTGCATCACAGACAGGAGCGCCTGCGACGGTGTACTCAACGACGAACCACGGTGCACGAATGGCAAAACGTCATTTTTTCGGATGAATTCAGGTTCTGTTTACAGCATCCTGATGTTCGCATCCGTGTGTGGCGAAATCGCGGTGAACGCACATTGGAAGCGTGTATTCGTTATCGCCATACTGGTGTATCACCCGGCGTGATGGTATGGGGTGCCATTGGTTACACGTCTCGGTCACCTCTTGTTCGCATTGACGGCACTTTGAACAGTGGACGTTACATTTCAGATGTATTTCGACCCGTGGCTCTACCCTTCATTCGATTCCTGCGAAACCCCACATTTCAACAGGATAACGCACGACCGCATGTTGCAGGTACTGTACGGGCCTTTCTGGATACAGAAAATGCTCGATTGCTGCCCCGGCCAGCATATTCTCCAGATCTCTTACCAATTGAAAACGTCTGGTCAATGGTGGCCGAGCAACTGGCACGTCACAATACGCCAGTTCACTACTTTTGATGAACTGTGGTATCGTGTTGAAGCTGCATGGGCAGCTGTATCTGTACACGTCATCCAAGCTCTGTTTGACTCAATGCCCAGGGGTATGAAGGCCGCTATTACGGCCAGAGGTGGTTGTTCTGGGTACTGATTTCTCAGGATCCATGCACCAAAATTGCGTGAAAATGTAATCACATGTCAGTTCTAGTATAATATATTTGTCCAATGAATACCCGGTTATCATCTGCATTTCTTCTTGGTGTAGCAATTTTAATAGCCAGTAGTTTATAACAATCATCTCTTCTCAAAAACTTTTGACGGTATTACTGTCAAACATTTAAGATAGAATAAGCTTTGTACATTTCATGCCAGATTTATTTCTTGAGGCATGACACGCTCTGAAACTCAGCCACTTATATCGAAAATAGCACTTTTGAAATCTTGTCGTCTCTTGGATGGCTACAAATCTTATACAACAATACATCAAGAACACATTACTCAGCAAACATTCACACAGAATCAGATAATGTAGCCAGTAGAAGCAATCAGTCTCATGAGAATTATTAACCTCTCAGATGAAACGAAGCATGCCTAGCTGCAAGCGTTAAATATTCCTGTCGTCTACGGATTCTTTCGCCACTGTATAATGATCACTAGCACGTATGCGAATAACTGCCTCACATCGGCATCTATACTTCAGAAGTCAGGTACACAATGGACTGGAGTGAGATAATATAGCGATTAGCTTATTGGACTGATGTGCTGCCGAAGGGGGATTAACGCTTAACGTCACCATCCGACAAGCCGCGCTCCCCGACTTTCCAAATGCAATTAAGGCGAATGTAGGGTTGTAAACTGAACTGATTAACAATAGAGCTGATATTAAGTAATACGGAAAAGTTATAAATCTTGGAGGGCAAGTACCGCTGGTGGAAGGCACAGTAGCCGGCCCTTAATAAGCAAATATTTACTGAGAATAATTGAAATCCAGAATGTAAGGCTATCAGTGGTAAGATTCGCTAATGACGTTGTTGTCGTCAGTGAAAGGGAATGGACAGTCTTATGACTAGAATATGAACTTAGAGTAAACTGAAGCAAAACGAAAGTAATATGCAGTACCATAAACGAAATTAGATATCGACTTAATATCAAAATTAATGACAACGAAGTAGATGAATTTAAGGAATTCTGCTGATTTTAAGGCAAAATGACATTGCAGGAGAAGCAAAGAAGTCGTATAAAGCAAACTAGCACAGGTAAACATCACGTTCGTGGCCAAAAAAAGTCTACAAGTAACAAAGACAGGTCTAAATCTGAGGCAGAAATTTCTGAGAATGTAAGTTTGGAGCATAGCATCGCACTGGTAGTGCAGAGTCATGGCTTGTCGGAAAACCGGAAGAGAAGACAATAGAAGCATTTGAGATCTGATGGTATAGAAGGATCCTGGAAATTACATGGACTGGTAAAAAATGAAGAGGTTCTCATCACATTAGATTAGGCGAAAAAAGGAACATACCGCCAACACTGTCTAGCAGAAATGAAAGGACGACAGAGCAATTATTAAGACACCAGAGGATTACTTTCGTGGTACTAGACGAAGTAGCAGCGGCAAAAACTGTAGTATCGGACTAGATCCAATGAATGACGTAGGATGCAAGGGCTACTCTGATGGATTGGCACAGGTGATGAACTCTTAGTGAATAAAGAGACTGAAGACTAAAAAAATTAAACGTTAGTAGTGTAATTCAGACATTCGGCATTCACATATAACAATTTTTTCAGTTACACGTGACAACAATCTCAACTTCTGAATATTTTAGAGAATGAATTAACTACAAATAAGTAAAATAAACAAATATATTAAAAGTATGAGCAGTAATGCAAAAAATGGCTGAAGGTGGAACCAATAAAAAATTTCATGTTTCGTTTGCTAATATTTTAGTTCTTTCCTTTACATTTTTGTACATTTAAGGATTGTCACATATCAAAGACACCGATCTGCCTCAAAGGACAAACCGACCTCATTCCATATTTAAAAAAAATTAAAACTCTTAGGAGGTGCTTCATGCCTCCAGAAAGTATTACCTTCTGCTTGGCCTGTTGAACGCGATAGATGTTTTCTAGTGCAGGCTTCTTCCTTATGTCATAATTACCAGTGTCATAGATGCAGTACTCTCCTTACTTTTCACTGCATGCACACACAACTGATACTTCTGTCACTATTTTGATGTTGCGCAACCGAGCGAGGTGGCGCAGTGGTTAGCACGCTGCGCTCGAATTCGGGAGGACTACGGCTCAAACCAGTGTCCGGCCATCAGGTTTCCCGTGATTTCCCTTCATCGCTTTAGGCAAATGAGGGGATGGTTTTTGAAACGGCAATGCCAATTTCCTTCCCCATCCTTCCTCGTCCGATGGGACCGATGACCTCGCTATTTTCTCCCCTCCCCAAATCAACCAGCCATCAGTCATACATCCTCTCGAATCCTGTTCCAGTTGGAACCATCGTTTCTTGTCTGATTAACAAGTAACTGAAAATATGTTAAACCACAGCCTTCTTCTCCGTAACTTAACAAACTTTCGACTGTATTCGCGTTCTACACTGTGAAAGAGCGACTGTAGATAAACCTGTGTATGTGCCCGAACTACTCTTGATTTTACTACGGGAGGCCTCATGGGAGACTTACTACGTTTCTTGACTTATCCTTAAAAGCACTTTCTCGGAATTTTAGGAGTCTCTTTACGCGTCATAAAATATTTTACCTGCGACGTCTGCCACCAGATATTACCGAGCTGTCTGGAAACCTCTCGTGCTGACGTAATAACCGGGAACGAATAGTGAAGCTGTTCTTTAAATTTTCCCTACCTCGTCTTATAAACGCACCTGATAAATGTCGCATACTGATGAAATATACATAGTAATCAGTCGAACAAACGTTTGTAGAGTCATGTCCTTCGTGGGAGAAATACACTTCATTCGGATTCTCCAAAAGAATGTAGGTTCGGTATCCAGCTTCCTACCAACAGCATGTGTGACCATTACACATTGACGGTCTACTCTCATCAGTCAGCGTTTAAGACAAGCGATGTTTACGATATTTTAAAAACTAATGAAGCATTCAATGTACAACTATTACACATTATTTATCGATTCTTGGACATCGTTTTCTGATTTACGTAAGAAATTCAGTCATGATTAAGCCACCCTACAACCCTCCCCCCCCCCCCCCACCCCCCCGTCCCTCCGCCCTCCTCCCTGCTCAATCCAAGGAGTTAAAGTTGCTGTGGCCAAGTTGAGATGTGTCTATGACGGAAGTCCTGTACTCTTCAAGTCTTATCTGAAGCCAAAAATCAGTTTTCTTCATGTATAGGGTGTTGTGCACTGAGCCGTCACACAGTTTCTTAGAAATTTTAAAAGACAAAAAGTGGCGGACGTCTGAAACCGAGATGTGGTTTTGACGTGCAGTTTTGGTCAGGTTTCTTGCAGTAACTAACGAATCAATTAAAATAATAAAAATTAACCTATTATTCTTTGCGGACATACCCTTTCAGAAAGATACATTTCTGAAAGGATATCTCTTATTTGTGTACCCGCTATCTATGCAGTGTATCTCAAGCTGATGTAATGGATCTCGGGCGTTCTAATAAAGACATATTTCTGAAATTTGACTGAATTACTCATTGGGCATCTCCACAAGGAGAAATAGGCTACATTCATTTTAATTTATACGTTAATCATTGTAAAAAAGTGACCAAAAACACACGACAGAACTACACCTTTGTTTCAAATGTCGGCTGTTTTATTGTTTTTCAAATTTACCGTGAAAGAAACTGTAGTATTGCTCCGTGTGTTTTTCTGTTCTTAAATAAATTAGGAAACATTGTTCAAGAATGAATAAATAATGTGCAGAAAAAATTACGTTGATTGCTTAATTAATTTTTCCAAAAGAAGTTGTAAGATCTCTTCTTTTATAGGCTCACTGAGGAGGATGGGTCCTTACATAGCACTGGGCTGCGCGTAATTTTATTACATTCTCCTCTGCCAGCGTTTGGTCTGTGTTAACCATCTGCAGTTTGTCCTGCATTACCAACACAAGTTATAATAATATGAACATCATGTACTGATCTGCAAAGAGCCTCAGGCAGTTACATTAACGTCTGTATAAATGCTATACCCGGAATAAATTGTCCTAATAAATCCTAACTGAAAGGTGCTGGGATCGGAGTGAGAGTAATAGCGGATGTATATCGCACAGAGATGGATTACAAGTAGGCAAAGCAGCTTCTTTATGTGACCGTACAGATCAGGAGTGTTCCAGTGCCAGTCACGAAAGGATAATCAAAGAAATTAAAAATGAAACAAAGTACCCGCACGTCTGGTCGACGAAAAGGCCCGCCACATCTGGATGTGAGCATGTTCCAGGTAATCACTTGTCATAGGGAATCAGTTCTCATACCATGATATTTCGGCTCGAGTATGGAGTGCTCCTACCGTAGAAGTACTGGAATATTACTTACCCAGGAACCTCACGACAGGTGAGTGTACTCGTGCATGGAAGTTGTAATCTACAATACCAGCACTGGGTATTATTTGTGTCTATACCCCAGTTACGTGCGTAGTTACGACAACGCCTGTCAACAAGTAACGGAGATTCAGTAGTAACCTGATGTCTTCTATAGAGGACCTCGTAGCTTATCGTCTGGCTACAAGGAGAAAACACAGCATGCGGAAATTCGGAATGCTGCTTGAAATAAACACCGACATATAGCCGTGGTTCAGTTCTACTGTGAAGCACTTTCGATACTTTGAGACGTCATGTGAGTAGCTAAAATGCACTAAATACCTAAAATGTTACTAATATGTTTTAACAGAGGTAATTAGTAGCAATTTGCAAACTTCTGTCACATGAACACTCTACCGGCATAATCAAATTGTATGGATGTCGAATTCGCAAGACGCTTCCCTACTCTCTGAGGAAATATACGACAAGGAGGTGCTGAACTTATCTCTAAGTAGTGCAAATGACCATGTAATCAAGTGGTTACCTAATCTCATTATGTCACACTGAGTCAACTCGAAATTGTAAGTAAAGGGTGGTTAACTCAACGTGTAGGATTCTGAGTTAAAAGATAAATTTAACTTTACTGTCAAAATCAAAATAAAGCCAATTTCCTTGCCTTATACTTTACATAAGAATGCATAAAGCAGGACAAAGAAAAATAAACATAAATCTATCGCATTACACGAAGTTGCCACATGTATAAAGTACCAACTGCACACAACCAGAAATTTACTCGCTCACTCGAAGTACATTAACGTGCCCAACCCCTACTACTCGCGTGATATCGTAAAAGAATCAGCCCAAACACGTGTACACCAACTGTCAGATTTGAATTCGGCGCCTGTGATCAGGAACAATAGGTTCGCGGACACACTATACAGTGGCGGTTTGCGAATCTGTCGACTTCACAGTTTAAATTGTATTACATGAGAAAGCAGATCCTGCGGAACTTGACAAATGGATGGATTAACAGCAGTATGTTTGACTACTGTTTTAAAAATTAATAAAAATTTTTTAGGGAGAGATATAAAGTAAACACTAGAATCATAAGTCAGTATATTTGCAGCAATTTGTGGCACCAGTGTCAACCTATAGTAATACCAAAAAATATAAGAACAATTGATTTTAAAGGGAAAACAAATAATGAACAACTATTGCAATTCAGAGCCTGAACCTAATAATGAGTCTATTTCAAAACTCCAGTTTAGCTGCTCCTCACCTCATCGCAGGATTCCGAGGTAGTTAGACGACGAAGAGGTCCCATTGCTGGTATTCGAAGATTCTGTGTTGCAAATAATGCCCCCAGATCTGCTGTATATCTGTTACAGACATCGATACGATTCCGGTATTCTCTCTCTCCTGTCGTCGAGGGTCTTGATGTTGTGGAACTGCATTCCAGATCGTACACAATTTGAAAAATGCGTGAGGGCGTTTGCGGAGTATATTTGTCTATACGATGTCCTTCTCTGTGACGCACGTGGAACAGTTTCAGTTAACTGACTGACACGGTGCAGTTCATAAAGATTAGTCACATCAAAGCTCGTCTTGTAATAATCAGTACGTATATCGTGCACACGTACGTGTTTTTCACCAGCGACTCACATATACGAGACCCTTGCACATGTAGAAATATAATTCATCCAGAAATTAAAGCACATCGCACAGTACACCCTTCGCTCAATAGCAATCGCTGTCTTTCTGCAATTCGAATTGATACTGTTCACATTTGAAGTCTGTGTGTCCATCTTTTCAGAGATGGTTGCGGGTCTCGGATATTCGCTGCAGGGTGTCAAATGAAACGCCTTTCAGCAGTCTAATTTGCAACCTTATTTTACTGTGCTACCAGTTTCGGCGGTTTACTGTGCCATCTTCAAGTCTCTGACCAATGTGTAGGAAGATTCCACCTTGGTTCTGGCCAAAACAGGGACCAGCATTCAAATACTGGTATCTGTAGATTTCTATTTGCTACAGCGAGCACTTCAACCGTCATCTGCCGATGATGGTTGAAGTGATTGCTGTAGCAAGTAGAGCTACAGATACAAGTACTTGAATTCTGGACCCTGTTTTGGCCAGAACCAAGGTGGAATCTTCCTACACATCGGTCAGGGGCCTGAAGATGGTACAGTAAAATAAGTTTGCAAATTAGACTGCTGAAAGGCGTTTCATTTGACATTGGATTTGTCTGAATGTTTTATTCGTATCCTCTGACTTGAAATTCAATCGACAGCTCATGTGAAAAGTTATCATTTGCTTGTCACTGGCCGTATCTCTCAACCGTTCAGTTTCGATAATCAAAACAGATTACCTTATAACACAGAAACAAAGAAACACTAAACCATTTACGTTTATATGCAGCATGTGTAATATACACTGAAGGGCCAAAGGAACTTCTATAGTTATGTGCATTCAAATACAGAGATATGTAAACAGGCAGAATATGGTGCTATGGTCGGCAACGCCTATATAAGACAAGAAGTGACTGGCGCAATTGTTAGATCGGTTACTGCTGCTACAATGGCAGGTTATCAAGATTTAAGTGTGTTTGAACGTGGTGTTATGGTCAACGCACAAGCGATGGGACGCAGCATCTCCGAGGTAGCGATGAAGTGGGGATTTTCCCTTTCGACCATTTCACGGGTGTACCGTGAATATCGGAATCCGATAAAACATCAAATCTCTGACATCGCTGCGGCCAGAAACAGATCCTGCAAGAACGGGACCAACGACGACTGAAGAGAATCGTTCAGCGTGACGGAAGTGCAACCCTTCCGCAAATTGCTGCAGATTTCAATGCTGGACCATCAACAAGTGTCAGCGAGCGAACCATATCATTGATATGGGTTTCGGAGCCTAGGGACCACTCGTGTACTCTTGATGACTGCACAACACAATGCTTCACGTCTCGCCTGGACCCGTCAGCACCGACACTGCACTGTTGATGACTAGAAACATGTTGCCTGGACGGACGAGTCTCGCTTCAAATTGTACCGAGCGGATGGAGTGAACGGGTATGGTGACAACCTCATGAATCCAGGGACCCTGCTTGTCAGTAGGGGACCATTCAAGTTGGTGGAGGTTCTGTAACGGGGTCGGGCGTGTGCAGCTTGAGTGTGCAGTTGGAGTGATATGGGAATCCTGATGCGTCTAGGTACGACTCCGACAGGTAACACGTACGTAAGCATACTGTCAGATGACTTGCATCCAGTCATGTCCACTGTGCATTCCGACGGATTTGGGCGATTCCAGCAGAACAATACGACACTACACGCATCCAGAATTGCTACAGAGTGACTCCAGGAACACTCTTCTAAGTTTAAACACTTCCGCTGGCCACCGATCTCCCCAGACATGAACATTATTGAGCATATCTGGGATGCTTTGCAACGTGCTGTTCAGAAGAGATCTCCACCCCCCCCCCCCCTCTCACTCTTACGGATTTATGGACAGCCCTGCAGGATTCATGGTGTCAGTTCCCACCAGCACTACAACAGACATTTGTCGAGTCCATGCCACGTCGTGGTGGGGCACATTTGCTTGCTCGCGGGTTCCCTGCACGATATTAGGCATGTATACCAGTTTCTTTGGCTCTTCAGTGTATGTATATAATGTCATTTATTACCAAAAGTAATGAATAACAAATAATAAAGAGGAGGAAATATTTAAGCTCACTAGAGCTACATATTTATTGCCCCAAACTGATGCATTTCCCGAAAAACATTATTAATGTGCAACAGTCTCAATCGTAATGCTGCCTCGTACCTGTTCGTAACTGACTGTATCCATGATAACCATACCGTTGTTTTGTTAAATGAATTACAAGTTAACTAGAGAACACTAACTGAGACTTTGAGATAAAATAAGTCTTCTGCGCACATTTAACGGCGTTATCAACGTGTTTTGCATTTTACGCTATTTAAAGTTCAGGCAGCCATTTGCGACAAATAGGTAATGCGCTGAATTGCAACTGGACTCATAACTTCTGAAGACGGCCGATAAAAACCGAAATCGATAATAGCCTAAAATAAGTTGGAAATATTGACTGATCTGGCCTTGTAACACTAACCAAAACAGCCTCGCTGTGCTGGTACTGCGAACGGTTGAAAGCAAGGGGAAACTACGGCCGTAATTTTTCCCGAGGGCATGCAGCTTTACTGTATGGTTAATGATGATGGCATCCTCTTGGGTAAAATATTCCGGAGGTAAAATAGTCCCCCATTCGGATCTCCGGGCGGGGACTACTCAAGAGGACGTCGTTATCAGGAGAAAGAAAATTGGCGTTCTACGGATCGGAGCGTGGAATGTCAGATCCCTTAATCGGGCAGGTAGGTCAGAAAATTTAAAAAGGGAAATGAATAGGTTAAAGTTAGATATAGTGGGAATTAGTGAACTTCGGTGGTAGGAGGAACAAGACTTTTGGTCAGGCGAATACAGGGTTATAAATACAAAATCAAATAGGGGTAATGCAGGAGTAGGTTCAATAATGAATAAAAAAAATAGGAATGCGGGTAAGCTACTACCAACAGCATAGTGAACGCATTATTGTGGCCAAGATAGACACGAAGCCCACGCCTACTACAGTAGTACAAGTTTATATGCCAACTAGCTCTGCAGATGACGAAGAAATTGAAGGAATGTATGACGAAATAAAAGAAATTATTCAGATAGTGAAGGGAGCCGAAAATTTAATAGTCATGGGTGACTGGAATTCAGTAGTAGGAAAAGGGAGAGAAGGAAACGTAGTAGGTGAATATGGATTGGGGCTAAGAAATGAAAGAGGAAGCCGCCTGGTAGAATTTTGCGCAGAGCATAACTTAATCATAGCTAATACTTGGTTCAAGAATCATAAAAGAAGGTTGTATACATGGAAGAAGCCTGGAGATACTGACAGATTTCAGATAGATTATATAATGGTAAGACAGAGATTTAGGAAGCAGGTTTTAAATTGTAAGACATTTCCAGGGGCAGATGTGGACTCTGACCAGAATCTATTGGTTATGAACTGCAGATTAAAACTGAAGAAACTGCAAAAAGGTGGAAATTTAAGGAGATGGGACCTGGATAAACTGACTAAACCAGAGGTTGTACAGAGTTTTAGGGAGAGCGTAGGGGAACAATTGACGGGAATGGGGGAAACAATTACAGTAGAAGAAGAATGGGTAGCTTTGAGGGATGAAGTAGTGAAGGCAGCAGAGGATCAAGTAGGTAAAAAGACGAGGGCTAGTAGAAATCCTTGGGTATCAGAACAAATATTGAATTTAATTGATGAAAGGAGACAATACAAAAATGCAGTAAATGAAACAGGCAAAAAGGTATATAAACGTCTCAAAAATGAGATCGACAGGAAGTGCAAAATGGCTAATCAGGGATGGCTAGAGGATAAATATAAGGATGCAGAGGCCTATCTCACTAGGGGTAAGATAGACACTGCCTACAGGAAAATTAAAGAGTCCTTTGGAGAAAAGAGAACCACTTGTATGAATATTAAGAGCTCAGATGGAAACCCAGTTCTAAGCAAAGAAGGGAAAGCAGAAAGGCGAAAGGAGTATATAGAGGGTCTATACAAGGGCGATGTACTTGAGGACAATATTATGGAAAGGGAAGAGGATGTAAATGAAGATGAAATGGGAGATATGATATTGCGTGAAGAGTTTGACAGAGCACTGAAAGACCTAAGTCGAAACAAGGCCCCGGGAGTAGGCAACATTCCATTAGATCTACTGACGGCCTTGGGGGAGCCAGTCCTGACAAAACTCTACCATCTGGTGAGCAAGATGTATGAGACAGTCGAAATACCCTCAGACTTCAAGAAGAATATAATAATTCCAATCCCAAAGAAAGCAGGTGTTGACAGATGTGAAAATTACCGAACTATCAGTTTAATAAGTCACAGCTGCAAAATACTAACGTGAATTCTTTACAGACGAATGGAAAAAACTAGTAGATGCCGACCTAGGGGAAGATCAGTTTGGATTCCGTAGGAATATTGGAACACGTGAGGCAATACTTGCCCTACGACTTATCTTAGAAGCTAGATTAAGGAAAGGCAAACCTACGTTTCTAGCATTTGTAGACTTAGAGAAAGTTTTTGACAATTTTGACTGGAATACTCTCAAATTCTGAAGGTGGCAGAGGTAGAATACAGGGAGCGAAAGGCTATTTACAATTTTTACAGAAACCAACTGGCAGTTATAAGAGTTGAGGGGCATGAAAGGGAAGTAGTGGTTGGGAAGGGAGTGAGACAGGGTTGTAGCCTCTCCCCGATGCTATTCAATCTGTATATTGAGCAAGCAGTAAAGGAAACAAAAGAAAAGTTCGGAGTAGGTATTAAAATCCATGAAAAATAAATAAATACTTTGAGGTTCGCGGATGACATTGTAATTCTGTCAGAGATAGCAAAGGACTTGGAAGAGCAGTTGAACGGAATGGACAGTGTCTTGAAAGGAGGATGTAAGATGAATATCAACAAAAGCAAAACGAGGATAATGGAATGTAGTAGAATGAAGTCGGGTGATGCTGAGGGAATTAGATTAGGAAATGAGGCACTTAAAGTAGTAAACGAGTTTTGCTATTTGGGGAGCAAAATAGCTGATGATGGTCGAAGCAGAGAGGATATAAAATGTAGACTGACAAAGGCAAGGAAAGCGTTTCTGAAGAAGAGAAATTTGTTAACATCGAGTATAGATTTAAGTGACAGGAAGTCGTTTCTGAAAGTATTTGTATGGAGTGTAGCTACGTATGGACGTGAAACATGGACGATAAATAGTTTGGACGAGAAGAGAATAGAAGCTTTCGAAATGTTGTACTACAGAAGAATGCTGAAGATGAGATGGGTAGATCACATAACTAACGAGGAGGTATTGAATAGAACTGGGGATAAGAGGAGTTTGTGGCACAACTTGACAAGAAGAAGGGACCGGTTGGTAGGACATGTTCTGAGGCATGAAGCATGAAGGGATAACAAATTTAGCATTGGAGGGCAGCGTGGAGGGTAAAAATCGTAGAGGGAGACCAAGAGACGAATACACTAAGCAGATTCAGAAGGATGTAGGTTGCAGTAAGTACTGGGAGATGAAGAAGCTTGCACAGGATAGAGTAGCATGGAGAGCTGCATCAAACCAGTCTCAGGACTGAAGACAACAACAACAACATGGACAGTTTGAGAGAATGATTTGGCTACCTAGATCGCCTGACATGAATCTCATCGAACGTTTGCGGGACATAATGGAGAGGTCAGCTCTTGGCACAACATACTGCAGGGCAACATTTTCGCAATTATGAATGTCTGTAGAGGCAGCTGGCTCGGTATTTCTACAGGGAACTTTCAACGACTTGTTGAGTCCATGCCATGTCCAGTTGCTGCACTACGCCGGGCAAAACGAGGTCCGACACGGTATTGTTAGGTGATATCTCATGACTTTCGTTGACTCATTGAACTTACTTACTTACTCACTGGTCATACCGGACTCGAGAGTCCATTACCGCAGCAACGTATTTTCACCATCTGTCCCTGTCTTGGGCTATTTTCTTCCATTCACCTTCAATACCTAGGCTCCTCAAATCGGCCTTCACATTGTCCTCCCATCTACGCCTCGGTCTCCCCACAGGACGTTTTCCCTCTAGGTGCCCTACCAGTACTCTGCGCGCTGCCCTGCCTCATCCATTCGAGCTACGTGACCCGCCCATTGCAGCCTACGTGATTTAATAATACTTATTATGTCAGGGCTTGAATAGAGTTCGTGAAACTCTTCGTTATTCAGTTTTCGTCACTCTCCGCTAATGTCATCCCTTTTTGCTCCGAAAATTTTCCTCAAAATTTTGTTTTCAAATACTCGAAAAGGCTTTTCATTTTGCACAGTGAGAGACCAAGTCTCACACCCATACAGCATAACTGGTAGATTAATGGTTTTGTATATTCTAATCTTTAAATTCCTAGACAATATCCGTGATGAAAGTAATCTGTTCAGTGAGAAGTAGCACGCATTTCCCGCCCGTAATTTCTTCTTCAGTTCACATTCAATCTCATTCCTCGAAGTGATGTCCACGCCTAGATACTTAAATGCGTTCACTTTTTCAAACTGCATGTCTCCAACTCTTAACATTTTCTGATCTACTGCTGTTAGAGTTCTAGTAGTAACCAGGTATTTAGTTTTGTCTTCACTTATCCTTAGACCTACATCTTCACTAGCCTTGATTAACGCATTCGCATTTGCTGTTACAGATTCTTTCCTATTGCTAACGATGTTTAGATCATCTGCATACCCTAATATCTTAATATTTCCATTTAACTCCACACCCTCAGAATTATCTGCTGCCATTCGTACAATATATTCTAGGACTAAATTAAAAAGTAGCGGAGACAGGGCATCTCCCTGCTTAAGTCCGTTCTTTATTACAAATTCTTCTGACTCCAATTTCCCCACGCGTACTCTACCTTTTGTGTTTTTCAAATTCTCTTCTATAAGTCTAACATACTTTTTTGGTATTCCAAGTTCCAAAAGAATTCTGTACAATTTTGACTGCAATCCTGAATCATATGCTTTTGTAAAATCTATGAAAAGATAATGAACTGGTTTATTGTATTCCCATTTCTTTTCCAATATTTGACGTAGGGGGAATATTTGGTCTATAGTTGATCTGTTCCTCCGAAAGCCGGCTTGGTAATCCCCCACAATTTCATCTGCATATGGTGTAAGCCTGCTTAGCAGAATATTCGAGAAAATTTTGGAACATACTGGTAATATTACTATAATTACTACAATCCATTTTGTCGCCTTTCTTCAAAATTGGGATCAGAATCGACTCCTGCCACTATTCAGGTATCATCTCTGAGTTCCATACTTTAGTTATCACTTTGTGAACTACTTCCACCAATTTCTGTACCCCATTTTTAACTAATTCTGCAGTTGTGCAATCTGATCTTGGTGCTTTATTGTTTTTCAATTTGTTGATTGCATCTCTTACTTCCTTTAACGTTGGCTCAGGTATTGGGGTTCTGCTGTATGTATTGCCTCATTGTATGCACATTTATTTTTCTCGTACGTCCCTCCTAAAAGATAACCTAACCAGAACTATTCGAGCGGTTCTAGGCGCTACAGTCTGGAACCGCGAGACCACTACGATCGCAGGTTCGAATCCTGCCTCGGGCATGGATGTGTGTGATATCCTTAGGTTAGTTAGGTTTAAGTAGTTCTAAGTTCTAGGTGACTGATGACCTCAGAAGTTAAGTCCCATAGTGCTCAGAGCCAATTCAACCATTTGAGCCAAAACTATTGCCACCTTGCACTCATAATACAAAAGTGGCATAAAATCCAAAGGCTTGCGGTAGCGGTAAACGTTGTGATTAATTCCGAAGCAATAAAATATTTTTATAGGTTACGAGGTGGAAAACACCGCCACGCCGCCCGAGTGCCCATCGCGCCACCGCACCGCTTTAGAACTAATTGTTTGCCGTTGGCGGCGGCGGCGTCGGCGGCAGCCTTGCGCCTGACAGTAAGCCGATAACAGCCGCCAGCTGACGATCACGTGTTCAGGGCCCAGGCTCACGCACAAAAACAATTACTCAGCCGCAGATTACCCACACCCCAGCACTTGTTTACATCTTTCCACGCCTTAGCCTCGCTCCTATCTGGCACAAAGGAATCAATAATTGTCCAGGCTCTGTAACGTCATATTATGTAAGTTTAACACTGTGATCATTTCATACTTGGATATATAGGCAGTCTATCACTGCGCACATTGACGACACATATACACACTATGACAATGAAAAAACGACGCACCACTAAGGCATTACTCGAATGGGACGGACGTACATGAACAGACAAACAAATGAATACAGTTTCAGAAAAATTGGATGATTTATTCAACAGAAAGAGTTTCTCAAACTGAGGAAGTCGGTGACGTGTTGGTTCACCTGTGGCCTTTATGGAAACAGTCATTCTTGGATGTCCTCCTGAGTGATATCGTACCATGTTCTGTTCAGCTGTCACTGTCACTCCCATACGGTCTGACAAGTATGAGTGGCATTTTTCTCTCATGGCAGGACCCCTCTGGTTGTCATCCGGAACACCGTTACAGCACGGCGGTTCGTCGGCGGTGTCCTATGCCCCGTTTGGTTGCTCTTCATGTCAAGCCATCCTGGGTTTACATTTCAGCAAGCATTTCGCAGGGTTTTTGCTGCTCGTCTTCGTACTTGCCAAACCCTATCTAGGCCAGAAAGTTGGCCAGATTTCTCCCCAATTGAGAACTTTTGGAGCATTAAGGTTCAAAATTGTTCAAATGTCTCTGAGCACTATGGGACATAACTTCTGAGGTCACCAGTCCCCTAGAACGTAGAACTACTTACACCTAACTAACCTAAGGACATCACACACATCCATGCTCGAGGCAGGATTCGAACTTGCGACCGTAGCGGTCGCGCAATTCTAGACTGTAGCTCCTAGAACCACTAGGTCACACCGGCCGGTGAGCATTAAGGGCAGGGGCCTCGAACCAGCTCTGGATTTTGACACCTACGGCACCTAGGGGACAGAATTTGGCACAATATCCCTCAGGACGACATCCAACAGCTTTGTCAGTCAATGCCAAGCCCTATAAAGTCGTGGCATAAGGCTGTGGTCATAGTGGCATTGATATCGCTGGATTCGCCGACGACCAGCATCGTCCGAAGACGGCCGAACTTTTAAAATCCGTACGCCACTAGGAGCGCGGTCACATTGTATTCGATCTCATCGCCCGAACGTATAGACTTCGGATGACTGTTGGTGAAATTCAGATCAGTTTGTTTTCGTCGGTCAAACAGACCGATGTTCTCACATATGAGACGTAAGAAACTGATATTTAATCCAAGAAAGAATGAATTTGTGGCAGCCAGAGGATAAAAATATCATAATCTGGATACAGTTCGGAGCCTATGGACTGACATCGCAGATTTATTGGAAACTACAAGTAGGCAAATCTTTATCGGAAATTTTAAGTGTGAATTATAACCTCAAAAAATAAATTGTGCAATTGACAAGGATGGCTTAAAGTTACTTTAGTGGATCTCTTTTGGAGTGCAGTAGGTGGACATCAGCTGTCTGCAAATTGTTATTACTGCTTAGTGGCGTCTTTATACCAGTGGACTGGCGATTCTGTGACATGAAGTGACTTGCGAAGATGGTGATACGTCTGTCGACTCTTCAGTGCTTTACGTTTTCGGAGTAAATTTTTCTAAATTTTGTTTATTTTTCACACATAAGCGAAACGACAGTTATTGATGGTTAATTGACGTATGCATGCACAACTTCAAATAAATTCAGCGAAAAGTAGTGTTTGTAATGTCACTTTTCAGATTCATCACTAAGGGTCTTGAGTATGCAAAGCCGAAGACTCACACGTGAAACACTTTCGGGTAACGAAAGTTAATTTCGAGTACTTGTAGAGGTGTGTGGCTCACTTAGAAAATCTGATACTCACACTAAAGATAAAAAATAAATGTCGTGTGACTAGGGCCTCCCATAGGGTAGACCGTCCGCCGGGAGCAAGTCTTTCTATTTGACGCTGCTTCGGCGACTTGCGCGTCGATACATTAAAGATGCAGTTCTGTCTCAAATAAAAATAAATGTGACACTTCGATATTTGACACCTGGCGATTACATCTTTCCAGTATTCAAGCCTATATCACGTTGTGAAAAGTACAATTTCAAAGTTTTTGTTTGACATGTTGGATGCTATTTACGATGGCCTAAGGCTAATTTAGAAGCTACTGTCTTCACTTTTTCACCGCAAATACTACCAAATGTTAAATTTATTTAATGCAGAATTTCGAAGCTACACTTTGTGCAAGTGCACTAAAAAACAGTGTGATAAGTTGTAGATGATTTCCTTTAGTAAAAGTTTAATCTAACGGAAAAAAGTACTGCCACCAGTAACAGTGTTACTTCCTTTCTGAAATCCATTGTGCAAGTGTCTAAAATGCGCTGGAGTTTCCTGTACTAGAATCTGATTATCTGGAATATCCTGCCATCATTCCATTAATTTTTACCATATTTGGAATAAGGTGAGCTGCTGCGAAACCACAAATCCATCTTTCATTAAATACATAATTCTCCCTTACTGTCACACAAGGTTTATATGTTCATCATGTAACAGAAACAACACTTGCTTTCACCACTTAGCCTAACCATTATGTGATCGTAATCTCATTGGTAAAACCTTTATACACGAAGTCGCACATCCTACCACAGTAGCATAATGAACCATACTAAGAAGAAAGCGTTTGGGAAAGAGCCTTAATGCGGTGTATGCACGTATAAACGTGAAACACATCAAGAACAGCATTTCAGAATCAAATGTAACGGTTCCTTCTGATGATAACCTGGGGCGGGAGAAGGAAAACGTTGTCAGAAAGTTGAAGCATTTTTACCTTTTGTAACATAGCATTTTCCCCTTCATCTCATATTCATAAAACTTGCCGCATAGTCTCAATAACTGATGACAGAGTGTACGGTACACGCCACGTTCTTTGCAAGACAGGTGCCGCACCGCAACACTCATTTCCAAACACAAAGGCGTCCTGTTTTCCATTCCACTTTTGGAGGTTAAAATCTAACCTGTACTTCATACACAGAATAGGTTCAAACCTAAGCTAACCTCCTTGACCCTGCTACATGCTGACGGAGGAGATCGGACGAACTGTGACCCAGCCGTCGGCAGAAGTTATCGCGCTGCCTCTGGCGACGGAGTCTGACGATCTTTGACAGTGCCACTGTGCACACAGCCTAAGGGCTGGAGGTAGACTAACTCAGTGCGTAGAACTCTTTCTCTTGAATAAATCACCCCATTTTTCTGAAGCTGTAATCATTTAATTGTCTGTACATGGACATAAAATCCACCGATTTCCTTCCCATTTGTGTAATTCCTTCGTGGTGCTTGTTTTTTATGTCTTAGACTATATAACGCATAATCATAGCGGAGGTGAGATTCGAATCGATGACCTTTAGTTTACAAAAAAATGGTTCAAATGGCTCTGAGCACTATGGGGCTTAACATCTGAGGTCATCAATCCCCTAGAACTTAGAACTACTTACACCTAACTAACCTAAGCACATCACACACATCCATGCCCGAGGCAGGATTCGAACCTGCGACCGTAGCAGTCACGCGGTTCCGGACTGACGCGCCTAGAACCGCACGGCCACCGCGGCCGCCTTTAGTTTACAGAAGTACTCTGGTCAGAGGCCACGACACAAGTCTATTCGGTTTTTGAAAACTTTTAAACCTTTACAGGTGGTCTCACGAACGTATTTCACCTGGGAGCCTTTTGATTAATGGGTTTATATGAGACGCGTTTTTAAAGTTTTTTTAAAACATGAGCGTTGAAGTTTTATGGTCACCGTACTGCATACTCTCGCGAAGTACCTTCGCCTGTTAGCCGCCCACAAACTTCTTGCGGTAGCTTTAGCTTGAATGAATGCTCATTTACGGGTGTTTCAAATGGCTCAGCAAATTTAAAACACTACTGATTGTGAAATATGCCCTGTTATTCGTTTCTTAATTTCAAGAGACCTGAGAGCTGCTACAATTCTTCAGCAGATTAGTGAAGCGTATGACGACGACGATACGACCACCAGAATGATTATAAATTTTTCTTGGAAATTTGTGGTAAGGTCTTAAGGGACCAAACTGCAGAGGTCATCGGTCCCTAGATTATAAAATCGTGTAGTGCGTTTGAAGAAGGCCGCATGAGTGTGCACGGTGATAAATGAAATGGGTGGCAGTCCGTCGTTAATGAGGAGATGGAGCTGAAATTCGATAGAAGTTTCATAAACGACGCTTCGCGATTTCATCATCATCTCACGCCATTACCCACACCCCAAGAAATGTTCTGTATGAAATTATGACACAGTCTTGAAATATCTGAAGTTGTACGCACCCTGGGTGCCAAAAATGCTGACGCAGAGGGAATCGTTTAACCAGGACAGTAACTTTCCTCCAGAGATACTTGGTCGAAGGGAATAAGTTTTTCAAATGTCTCATAATTACAGATAAGAAGGAGCGATCTGTCATTACTTTGAAGGAATATGATTATTCTTTGAGGAAAAATAGCGTTCAGTACTGTTTTTTCCCCCGATGACCGTCTGGCCCCTTAGCTCACTAGGCAGAACGTCTGACTGCCACGCAGCCGGTAAGGGTTCTATTACCGGTTGGGTTGGATGCTTTTCTCCACTCAGGGACTCGATGCTGTGTTGTTCTCATCAGCATTCACTCATCATCGACACGTAAGTCGCCCAATGCGGCATTCCCTGCAAAGACATGCAACTCGGTGGCCGAACATCCCCACGTGGGGACTCCCAGCCATCAACGCCATTCGCTCATTTGATTTCATTTCATTTCAGATAAACCTTTCGGGTTTGTCGCAGATAAAAACAATACATTGAAAAAGCACCTTGTGTAACTAGAGACGTCCGCAATAATAAAATTAGAGTCCTGCTTGTTACATGTTGAATTACGGAGCAGTGCAAACTTGCAAACGCAAGCAAGTGCACTGCGAGTGCATGCGTACCTGTTCTAAGGGACTCGTTTGTTGGCGTCACTTCAGCTTTCGTGCTGGATAGCAAATTGTTAAAGCACTGTGTCGTAAAGTAAATCTTGAATTTACTAAACCTTCGGATCAATAATCATACAGCTATAATTACTCATGTTTGAATTTTGTGACTTTCCTGAATTTGCCATATCATCGCCGAAGATAAAAGAAATCAGGGGATGTTCTTCCATTCATTAGTCCTAGTGACTATTACGGGAACATAAAGAGCACTTGACTCTGATCAAACATGTCTATGCCACCAAATGGATTTTTTGCTCCCTTATCTCATTCCCCAACACGATGAACGTCCAGCGCCGGGTTTTACCAAGTGCGTCCATCCGACCGGACAGGAAAATCGTTAGTGTGTACCTCTTACTTAACCCGTCACAAGCCGTCTGGGAAATTTGCTTCTTCCATACGACACGATATCTCGTAATATTTCGTTGAAACTCTGTCACTTTCCAAGTAGAAAGCACAGAAATTGGCGCTAAGGTCTTTTGCAAAGGTTTGAATGACATAGCCGATAATGGGGTATAAATGAATGACAACCCTCATTCATATCCAATCGCAAATATTCTCGAACTGTACCATATGCTTAGCGACGACATCCAGTTTCGTGTTATTTTTTATAGAATTTCGTTACTAGGTAAATAATACATTACGACCAAGGTTTTTGTCACTGTATGTTGGATATTGCAAAGACTCACGTAAGTTCTTAGGCTTTCGTTTCAGGAATCAGTTTTTATAAGAGTCATCTCGTTTGCAGGTGGTTTCATATTGTAACCTCTCCACTATATGTTTTTGTATGAAATTTAGCACAGATCTACCTTTCACTCTACAAAAAGTCTACGTATTACCAAAACTATGTACCCACTAACTTTTATTCAACTTAAACAGAATCTAATCTGAATTAAACTGTAACTGGTCTCAACACAACTTGTGCGCAACTGAAGTAAAACAGTTATCTGAGCATAATCAAAATTTCCATTTACCTCGCGTCTTGACAACATTGTTGCAGATTTCTCGAAAGCACATCAGCAAACAGCAAGCAGGCACCGGACAAGTTGGATTTCTACTTTTAAATAAATTTGCAAACAATATTTAATCTGTTGCTTACCATAGATGCAATGTAGTTATACGTAGTGACAAACCTTCTTTAAACAATGGAAGGGGAGAGTAACTATTCTTATGAAATATTTCAAGACAACAATTTTAGAATCAAGTGTGTACTCAAAAAGAGAGAGTAAAATTTCGCTTGTTCTTCACACATAACATTGGTCTGAACAATACTATGCTTAAAAAAGTGAACAATGATCTGAAAAGGGTACAATGTTAACAGAGAATTTCTACAAAAGTCGAACAGCTTAATCAGTTGGTATCTTAATGCATCATTCAGGGAATCAGGATGGTCTCTCTTTCAGCTCTGAGCAAGTTAACTAGCTGACACTCATTCCGAGAGTGCTGCAGCCTTACCTCAAACTTCTTCTCTTGAAAAATAATAACATTATTCAAAATTTATATTGTTTTCGCCGACCGCTATATACATGATGTTCATCCATGCTGTCCTTAACAAAAAGTCTTTCTTCATGTAACAGATACAATCACAAGTCAACACAGCAGTACTGAATAGATCCATCCCGTGTCACACTTCAACTAAGAGTGTATCAGACTACGCAGAGGCAAGACTGTGCCACAACAAGATCAAAGATTGTTCAACGGTAACATAACTTGCTCTCTCTCTGACATGCATATCGACAACTTACAAAAATTAAAATGACATGACCTCCTTACAATATTGTATAATGCTTCATCTTACATGCATTACTCGCATTACAAACCACTACACTTCAGGAGAATTCAGTGTAAACGTCTTACGTGAACATCGGTATATTTCTGAAACATACGTCTTGACTGTGAAAGATATATATTTCTTTTCGTAATTATGTTGACAACCATTACGGGTAATATCCTGATATCTTACAGTCTAATTTAAATCAGTTGATACACGGCGTTTGCGGTTCGATGCAGGAAAGTCAAACATTTTATTTTAACATACGGAAATATCACGTCAGTACCCTGTACGGGATGCGTGTTTTATATGAGAAAATATTTACGTTACTAAACCTATTATACGTCCATTCAACTTCGGAAGAAGTCTAATAAAAATGTTTGAATAGGGTTCCTTCCCAATTGAGGGTGGTTCTCCGTTCTTGATGTTCTTGAGGGTGATGTTGTGTGCGATTTATTACCATTTGACGGGAGATGTATCTCCCAGTAATAGAAAGCAAGGTTGTCAAGAGAAGCAGAGAGATAATGTTCAGTTGTTTCTACTGTTTTTCTCCGTTGATGGCTCCATCATCAGAAGAAATGAACCACATGGTTTCATCAGGGCCTCTTCGTTGGTGTGAAGATCGTCAGAAGTGAAGAAAAAACGCTACCGTTCCCTGTCGACTTCTTTATTCCTGGAACTGAAGAAATAAACACTTTCTGGAGGTTTACTAGGAAGAAGATTTTGTTATTGCTGCCCATTTCTTTCTAGGAGATGGTTGTCCACATTTGCTCAGTAGCTGTTGAGATGTATGTGGATACACCTCTTGTGACCTGCTGCATTTCAAGACATTTTTGTAATAGTGGGTCTGTTTCACTAGACACGAAGCACATATTTTTCTTTCACTGAATCTGGCCATATGAAGATATTTTTGCCTACTAGCCTAAGCAAACAAGTCTCTTCAGAACCTAACAAAAGGTCTTTAGATCGCAGTCTTTAATAGCTTCATAAGTGGTTTTGATTTTTCTCTCTCCAGATTTTGGAAATCTGTCAATATTTGGAACAGTTGTTCATTAGCAACAACCGTAACACCTTCACTTCAAATTTTTAAATCACTAGGGTTGATGAGACACTCTGTTATTTCCAGCTAAATGGCTGCACACCTCTCCAGAGGATGTTAAGTACTGGGTGGTTATGATTAAAGTGCACCTACTCGCAGAGGTCTAGTGTTGGCTGTAATTGTGTATGGCAGCAGAACTTGGTAGATATTCTAATTGGTTAAAGCGGAACCGACTTATGCGGTTAAAACATTATTTCCAATTTTGGCCACCAGGTGCAAATTTGGCGCTGCGAATGCAACAAAGACGCATAGAAATGTTTCCATGTGTAATGGATTAAGAACAGAAAATATCAAACAAGTGAGACAGGGATAATGTTTGTGTTATTATTAACTGCTCCTTATACAGTTTGTTCAGTATGAACACCGGAGACGTCAATGAAATGCTGCAGAGCGTTCATCTGGTCTCGAAAACCGAAACCAATTTTCCTGCAGGGTAAGTGGATTCCACATTCGCCTCTTTGAGTACCTACCTAGTTTCGCTGCCACAAGATAATTACAGCCAGCACTGGACCTACGTCAACAGCTGCACTTTATTTTTCACCATCAGGTTTGACACTCGTCAAAAAGACGCGCTATCTCAGCACTGCCACCCGCCTGGACACCGAGTGTTTACATCCGTAGTATAAATTGGGAAGGTCTACATCCACACTCGCTTAGAGCTGTTTCCAGTCATTCAGTGCGATAGGCGCGACAAGTAGCGTTTTCGAAGTCTGTGTTTCTGGCAGTTGATTTCTACCTCGCTTCTGGTATAAATATCAGTTCCAAATGCACTATAAGCTTATAAGTTTTTGTATGAATATTTATCTGATATTAGTCTATGTAGCCATTAGTTTTACAAGCCGCCATCTCCTGGTTCTTTCCTATGCTTTATTTGAAGTGTTGTCTTCAGCAAGAAATACATTGCAATTTTTCAGCACCGTGTGAATGCTTGTTTATGTTGGTAAGCAACGTAAATACACGCTCTTTAAGGTCTTCTCGGCGCCATGTGTCATTACTATGTTTTAGAGTCGCTTACCAAGTTGACGATTCCATTTACACCCACAGTATGCAGCACATAAAAAAATACTCTAGTTTAGTTATACGATCTCCGTGCAGTATATTCGAATCTTCAAATGGGTAGAAAACGATCTATGAAGATTATTAGGGTAATTACCCCTCCTATGAATCGATTCATCGAAATGCCGAACGTGACTCTTTAAAGTCTAGGCCCCTTCCCATCTTTGGTCCTCACCCAAACGAACCAGTACTTCTTCACTAATAGCACCGATTTCGATAGGGTGTTAAATACTGCTCTTCTTTATCGTTTACTGTCATTTCTTTTTAACTATGGAGCCGTCCGTCAACGGTAGCCGAGTGATCAGCGCGACAAACTGTCAATCCTAAGGGCCCGGGTTCGATTTCCGGCTGGGTCGGATATTTACTCCGCTCAGGGACTGGGTGTTGTGTTGTCATCATCATCATTTCACCTGCATCGACGCGCGAGTCACCGAAGTGGCATCAAATCGAAGTACTTGCACCCAGCGAACGGTCTACCCGACCGGAGGCCTTAGTCACACGACATTTACATTTAACTGTGGAGGAGCTAGGAAAATATGTGAATCAAAAAGTTAGCTACAGCTCTGTTACTGTTGTATAGTTTCATCCCTTTACATGCGTTTACGTACATCTGAAAAGGGCTGAAGACAGTCAGTAATCTAAGTGTTGTCAGTTATTGAATGAACTCAACGTTTATAAATGAAAAGCACAGAAAAAGGGAATTTTCTACCGTACTGATTTATTTAGTGAATCAGTTTTTCGCTTGCACGGCCATCACTAAGTTACAGCTGTGTAACGCTATCAAAAGGACATCCATGTTGCCCGTACAATGTGTTCTTTTGTATAGCGCTTTAATGACTAGTTTCAGTAGATTGTATCACTTTCAAGACGATCAACATAGGTGGAGGAGTACCACAAGAAAATAGGGATTATGCTATTATTTTGTACAGATGACAATCACAATAGAAATGTGCTAGAAATCTGTGACTACGTACTCAAGTAAAAATATAATAAAATTTCCTTGGTAGAATAGGTTAACACATGAAACGTTGTATCCATGTTAACAGTTCACTAGGTCAGGAAATTTATATAAAAACCTGAAAGAAAATATTGTTCTCAGAACATCATATGGCGCACTGTACCACATACAGGGTTATTACAAATGATTGAAGCGATTTCACAGCTCTACAATAATTTTATTATCTGAGATATTTTCACAATGCTTTGCACACACATACAAAAACTCAAAAAGTTTTTTTAGGCATTCACAAATGTTCGATATGTGCCCTTTTAGTGATTCGGCAGACATCAAGCCGATAATCCTCCCACACTCGGCGCAGCATTTCCCCATCAATGAGTTCGAAAGCATCGTTGATGCGAGCTCGCAGTTCTGGCACGTTTCTTGGTAGAGGAGGTTTAAACACTGAATCTTTCACGTAACCCCACAGAAAGAAATCGCATGGGGTTAAGTCGGGAGGGCGTGGAGGCCATGACATGAATTGCTGATCATGATCTCCACCACGACCGATCCATCGGTTTTCCAATCTCCTGTTTAAGAAATGCCGAACATCATGATGGAAGTGCGGTGGAGCACCATCCTGTTGAAACATGAAGTCGGCGCTGTCGGTCTCCAGTTGTGGCATGAGCCAATTTTCCAGCATGTCCAGATACACGTGTCCTGTAAGGTTTTTTTCGCAGAAGAAAAAGGGGCCGTAAACTTTAAACCGTGAGATTGCACAAAACACGTTAACTTTTGGTGAATTGCGAATTTGCTGCACGAATGCGTGAGGATTCTCTACCGCCCAGATTCGCACATTGTGTCTGTTCACTTCACCATTAAGAAAAAATGTTGCTTCATCACTGAAAACAAGTTTCGCACTGAACGCATCCTCTTCCATGAGCCGTTGCAACCGAGCCGAAAATTCAAAGCGTTTGACTTTGTCATCGGGTGTCAGGGTTTGTAGCTATTGTAAACGGTAAGGCTTCTGCTTTAGTCTTTTCCGTAAGATTTTCCAAACCGTCGGCTGTGGTATGTTTAGCTCCCTGCTTGCTTTATTCGTCGACTTCCGCGGGCTACGCGTGAAACTTGCCCGCACGCGTTCAACCGTTTCTTCGCTCATTGCAGGCCGATCCGTTGATTTCCCCTTACAGAGGCATCCAGAAGCTTTAAACTGCGCATACCATCGCCGAATGGAGTTAGCAGTTGGTGGATCTTTGTTGAACTTCGTCCTGAAGTGTCGTTGCACTGTTATGACTGACTGATGTGAGTGCATTTCAAGCACGACATACGCTTTCTCGGCTCCTGTCACCATTTTGTCTCACTACGCTCTCGAGCGCTCTGGCGGCAGAAACCTGAAGTGCGGCTTCAGCCGAACAAAACTTTATGAGTTTTTCTACGTATCTGTAGTGTGTCGTGACCATATGTCAATGAATGGAGCTACAGTGAATTTATGAAATCGCTTCAATCATTTGTAATAGCCCTGTATGTATAGTAGACGAGCCCACATTACACCGTTCAGTACATTACTGTTATGACTTATTTCTATAAAATATTTTCTTGCAGTTTTCTTCTTCTTACACAGGTCGACTACCGAATGGTACTTTCTACAGAAAGTAGTAGTCAGTAAGGAACTATTCGCTAAAAGTACCTCATGATGGTAAAATGAACTTTTTCAAATATATTAGAGCAGAGAATTACGTTACACAAAAAAGTAATAGAAAATGTTTAAGTTATGGTAACATGAATTTCTTCAAATATATTAGAGCAAAGAATAACGTTACACAAAAAAAAAGTAATAGAAAATGTTTAAGTTAAATCTTAAATATATGCAAAGGAACATATCATAAAAACTATAGGACCAAATAGTGAGAAAAAAGATGTGTTTGTGGAACGATGACAATACAACCAGAAACACCCACTACTTTGTCAAAAGAATACTGACATCCTATATATTGCGGAACTGACCACTAGATGTATTGAAAGACGGGTCCACTAGTGCAAAAGATGCAAAGAGTATTGTGTCGACAGTAGACAAACAGTAACAGCAAGATGGTGTGGAGCACTCAGTATCTTTGGAAGTGAAGTCGTCATTGGATATCACCTGACCAACAAACTGATCAGAGAAATCTCAACACGTCCGAAGCTGCCCCCACGTCCATTGTGAAGTGGAAACGTGATGAACAACCACGCTTAAACCGAGACCAGGCAGAACTCGTGTACTAACGCATAGGGAGCATCGAAAAGTGTGGAGTGCCGTTGTAAAAATCGTAGCAGATGAGCGAAGATAATCACTCGTGAGTTCCAAAGTGTTGCAATGACTGTGCGTGGGGATATCAAAAGGAATGGGGTACTCTGCCCGACCACCTCTTCATTTCCAAAGTCAACGTTAAAGTGACATAAAGAGTGACGCTGCGGGACTTTGGATGACTGGAATCGAAAGATTTGGAAAAATGAATCACCCTACATTGCGTTTGGCGAATGTCTGGAGAATGTTGCCTGCATCGTGTGTAGAGCCAATTGGGAATTACGGAGTTAGTACTAAGCTATGGTCCTGTTTTTCGTGGTAAAGGTGTGGCCTTACTATTGTGCTTAGTAAAACGCTAAATGCGGAAAGTTAGGAACACATTTTACAGTGTAAAGTAGAGCAACAGCTTGGAGGCAATGGCTGTCTGCATTAGTATGACTCTGCGCCATTTCGCAAAGGAGCATCTGTGAGGAAATGGTACGTGGACAACAATATTGCTGAAATGGACTGGCCTGCACAGAGTCTTCACCTGAAACCAATGGGACATCTTTGGGAATCGCTTAAACGTCGAGCTTCCTCCAGATATTAGTATCCTACATTGCTATTTTCCGTGATTTGGGCTCTTGAGGAAGGATGGATTACCATTCCTCCCCAAATTTACAGGTACCTCGATGAAAGAGTACCTAGCCGTGATAAAGGAAAAGGGTGCGCACACGCCACATTAATGCCTGTTTATAGGTCTTCGGATATTTTTCATCACTTAGTGAAGCACTCTACATTCAGACCTGCATTTTTAGCTG
Organism: Schistocerca americana; assembly: GCF_021461395.2. Classification (NCBI taxonomy): domain Eukaryota; kingdom Metazoa; phylum Arthropoda; class Insecta; order Orthoptera; family Acrididae; genus Schistocerca; species Schistocerca americana. Next base: position 100,687,084 of record NC_060120.1, on the reverse strand, counting down.
TCTTAAGCACTACATATATGGTAAATTTACGCGCATAAAAATAGATAATCGCGGTGAACAGAAGTGGAAATGTAGACCTACGTGTGATTGCATAACTGAATGGATATGTAAATAATATAAATGAAATTGACAGGCACAATGAAATACACTACTAGTCGTTAAAGTTGCTACACCACGAAGATGACGTGCTACATTCGCGAAATTTAACCTACAGGAAGAAGATGCTGTGATATGCAAATGATTAGCTTCTCAGAGCATTCACACAAGGCTGGCGCCGGTGGCGATACCTACAACGTGCTGACATGAGGAAAGTTTACAACCGATTTCTCATACACAAACAACAGTTGACCGGCGTTGCCTGGTGAAACGTTGTTTTGATGCCTCGTGTAAGGAGGAGAAATGCATACCACCACGCTTCCGACTTTGATAAAGGACGGATTGTAGCCTATCGCGATTGCGGTTTATCGTATCGCGATATTGTTGCTCGCGTTGGTCGAGATCCAATGACTGTTAGCAGAATATGGAATCGGTGGGTTCAGGAGGGTAATACGGAACGCCGTGCTGGATCCCAACGGCCTCGTATGACTAGCAGTCGAGATGACAGGCATCTTATCTACATGACTGTAAAATATCGTGCAGCCTCGATCCCTGAGTCAACGGATGGGGACGTTTGCAAGAACACAATCATCTGCACGAACAGTTCGACGACGTTTGCAACAGCATGGTCTATCAACTCGGAGACCATGGCTGCGGTTAGCCTTGACGCTGCATCACAGACAGGAGCGCCTGCGATGGTGTACTCAACGACGAACCTGGGTGCACGAATGGCAAAACGTCATTTTTTCGGATGAATCCAGCTTCTGTTTACAGCATCCGTGTTTGACGTCCTCGCGGTGAACGCACATTTCAAACGTGTATTCGTCATCGCCATACTGGTGCATCATCCGGCGTGATGGTATGGGGTGCCATAGGTTACACGGATCGGTCATCTCTTGGTCGCATTGACGGCACTTTGAACAGCAGACGTTACATTTCATATGTGTTACGACCTGTGGCTCTACCCTTTATTCGATCCCTGCGAAACCCTACATTTCAGCAGGATAATGCACGACCGCATGTTGCAGGTCCTGTACGGGCCTTTCAGGATACAGAAAATGTTTGACTGCTGCCCTGGCCAGCACATTCTCCACATCTCTCACCAACTGAAAACGTGAAGTAAATGGTGGCCGAGCAACTGGCTCGTCACAATGCGCCAGTCACTACTCTTGATGAACTGTGGTATCGTGTTGAAGCTGCATGGGCAGCTGTACCTGTACACGCCATCCAAGCTCTGTTTGACTCAATGCCCAGGCGTATCAAGGCCGTTATTACGGCCAGAGGTGGTTGTTCTGGGTACTGATTTCTCAGGATCTATGCACCCAAATTACGTGAAAATGTAATCACATGGCAGTTCTAGCATAATATATTGGTCCAACGAATACTCGTTTATCATTTGCATTTCTCATCGGTGTAGCAGTTTTAATGGCCAGTAGCGTAAATACATTATAATAATTTAATAAACGTCTTATTAGCAAAGATAAATGTGTGTGATAGATACATTAGTATACAATTAAATTTCCTAATGCTTACATTCCTGTAATATTACTTAATGAAGTATTGAAGCTTCCCATGCATCCTTTATCGACAGTGGTATTGTTTTCAATGTTATAAACGATACTGCACTACGACTGACGTTCCAGAGAGAAACTGTCGAGTACTTTGTTTGCGAAGCGAAAGTGACGCCGTGAGCGGTCGGCACTCTACGTTGACAGACGAGTGCCGTATATCGGCGGAGGGTGGCCTGTCGGCTGCCCCTGGAGAGCGGACTCCACGCATCGCCCGCGTGGCGGGTGGTGGACTTTGTTGACTCAGGAGCGGCGCGGCGGGAGTGGTGTCGTCACGAGGTCAGCTCCGGCAAGGCGCGTGGAGGCCGCGTGATCGCGGACATCGACCTCCCACCTGCAACTGCCCTACACTCTCCCTCCTGTACTGGTGGAACGACACTAGTGGCTGTACTACAACTGTTCAACAAAATCTAAATTATAAATGAATTTCCCTTTTGTTATAGAAGAAACTATTCATCATTTTATCCCTTATCCGCAAAAATAATGCTCTACTCAAATAAAAATAAGGATGTTGCCGTGAAATAATGATCCAAAAGAAAATTCCTGACGAAGTTAAAAATAATATTATGTTAGTCTTTTTTCTCTATTCTTTAAGTACAAGTTATTAAATGGAATCGATACATCTTCGAATAGTATGGTCTTAAAACACTTCATCTACATCTACATACATACTCCGCAATCCACCATACGGTGCGTGGCGGTGGGTACCTCGTAACACAACTAGCATCTTCTCTCCCTGTTCCACTCCCAAACAGAACGAGGGAAAAATGACTGCCTATATGCATCTGTACGAGCCCTAATCTCTCTTATCTTATCTTTGTGGTCTTTCCGCGAAAGTTGGCGGCAGTAAAATTGTACTGCAGTCAGCCTCAAATGGTGGTTCTCTAAATTTCCTCAGCAGCGATTCACGAAAAGAGCGCCTCCTGTCCACTAGACACTCCCACCCGAGTTCCTGAAGCATTCCGTAACACTCACGTGATGATCAAACCTACCAGTAACAAATCTAGCAGGCCACCTCTGAATTGCTTCTATATCCTCCCTCAATCCGACCTGATAGGGATCTCAAAAGCTCGAGCATTACTCAAGGATAGGTCATATTAGTGTTTTATAAGCGGTCTCCTTTACAGATGAACCACATCTTCCCAAAATTCTACCAATGAACCGGAGACGACTACCGCCCTCCCCACAACTGCCGTTATATGCTTGGCCCATTTCATATCGCTCTGCAATGTCACGCCCAAATATTTAATCGACGTAACTGTGTCAAGCGCTACACTACTAATGGAGTATTCAAACATTATGGGATTCTTTTCCCTATTCATCTGCATTAATTTACATTTATCCATATTTAGAGTTAGCTGTCATTCTTTATACCACTCACAAATCCTGTCCAAGTCATCTTGTATCCTCCTACAGTCACTCAACGACGACACCTTCCTGTACACCACAGCATCATCAGCAAACAGCCGCACATTGCTATCCACCCTATCCAAAAGATCATTTATGTAGATAGAAAACAACAGCGGACCTACCACACTTCCGTGGGGCATTCCAGATGATACCCTCACCTTCGATGAATACTCACCATCGAGGACAACGTAGTTGCTTTATAACATAATTAGACGAGGTTCACTAAAGTTTACTCACAGATGCAAAAGATGTTGTATATATTACACTACAGAGCAGAAAGTGACATGGGTATTTTGATTAAATGCATTACACATATACCAACAGATACTCAAGTTATTGACTGTAAAATGCAGTTCGTCGTAAATTCTACAAGTGAAGTTAATTTAAAACAGTCATACCATACTCCGTTAGCATATCTGCAAAGACAAACATTAATATCTAGAGAGACTCTTAACAAAAGGGCGTAGTTTTTGGCAGGGGTTTGTACTGGAAAGAAGCCACTCTGAAGTTTCTTGAATTACCCACTTCGTCTACTTTAGCATTTTATATTGTTAATAGTCTCAGAGGGACACAAATCGGTAGGTTTAGATACTTTATGTGTGGAACATCATTGAACAACAGTAGCCACTCTACAAATTTTGCCGTAACGATGGTGAAGTACATTGCACATAAGGATACTCAACAATAATTCTTGGTGCTCACCAACTTTTGTGCTTATACGGTGCCCAATAATTATATACTTCTACTTCCATTATGAAATAAAAAATTATGCTGGTATAATAACTCCTGAATACTTGGCTCCTGGTAACGAAATTTACCAAAAATTGAGTATGTAGTTGTTAATAGGCTCGTTCCATGTCATCAAAACACTCCCCCCCCCCCTGATAATTAATACAGAAACTAGTTTATCACAACAAAGAAACTAAATTTACTTTAGAGTAGTTTGTATAGAGAATAATAAAATGTAACAAAATAAGAGTGTGACGAGCTATTACAATACTAAATACACTGTGTGGCTTCTCAGGACTCAGCACAGTTGCCACCTTTAATGGCTAAGAATGTAATGTTATGTGAACAAACCACATCATTTAAGAAATGGCGAAGTCAAAGTTGAGTCTCTTAAAGTGTCCAGCTCATACTACTCACGGTCAGACAACATATACTAATTATGACTGATTGGTAAAACTGGAACGATAAGCAATCAGCAACAACACATTAGACTTCATATTCCCCTGTGTATGGGTGTAATATGTTGCAGTTTCTGTAAAATGAAAGTAGATAAAAAAAATTGATGAAAACTCCAGAACAGTCATTAGTTGCCTTTAAACAGACAAGAGAGAAGTAATTTTAGAAAGTGTTTCAAAATTGTTTGATATTACTTTTATTAAGAACGTTTTCATGAATTTTCCGTACTATATGAACAATACACAATGACTCACCAGTCGTAAAATGATAAATTATCTCACTTTTCAGGTACTGTTCACATTTTTTGCATAGTGTTTACTATGTTGCGAAAGATAAGAAAGCTATGAAAATAAAAATTCACCCTGATTGTTCTGTCAATCAGACAAGAAATTTGTGAAAGCGGAAACTTCTAAAAGCAATCAATAATTGAAGGGGTTGGCATATGAATGTGCTAAACCACAAGAATGTATTTTGAATTATTACTTCTTATGAGTTTGATTATATGGCGTAAGCACAATTAGACAATGCTATTTAATCAGGAAACAATGCTTTCTAGCAATACTTAGGGAACTACTTGTAATGGCATGTTGTTTATTCAAAATCAGAACTTTGCGTGATCAAATTAATCCTTACTAAACTAAGAGTTAGCACTTTTTCCGCCAGCTCCGTCAACTGTCGCGCTTTTTGCGCCATCTGGATTCAATGCAGGAGAATATCAAATTTACGATGGAAATTGGGAAGGGCAGCTGTCTGCCGTTTCTGGACGTCTTGGCCAGACGTAAAGTGGGTGAATTATTGGGTCATTCATCCTACCGGAAGCCCCCACATACCGACCAGTATTTGCAGGGGTCTAGCTGCTACCAGCTGTCACAAACTATGGTCGTCCTTCGAACTTTGGTGAAGCGGGCACATGGAGACAGCCTTGCAAAGGAGCTGGATCTCCTACAATCAGTGTTCAAAGATGATGGGTAGTCTCCACATCAAATCAGTACAGCTTTAAGGATGAACAAACTTGGCCACATACAAGAGCATGAGGAGAAGGAGCTGTTAAAGTCCAGGGCGTTCCTCCCGTACGTTGGAAATATTACGTCGAAATTGGGCAGAATCTTAAGAAAACTTCATGTCAATGTAACCTTTCGCCTCCCTACAAAGACTTACTCTCTTCTCGGGTCAGCAAAGGAGCTGAGATCTCCAGTCTGGCAAAGTCTACACTGGTCAGGCGACGCGCACAGTTCGTGAAAGATGTGTTGAACACGATCATCACACTCGCCTTTCGCAGCCCAGTAAGTCAGCCAAAGCCGAGAATTGTATCTCCACATGATCTTCCATGGATTACTCTGCCATGGAAATCTAATCTCGACGAGATCCTTCTGGGATTCAATAATTTGGGAATCAACGGAAAAACGTTTAGCGCAAGATCTTATTAATCGTGACGGCGGCTTTCAGCTCGATAAGGGGTGAGACACGGTGATTTATTTCATTTCTTCAGAAAGATAACATTTTATAACCAATGACACGTGTAGTGACATTAAATTTTATTGATTTTGACATCTGAATTTTAACTCCTCGAGTGCACATTCCGACATACAGCGCACATATAGTATCACATTACGCATGCGCCTGCGCGCCGTAGATGGAGCAGTATTCAAACATAGCTTGTAACTAGGCAGAGGTCGCTAATCCAGCAGCTATCTTTGGGCATATGTCTTCGCCCCTATTTTTGGTATAAAGGTAGCGACATCAACCAGCAACCTCCAGTGCAAAACACTCACCTGGAGATGGCTGAATGGTTATCAGCAGAAATATCGTGGCAGGAAATCGACGTCATCTGGTTGCAATCCCTAAATTTCATGGAAGAATCCCCTTAGTTTCCTTTACTGCTTGTTCATTGTACAGACTGATTGACATTTGCAATACGCAAGCAATCTGTCTTACTCCCTCTACTGCTACTGGTTCCCTTGTATCTCCTTCTACTCTTATAACTGCTTAACGGTTTCTGTAAAAGTTATAGATAACCTTTCGCTCCCTTTATTTTACGTGAGCTACCTCCCAAATATTGAAGAAGATACTTATTCAACATTGTCGAAACACGTCTCTAAAATTACAAATACTACCAAGTAGGATTGTTTTTATTTAAACTATTGTATATGATAACTCATAGGATCAGTGATGACTAATTTGTTCGTACATCTCTCCAGAATCGAAACTCGTCCTCCTCTACCATTCTTCCGTTCTCCTGTAAATCATTTGCGCCAGTATTCTGCGAAGATGATTTATTGTGATGGCACGGCAACATTCACACTTGTCAGCAACTTCCTTCCTCAGAATTGAAATTGTTACATTCTTCTTGAAGTCTGAGAGAATTTCTGCTGCCTCCTCCAAACTAAGTGCAATAGTTTTTTCAGGGTAAGTCAGGCTAAAGCGACTTGTGATTCGTACTCGTCGACACTCCATAGACCGTCTGTTATTGACAATAGGTGGTTGCTTAAGTGATGGACGGTGTCAGGATTGCTGTAACTCGTGAAGCCATCGATGAGTACATGTTCAAAATACTTTTTGCTGGTTCACAAACATCCAAACTCTGTCTTTCGCTGTCAGATTTTAGTTATGGAGCTCTTTCTGTACACTCTGATGCCTATTTGCCTTCATCCAGCTCGTGAATCTTCATTTAGACCAATATTTCATCCTCAGCTGAGAAAACTAAAAATTGACGATTTACGACGTGGTAACTAACATGCGATATTTACTCTCTATTGGAGACGAGTTTTATGAAGTGAAAATGTGAAGCCTCATTTCTCTGAGAAATACAAAAAAATGAAGTATGATTGGAAATTAAGAGTTGGAAGAATGAATGAGGAATGGATGTGGAAGACATGAAATATTTTTAAAGTTTATTGAGTAATTTGTTTAAACTGAGAGATTAACCTTGCATTCAGTAGGCTCCTAAGAAACTGAAGAAATGCTTTACGGGTATCTGTACTATTTCTCCTCTGACATTCAGGTATAGAAGAGGGTTAATTCAGACGGAGGATAAATAATTTTTAGAAGCCTCAACTCGCTAGTGTCTGTCAACTTTAGAAAGCAGGCTCACGACTTCTTCCTCTACAGAGAGATACGAGGATGCCATCTTCTGCTTTCGTTAGTTGTGTTGACAGCGACACACAGTGGAGAAAAGGAGTGGTTACCTTAACTCTCCAGGACAAAGTTAACAAGAGAAGGAACCTGACTTGATTAGTTCTGATTTTTCTCATCAGATGCTCACGTGGAGCCGATCATGAATTTTCTGTAAACGTGATTCAATGTTATCACGTTACTGGATACCAGTCTCTGATGTTCGAAAATGCTACGAGTAGAAGCGATCGTAGTCAACAAATGGAAGTTCCTGATTAACCATGCTCGAACCACGCTGGCGGTGCTCCAGATAGTACACGCCAGGTTTAGGCCAACATCTCTGAATATGGCCGACGGTTGACAGTTGTCTTTCCCTTGTATTTCTGCCTGTCCAAGCTTTAGGCAAAGCTTCCCCTTGTGACTAGTCTATGTTTTTTTTCTGCTTTTGATTCATCTGGTCTGCACACGTACTCATTCTTCCAGCCTTAATCACTATTCAGTATTGATGTCTACTGAAAGATCTATGACTGTTAAATATCCTTCTTTTAATTCCTAAATAATCTGTGGTATGGAAGTAAGAGTTGACCTGTGTCTATCCAAGTGTTTTTAAATTAGTCAGAAATAAAGCAATCGTTTCAGGGAAATTAATCGTCAGACGTTATTACTCGAGTTAGAGGTGTGATTTCCCGTTTTGCCTATTAGATCAGCATCTAATGTCATTTTTGCAGAAATAGTTAAAATTACAATCGCCAACAACACGGTCACGTGTATTATTGGATGCGAATTCTATGCCTGCCATTGTATCAGTTTCCACGTTAACTGTGGGATTAATTTGTTATGCCCTCTTTCTCTGGCATTAAAAGTGGATTCAAGGAGGATCAAGCAAGTTCTCTCGTGAGAGAGGAACCTACAAACCAGAAACAGCACGCCCACACCACGAGATGTCGGAAATGTCTTTCTTAGATGACTGAAGATGAAACGTAAAATTTACGTTAACACACTGCGTAATTTCACTGTGACCCAGTAGCGGAGGACAAATCGGTATGTTAGCGCAGAAATGTCCTTACGTTCCGTCGAAACGCGAACCGTTTGACCTCTCTGTTTTATTCCGTCCCGAATGGGTTTACGGAACCTTGGAGTTGTGTCAGCCGCCGCCAGTATCCGCTTTAATCTTTCATCAAACAAACTGCGACAGGAAGTCAACCTGCGGCCTCTGGTTGCGGCTGCATCATGTTTACCTGTCAGCTGGGAATCCAGAGCACGAGCGGTTTTACTCTGCACATTTTCATTCATGGCTCTCGGTGCAAGGATTATCTGCCGCTCACACACACTTTTAATTAACATTGCGTAATATTTGGTAGACACTGACGTAATACTTGTATAAAACGTATATTTTCATCCACACCGCTTTATGCCATCAAAAGAAATTATTGATTTGTTCATCATTCATGTTTCTGGGCGCATCGATTACGTGTATCTAAAAAATCTGTATCAACTGAACTTTCGTAGGAGAATGATATACAAAGAATCTGTTTTATGCTCAGTAAAGTAGTCAGTTTATTTTCCGGCTTCATGTCACAAAGTCTGCAACTATCTATTGATAAAGACATTAGTAAAAATACCGTTAAACTATGACTGAAAGGATTATTAAAAAAGTTTTCTGAACGAAACAGGGGAGTCCTGTTCTTGGAACATATTGCACTGCTGCCTCGTTTCATTACTGATGCCAGTCAAAAAGTTACTCAGATTTCTTTGGAATCGAAATAGCTTTCCCGGCACAGATTGACTTCTGTGAACCTGATAAATAGCTGCTGAAGCTAGACTGAAGTAACAGTCGTCTAGCTGATTTGATTTTTAAGCCATTTACAAGTTCTAAGCAAAACGCAGAACACTGCTGGCGTCTATCAACGAAGTGTATAAAGTGTAGCGGATTGCGGTATCTACTTCAGCTTGTAACAACAGGAACGACGCTTGAGGCTTTATTGATTGGAAAACTGCATGTATAACAGAGTCACCTGCAAGAGCTCTAGCGATTCAGGGGTACCAGTTGTGTACTTACGATAAAGTATTACAGTATGTCTCTCAGTACTGTGACTATAGAAATTCCATGTAGACTTTACCCGTTCATTTGCGATAATGAAGAAACATTGGAGAGCTATGTATCTGTAACAGCATTATAGTCCCTGGGATTACTGTATGTATCTGGTGGACCTTAAATGGTATCGGTTGTCATCACTAAATGAGGTTCTGCAGAAAATTTCCGAGCTTAAACATCGAGAGTGCTACACGTTCTGGCTATCTGGAACTGTAGGCCAACATCTGTTATTCCTGACTAGTAACATAGCAAATTTCTTCCACCAGCGAGATTAGAACCAGGTATCTACAACGTAAGTGTCAGCGCACAGCCATCAGTTAACAGCGTCAGCGTCATGGACAGTTTGTAGCAGACATTAAATTTCAATAGGTGCTTTCTAGTAATAACGAATTTAATTAATTTAAATTAGGGAGGATTACATTTTTTTCACAGTACTCATTTCTTGGAACAAAGAAGAAAAGTAATTGTCTAATTTCAGTCATCAGCAGAAGATTATAAAATGAAGCACTGCATATTTCTGCACACAAACATTCTTAGAAATCATAAATAATCCTCGTACGTTAAGTTTCCCTCGAAGAAAAATTGAAAGTTTTAGACCTTGTGAGCAATGGAACATCTATTGTGTAATAAGAAGAAATAGATGTTGATTTTGTAGTATACATTAGTTGGGAGGTGTCCATAAAATGTTCAGTGATACACACATTCTAATTAATTGCCTTTATTTCCATATCAAAAGCCAGACAAGGTAAGGTATATATAAAATGTTCAGTGATACATGAATTCTAATTACTTGGGTTTATTTTCATATCAATTGTGAGGCACTGCAAAGTTTAGGTAAAAGATCTTCAGTTACTCTCATTGACATTCATTTAAAATAATGGCGTCCTGTGGCAACTTATTAATAAATATTTAATAAAGCCAACCAGTGATAACAGATATATCAAGCATCTAACATGATACTGTGGGTGAAAGCTGAGAATAATCACTAGAGAACTGAATAAACGTCGTGAAAGTGATTGACGCAGAATAGAACTACTCATGGTAATATGTAGAACTAATTAGCGCAACATGTTTCACCTATTATGAATTTTGGAAGCACGCTACTCATGAATTCAGAAGGTAAATCTTCAGAGTAGGGTACTAAGGTTCTAAAATTAGCAGCTGACTTGAAAGTCACTACTTCTCATGTGGTAGTAGTTCACTCTCTCTCTGTAGTGTATCTGTCAACGACAGACATACTATGTAATGTGCTGCGAATACATAGAAAGATAGTTCCCTTATCATTTAGCTACAAAATAGCAGGTCAGCAACTGGAAGCAGTCAATTCCATAAATTATCTGGGAGTACGCATTAGGAGTGATTTAAAATGGAATGATCATATAAAGTTGATCGTCGGTGAAGCAAATGCCAGACTGAGATTCATTGAAAGAATCCTAAGGAAATGCAATCCGAAAACAAAGGAAGTAGGTTACAGTACGCTTGTTCGCCCACTGCTTTAATACTGCTCAGCAGTGTGGGATCCGTACCAGATAGGGTTGATAGAAGAGATAGAGAAGATCCAACGGAGAGCAGCGCGCTTCGTTACAGGATCATTTAGTAATCCCAAAAGCGTAACGGAGATGATAGATAAACTCCAGTGGAAGACTCTGCAGGAGAGACGCTCAGTAGCTCGGTACGAGCTTTTCTTAAAGTTTCGAGAACATACCTTCACCGAAGAGTCAAGCAGTATTTTGCTCCCTCCTACGTATATCTCGCGAAGAGACCATGAGGATAAAATCAGAGAGATTAGAGCCCACACAGAAGCATACCGACAATCCTTCTTTCCACTAACAATACAAGACTGGAATAGAAGGGAGAACCGATAGAGGCACTCAGGGTACCCTCCGCCACACACCGTCAGGTGGCTTGCGGAGTATGAATGTAGATGTAGATGTAGACTACATTCAGTGGCAGTGGCAGTGGCTAAGTGTTGATTGGGCAGAAAATTTTCTAAGCCCCCCGAACGCATCCGATTAGCTGGTGGCTGAAACCGACAAATATAGTGAAGCAGTAGCAACAGTACTCCAAGAAAAGACTCTCAAAGAAAAAGGCGATTTGGTGGGTGATGAGTGTGAGTGAAGGTATTCGACAAGGAATATTCTCGTCGCTGCGTTTTTCGTTATATGCTTTATTCGATTGGCTGGTTCCTGAATCTTCCAAGCCCTGACCGATCAAAATGCTACTTAGAGATATTGGGTGACGTTTTAATCAATGATGTCACCACTCTCTCCTCAAAAAGCCATTCCTCGCTGATTCCGTCTCTCTCCTCAACCAGTGAGGCAGCTTCCCGTCAACACTGTCGTGCTTCTCTGTCTCTCTGGAAAAAGTTTAGATGAATCACTGTCCATAGGTCGTACATCCCGAAACAAAGTTTTTTGTAAGAGCTAGGTAATCAGTGATTTCTCATGGTTTTCAAAGGCCTCACTCAGAGCTCCCTTTCCACCTGCAACATACTGATCTGTGGCATACATCTCAAAAGTTGGCTTTCTACGTTTGGCTGGCACTAGTGCCTTTCGCTAAAAATTGACCCTCACTCTGTAAAAACATTTGCACTACCTATCACTGCTGGATGCCGTAGCTGTTGTGCATCTGTATGATGGCGTCCTGTAGTGTCTCAAACGCGCATGCGGGATCTGCCCATTGCGTTGACCACCTCCCCTTGCTGGCCTTCTAAGAAGTACACAGCGGGGTTCCTGACCGTTCTGGCGTTTGGCTCTGCAACTGTGTCAGCCAGTGTCCCTCCAGAAACCATTTCGAACTAGCATGAAATTCTGTTTTAGATTATTATGGAAGCCGACAATCAATCACAAATTTAACATTAATTCTTTCTCTGATTGGAATTATTCAGGTCGAGAGTGGATCTCTAATACGAATTTATACGAATTTACATATGTTGTATGACTGTTCCGAAAAATGATTCCACAATAATTCGATGACATAGGGGATCCAGTATTCTAGTCTGAGCTTCGTGTCTCAGAAAGAAGGAGGGATATGTTCGGTTTTAATGTACCATCGGAAAATAAGTCCATAGATACAGAAAGAAAACTCGAAACGGTGAAAGATATGAGCCATATTATTTTGAAAGCAAACTTCCCTGCATTTTCCACAAGCAATTTACGAAAAGAAGGGAAAACCAAATCTTATTTTGGACGCCCGGCCATGAATGTGAACCACCATCCTCAAGAATGTGACCACAGAGCTATACTACTGCACCAAGCCAGTCGCTTATACAGTAGGTCTTGAGTACGCTATTACGCTACACTGAAACGTGCTTTGTGGGAAAACCGGAAAAAGAAATCCTATAGCTTTGGAAAGGCAGATAGACGCAAAAAGTTCCTCAAAAGAAGTAAGCTCTGATCCAACATACGCCTGAATTTCAGAGAGAAATATCTGACAATAGGCGTCGTGGACAGTGTAATGTATGAAAGTTTATTATAGATTCTTGCGAAAGCGGAAAATGCATGGGAGAGGAAAAGTGTGGAACAAATAACCTCGGTTGTAAACGTTGCTCTTAGATGGAGAGATAGGTACAAGAGAGAAAATTGTGGCGTGCCGATAATTCACGTAGGGCAACGACTAGAAAAACAAACAAAAAACAAAATATTGGAGACAACAGTGTGTCGCGACCCGAGGTACTCACTCACCTTGTCATAAATGACCATCGCATCAAACATTCTGATGAAATTTTGGGAACTCAGACGAAAAGAAAAACACATTCCTAAGCAGTGGACGTCAAAACAAAGCTAAGTCAAAATATTCCTAACACTCCATACTGACACTTCAATTCCGTATTAGCAAATGCGTGACAGCTACGTCTGTACTCAGTTAGTTACCTTATGACGTGTGACTTCGGATACGTCTTCTACCACAGTCACTGCTTCCCTTTCGTGTTTCAGTTGTGACGGGCACGAGAGAAGAACGATTATTGGTAGGGCTCCATGTGGTTTCGAATCTCCCTAACTCCATCTTCATGGTCTTTTTGTGAGGTATACCTAGAGGGAAGCAGTATATTGGCTGATTGTTTCTGGTACGTACAATCTCGCACAAGATCTCCCTTGTAGCGTTTCCCTCTGGTGCTGGATGGCCGTCTACGCGATGGATTTCATGCTCACTAAACGAATCTTTGACAAAACGTGCTGCTCTTCTTTGTATTTCCTCCTTTTCCTCTATCAGTTAAGTGTCACAGACTGATTAGCAACTAGTGTCGGTCATACGAGGATTTTGTATGCTACCATCTTCGTGGGAGGCGCACATTTATGCGGGATTCTTCCCAAAGGTCCGCGTCTAATATTTGTCTTCCCTATGATTATATTTGTTTCCTGATATTCTAAATCAAGTCGTCCCAAGTGCACACTCCCAGATATTTAATGGATGCTACTGACTCCAGTGATAACTCCGCAATTCTACAATCATACAATAATGTTTCTTTCCGCCTATTTATTCGCTGTACGATCTGTGTCAACCGCCAATCCCTGCACCAGCGTCGACCTTCTGTAGGTCTTCATGAATTTCTTTCCAGCTTTCAAACTGAACAGTTTCTTTATATACCACAGTACAAATCGCGAAAAGCCTCGTGGAACTTCGACGTTTTCTGCTAAATCATTTACATATATTGTGAACGACTATGGTCATGTAACGTATCAATGATGTCTTCCAGAAGCCACTACTACGTCCTAAAATTCTCCCCTATAAGACTTACAAGTCGCTTTCTACTTAATAGGAAGTTTCAATCGAATGACAAAGCTGGCTATGCTATTCCAAACGGTCACTAAGGTGATAATGCCGCCCGGAAGTCAACAAAAAACGGTAACAACCTGGGCGCTGATATCTACTGCCTTCTAGGTCTCATCGATGTCAAGAGCGAGTTGGGTTTCGTTGTTTGTGTAATCTATATTTGTTCCTACAGATGATGTTTGGTTTGTGGTGCGCTCAAATGCGCGGTCATCAATACCCGTACGAAGTCTCAATTTTTACAAAGTCCAATTTTTTTACACAGTCCAGTCCAGCCACTGTCAGGAATGATGATGATGATGACGATGATTATGATGATGAAATGATGATGACCACTAGACCACGAACTGCGGACATTTCTAAAGACGAGTGTTTCGGCCTCCAGAAACACCCAAATATATGTTGCAAAATTCTATAACAAATCTGACGTTGTGGCCATACGTCCTCCCCGCATTTCCACTGATCTTGAAATTACTTACCTTGGTGAGTTCTTGAGAAGCACAATCTTTTCTGAAACGACGTTGTAAGAGGGCCATGATTAAGGAATTTGTTGTTAGCGCACTCGAGCAGATGTAATTTCGATGGATTGCTCACGCGCTGCCTGCGATATGTAAGCTATAATAGAATCGCAGACCAGAGAGCAGTGTTGTCAGCGGTAGGAACTGTGTAGCAGTAGGAGTAAGTAGTTGCTAACAGTCTGGTGTATCGACTTGGCTGGGCCGGTCATGGGGGAGTGATGGCGGTGCCTGAGCATTGTAGTATAAGGTAAAAGCAGCGTCACGCATATGTATTATTGTTATATCATGTCCCATGTAAATGTTTTTAAAAAAAATCTCTTAATAATAATCTTCCTTATAAAAATTAACTTTTGACAATCATTCATCTCAATTTAAAGAATTTACTAATTTCTCCAATCCATGGTCATCCCGATTATTGTAAATAAAAATCAGTTGTTTCCTTTTATACGTGACAAATCTATCGGCCAGCATTGCACTGGGCTGTGCCAGAAAAATTTCATATAGGGACAGATATATACGCGTTATCCGGCGACATCAATGAGGTAAGAATTTTCAATTTATTCAGAATGATCTTTCAGGGCCATGACGCAGCACTGCTGAAGTCCAAAATTTACCAGTTTAAATTCACAGTCAATTATTGAAAGATTATCTATGAGTCACATTTTTTATAAGGAGATTAGTTACATTGTATTATTGGTAGGTTTCGGAATTTATCTGTTGATAGGTTACGCTAAATGTGAATGCAATATACATAATTTATCTGTCGGTAGGTTACGCAGAATGTGAATGATATAATTATATTTTTTACTGTTGGGATGTTACACTAAATCTGAATGATATATAATATTATTTATCTGAGGGGAGGTAACAACGTATAACGTTTTTTAGGTGAGGAAAACTACGAACGAAGGGTGCGTGGATTTAACTGACTGATCCCCGTAAAGGGTAAAACTTGATTAGATCTGGCTGTAACTAGTAGCTGAAAAAATTCTTGTATAAAATATCGAGTTTCTAGTGTGACTTCGAGTAAAAAAATTTTGCTAAGAAATCTTCTTCAGCACTCAGTTCGAGGAATGAAGGTATCAAAATAATAAAGTTTTGTATTAATTCTTTTGTACTTGCTGCACTCTCTCTCTAGTAGCGAGCTTCAGATTTGAACTCACTTTCTGTTATTCAAAGTGTCACACTTTTTTATCGCTTAATGACCAGTTTGTAAAAACACGCAATGTTTAATGCTTTGGAATGCTCGGTTGAATACTAAGCACGTCATCACGTCTCTGTATTCTGAAAGTTCATGGCTATGGCTGCAGAGCACTTCATACGGATTTTATGCCCTTCCAAAGAAAGTCTTAGCTCTCACCAAAAACACATGAAACTTCCGTAGACGTAGACGTCCTTACATTACCAATGACAAACCTTTAGAAATCAGTCCCATTGTTGTTGTCGTGGTCTTCAGTCCTGAGACTGGTTTGATGCAGCCCTCCATGCTACTCTATCCTGCGCAAGCTGCTTCATCTCCCAGTACTTACTGCAACCTACATCCTTCTGAATCTGCTTAGTATATTCAACTCTTGGTCTCCCTCTACGATTTTTACTCTCCACGCTGCCCTCCAATACTAAACTGGTGATCCCTTGATACCTGAGAACGTGTTCTACCAACCAATCCCTTCTTCTAGTCAAGTTGTGCCACAAACTCCTCCCCAATTCTATTCAATACCTCCTCATTAGTTACGTGATCTACCCATCTAATCCCATTATTCATAATCAAATGTTGCACGGTATGGACAAAAACCACTATAGATCTGGGTTATATGGCCTCCCATCACAAGAGCTGACCACGGACTTCGAGAGCCGAACGCACAAAATCTTTTCCTGGTAGACCAAAGTGGCTCTAAGCACTATGGGATTTAACATCTGAGGTCATCAGTCCCCTAGACTTAGAACTACTTAAACCTAACTAATTTAAGAACATCACACACGTCCATGCCGAGGCAGGATTCGAACCTGCGACCGTAGCAGCAGCGCGGTTTCGGACTGAAGCACCTACAACCACTCGGCCACAGCGGCCGGCTTTTCAGGGTGCCAGCTAAAAATATCTTCCATATTGGCCAAATAACACAGTAACCAGCCGGCTTGCTATTGAAACTTATTCCAGCCGGTAATCACCCTATTTCGATTAATTCGAATTCCAGAATCAATTTGTATAAAAATTCTAGCTAATAAATTCCAAAAAGCTGTAAAATGTGAACAACCCATCTTTACTCACCTAAAGGACCACAGTAACAATTACATTACTAAGGTACTGAAAACTAGTGCTTTCTTTCATGCGTGTGACTCATAGCGAGGTACCATAATTTGATTGTTACGCTCTCATGTTTCTTTGGTAACAACTTCGGCTATTGATACTTCACATAGATGACGCATTCACCCTCTCCCTCCACTTTTCATTCACTCAGACAATATGGTGTTCTTCCCGTTGGATGGGGACATTGAGCTCTAAGTCCATCCTTGGAGTTATTCAAGAGGAGTAGACTATCTTCGAGCACTGAGTTTCACCCTCATCCTTCTCTCATCATCATACAGTCCAATCATGACATAATATCACATACGCAGCCATTACAGTTATCTACGCTGAACACACCAATCTAACACGTCGCGAAGAAAAGGCGGTAGTGTGCGAGAAGGATAGGGAAAACGAAAATCTTCTGTGTTGTTTGGCCGCGTCATATTTCTTCAAACAACCAACGTTTCGACGCCTCAGCTGGGATCTGCTTCAGGATCTTGTGGTGGCCACTGTCCACTGTAGATATCGCTCTGATATTAGGCTGCTGAATCTACCCCTGGGACTCCCGCAGCCAAAGATGCCATACGACTTTACGTTTCTCTTCTTTACAGAGTCTTCAACTCTGCTGGGGACACATCAGTGAGGTTTCTGAATGTCTGTGGAGGAACGGTGGCTCATTCCTCCTTCACGCATAAAACCAAGGAAGGCAGTGATTTTGGACGCTAGCATTTGGAGGAAACGGGACGTTCCAACTCATCACAAAGGGGTTACATTGGTTTCAGGTCGAGACTGTGGGCAGGCCAGTCCATTTCAGAAATGTTACGGCTCACAAAGCATGTGCTCCCAGACGCTGCTTTATGACTCTGTACATTGTCATGCTGGTACAATCCTTGTCTACGAAGTGTTCCTCTGTTCGTGGCGCACTATGCGATGAAATGTTTCCATATCCTTCCGCATTTAGCGTTTTCGTAGGTGCGATAACAGAAGCACGTCCCAACCACGAAACACATACCCGTACCGTAACACCAACTCCTCTGTACTTCACTCTTGGCACGAAATATGATGGCAGGAAAAGTTGTCCAGGCAATCGCCAAATTCAAAACCTTTCATTTGTTTGCCACAGGACACAGCGTGCCGGCCGCTGTGGCCGAGCGATTCTAGGCGCTTCAGTCCGCTGCTACGGTCCCAGGTTAGAATTTTGCCTCGTGCGTGGATGTGTGTGATGTCCTTAGTTTAGTTGATTTTAAGTAGTTCTAGGCCTAGGGATGTTAAGTTCTATAGTTCTTAGAGCCATTTGAACCATTTTTGGACGCAGCGTCATTCCTGATCACTCGTTTCCAAGTATCCTCTGTCCTGTGATATCGCTCTTTACACAATCTCAGCCCCTGTTTACTATTGACTACAGAAATCTGTGGCTTATGAGTAGCTTCTCGACCATTCTATCCTAGTCTTAACTCCCTACGCACATTGATTCTGCTAGATGGACTGCCAGTTGTTCTTTGGAACTCAAGAGTGATTGCTTCAGCTGATTTCCTGGGCTGCGACGTGTAGACAATCTCCAAGATGGTGTACCCCGGGCAACGAACTGCTTATGCAGGACGGCGAAAAGTCTACACTGCCGGCAACCATACTAGACAAGTCTCTCATGGCCACTCAAGACAACAAGCTGAGTTCATGGGACTTTTATAAACACATTACACAATCCAAATGAGTTGTACCTGGTCTTGGTTTAGCTGTTGTTATTCCTTCCCACTTTTATATCGTAGTTACATCACTAACAGTCATCGTGGGCAGCTTTAGAAGAGTTTGCATGTGCCTGGTGGATCATTTACTCGGGTAACAAGCAAAGTCTAGTCCACATTCGAAAACAACGAGGTCTACTGACGGACTCATTCCGCTGTTATTGCTTCCCTCTACATATTACAATGAATTTCATACTGTCCTTAAATAGTGTCATTACAAAATCCTATACGAAAATTGATAACAATTGGTTTGCTAGAAATCTCTTTAAGAATTCATAGGAATGTGCGTAATATTTGTTAACTGTGGGGTCGGTGGCTCAGTTGAAGGGAAAAAATGGTGAAGTCCCACTCTAAAAATCCAGATGTAGGAAAAAAAAGCTCAAAACTTAGCTTGATAAACTAGGCAGTTTAAGTGTAACATATGCTACTTTCAGCGTTCGAAACCGTTCTCTGGGGTAATGAAGACACTCTACATCTACTCTACATCTACATCCATACTCCGCAAGCCACCTGACGGTGTGTGGCGCAGGGTACTTTGAGTACCTCTATCGGTTCTCCCTTCTATTCCAGTATCGTATTGTTCGTGGAAAGAAAGCTTGCCGGTATGCCTCTGTGTGGACTCTAATCTCTCTGATTTTATCCTCATGGTCTCTTCGCGAGATATACGTAGGAGGGAGCAATATACTGCTTGACTCCTCGGTGAAGGTATGTTCTCGAAACTTCAACAAAAGCCCGTAAAGAGCTATTGAGTGTCTCTCCTGCGGAGTTTTCCACTGGAGTTTATCTATCATCTCCGTAACGCTTTCGGGATTACTAAATGATCCTGTAACGAAGCGCGCTGCTCTCCGTTGGATGTTCTCTATCTCTTCTATCAACCCTATCTGGTGAGCAATATTCAAGCATTGGGCGAACAAGTGTACTGTAACCTACTTCCTTTGTTTTCGGATTGCATTTCCTTAGGATTCTTCCAATGAATCTCAGTCTGGCATTTGCTTCACCGACGATCAACTTTATATGATCATTCCAATTTAAATTACTCCTAATGCGTACTCCCAGATAATTTACTGAATTAACTGCTTCCAGTTGCTGACTTGCCATATTGTAGCTAAATGATAAAGTATCTTTCCTTCTGTGTATTCCCAGCACATTACACTTGCCTACATTGAGATTCAATTGCCATTCCCTGCACCATGCGTCAATTCGTTGCAGATCCTTCTGCATTTCAGTACGATTTTCCATAGTTCCAACCTCTCGATATACCACAGCATCATCCGCAAAAAGCCACAGTGAACTTCCGATGTCGGCCGGAGTGGCCGTGCGGTTCTAGGCGCTACAGTCTGGAGCCGAGCGACCGCTACGGTCGCAGGTTCGAATCCTGCCTCGGGCATGGATGTGTGTGATGTCCTTAGGTTAGTTAGGTTTAATTAGTTCTAAGTTCTAGGCGACTGATGACCTCAGAAGTTAAGTCGCATAGTGCTCAGAGCCATTTGGACCATTTTTGAACTTCCGATGTTATCCACAAGGTCATTTATGAATATCGTGAATAGCAATGGTCCTACGACACTCCCCTGTGGCAAGAAAAACTTCTGACAGATCCCCTACCAGTTATGTCTGTTGCTACAGCTCAGTGTCAGCGGTGTAGACCTGCGCTTGCTATGGTTGTACCACCTTTTCGTGCAGTCACAATACAACCATCTGGAAGGCAAGGCGGCGCGTGTTGTAACGAGAGAACAGACTTCGGGCCCTAGGGACCATTGTTCACAACACCCAGAATCTGAACCGTTCCGGAACGTTGGTGATTTGGCAGCTGGCTGAATGGTAGGCAGCCGAGCGCCCAGGAAATGCAGCGCCGGCCGCGCCACATAAACAGCGGCCGCTGTTTGTTTTCGCACAGTGTTTGCCTTGGCTGCCCGCGGCTACACGCTATCCCATCCCATCCCATCCCATCCCACCTCGTCCAACCCCGTGCCGCTGCGGCCGTCGCTTCCCACGCACATCTGTGTCAAGGCACCGGTGACGTGCTGTGCCCTGCTGCCTGTCCACGCCGCAGGGGACCGTCAGCCCACACCCAGTCCGCTGTAAGCGACGGGCGCTGCGTTTAACAGAAAAAGCATTGAAAGCTACATTTGGGCCAAGGAGCGCAGGCATTATCAATAACCTGCATGTTGCGGACCCAGTTCTGTACGCAATTCCAATAGACAAGTCGAACACATGTGCGCATCATGAATAAGCCGCCGTCGGTTCTGCATTCTACCTGTGACTTACGTGTGCAGACGACTGTTGGTCAGACATTAGGGAGGTTGGTCGGCGCGCACAAGTACGCATTATCTCCATAAGGTACTCCTTGTGAGTTAGACAGTTCCTGTTTACATGAAATCTATTCGCAGTTGTGTATATGGACAAGCATCAGCTGTATAATGGACTGACGACAATGAAATTTTGTGCCGGATTGGAACACGAACCCAGTTATCCCGCTTGTTGCGAGCGGTCTCCTTTACCTTAGGCTATCCGCGCACGAATAAAGGCCAGACCCAAATTTGCTTCAGATAGCTCTGAGCACTATGGCACTTAACTTCTGAGGTCATCAGTCCCCTAGAACTTAGAACTACTTAAACCTAACTAACCTAAGGACATCATCACATCCATGCCCGAGGCAGGATTCGAACCTGCGACCATAGTGGTCGCGCGGTTCCAGACTGTAGCGCCTAGAACCGCTCGCCCACCCCGGCCGGCAGACCCAAATTTCCCTATGAACTAATTCGCACGTATTGTCTAATCCTGCATATTTTGCTACAAATTTCTACACTCATCTTTAAGTCAATATTCTATGCAAACCGTTTCCGAAAGGCTAAACACTGTTCACACTCATTTAAAGCTCAGCTTCTGAGTTTCCCCTCGTTATCCATATCCTATAAGCGAATGAGGAGCATATATATAACCAAGGCAAGCTCTTCCCAGTCTCACTGTGATAGCGAACTATAAGAAAGATAACAAATATTGTCTCATGAAGAATATATTTCTGCTCACCAATTTTGAGAAAACAAAAATTGTTATGACATGAAATCTACGTAACTAAGTTGAATTGTTTACAATTTTTTTAACCATTTAACTTGATTCTTTACACTATTACTCGTAAATATTTGTGCACGCAATTTAAACTTTCACTTCCAGATTTAACTTCCAATACAGAACTTTCAACGTAAAGAATTTGAAATATTTCTAAACCTGTTACTGACGCAGCTTTATTTTGGGAGACTTTTGTATAATGTCAGATTAACTTACTGCGCTCTTTTTATAAAATGAAACGCTAGTTTTCTGCGACAGTCTATATTTACGTAAGTTTCAGCTGCGTTTCGCCTTTTACCTTAAAACATCTTCAGTGGATTTCATCTGGAATAACACAGTACGTTTTTCTATGAGATACTTGTAGATTATAAAATTGGTCATCTCATAATTCTTAGATTAATAAATTGGTACCTACAGTTCTTGGTTTTGCACTCCGAGAAAGAAAAAAAAAAAAAACAAGACCGTTAGTAGCAATTTATTGATGTAGAAATAATTACGTCAACTGTTTTCTGATCAATAACTTTCGCAAACGAAAAATGTCTGCTGTTATTTCAGGTTATATCCATCGAAGATGCCTTAGTTTTAAGGGCGAAACACTTCTGCAACATAGAGTGCAGCAAGAAAAGAGCATTTCGATTTATAAAGCGAATATTTTTGTACTTGCTGCGCATAAAGGGCTCACCGACAAACTTGTGTATTGCGAGTCAGCAATGGCAGATCGTATTCCTTCCAATCCTTGGAAGACCATTTCCAGAGTAGCGTAGTATAACGTCTTAAAAA
Source organism: Schistocerca americana (assembly GCF_021461395.2). Lineage (NCBI taxonomy): Eukaryota > Metazoa > Arthropoda > Insecta > Orthoptera > Acrididae > Schistocerca > Schistocerca americana. The sequence continues at coordinate 100,664,459 of NC_060120.1, read as the reverse complement.
GCGAATTTGTAATACAAATAAAAACCGCTCTGAAGTTGAAATATCATTAAGGCCAAATAAATACTGCCTGTAGAAGTAGCTTTAAAATTACTAATGACGGCCTGCCGGAGTGGCCGTGCGGTTCTAGGCGCTACAGTCTGGAACCGAGAGCCCACTACGGTCACAGGTTCGAATCCTGCCTCCAGCATGGATGTGTGTGATGTCCTTAGGTTAGTTTGGTATAATTAGTTCTAAGTTCTAGGCGACTGATGACCTCAGAAGTTAAGTCGCATAGTGCTCAGAGCCATTTTTACTAATGACGAGGTAGCTAGTAAAACTCGAATGGTGCCAGATTTGTTGCAGTTAACCCGTCTTTTCACACCGGGTGTTACATAGCGTTTCAGTCAGCGAGTATCTGAAATACAGTGCTTTACGAGTAACTAATTTACGTCTCTGGTGTAGCAGTGAGTGCTTGCTACACAAAGACGCAGCGCAGATTATTTAAGTTACTGCTATCAGATATACTTTTGCTCTTCGACTTCAATCTCGTAGACGAAAGTGAAAAGTGACATTTTATTATGGTTCAGAATATTACTAATCGATATTGCATTACAGTGCAGTATTTTTTATTGACTTCAATGAAGACGCAGAGTAAAGGCATAACGAAAGAACATCATTCTAATAAGCTATATCTTTCCAAGTAAATCGTAATCATTACTAGCGGACTTGATATAACTTTCAATTTTACAGATTTTTCGTCGTATTTTGCCTTTTATTTTGCCAAAGATAAAATTTCATGATTCAATTTTATTGCGTGTTCAGGCAATAGTTCCATGTAGAAAGAGGTATCAATATTGGACTTGGTTGTAGATCGTGTTATATTGCAAAGTTATTTCCTGAACACTTTTAAAGGACTCCTACAATGTAGTTCGTGAAGGACGCCTGGATGGCTGAAACGTCGTATCGAGGTTGTTGCGTACCCTCTGGTAGCAGACAGAACATTTCCGCTTTAGGCTGTAAAAACATTATTTATTGCGACTGCAATTTCGACGCGTTTTAATTTTTAAGCATTTTAAAACCACCAGTCGTTAAATACTGTACATGAAATTATGAAATTGACAAAAATTTCGAAGCTTTCTGTATGGTATCGTTTATGGAACATGAGACAAAATTCACAACTCCACATGCAACTGCTCTTACGCAGCGTGTCACAGCTTCCTATTACTGAGAGGGATACAACATCCCACATAAACAACTTCGAAACATAGAGAGATAGTAATGAATGACTGCAGCAGGCAACATACATAATTATCAAACAGTGGTGGTTCCGATGACTGCTTACAACATGGCGAAGACTGTCACATCACGGCAACAGCCTGACGTAGTCACAGATGGTGACTGAAAACGGTAAATCCTATAGGTAAACAACATCACTGTCTTTTGCTCAAAGTAATGAACAGGCCAACCGTAGTCTGTTTGGAGGCGGCAAGAACATATCGCGTTCATGTGAGGTTGTCTTGTTGATACCGTTGGTGTGAAGAGAAGATGACGAACAGGCCGGGCGGCTGCGCTCTGAGGTTTCATGACTTCGGAACACCCGGACTCCGATGAGCTGCGTAGCTCAAATAATAGGGATAGTACCAACTGCCCGTAGTCTAGGGATGCTACAGTGAGGAAGAAGAAATATATTTTATTTATTTCTGTAATTTTTCTGCCAAAGAATCAAAAATCTCAGTTTCTATATGCGACAAGCGATTGGATTTACGCAAAAATATCAGATTACTTTACATTTTGAAGAAGCGTACATTTGATTTTCAGAAGGAAGAGCGACGTGAAGGAGTTCATGAGAAGGAAAAATTGTTTTACATTTTGAGGTGGAAGAATATACAATCATCAATAGGGACTTTATTGCATTATTACTTTTCTTTTTCAGTTCCACGAAATGGAAAATTCTTCTTATCATTTAATTCAGAATTAAGAAGAAATTTAATTTAAATAAATAAAGAAAAATTCAGAAGTTTTAACATAAAACGATGTATTTGCACTAGTTAATTTCTTCTGTGTTCCAGACGAGCAATTGTGTTTTAAAAAATAAGATTAAAGGCGTAGAAGCGTCGCCGAAAAAACAACTTAAGGTGAGCGCATGGAATGGCTATAAGGGGAAGGAAAGAAACGATAAAAAGGGGACAGCTTCTTTAATTGTCAACCAAAACGTCCTCTGTGCTGGGCTCGAGCCCCGCTACCACTTACATTTTGAATAAAAATCTTCAGGAGTGCAGGCCGAAGACTTCCAGCATAAGAAGTCTTCCTCATGCAACCAACGGCCTTGTCAAGGAGGGCGAAAGGGCAGACAGAACACAGTATTGCCCTTGTAATGGGAAACTGCCATTCAAGTCGGAAGAATTAGCAACGATCAACGGCATCAGAATACAGAAGACAATGGAAAGCACTGCATTAAAGGCAGGTAATTTTTACCCACAGTACATGCCATCTGTTTCTGAAAAGTTTCGTGATGACTTGTCCATTGGCAAAAGATTCCGGACTAGACCCCCAGGCGAATCTCTGGGAGCGGACTGCCACAGGGTAGGTGAGCATGAGAAAAGAGAAAGACTAAATAAATAACTAACGATAACGTTCTACGAGTCGAGGCGTTCAATGTCGAACGCTTGAACATGGGAGGGGAGCTAGAAGATCTGAAAAGGAAATAAAGGCTCAATCTAGATCTAGCGGAGGCCAGCGAAGTGAAATAGAAAGAAGACTAGGATTTTTCCTCATATGCTATAACTGGGATAAGATTCGCTATGAATAGCCAGATACGGCAGAAAGTTGAATTAGTGTGAGGCTTTTTCTCATCAGAGTCGACTGAAAACGCTCAGCGACAATGACAATTCAAATATCCATGAATAGGTCGCAATTCATACATGAAGACTAATACCTCACTACAAGGGATGGAATAATTTTAAAGAGAAACGCGTGGAAGATGAAACACATATTTCGTCATTTCATGAAATACACTTTATTGCTTCACAAAAATTTTTATGATTACAAATTAAAAATCTTATCAAAAAATTAAAAACAACGCTCACAATAATTTAAACAACTTGAACAGGAACAATTCATTAATAAAAAACTTTAATAATTTATACCATTATGAACAGAGCTTAAAACCAGAAATAGAAAGTCGCAACAACAAGTAAGAAGTCACACCAACTAGGTGTGATTACAAGCGGGTTCAAACAAACTGAGTTTAGCACTAAGATAAATTACAAATGACTGCCACTGAAGGCACTAACAATTCCCAAGCGTGGGTAAAACATTTCACAATAAACAACGCTCACCCAAGATACAGCAAGGCTAACAAGTCACCCCATGACTGTGGCTGCTGCAAAGCCCTTAACAATTTGTAACCTTAATAAAATCCCTTAAGCAACAAAATACACAATCCCCCAAAATGCAAGAAAAGCTGGGAGGGCATACAATTTAAGTGTGACTCCCAGCTGGTACACACCAGCAGAAACATTGCCAATGAGCCTTAAATAAATATCCATTCCCCGAAATACAAGATGTGGTGTCACCGCCAGACACCACACTTGCTAGGTGGTAGCCTTTAAATCGGCCGCGGTCCGGCAGTATACGTCGGACCCGCGTGTCACCACTGTCAGTGATAGCAGACCGAGCGCCACCACACGGCAGGTCTAGAGAGACTTACTAGCACACGCCCCAGTTGTACAGCTGACTTAGCCAGAGATGGATCACTGACAAATACGCTCTCATATGCCGAGACGATAGTTAGCATAGCCTTCAGCTACGTCATTTGCTACGACCTAGCAAGGCGCCATAGCATTTAATAATTAATATTGTGAAGCATGTACCGTAACGAGAGATGTTCTACAATTGTGGATTAAAGTTAAGTATTATATCAACTACGTACTTTATTTGCTACTATTAATTCCCTTAACTGTTCCAGACCTCACGCCAGTCAGCGTGTAATTAAACGCGTGCATTTCGGCCTCCTCTAGCAACACTACACAAGAAAAGGTGGCAAATTACAGCAAACGACTATCGCAGCCAACAGGCAACAAGCAGGGAAATTTCGCTGGGAAGGGAGTTAGCGAATGACTGGATAAAATAGAAAGAACTCAATAGCTCATACAAGAAAGTAAAGGACTTGAAAACTTAACATGCTCCGGAACTAGTAATAAGGGTGCTAGGTTTAAACAAGTAGTTAAAGTGCAAATGTAGTGGCAAGGTACTCCGGACTTGCTGAACATGTTTCAAAGCTAATGTGCTTGCTGAATTCACAATACTGATTAGATCAAGAGTTCTGGATTTAAATGGCGACGCTCCGCCGTGCCACATATCAAACCACCTATTTTACTTATCTTGAGCCAACACGACGTGGCTGGTAGAGGTACCTGATTGCGGACCAACCTAGACGTCGTGCGACGTCGGAAGCGTCCCCACAGGAGGAAGAAAACACGTCTCTGCCCTGGGCCCAGGAAACAGGAAAGCGTCGTATGCTGGAAGAGCTACCCTGACATCACACATCAGAAGGGAATAATAATATGCTCAAATAAGACTACAAACCACAATGTGTAGGATATAGGCAATATTAACTTATTGCGGAAAGGTCAACACATACAAGTTACTATATAAACACTCCTTAAAATCACTTAAAAATTAACAAGGTGAAATATCAGTGACTGCAAAGACAATTACTAGGGCGTGCCCATCTACAAAAGGTGCATTGCCTTCGACACAGACTACGTTGCAATTTCAGTTTCATCAATTCAGTTTACAAAAGAGAATGCTCATACAATTGCATGGCTTGGAACAAAAAACTAATATCAGTTACACTGATAAATGGCCACCCACACAATCACTCGGAGACGCGTTACGTGACAGGTCTAATTCCACGTTAACACAGAAGTGGCCTTACTATAAGAAGCACAAAAAAACATCTAACTCCACTCAGTTGTGGAGGAGCCGTAATTTCCAAGATTCCAAGAAAGGGTGTTATTGCTTCCAGTTCATACAAGTGATCTCCAGGTGCCTTAAAATTTCAGAGTTGGCCTGGAATTTGCTGACCAGGTTGTACATGGCATCCGCTGCTCTTCCAGCAAATCGCCGCTATCAATCCATAACCCAGCCGGCAAAGCTTGCCTCCGACCTATTTAACCACTCGTGGCTTCTCGAGGCCATTACCGGATAGCAGCAGTCCCCCCCAAAACCAACCACCTGCCCTCCAGCTAACTGCCAGTACCACGGCCTGCTAAACCCAACACACTCTCAGAACTAAGAGCCTAGCCCTGGCATATTATCAGGATCGATATCGGCTGTGTAGGTAGTTAGTGACACCAATGGAGTAGAATGCCTGCCAAAAATAAAGCCGCCATGGCTCAAAGACATTGAAAGGGTAATTCAGTACAGCCGCGCGGGATTAGCCGAGTGGTCTGAGGCGCTGCAGTCATGGACCGTGTTGCTGGTCCCGGCGGAGGTTCGAGTCCTCCCTCGGGCATGGGTGTGTGTGAGTTTGTTCTTAGTATAATTTAGGTTAATTAGTGTGTAAGCTTAGGGACTGATGACCTTAGCAGTTAAGTCCCATAAGATCTCACACACATTTTTGAACAATTCAGTACGTAAAGGCAGATGAAAATCTAATATTCATGGAGGATTGTAATTTGGTAGTAGGAGAAGGAATAGAAGAAATGGTTACAGTAGAATATGCAATTGTTAACAGAAATAGAGGAGAAAGAGTACCTGAGGTCTGCAATAGATTTCAGCTAGTAATAGCGAATACTTTGTTCAAGACTCACAAGAGCAGGGGCTATGTTTGGAAAAGGCTGGGAGATGAGGGATGATTTCAGTTAGATTAATGATGGTCGGGCAGATTCCAAAATCAGATACTGGATTGCAAGGATTGCCCAGGATCAGATGTAGATTCGGATCACAGTTTAATAGTGATGAAGAATAGGCTGGTGTTTAAGAGACTTGAGTGGAAGAACCAATACGCAAAGAAGTAGGATAATGGAATACTAAGGAATGAAGAGATACGCTCGAAGTTCAATGAGGGCATAGAAATTGCGAAAAGAAATAGCTCAGTAAGCAGTTCAGTTGAAGAGGAATGGACATCTCCAAAGACAACAATCACACAAGTTGGAAGAAGGATAGGTACAAAGAAGGTAACTGGGAAGAATCCATGGTTAACAGAAGATACAGTTCAGCTGACCGATGAAGGAAGCAAGTACGAAAATAGGCAGGGGATTTCAGGAATACAGAAATAAAAGTCACACATCAACGAAATAAACAGGAATTTCAGGAAAGCTAAGGCGAAATGGCTTATTGAAAAATGTGAAGAAATCGAAAAAGAAATGACTGTCGGAAGGACTGACTCAGTATATAGGAAAGTCAAAACAACCTTCGGTGAAATTAAAAGTAAGGATCGTAACAATATGAGTGCAACGGGAATTAAATACAGAGGAGAGAAAGGTTAGGAGGAAAAAGGACACTGAAGGCCTCTACGAGGTGGAAGACTTTCTCATGACGTGATAGAAGAAGAAACAGAAGTCCATATGGAGGAGATAGGGGATCCAGTATTAGAAACAGAATTTAAAAGAGCTTTGGAGGATTTAAGATCAAATAAGACAGAAGAAATAGTTAACATTCCACTAGAAAATCGAAAAACATCGGGGGAAGTGGAAAAAATGACTATTCAGGGTGGTGTGCAGAATGTATGAGTCTGGAGATATACCACCTGACTGTCGGAAAAATATCATCCATACAATCCCGAAGACAGTAAGACGAGACAAGTGCGAAAGAGAATTAAGGCACAATCAGCTTAACAGGTCATGCTTCCAAATTACTGACAAGAAGAATTGGGAAAAAAGTTGTGTATGTGTTATATGAGGATCAGTTTGGCCTTAGGAAAGGTGAAGGCACTAGATAGGCAGCTCTGACGTTGGGGTTGACAATGCAGGAGAGACTAAAGAAAAATCGAGAGAAGTTCATACGATTTGTCGACCTGGAAAAGCGTTCGACAATGTAAAATGGTGTACAATGTTCGAGATTCTGAGAAAAATAGGGGTTAGCTAATGGGAATAACGGGTAATATGCAATATGTAAAAGAACCAAGAGAGAACAATAAGAGTGGGACACCGAGAACGAAGTGCTCGATTTACAAAACGTGTGAGACAGGTATGTAGACTTTCACAAAAAAAGGTTAAAATGGCTCTAAGCACTATGGGACTTAACATCGGAGGTTATCAGTCCCCTAGACGTAGAACTACTTAAACCTAACTAACCTAAGGACATCACACACATCCATGCCCGAGGCAGGATTCGAACCTGCGACCGTAGCAGCAGCGCGGTTCCGGCCTGAAGCGCCTAGAACCGCTCGAACACCATGGCCGGCAGACTTTCACCCCTACTTTTTAACGTTTGGTATCTTTTTATTACTTATTTTCATTATTTTATGTAATTTTGTTAGCTGCTTAGATTTCATTCAGATTTCTATGATTACTGTAACACAATGTCACCGTTACGGTTTATCGTCATCACATATTGTCATTTTGCTATTCCCTGTTAAACAGTTAAAGAAATAACTATCCCAATTTACTGTTTTGGTGTGTTTAATTTTATTAATGTAACAACTTGTAACACTTGTTAGTTACAGGAAAGCTTTTTTCCTAATTGTACATGTTTCACTTCACTGCTCTACATCGGACATAGTTACCTCACAAAATTGTTTTATCTTTACATGCACTCCACTTTGATATGAACAGCAACGTCGTTCTCATTATGATTCTCTTGGAACTGGCATGGCTTGAACCCGTTTGGTGATGCAAATCTAACTTTCTTTATGTCATGTGACGACGCCACTTAGATTTGGGTGACACAGAGCTTCTTCTTTCTTAATCAGGTACGTTTCATCACATTTTTTTCTCTTGTTTTCTATATACATGTGAAATCAGAACCTTGTCATTGTTTAATAATTTATTTCCTCGCAGATTTGAAGGTGGTCATTATGTACCATAATCGATAGTCAGAGGACAATTTGTGATCACTGATTCAAGTTAAAGGACATAAAACTGTGTCATAAAGACAGCAGAGTTATGGTTTGGGGCTGGTCTTTGTGGTCATTTGCAACCATTTTTCATTTACAGAGACAAGAGGCAATGACAAGTATAGTACTAGCAATAAAGAAATTCTGAAAATGAAATAACAAATTCAAATTAACCACAGTCAACCGCACTGTGTTAATTACATTTGAATACATTATGGGAGTGATCCTGATTAATGTGTTACAAATATTTACTGTTGAAAACAGTCTTGATCACAATTTATTTATTACAGTGACCAGTTTCGACCACTACTGTGGTCATCTTCAGACCTACAAGTCGTATACAAAGCTTTAATTAGAGGGCTACATACATTAAAGACAATACATTAAGTTGTAAAGCTATAAAACGATGAATTATCAATGAGTAAGAACCTCATTAATGTATGTAGCCCTCTAATTAAAGCTTTGTATACGAGTAGTAGGTAACAAATAAATTGTGATCAAGACTGTTTTTAATAGTAAATATAAGCACTGTGTTAAGCTGGTTCTAGATACGTCCACACCTATTCGCTCGCTAGTTTGGCATCTAATCTGATATTAAGGTCGGAGATGAGTTATGGACAAGGTGAACAGATAACGACGAGAGACAGGTGTAGCCGATAAGCGTGACTGTTAGCGGGAGGGGAAATCCCCGTGGCTGGCGCTGAGGTGGGGCCGCACGTTGCGACACTGCGTGGCGCGGCTCGTGGCAGTAAATTTGGAGGAGCGGTTGGGGGGCGGGTGGCGGCCGATCGCGGCTGAGTCAGCGCGCGGCTATGCGTCCCGCGCCTGCCTGGGGGGCGGGGGGCGGGGGGCGGGGGCGTCGCGGCGGGGGCGTGTCGCCGCGGCCATCCGTCACCAGAGGAAATCCGAGCAGCCTGCAACCGCGCCGGGGCGTCCCCGCTTTCGCTGTCGTTAGGAGATCGTTGGACGCCTAACAACTAGGCCACGTGCCTCACGGATGTCTGCTCCTCGTTGTCCTTTAACATGGCTGGTTAGCACAGCCTGCACACTTAAGGGGGAACATTCATGGAATCGACCGAAAGTGTCAGTTTCCAGCTATTCTTTTATTTATCAGTAGAACTCGCGCTCAATAAGTTCCCAGAGTTTCAATAATGTAATCGCATTCAAAGTGCCTGAAAAATTAGTTCCATGTATTACGCGACCTCCCTGCCACACTTCATAAAGTAACACTTCAATACTATCTTGGCGAACGGTGATTCCGTGGATTACTTTCAAGCAAACTTGCATGGCATACATCTAGGTGACTGAACTGCTAAATGGCTCTGAGCACTATGGGACTCAACTTCTGAGGTCATCAGTCCCATAGAACTTAGAACTAGTTATACCTAACTAACCTAGGGACATCACACACAACCATGCCCGAGGTAGGATTCGAACCTGCGACCGTAACGGTCTCGCGGCTCCAGACTGTAGCGCCTAGAACCGCACGGCCACTCCGGCCGGCTGCACTGCTAAAAGAGTGTGTTCATCGCAAATAACAGAATCGAAATGAGTTTCTGAATTCACTCATATTGAAACGATGCCCTAAAATCATATTTTCGTCTAGTACATTTGTCAGAAATGCAGCGGTTCTAGGCGCTTCAATCCGACACCGCGCTGCTGCTACGGTCGCAGGTTCGAATCCTGCCTCGGGCTTCGATGTGTGTGACGTCCTTAGGTTAGTTAGGTTTAAGTAGTTCTAAGTCTAGGGGACTGATGACCTCAGATGTTCAGTCCCATAGTCCTTAGAGCCATTCGGAATCGCAATATAAGAAACACTTCTTATATTTAATGATGGGAATGTTGGAGGAATGAAGGTATAACAGAGACTGGGATCACTCAAGACATCTTGAGAAATATATATTAGCTGCGCCTTTCTGCAGCTGCAGTCAGGTGAAGGCCTGCTAAAAAAAAAGAAAACAAGAAACCACAGGAGAATCCTTGAAGGGAAAGAGGACCTTCAGAAGAAATATGGGGCGTTCTGAAGAGGTGACACAACGAAAACGTTAGGTTGAACTTAAAATTGCATTTACTCGAAATTACGTTTTTTGAAGTTTATTTATCTCTTTTTCAGAATCTATGCAGGCAATAACTATGAAATTTTTCACACATGTTGTTATGAACTTAATAGATGTTGTCTCAGGATAAAGTTTTGAAATTTTGAGTGTAAGCTGAGATATGGGGCAAACTGCCTGGACTTTTGCATGAAATTTATATTAGGCTTACAGAATTATAATTTAAAAAAATATTAACATTCTCCTATTCGATATATTCAAGAAATCTCGGGAGAGAAGCTTACTGTATACAAAGAGATTAAACAGAGAAAATTTTGTGGAAATCTCTTAAATAGTTTCTGACAGAAATGTAGATATATTATTCCTGAAAATAAAACTTTTAAATTCCATACATAAGTTAAATGGATATAATCCAAGAAACTTAAGACTAAATGTGTAAATTTCATTTAAAGCATGGTATAATATTTCATTACCATATATTTAAAATAATGGATTTGTTGCATCTTTTAAATAGTGTGTGAGTTTCATGGACGTTCCCACTCAATTAACAGCAGTTCCATTTGAAGAAAGTCATTTTCAAGAGGCACCAGGGGTGCTGGTGGAATAAGCCTTTATTCATTACCAGTTAACATCAACTGATGAACATTAGACAACCTGTTCAGCAACAGAGAGACCATAGGAGATACATTGAGCATCTATTAATGCAACAATATTATGGTGATCATGCTAATGAAACTCCCGTAATTCAACGTACGCGCATAAAATTTGATGACTTACATATTATTAGGAGTCACAGTCAAATATAATAGCCAAAATGATGATCCTTTCGCAGTTTGAGCATTATTTATTTCAGTCTGTATAAACCATTTCAGTTTCAGCTTTGCAACCATTCATACGTTTTTAAATTAGAGATATTGCATGTCATAGTACACTAGGTGGCACGAAAATTCGCCGGCTGGAATCGCAGCGACAGCTAAAGTCCGGTACAGCACTGTTTTGAATGTAATGTAGCCTGAAATATTTTTCTATTTACCTCGGGAATATGCAAATGAGGAAGTATTATTTAAAGAATTACAGGAAACTGATCACAGTATTCCAGATCTGTTCCAAGAAGGCAAAAAATCTTTTCTGCAAGCAGAATATGCTGATATTATCTCTAAATATAGAGCATGTTTCCTGAATAGATACTGTATACATAAAATGGTCATTGTAGCTGAACAAACGACGTGCCTCATGTTCGAATCAATGTGAAGTCATTTTTTTTCGTCATAAAAGACACATCCTTCTGGTTCAACAACTGTCTGTCTATGAAGCCTTCCAATGTATTATGTGAACAGTGGGTGCGATAGAAATAGCGTTCTAAAACAACATTTCAGGTGGAGATTGACAACCCAGGTGCCGAAAACTTAAATTTACTACCACTATTTGACATAATGCTGGAGTATTATTTAGATAGTTTTATTAATATTGTACGGAAACAAACTGACAGTTTGCCGAGGCGAGTTAGGTCTGCAAGCACACCATTCTTTCTATAACGGCCAAAGGCAGTACACGAGCAACGTCAAATACCTGCACCACAACGCTTTCAGTCGAGTCACTTTATATCCTGCAGGTGGACAATTACGCTCTGTTCGGGGGTGCGCTTGGGTTTTCCATCCACAAGGACTAGGATTCGTGTCCTGGAGAGAGTACGGCCATTTTGTTTTTTGGGCTAATTCCAGGGTGTGGGGGTGGCGTGGGACGGAGTGGGACGACTGCACAGCCTTGAGACAAAGAAACTGCCACCATTTTTTGAAATTTCCCACCAAAGTTAGAAATTCTCACCAGTAGTGTAGTTCGGGATGTGGGAGGGGGAGGGGGAGGGAGATGGGGAGGGGGTGGGTGAGGGGAGCCACATCGCATCTGGGGAAAGCAAAGGATGTCATCTGGGGTTGGGAGTGGAGGGAAAGGGAGGCAGGTTAATGAATTGATCAGGCTCTGTAAACTTTCCCGCCATTATGATTGGTTGTATTCGTGTTGGGTCTCCAGCCAGAACATATCGTCATCTGATGATGGTACAACCTATTATTACACCAGGAAAGTTTACGGAGCCACATGAAGAGCCTTTACAGGAAGGAGATGTTTGAACTTGTAAGGAAGTTTGATAAACTTCATAAGAAGAAGTCGAAGCTGCTGAGCGCCCTCGCTTTCCTGCTCAGATGCCGGGACGAATTCAGATAACGATATGTTCCGGCCGGAGACCCGACACGAATACAACCAAATTAATTTATCAGTTTAATTAATTTGCATCCCAATTTGATATCAGAAGTGTCCTATTACTAAAATGTCCCAAGAATATCGAATATGGAGGCATGATGTGGAGCATAATACTTTCGTTTTAACTTTTTGGTACCATAAGATTATTCATTAACTAGAGACACTCATTCATCAAGTAATATGTATTAGTCCTATAGTTCAGCCTTGTGATCACTTCAGAATAAGTACAATAATTTGGAAATCTGTATAACCATTCGATAATCACTCAGACACCGCTCATAAATCTGATCTGTGGGTTACAGCTGGTAGAAATGTGTGTATGTTTAACAGACTGATTGGCAGCATACTCCCACACTAAAGAATTTATCTGTTATTCGTCTCTTCTGTAGTAACATATTGTGATCTACATGAACGAGAAGTTCCGCAATCGACCCACTCTCTTCAAATATTAAATTTAATTAGGGAGTACCTTGTAGAGATGGAGGTTGGATGTTTGAAAACGTTTTACATACAAATCAAAGACATCACTGTAAATGAGATCATGATTCCAACGTGTTTGCAAAATAAATACGCGTTATTCTGTGTCACATACAACAAAAAATATAGCATCAAACTGCTATTGTAAACTGGCGCATGGTCCACTCAGTACTTCGCTGCTGGGAGGGTTCCATAACTTGACGTCAACCATTTGAACGAATGCCGATAAACCGCAATTTCGTCGATTTACTCTTCGTGCCCCTTTCGCGAAACGTACGCTTGAGGGAGTAATACGTTGCCCGACGTTTCTTAGATCGTGTATAACAGGAATATCAACAGAAGACGTCCCAGTGATGCGCATCACCTCTCTCGTAGCTTCTGCCACTAGAGTTCGTTGAGGTTCTCTACAATGCTCTCACGCTAACTATCGTATCCCGTGATGAAACGTTCTGCTCTTCGTTAAATCTTAACTATCTATGCTATTAATCCAACCTGTCATTGGTCCCAGACAGACGAGCAGTCCACAAGAATTAAAGTCGTCTTTTTTTTTTTTTGCCATTTCTTTTGTGGATGGCTTACATTTCCTTGACACTCTCCCGCTGAATCACAGACTGTCATCTGGTTTCCCTACACCTAGCTTTATTTGGTGACTCAACTTTAATGTCGCTTCTCATGGTCATTCAAGGATATTTTGCGATTGTTACTGTTTCCAGCGATTTACTGCCAACAGGTAAACGAAAAGCAATGGATCGCTTCGCATATTTGTTCGCCTTCATGATCTGCTTCATGTACCTATACCATTAGCGATCGTCTGTAGTCTTACTGCCTTCTGCACTCCTCTAGCATTGCAGCCTTCACGTAGCCAAATGCACTGTCTACGAATGTTCTTGTGGAGCTCCTGGTGTTAGAATTCGCGTTCGCGTTATCGTCTCTACATTTTGGGAAATAAAGAGCCAAATATTTAAAAAATGGCAAATATGAATTTTATTGCTGCTCGTTTCGTCATAGCAATTAAAGCTGTCCTCTTAGGCTACTGCCGAACTATACACTCGGAAGTAGCCACTTATTCGGAAAAAAAGAGCCAAATACACCACTGGCCATTAAAATTGCTACATCACGAAGATGTTGTGCTACAGACGCGAAATTTAACCGACAGGAAGACGATGCTGTGATATGCAAATGATTAGCTTTTCAGAGCATTCACACAAGGTTGGCGCCGGTGGCGACACCTACAACGTGCTGACATGAGGTAAGTTTACAACCGATTTCTCGTACACAAACAGCAGTTGACCGGCGTTGCCTGGTGAAACGATGTTGTGATGCCTCGTGTAAGGAGGAGGAATGCGTACCATCACGTTTCCGACTTTGATAAAGGTCGGATTGTAGCCTATCGCGATTGCGGTTTATCGTATCGCGACACTGCTGCTCGCGTTGGTCGAGATCCAATGACTGTTAGCAGAATATGGAATCGGTGGGTTCAGGAGGGTAATACGGAACGCCGTGCTGGATGTCAACGGTCTCGTATCACTAGCAGTCGAGATGACAGGCATCTTATCCGCATGGCTGTAACGGATCGTGCAGCCACGTCTCAATCCCTGAGTCAACAGACAACAACCATCTGCACGAACAGTTCTGCGACGTTTGCAGCAGCATGGACTATCAACTCGGAGACCATGGCTGCGGTTACCCTTGACGCTGCATCACAGACAGGAGCGCCTGCGACGGTGTACTCAATGACGAACCTGGGTGCTCGAATGGCAAAACCATTTTTTCGGATGAATCCAGGTTCTGTTTACAGCATCATGATGGTCGCATCCGTGTTTGGCGACATCGCGGTGAACGCACATTGGAAGCGTGTATTCGTCATCGCCATACTGACGTATCACCCGGCGTGATGGTATGGGGTGCCATTGGTTACACGTCTCGGTCACCTCTTGGTCGCATTGACGCCACTTTGAACAGTGGACGTTACATTTCAGATGTGTTACGACCCTTGGCTCTACCCCTCATTCGATTCCTGCAAAACCCTACATTTCAGCAGGATAATGCACGACCGCATGTTGCAGGTCCTGTACGGGCCTTTCTGGATACAGAAAATGTTCGACTGCTGCCCTGGCCAGCACATTCTCCAGAACTCTTACCAATTGAAAACGTCTGGTCAATGGTGGCCGAGCAACTGGCTCGTCACAATACGCCAGTCACTACTCTTGATGAACTGTGGTATCGTGTTGAAGCTGCATGGGCAGCTGTACCTGAACACGCCATCCAAACTCTGTTTGACTCAATGCCCAGGCGTATCAAGGCCGTTATTCGGCCAGAGGTGGTTGTTCTGGGTACTGATTTCTCAGGATCTATGCACCCAAACTGCGAGAAAATGTAATCACATGTCAGTTCTAGAATAATATATTTGTCTAATGAATACCCGTTTATGATCTGCATTTTTTCTTGGTGTAGCAATTTTAATGGCCAGTAGTGTATTTGTGAGAACGAAAAATATAAATTTTATTGCTGCTCGTTTCAGTAGCAGTAAAGTAAGCTGTCTCTTTAAGTTCCTGATTAACCACACGCTCAGAAATCGCTAAATGTTTATTTCATCGTTCCTTCTCTGATCAGACGAAATCTAAATAACACCGAATATTGCAGATCATACTTGTATTACATTCATAAGTAAGTCCCAGAATGCATTAATAACGCTGGCATGAAAAATATATACACATTTGCATATTGTGAGCTGCGAACCTACGTCTTTTGACGCCAGAAACAGCGAAGTTATCCATTACTCATGTCACCTGTCTCTTCACTTTGTTATCATAGTATCTCTTGAAGGGTTATATCACTGCCGCGTTGTTAACTGACACTTGATGATAATGAAGACGTGTCTGTCATAAATTTTTCAATGTTCTATTACCTTGTATAAAGCAAGCGTATTTCATGCTTAATTTGTAAATTACTGACAATAACAGTTAACTTCTGAGGGAGCATTCTTATAGGAAGGCATTAAGCGTCGATAAATTATTATGTGTGTTTTAATTACAACAATAATTATAAAAATCATTCTAAGTATGGCATATTTTTATAAATTTCCGACACGAGTGCACGAAGTCTCGTGAGAGTCCCGAATCCTACGCTATCGAAAGTCAACTGCATTTCCTGCGATCGTTTATTTGCACGTTATGTCAAAACGGCGCCACAAATGCGGAAAGCGTTGTGAAGCGAGTGTTACCCTGATTAATCCAGTTCTAAGGGCGCTAATTCTGTAAAGAGTAGCATCGGTTACACATAAATTATTCTCGCAGACTCGTTCTTTCGCTGCCACAAATACGTTAATTCTCAAGAATGCAGAGCACATTGTTAGTTAGTTAGCATACTGTGCCGTAAAACACTGGAAACACAGCTGATATACACTATCCACCTCAAAATGAACGTATTTCGCATCCCTGAAATCGATTTCTACACAACCCACCTCAAAATCAGCATATTTCTCATTTCTTTAAGTCGATTTGTGTCACTGAACCATTGACAACAACGTATTGCTCTCTGCCTGCAATGAAGTCCTGAGTCCAGTGACAAATCTTGTCCGGTACTAGGAAAATTTTTAATCTGACTCAGTAAACAAAAGTGTGAGCTATATACCAAGCTGTTCGACAGTCAAGCAACACGGCGCCCCAGTTTGAGGCGTTAAAACGGGCCTTGGTTGTATTTTTTACTTCCACAGTCTATAGAAATTCATGGACGGCTCGTTAAGAGGTTGGAAATTAAATTGATAATTTTTTTATACTAACGAATCACTGGGGTCGGAATGGATTGTATATTGTGTCAGACAATTCTTCCGACACTGGCGGGGCTTATAGATGATCGAATTTTGCTTCGATTGCTGTGGATATTTGTTGCTAATGTGATTATCGTGCTGTGGATTTGATATGATTCATTTTTGTCAGCTTTTGAAACAAAATATTTCATCAGTCTTGCCTAGTTTTAGTATGACATAATGTATTCCTCCTCTACTCATGTCGAACTACCGCAAAAATATTAGTTAGATTGTATGAGTAATACATAAGGCACTGCAAATACAGCCGGCCGGAGTGGCCGTGCGGTTCTAGGCGCTACAGTCTGGAGCCGAGCGACCGCTACGGTCGCAGGTTCGAATCCTGCCTCGGGCAAGGATGTCTGTCATGTCCTTAGGTTAGTTAGGTTTAATTAGTTCTGAGCTCTAGGCGACTGATGACCTCAGAAGTTAAGTCGCATAATGCTCAGAGCCATTAGAACCATTTTTGAACTGCAAATACGTACCAAACTTTTACTATTCAGCGATGAAGCAAATTCTTTTTGCACTATTCCTACGACAGTTATTAGCTTACTGTACACTTAGTTACCTATAAAATTAAGTGGAATTCATTGTAATAATCCAGTAGATACCTCTACATTACGGCTGTATACAAAATCGTACGAAATACGTAGACTGAACTGAGGTGATATTACTGGCATTTCGAAGTAAAATGATGCAAAGCATACGGAAATCTGTGTAGCACATGAGGAAATTCACCAGTCTAATTATAATATCGTCTCAGCTCGCTTTCCAGGTAACAGTACTTTCCTCTTTGCAGTGGCCTACATGTTGAGTAATTTCCCTGATAATGTTTACACGCCTAGGTTTCGGCTTTATTCAGTGATTCGAACTAATTACGCTGCGACGTTACTCTATAGCGAGTTCCGCTTTGCAATCTGCCGCTGTTTGCAGCAAGATACGTTTCAGCATTATGTCACAAATGACAATGAAACTAGGTTATCGCACTGGTTAATCGCTGCGAGTGGCACCAGATCGACCCATATCAGCACAGCTTTAGCCCGCCGCCCTGCGACCCACGTTTATCAATTTATTGATTGCAGACATTTATTGAATGAGCTCACTCTTCCTCCCTCGCTAGCAGAACGCTTATGGCTGGAAACAGAACTGCCATGTTACATCAGAATATACTAGCAGAATATGAATAAGTATTGGCGTTTGGCATAAAAAAGTGAAGTTCTCAGAAGGAGAGAAGGAAACAAAACAAAAAAACATACAAACAACCATTTAAAAAACACAGTATCACAGGGTACCTAGACAAATTTAAAAAGAGCTTGGCAGTATGAGCTGTAATCCCTCGTTACATGTCTGGTCTTTTTAGAAATTAAAATTTACTCGACCTGGCCATAAACAGTTCCCATAGTTCTTATAAAACATTAATTCCCGTTTCAAAGTAGAGTAAATTAAATAAAAGGATAATAAGTGCCATTGGAACAGTGTTATATGCAAAGTAACAAGGAGCTTTATGCAAAGAGTTCCTAAAGAACGTCCCTTTTGTTTCACAATTACTGTATAAACCCAACACACGTACTGTTAACGTCTTTAGCATCGGGAGTCTAGAGCATCCGCGAGCCTTTGTGTTCGAGGTTTTAGTGTACGAACTTTTAGCGTTTGAATCCTTAAGTTCATGCGTCACTGCGTGAAATACTTAACTTCATTAGAAGCCGGGCTAAATAAAAGTAAATTTCTTCTCTTTCAATTTATTGTCAGAAGTACGAAAACTGATAGAACTGAGATAACGCAAACATCGAGCGAACATCTTAATTGATAAAAAATCGATATCATTAATTCCAATTTAAGAACTTCAGTTGTTGCCGAAGTTACTATCCAAAGACGCGTCATAAATTGACTTTCGATTATAGACCCTGAACGGACATTTACTATCGAGCTAAAGTGTGACCATTCAGAGTAGCGAATCATATCAAATGAAAAAGTGCAGTGTTCTAGCGTCGTATGATTTCATACAGATTATCAGGTGAACCGTGTATTGGATTATCTCTGGACAATAATAATAATAATAATAATAAACAACCACTACAGACCATATCCTACATTTGCGGACGATCTGGCGATACTAACGGAGGATCAACAGACTGCAGTCAAAGTAGGTTTACAAATTAGATCTGAGAAAACTGAATTCTTTTGTTCAAAAACTAAAATTGCAAGTCTGAAAACAAAATATGGTAAAATTAACAGTGTCTCATACTTTAAATACCTTTGAGAATTCATCGAACCGACAGGTATCGAAAGAAATCTCGCAGCAACATCGCCTCCAAAAAATTAAAATAGCATTAGGGTTAACGCAAAACCTTTACAACAAAAAATCTATGTCAAGAGGTGCAAAAATTCGACACTACAATACTGCCATATATCCAGCAATACTCTACGTAGGTGAAACGCTAACCCTTAACAGAAAACAACTTGAAGACATCAAAAAAGAAGAGAGAAAGATCATCCGGAAAATTCTGGGAGGAAGACATACCCGAGACGGTTATAACTATAGCAATCAATTAAAACAACTGAAAAGTTTTCAAACATCGCAGTTGATATTAAGAAAAGTCTCAGCCGACTACCAGAGAATCGATTGATGAAGAGAATAATAGATCACGTAACCTTACTTAAGAATTCCACACCTTGGCTGGGTGAAATTCGAAAGGACCTAAATAATGGAAACATAAGACCAGGCGACATTATAGAAACACCTTCAGACAGAAAGTAGACAAATAGTAAGTTATATGAGAGCAACCAAAAGAAAAACGGTACAGACCAAAGTGGTCGGATGAGTGTAAAAAAGCCTTCTCAGAATGAAAGCCTATTGGAAGAACAAGAAGAACTCAAAGAAAAATTGATCAAGTTATTTGCTTAACGCCTTACATTTCTGGGAACAATTCGTCAATAATAATAGTAGTTTATTTCACATTTATATTAAAAAGGGAATAATTTTCAACGGACGAAACATCGTACTGTGTTAAATGAACCCTGTGTCTTCTGAAGGAATGAATTCAGTGTCCGTGTGCTACTGTAATCAACGATATCAATTCATTTTGAATCCGCCTCCTAGTAACTGTTAATGAGCGTCTTTGGTGGGAACCGCTAAACAACGCAGCTATCCGATAGTAACAATTTTAATCTATCTTGGGTTGTCGGGTGTTCTGCCGGATGTCAGCGACGTACTTGCACGATATTTCGGTCACGTAGCTCGTAACCTTCATCAGGTGCGACCTCAGACTGCTCCTCGAGTGGACATGGTCCAGTATTTATGCCTATGGCCTTCCCCCTCCACCGACGGCTGCAGGCGCTTCCTCTGTGGTCCGCGCCCATTCCCTGCGACCTGCTGGAGCGTTGCTGCTCCGTTTTCCGTCCGCTGCGGTTCTAAGTGTTCCCTCTGCGGTCCGCGCCCACCAAACCCGCTCCTGGGGGTTTCATCTACGGTCTGGGGTACCAAGCGTTCCCCCTGCGGTCCGCGCCCGCTCACCACGACCTGTTGGAGCGTTGCCGCTCCGTTTTTCGTCCGCTGCGGCTCTGGATGTTCCCTCTGCGGTCCGCGCCCACCAGTCCCACTTCTGGGTGTTCCATCTTCGGTCTGGTGCGCCTGGCAGTCTGTCAGGGGCTCGTTTTCCATCTCCATGTCTCTGGTTCTTCTGTTTGTGTAGTGTTGCAGCTGGCCCCGTTGCTCCAGGTCCACTCGAGGAGCAGTCTCAGGTCGCACCTGATGAATGTTACGAGCTACGTGCCCGAAATATCGTGCAAGTACGACGCTGATATCCGGCAGAACACCCGACAACCCAAGATGTCATTAGATCGCAGGGAAAGCCTGAAGAGTTACAATTTTAATCTAAACTTATTAACGAAAGAGGCTTTAATATATTTGTGTAACTCCGAATGTAAAATCAAACTAGCAGGAAGTGCGGACATTACCAACAAATTTCGACTGTAATAACAGATAGTGGCCGGCCTGTGTGGCCGAGCGGTTCTAGGCGCTACAGTCTGGAACCGCGCAACCGCTACGGTCGCAGGTTCGAATACTGCCTCGGGCATGTGGTGTCCTTAGTTTAGTTAGGTTTAAGTAGTTCTAAATTCTAGGGGACTGATGACCTTAGCAGTTAAATCCCATAGTGCTCAGAGCCATTTGAACCATTTGAATAGATAGTGTCGTGTCACCTCGCTTTTCGACGAAGTGAAAAATCTGGCTGGGGATAGCAAAAAGACATTACGCTTTCGCTGATGGTGGAAGTGTGAGTAGGCAGCAATAGTATGCGTTACAGATCCCGCTCATCAGTGCGATGTTGCACCCCTATATACTGGATGCAAGCACTCGTTCGTTTGGGAAGGGTGTCAGGAGCCCTCTTCCTAGGCTAGGTGGTCCACAGCTGTCGCAACTGGTCCTTAACATCCCGGATCCTGGTGCTGGGACCGAGCTGGCGTACGTGTTGGTCCCATACCTGTTCTATCAGGGACAGATTTCGGAACTTTGCTGGCAACGGCAGTACCTAAACATCCTGTAGGCGGTTCGTACAATGTCATGTGTACGCGAGCATCGCGCAGTTTAAAACCGGCAACACAACTGCCGCACGAGAAATAATACATGTCGACGCAGGACGTGACGTACTCTTGTGCAGTTGATTGGTTTTATGGCTCTGAGCACTATGGGACTTAACTGCTGAGGTCATTAGTCCCCTAGAATTTAGAACTACTTAAACCTTACTAACCTAAGGACATCACACACATCCATGCCCGAGGCAGGATTCGAACCTGCGACCGTAGCGGTCGCGCGGTTCCAGACTGTAGCGCCTAGAACCGCACGGCAACTTCGACCGGCTGTGCAGTTGAACCACTAGACGTAAACTGATGTCATGCATTCCGTTCCCCATACTAAGATGTTGGAAGTAACACCGCCGTGCGTCTACAAAAGACGGGAAGAATAGGACCTATCCACAGGTCACCTCTCCACCGACTACAGTCTTCTGGGGCAATGCAGAACCACGATTCACTGCTGAACACGGTGCAGCGCTGTTAATGTACAGTCCATCCTTCATCGTCACGGCACCACTCCAAAACAGATGATTGTATTTTTGTGTTAACGGCTGCCTAAGCGTGGTAGCGTAATTCCCTATTCCGGCTACCTCGAGTCAGAGAGATTTCGCAGGGAGTTCATTGCTTACTCTCGAATAGCCAGCGCGGATGTGACGTTGTTACCGCATGCTTAATGCACCATACGACTATCTTCCGTTGTGGTGGTCAGACGTGGCCGACTGGAACGTTGGTAAGAGTATCCCATGCAGCTCAACTTCGGGCCACTGTCTCATCCGATTGTCTCACACACTTGGATCTTGCACGATTCGACCAGCAGGCGAAATGGAGACCCACAATTACGCCACTCCAAACTCTGTCAGCTGCTGCTAACGCAGTCTCACAGCCGTACATTGCATCTCCGCGTCCTTCACAGCGCTTACTCATTTTCTGTTGCTGTTCACGCTTCTTATATACGTCACCAGGCGTGATAACAACACTGAACATCAATTACACTAATGCACTAAACTGCCCGTTCTAACAACAACAGAGAATTGCAACTCTAATCACTTGCATATCAAGCTATGCTGGCAACCAGAAACGTCTTCTGGACATTTATTTTGTCGGTCATCAAGTCTCTGAAACAATGGTCGGAAGGTTCTAACAATCGTTTAATTCCTCGAGGCTACAACCCGCTCTTTGGTCAAGGAGTCAGTCAAGAACCGCTGTGTGAACATCCTCATCTTTGCCCAATCTCTTTCCTCCAAGATGCTTTTTTCAGTTTTCCGAAAAGATGCAAATTTCATGTTGCAGGATTTGCACGTCTCGACCAGCATCATCCACTTATGTGCAGACTTTGTCGAATTATTGATACCAGATCCCTACAGGTGGACGCGAAATTGGCCCTTCTTCCACCAGAACTTCGTGTTGAACCTGTGTGCAGTTTAAGAATCGCATTGTCACACGTACTTTGGAGCACATTTGCAGATGCTGCTTCATTTCAAATGCTCACTTTGATGTACTTGTTGCTCGTACCGCAGAAGAACAGTGTCTTCCTGAAACCAGGAACATGCACTCTTTCCCGACAATGTTTGGAGGGCATACGTCACTTACTTTCCGAAGTCATATACATTAGGGTGGTACCTACTATGATCAGCATAGGGCAAGAATTACTGTAGTCAAAACAGGCGCAAAGAAAAAATTCACCACAGCAGCACAAGTACTCCTGTTAGCTCCATCGCTGGTGTAGAGATTGAAAGAATATACGATGATATGCAAAAAAGTATTCAGGAGAATTATGTTGATATTTAATTATGACGGAAGAGTGTAATTCGACAGAACGAGAGGAAAGAGAAGAGAAAGAAAGTAAGAGAACATGAGCAGAGGGAAATAAGTGAAGAGGGAGCCGCCTGATACAATTTTCCACAGGGCATTATTTAATCATACTAACACTTTGTATAAGAACCATACAAATCCGAGGAGAAGACCTGGAGATAAGAATACTTTAGATACAGTATAAGGGTGGTCTATTGATCGTGACCGGGCCAAATGTCTCACGAAATAAGCATAAAACGAAGAACTACAAAGAACGAAACTTGTCTAGTTAGAAGGGGGAAACAGATGGCGCTATGGTTGGCCCGCTAGATGGCGCTGCCATAGGTCAAACGGATATCAACTGCGTTTTTAAAAAGTAGGAACCCCCATTTTTATTACATATTCGTGTAGTACGTAAATAAACATGAATGTATTACTTGGACCACTTTTTTCGCTTTGTGATAGATGGCGCTGTAATAGTCACAAACGTATAAGTACATGGTATCACGTAAAATTCCGCCAGTGCTGATGGTATTTGCTTCGTGATACATTACCCGTGTTAAAATGGAACGTTTACCAATTCCGGAAAAGGTCGGTATCGTATTAATGTATGGCTATTGTGATGAAAATGCCCAACGGGCGTGTCCTATGTATGCTGCTCGCTATCCTGGACGACATCATCCAAGTGTCCGGACCGTTCGCCGGAGAATTACGTTACTGAAGGAAACAGGAAGTGTTCAGCCACATGTGACACGTCAACCACACCATCAACAAATGATGATGCCCAAGTAGGCGTTTTAGCTGCTGTCGCGGCTAATCTGCACATCAGTAGCAGACAAATTGCGCGAGAATCGGGAATCTCAAAAACGTCGGTGTTGAGAATGTTACATCAACATTGATTGCACCCATACTATATTTCTATGCACCAGGAATTGCATGGTGACGACTCTGAACGTCGTGAACAGTTATGCCACTAGGCACAAGAGAAATTACGGGACGATGACAGATTTTTTGCACACGTTCTATTTAGCGACGAAGCGTTATTCACCAACAGCGGTAACGTAAAGCGGCACAATATGCACAACTGGGCAACGGAAAATCCACGATGGCTGCGACAGGTGGAACATCAGCGACCTTGGTGGGTTAATGTATGGTGCGGCATTATGGGAGGAAGGATAATTGACCCCCATTTTATCGATGGCAATCTAAATGGTGCAATGGTGGAATGATTTCCTACGTAATGTTCTACCGATGTTACTACAAGATGTTTCACTGCATGACAGAATGGCGATGTACCTCCAACATGATGGATGTCCGGCACATAGCTCGCGTGCGGTTGAAGCGGTATTGAATAGCATATTTCATGACAGGTGGATTGGTCGTCGAAGCACCATACCATGGCCCGCACGTTCACCGGATCTGACGTCCCCGGATTTCTTTCTGTGGGGAAAGTTGAATGATATTTGCTATCGTGATCAACCGACAACGCCTGACAACATGCGTCAGCGCTTTGTCAATGCATGTGCGAACATTACGGAAGGCGAACTACTCGTTGTTTAGAGGAATGTCGTTACACGTATTGCCAAATGCATTGAGGTTGACGGACATCATTTTAAGCATTTATTGCATTAATGTGGTATTTACAGGTAATCACGCTGTAACAGCATGCGTTCTCAGAAATGATAAGTTCACAAAGGTACATGTATCACATTGGAACAACCGAAATAAAATATTCAAACGTACCTACGACCTACATTCTGTATTTTAATTTAAAAAACCTACCTGTTACCAACTGTTCGTCTAAAATTGTGAGCCATATGTTTGTGACTATTACAGCCCCATCTATCACAAAGCGAAAAAAGTGGTCCAACTAAAACGTTCATATTTCTTTACGTACTACACGAATATGCAGTAAAAAAAATGAGGGTTCCTATTTAAAGAAACGCAGTTGATATCCGTTTGACCTATGGCAGCACCATCTAGCGGGCCAACCATAGCGCCATCTGGTTTCCCCCTTCAAGCTAGACAAGTTTCGTTTTTTCTTGTTTTTTCGTTTGACACTTATTTCATGAGATATTTGGCCCGGTCACGATCAATGGACCACCCTGTATAATAATAAGTGGCATCGAAACCCGATTTGAAACTGCAAATCATTTCCAGAGCCGAAAGTGGGCCCTGACCATTGTTTGTTGGCCATGAACGGCTGATTAAAATAAAAATTAAAAAAAAAACAAACAGATAGATGAGAAAATCGTATGTGGGAACTAGTTAAGTTAAAAGAACCATTGGTTGTGAAGAATTTCAGTGTGAGTGAAGGATACAGTTAACTCAAATAGGAACGCAATAGGAGACAGAGGAGTAGGTATGAGACATCGTAAAGTTCGCTGAGGAACTACCAGGAAAAAAGACAAAGTCCTGTAGAAATCTTTTCGTGACATACAGCTAACTGAATTTAATAGACGAAAGGATATAGTGTAACAACGCAGCACGTGAACAAAGCAATATGGAATACAGACGTCTAAAAGTTAGATCGACAGAAAGTGCAGTGTCCAAACATGCATGTCCACAGGAGAAATACAAAGCTGTAGAAGACTGCACGACTGAAGGTGAGATAGAGAAGTCTCCTACACAAAAATTAACGAAACTTTGGTGAAAAGCGAAGTAGCTACATGAATAACAGACTTCTAATGGCAGGCCAGTATTAATCAAAAAGTATAGAAGTGCTATACAAAGGAAACAAACATGAAGACAGTGCTTTAGAAAGGTAAGAAGAAGTTGCTGAAATGGGATATTAGATACTGTGAGAAAAATAGATCAGACAGGGATATTTGTCTTACATGACTTCGGCTGGAATTGGATAACGGGCGCACTACGATTCGGTGATAGAATTTTTCTTTTATCTTTCTCTTCTAGTGTGGTCTTCATTGTCTTCCAGAACTTTTCTCATCTTAGTCTCGTACATGTTAGTAGAATTTGAGGATAGTTTTGTAATTTTCATTTCTCTTCGTGAATTTTGTGTCTTTTTAGTGTACTGCTCTTTGCCCATGAGGACAAATGTGTTTCGATGGGCTGTTTTTGTAATTATGGTGTTGTGTTTTTATAGATTTATAATAGCTGTTTATAATCTGAATAGCAAAATACCGGGCCAAGGCAGGAGTAATGGGGATGTATAAAGTGCAGACAATCAGTTACAAGAAATCTTTTTCTGATAAAGAGAAATACCTTAATATCAAATTTAAATTTGAGTACTAGGACACCTTGTCTGATAATAAGGCCTTGAAATGTTGATTATAAGGTTGAAAAGGGTGGAACAGTGTATAGGAATGGGGGAGATAAGGTATGGGGAACTGGAGGTAACGTGTGGTATAAAGGTCCGGTGTATAGGAACTAAGGAGAAGGTGGAAAGATTTGGGGTGGAGGAGATGGGAAGGGGGAAGATGAGAAGAAGAGGAAACTAGGAGCAGCGTGGGAGAAGAGGAAGTAGAGAGGTGAATGGGAGTCAAGAGAGGAAACAAAGAAACGGCGAAATTGGTGGGGAAGGGTGTGAAGTGTGGGAGAAAAAGTGGGAGTGGCGGGGAAAGTGAGATAGAAAATTAGGGGAGTAGGAGAGGGGAAAGAGGGTGGCAAGGTAGGAAGCAGGTAAATGAGGGAATGGTGTCGACAACAGGGCAGTAAGGATTGCAAATTGGTAAGGGTCAAGGTGGCTCTGAGCACTATGGGACTCAACTGCTGAGGTCATTAGTCCCCTAGAACTTAGAACTAGTTAAACCTAACTAACCTAAGGACATCACAAACATCCATGCCCGAGGCAGGATTCGAACCTGCGACCGTAGCTGTCTTGCGGTTCCAGGCTGCAGCGCCTTTAACCGCACGGCCACTTCGGGGGTCAAGGTGGAAATGGGGGTAAAAGGTAGCCTGGGAATATGGCATGGAAAGGAGGGAAAGGTAACTGAGAAAATCGAGAGAACGACAGTGTAGAACTGTGCGAGAGGATGCAACTACTGGGGATGGCGGGAAACAGAAAAGAGATGGATGGTCGTGGTGTGAAAGGGATATATACAGTACGGTGCAGTACTGAATCGATAGCTTTCAGTTCGACATATCACTCGGCAAAACTGAAGAAAAATTCTGCAAATTTTTAAAAAAATTTCACAAATGTTCTTAGGAAACTTGTTTGTTTTGGAATGAGGCACTTCCTTTTCATAGTATTTCAAAGTTTTGATTCATTCTATCGAAATGCAGCTGTACTGAATAGGTATGAATTGCATCAAGCCTGACTATCTGGAACTGAAGACACAAAACTGTGAAAGAGTAAAGAGGAAGAAACCACACCAAGTCCCATAGATTCTTTGCAGCACTTCTAGTGTCTAATAATAAATTAACGTTGATATACGGGCTTATGAAGTTTGGAAAGAGGATATGCCTCCAAATAAAGCGTAAGTTTGCGATGATTTATGCGTAAGAAATTTTAAATCTAAATGCAAGCATAAAATGGCAAATACCTTTTGTAAAATAATATTTGCAGAGTGTCCTGCCATTCGACTGTAGCGTCAAGGAATCGGAGCTCACATACAAGCATGTGATCGCTGTGTGGTAGCATTACCTTTATCGATGAGCGGGGGTGAACCTATACGAGCCTTGGGATTTAAATCCTTTACGGCAGCTCCCGTTTCGTGTACAAAGGTTACATTTTGTGTATTTCTCATAACACAAAGTTTCAGTGAAGAACACTGTAGAACAGTTTTCCAATAGATATCTTTCGAAGTTAGTTGCAAGCCATACCTCACTGCCAGTATATCGAACACTCTTCAGAACTGTGTGTTAACTATTATTTCAGTTACACAAAAATTCTTAAGATTCTCCTGGTTACGAATTGCGCTGTAATCTCTTTCAAATGAGCCAAGTTAAGCGAAACGAAAATTTCTGTTCTGACGAACAAAACGAAATAACTGAAGGATACAATGAGAGACATAAAAACATTTAATGATGAATAAAGATGAAAAAACCTTTACAATTCAAATCCTTTGAGAGGAATAATTTCCCGCTCTTTTGATATGTAGTTTGAATGTCAGTAGCACCTCTTATGTATGATTGGCATGAATTTGTTTGAAGCTTTGTTTCGCTAATTACCTGTCAACGCGCACCGACAATTCGCCACGACAAGGGAATTCAATGTCAACGTTCCAGCACTATTGTGTTTCGTAGCATTCATTGACCACGGTATTACAAACACTCGTAAACTGAAACAAGTGGAGTTGGCATTGATTTTTATATTGTATTTAAATCCACCTGTCTTTCTCGTCCTCGTCCGCATTACTGGACCCTGAAAGTATATTTCAATGAAGCTATGTTGGTAACAGCTGCCTCGTGTCGGACAAGCGGCGACTGGGGGTGCAGTTGCAGCAATAGCGGCGCAGTTCCGCTCTCCGGTAGAATCGGGAGCGTGGCCAAGGGCTCTCCACACACGTGGCGAATTCCCACGTGTTCGCTGCACTTGGCCACGTCGCAAAAGCAGCACGATCTGACCCGGATAGCCCGTCCATCGTCGGCAGGGAGATACTGGCCCCTCCCCGACCCAGAAAACCAGATCGTGTTCCCAGCGAGTATCTACTGTGATGCATCAGCGAGGGCACCCTCGCTCAGGGACGAAAGCCTAGTTTTGTTACTCTCACGTATCCCTCTACAAAACGAAGGCGTTTAAACATTGTAATTTTGAGTGTGGAGAACGCAAATTGCGGACCGATAGCTGCACAAAGATAGGTTTAAGCTCACTGAAAAACATGGGATTTTCTTTGACAGTTGTATAATCTGCACTACATGTTTTACTAACTGCAAATTAAATAAATTGTACAGCATTAGCCCTTCTTCCGGGACAATATTCCCCATAACACATCTACGGGTCAGTTTCATCGGAACCATCAGCCAAGTATTTATCATAATCGTGATCATCATAGTCTTATTCACTCAAAGAAGTCACTATATAACACATACTTGCTACTGGAATCTACATTTATGTGGGAGAGTATATCTGGATATTGAACTACCTAGTAGGTTTCTGCATAAACGATAAGCGAACTGAAATCTCGGGACTTCTGGTTTTCATCCCGAGTATATACATCCGCAATACATTTTAACATTTTTAGCTTCTGTGGTTTCAGAGGAATGTGTCAGACTTTCGGAGGTTTTTATCATGGAACTGTCAGTAGCGGATATATGTTCCAGGAAATTCATGGCACCTGGCTGTATTAGAACAATTTATTTAATTTTCTACCGGTTTTGGTCACTGACCATCATCTGGAGCGAAACATTTGCTACCGCTGGCCACATGTCACCATACTGAACCACACAATCGTGAGTAATCACACAGAAGAACAATACTTCTTCATACAACAACAACCTTCCTGAAGACCTGTTGAGCGTGCGTGAGGTAGGCTTCTTCTATATTATCACTCATGAAACTGACAGTTAATATGATTGCACGGTTCAGCATAATTGACATGTGACCTGCAGTACTCACTTTTTTGTGCCGGGTGGTGGTCAGTGGTTGAAACTGGTAGCAGATTAATAAATTTCTTTATTTTCGTCTATGATCAGAAAGTTGTTAGGTCCTCAGACTACCGGTTTCGGTCAGCAATGACCACCTTCCGATCTGTCTTGGAAACATGTTCTAATATAATGCAGCCATAAAGGCATCATCAAAAGATAAACACGAAATGAGCAACACCTTAACAACTCCACTATGGCTCCGTTACACAAGGACATGTTATTAAAACAGAGCTGAAGATGGTCATTGCTGACCAAAAACATCATTCTGAGAAGTTACAAGTTTGTGATGATAGACGGAAATAAGGACAACAATTTCTGGCTAACTGTTCGATTCGCAACCATCTCGCAGTTTGTGGCAAATTAAAAAATAGTTATAATGCAGCCAAATGTCATGAATTTGCTGTGGAAGAGTTTCTTTTTAAATTTATGTCAGAAAATTTCATTACGAGGCAGTTGATGTTGACAAAACGATGTGAAGCAGGTAAATGGTTTAACACTCTACTTACCTCTAAGCTATTGAGGGACAAACACGATCTCGGATTCGATACGACTTGGACGGTAAACTGGTCAAAGGCCTATTGAAGGAGCCACCCCCTAAATTAGTCTGAAATGATCTAGGAAAAGTGTATAGAAGTACAATGGTTGAAAAAAATGGTTAAAATGGCTCTGAGCACTATGGGACTTAACACCTGAGGTCATCAGTCCTCTAGAATTAAGAACTACTGAAACCTAACTAACCTAAGGACATCACACACATCGATGCCCGAGGCAGGATTCGAACCTGCTACCGTAGCAGCAGCGCGGTTCCGGACTGAAGCGCCTAGAACCGCTCGGCCACAACGGTAGGCTGTACAATTGTTGAAAACATCGAGCTGCCGAAGGTGAGGAAATGAAGTGAAACCACACTTGTTGAAAGAATGTGTGATGTTGTTTCAGTGATTAAAACATCGAGTCAAATTTGCAAACAGCTCGGCTGTATGAGCCCACTTGTGAGTTCGACGGTGTATTCTTTTGATCCGGATGCACGAATTGATTTCGCCTATAGGGATATCATAAATGGCGACAGATGGCCTAATCCCTGACATCCCGGATCTTGGTTCTGGTACAAAGTTCACATCCGAGCTCATCATGCACATGTTCTACAACGGGTAGCTCTGGGTATGGCAACGGAAACATGCCATGTAACGACGAGCATCGTCCTGTTGAAAAAACACACTACGAAACTGTCGCACGTTTCCGGTCTGCCACGTCTGGCCACCGCAAGGGTGGATCACAGGGTGTCCCTGACATTCTGATGTTCCATCAGAGTTGCCTCAGACACCATCACCCGTTTACGAACTTCCAACATGCTGGAGTAGATTGTGTCAGCAACTTCTGTTAATCAGTAGAATGAAAAAACAGTCCAAAGATGCAAATTTTTACTCTTTATCTAGTTTCGGAAAGAGATTCGTTTTCATATCATCGTAACACAGCCGAAAATAGCATTTCCAAAGACTTCAAAAATGTGTAATTACAGTGATTACAGTTATCTGTAGGCGCTGTAACTGTTCATTTCCCATTTTTGAGGTATCCGGATATGCTATTTTCGACTATGTTACGATGATATGGAAATGAGTCTCCGCCCGAAACTAGACATCGAGTGAATGAAAAGAAAAATTTCAAACTTTGCACTAGTTTCTCATTCTACTGTCACCCATGTCCTGAAGCCGTACGCAACGGCTCTCCGTGATGCTGGGAGTAGTAGAGATGTGTAGTAATTTTGTTGTACAGCTGTGCCTCTCCACAAAATTAACAGAATCATACTTTGCCCCAAGTCTTAGCAATACTCACCGACGATGTTCAACCGGCTGTAGTGCAGAACCGTATTCATCCCCGAACACAACGTGACGCCATTCGTCAGCAGTCTGTACTTCCCGGTACCGAACTGCTTCGAGCCCAACCGTTTGTGTTGTAATGTTAACGATAGCCTACGTGTGGGGCAGTGTTTCCTTAGTCCGCCTGCCTCTGGCCTCCGATCGATGGTGCGGGATTACACAGAATTTTGCAGGGAGTCCATTACTATTTGTCGAGTGGCGGGAGCGGTTGTGAAGGGCCTACTATGCACTATACGGTGATCAATCCTTGCGGTGGTCAGACGTGGCAGACCGAAAACTTGACGAAGAATGTGCCTTATTTCACGTCCCCATGCTGCCCAACAGCGGACCGTTGTCACATCGAAATGCCCGTCAAACTTGGTTACTGCGCGATTCGACCAGCAGGTCAAATGTAGACCCACAATGAGACGCCTTTTAAATTTTTCAGGTGGCGGTAACGTAGTCTCATATGATAACGCGGCATCTCCATGTCCTTCACTGTAATAAATCAACATCTGATGTTGTTCATGCCCTCCATAGACCATGACAGGCCTGGTAACAACACTAAACAATAAGAACACTAACGCACTGTGATACACCTGCCACAGAGAATCGTAACTCCAAACCTTCACCTATCCGCAGATGGTGTGTACATGTACGAAGTTAATTTATACCCGACCATGTTTTCTGAGTGCTTCACGTTTTTGTTAAAAAGTATAAATTAGGCTAGTCGACACATGCTTTAATCTCCAGAACCCAATATTGCTCAGTACCCTAAAGAGACAGTCTTTATTATCACAATGTTTTGTACCCACGGCTATTGTTGAAGTTTGTCAATAAACGAAAATTTCCCTCTCTTATGCATCAGGTGAATTTCGCAGGACTAACTTAGTGGGCCGGCCGAAGTGGCAGTGCGGTTAAAGGCGCTACAGTCTGGAACAGCAAGACCGCTACGGTCGCAGGTTCGAATCCTGCCTCAGGCATGGATGTTTGTGATGTCCTTAGGTTAGTTAGGTTTAACTAGTTCTAAGTTCTATGGGACTAATGACCTCAGCAGTTGAGTCCCATAGTGCTCAGAGCCATTTGAACCATTTGAACTAACTTAGTGGTAAACACGTCACGTGTATGCCTTTAAACCCACATGAGTATTGTATAATGTTAATTCCTCAAGACTGTTTCAGCATCCCTTAGGACATTTAGCGAGGTTTCTCTAATGCAGGACCCCTTATCATGGAGCTTTGTGGATAGTTTCGCAACGACTGCAGCAACACTCCACGCGTTGTATCATAAATAGATATATGGGCTATGCAGTAAGTCTGGTGAGGTGTTCGTGGTCTATAAGACTACTCAGTAAATGCCAGCGTTATTTCCTTTGTCAGTAGTGGTGATAATCACGTGTTACATCTCCGCCAGGTATGTGCGTGTTAAGTAGACTGCAGATATAAGGAGGGGAAGAAAAACTAGTTCTCGCACTAAATTGTAGTATTCTATGCCGTTATGATATACATCCAAAAGATATTTCACTTAACAAATTACAGATGTTTAGAATCTCGCTTAAAAAACTGTAAATCGTGTGTTTCATATTTAAATCCAAGCTGTACCTTTCCTTGTCTACAGTTATAAATTAGTTAACATCGCCTCTGCACTTTACTCAACAAGTGTCGTATTACATTGGTGATGTATGCCTTTCCAGGTCCCAGTACCAGTATATTATCTGTAATCCTTCTTCCTCCATTATGAATTCTTCAAATCTCATTTTATTTGTTTTCGGTTCCTGCGAATACAGCCATCTCACAGACGACACGACATTGTGTTTGAGGCGACTTTATGTGCTAGTCTTGACAATTCGAAGTTACGGAACATCCAGTCCAGGGGAGAAAATTTCCAGCGCGCGCGGGAATCGAACCCGGGACCCTCCGCTTAAGAATCCTGCCTCTCTGACTCCGCAGCTACCGAGGTGCGCCATACTGCACCGGGGGGGGGGGGGGGGAGGGGGAGGGCCTTCGTACTCCTTGAGCAGTGGATTATCTTCACTAAAGATAGATTTCTTCATCTACGACGCACGCCACTTTCGCGCTACTTGTTTCCGTCGTTGACTTCCGCAAGGTGACTACAAGCTGCAACTTACATTAACAGTTCTCATGATGTGTTACAAAATTAATGCGAAGTTTACTGAAAAACTTGTCAAAGTAATAAAAAGATATTGAGGAATCGACCGCTTGTTACCATTTGATTTGGTGTTGATGCGTTGATCACAGAAAGTGATGTAATGCAACATTTATATTAAAAGTAATAAATCATGTACTTCGTGAGTTCATATGACTGAAATATACTCCCGTAGGGCTGCATAGAGATGAGAAAATGCCATACAGAGTGATTGTTACCGGCATTTAAACCTCCGGAGCGATATATATGACGCTGAGGCTAGTAATCAATACGTGTTATAAAAGTAAGTGTACAATACGGGTGCCGCTAAAACTCACAAACGAGTCCCGCTACGATCAAAGGAGTTCTATGGTGTGATAGCACTCTATCCCCGATCCATGAAGAAGGTTCCCGTTTTTACCTGAATGTTACGGAATGTTCTACAATGATCCTGGATGTTCTGGAATGTTCAGTAATAGTCTGAAACATTAGCTAAGATTCCAGAATGTTCGGGAACATTCCGTAACATCCTAGATGATTGTGGAACATTCCAGAACACACTGTAATGTTTTGGAATGTTCTGGAACATTGTGGGACGTTCACAGCCTTTTTGGTATCTTCCGCCACGGCCGCTGGTGGGCCTACCCAATGGGAGGGGTATATAAAGCAAGACCCGTCGTGGGTTCGAAGGTCAGTTTCTTATCGAAAATAAAGTGTGTAAAGTGTTTAAAGTGTAATTAGTGTATGTGTTAATAAAAAGTTGATTTGTGTTTTAGACAAAGCTCAAAAGATAAAAGAGGAGAAGATCTCACCAATTCTGGAGCAAAACGGCGAAAACAATAAGGACAGCGAAAAAACCAAACAAACGAAGAGCGTGAAGCACGTTTAACTTCCCAACGAATGACAATGAGAACTGTGAGAAACAGAGAAACCGAAGAACAACGTCATGAACGGATTGAAGAATCAACTCATAATAAAAGGCTGCGAGCTCAAGCCAGCCATGAAAATATCACCATACGAGGAGCAGTAAACAGTACAACCTATCAAATGAAGCACTCCACCACGACCCGACCAGAGCATGTAACATACATAAACACGTCGTAATCGAAAAAATGCATAGTATATAGTATCTGCCAATTTCCACCGAGAAAAAAATTTGAAGAGAAACATCAAGATTCTGTTGCATGAATTGAAAAATTAGATTACCAGCGTTGGAAGCACACCTCGAGGAATTTTTACATTACGTGATCGTGGAAACTCCAGAGTGAAAACAATTTCTTCAAAATATAAAAGAGTACAATTCCCTGGTGCCAAATGACTTCTTTTGGTTTCACTTCTATCAACACTAACGGAGATAAAATCGATCATATCTTTTCTATCCAAGAACAAATGTATCACAACATCGGATCATTACTACCACCACCCAACAAGATCATAAATTTCTGCAACTATATTTCATCGGAGATGAAGAAACAGAAATAGATCAACGATGCACAAATATCAGTGGACTGAGACGAGAGGTTGCCCGAGATGTACAGAGGATCTTACACGAATAATATCAACTGATTCACATATTCAAACCAGCACTGGACCAAATGATTTGTGATGACTATAATGTTAATGAATGGGTTACCGGGCTACGCATAGGGAGTTGTTATGAGATTGTGTGGTAGTTCGAATAAAAGGATAAACTTTAAAAAACAGTAAGTAAAAAACAAATATTGAAAACGTATTCGAACTATTTGCAATACTTGTTTATAAACAAAACTTTTCATTTTCTTATCCGGGATACATAGATGCAAATTTTTCGAATTTCCTATTCGTGAGCAAGCTACTTACAGCTGACTGTGAGGGAAGCAGAAGTCTCTCAGGTTGATGCCGCAGTAATTCAAACTCCGTCCTTGTGCTTTGTTTATTGTAAAACTTTAGGCTAATTTGATTGGAAACTGTAAATTTTTAAATTAGAAAGGCAGTTCAGTAAGATAAGTGGTATTCCGGGGAAAAACAGTGTGTGTCCTTTGTACTTTCTAGTCATAAGTTTGGCTTCCATGATATAATTCGATAGCTTTTTGATGATCATCCATGCTCCATTGCATAGTTTTGGTGAGTTGAGATTTGTCAGTAGTAGGATCGGAAATCCAATTTTAAGTCGAAGGCAATGTAACGACATTCTTGGTACTTGCAAAGAGTTCAGAAATTCTGTAGGGAAATTCACACTTTCTTCAAAGTTTACCATCATGTCGATCAATCTCTATGTTCTATCTTTATCGGTAATTTTCTTTTAAGTGTAAAAAATAAATCAAATTACCTTTTTATTAAGAAACACACTACGTACACTTTACACACTTCATTTTCGATTTATAGTCAATCATTGCAACATTTTCACTACCCACACTTCACTGTTGGTTTTTATTCACTCACTGCACTACTTTTTCGATTTCTCCCTTCGTCAATGATAAGAAGCTGACGTTCGAACCCACGACGGGTCTTGTTTATATACCCCCACCAATGGGTAGCCCCCCCTCCCCCACCCCCCTGCGGCGAATTCCAGAACATACCAGAAAGGCTTCGAACGATCCACAATGTTCCACAACATTTCACAACATTAGAGAGCGTTCTGGAATGTTCCGCAATGATCTGGGATGTTTCAGGATGTTCCGGAACATTCTAGAATCTTAGCTAATGTTCCAGACTGTTCCCGAACATCCAGGTTCATTGTGAAACATTCCACAGACCATTCTGAAATCTTGTGGAATGCTCCCGAATACTCTGGAATGTTCTGGAATGTTCTCGAATATTCTCGAATGTTCTAGAAATTTCTAAAGGGTGTAATTGCCCGGACCTTATATGCTCAAAAGTACACCTTTCAGATAAAAACGGGAACCTTCTTCATGAATGAGGGTTAGAGGGCTTACCACACCATACAACTCCATTGATCGTACCGGGACTCGTTTCTGATACGCACATTGTATTTTTACTGTTATAACACATACACTCCTGGAAATTGAAATAAGAACACCGTGAATTCATTGTCCCAGGAAGGGGAAACTTTATTGACACATTCCTGGGGTCAGATACATCACATGATCACACTGACAGAACCACAGGCACATAGACACAGGCAACAGAGCATGCACAATGTCGGCACTAGTACAGTGTACATCCACCTTTCGCAGCAATGCAGGCTGCTATTCTCCCATGGAGACGATCGTAGAGATGCTGGATGTAGTCCTGTGGAACGGCTTGCCATGCCATTTCCACCTGGCGCCTCAGTTGGACCAGCGTTCGTGCTGGACGTGCAGACCGCGTGAGACGACGCTTCATCCAGTCCCAAACATGCTCAATGGGGGACAGATCCGGAGATCTTGCTGGCCAGGGTAGTTGACTTACACCTTCTAGAGCACGTTGGGTGGCACGGGATTCATGCGGACGTGCATTGTCCTGTTGGAACAGCAAGTTCCCTTGCCGGTCTACGAATGGTAGAACGATGGGTTCGATCACGGTTTGGATGTACCGTGCACTATTCAGTGTCCCGTCGACGATCACCAGTGGTGTACGGCCAGTGTAGGAGATCGCTCCCCACACCATGATGTCGGCTGTTGGCCCTGTGTGCCTCGGTCGTACGCAGTCCTGATTGTGGCGCTCACCTGCACGGCGCCAAACACGCATACGACCATCATTGGCACCAAGGCAGAAGCGACTCTCATCGCTGAAGACGACACGTCTCCATTCGTCCCTCCATTCACGCCTGTCGCGACACCACTGGAGGCGGGCTGCACGATGTTGGGGCGTGAGCGGAAGACGGCCTAACGGTGTGCGGGACCGTAGCCCAGCTTCATGGAGACGGTTGCGAATGGTCCTCGCCGATACCCCAGGAGCAACAGTGTCCCTAATTTGCTGGGAAGTGGCGGTGCGGTCCCCTACGGCACTGCGTAGGATCCTACGGTCTTGGCGTGCATCCGTGCGTCGCTGCGGTCCGGTCCCAGGTCGACGGGCACGTGCACCTTCCGCCGACCACTGGCGACAACATCGATGTACTGTGGAGACGTCACGCCCCACGTGTTGAGCAATTCGGCGGTATGTCCACCCGGCCTCCCGCATGCCCACTATACGCCGTCGCTCAAAGTCTGTCAACTGCACATACGGTTCACGTCCACGCTGTCGCGGCATGCTACCAGTGTTAAAGACTGCGATGGAGCTCCGTATGCCACGGCAAACTGGCTGACACTGACGGCGGCGGTGCACAAATGCTGCGCAGCTAGCGCCATTCGACGGCCAACACCGCGGTTCCTGGTGTGTCCGCTGTGCCGTGCGTGTGATCATTGCTTGTACAGCCCTCTCGCAGTGTCCGGAGCAAGTATGGTGGGTCTGACACACCGGTGTCAATGTGTTCTTTTTTCCATTTCCAGGAGTGTATATATATAATTCGAGGCGAGGAGAACACGAACGTCGATTTAATGCATCTCTGATAGATGACATACGAAGATGGTATCTATTGTTTCGGACATGTCCGGAAGAACAGATACCATCCTGATATATATATATATATATATATATAAGGCTTGCCGGCCAATCATCTTCAGTGCGGATGCACTCACATTGCTGAAACTCTTACGGGAATCGGTAGATTGACTGCCGCGAGTAATGATGTAGTGGGCAGGGTCACTACAAATGTAGTGTGTGGACAGTAAGTTGGAAATGTGGGTCTCACAGGGAGCGTGTCACAGATAAGTCCCTGCAGTCGCACTATACTCTGTGTCCTCGTTGGTTCAGTTTCTCTTCGAGCGCCGAGCAGGAAGATTCTTGTTTATTTCACTTGCCTCAGCGTCGCTTGTGTGAAGTTTTCCTCGTTAGTGTTGCTCTGTCTGCTGAGTGAGTCGTAGCGCCTACGCTCCGCCGTACTGTCTGTTTGTGTTCGTCTACTTACAGCGGCATCGGCCGCTCCGCTATGGCTACCATTGTTTTCACGTGTGTGCCACGAAAAGGTACTGTGAGCTTCACTTTCGAAAAAACATCGCGACATGTGCAGCCTGGGTCTGTAGAAATTGGCTTGTCGATACAATTCATGTGAACTATGATCACGTGCACACCGCTTATTGGTTGCTGTTGTCTAATAATTCTTTCAGGGCAGAGAACAGAGTGCCACTGCAGGGAGCTGTGTATTCATTTCTCACTGGTTTGCCTTCCACTATGGCTTTTTGTATCTGATAATTTTCTACAATTATTAGATATTGTGGGGGACTGTTGCTGCATTTGAGAATTTTCAAATCCGTACTGATGTTGGGTTACGTTTCTTGTCCCTGAGGTATTCAGCAAATGTGGAATGACAGCTGTTACTTTTTAATGCTCTTTTGTGTTCTGTGTATCTGGTATTAAAGTTTCTGCTTGTGTGCCATACATAAAATTCAAGGACGAATATCATTTTAATGTGAAGTAAATCCAACCCGAAACTGGCGTAGAAACAAACAAAGATGTCACTTCCTGTGAGTTCTACGCATACCGCTCAGTGATCCGAGACAATAAAACGTACAATTGCATTCTCACTATTCCCCGTTTATTCCAACATTTCCTGGTAGCTATGTATACAAAAATAGAAGCGGGCCGGATGCTTTACATATGACTGAATCAGAGGAAACTACCCACGGAAGAACACATCCACCTTCGAGACGCAATCATAACTGACGGGAACATTGAAGACACTGGGAGAGTGGTGCTCTTACTTTCATCATACGTAGGAAGTTCGAGACACCCGCCCAAATACACAAGATGCCATGGCCTACTTAAGAAAATATGGACGACCTGACCTCTTCATAACATTCACATGCAACACGTCGCGGCCAGAAATCAAAGCAAAACTAAGATGCAGACAAGTTCCCATGCATCGACACAACATAATAGCCCAAGTTTTCCACAAAAAGAAATGAGATTTATTGAAGCCTTCTCAGAATACCACATCTATGGAACCAATAGTTAATGGATGTACACGATCTAATGCCAAATATGAAGACTGCCTTACGAACACAACATAATATGCCTACACTGCAGAATTCATCCCACGGATATCGACAAACTCATTCAAGGTGAATTTCTCAATCCAGAAGAAGATCAGGAACTGCACGACATAGTAGTGAAAAACATGATTCAGGGACCATGTGGGCCATTAAACCCCAATTCGTCATGTATGAGTGACTGAAAATGTACAAAAAAAAAAAGAAAACGAGACCATATTTCCATATTTGGGCGACACACAAACATTAGTTGATGGATAACCCAAATAAAGAAGACGATCACCGAAAAAAGGTGACGTCACAGCAAAATATGATTACAAGGCAGCGAAGAACTGGTAATAGATATCAGTGTGTAGTACCATATAAAAAACTACTTTCGAAAACGTTCCAACCACATGTAAACGTAGAATACTACAATCCAGTGAAATCCATCAAATATGTCTGTAAGTATGTGAACAAAAGCAGTGACATTGCAGTATCTCAAATTGCCAAAGACAGCGAACAACAAACGGAAACGACGAGGTCTTTGTGTAGCAAATAGGAAGATACATCAACAGTAACGAAGCACCATGGC
Organism: Schistocerca americana; assembly: GCF_021461395.2. Classification (NCBI taxonomy): domain Eukaryota; kingdom Metazoa; phylum Arthropoda; class Insecta; order Orthoptera; family Acrididae; genus Schistocerca; species Schistocerca americana. The sequence goes on along the minus strand of NC_060120.1, from coordinate 100,624,337 downwards.
GGATTTTCATTTTTCCCATACACGAACGCGAACGAGCTACGCAACGTCTACATTCTGAGAACGGACGGAGGGACATTGCCAGAAAAACTGCAAGCGAACCTCTTCAGAACGGAACGTTAACATCTCCGGATGTTGCTACACGATTTCACAGATCTGATGACTATTGACTGGCAAACGGCAACCAGTGGGAAGTAATACTACAAGAAGCCTAACTCACAGCCTCAGATGAAGAAATGAGATATTTATTCGCCATAACTGTAACAATACGTAACCCATCTTATCCGAAACAGCTATGAGACTCCTTCAAAGAAAGTATGAGTGACGCATACTATATCAAAACCGACAAGCTCATCCTCAACTGACCATAGAATTCAACGACGTCTTCAGTGAAACACTCATTCGCCATAAGATCAATGTTTAGCAATAAATAACCAGACGTTAATACAACTTGGGATGCCAGCACCACGAGAAAATGACATCAGTGTGCTAAACTTTGAAATTACGCAGGAAAAATGCCACAACGTCAACAAACTACTTCATTACATTGCTCACAACAAACCATTCCAAAGTGAAATTAAAAAGGATGTATACGACGCTATCATGGACGATATCGACAACAACACTGGTGAATTTATTTGCTTCGACGCACCAAGCGACACCGGGAAGACGTTTCTAATAAATCCATTTCTGGCGGAAATGCGTGTCAAATAAGATATGGCAGTTGCACTGACATAATCTTGAATTGCAACCACACTTTTGGAAGGAGGATGAACCTGCCCATTCCGCCCTATAGCTACCGTTGAATATAGGCGAAGAACAAGTCCCGGTATGTAAAATGTCGAGAGCATCTGTAAGGGGTGAAATTCTGAAGTAAGTTAAAATTATCTTCTGGGTTGAATATGAAGTGTCTCAACGGCACGTAAAAATCACTCGAAGCCATGGACAGGACATTACAAGTCTTCCGATGAAATTCTGAAGTGTTGGGAGGAGCTCTATTCATACTCTCAGAAGAGTTTCGACAAACATTTCTAATTATCCCCAAGTCGACACCAGCAGACGAGATCATTGCATGCTTAAGAAAATCACATCTCTGCCCACATATACAAATACTAGGTCTCACAAAATATCTGAGAGTTGAAATATCGTAAGACGAAACAACAGCAAATTTTAGAATGAGATTTTCACTCTGCAGCGGCATGTGCGCTGATATGAAACTTCCTGGCAGACTAAAACTGTGTGCCGGACCGAGACTCGAACTCGGGACCTTTGCCTTTCGCCGCAAAAGGCTAAGGTCCCGAGTTCGAGTCTCGGCCCGGCACACAGTTTTAATCTGCCAGGAAGTTTCTTAACAGCAAATTTTGCTCAACAACTTTTATAGGTAGGCGGAGTGACATATACCTCTGACCAGCATGATTAAACTCAACACGATGATTCATAAAACATCATCACTGCTGAAAACGAACCACTGGACCAAATTTCTATAAACATTGTTCACAATTATACCAGTATGGACTGGCTGTTTGAAAGTGGCAGTTTTGGCAACTACGAGGGCAGTTCAATAAGTAATGCAACACATTTTTTTTCTGAAACAGGGGTTGTTTTATGTAGCATTGAAATACACCAGGTTATTCCCCAATCTTTTAGCTACACAACACTATTTTTCAACGTAATCTCCATTCAATGCTACGGCCTTACGCCACCTTGAAATGAGGGCCTGTATGCCTGCACGGTACCATTCCACTGGTCGATGTCGGAGTCAACGTCGTACTGCATCAATAACTTCTTCATCATCCGCGTAGTGCCTCCCACGGATTGCGTCCTTCATTGGGCCAAACATATGGAAATCCGACGGTGCGAGATCGGGGCTGTAGGGTGCATGAGGAAGAACAGTCCACTGAAGTTTTGTGAGCTCCTCTCGGGTGCGAAGACTTGTGTGAGGTCTTGCGTTGTCATGAAGAAGGAGAAGTTCGTTCAGATTTTTGTGCCTACGGACACGCTGAAGTCGTTTCTTCAATTTCTGAAGAGTAGCACAATACACTTCAGAGTTGATCGTTTGACCATGGGGAAGGACATCGAACAGAATAACCCCTTCAGCGTCCCAGAAGACTGTAACCATGACTTTACCGGCTGAGGGTATGGCTTTAAACTTTTTCTCGGTAGGGGAGTGGGTGTGGCGCCACTCCATTGATTGCCGTTTTGTTTCAGGTTCGAAGTGATGAACCCATGTTTCATCGCCTGTAACAATCTTTGACAAGAAATTGTCACCCTCAGCCACATGACGAGCAAGCAATTCCGCACAGATGGTTCTCCTTTGCTCTTTATGGTGTTCGGTTAGACAACGAGGGACCCAGCGGGAACAAACCTTTGAATATCCCAACTGGTGAACAATTGTGACAGCACTACCAACAGAGATGTCAAGTTGAGCACTGAGTTGTTTGATGGTGATCCGTCGATCATCTCGAACGAGTGTGTTCGCACGCTCCGCCATTGCAGGAGTCACAGCTGTGCACGGCCGGCCCGCACGCGGGAGATCAGACAGTCTTGCTTGACCTTGCGGCGATGATGGCACACGCTTTGCCCAACGACTCACCGTGCTTTTGTCCACTGCCAGATCACCGTAGACATTCTGCAAGCGCCTATGAATATCTGAGATGCCCTGGTTTTCCGCCAAAAGAAACTCGATCACTGCCCGTTGTTTGCAACGCACATCCATTACAGACGCCATTTTAACAGCTCCGTACAGCGCTGCCACCTGTCGGAAGTCAATGAAACTGTACGAGACGAAGCGGGAATGTTTGAAAATATTCCAAAAGAAATTTCCGGTTTTTTCAACCAAAATTGGCCGAGAAAAAAAATGTGTTGCATTACTTATTGAACTGCCCTCGTACAAATAATAACTATGAAAATCGGTCGACACGATGGTAAACGTTGAAGAAAATGTGAACTTCCGTACAGAATTTTTAAACCCTTTGCAAGTACTAACAATTGCATTACACTGCCTTCGACTTAAAACTGGATCTCTGATCACACTGCTCAGAAACATCAACTTTTTAAAACTGTGTATGGAACAAGGATGATCGTCAACAGCCATAGAATAACATCATCGAAGCCGATCTTATGACTGGAAAGTACACTTTGTGATCACAAGTATCCAGACACCCCAAGAAACATACGTTTTTCTTATTAGGTACATTGTGCTGCCACCTACTGCCAGGTACTCTATATCAGCGACCTTAATAGTGATTAATCATCGTGAGAGAGCAGAATGGGGCGCTCCGCGGAACTCACGGACTTTGAACGTGGTCAGCTGATTGGGTGTCACTTGTGTAATACGTCTGTACGCGAGATTTCCACACTCCTAAATATCCCTAGGTCCGCTGCTTCCGATGTGGTGGTGAAGTGGAAACGTGAAGGGATACGTACAGCTCAAAGGTGTGCAGGCCGACTTCATCTGTTGACTGACCGAGATCGCCAACAGTTGAATAGGATCGTAATGTGTAATAGGAAGATATCTATCCAGACCATCACACAGGAATTCCAAACTGCATCAGGACAGTTAGGCGGGAGGTGAGAAAACTTGGATTTCATGGTCGAGCGGCTGCTCATAAGCCACACATCATGCCGGTGAACGCCAAACGTCGCCTCACTTGGTGTAAGGAGCGTAAACATTGGACGATTGAACAGGGGAATCACGTTGTGTGCAGTAACGAATCACGGTACACAATGTTGTGATCAGATTGCAGGGTCAAGGTATGGCGAATGCAGAGTGAACGTCATCCGCCAGCGTGTTTAGTGCCAACAGTAAAACTCGGAGGCGGGGGTGTAATGGTGTGGTCGGGTTTTTCATGGAGGGCGCTTGCACACCTTGTTGTTTTGCGAGGAACTATCACAGCACAGGCCTACATTGATGTTTTAAGCACCTTCTTGCTTCCCTGTGTTGAAGGGCAATTCGGGGATGTCGGTTGCCTCTTTCAACACTGTCGAGCACCTGTTCATAATGCGCGGCCTGTGGTAAAGTGGTTACATGACAATAACATCCCTGTAATGGACAGTCCTGCAGAGAGTCCTGACCTCAAACCTATAGAACACCTTTCGCATGTTTTGGAACGTCAACTTCGTGCCAGGCCTCACCGCCCAACATCGATGCCTCTCCTCAGTGCAGCACTTCGTGAAGAATGCGCCGCTATTCCCCAAGGAACTTTCCAGCACCTGTTGAACGTACGGCTGCGAGAGTGGAAGTTATCATCAAGGTTCAGGGTGGGCCAACACCATATTAAATTCCGCATTACCGATGGAGGGCGCCACGAACTTGTAAGTCATTTTCAGCCAGGTGTCCGGATACTTTTGGTCACATAGAGTACAAAGGACACTTATATCTACTGAACAGCCATTCCAATTTGAAAGACTGCAATTTAGAATCAAATTAGCCTACAGTTTTACTATTAAGAAAGCGCTAGGGCAAACTTTAAAATTTTGCGGCATTAGCCACAAAGACTCCTCCTCCCCTCATTGTCAACTACACACAGTTTGTTCTCAAGTAGGAAATTTGATAAATTTGTATATGCACTGCCCGGATAACAAAATCAAAAATGTTGTTTGTAAACAAGTAAATAGAGCATGTTTTCAATAAAAAGTTTTTACCTCTTTATGTTTATCCTTTTATTCCAACTGATACACAATCTCGTATCAACTTTCTGAGCCGGGTCGGGTACCACAGCTAGTTTAATACAAGAAACATGGGGTCGAAAATGTCGAGATACATCCAGAAGTGAATGACAAATACTGAACTTGTTACTTCCCCAGATGACGTAGCTCGCTGCACATGCAGCTCTTGGGCCTATCGATCTGTCGCACCTAATAATCCCAACAACAATTGCCCACGTCGGTGTGGCTCTGGAACCACGTGCGTGACTTTTGCGCGTAGAGCTCAGGGTAAGAGTCTGGCAGGCAGTACTTTTTTTCATTGCGTTAGAGAGCCATGTGTTTACATTAAGGTAAGATTTACTATTTTATTTATCGGTCTCGCGGTCTCCACTGGTTTATTGCGAAGTGCAGTACAACAAAAACCTATCGTATTGCTCGCAAGTTAATAAGTTTCCGAATTGCTTCGTTACCAGACAAGACCTACGTTATCTTTACTAAATAATGTCGGTAAGCAAAGTTAGATTGGGCAAAAGGAAATCGACACGAAAAAGAACAGCTGTTACTTGATTACAGCGAAGACAATAATTTTGTAGCTTCTACACTTACAGGAGGTCACGTTTTCGAAATTTGCATAGTCTGCTCGAATTCATGTATTGCATCGCTCATTCAGCCCCTCAATACGAAGCCCAACCTCGATACTTGCGACGAGGTACTTCATCTAGTGACGTCACATGTTCAATATTTCTCATCAATTTTTAGGGTATTTCCCGGCATCCGTGTATCCATGTGTCTTACATTAAATTACTTGTCGCAGTGTCATCCACACCACTTCGGAGGTTTTTAAACGTTAATAAGAATCTCCCTATATGTTTCATTATCATAATAATCTTAAAATACGGATTACCTGACGAGGCCTTTTCTGACGTTCATAACACAAAATTTTGAAAAATTAAGTAGCTGTTTCATTGCCAGTCAAGTGTGAATTGCATTACTTTCACCTTTTAATAATTAACGTGTTCCTCTGTTTCAGTACCGCTCACTTCCTAGGCATGTGTACCCTCGCATCTGTATGTGTGTGTGTGTGTGTGTGTGTGTGTGTGTGTGTGTGTGTGAGAGAGAGAGAGAGAGAGAGAGAGAGAGAGAGAGAGAGAGAGAGAGAGAGGGTGGAGGGAGGGTATGTATGTGTGTGCTACTTCGGTTCCATTCGTGCCACAGTGTTTGCACCTGGCACTTTAAGCTCCCTCATCCAGTACCTGCACAATAGAGAACTGGTATCGTTAGCAAAATACGTGGATCAGCATCAAACTAAAATAAATATTATTCCACGTTCACAACTGAATAAAGAAAAGAACTGAATCTTCCTCAAGATCGACAGATTCAGCTTTTTATCATTTGGACGGGTAATGGTAGCCGTGTGTGCTCATTTCCCATGGCCTTCAGAAACTACAACCAGGTCGAGTGCACCACATCTTCGTTGACCTAGTCCCGGTGTTTCTGATGAAATATCACTGAACGTTTATCACTCAAGACCTTACCAAAATAAGCAACGGATAGACTTAGGTCAAATTTCGAAGACTCTTGGCAACGTTAGGCGACGCTCAATACATAATATTTCGAGACTGGCAATTTGGCGTAAGATCAAAAGCGAGAAAAATAGTGACTTGTGAAAGTTCTCAGGATCTGCTGTTGATTACAGGATGTAATAATTTCTAGCTATATTTATCTCTGGAGAACATTAGTTATTAAAGGCAGGAGGAGTAGGAATTCTCCCTGTTTAACCTTCCGTTCGAAAGACTCCATGATGTCATAGATATATCACTATTAAGGGGGGAAACACCGATGCTTCCGTAATGAATTGTAAAATATTGTAACGATGATGCGAAGAACTAAACGACCGCTGGCTCTGAGTGGATGAGGGGAGAGGAGGGATGCGGGGTGCTATATATTAGATATATTTGTCGCAGGCTTGCCGAAATAACGAGTGGGTTCATTTTCGATCAAGCTTTGTTAGTATAGAAACAAGACGTCGACTGGGTTGTAATCACAACGGAAGAAGTGATTGTATCAGAGTAGATATGCTTTTGCTTCGGAGATCCATAGTAAGGATATCCTCATTAACGTATAATTCGACATAGAAAAAGAGTATGTAGTACGCATGTACGAAAATATAAATTTGCTAATATCTCTTCCACAGATCCTTTGCAAGTGAAATGTTAATCGTGGAAGTGTAGTAGCTGAAAATTCTTGAACATATTTTCTTTGAAAAGGTAACAGCCAACTTTGTACAAAACATACAAATGTACTATACACACTGGTGCATACATACATTCAAGCAACACCCAACAAGAAATCATTTTACAACATTTATTGGTATTAATGACATTACTCCACTGATGATTTTATTAATAATATATACACCAGTCGGTTTTACTAACACATTTGGAGGCGGAATTGAATGAGTTTGTCACCAATAGACCCTCTGGACTATGCTTAAATTGAACTTTATTTCTAGTGAAGCTTTTTATGACTCGAAGCAGTTTATTGAAAATATGTGTTCCTGAATAATGCTCATCACTCTTGGACCTTCCGTGATTTGAAAACTTCTAATTTTCGTGGTATTTAAATTACATAAATTGAGCAGTTGGTTTGAAAAAGGAATTAATTATGTATGAAAAACTTAAATAAAGAATAAATAAACTGGAATACTGCAGTTAGTACTCCAGTTCCTTCAACAGGCCTCTACAAGACGTTTTTACTACAGGCCTCAATTTATTCATATAAACCTTTAGTTTGAGCTAATGAATTGCCCCAAAAATTGATCCCGTTCGACATTATGGTAGGAAAGTAAGCGAAGTAAGTTAAAGTTTTGTATTTTTATGTCATCTGCGTCTGACATCATCTGCGTTGCAACTGAATGTTTGTGTGAGCACTTCAAAAGAATTGGCTTTTACACTCCCGACTTCTAGACAATTCTCGTCGTATTTTAGACACATACTAGGAAGAGACTGATCTCTTTCAAACTATATTTTATTTGCTATTTATTGTAATGTTTTTGTATCATGTTTAAAGAAATCAAACTTGGCATCAGTTAATGTTATTGATTGAAATGAAATGGAAATGATGTCCCACGCTTCTTTACAGAGCGTAGGGGAACGATGCGGGAGATCCGCACCACTTTACTAGGCAAGGTCCTAGTGGAGGTGGCTTGCAATTGCCTTCCTCCGACGGTAATGGGAATGAATGATGATGATAAAGACGACACAACAACACCCAGTCATGCAGGAAAAATTCCTGACCCCACCGGGAATCGAACCCGGGACCCCGTGGTCGGTAAGCGAGAACGCTACCGCGAGACCACGAGCAGCGGACAATGTTATTGATTACTTATGACTAATAAACATAACGAAATGTAAGGATCCTAAGATGGAACCTTGTATGTCACGATATTTAATTAGTTCCTCATTAATTGATGACTGATACGCTAACACAAGTCTCTTTTCTGTTGACACCCTCTTTTTCCTGTCACAGCGTTACCATTTGATCCATCTTGTGGCGTTTCCTGTTACGGCAAACTATTATAATTTACATAAAGCGGTACTGTGGTTTAGACAGACAAATGCCTTTGACAGATCACAGAATAAATCAGTAGCTTGTAATTTATTTTCTAACTCTCGCTATACAAGTAAATAGCCTTCGAAATATGGGACCTATTTATAAGCCCAAACTGAGACTTTGACAATACACTATTTGTATTCAGATGGATAAGAAACCATTGATCGTGACCAGGCCAAATATCTCACGAAGTAAGCGTCAAACGAAAAACTGCAAAGAACGAAACTTGTCTAGCTTGAAGGGGGAAGCCAGATGGCGCTATGGTTGGCCCGCTAGATGACGCTGCCATAGGTCAAACGGATATCAACTTCGTTTTTTCAAATACGAACCCCCATTTTTATTACTTATTCGTGTAGTACGTAAAGGAATATGAAAGTTTTAGTTGGACCACTTCTTTCGCTTTGTGATAGATGGCGCTGTAATAGTCAACAAACATATGGCTCACAATTTTAGACGAACAGTTGCTAAGAGGTAGGTTTTTTAAATTAAAATATAGAACGTAGTTAGGTTTGAACACTTTATTTCGCTTGTTCCAATGTGATATACGTACCTTTGTGAACTTATCATTTCTGAGAACGCATGCTGTTACAGCGTGATTGCCTGTAAATACCACATTAGTGCAATAAATGCTCAAAATGATGTCCGTCAACCTCAATGCATTTGGCAATACGTATAACGACATTCCTCTCAACAACGAGTAGTTCGCCTTCCGTAATGTTCGTACATCCATTGAGAATGCGTTGACGCATGTTGTCAGGCGTTGTCGGTGGATCACGATAGCAAATATCCTTCAAATCCGGTGAATGTGCGGGCCATGGTATGGTGCTTCGACGACCAATCCACTTGTCATGAAATATGTTATTCAATACCGCTTCAACCGCACGCGAGCTATGTGTCGGACATCCATCATGTTGGAAGTACATCGCCGTTCTGTCATGCAGTGAAACATCTTGTAGTAATATCGGTGGAACATTACGTAGGAAATCAGCATACATTGCACTATTTACATTGCCACCGATAAAATAGGGACCAATTATCCTTTCTCCCATAATGCCGCACCGTACATTAACCCGCCAATGTCACAGATGTTCCACTTGTTGCAGCCATCGTGGATTTAACGTTGCCCAATAGGGCATATTATGCCGGTTTGCGTTACCGCTGTTGGTGAATGGCGCTTCGTCGCTAAATAGAACGCGTGCAAATAACTGTCATCGTCCCGTAATTTCTCTTGTGCCCAGTGGCAGAACTGTACACGACGTTCAAAGTCGCCGCCATGCAATTCGTGGTGCATAGAAATATGGTACGGGTGCAATCGATGTTGATGTAGCATTCTCAACATCGACGTTTTTGAGATTCCCGATTCTCGCGCAATTTGTCTGCTACTGATGTGCGGATTAGCCGCGACAGCAGATAAAACACCTACTTGGGCATCATCATTTGTTGCAGGTCGTGTTTGGCGTTTCACATGTGGCTGAACACTTCCTGTTTCCTCAAATAGCGTAACTATCCGGCGAACGGTCCGGACACTTGGATGATGTCGTCCAGGATACTGAGCAGCATACATAGCACACGCCCGTTGGGCATTTTGATCACAATAGCCATTTTAACACGGGTAATGTATCACGAAGCAAATACCGTCCGCACTGGCGGAATGTTACGTGATACCACGTACTTATACATTTGTGACTATTACAGCACCATCTATCAGAAAGCGAAAAAAGTGGTCTAACTAAAACCCTCACATTTCTTTACGTACTACACGAATATGTAATAAAGAATGGGGGTTCCTATTTTAAAAAATGCAGTAGATATCCGTTTCACCTACGGCAGCGCCATCTAGCGGGCCAGCCATAGCGCCATCTGGTTTCCCCCTTCAAGCTAGACAAGTTTCGTTCTTTGTGGTTTTTCGTTTGACGCTTATTTCGTGAGATATTTGGCCCGGGCACGGTCAATGGACCACCCTGTATATGATCTTTGGGTAACATTTTCTAGAAAGTAAGGGAAAATTTTATTTCACCATATTGGACTGGTATTTCGTCACCTCTCTAATTCAGCATATTGCAGCCCATCGGGAAATACTCCGTGACAAACGACTAAAACTTTTTATCATTACCATTACTGCGCAATTGAACTAAATACAAATGTTGCCCGCTGCCATACGGTTTACAGGGCGACCCTCCTAGAAAGACGGAGTTATAACGAGTGTCAGTTGTACGAGGGACTGCGGTGAGAGCAAAAGATAAAATATGCACGGAAAGAACAGAGATTTTTCAGGGCGAATGCAGAATAATAGAAGGAAGCAGATGGAAACGGTCTCTCTGTTTCCGTAGCAGAATCACATTAGAAGAGCCAGACAGACAGACAAGCGCAAAACACAAGAAGTGGAGGCAAGAGTCGGAAGGCCGTATCCTTTATAACAGACACCAATTACAAGAGAGCGAGACGCACAACCGACTCTCTGCAGTCGCGTGGCCTGTTTGCCACGCCTCGTGACTGGATATTGAAAGAATGCTGGGCTACGTTTCGTCTTCATGCGCGCCCAGTACTGCTCTTCGAATTTTGTCCACTAGCTCAGCATCTAACACCTATCGAGTGGCACGTTTACCTTGCTGGTAGGACTGAGCATCGACTGAGAAATGAAAAGATAATGAATCTTGTTAATTTCTGTGGATCCATGATGAGACTGCCAACCTGTACAATATGCTTTGTCTGGTTACCTGAAGCACTTCGCTAGATTTCACGTCGTTGTTCATTGTTGCTAGTCGTCTAGCAAAAAGTAATTACTATTCAATCAATACAGCCATACATCTTAACCTCATATTCTCTGTTGTGTCCGGCAGTTCACAAACCACGGAATTAAATAAAAATATTATCAGAATATAGTTGAATGGATGACAATCATAGTCGTATTTTTGAATATTCTACACACTGCACGAACTTGTACATAAGGCATAAATCCTTGTTACCTGCAAGCCTCCCATTTAAAAATTCTGTCATGATGCGTAACAACACTTTATGTATGTGGAAACGTAATAGCTTCAATTCTTGTTATTATAATGCTGCAGTTTAAATACACTGGTAGGTAGCATTAAGATCAATTAACTGATAATTAAATCGTTACAGACATAACGAAAGTAACACGATCAAGAAGTCGCTTTAACTTGCCAGCAAACAACTTTTTGCCGGCCGAAGTGGCCGTGCGGTTCTAGGCGCTGCAGTCTGGAACCGCGAGACCGCTACGGCCACAGGTTCGAATCCTGCCTCGTGCATGGATGTGTGTGATGTCATTAGGTTGGTTAGGTTTAACTAATTCTAAGTTCTAGGGGACTAATGACCTCAGAAGTTGAGTCCCATAGTGCTCAGAGCCATTTGAACCAAACAACTTTTCTTGTGGCAGCAGACAAATCTAGCAAATATCTACCATTATATTCCCACGAAACAAGTACATTTACATTACCAGAATGAGATTTTCACTCTGCAGCGGAGTGGGCTCTGATATGAAACTTCCTGGCAGATTAAAACTGTGTGCCGGACCGAGACTCGAACTCGGGACCTCCCGAGTTCGAGTCTCGGTCCGGCACACAGTTTTAATCTGCCAGGAAGTTTCACATTTACATTATTTTATCCATAATGGTTTTGGCTGAGATCCTTGGCTGTGGTTTAAACTAATTTGAAAACTTATGGCAAACCAACTATTTTATAGTTTTATGTATGCCAAAAAACCTTTCGCGTTTTCACTTACAGTAAGGTATTACGACAACCGAAGACGGGTGAAAGTTTTTAACGTGTCTTAGCATGCAGCAATCTGTATGAAAGGTAGATGGTTGATGTGATTCTTCAACTAAATTATTCGTCGTTGGAAACATCTTCCAGGCTTCAAACTGACCTACGCTTATTATATACGTCCTACAGGCAAAAATTCCTTTAAAAAAAAATGCCAAACGCCAGGAACAGAATACATCTGAAGCAGCTATCCTCAGTGAGAATGACTGAAAATTAATGTGGATTTCTCAGACTGACGTTTCCAAACAAATAAGATTTGTGATGTTATTCTTGAGTTTCTCCCGGCGTATTTGATAATCAAAATATCCACGGGTGTACTGCCAGTCTACAGTGTCCAACGGGCACAATATTTCGGCGATCATACATGTCGCCATCATCAGGTGAACTGACGGACTGAGCTCCTGTGAACGTGCCGGCACGGAGATCCGTACGCTATGGCTGCTGCTCAGAGTTCCCTCTGAGTTCCCTCAGAGGGAACTCTGAGCAGCTATAGCGTACGGATATCCGTGTCGGCACGTTCACAGGAGCTCAGTCCGTCAGTTCACCTGATGATGGCGACATGTATGATCGCCGAAATATTGTGCCCGTTGGACACTGTAGACCGGCAGTACACCCGTGGATATTTTGATTAAGATTTGTAATGGTTGGGTAAAGTTATTAATCCATAATATATTCTGTATCAGTATGCCATTTTCGAAAAATTTGAAGACTCGACGCGGGCCTGAGGAAGGAATATTACGACTGTGGTAATGAAGTGAGAAAGTTATTGAACATTTCAGACAGAACATTCAACGGAAAATATTATATCCCTAATAGACTGAGGTACAACATTCCGATATAGGGAGACCCTAGAGGAATTGTCAGTATTCAGGAATATGACACGAATGATCATTCTAAGCAAAAAAGTCTATAAACATGGGCTCTAAAATGCACACCGTAAGAGCTATGAGCGTTTCTTCATCTTCGACACCGTGAAAAAAAAAAGACTCTTCTGCTAGCTCTTTCCTTCTTATGAGAGATGGTGGTGTGGACCAAAACAAGAAAATTCCTCCAGTAAACATTTGTTCTAACGCCCGTACCATAAGAGCTATGAACACACGTTCATTCTCGTGAAAAACGTGTCTTCTGCTGAACTAGTGCTCATAGCGAGTGATCATAGGTCTTAAGGTTTGATTTTAGAGCCCGTATTTACCGGACATTTTTGCTTCGAAGGATCAATCCTGTCATATTCCTGAATACTGACCATTCGTCCTGGTACCCTATGTGTAGTTATTACAGGAGAACGGAGAAGTTCGAATGATATTGTCGAACACACAAGTGACTGTTACATGCAACATCACGTTCTCTGTGATGGTGTTCACTTCGATGTAAGTAAATCTGGTGTGATATATAAGCACGGAAATTTTCTGTGTGTTGTAGCTATCTATGCCCATGATTGGCGAATTTCAGGGTTCCGTTACAAACTTCATTGGAGAAACACAGTCAGAGATAATTTTTTCTGCTGTCAGTTAGGATTCTTCTACTTCATCGATCGTGTTTGGGACTACTAATTATGGAAGGGAATTCATTAATTTATCAAATTAATATCTTTTCTCAATGAATATATTCCTCAAATGCTGACCATATATGCACGAGATTTTTATTAACCTATATACAATATTCGATTTTATTACAGTCAGAAATGTCTGGTCTTAGTTGCAAAAATAGGCACTTGATATTTGATGATTGAGGCACGGTCTATTATGAGTGGAAAACAGCGGTTTCAGTAAACCGTACGTATTTTTTAGTGTGGAATCAGAAAATGCAGTAAAAATGAGAGTTACTATCTGAAAATACACAATTGACCCTACCCACGCAGGAGGGTTGGTTATGAGGTGGTCAACTGTAGCACAGACATTTGTCCCCTTTATTAATACTCACTTTTGACCTAGAACATTGTTTTTTCCTACAATGCGTCGTTTTCGAGATATTTAGTTGCCTCAAGTTAAAACAAGTACCCTGCCTACAGGTTGTCTCTCCTAAGAGAGATGTGTTTCACCACAAATTAGCAATTTCATTTATGCCCTGTGCAATTGGAGCCATTCCAAACAATTACTGCCCATCATGTCATTGATGCAACGCCCAGTGGCGACGGAAAAGCATGGTTAGTTTCCCTTTACGAATAGAATCATATTTAGATTGGATTTTATGTGCCCATTCAGCAGAGCGGCCCTAAATTAGTTTTTTTTGTTGTTTTATTGATAAGAACAAACAGTGAAAGACGATGATTAACCGGTACTCCAGAAGCGACTGAGAAGTGCTGCTGCCTGGCAGTAGCAGGTGGTGCGGGTCGGGTCCTTGCTGTCACTGCCAAAGTAATGGTTATTGTTTGTATTTTGCTGCTCCTATAACTAACATCGATAAAACAAATATCGCACTAATATAATTTCGTAGCCTTCCATGGCCAGTGTCATTTTCTGTAAAATAATTTTGCGTATTGGACGGCGTCGTCGCAACTACTAGAAAGTTAAACTGCCGACGTTTCCACTGACTTGCTGAGATCCTCTTCAGGACGATTATCAGGAACCGCACTAGACTAATTAGGGGTTGCTCTATCGAAAAGGCACTTAAAATACTGTTTTAAAAATCATTTTATTCTTGCCAGGAAACAAACCGACACTTTCCATCGGCGATCATCCTGTGACATATGAATGATGTAACGAGCAGTATTTGCTTGGGCTAATTCCGTCTATACACTGCAAAAAACAGATTGCAAATATCTGCCGAAACTCCAGAGAAAAGGGGCCTGAAAACTCTTGGGAGAGACATACTGTAATATGGTGATTCAGCTGAGCTGTTCGCCTCAGGTATTTCCTGAACGGTTTGCCTTATATCTTTGACAAATTAAGAACAAAACAAAATATGATTACATCCTCGATCGTTTACATAAATGGAACTACAATTACGTGATGCCTTCAGTGAGCATTATCATTGCCTGTCACCTAAGTGGCATGTTCTATATACGTCTGCGGAGATCATCCTACGGCACCAATGAGATCCCACGCGTTCTTAGACAGTCTATCGTGGAAAATGATGGCCACGAATACGTTTGTCAAGCATGTTGCTTACATACACGATTGAATTAGGTCGGGACTACCGCCAGCTATTTCATTACTTCGATGTCCAGCCTTCACAAGACATCCCTGCTGACACCCTCCACATATTCCCTGACATTAGAAGGAATTCAGGACTACCACCGTATGCAGCAGCCACCACATGGTCCAACAGCATCGCTTCGATATACTGTCTGGCGGTAAGGCAACCATGGACAACGACGAGATCCATATGGCTGTCAACACTGGTGCCTTCCCAAAACTTCACAGATCTTTGGAAATCTGCCGATATCCTCGGCAACATTTGGCAGATACCACTCAACACTGCTCTCCGCGCACGAACACAACCATCACCTTGTGTTAGAGGACATCTGGACCCGTCTGCGACCAACACGTTTCGTCAGTGACGAAGTTCCCAGTTGACGTGGAAACGGCAGAGCTGCAGGCGAGCTGCAAGATGTTGTTGTGTCAAGCGGGGTAATCGAACAGGACGTCTGGGTCGCAAGGTCCTTTCTCATAACCTGTCCTTTACGGTCTACGAGGGGGAGTCAAGTGAAAACCTTAAATATTTCATTAAATATTATTTATTTTGGTGGTACAAAGCTGTATCACTTTTCAGCATAATCTCCCCCACGCTCAATGCAAGTCCTCCAGCGCTTACAAAGTGCATAAATTCCTTTAGAAAAAAATTCTTTTTGTAGTCCGCGCGACCACTCATGCACCGCGTGGCATACCTCTTCATCAGAACGGAACTTCTTTCCTCCCATTGCGTCTTTGAGTGGCCCAAACACACGGAAATCACTTGGGGCAATGTCTGGTGAGTATGGTGGATGAGGAAGACACTCAAAATGCAGGTCTGTGATTGTTGCAACTGCTGTACTGGCAGTGTGGGGCCTTGCATTGTCATGTTGCAAAAGGATACCTGCTGACAGCAATCCACGTCGCTTTGATTTGATTCCAGACCGCAGATGATTTTTTAGGAGATCTGTGTATGATGCACTGGTGACAGTGGTTCCTCTAGGCATGTAATGCTCCAAAATGACGCCTTTTCCGTCCCAAAAGAGATTCGGCATAATCTTCCCTGATGATGTTTCTGTTCGAAACTTCTTTGGTTTTGGTGATGAGGAATGGCGCCATCCCTTGCTCGCTCTCTTCTTTTCCGGTTGGTGGAAGTGAACCCAGGTTTCGTCCACAATAACGATTCTTGCAAGGAACCATCACCTTCTCGTTCAAAGCGCCGAAGGAGTTCTTCATAAACATCAACACGTCGTTCTCTCATTTCAGGAGTCAGATGTCGTGGCACCCATCTTGCAGACTGTTTGTGAAACTGGAGCACATCATGCACAATGTGGTGTACTGACCCATAACTAATCTGTAAACATGCTGCAATGTCATTCAGTGTCACTCGGCAGTTTTCCTTCACTATGGCTTCAATTTTTGCAATGTTCTGTGGAGTCACAACTCGTTGTGCCTGACCTGGACGAGGAGCATCTTCCACTGAAGTCACCACATTTGCGATCTTCCTACTCCATTCGTAGACTTGCTGCTGTGACAAACATGCACCACCGTACTGAACCTTCATTCGTCGATTAATTTCAATAGCTTTCACACCTTCACTACGCAAAAACAGAATAACAGAACGCTGTTGTTCCCTGCTGCAAGTCGAAAGTGAGGCGGCCATCTTTATACTGATACTGCGACGGTATGTGTGCAGCTGCACTATGCTGCCACCTACAGGCCATTCTGCACGTTGTTTGTAGCACGCTTACCAACTTACAGGATAACGGCGAGAAATTTCGATTTGTTATTACAAATTTAAGGTTTTCATTTGACTCACCCTCGTAATTGGGTGCAGCGGCTGCAATGGTCCTTCTGAGATCGCCACGCTATGCTATGGTGGTATCCGCACGACGCCGCAGTCCAAAGATCGCCAAATATCGGTCTTTCCGAGGCGTTGTAATGCGTCAGAGACTTTGTTCAGCTCGCCTTGTTTACAGACTTGTTGCCCTGAAGCGTGTCCACAACTTACGGGTGACACATGGGGAGGCATTTGCGTCTGACCGAAAGTTAATCCATTCTGGATCAAACAGACCGCCTTTGCAACTTGCACTCCATTAAGTTGTCGCACTGCATGTGCTTGGTTGTATACAACGTCCACAAACGACAAGTGCCATCTGTTTATCTCACAAGAAAACACAGGGACACCAGTACTCATTTCCTTCTTTAGTTTTTTTTAAATATAGTGTGTAGTGTGGGCTGAAGAGATCATCCTTGATGACTTATTCTTCTAGGATGGGATGTAAGGGTAAAAGGAAAACACTTTATTTATTACACATTCAGTTAGGCTTGGGCACGCAATGGGTCCTTTAGCCTGCTGTCTTTGGTGATGTCTATCTCCTGTGGAGGGTGAAATGTGTCAAGGCTGTTATGTGTGACTGCTTCCTCGTGTTATGACAGATTGCCTATGGGGGGTGAAGCGTTATTGACTTCGGTACTCGATACTTGTGCCATCTTGCAGGGTTTACCGTTCCTACAGATTGTAACTGTCGAACTTCGTCCCTAAGGGCATCGATCTTATCAAAAACTCGTAGAGCCTTGTCATGGACCTTCGCTTGTATAGTGGTCTCGTGGAGTGCGGTGCGGATGTCGACGTTTCTTGCCCACCATGGAGCTCCTGTGATCCATCGATAGCAAATGTTTTGCAGCGCTTGGAGTTTGTTGTAGTTGGAGACGCACGTAGTTCCCCACGAGGTGGAGCCATACAACATTGTGGGTTCCACCGTTGCCTTATACAATTGGAGTTTAGTCTTAGGGTTGAGATCCTTACTCTTCAGGAACGGAATCAATGACCTGGCCATCTTCTGGGCTGCCGTCTTCTTGTCGTCGATATGCTGCGTAAAGAGCAATTTTTTGTCAAGGTAGACACCGAGATACTTCACTCCAGCCGGCCGCGGTGGTCTCGCGGTTCTAGGCGCGCAGTCCGGAACCGCGCGACTGCTACGGTCGCAGGTTCGAATCCTGCCTCGGGCATGGATGTGTGTGATGTCCTTAGGTTACTTCGGTTTAATTAGTTCTAAGTTCTAGGCGACTGATGACCTCAGCAGTTAAGTCGCATAGTGCTCAGAGCCATTTGAACCATACTTCACTCCCGGCGACCATGGGATAAATTGGTCAGCTATTTGGAGTCTGTCGTTCAGAACTGGTTTCCTCCGTGTGAACAGAACGGCTGCCGTCTTCGTCGGGTTGATCGTTATCTCATTTCCTTCTGAGGGTTACCTGACACTGCTTTGCATAACATAGCCAATAGATGGCAAATGACTGCAATTGTTGCCTACATTGAAAGCGAATATCTCAAGCTGTGCGATAAGACCATAGTAACTGCCTTTGACAGAAGAGATTAACATGCCAGACCTTAATACACGTGTTACCCTAATTCTTCTGGTCAGTGTATAATGCCGTCACTTACAAAGCGACCATGAAAGAGGTGGCTGCTCACTATCCTAGCCACAAGCGAGTGGTGAGCTGTGATGGTACGTGATCTAGGGGAGTGACGGTACGTAATTGGTGTATCTCCCACCCGTTAAAATTTCTTCTGTGAAGACAGAGCGAATATGCGGTCTCCATTAACCTGCACCAAACGTTCATGCCTGTGATGTTTAATCGGCCTCTGACAGTGAGGTTTCTCAGCGGTCCTACATTGCATACTCGTATGACTTATATTCAACTAACCATGACTCGTACAGGTAAAGAGAATTCTTTCAAGAAAGAAGCTGTTGTCCCGAAGTCGCACCAGAACCACATGACCGAATTCCATGCGTCTTGTACAATCTCGACAGCTAATCTGCTGGTGAAGTCACACATGACACAGGTGGAAAATGTTTGCGAACAAAATGCAAACATCCATTAGCTAACTTATCCTCCTTACCCTCTGCGTAATATTCCAGTGCCCTTCCAGTAACAATTCCTTTCCACAGTTGCTGAATTTTCTTCCTTGCTGACAGTGCTTAACTTCTAACGTATTTGGTGCCAGAACGCACCTCTTCAACCATACAACGCCCCACCTCTCCCGTCCCCCAACACACAACAAGTTTCGTTTTCTGAAAACTTGTGATAAAACGTACAATGAGAAACAAAAATAATTTATTAAAAAAGATTGTTCTCAAATGCAGGTTTTTAAAACATAATTTCTTACCATCACAACAGTAGAACCACATGACGTAATATAAGTAACAGAGCTACCGTTTGTCCCCGTAGCACTCGTCGGCACAAGTCGGTAGCTTCGTGACTATGACGTCATTTTTTCAACTGCTGCCAGCAGCAGCGTTGAAACAGTTGCATTGTAGTTGCTCAGTGAACGTATCTTGCGTCTACTGTACATACACACACACACACACACACACACACACACACATTACCTCGCCCCACGCCCCTGCCGATGGCATGACGTAGGTCACACATTGTCACGTTCACAATGATGACGGCGAAGGGATAAAGTATACTTACGTTGCTATTTAGTGCACGTGTTTTATTTTAAATTAAACCTCCGGTGCCGACTTGTTTCAGTGAAAAAAAAAGGACCTTTGGGAGTTGCCGGAATGCCGTTCCGTCGCATTCCGGCTGAAATTAAGCCCTGCTTGTTGGACACTGTCTGTAAGGACGCATTCGTGTCTACAAATCAATTGTAATCTTGGCGTTCCGTCTACATCCTGTGTAATGAAGTAGCGTATCTAGTTTCTCTCGATTTGTGAACGACATTAATTCTGTGAAACTAGTACTCGAAACACGTGATAGGCACGGAGGGAATGAAAGTTATATTTCTTCTGTGATCCTTTTACATCGCTATGCAGTGGTGCACAGTTTATTTCTTACCCAACGTGACGGAGTGAAATCACGAACTGCCAGGGCCGGCCGTTGTGGCCGAGTGGTTCTAGGCGCTTCAGTCCGGAACCGCGCTGCTGCTACGGTCGCAGGTTCGAATCCTGCCTTGGGCATGGATGTGTGTGCTGTCCTTAGGTTACTCAGGTTTAAGTAGCTCTAAATCTAGGGGACTAATGACCTCAGATGTTAAGTCCCATAGTGCTCAGAGCCATTTGAACGAACTGCCATGTAAGCAATAAGTTTAATATTCACAACAGAAAAGTTCTAAGTTGTAAATACTGTAATTACTCTGACAACACTAATCGGATTTTGAAGATCGAAATGCCGTGGAATCTATTTTATAGCTAGATATTATAGTTTCATATGAAACAAGGAATTTGATACCGATGTAAGGCCGAAAGATAATGCAAAACTCTTCAGTGTATTTCAAACGTTAGGCGTCCCTAAAAAGTTAAATATAAAATTGTTACCACTGGCTTGTCTCGTCAACGTGAGGGTGGCACAGAGATGGTCAACGCCTCTAGCGGTAGGCGTTAGAGGGAATACGTTGAACATGGCGGGAGGCTATAGGGCGCGCTTCAGTTTGTATGAAAAAATACAGGAGCATTGAAGGAAACATGCCATGGCAATTGGCTTTCATGTTGCGCTCGTGAGAGTTCTTCATCAGTGAGATGCCAACTGCTGAGCAGTGAAGTTACTTTATAATGGAAACCCAGAAAGTCCTAAATTAAGCTTCCTCATTTATTGCATTGTACAGTTTCTGAAAATAGAACGACATGAGGTCAGTAATATGCAACTCTTCACAATTGATTACTACAAATACTGATTCGTCTGCAATTTGAGTGACTTATGAATGTGACGCTATGTCGAAGAATACGTACAACGACATTGCAACAAGACTCAAATTAATGCTGATTAGTACAAACTGCCTGCGAGAATTCGACGTTCCGTGCTACGGACGCACCTCCTGGAATAAGTAACCAAAGATGTATATTGGAGGACTCTGTGTGAAGCGATGACAGAGATCGGACGTGTTTTATGTTGGAGAGATTTTGCTATTGTTGTGCTACGCTATTAAGCTCCATTGTGAACGTTCAGTTAGTCGATGGCACAATAAACAAATTCAAGAAAATAATACGCACTCAAGGGGTGTATTTATCAATTTATAACAGATTTGACAAACATTCTTCAGATATCACGTGACATAGATCGATCGGAGGAGCAGTGTGGAATGATAGTGAGGGCCTGCAGCTTTTCACAGAAAATATTCTACGAGAGAATATCTCAGAAGCAATAAACTTTTCGTTGATAAAAAAGTTGGACACATCAATCCATACTCATCATGTAACATAGCACCTAGTTGTGCCGAACGATCTTCGTAGCGAAATAAACATTTTAGAGATTTCAGGTGGAGCAGTTCCGACGAGGAGTATCAGCGAGCTCGACGCTGCGGGACATATATCTAGCTCTCCTGTGGTATTTAAAACCAAAGACTCATATTCTTTAGCTTTTAAAAGACTGTAGCTAAAGCCTAAATCAAACCACTGGAAATTATAACTAAAAATGCCAAAAATAAATGAGAAGTAGAGATTTATCTTAAACATATTTTCTTAAATACATAAATAAATTAACATCTAATGAAATGGGGTCCGGGTATATATATATATTTCCAGGAGTATATATATATATATATATATATATATATATATATATATATATATATATATACTGCTGGAAATTGAAATAAGAACACCGTGAATTCATTGTCCTAGGAAGGGGAAACTTTATTGACACATTCCTGGGGTCAGATACATCACATGATCACACTGACAGAACCACAGGCACATAGACACAGGCAACAGAGCATGCACAATGTCGGCACTAGTACAGTGTATATCCACATTCCGCAGCAATGCAGGCTGCTATTCTCCCATGGAGACGATCGTAGAGATGCTGGATGTAGTCCTGTGGAACGGCTTGCCATGCCATTTCCACCTGGCGCCTCAGTTGGACCAGCGTTCGTGCTGGACGTGCAGACCGCGTGAGACGACGCTTCATCCAGTCCCAAACGTGCTCAATGGGGGACAGATCCGGAGATCTTGCTGGCCAGGGTAGTTGACTTACACCTTCTAGAGCACGTTGGGTGGCACGGGATACATACGGACGTGCATTGTCCTGTTGGAACAGCAAGTTCCCTTGCCGGTCTAGGAATGGTAGAACGATGGGTTCGATGACGGTTTGGATGTACCGTGCACTATTCAGTGTCCCCTCGACGATCACCAGTGGTGTACGGCCAGTGTAGGAGATCGCTCCCCACACCATGATGCCGGGTGTTGGCCCTGTGTGCCTCGGTCGTATGCAGTACTGATTGTGGCGCTCACCTGCACGGCGCCAAACACGCATACGACCATCATTGGCACCAAGGCAGAAGCGACTCTCATCGCTGAAGACGACACGTCTCCATTCGTCCCTCCATTCACGCCTGTCGCAACACCACTGGAGGCGGGCTGCACGATGTTGGGGCGTGAGCGGAAGACGGCCTAACGGTGTGCGGGACCGTAGCCCAGCTTCATGGAGACGGTTGTGAATGGTCCTCGCCGATACCCCAGGAGCAACAGTGTCCCTAATTTGCTGGGAAGTGGCGGTGCGGTCCCCTACGGCACTGCGTAGGATCCTACGGTCTTGGCGTGCATCCGTGCGTCGCTGCGGTCCGGTCCCAGGTCGACGGGCACGTGCACCTTCCGCCGACCACTGGCGACAACATCGATGTACTGTGGAGACCTCACGCCCCACGTGTTGAGCAATTCGGCGGTACGTCCACCCGGCCTCCCGCATGACCACTATACGCCCTCGCTCAAAGTCCGTCGGCTGCACATACGGTTCACGTCCACGCTGTCGCGGCATGCTACCAGTGTTAAAGACTGCGATGGAGCTCCGTATGCCACGGCAAACTGGCTGACACTGACGGCGGCGGTGTACAAATGCTGCGCAGCTAGCGCCATTCGACGGCCAACACTGCGGTTCCTGGTGTGTCCGCTGTGCCGTGCGTGTGATCATTGCTTGTACAGCCCCCTCGCAGTGTCCGGAGCAAGTATGGTGGGTCTGACACACCCGAAATTTTTCCATTTCCAGGAGTGTATAAAGATGGAACCCGGGTACAGGATGGCCCCGACAATTGTGTGTGTGTGTGTGTGTGTGTGTGTGTGTGTGTGTGTGTGTGTGTGTGTATTTCATAAATTTTTGCATGTACTAATCCATATATTGTGTGTGTGTTTCATGTACAATATAACTGGTGGAATCTGGTCGCGTGAGTTGAGCAGTTCCGATCTCCACCGCAGAACTTCACATCGCTGCAAGCTGGATAAGGCAAGCACACACACCTATTAGCAATCTCACCTCAATCTGATCCTTCAAGCTGAATAGTCTCAGTCTTTATAGTGTCATATAGTTCTATATTTTCACTTTATTCGCGTATTTTCTTCAGAAGTAGTCACAGACACTTATTTGGTGCATTCTTTTCAGGAGGAATTGTTTTATTAGATAGTCTATTTAAGTGTGTACAAACATATAAGTATTTTGTGTTTTCAAATTTTATTATGGTCAAAACTAGATCACAATTTAAAATGGATAATGAGAAAGTGTTAGATGTTCAGGAAATTGGTGAAAATACGAGTTCAGAGGAGATAGCAGCTTCTTCTCAGCAGGAGACAAATCCTATGGCTCAAATCTTAGAACAACTAAGACTTTTGTGAGTATCGGTAACGACTATTTCAGGTGTGGTACAAGCAGTATCACAAAAGCAGGAAGACATGTCACAGAAGCAGATTGATATGTCACTGGTGGTACAAACAGTATCACAAAAGATAGCAGACTTATGTCTAAAGCAAACAGACATGGCAGCTGCAGTTCAGGCGTTAGTTAGCCAGCAACAACAAATTTCAAATGAGATAACCGAGTTGCGAGATGCGCAAAAGCAGTTTCCTTTGGATATCAAAAGGGTTGCCGAAGCAATGCAAAACGTGAAATCGAAGCAGGGGGAAGTAGAAACTTCCGTAGTGGAATTAACAGAAACTGTGACTGCCATAGCTTCTGGATGCGATCAATTGATACGAGAGAATTTCAGTAAACATCAACAGGATTTCTCAAATAAATTACGTGAATGGGCATCCGCTAAGGAAAACTAGATGATGCTGTATGTAGATGCAAGTATTAAAGAAGCGGTAAGCAAATAGCCTATTGACAGCTTACCAACTGCAGAAAGTATTAAAGAAGACATTAAAGAGGTAAAAGAACAATTATGGGCGAATTTTAAACAATGGGAGGACGAAATAGACCATTCTGTTGAAAATATGTCCAGAGATATGGAACAGATGCGATCCATGAATCATGTTATGGTAACGGACAAGCTTCGCCGGAGGGAAATATAAATTATAACGGAATGCATGTAGAGACGCAAGCTAATAATATGTACGCTGCTATGCTAATGGAGGAAACATTGGTGAAACATAGGCAGTTTCACACGTTCTCACCTGACCGAAAATCCATAAACCCAGTGGTATTTATACGAGGATTTCGTGGAGTACTACCAAGGGCATGGACTGAAGCGAGAAAGATCAGTTACGTTTCAGGATATATTCAAGGTGATGGTGCGTTATGGGCCACGGATACGATGGATACATGCGAAACGTACGAGGAACTTGAGAAGCTGTTTCTTGTTAAGTATTGGTCACCAGGTGTGCAAGAACGATTAAGAAAAGAGGTCTTTAACCCGAAGCCGCTCTGTGTAAAAACAGTAAGTCTACGGCGATACTTTGAGAAGTATTTAAATAAAGCAAGATACTGGGACGAACCTATGACGCACAAGGATATTCTGCGGATTTTGAAGGCGAAACCTCCAGCTGACACAAGAGAGAAATTAATACATGCATCGGAGGAGAATTTAGAAGAATTCGTGTCAGTCTTGGACTCCATTGATTTGATTCAGGAGGATATAAAGGCAAGACTAGACAGACACAGCGCGTACTCGCAGTCGAATAATGCTTACGGCAGCCGAGCGAGTAATCAGCTGATACAGGGGACAAATGCAAATCGCGTTCCCCCATGCTGCAATAATTACGACCAACATAGTATTCCGCGTAGCGGTAACGGAAGCAATTTCAGATACGGGGAAAACAGACAGAATTGACATGACAGAAGGTACAATCCAGGTTATAATGTGAACTCGAATTCTACGAATTGGCAAAACAATAAGAGACAGACGCAATCTTCTGTGACTGGAGGCAACGAACATCAGTTATTACAGATGTGAGAGAGGGTGCTGCTCATGCAAATAGAATCGCGCTCGGAAAACGGATTCCGACCGAATTGCACCACAGAAGAGCAACAGAGAAAAGGTATAGGGGCTATGAACAGAATATAAAATTGACGTCAACGAAGGAAGATTAACAGAAGAGGAGCTTTCTGGTGACACAGCTAAATGTATGGAGGGCACGCGATCACAACCTGTGAAGACACAGACGATGCTAAAATTGGATCTAGGAAATGCAGCGATAACATGCGCGTTCCTAGTAGTGGATAAATTAATAGTAGACTATGTTCTGGGATTAGAAACTATCCGGGAGAAGGACGCAGAATTAGACTTCTCTACCGGGAAAGTGAATTTTTTGATCGACGGAGCCCTAGCCCACGTAGACTTGGTAAGGAAAGAAAGAAAACATGGAAGATACTGCTGTGGGGCAGAGTTGCAATTGATAATGAAAGAGCGCCGGCAGTACAAAACAAGTCTGATTAAAGTCATCCTTTAGTAGAAATATCCGAGCAGATAAAACAGAAGTTGAGTGAGCCATGGCACCTTAAGCATGAGCATAGGACACAATTGTCTATCCTATTAAGCAAGTATATGAGAGTGTTTGAAGAACAACCCGGTATTGTTAAGGGTTATGCATGTCATTTCAATGTCAAGCCACACAAAACATACTGCAGTAGTTTCTATCCTGTTCCTTGGAAACAACGCAATGCAGTGGAGCAAGAAATACAGAGGATGTTACATTAGAATCTAACTGAACCGTCAAACAGTTCTTACTGCAGTCCGCATCTCGTTGTGCCTAAACCAGGTGGAAAAGTACGTCTTGTACTCGATGCTCGTGTAGTTAACACAATTATTGTACCAGTACGTACTCACACAGAAAATATAGATGAGGCGATCCAAAAGATCAACAGAGTGAAGTATTTTACAATAATCGATCTGCGTTTTCATACTGCCTGGTCAAGTTAGATGAAGATTCGAGAAAGTACACTGCATTTGTAGATACCGGAAGAAGTTATCATTTCAAGGTTCTTCCGTTTGATTTGAATATCAGTGCAGGAGTATTCATATACGCATTGGATGCAGCATTAGGACCTGAAGAAAGGTGGCAACTAACATTGTTTGTGGATCACATCTTAATAGCTACAAATACCTAGGAAAAACATGTGAATCTACTGACGCGAGTATTAGAGAGATTTTCTAGTGTGGAAATAGTAGCTAATCTCCAAAACTCACATTTATACCTGGAGAAAATAAAATTCTTAGTGCATGTAATAAATTCAAGATGAAAAGAAGATAAGTGCGATAAAAAATTTTCCTGTTCCTAGAACGAAAAGGCAGTTAAAAGTATTTTTAGGTCTTGCATCGTTTTTTCGTCGGTTCATAGAGGATCAGTCGATGAATTCTGTGCCGTTATTAAATTTATTCAGGAAGAACGTGCATTGGCATTGGACTGAGGAATGTCAACGAGCATTACAAGCAATCAAGCAAGTTCTGTCTAATGCAAAGATTCTCTATCATCCTGAGACCAGAAATATAAAGGGATTATATCCTCATCGCGATTTAAAAAGTAAGAAAAGGAAGATAATTTTCCTAATAGTAATATAAGTAATTTTTACATAATTTCAGATAAGATTATGATGGGACGACAGGGATCCATAAGAGATGAATTATAATGATTATGTAAATACACATGTTTCCTTTCAGCAACGTGATTTTGTGTATTCTTAAGGAAAAGTAATTTTGATTTTTTTTAATTTCAGTAAAAAATATAGTTATATTGGATATCTGTTTCAGTTTTAATGTAATTGTTAGTGATAGGTACCTGGGAATATTCATGTTAAAGGCATAGGAATATATATATATATTCAAAGCAACGACACAGCAATATAGCTGATTAATTATTTTAAAGAATAAAGTCAATTCACTGGGTGCAGTTTTGGGAAATTTTATTGAGATATATTACCAACGTCAGTATTTGGAAGGACAATGCTGGACCAGATGACCAGACTGAGAGGGATATGTGTGATCGTTGTGGGGTGTGTGGTATTAAATTGTAATTATCTGGAGTATGATAAATGATGTAGAGAAACGACTGGGCTGAATTCGTGTAGATTCGGGGGAAGTAGATAAATTCGTAGTTGTATTCTGTAAAGCTTAGACCCAGTTTCACAGACTGATAGAAGTGCAGAGTAGTGATGTATTCCGTGAACAACAACGAACTTCACGAGAAGTGTTGTGTGTTTCCGGGTACAAAATAAATTGTGAACCCGTGCTGGTGCAGTGTCATAAAAAGAAATTTGTGGTGAGACACAAGAGTGGTTATCTGTGTCCTAATAAGCAAGGATATACTCATGTGTGTCATATTCGAAAACGATTTTGTGCTTCAGTGAAGAAAAAGGTGAAGTCACGAATAAGAATTATCACTAGGGTTTACCAAGGGTACTCTGATATTAATAAACAGATGTGTAAAGGAGAAAAGAATCGATAATTGTGGCGAAAGATTACCCGGATATTGAGTAACAAAATATATATTACTTCTTCCGAATCACTAAATTCAGACCAGTAGCGTGAGAATGAAGAGTATATGTACTAACCCCTTTCTCTCATAGCGCTTTCCCCATCAGTAATGATTAGCATTGATACCTGTTCCGGGGTATGTTACGTGTTCACACATCACTGCCCTGTGAATGGCCCTATGGGGGTACGATCCAGCCGTTCTCCTACCTGAGGATCAATCCTGTTCCTGACCATCTTTACCATCTCACACACACTAGCAAGAGGGTCATCCTCCGTCTCTACACACACCTGTCCTGTAACTTCTATCAGACGTCATGCTGACGTCGCTACCAAGACATCTGCACACTTACCCTGTTCCACCAATGCCAGAAAACTCTATATAAAGACAATGTCAGATCTGTTATTAAAACTTTTAATTAATTTTTGAAAATTACTGGGTGGAACATAAGGTTTAATTAGCCTTGTTCCAGGTTTTCCATGGTTTCACTCAGGAACCCTTGCCTGAATGAGAGGCTCTTCTGTTCGAAAGTCCATGGCCACATGAACCGTTTACAGAGTTACTTAAACGGCTAGTGTCAAAATATTTAACCTGATGAGAAGTAGCGAGTGTTTATGAAAGCTACAAAAAGTTCATAAGTGGCAAAAGTTGTCCGTTCAGCCGCAAGCATATTCCACTCACTAATATTGTAGGAAACAGTAGGGTCCATTTTAGGACAATTTTCGCCCCTTATCGTCGTATAAAGAATATCCGCGCCCGAAACAGGGCATTGTAATTGATTGCAAATGGTGAGAAACTTTGACTCAGATGTGGCACCGAGGGTAGTATAAACTGCCTGCGAGAATTGCACCTTCCGTGCTACGGACGCATCTCTCTGGAATAAGTAGCCAAAGATGTATTTCGGAGGATTCTGTGTGAAGCGAAGGCAAAGAAAGATCGGACGGGTTTTATGTTGGGGAGATTTTGCTATTGTTGTGCTACGCTATTAAGCTCCATGGTGAATGTTCAGTTAGTCGATGGCACAATAAACAAATTCAAGAAAATAATACGCATTCAAGGGGTGTGTGGCGACGTCATTTATCCACTGCGCCAAAAAAAGCGGGTGAAAGCTGCAGCCGACAGATATTTATCTTTGCCGTAGTCGGCTTGGTTACGAGTTGTTTATTCTTCTTAGTTTTTGATCTGTGCTTGGAAAATAAAATGTTTTCTCATCTCATGAAAAAGCTGTTACTTCATAAAATATAAAGGCTCCCATAGTGGTGACCCCGAAAAATCGTAGCAGAAGCATAAAGAAAATATATATACCGACGAGAATAATGAATTCAGAGACAAAAGCATGGGGCAGTGGAATCAAGATTGAAGACTACAGTCTGTTCGACCAAGGATCGCGGTCCACGCCCTTTGATTCGCCACAAAACGGAACGACAGATATTAACGCAAAAGATGGGAGTACCTACGCGCGACACGGAAATGTTAAGCTTCCCGTGTTCTGGCCGACGCGCCCTCAGCTTTGGTTTACGCAGGCTGAATGCATATATCGGCAGCGTGGGGTGTCTAACAACATTGACAAATTTAATATAGTGGTTTCACATCTAAATTTAGAAGTGATAGAGCAAGTAGAAGAAACCTTGTCGCAACAAAATTACTTTGTGCTAAAGGAAGCTCTCATACGGCATTATACATTTACACCAGATTTGCGACTACAAAAAATTTTCGCATACGAAGATTTGGGCGACAAGACTCCGTCACAAGTACTCAAAGCCTTACGTACATTAGCCGGCCCGGAACTCCTACCAGAAGAGTCTTTACGTCTAATATGGCTTCGTAAACTTCCTGCCAACATCCGTGCCGTCATTGCAGCAGAAGCAGACTTACCATTGCAAGTCTTGGCAAGAAAGGCAGACACCATCGCAAACACCTTAACCGAAGTTCCTGCGTGTTCCGAATTCAACTACAGCCAGGATAGAGGCCCAAGAACGTGTAGTGTGATGGAATCTGACGTCAGTGAGCCAGGAACATGCAATAATACTTCCCAACAGCAGTGCTCATCGACCGAACCCACCATACAACAACTGGCAGCACAAGTGGCAAAACTCAACGTGCAAGTAACTTCACATCACCAGCAGCTACGAGGTCGCAGTTGGAAAAGACGAAGAAATGCTGTCCAACAGGATTTGACAGATCAATGGTGCTGGTACCACAGACGCTTCGGTAACACTGCCCGTCAATGTATTCAACACTGCAGCTACCAAAACTTAAAAAGGCGGGCGTTAAAGGGCGCTAACGTTCGTCAACAACAACATAGGCGCCCGAGTCACAGCGTGATTCAAAGAAATGAAAACGACACGGTATCTGCAGTCAACCAATCACACCGATTGTTCGTGTTGGACCTCTCTTCAGGTGAGAAGTTTCTGATTGACACAGGTTTAAAAGTCGGTGTTTATCCAAGAAAGAGAGGTGATATACTCACGACAACAACGCAACATGTGCTGACTGCGGCAAACAATTCCAGAATATCTGCCTATGGTGAGAAACAGATGGCATTACATCTGAATTCCAACTTCCATACAAAATGGACTTTTGTGGTTGCTGATGTGCCGAGTCCTATAATTGGAGCGGACTTTTTACGGAACTACCGACTTATGCCCGACCTGGTTAACCGTCGTTTGGTGACAGTTCCCACAGAAGGGATATTGCCTACTGCGTCTTCCGCGTCGGTTCAAGTGCAGTGCGATGTACCCGTGTCTTTCCGCACGAAGATTTCCGGCTCCTCTAACGCGTCATCCGCGTCGGGATATTGTGATACGATTTCGTACCCGCAACTAAGCGGGGCGCACACGTGTGCGTCACGCAAGAAGACACCCGACAGTCGTAACGATTCGTATACTGTAGGCAATATCGGAGCACTGTCGGAGGAATCACTTTTTCGTAAACTGCTTCAAGACTCTCCAGCACTTACCGAACCCGTCAACGCAACCAGGAAATGCAGACACAATACTCAACACCACATCAGCACGACACAAGGTCAACCAGTTGCCTTCCGACCGCGGCATCTGCCTCCAGAGAAGCTGCTCGCGGCGCGAGCTGAGTTCGACAGACTTCTAAAAACAGGTATTGTAAGTAGGTCTGATAGTTCATGGGCATCTCCAATTCACATGGTCCGTAAAAAAGACAATTCATGGAGAGTATGTGGAGACTACAGGGCGCTTAATGCCCGCACAATTCCCGACCGCTACCAAGTACCCAATGTGGCTGATTTTAACAGTACGATTAGCAATGCCAAAATATTTAGTGTGATTGATTGCGCCAAAGCATTTTCCCAGATTCCCATGTCTCCATCCGACATTAAAAAAACAACAGTTATCACACCATTCGGCTTGTTTGAGTACAATTTTATGCCATTTGGCCTCAGAAACGCTGCCCAAACATGGCAAAGATTCATGCATGAGGTGCTTCGAGAATTACCATTCGTATTTTGTTATATGGACGACATTTTAGTATTCTCTGGTTCTGTATATCAGCATGTCGAACATCTGTGGCAGCTTTTCCGCCGTCTGACAGAGTATGGCATAATTATTGTCGAAACAAAGTGCAAGTTTGGAAAACGCGAGGTTCAGTTCCTGGGATATTTGGTTTCAGCAGCAGGCCTGTCATCTTTGCCTGAGCAGGTTGAAGCAGTACAACAGATGCCCCTTCCCGCAACTTACAAAGGACTTCGCAGACTTTTAGGCATGCTCAACTATTACAGACGTCACTTACCTAAATTAGCTGCCGCCTAAGAGCCACTCACATCGTTACTTGCAGGTAAAAATACAACAGGAAATCGTAAAATTCCATGGAGTCCAGATGCTGAAGCAGCTTTCCATGACTTGAAGAAATGTCTTTCTCGGGCAACACTACTGGGACATCCAAGATTGAGCGCTCCTTTAGCGCTCATGGTTGATGCGAGCCAAACAGCAGTGGGTGCAGCGCTACAGCAAGAAGTTGATGGCAGATGGCTGCCGCTAGCATTTTTCTCTAAAAACCTGACTCGACAGCAGCAAAAATGGAGTGCTATTGACCGTGAGTTGCTTGCTATTTACTTAGCCATAAATCATTTTCGCACGTCTGTCGAAGGGAGGCACTTTGCAATTTTTACCGATCACAAGCCGTTAGTAGCTATATTTCAACGAGACACAGAGCTCAATTCACCACGTCAGTGCAGGCAAGTCGAGTACATTGCACAGTTCACAACAGACGTGCGTCACATTTCAGGAAAAGACAACCTGGTCGCAGATTGCCTGTCTAGGAATTGTGCCAGTTTAAATTCAATTCGTTGGACCGAGTTAGCGTCTAAACAACGAGAAGATCCTTTCTTGCGCCGTCTAATAGAGGAACAGAGAATTGCGCTGCAGCTCAGACGTGTGTCTCTCCCAAATGTTCCAGACGGAATTTGGTGCGATGTAGCAAAACGAAAGGAGCGACCTTACATACCAGAACAATATCGTCGCAAGATTTATAGTGCACTACATAACCTATCACATCCTGGAGTACGAGCTACAGCCACGTGAGTTTCCTCTAAAGTAGTGTGGCCTGGAATACAAAAAGATTGTCGTGCATGGGCGCGTGCATGCCTAACATGCCAGCGTAATAAAATCAGCAGACATGTCTTTGCACCTATTGCTGACTTCCCGACGCCATGTGCAAGATTTTCACATATACATGTGGACATTGTGGGCCCGCTACCATGCTCTTCAGAACAACGCTATTTGCTCACAATCATTGATCGTTTTACCAGGTGGCCAGAAGTAGTTGTAATACAAGACATTTCTGCGGAGTCGGTTGCAAAAGCACTGTTGCATTCATGGTTCTCCAGGTTTGGCGTTCCGCAAAACATAACAACAGATCGCGGAAGGCAGTTTGAAAGCCAACATTTCAATGAACGTTTACTACTGTGCGGGTGCAACCACCCACGCACCACAAGCTATCATCCATCTAGTAATGGAATGGTGGAACGACTACACCACACGCTCAAAGCTGCATTAATGTGTAGTTCCACTTCATGGCCTGAAGCACTACCGCTGGTCCTACTCGGATTGAGAACGGCCGTGAAGGAGGACTTACAATACTCTTCCGCAGAATTGGTTTTTGGCGAGCAATTGAGGGTTCCTGGAGAATTTATCGTTCCAGCATCTGCACAGCCGTTCGCCCCTGAGCTATGCACGCAATTCGCGAGACAACTCAGCGTTAGAATGAGAAACATCAAACCCACTAACCCGGTCAGACATGGAGACCGGAGAGTGTTTGCACATAAAGACCTGCAAGCAACGTCCTCCCACGTGTGGCTTAGGGATGATACGGTGCGCCCGCCGCTTGTTTCGCCTTACTCTGGACCATACAGGGTAATCACAAGAGGAAGCCACAGCTTCAAAATCGATAAAGATGGTAAAGAAGAGACAGTCTCAATTGAGCGGCTTAAACCTGCTTACACCGAAGAGGGTACACTCCTTCCTCGGTCTGCAAAATCACCCTCAAACGTGGAGGCCAAAGAAACAGCAGATAGTCTCGCCGAGCCCTCGGTTTCAGAAGAGGACAACGAAGCAGCAAGTGCAGAACAGGAGCAGCCATTGCCTGCACCAGATGTTTTCACGAGAGCTAGTAGAAAAATCAAGTGCAAGTTTCCTGGTGCACCCGGTTTCAAAAGGAGGGGAGCTGATGTGGCGACGTCATTTATCCACTGCGCCAAAAACAGCGGGTGAAAGCTGCAGCTGATAGATATTTATCTTTGTCGTAGTCGGCTTGGTTACGAGTTGTTTATTGTTGTTAGTTTTTGATCTGTGCTTGGAAAATAAAATGTTTTCTCATCTCATGAAAAAGCTGTTACTTCATAAAATATAAAGGCTCCCATAGGTGTATTTATCAATTTATAAAAGATTTGACAAACATTCTTCAGATATCACGTGACATAGATCGATCGGAGGTGCAGTGTGGAATGATAGTGAGGGCCTGCAGCTTTTCACAGAAAACATTCTACGAGAGAATATCTCAGAAGCAATAAACTTTTCGTTGATAAAAAAGTTGGACACATCAGTCCGTACGCATCGTGCAACATAGCACCTAGTTGTGCCGAACGATCTTCGTAGCGAAATAAACACAAGATTTCATGTGGAGCAGTTCCGACGAGGAGTATCAGTGAGATCGACGCGGCGGGACATATATCTAGCTCTCCTGTGGTATTTAAAACCAAAGACTTATATTCGTCAGCTTTTGAAAGACTGTAGCTAAAACCTAAATCAAACCACTGGAAATTATAACTAAAAATACCAGAAATAAATAAGAAGCAAAGAATTTTTCTCAAACAAAATTTCTTAAATAAATTAATTAATTAAAATATAATAAAATAAACATTATTGTTGATGATTAGGAGAAAGAAAATGTTGATGGGGTATGTTTATTTTGCAGTTCTCAGACAGAAGACTCAAAATTGCTGATGCGAGTCCTTTCACAAACTGTAATAATATCTATACATCTGGTTGTTGTAGGCTATGGGGGCTTCTCCATTGCAACCTAGTTTGTTAAAATCTAACAGAATGCCTAAGTTATATGACGTCAAAAATATACTTCAGCGTAAGGCTATCACGAGGTCGAAGAACTGATGAATTTACATTTTGTGTAATATATTCTAAACGGCAATAGCTACACAAACTTTTGCAGGTGATGCCGATCAAACTGTCTAATGAGTTTATACTCCATACATTAATAATTTGCAGAAAAGGCATCCAATATTATCTTCCAGCGAAAAAAAGTCACAGACAATAAAAGTGTCACCTAACCAAGGTTCTGCCGAAAGCCCAAGTCAGCGACCGCAAACATTTACGAGCTCTTGGAAAAATTATCTTTCCGGAATCCAGTATTACTACACTTTACAGTGTGAAAAATAAAACTTTTAAAATTCTTTTTAGTCTCAACTGGCACTTCATTTCAAAATTTGCCCAAAACAGACGTAACTGTAACTGTCTTTATGTTACGCAATGCAGGTCTAGGAAGTATTTCACTGATAACGGTTGCTATGCCCGCTATCGATATACTCAAGCAGGGATTATCCACGCTCTCGCTGCTAACTACTAAGCATGGCTCAGAGCGGTTCTCCAATATCAGCTCAGGTACGGAAACGCAGCTTTCACTTTTTGCCGCTGCGCTTGTACCGTCGCTCTAATTTTTCGCAGCTCCAACATTACTGGAAAAAGTAGGAGAGCCTCTGTTCTAAAAGTAACCAACACTAACGTGTATCTCGCGTAATGATCATGACACAAAAATTTAAAAAAATCAGCTTCAAACATAAGGATTTCGACATTCTCTCTTCCCCTGCATAATCCACTAATCAAATAAGGAAAGGGAAGGGGATGATATTGATATACTCTACCACATCGACTACGGCTGGTTATGCGGAGCAGGTGTTGGTTCACATGTAGATTAGATCTTCAGGAGTGTTATTATCTGATATTTCTTTTTGTACATTAACTTGATACGTGTTGCTTTGTTCTCTGACTTGCCCGATGTGCTCCATTACGAATTCGTCTTTTGTGACAACCTCTTCATGTAAGAGTAGCTCTTGGATCCAGCGTCCTCAATAATTTGTTGTATATATTCCAAAATCTGTCGTCCCATACAGCATGTATCCTTACAGGTATATGAGCGATTCATTCGTCCACTTAGGGCTGGTACTGTGGAGAGATGAATTTGCCTGCTGAGCTGGGTGCGAGTCGGCGGCACGAGCATGTCACACGGCCGCCCAGGTGGGACCTGGCGCTGAGACAAGGAGTGTGTCACTGGAAATTGGTTCGTTCTAAAGGTGGGAATTTGGACGGCTGATGCTTGTGTGGCCTATGTGTAGGCGATCAATAAAAAATGGCTTCTTACAGCTCTCTGAGAATCTATAATAATTTACAGTCAAATATTGAAGCAATTCTGAATAATTTGCAATCTCGGAAAAATGAGATGCATCCGACGAGATAACAATAATTTAAATGTCTTCAAAACAACGGAAGTTAATAGGATGTCTTCATCGGAATGAAATTTTAGAAGCACTATAAAATAATAGATGGAAAATTATCTCTCAAATGGGCATTGTCACTGTCCGCGCCCGATACGTGGCTCGACTTGTATTGTTTTCGTGGCAGCAACGTAAGCCACTGCGCCTACAGTTCTGATGTTGTTCCCAGCAAGGCATACGTGCCAAAGGCTGGAACGTGATTAATTTTAATTTTTTGACTAGAGCATATCTGCTCTAAACTTTCACCACCGCCCTCTCGCAGTGTAATTTTACGTAATTTCATTCTGATAAAGACATCCTTAGAGGTGTCGAAACCTAGGTCAACGTACTACACATTTATTTGCAACCGGTAGGCTGTGTGAATCCTATGTCGGAACTTTCAAGCGCTTCATGCAACTTCAACGTATGATGTTTCAAATGACAGCACTGCACTATAGCTGTCATTCAACAAAGCTGCTAATCTGAATGTATGTATTTTTTTATTGGCTTATGACGCCTTTTATGACTTTTTTATTGCGCAAATGTTTGTAAAAACACCGTATCCTTCACCATTGAGTAACAAATGAATACAGCATGAGTACCTCTCATGTTGACATACTTGTGTCGTTATTTAATGAACAGTTTACTGTTTTGCCAGTAACATTATTTAAATTTTGATTCCTATTTCTGAAACTGTTCCAATCTAAAAGTAGTCGATCGCATGTGTCAGCGGAAAACACAATCGAAAACAAATCCAAAAGATGGTTCTGTCAAGAAGACATAAATAATAGTTTAAACAGTACCTAATGACAATTCGTTGTCATTAATCGTGAGCACATTTGCACAAGAATGCTTCCTTATTTATTTATTAGCCTGCTATTACTTACATTTATTGTAAATGATCTGAATGCAACCAAATGTTTATGACATTTCTTTGCTTAAATGTTGTCGTAATATATTAGTTTTGTCCGGGGAGTGGTCATGTTGAGTCAAATCATGTCTGTAGAATTTAAGCAATGCCTTCAGCCAACCTAAACCAGACAGTAGCGTAACGCAACGGGAGTCAAGCAGAGACGGGGATGAAACTTCCTGGCAGATTAAAACTGTGTGCCCGACCGAGACTCGAACTCGGGACCTTTGCCTTTCGCGGGCAAGTGCTCTACCATCTGAGCTACCGAAGCACGACTCACGCCCGGTACTCACGGCTCTACTTCTGCCAGTATCTCGTCTCCTACCTTCCAAACTTTACAGAAGCTCTTCGCAGTCTCGGTCGGGCACACAGTTTTAATCTGCCAGGAAGTTTCATATCAGCGCACACTCCGCTGCAGAGTGAAAATCTCATTCTGGAGAGACGGGAATGTTTCGAAAGAACTGCTCAAGGGAGCGCCTAGATGCTTTATGTCGTGTACTTGAAGGAGGCAAATCCACCAGTGGTAACGAGTGTTATTCGATTGTGTATGTGATTGATTCTGGGCACTGAATGGCAGCTTCATTACTCTAACTTCTGAAGGAACATTAAACTTCGAGAGATCTGAATGTGCTCAAGAGTAAGATTCCAGTGCCTCTTGTGTTACGGAAATGATGATACACAGAGTATAAGTTAATAATCTTTGTATCGCATGTGACAATTTGTAAATCATCATGTCCAACTCTGAACTGTTTTGCGCTGGTGAGTATTTTTTGTATTGTGATTACGTCCTAGTTGTCGCGTATCTTTGATGACTATTTAGTTTGGAGGTTTTGCTAACATTCTTGTAACCTTCTCCATATAAAGTTACTGCATTTGATAAGGGTATTTTCTGTGTGTATTTCAACCGAATATTGTGGGAACACTTTTCGTTTGTTTGAGATGTCCTTTCTTGAATAAAAATTATACATACGTTAGAATAGAACTCTTGTTATTAAATAATTCATTTAACCTTTATTTTTTATTTCTGTGTGCTTTATTAACTCGCAATTCTAGCCATTGCACAGACTATCTCATTGCGGGATAACAGCTACAGGTTATTATTTGCAGCATATTAGCCGCTGGGCATGAAAGTAGACATGCGCGGCTCAACCCTTTGACTAAATCGAGCTATAGCCCAAGTACCTAAGGGACTAGTAACCACAGGTAAAGACGCAACTGGTTTGCTTGTAAGGGATGCTGTCTAGAAGAGAAACTCAGCAGCAGTAATCGTTAGGTTACGTTGCAAGCAGTATCTAGTACCATGCAATATATTCGTTGATTTGCTAATAATACACATACTATCACCCTGTCACTTCCTCTTGTCAGTGTTTACCATATGTTCCTGTACTTGCCGAGTGTGCGGAAAACTTCCTTATTTCTTGACTTATCAGTCCTAATTTTCATCATCCGTCCAAAGCACTGCGTTTCAAATGGTTCAATTCTATTCTTTTCCAATTCTCCCATAGTCCACAATTCATTTCAGTCCAATTCTGTGCTGCAAACCTACATTCTTGGTGAAACGCATGCATGAAAAGAGAGAGGTGGCAGCCTCCAATAGGATGAATCACGGAAATTTGAATCTATCCTTCCCCTCTAAACCATGTAGCCAGGAACATCATTGGTTTGGATTCCACATTAAACTGAAACGTCCCTTTCACCGTTTGGATAACTGGGGTAGATTGGGGACATGTAAGGTGCCAAAGTGGCGTCCAACTAATAGACTTGCAACAGGCCCTCGAGTCACACGAAATTATTAACGTACGTTCTCAGAGATTCCTTCCTCAAATTAAGGTAATAGTTTGATGCCAGTAGATTCCTTACGAATATACTCTTTGTCTGTGTTAGTTTGCTTTTTGTGTTCTCCTTGTTTCGTCCATCATTTGCTATTTGGGTTCCAAGGTAGCACAGTTGCTTCACTTCGTCTACTTCGTGGCACCCAACGTTGATGTTTATCATCGCTTATCACTAATCTCATTTTTGCTACGTCTCATTACTTTTGTCTTTCTACCATTTACTCTCAATCCACATTGTCTGCCTAATAGATTATTCATTCAATTTTACAGGTGGAGAAATTTTGACGATAGGGAATTCATCAGCGAATCTTGTCATAGATATCTTTTCTCTCTAAATTGTATTTCCCTTCCAGAACCTTTCTCTTATTTCTGCAGCATATGGTGTTCAAGCTCAACCAACCCGAGACCCAAACGGTACTGGTCGGTCATTCCAGGCTCATTACCTCGGACGATCGGTAATCCATACCATCTTTGACCCTAAATGGGACCAGTATCAACTTCTCTCCTTCATCAAAGAGCCCAAGCATAATAATAGAGGAAAATATAAATGGAACTGAGCACGTAATTGAAATTTGCAAGAAAGCAAAAGCGTCTCTCCACGCCCTACAAAAATATAAAAAGCTCTTCCTTCTTAATCTGACAAAGAAACTTGTACAAACACATTTACAATTAATGATTAGAGCGATGTTATCCTTCTCAGTAAAGCTCACGGCACGTGGAACTGATTACGAATACCGGTGTTCGTTATATCTGTGATATTCTACTCTTTGATCACATTTTAGCATCACATGTTCAACTATCCTTGGTGTGCAGAGATTTCTCTACCCTCTATCTTCTGTACGGTCTAATCAGTGTACACTGTCCCCATATCTCTCCTCAACATTAACGTTCTTGTCAGAGAAAAATAATTTCTGTGCCACTCCACCATCCAGCCACATTTTCGAAGTCCTCCTCAGTAGCACAAATCCGACTGTGGAATAACTTACCGAATTATGTCACAGAACTGAACAACATCTCCAGGTCCAGAAAACAGCTAATTACATACCTACCAAAGCAACAATAATGATTACCATTGTCCCAGTAAGCACTCCGTAGCCTTACACATCCTTCTTTCCTATATCTTCCTCATTTATCACTATTCTTAGCTGTTGCAGTCTCCTTAAAGTTTCTTTTCCAGATCTCGCTAGATGAGAAAAGTTCTATTTTGCGCAACTATAGACTCTTTTTACATCTGTCACTGTCATCACAGTTATTATTGTCGTTATTACTATCACTATTATCATTATTATTGTTATTATTACGTCATTATTACTGTTATTATCAGTATTAGTGGAAGCAGCAGCAGCAGTAGTAATAGAAGTATTGCGAGTATTAACTTTATTGGTTCATAGTCAGTATTATTTGCTCACATTGTCACTATAGACACTCAGATGATTTTAATACTATTTGTCATATTAAAATTGTTATCTCTTACGTGACTAATGTAAAAAAGGTACTATATGTAAGAAACCATGATCAAATCTAAGAGAGGGTCTGATGGCCCTACC
Source organism: Schistocerca americana (assembly GCF_021461395.2). Lineage (NCBI taxonomy): Eukaryota > Metazoa > Arthropoda > Insecta > Orthoptera > Acrididae > Schistocerca > Schistocerca americana. Next base: position 100,584,205 of record NC_060120.1, on the reverse strand, counting down.
AGATCAGATTCAATAAATAAATAATAATAACAACAGTTATCTCCTTCATGTGTAAATTGAGCAGTATGCCCGTTCTAATCCGAGCAACTCGTTCTAGATCATCCATTCTTATTCTTTCTTCTTGTTTCTTGTGTATATTGCACACTACCCATCTTTCCCTTTAGTTTGCACCTATTTCATTGTGAACTTGGAACATCTTGCAGCATTTTATATTGCCGAGTACTTTATCTAGGTCTACAATTCCTATATATATATATATATATATATATATATATATATATATATATATATATATATATATTCTTGCTTCCATTATAAAGCGCAACGTCAGAAGTGCCACTCTGTTGCCTTTCCTTTTTACAAAGCGAAGCTGGTCCTCATCTAAGGAATCTTCAATTTACTTTTTCAGTATTCAGTATATTATTCTTATCAGTAACTTGGATTTACAAGATTTTGTTTGAAATAAAAACTTAGAGGAAAAATTTGATCCCTATACACCGATTCAGTCTCATTTCGTTTCTTATATTATCGGCAGTCTAGACAGATATAATGTGCGGAGCATCGAAGTCACGAAGCCCATGCGTAGTTGATAGTTAGGAATTGTGTTCATATGAGGATGGCACCAACTCTCACCGTGTGTATAACAATTTTATAGTTAATCTTCCGGGCGTCTTGATCCAGACACTATTTTCATTGTAATTATCACAAAATGAAGTTTTCTTTTGTTTCTCTTACACTTTTTGGGGTGAAGAATCTCTTCCATGGTTAAGCTTCAGTAATTATATCACCGACGTCAGTAAAATTAAACTAATCGCTACGAGGTACGAGATACGACACGGCATCACGGCCTTGTTTACCTACATCTACGGAACTGGGAGTTGGAAGTGACTCAGTAGTCGCTTCTGACGGGCAGCTCGGACACACTGCGTTTGCCGTCTGGTCTCTCTGGCTGGCTTCCAGCCAGTGTGTTCCGGCGGCGTCCTTGCAACACGGGGACGACAAAGCGGTCGCGGTTATCAGTCGCCCGCCAGCTGGTGTTACGAGGACGGCAGACCGGTATTCTCCGGATAAATGACACGGTTACCATACACAACGTAAACGCCTTTTCTGTGTTATAGTTTATGGCACACACTGACTGTAAACAATGGTCCACATATGTGAAACACATACTGACGTACTCACGTACGTGAGTAATCCGAACACTTAAGTAACAGAACCCAGTACGGTTTCCTTGACGGCTAGTGTTCATAATGGACTGAAATATCTCCTGGACGTCCCCTGTAAAGTGTCATAGGAAGGTGTTTCTTATCTAGATGCATAAATGACTAGTGAATTAAGTCATCAGTCATCATCAGAATGGGAAGAAATTACATGTGGTGACCCGGGCCATTGCTTTTTCTTGTGTACATTAACGACCTTTCATCAGATACACTTCCAGAAGCAGAGATCGTTTTGTTTGCAGATGACACAAGTATTGTAATAAGTTGTATGCCGAGTGTAGTTCTAGAAAGATCTGCTAATGATGTTTTCATGGATATTAAAAATGGTTTAAAGCCAACTCACTGACATTAAACTTCGAAAAGACTCACTATATGCAATTCAGAACCTGTAACAGGTTTCCACCCAGCATATGCATAAATTATGAAGAAGAGCAGATAGAAGAGGTTGACAGTCTTAAATTCCTGCGATTACAACTTGATAATAAATTCAGTTGGGAGGAGCACACCACAGAACTGCAGAAACGCCTTAACAAATACGTATTTGCAATTCGAGTGTTAGCAGACATAGGCGACATAAAAATGAAAAAGCTTGCATACTTTTCCTACTTTCATTCCATAATGTCATATGGTATAATATTTTGGGGTAACTCTTCAAGTCAAACAAAAGTTTTCAGAGTCCAAAAGGGTGTAATACATATTATTTGCGGAGTAAATTCACGGACGTCCTGTAAAAATCTCTTCAAAGAACTGAGTATACTAACTACTGCCTCTCAGTATATTTGCTCCTTAATGAAATTTGTCCTAAATAATGTATCTCTTTGTCCAACAAACAGCTCGGTTCATACATACAATACCAGGAACAAAAATGATCTGCACAATGACTTAAAAGCACTTGCTATAGTTCAAAAAGGGGTCCACTACTCAGGAATACTCATCTTCAATAATTTGCCAGCAAACATAAAAAATTTAGTTACAAATAAAGATCAGTTTAAAAGGAGCCTGGAAGACTTACTAGTGGCCAACTCCTCCTACTCCATTGACGGATTTTTTAATGGAAACAAATGATGTATATATATATTCATACTATTCTACTCCATTGACGAATTTCTTAATAGAAACAAATGATGTATTGTATATATATTCATACTATTAGTATTCTTATTTCAGCTTTTCATAAAAAAAAGTTGACATGTTCCACATCCACGAGGATCTCCTCAGCACGGATCTATGGAACGAAAAACTAATCTGATCTAATCTAATCTAACGGACAGGTGGGCAACATTCTGCGACAATTTCCTGATGGCACTGTAACGTACTGCAAAGCGTCGCCGTTGAATGACTGTAGCACGACACAGAATGACTTGTAAGAATTTTCTATTTGTCATGATCAACTGTAGCTTGCTCCAAAGGTGGAAAAACCTAGGTTAAATCAGATGGGATGGAAATGTAACGTTCGAACACGTTAGTATCATACTGCGTCACACAGTTGCGTCGATTGAACGTCTAGACGTAACGTTCCAAAGCGACACGAAATGAAACGAGGACATAACGTCGATTGTAGAGAAGAAGAACGGCCAACTTCGCTGTATTGGGAGAATTTTGGGAAAGTGTAGCCTCCAGAAAGGAGACCACGTAGAGAACACTTGTCCGACCCATTCTCGAGTGCTTCTCGACTCAAAGTCGGCAGGTCGACTTCAAGGAAGATATCGAAGCAATTGACAGGTGTGCTAATGGGAGTATTACTGGCAGGTTTGATCACCAGCCGAGTATAACAGAAGTGCTTCATGAACTCAAAAGGCATTCCTTGCAGATAGACATTCCTTTCGCGAAACACTAATGAGATAATTCAGAAAACCAGCGTGAGTGACATCCTGCAGAAGATTCTAATGCCACCAACATACAACTCACATAGAATATAAAGCATTTTATCCCTCGCTCCATTTGCGAGTCTACATCTACATCTACATACATACTCCGCAATCCACAATACGGTGCGTGGCGGAGAGTACCTCGTACCACAACTAGTATCTTCCCTCCCTGTTCCACTCCCAAACAGAACGAGCGAAAAATGATTGCTTATATGCCTCTGTACGAGCCCTAACCTCTCTTATCTTGTCTTTGTGGTCTTTCTGCGAAGTATAAGTTGGCGGCAGTAAAATTGTACTGCAGTCAGCCTCAAATGCTGGTTCTCTAAATTTCCTCAGTAGCGATTCACGAAAAGAACGCCTCCTTTCCTCTAGAGACTCCCACCCGAGTTCCTGAAGCATTTCCGTAACACTAGCGTGATGATCAAACCTACCAGTAACAAATATAGCAGCTCGCCTCTGAATTGCTTCTGTGTCCTCCCTCAGTCCGACCTGATAGGGATCCCAAACGCTCGAGCAGTATTCAAGAATAGGTCGTATTAGTGTTTTATAAGCGGTTTCCTTTACAGATGAACAACAACTTCCCAAAAATTCTACCAATGAACCGGAGACGACTATCCGCCTTCCCCACAACTGCCATTCATGCTTGTCCTACTTCATATCGCTCTGCAATGTTACGCCCAAATATTTAATCGACGTGACTGTGTCAAGCGCTACACTACTAATGGAGCATTCAAACATTACAGTCGATCAAGGGAACGAACAACAGTGGTTCAAAGTAGCTACAGATCTTCTTGACTAAGAAGGAACACTTTTTGACAAAGATAATAATACAGTAAAATGGGAATACTTATCTGTGCAAGTTTTTATAGCATTCTCTTGCTTCTTATTTAATTGCGTTGTTTAAAAGGGATATACTTCATCGGGTGTGACTTCCTTCGATTGATATGCTGTATCCGCTCTTCCAGTAGACTTCAGTATCGGACACTCACTTTCCAATTTTAAATAAACTGTAAAACACCTTAGACGAAGCGGTCATCAATGGATACCTGTCAATCGCGAATATGTACGCTGTGCCATCTGAAATTAAGTCGAGAATGTGAATGTCCTTGTGCTGTTTGTACCAGCATGTTTCGTTGCATATCTTTCGTTCCTCTGTAATGGCGTCTTATGGAAGGATTAGTAACCTTGTTTTTGTTTTAGATGGACGCCTGTTTGCTGTTTCTATAATCATTGAAGCACCTTCTGCTTCATCGGTATTGGCTCCCAAGTAGCTTAAGGCAGACAGTCGTATGACACCTCAAGGCCCCTCCCTCCACCTCGCCCTGAATGTCACCGCCTCAAGTCACGACCACACTCTCTCCCTCTTGGTCATCCTTCAAGGTCTTCCCTTAGTAACCCTCCAAATGCCACCCTCTCCCTATCTCACCAGTACCCCTCCTCCCCCCTCCACAACAATGAATTCACCTAGCCCCTTGCCTCCAATACCACATCCCTCTTTCCCCTCCCCTTTCCGTATGTGCCCAGGTGTTTTATTTAAACAATCTAGGAGTGCTGCTCCTGCTCTGTCACAATCAATATGGAGCTTTTTGCAGTACTTTTATTATTTATTTAAACAAGTATGCTCGAGAAGCCAGAGTTGTGAGTGCAAAAGTAGGTAGCATCTGATGTAGCTGAACGGTGTGTGCAGAAGCTGCCAGATACAGGCTGGGGTTTCTGTGGAAGCTGGGATAATGGTGATCCTGCAGCCAGAGCACTGCTATCTCTGAGGCAATTTTGGATGATCTATACCTGTTTCATGGGCAAAGCACACCTGTCTAAGTTGAAATGAGTATTGGACGGACCTTTTTCTGTGTCGTCAGTCTTCTGACTCATTTGATGCAGCCTGCCACGAATTCCTCTACTGTTCCACTCTCTTCATCTCAGAATAGTTCTTGCAAACTGTGTCCTGAGTTATTTTTAGGATGTATTCCAATCTCTGTCTTCTTCCACAGCTTTTGCCTTCTACAGTTCCCTCTACTACTATGGAAGTCTTTCCCTCATATCTTAACAAATGTCCTATCATCCTGTCCCTTCTCCTTGTCAGTGTTTTCCACATATTCCTTTCCTCTACGATTCTGCGCAGAAACTCCTCATTCCTTACCTTATGAGTCCGCCTAATTTTCAGCATTCGTCTGTAGCACTATATCTCAAATTCTTCAGTTCTCTTTTGTTCCACTTTTCCCACTGTCGATGAGGGAGCTCATATGTATGTTATAATGATGAGGTGCAGGTGTAAGGAGCATAAAAATTAGTAAGGTGTGTGATCAGAATCTGATGTGTCTAGTTGAGTTGGCTCGTGCTGTGAGAGGTGTTCCAGACTAGCTATTGGGGTACATTGTAATTAGCTGTCCCAGCACCTGGATTCCCTGTTCTTATGCCCTTGCACTGAAATGTCTAATAGAGTTAAACCAAACCCAGTTTCTGATATAACAAAAGATGTAATTGCTAAGTAACTACCAGTTATGATTATTTCAGTTAGCATTGTGACCTACTGTTTATTTTATAGCTACATTTAATGATACCATCTTGTCAACCAGGCTTTCCAGTGTCTTTAGAAGCTGTCTTTATAGGTAGGACATACAGCATCTAATTAGTTCAGTTTCTTTTAACGAAATATCGTGCATCCCTGATTGTATTCTCCTGTGAAATACCCTGGTGCTAAGCGTCAAATATAATACACTCTATACACACTGCCTCTTTAATAATAGAGTCCCAGAAACCTTTTACTCTACACAGTCTCTTGGTTTCTTCAAATTGATATGTGTATTCTTCACTGAGGCTGTGCTCCGCTATCTCGGATTTTTCCTTTTGTCCGAGGCGAACGCTTCTCACATGTTCAGAGATGCGCTGTGTGATGGAACGCTGCGTCTGTCTATATATTATTTTCCACATTCACAGGAAATGCTGTATACACCCGGTGTTCTTAGACCCAAGTTTTCCTTCATTGAGCCCAGCATATTCCTGTTTTTTGCTGGAGGACGGAAGATGGTTTTTAACTTGTTCTTTTCCAGTATCCTGGCAATCTTGGCCGTGGGCGACCCTGCGTACAGGAGGAATGCCTGACCTTCTCTTCTTCCTGTAGGTCCTCCTTCTTTTTGTTGTTCATCTTGAGAGCGCGTCTAATCTGCGTTTCGGTGTAGCCATTCTTCTGGAAGGTTTTCTTCAGGTGCTGAATCTCAGTAGACGAGCTCTGCGGACAAGGGTAGTGAGCACGGATTTCCGTTGTGCTGGGTGAAGGCAGCTGTTGGGGTTGAGGTACAGGTCTGTGTGTGTTTTCTTTCGGTAGTCGAGTGTCCCAGTGTGGCGTCCGTTTTCTTTTTTATTAGGATATCGAGGAAGGGTAGACATCCATTTTCTTCCAGTTCCATTGTGAACTTGATGTTCTCGTGCATGCTGTTCAGGTGGTTGAGAAATGCCGGTAGAGTGTCCTCGCCGTGCGGTCAGATTGCGAAGTATCGTCCACGTACCGATAAAAGACCTTGGGTTTAAGGCGTGCTGTTTCCAAGGCGACATACTCGAAGTATTCCATGTGCAGATTGACGATACATGGTGCCAGTGGGGATCCCATAGCGACTCCATACACCTGTTGGTAAAACTTGTCCCCACACTGGAAATATGTGGTCGTGGGTGCATAGCGTAATAATTCCATTGAGTATTCGTCGAAACTACTTTCAAGGAGTCCTCTAGCGGTACCCTTGTGAAGAGGGTCATATTTGTCAAGACGCCACTCGTTGAGTGTCTTAACAAACTCAGTGGAATTCTTGATGTGGTGGGGACATTTACCCACGAGACGTTTAACTAGTTACGCCATGTGTTTGGCTGTGCCATAGGTAGGAGAATTGATCGTGTCTACTGCCTCTGGAACCTCCCTCTTGTGTATCTTGGGGAGGCCGTATAACCGTGGTGGAACCAGAGCTCTGCAGTAAAGCATTTATATCATATCCTGGTCCAGACCTGAGTTGTTGAGAAGACCGATGTTCTTTCTAGTCACAGCTGTTGTAGGGTCCTTCTCGACTTGTTTCTAGGCCTCGTCCTGCAGCAGCGAACTAATCTTGTCCCAGTAGTCAGCCGCTCTTAGCAGTACCGTCGTGTTCCCTTTGTCCGCTTATAACACTGCAAGTGCGTTTATGTAGCTGGTGCAGTCACATACCAAATTTGGTTTATTACGCACTATGCCCCAACAGAACAAATAGTCCTGTCACGGAAAAGCCTCGTATAGCACTACTGTCTGCTACTACTATACCATAACCTGAAAGCTGGAGGCAGTTCGTATAATGGAACTATTTTGTTAAAGTAATTATGGTGTAAAGCTACAGAGCAGTGTTACCCTCTGAGAGGAATTTTGTTATGTTGATCGTGTTGTGCCTAACGGAGGTGGCTTATCGGAAGCGAAAGTCAGAATTACGTAAATATTTAAACAGTAACAAACAATCATTTGCCTATCCACACAATCATTTGCCTATCCACGGTGTCCAAATGATAATAACAACGGTCGCCAGCCTAATAAGGCATAAGAATGAGTAACATTGTTATTCAAGAAACTGAAAATAAGTAATTTCAATGGGCAATCACAGCCTATACTTCATCACACGAGAGTGCAATGAACTCTGGCACCTGCATATGTTCACGTTGAAGAAAGTGCTAACAATTAAAAGAGAACATGGCTATACGCATAACGGTAACAGAAAATGACATATACTTTTGCCTCCAAGGCTTGGTCAAACTGCATTGTCTCAATAATATTACTATCAATATTCACTGTAGAATCATAAAATAGGCATAGTCTCAATATTCAAACATTTTCGGATCTGACATGAAATATAGATATGGTGTACAGCAAAGTTAGTTATTGTGCAAAGATTAAGTCTCCCACTACTAAACACCTTTTTATTTAGAATGAAAATTAAATGGAATCCACTAACAGATTACTTCTCACTGTCTTTTGAATAAAGAAGTTACTGTTTTCATAGATAGTTGTCTTTCTATTAATCGTTATGTGGCATGAGCACAATAGACAAACTATGGATCCTGTTACAACATTAATATGCACTTTCAATACACAAGAGGAACCCAATATTGTACAGAATTTGACTTGAATGGCAAGAGTAATTGAAACTTTCTATAATTAAGTAACTTTGTGCCTTTGAACTGCTTTCAATGGAGGGGGCCCCTTAATCTTAACCACTGTAGCAGAGCAAACTAAACACACTTCCATTACATCAGTGAAACACTTAGCAAGCATGAACATATAACTCTCAACAGTTGCAGTTCTGAACTTTTACTGCAGTGAAACACAAAAATTGAGATATTTGTTAGATCCTTTCAACAAACATTATTAATCTTAGCATACTCTATTGCCATATTAATTTTAATATGCTTTCAATAAAGGACGCTCGGTAATCATAGTTCAAACAGAGAGGAACCTGAGAGGTGTTGTGATAAGGAAAAAATCAAGGTAGGTACATAAATTCAGTTATAAATTATCTTATATTTCAGCACACTAACACATCCAATGAGCTGATCCTTCACTGTACATTACTATCGTTCTTCTGTTCTATTACAGCGATTGCGCAATGTGGTGGCGTGTGCATGTTGGTAGGTGGATTTGCAGGTAGAATTGCTGGACTCTGTCATTTCTTGGTGGCGATGATAGATACCAATTTCAGAATAGTTCCAGGTCTTTATCCATCCATCCGAGGCATTGGAAAGCGTCAGGAAAAGCCTCCCTCGGAACCAGCACAATACACAACTTTTACATGAGCAGTTGATAGTTTGGTAGCTCGTCCCCGACTGACTCTTGGTTCCACCTTTTCTACCTAGGCCAACCACAATTTGCGCGTGATACACAGTTCCGTTCTCGAGGGGAACCACAACACCTTTTACATACGAAATAACTAAGAACCCTAAGTGAAAGTCAGCAGTTTACATAACAGCAAACAAATATTTTAAATAAAATAGAACATTTTCACATATTGGTGGTCCTACACAAAATAATTTAAATAAAATTATTTAATTTTAAAGATAACCAAATAGATTATGTGACAAAGACAAAACATATAATTTGCTCGTATTGTACATATCGCAGAGATTACACTTCCTACACTCTAAAAGACATCAAAGATTTTTTACAAACAAAGGAGTATGCAATTTTGTGTTATTGTTTCAATCAAACACATTTACAGAAGCTCAACAATGGAATTTTGAACAAAACAGAAAGCAAAATGAATCAACAAAAGGTATGTAGTGTCTAAGCTATGGTGTTACACGCTGGTAGAATGACAGTATCCTCATCCTCTCTGAGGCTGCGTATCGCCCTGCGTTCCGCTGCCGAGATGTTGGTTTTAGGCATTCTCGCTCTGTCTGTGATGCTGCAGGTCTCCTTTCTCACCAGCTTCAGACGGCAGCCCGCGGATGATCTGGTCAACGCTGCTGATCATCTCTAGTTTTGGTAACGTGCTCGGAACCGGTGCAACGTTTAATCCTTTGGGTAGCAGGGATGTTGTCGCCTCATCCAGTTCCTTGCAGGTTAGGTTGACAATGGTCCTCGATCCTCGGTGTCGACCTCCTGTAGTTGTCCCCTGGTAGTCGTTGGAACTTGTTTTGTTGTTTCGTGGTGGCCTTCCGCTTGCACAGTTCACTGGATGCGAAGGTGTTACCAACAACCCACTTCCATGTGACAGGGGAGAGTGTCGAAGCCAGTTTCAGGTGGCATGCTACTAAGGCACGTTCAGTTTTGTCGAGTTCAGGCCGTGTGATGCGTACGTGCTCCCTCACCAAGGCCGAGCTGGCACGTTGCAGGATGCGTTTGGTTCTTACCGTATGGATAGGATATTGCAGGTGTGTGAACTGCAGTATATGAAAGAAAATTTGTTGCAAATGTCAGGAAATTCGCCATATTGTCCGCTATAACTTGGCGGAAACCGCACATTGATATATTTATTCATTCTAGATATATTTGCGTTGGCCTGTCTGAACTATCTCACTCTGCATATTACAGAGTATCATTTGTTTATTCTTTCAGATATGATGTTACTTGCTGTGTTGTCTATGTTCCATATCTCTATGCTTTTGCAGACTCTTTAGTTTGTCACTTGTCTGAACGGTCCCTTTGATTACCATTCATTTTATTATGTTCATGTCCAGCTCGTTTTTAATTCGTTTTTATTACATCTCTTTCTCTGTTCATTTCATGCCGACATCAAGCACAAGATGTGAACTGGATAAAACTCAGCATCTTATAAACGTTTGTCGTCGCTAAAATATTTAAAATCATATAGCTCCAAAATATTAAATGAAATAAACAAACAAAAGAAAACTATTCCATCCATCGATAGCTACTTTTTTAGAAAAGTGATAAGTGGTTGAATACTACAAAAAATCTGCCTTATTCTCCTATAATTAGTGATAAATTCCGCACACTGAGGTTGAAACTCTCTGTGTTTTTCGTCTATTTTCTAGGGATACAAGCATATAACGGCATGTAGACCCAGGTCAGCTACTTTTTATTTTTGTTTTCTACTATGTACAAAGTGCTGTTAAGTTTTTAATTTATTGCTGTTACCATAGGCCAGGGCAGATCTTGCACACGGCAGGTACAGGCGTACCTTAAGCCACGGCGCAAGGCAACGGAGATGTTATTATCTCACCAATGAGCAATGCTGAACCAATTGTTGTGCTGTGTGTTTGTTGCTCGTTTCTGTTGGCATTGTTATTAAAGTAGTGCCGATCGCTTTTTCCGTTTTCCACAACAACGTTATATTTCATAGTAATACAAATTTTACAAATAAAAATTATTTCTTTAAAAAAAAAAGATTTATTTAAAAAGGAAAAATTTTTGGCACTGCTGCAATGGACAATTTATATTTCGGTTTTTTACTCGGTTATTAGTAAAAATTAAAAAACACCTGTCATAACCGGGACCTAACAAATGCCAAAAAATACTGGTAACTCAAAACTAAAATACCGGTATCGTTTTAATCGGTTGGTTTTTCCCGTCCCTGTATCAAACTAGGGGCAGACTTTCCTAGCGATTGATTAAAACAGCCGTAAGTGCTACAACAGTGATGAAATGGGGCTCTGTATCAGAACGTGCTCGTTAACATATTGCCTACCGTACTGGAAGATGTTCCATGTCAACTGAGGGTACAGATGTTTCTTTTTTCACGATAGTACTGCAGCAGTAATGTGAGGCGTGACCCCACGGCTCACCCCCCCCCCCCCCCCCCCCCTTATGCCACAGTCCTGTACCCTCGCCGGCCGTGGTGGCCGAGCGGTTCTAGGCGCTACAGTCTGGAACCGCGCGACCGCTATGGTCGCAGGTTCGAATCCTGCCTCGGGCATGGCTGTGTGTGATGTCCTTAGGTTAGTTAGGCGTAAGTAGTTCTACGTTCTAGGGGATTGATGACCTTAGAAGTTAAGTCCCATAGTGATCAGAGCCATTTGAATTTGAACCTGTATCCTCTAGACATTTGTTTAGGGATAATTGAATGAATGGCTCTACTTGACTCCAGCCAACGAGGTGCAGATAGTACATAAACCTATCATACGTGAATGCCAGCACGTGAATGCCACACAAAGAGATCATCCTGACAGAAGAGCGTGATCTCTTAGGCGAAGGGCAAAAAGTTGCATTGCCATGAATGGACTTCATGGTGAAAATTACCTATGAGCAGAAGTTATTAAGTCATTCCTATAAACAAGTCTTAGATTAAAAGTATGCGTTTTGGGCCCTTGTACGGTGTATTTGGTTTTCTTGTTTCGATGAGTAGCCCACCTCTCGTAATAACTGACAGTATTTTTAACACATTGTGTACATCTAAATGTACATATAAAGGACGTTTCACGGTTCCTATTACATGTTTCTAGGAGTTTTAAAGTCGTGATAACGTATCCTAGTCCGAAAATGTACCTTTTGGATATTAGATAAATTTGAAGACCCTCCACTTAAAAGTGTGGTACATGATGGTAGAGCTGCACAACGCTCTGACCGAGAACGTTTTTCTGGTTGCCTCAGCCCGTCACATACCAGTCCTGTCCGACTACAGCAGTAGTTGTCAGACATTGATTCGCTCACAACGAAGAGGGTTGACTGAGGTGCTCCATAGATGCGCTCCATGATTTGTAGACAGTGTCTTAGTTACACGTTGTGCTACGAACAGCTGGGTTGCCACGTGGAGTAGCTCAAAAAATAGTTCAAATGGCTCTGAGCACTATGGGACTCAACATCTGAGGTCATCAGTCCCCTAGAACTTAGAACTACTCAAACCTAACTAACCTATTGACATCACACACATCCATGCCCGAGGCAGGATTCGAACCTGCGACCGTAGCGGTCGCGCGGTTCCAGACTGAAGCGCCTAGAACCGCTCGGCCACAATGGCCGGCGGAGCACGTCCTTTAGAGCACAAAGATCAGTGCTGTCTTCGCTGTGTCCGTACCATGAGGCCGGATATTTGAAAGTGATTCTTTCTTCAGACTCGCTTTACATGCAAAAGGTGTATTCCGGCATGGGTTCCTTATCCAGACTGTACCATGTCCACTCTCCAACCCATATAAGCCTGTACCAGTAATAAATTATGAAACACGCCATATACTCCGCAGGTGGAAGGAACTTCGTACCAACCTCATCATTTTTCATTCCTACTCCATTCGCCTACGAAGCAAAAAAGTTACCAAATGCCTCTGTACATGCCCTACTCTCCCTTATCATATTGTCAAGGTCCCTTCACCACGCCGGCAGTGAAGGAACACTCAGTCCTCTTCGAAAATACACTCCTGGAAATGGAAAAAAGAACACATTGACACCGGTGTGTCAGACCCACCATACTTGCTCCGGACACTGCGAGAGGGTTGTACAAACAATGATCACACGCACGGCACAGCGGACACACCAGGAACCGCGGTGTTGGCCGTCGAATGGCGCTAGCTGCGCAGCATTTGTGCACCGCCGCCGTCAGTGTCAGCCAGTTTGCCGTGGCATACGGAGCTCCATCGCAGTCTTTAACACTGGTAGCATGCCGCGACAGCGTGGACGTGAACCGTATGTGCAGTTGACGGGCTTTGAGCGAGGGCGTATAGTGGGCATGCGGGAGGCCGGGTGGACGTACCGCCGAATTGCTCAACACGTGGAGCGTGAGGTCTCCACAGTACATCGATGTTGTCGCCAGTGGTCGGCGGAAGGTGCACGTGCCCGTCGACCTGGGACCGGACCGCAGCGACGCACGGATGCACGCCAAGACCGTAGGATCCTACGCAGTGCCGTAGGGGACCGCACCGCCACTTCCCAGCAAATTAGGGACACTGTTGCTCCTGGGGTATCGGCGAGGACCATTCACAACCGTCTCCATGAAGCTGGGCTACGGTCCCGCACACCGTTAGGCCGTCTTCCGCTCACGCCCCAACATCGTGCAGCCCGCCTAAAGTGGTGTCGCGACAGGCGTGAATGGAGGGACGAATGGAGACATGTCGTCTTCAGCGATGAGAGTCGCTTCTGCCTTGGTGCCAATGATGGTCGTATGCGTGTTTGGCGCCGTGCAGGTGAGCGCCACAATCAGGACTGCATACGACCGAGGCACACAGGGCCAACACCCGGCATCATGGTGTGGGGAGCGATCTCCTACACTGGCCGTACACCACTGGTGATCGTCGAGGGGACACTGAATAGTGCACGGTACATCCAAACCGTCATGAACCCATCGTTCTACCATTCCTAGACCGGCAAGGGAACTTGCTGTTCCAACAGGACAATGCACGTCCGCATGTATCCCGTGCCACCCAACGTGCTCTAGAAGGTGTAAGTCAACTACCCTGGCCAGCAAGATCTCCGGATCTGTCCCCCATTGAGCATGTTTGGGACTGGATGAAGCGTCGTCTCACGCGGTCTGCACGTCCAGCACGAACGCTGGTCCAACTGAGGCGCCAGGTGGAAATGGCATGGCAAGCCGTTCCACAGGACTACATCCAGCATCTCTACGATCGTCTCCATGGGAGAATAGCAGCCTGCATTGCTGCGAAAGGTGGATATACACTGTACTAGTGCCGACATTGTGCATGCTCTGTTGCCTGTGTCTATGTGCCTGTGGTTCTGTCAGTGTGATCATGTGATGTATCTGACCCCAGGAATGTGTCAATAAAGTTTCCCCTTCCTGGGACAATGAATTCACGGTGTTCTTATTTCAATTTCCAGGAGTGTAGGATCTCAAAATTTAGCCATCAGGATTTCTTAAGTAGCACGAAATATTTCTTCCAAGGAAACCAATTTAATTTTCCGACCATTTTGGATACACTTTACAATTGGCTATACAGACGCGTTACGATCCTAAAAGTGCGTCTCTGAACTCTTTCTATGTCATGTTATTACTCTAGAATTGGTCATAGAATAATGTGCCTTTCTTCACAAATGCCCTGTATTTTCCTGGAACCCTTCCTACAAATCATAGTCCTGCTGTAACCTATGTCAATACTTATTGGAAAACGAACATTGTCTGCATAAAAACCAACATGGTTCCCATAAACAGAGCTCTTTCCCAATTCAGCTTGGTGTGTCCGTCCGTGAGATTCAGACTGCCGTAGAAATCGATGGTCAAGAAAGTATTCGGTACAGGCCCGCCCGTCATTTAGCGAACAAAATACGAACTTACTGCGTATCGGACAATTCAGTAACTGCATTCAAGGCTTCCTAGCAGACACAATGTTACACATCACTCTCCAATGAACAAAAGTGACACATGTAAAATTCAAGAGAATTCCAAGTAAATGTCATAGCACCGTTACCCGTTAAACTACGTACAAATGATCTAGTCGATAACAACGGAAGGCTAGTCGCAGATGCTGCTGTTTTTCATACGTGTGTAACAAAGCTAGAAAACTGTAGCGTACTCCAGGAAGATCTGCAGGAGACTCATGATCTCACCAGACAAACAAAAGCTGAAAGAAGTGAAACTGAACTTAGAGGGAGAAATTAGAGAAGCGCGCCAAGCCTTTGAAAGTAAAATGTTGTCAGCAGATTTGGCTAAATCCGACAAGAGATTTGGTTCTTACGTAAACCAGTAAGAAGTTTGAAATAATCTATTCACTCACTCGGTGGCCATACAAGCACCGAAACGGAAGATAGCAGACAGAATGCCGAAATACTGAAATCGGTATTCCGAGATCGTTTTACGGCGGAAGACTGTAATACCGAGCCTCCTATCAACTGTCTTACGAACGTCGAAATGGCAGATATCGAAATAATCGATCGCGGAATAGGAAAGCAACTACAGTCGCTTTGCAGTGGAACAGCATCAGGACCATGCGAAATACCTGTTAAGATTCTACAAAGATTATGCCAAAGAACTTGCTCCCGTTCTAGCAGGAGTTTATCGCAGTTCGCTGGATCAACGAGGGGTACCTATCGACTGCAAGAAAGTGCAGGTCATTCCCGTTTCCAAGACGCGTCGGAGGACAGATGCACATAATTATAGATCCATATATTTTAAATCATCTGCTATGGATTTATAGCATGGATTTTGTGCTCAAGACTAATAACGTTTTGGAGAAACAAAATGTCCTCCATTAAAATCAACAGGAATCCTGCAAACAGAAATCAGCTCGCACTGTTCTTCCATGAAATCCGCGGCTCTGTAAACAACGGCGCTTAGTTTGTACGACGTGTTCATTGATTTCAGAATGGCATTTGATACTGTTCCGCACTGTCGTTAAAAAAAATTCTAGCTTACCCGAGCAATGGACCAGATTTCCGACTGGATCCTAGATTCCCTTGCAGATAACACGTCACTCATAACAGAACAAAATCAACAGATTTAAAGGTAATTTCCGGAGTACCCAAAGAAATGTGATAAGACCGTTACTGTTTACAATGTACTGTATATAAATGATCTGGTAGAAAGTATACGAAGCTTTTTGAGACTGTTTGCAGATGATGCGATTGTCTGTAAGAAATTAGCAACTCCATAAGACTGTCGATTGGCAGAATGACCCATAGAGGATTGATGAATGGTGCATTCTCTGGCAGTTGAACCTGAACGTAAAGAAATATTGCACATTGCGCATTCATAGGGAAAACAATCCACTACTGTAAAATTACAATACTGATAATTCCTGGAAACAGTATCTACCGTAAAATGTATACAGAACGACCCGAAGTGGAATGATGGCGTAAAATAGTACTAAAGGCAAACGCCAATGTGAGATCCACAGGAATTAACTCATCCACGAAAGAAGTGGCTTACAAGGCACTTGTTCGACCGATTCTTGGCTACTGTTCACCAGTATTGGACCATTACCAGATAGGACAGAAAGAGGAGATAGAGAAGATCGAACTAAAAGCGATGTGTTTCGTCAGGGGATCGTTTAGTTGGCGCGAGAGCGTTACAGTGAAGGTCAACAGACCCTACAAGAGAGGTGTTGAGCATCACGGAGAGATTTACTACGGAAATATCAAGAGAGTACTTTCCAGGTAGATTTGGACAACGTATGAGTTCCACCCATATACGTCTTGCGAGAGAGTAGAGCTGAAGCAGAGGATTACCCTACAGTCATTCCTCCCGCGCCCCATTTGCGCATGGAACAGGTAAGTGGGGGTTCAGTAACTGGTATCAGAAATACCCTCTGCCACACACCGTCATGTAACTCCAGAGTATTGATGTAGATGTAAATGTAGATGTAGGTTGGTTTAGGATCTGATAGTTGTCCTGAACGTATATAAATGTAACGTATTGACCAAAAATAGGTCAAGAGATCCACTGCTGTACGATTACATTATTGGCGGCAAGGTAATGTAGACATTAATCACCATAAAGTACTCAAGTGTCTCCATCAGGACCGACCTAAAGTGTAATGACCACACAAAATCATACGATACAAACAGTAGGAAAGAAAGACGCGAAGCTGAGATTATTGGAAGTATCTTAAGGACATGTGGCTGATAATGCACATGCTCGAACGATACTGGATCATTGCTTATCAGTCTGGGATCATTTCTGTATTGGATTAGTAGAGACAGACAAGACAAGATGAGGAGTGACGCATTTCGTCACCAATGGTTCCTGAAGTACCCTCTGCTTGTATAGTGTAGATGTAGGCATAGGTACTGACTTTCCGCGATAGTCACCTTTCACATAGCTTCTTAGTATTGATTCCAAATACTCGATGCGACGTACTCAAGGGCAAGTACTATCAGATTCCTTCTCTTTATTATAGGTATTATACACTACACCAGCAGTGGCGGTCGAAGAATTATAGTAATTAGAAGTAATCCACATTTTGTCAACGCCGTGGGCAAACAGGGTGAGGAAGCGTACAGGGGTTCTAGCACTCTCTTGCCTTTGTGATGCGAAACTGTCCCTAAAAATACTGAAGTGTCTCCATCAGGACCGACCTAAAGTGTAATGACCACATAAAATTATACGATACAAACAGTAGGAAAGGAAGACGCGAAGTTGAGATTATTGGAAGTATCTTAAGGAAATGTGGCTGATGATGCACATGCTCGAACGATACTGGATCATTGCTTATCAGTCTGGGATCCTTTCCGCATTGGATTAGTAGAGACAGACAAGACCTAAAAGGTGGAAGAATCAGCAGTGCCCAAAGGAATGAGGATACAAGAGGCAATGGAGAGCACAGCATTAAAGACACATAACGTATATCTACAGGACATGTGGCCTGTAATTGAAAAGTGTCATGATAATTTCTCCATTGGCAAAAGATTGGGAATTAGTCCCCCATTCGGATCTCTGCGAGGGAACTGCCAAGCGGGAAGTGACCGTGAGAAAAAGATTGTATAACCAACGAAAGGATATGATTCTACGAGTCGGGACGTGGAATGTCAAAAGTTTGAACGTGGCACGGAAACTAGAAAATCAGAAAAGCGAAATTTAAAAGCTCTTTCTAGATATAGTGAACGTCAGTGAAGTGAAACGGAAAGAAGATAATGATTTTTGTTCAGACGAGCACGGGGGTTATCTTCATCAGCAGGGATAGCGGGAATAGGATTCGTTGTGAATGGAAAGGCAGGACAAAGAGTGTGTTACTGTGAATAGTTCAGTGATAGGGTTGTTCTCATCATAATCTACAGCAAACCAACACTAACTATAATAATTCAGGTGAACATGTCGACGTCGCAAAAGAAGATGAAGAGATAGGGAGAGTATATGAGGATACCGAACGCGTAATTCAATACTTGAAGGGCGATGAAAATGTAATAATCGTGGGGAACTGGAATGCGGTTCTAGAGGAAGGAATAGAATAATTTGTTGAGGAGAGAGACTCATTAATTTCTGCAATAAATTACAGATGGTAATAGTGACTACTCTGCTCAAGAATCACAAGAGTAGGAGGAATGCATGGAAAACCCATGGAGATACGGGAAGATTTCAGTTACATTACATCGTGGTGAGGGAGAGATTCCGGAGTCAGATACTGAATTGTAAGGCGTTCCCAGAGGAAAGATATAGACTCAGACAAAAATTTGGTAATAATGAAGAATAGGGTAACGTTTAAAAGTCAGAAAGAATCAATACCTAAAGAAGTGGGATACAGAAGTACTAAGGAATTAAGAGATACGCTTGAAGTTCTCTGAGGCTATAGCTACTGCGGTAATAACTAACTCAATAGGCAGTTCATCTGAACAAGAATGGACATCTCCAAAAAGGACAATCACACAAGGATGAAGAAAGACATTGGTACAAGGAAGGTAAGTGCAAAGAAACGATGGGTAACAGGAGAAATATTTCAACTGATCTATGAAACAAGGAAGTACAAAAATAATGAGGAGAATTCAGGAATACACACTTCAAGTCTGTTAGGAATGAAATATATACGAAGTGCAGAGAAGCCAATGTCTACATGAAAAATGTGAAGAACTTGAAAACAATGTTAGAAGGACTTACCCAGTATATAGAAAAGTCAAAACAAACTTCGGTCAAATTTAAAGCAATGGTTGTAACATTAACAGTGCAACGGGAATGTCACTGTAAAATGCAGAGGAGAGAGCAGATAGGTGCAACAAATATATTGATAGTCTCTATGAGGGGGAAGATTTGTCTGATGACGTGATAGGCGAAGAAACAGCAGTCGATGAAGAAGAGATAGGATATCCAGTATTAAAATCAGAATTTGAAAGAGCTTTGATAGACTTACGATCGAATAAGGGGGAAGTGATAGAACAACATTCCCACAGAATTTCTAAAATCGTTGAGGAGAACAGTAACAAAACGCCTATTCACGATGGTGTGAAGAATGTACGAATCAGGCGATATACCACCTGCCTTTCGAAGAAACATTATCCACACTATTTCATTGACTGCAAAAGCCGACAATTGCGAGAATTATCGAACAGTCAGGTTAACAATTCATGCATCCACGTTGCTGACAGGAATAGTATACATAAGAACGGTAAAGAAAATAGAGGATGTGTTAGGTAACGATCAGTTTGGCTTTAGGGAAGGCAAAGGCACCATAGAGACAGTTCTGAAGTTTCGGTTGATAATGGAAGCAAGACTGAAGAGAAACCAAGACGGTTTCATAGGTTGTTTCGACCTGGAGAAAAGCTTCGACAATATCAAATGGTGCAGCTTGTTCGAAATCCTAAGAAAATTAGCGGTAAGCTATAGCAAAATAACCCATGGCAGACGGAGCAAGGAGGACATAAAAAGCAGACTAGGACTGGAAAAGGCATTCCTGGCCACGAGAAGTCTACTAACATCAAACATAGTTCTTAATTTGAGGAAGAAACTTCTGGTAATGTACGTTTGGAGCACAGAATCATATGGCAGTTAGAGAGTCAAAAGATTCGAAGCATTTGAAATGTGGTGCTACAGGAGAATGTTGAACATTCAGTGGATTGATAAGATAAGAAATGAGGAGGTTCTCCGCAGAATCAGCAAGGAGACGAATATATGGAATTCACTGACAATAAAAAGGTATAGGACGATACGACATCTTCTAAGACATCAGGGAATAACTCCCATGGTACTATAGGGAACTGTAGAGGATAAAAACTGCAGAAGAAGGCAGAGATTGAGAGACATCCAGTAAATAACTGAGGACGTAGGATGCATGCGCTACTCTGGGATTGAAAGACTGGTGTCAAACAAGCCAGAAGACTGATGACTCGAAAAAAATACAAAAAAATTGGCATTTATGAAATACAAAACTGGCAGTAGTGAAACTCACTGAGCCACGGATGCAGATCTTGATTATAATGCTTTATTGCGACAGCTTCCCTTGGGCAGAGAAAGCTTCCCAATTTAAGAGGTCGTTCCCTACGTAGGTGACACCGCAGGGAATCTGTGCGACCCCGTTTCTGGGTCGTGGAATGACGGCTGACGGGTCGTTACTGTGCGCAGCGGGTCGCAGCAAAGTGGCCTGTTTGCAGGGGGAGCCATCTGGCGGCGGATCGCGGCCACTGGGGCAATACGGAAGGCGCGTTATCATTATCAGCAGCCGCCACAGTAGCGAGCGTGCTATACTGCGAGCGCCGGGTGCACAACAATGTCACCTCCGCTTTACGGTCGCCATAATTGCTCCCTTCAGCGTAAACAATGGACCCCGTGCACTGTTTCAATGGCTGTCGTCCACATGTGCACACCAAGCATTCTACACGATACATCGTTCCGTATTTCACTGCGATGAAACCGTTTTATTGTTATATGTTTCTCCAGCAAATTCGTCAGTATTTCTATTGTGTTTACACCACCTTCTAGCCTATTCCTTACCATGTGCTATTGTTTCCATTCGTGAATATTTACTATTTGCCTTACGTCTCTCAATGTTTGCCTGTTTCAGCAATATTTCTACGTTAGTTGAGCTAAATACTCGTCGAAATCTTTACTAGTTTTGTATTCCCTCTCTGCATCTTAAGCCTCTGTTCTTCTTCCTGCTTCTTTTCATCACCTTTACCTCTATTTAGCTTAAATTCGGATCCTGTCAATTCCATTTGCTTCCCTTCGCATTCTGGGAACATTATGTTATGATGATACACTGGAAGTAAAGAAATTCCTGGACCACTGAGAGTATGATCACGATTGCATTGCAGCTTGATTTTCCTTCAATAAATTCTAACAGAAATATTAGGAGGGCGATGCACCCTTTGAAGAAATAATCGCTGCACTTTTTTGAAGTAATTCATGGGATAATGGAATTTATGGAACAACAAATGCAATGTTGAGCCAAAAAAAATTGTGACCATACTCACCACATGTCAGTCCAAGAACCAACTCTACCAAACGGGCGAAGTAGGCAGCTACATAGGAAGCAGAAATTTAGGGACAGACAATTTTTGGTTAAACACCCAGAAAATTTCGACAAACTGGTTTTTCTATCCTCTATGTTAACGTCAGTGATGTGACGCTAGCGCTTTGGCAACTAATGAAGCCACTCTGAGCTCTGGTTCGACATCAGCCAGGGCTTAAACTTTGAATAAAAACCATCAGTAATGATGACTGAAGATCATCGACATAATAAGGAACAACCATCGTTCTGCCACATCCTTGTGGAGGAGTTAAGAGGAGTCAACAGACGCTAGGAGCACTGTCTTGCCCTTGAGAGAAGTATTTGCTCTTGAAAGTTGGAAACGAGGAAAATCATCAACTATCAACAGCACGAGGAAGTAGAAGGCAGTGGTAACAACTGCATTAAAGACACAACACATGATACGTCGCCTGTACATGATGATCCCTCCATTGCCAAAAATATCCGAATTAGTCTACCATTCTGATCTGCAGGAGGGGCTATCAAGAGGAAGAGGGCGGTTGGCATTCTGGCCCAAATTGATGATGTCAGCAGTTTTTGGTATCAGGATTCCTGATATCATTGAGGTAAGTATCACCATTCCACGAATTGATAATGTAGGCATCAAAATTCCCAGACTCACTGATTTCAGCCTCAACATTACTGGAATTCCCTCCTCACTTAGAGAACAATTTGTTCTTTCACTCTGCATTTGTGTTTTACAGGTGCAGTGACCTACGGTGATAAATTAGTAACACTGTGGCATTTTGTGTTGCACTATGTATCCGATACGTTTGAACCAGGTTGTTATAATTGAACTGCTGGTGATCGGAAAACTGCAACGCAGGCTATATAAATCATAGGGTGCTGAAACATAGTAGGTATGCTCATTAATCAGTGCGCTTATGTTCAAAAAGTAATAGTTCCGCTTTCTGTCACGAGATGGAAGTATGATGCTGTAAACAGTCAGAGAGTGAAATCTTCCAGCTTTGCGTGGAAGGAACTGTCTCCACACTACTATGTTCATTGTTCACGCTTGATGGGGTGACACTGTATATCACTTTCCAAGAGAAAGATTTGGTTGAAGAAACCTTTGGTAATGACCACATCATCTCTACACAGTTTATTTGTGTACCTTCGAGACTGCCTGACCTAAATCCATATGATTTATGGTTGTGGGGATATCTTAATCATCGTGTCTATCAGGGACGTATCAGGACTCTTCCTCATCTGCAAGATAACATACAATGATGTATCACATTGATTACACTGGATATGCTGCGATTAGCTGTCGATCATAACATGTTTCTGAGGCAGAAGATCATATTAGACTTGTTGTAACTTGTGACTATATACTAATAAACATACCAGAACCACCATTTTGCAGCACCCACACCACGTTATGACTGCCTACAGCGCCATACTCCCACCTGGTGGCACAAAATGGGACTGCTATTTTTCAGCACATTCCATGAGTACACTAATTAATGAAAATACCTACAATTCTGTAGCGTCCTGCGATGCATACAGCCCACACTGCAGCACTTGAAACACGATCAGTTTAATTATATGCAACTAGTATTCTGTAATGTTTAACTGGTATTAATTTAAAATGTTGTGTGTAGTACGTCCCATACGTATGATAATATGTTACCGCTATAACCAAATATGGGCATCAATAGGGCGAAAGTTTTGCCACAGTTTGTGACATGGTTGTACAAAATTGAGACTGCCTGATATAGGACTTAACCATTTTCCATGCGAAGATTATGTTTTGTCGTCTCTGGACATTGGCAGTGACTAGTTTCAACAGATATTCACATAGCAGCAGAATTAGTACTACAGAATGTTCTTGTGGTCTGTATACTGAGCTATTAAAGAAAGTACAGTTTTTTAAAAGACGATATAATATTTTTGATGAGATGTAAAACTTCGACTACTTCCATTCGTAAGAACACAACTGTTTAGTGCATTTGTTCAAATAATACACGAAAATTGATTTATTAATCATGTAAAATACACATATTATGCAATGGATTATTCTAACAAATACATTAACCTCGGTTGGCCCTCAAAATAGGAAAACAGTGATTTAAACTGCTATAATTTTAAACGTTCCACACTGACTTTATTCCAAAACAGAATCGCCACCATATACTATCCCAAGCCCAGTTGAGAAAGGAGGAGGGGGAGGAGTAACGTCCTTTTAAAAAACGTTGGTTCAATTGGCCTGGGTGATAGTACATTGTGACTGAGAAGACTCCAACAGTCAACAAGACAATGTGAGATCAGGTGCTCCCTACAGTGACTCGAAGAGTGAAAGCAGCAACCCTCTCTGCTGGTGTTCAACTAACAGAGAAGAAAAGGTGAGTAGATCTGTTAAGTCCTGGTTGACATTCTACCAACAGAAACGTACTCTCATTTTAAATCTGGTCCCAGTGGGTGTGTCTCGTGCAGTGGGCTAGTACCCATACATAAAAAAACATAATCCACAAGTCTCTAAGGTATAAGTGAGATAGTACTCAGTCAGTGACAAGGCCAAGATGAAGGAAAACGATTTGGTAGCAAAGATATGTCATGTGTAGGTACCTGGAATATAAGAGGAGGTTTTAATACAAAGTAATTGGAGCTTATAGAAAATCTTAAACCAAAAATATACACTGCTGTAATAAGAGAAACAAAAAAGAAACAAAGAAACAAAAGATTTAAATAATTACATATTAATTTACCGTGGAGTTGAACAAAGAAAATGAGCAGTGAGTGGAGTAGGCACTCTTATGGATGAAAAGTGGAAAAGAAAGATAGATTTTTATGACTACATAATTGAAAGGATAGTAATTGCTTGATTCAGAGTTGGTAGAGGACATTTGTGTGTCATAAGAGTATATGAACCTGAGGAAGGAAAATGCAAAGAATCTGAAATCTTTTATGAAGAACTGCAAAAACAAGTAAATAAATATAATGAAACTGATCATTTGTTAATATTAGAAGACTTAAATGCAAGAATGGGAAAGTTAGAAATAACAGGCACAGTAAGCACATTGGAGAAATAACTTTAGTGAAATTTGAAGACATTAAAAGGTTTTGCTACATTTATTCAGTGAAAAATTACAAATACCTTCTTCAGAAATAAATAAATAAATACACCTGGAATGCAAAAGAATCACACTTAGTAATTGATCATGTAATAGTTAATAAAAAAATAAGCTCTCAAATTCGAGATAGTCATGCATTTACAGATAATGAGATAGGCTCTGATCATTTCCTAGCTGCTTTGGAGATTGAAATGTGGGCAATATGGAAGAAACAAGCAAATTTAAAGAAAACCCAGTTCGAAAACCTGAAATATCTTCTAGAGTGCAAAAGCTTAAGGAACTTATATCAAGAAGCCTCCAGTAGACACTACAAATGGTTGAAACTAAAGACAATATTGAAGAAGAATGGGAAAGATTGAAAACAATAATGTTGAAAATACCTGATGAGGTACTAGGGAAAAGTAAAGCATCAAGCCAGAAAATGGGTCTGAAAACATGGAATAGACAAATAGGAAGAGAGCAAAATGTTTATAATGCATGTTTCTGAACATGAAAAAATGAAGCATGGGAAGTACATAAACAAGAAAGAAATAAAAGTGATAGTGTAATAAAAGGATACCATCCTTGGAAAATTTCACTGCTAATGTTGAATATGACGTTCTCAGAGGACAGAGTATAGTGTTTAAATTTATGAAGCATGAGTAAAATGGAGAAAAATACTGCAAACCTTAATATGGTAAGAGAAAATCGAAGGATACACCATTACAAAAATTTATGGTATGATGGAGACAGTGAAGAAACTTGTGCTACAGAAGTTGATACTAACTCTGTAGACCAAACAGACATTACAAAATTACAAGCAGCCTTAAATGTAATAAGATATAAAAGCTACTGGCTTAGATGGCATTAATGCTGAATTAATCAGACATGATGGAACCGTTTTAGAATTTTAGTTCCTCCAGATTTTATGTATGTTTTGGAAGAAATGTTCTGCACCTGAAGAATGGAACACAGCTAAAGTCATTTTTGTATACAAAAAAAAGGTTATAGGAAAAACACAGGAAATTATAGAGGAATAGAGTTACTAAATGTAGGATATACAATTTATGGGAAAATTCTTAATCAAAGACTACAAATTATTGCTGATACCATAATCTGAGAAGAATAATCAGGCTTCAGAAAGAAACATTTGTGTAATAATAAAACAAAGTACTGATAAACGTCGGGAATATGGCTTGGAAACGCATTTAGTATTTATTGATTTTGAGAAAGTCTTTTATAAGGTAAAAAGACCCATTCTGTGGAAAAGTTGGAAATGAAAGGTTTTGCTAACCACCTTATTAATACTATAAACAGCCTATCCATAACTATAGGTTCTACATTATCACATGAAATTTTAATTAATGTAGGGGTACCACAAGCGTGCAGTCTATCACACACTTCATTTAAGTTATATATTGATCACCTATGTGCAGCACACTTAAGCTTTAAAATAGGACCTACCACGCCATTAAATATTGTGTTATATGCTGATAGGCAGGCAGCTATACAGGAAACAGAAGCTAATTTACATAGAGTGGTATACAGACTGAACAAAAACGTAGTATATCTGCAAATATGTATCTACAAATAAGACAAAGGAATGTACAGTGTCAGATCGAAAATAATAACAAATGAGAAAATTTCAGAACAAGTATTGTGGATATAATAAGGAATGCAACAACAAGGTTAGATTGTAAAGTGTTTTCAATTAATGACAAGATAAAAGAGAAAAGAATGAAATGGGAGGATTATATTCATAGAATGACAGGAAACAGAGTGCCAAAAAGATCTTGAATTATTGGCCAACTGGAAAGAGAGAGCCAGGTAGACGTTGTAAGAGATGGATGGATGGATGACAGAGACCGGAACACCTAGTCTTTGGAAAGAGATGATGATCACGATGATAAAATCATCGAACAGTGTATTATTTTTGCACTGCTTAGATAGCTGAGTTTGTTCAAGGTATAAACTGTGGCATAAAAATAGAAGTACAAATTAAACAAGCATGTACATTAAACAGTATTCTTCGAAATTGTAAACAGCTTATTCTTAGATTAAATGTTGAACATTACTTCCATCGACATTTGTGCATATTGGTAAACGAATACAGGATGTCTCAAACATTCGGGTCAAACTGAAACAGGTGTGCGTATTTATTGTGTGATGGGCATAAACAGCATACAGTGCATAACAACAACATAGCTCATATTACTGTTCAAAGTGACGACAACCAGTCTCAATACATGCGTGGCAATGGTGCATGATGTTCAGCCACACTTTCCTGCACATTGCTGTAGTCTGTTGCACCAGGAGGTAGCAGGTAGCTTGAACTCGAGCAAGCATATCTTCATCCATTTCTCCCATTGTCTTGATGTAACCCCAGAGGAAAATTTCCAGATGTGTGAGATCCCCCAATCACACTGCCAATGGAACAGGATCTCTCCTTCCAATCCAGTGATGAGCATATGTGTTGTTCAGGCTCTTGCACACATTAGCGTCGAAGTGGGCTAGTGCACCACTGTGCTGAAACCACCTTCCTTTGTGGAAAAAAGGGCCAGTCTCCAAGAACTGTGGCAGCACTTTTCACAGGAACACCAGGTAACGTAAATCTAACAAGAAGACAGCAAATAAGATGATATTCGGTAAGTTTTGACTATGCCCACCCATAGTTTGACAGAAAATGGTTGCTGGTGCCCGTCGATGTGGGTGGCGTGGGGATTGCCCTCACTCCAGACTTAGCTGTAGCTGCTGATGAAAACACCATCGCAGGTGAGTGAGGCCTGACCTGTGAACAATACAAACTGTACATAGTACAACATTACAGCACTGGAGCGGATAATCCATCAACAGAAGTGAATGTGTGTCTCAAACACTGTTGGTCTCAGCATGGGCAAGTTGGTGGATGCTTGTTGCTGAGTGGTCGGCCACACAATCCAACCATCCAACCCCATCTCCTCAAAATCTGATGTTCAGGCATGTCTTTGGCAGGAACCTTGGTTTCTGGATCTCCATGGCACGAACGGCCCTGTCTCTTGTAAGTCGGCTTCGACAGAGATAAACTTCTTCCAATTAGGAAGACGCCTGTCGGGAAAGCGTTCTCTGTACATCTGTGCTACTTTACAGGCACTACATCCTGCCACACCATGCATTAAATGCCTTTATGCCAACTCGGATGATGAGTAACTTTCCAACTTTGTCTACGTGTCATGCACTGTACGTGGTAACACACCTCGCCATGGACATCTCACAAGCTGTTTGATGCAATGGACAACTGATAGCGGGAATAGCGGTGTGTGTGGGTACTATGAGCTAAGTTGCGTTCAGTACGTCTGTTTGGTGGTCGTCCTTTTCCAGTGTACGACAGACACCTGGGATATTTGCTAGATTGCGGCAGATCTCTATGTACAGTTCAATATATGCATTGAAACTGGTAGTTGTCACTTTGAACAATTGCTGCGAGCTACAAAGTTATTATGCAGTGCATGTTGTTCATTTTCGACTACTGGTTCCCTGTGTCAATACAATCGGTAGTGGATCAAAACGACCCAAAAGGTTTCAGGTAGCCTGTGTACAGAGTGCGAAGAATGGTAAGAAACTTCTATGCATCATGTGGCCATAGGTTTGCATAAACCTACTGTTCACATCATTTGGTGTCGTTTGTGCTGTCTGGTACATTTATTTTGTAACGATCCCCACAGAAAAAAATCTAGTGGCATGAGGTCAAGAGAGCGTGAAGTCACTCCAACAATGTCACCGAGTCCTATCTATTTGCTATGGGTATGTGTCCTTGAGTGTCCGTCTCCGTGCTTAAGTACGATGTATGGGACTACTAATATGCTGAAACCACCTATTCTGGCGTAGGACTAGTGGGTACAGCTTCAACAGCTGACACATCTCCATAAACGATGTCACCAAGGCGTGCCTTTGAGGTGATCCTCGACAGGAAAGGTGACGCTACTGACTTTGATCTATCCGTCGGATGGAGACGCTAAGCTCAGCGACTTCTGTAATACCATTCGAAATTTGTAGGCATTGTGTGCCGATAAGGAGTTTCACCCTCTCCCTTCTTCTAGCAACTTACGACACACCACTGTACGTACGTTCGCTACCAAAAAAATGGCTCTGAGCACTATGGGACTTAACATCTGAGGTCATCAGTCCCCTATAACTTAGAACTACTTAAACCTAACTAACCTAAGGACATCACTCACATCCATGCCCGAGGCAGGATTCGAACCTACGACCGTAGCGGTCGTGCGGTTCCAGACTGAAGCGCCTAGAACCGATATTTCATTCACCGAGTGACGGGAGAAAGAAAAACCTTCCAGATAAGGCAGCTGATTCTAACACTTACGTCTGTCAGCGAACAAAGCTAACAACTTTTACATACCTCTTTCAAACAGTTGTTGGCTTAATGGCTATATGTGAACACCATCCGTACAAAAATCTCCGAGAATGATTTCATTTCTGACATTAAGTTGCGTCAGTGCAATAACCATGGCGGCTGCTTTTTTATAACAGCTGTAAAAAAAAAGTAAGAAGAAGAAGATGCACGCCGACCACTGACTTTTTAGCAGGCACTGTTAAGTAGTGGATGCAGCTGTGATGTGTCAACGTTGTTGTATCACAAATTGCAACGTAGCAACATCTATAAATCAGGTCTTCCAACATCCTCGAGAACGTTTTGACAAAAAGAAGTGTGCTCAAGGTCTGTCCCGCACACCTCGACGTCCAAATAAAAATAACGACACGTGGACAAACGCCGCAGCTTGATTGAAATGCAGTATTTTGAGTTATGTGGCTCCAGCACCGCGCCTTCGTATTTAAAATTTGAAAAACCATTCATTGACAGAGGAGCGTACTTTTCAACGTCCTACCTGCCCGCTTGTTTGTTATTGCTATCACATTTACTGTTAACTAAAACACTAATATCTGCAGGTATTGTCCAAAGCTTCATTGGTATCCGAAAACAGTGCTACTTTTTAGAATCTCCAAGAGCTGTTGATGAAATAAATGTTTTATTTTTCGTAGGGAACCGGTATTTTCTTGAAAATTCCTGCAAGATTAAAACTATGTGCCGCACCGAGACTCGAACTCGGGGCTTTTACTATTCGCGGGCAGGTACTCCGTTCCCGGATGTAGCGCCATTGCACAAGAGTGCGTTTGCGAATTTTTTCTGGTTGTATAGGAACAAATAATAAAATAAGTAAATTTGCCGCCTCTACTTTAACGCTAAAAACAAAAATAACTGCATCAGATCAGCTGCTCATTACAGGAATATTTGAACTGCACGACGCATCATAGAAAGCACTCCAAACGAAGTTGGAAAAGTGTTGCCCGTATTTCGGATTACGGACAACGGCGTAATGTCATTCGCTCGCGTAAGTCCAAAAATCGATAATAATCTTATCGCCAGTGGCAGAAAAATATCGAACTGCAATGCCGCGGACCAGTTCACAGAGATAAGTCTTCGTTTTCTGGTAATAAACGTCATTCGGGAGCAACATCATTTGCGTTGTTATTTGGCCAGGAGCAGCACGCGTGAGGAATGTCGGAATTCACCAAGTTAGATACTCAACCATGACGTCGTGAGTCGTGCTTCGGTAGCTCAGTTGATAAAGCTCATGCCCGCCAATGATACGGAGTTCGAGTCCCGTTCAAGCATACAGTTTTAATCTGCCAGGACGTTTCACATCAGTACACATTTCGTTGCAGAGTGAAAATTTCATTCCGGTATTTTTTCCACTGCTGAGTAATATACTACTCAGCCACGATAATAGTGCACTTGGCTGGCCGCTGTGGCCGAGCGGTTCTAGGCGGTTCAGTCTGGAACCGCGCTGCTGCTACGGTCGCAGGTTTTAATCCCGCCTCGGGCATCGATGTGTATGATGTTCTTATGTTAGTTATGTTTTAGTAGTTCTAAGTCTAGGGGACTGATGACCTGAGATGCTACGTCCTATAGTGCTTAGAGCCATTTGGTTGATATGTCGGAGGGGACCAGACAGCGAGGTCATCGGCCCCATCGGGTTAGGTAAGGACGGGGAAGAAAGATGGCCGTGCCCTTTCAAAGGAACCATCCCGGCATTTGCCTGGAGCGATTTAAGGAAATCACAGAATACCTAAATCAGGATGGTCGGACGCTGGTTTGAACAGTCGTCCTCCCGAATGCGAGTCCAGTTTGCTAACTACTGCGCCACCTCGCTCGGTCCGCACTTGGCCTCCCGTGCGGTGACGTTGCAGTAATCGAGTTCATTGGTGACTAAGCAAAACGATTCGCACTTGGAATGCTTTCAGGGCAACTCTTCATATACTGTCAAGTGGGTCAGCACGTCCTCGTGAAATATAAGGATAAAAACTCATGAGAAGCCTATTGAAGTGCCGACACTCCCAGGTGCAATAATATTATGGTCGACTAAAACTCCACTATTCGTCACAAACACGAAGACACTAATAATCCACATGCTACAGCAACAGCTAGCCCACACTCTTTTTGGCATTGGTTCTATAGTTCCTCAACGTATTAAGCATTTCGCCGATTACCTTGGTACTTGTATTTCCCAGTTATTTTCGCGAAATTTTCTTTGCCTACCATAAGACATGTTGTATTATGGTATCTGAGGAGAATACTAATAACTATCATAATGATATCGTTCCATTTAAGAACCAGGATTGTACAGTCGTCTGTCTTGAAACTGTAAGTAAAATTCTATCTAGTGAGATGTTTCATAATATGAAGAAAGAAAACTGAAGAAGAGAAATATCAAAATATCATCTGTTGCACAACGTCCTTGGTAGTTTTCCGGGTGCATGTGCGCAGCAGCAGATGTCTGCGTGCAGGTCACGCAATTCCCGTAAATTACGGGTCGATGGTTTGTGGGTGCTAAAGTGGCTCCAGGTAGCGTCCCAGACGTATTTCATCAGATTAACGCAAGACAAATTTAGTGGTCACGACATCAAGCCATTGCAGTACTATTGTGGCTTTGCGAGTCACAGAGTGTGAGGGTGCTGTGGTGAGCACACTGAACTATCATTCGGGAGAACGATGGTTAAAATCCGCGTCTAGCCATCCAGATTTAGGTTTTCCGTGATTTTACAAATCCCTCCAGGCAAATGTCAGGATGGTTCCTTCGAAGCGGCACAGCCAATTTCGTTCCCCATGTTTGAAAGATTCCGAGCTAGTGTTGTTGTTGTGGTCTTCAGTCCAGAGACTGGTTTGATGCAGCTTTCCACGCTACTCTGTCCTGTGAAAGCTTCTTCATCTCCCAGTACCTACTGCAACCTACATCCTTCTGAATTTGCTTAGTGTATTCATCTCTTGGTCTCCCTCTACGATTTTTACCCTCCACGCTGCCCTCCAGTACTAAATTGGTGACCCCTTGATGCCTCAGAACATGTCCTACCAACCGATCCATTCTTCTAGTCAAGTTGTGCCACAAATTTATCTTCTCCCTAATTCTATTCAATACTTCCTCGTTAGTTATGTGATCTACCCATCTAATCTTCAGCATTATTCAGTAGAACCACATTTCGAAAGCTTCTATTCTCTTCTTGTCTAAACTATTTATCGTCCACGTTTCACTTCCATAGATCGCTACACTCCATACAAATACTTTCAGGAACGACTTCCTGACATTTAACTCTATACACGATGTTAACAAATTTCTCTTTTTCAGAAACGCTTTCCTTACCATTGCCAGTCTACATTTTATATCCTCTCTACTTCGACCATCATCATTTATTTTGCACCCCAAATAGCAAAACTCAGTTACTACTTTAAGTGTCTCATTTCCTAATCTAATTCCCTCAGCATCACCCGATTTCATTCGACTACGTTTCACTTTCCTCGTTTTGCTTTTGTTGATGTTCATCGTATATCCTCCTTTCAAGACACTGTCCGTTCCGTTCAACTGCTCTTGCAGGTCCTTTGCCGTCTGACAGAATTACAATCTCATCGGCGAACCTCAAAGTTTTTGTCTCTTCTCCATGGATTTTAATACCTACTCCGAATTTTTCTTTCGTTTACTTTACTGCTTGCTCAATATACAGATTGAATAACATCGGGGATAGGCTACAACCCAGTCACGCTCCCTTCCCAGCCACTGCTTCCCTTTCATGCCCCTCGACTCTTATAACTGCCATACGGTTTCTGTATAAATTGGGAATAGCCTTTCGCTCCCTGTTTTTACCCCTGTCACCTTCAGAATTTGAAAGAGAGTATACCAGTCAATATTGTCAAAAGCTTTCTCTAAGTCTACAAATGCTAGAAACGTAGGTTTTCCTTTCCATAACCTATCTCCTAAGATAAGTCGTAGGGTTAGTATTACCTCAGGTGTTCCAACATTTCTACGGAATCCAAACTGATCTTCCCCGAGGTCGGCTTCTACCAGTTTTTCCATTCGTCTGTAAAGAATTCGTGTTAGTATTCTCCAGCCGTGACTTATGAAACTGTTAGTTCGGTGATTTTCACATCTCTCAACACCTGCTTTCTTTGGAATAGGAATTATTATATTCTTCTTGAAGTCTGAGGGTATTTCGCGTGTGTCATACATCTTGCTCACCAGATGGTACAGTTTTATGAGGGCTGGCTCTTCCAAGGCTACCAGTAGTTGTAATGGAATGTTGTCTGCTGCCGGGGCCTTGTACTCCAGGAGCTAGTAGTCCAGCTCTAAAGACCACGATGTCGGGAGTAACTTAAACCCTAATCTCCCTCCTGCGACTTCTTCTAACGGTTGCTGCTACTGTAGTTGCTCTTCTAATCAGCGTTCCACACAAACCAACCATCTGTTTTTGCCTGTGGTTTCTCATATTTTAGGTAATCGGTCTATGCACGGCTCTGGTTAAAACGAATAGCTCGATGTAGTCGTAGGGTCGACCCACATGCATCTGCTTTCATGCCCTGCACTTAATTCGCTGCAGATAATAACCTACAGCTAAGCCTGCAGTTAAAAAGTCCATGCATTTGCTAGAATTTTGGATTAATAAACTACACAGAAATAAAAAATAAAAGTTAAATGAATAATTTAATAACAATGGTTCTGTTGTTACGTCTGTAACTGATGTAGACGATAGGGAATTATTATGAATAATGTTTATTCAAGAAAAGACATCTCAAACAAACAGGAAGTGGTCTTACGATCTTCAGTCAAAATACAGACAGAAAACGCCCTTATCAAATATAGTAAAGTTACATTGAGACCGTTACAAGAGTGGTAGCAACCTCCCGAATCTAAATTGTAATAAAAGATTTGTGAAAACTGAATCCAATTTATAATCACTATACACAAGATATTCAACAGCTCAAAATAGTTCGGAGTGCAACATGATGATTTACAAACTGTCTCAGTCGATACAAGGAATAGTAAGTCACACTCTGTCAATCCTCAGTTCTGTACAAGCGGAAAAAGTTATAGTTTTACCGTGGAGCACAGCCCCTTCAGAAGTTAAAGTGTGGTAGCGACCGTTCACTGCCCAGAATCAAACATCTCCTCGATCGAATACTCATTACGACAGGAAGGTCTGCATCCTTCCACAACTCGCGTAAAATTGCCCAGAAATGCTCCCTTGAGTTCTTTCCTCGAAAAGACGTCCTTCATCACTTGACTTACGTAGTGTTGCGACACTCTTTTCTTCCCCATTGGCTGAAGACCATTCCCACCAAAAATACATCTCTGTTAAGTTCTAGAGATATCATCCGACTCAACTTGACTGCTCCAGAGTAAACTAATATACTACAACAGTACTTAAATAAAGAAATGTTATAAACATTAAGTAACACTCAGTACTTTAACAATAAATATAAACAAAGGTTTGTCCATAAATAAATAAGCCAGTATTTTTGCTCAAGTGCGCTCATGTTAATGATAACAGATTGCCGTTAAATGATGTTTAAATGGTTGGTTGTTTAGGACCGCTTGCCAGAATCGTCTTCTAACGCCGGAAATGTATATCCTCCTATTTACATCTATTGTACTATAAATTTTTTCCTTATTTTGTTACCTGAAGATATGACATTTCGGTGTCTTTATATATTATAATTATTTTACAATTTGTATATATATATATATATATATATATATATATATATATATATATATATATATATGCGTTCATGTCGATGTATAATTGGTTTCTTTTGTAAATATTATTTGTATTTTTACGCTGGGTCTTGCCTAGGGAAAACTATGCTATCGAACGATTACATCGATAGGCCGTGTGAAGAGCCAAAGTGTTTAGGATCTTGGGTAGTATTAACTCTGCCGCGTGGAGCGCGGGCAGTGCAAATTCTGGCTGGAGTAGGGCGGTAGAGCAGCTCCAGCGAGTTACCGCGATTTCGGGGCTTGGCAGCAAGTAATTGCGCTCAACTTGCTATGATAGTTTCTGACACGGTGTTGCGGACGGGAAGCATTAGCTGGCACACATCAAGAGCCCGTTTCGCCTGGTGAACGTGTCGAGAAGAAGGCCCGCCAATATCCAGCTTCTGCAACAGCGACGGCCGACAATAAGTGATTGTCGCCACCTCCTCGATCGACGACTTCAAACCTTCAATCAACCAACGAGGAAGACTGAAAGCACGTAAAGTTTTAGAACTGTATGGCAGACCTCAGCTTTTCAAACTGTTCCATTTGCATCACTGAAATACAGCAACTTAGCATGAACCTTTGTTGCTCATTGTCCCAATTCCATTACCAAGCAGGGTCCCTTCCTTTTCCGAAATGAACCCGAGTGTCGTTGAAATTTAAACGCCAGCATTAAAGTAATATCATTCCATTTCACTGCTTTAATTTCAAAGTTCAGTTAAAGTATTCATAGCTGGCTACAATAAACAAACAGATAATTTAGATTATACAAGCACAAATCAATAGTGCGAGTTTTGTTACCATATTTTAGCTTACCTGTTACTGCAGCTCAGCTTGGTACGTACTAAATTTTACTATTGTTAATTGTTCAACATCATTTAATTCAAGTTTAAAGTTAAATCTCTTATTTCTAAATTGCGTAGATTCAAGTTGCTTTTGAGATGATTGTTGAGGCAGCCCGAGACTAACCTTATTTTATTTAAATTCGTAGTGCTTCAGAAACAAAGTTCACTATTAAATTCAGTCACTAAATTAACTTTCAATTTTCCGGTTATATTAATTCTTTTGCTAAATTAGGTCAGAGTGTAGCGAAATTTATTACTTCTGACAAACATTCAGTTTTGACACAACACGTATCAACCTTCAGTTGCCACGCTTTTGGTGCTAATTATATGTGCATTAACCTTTCTTTTTCAGTTATTATAGTAGTTGTCCATAGGACTGGCGACCGTAATTTTCGCCAAATCTGAAATATCTAATTAACGCCAGATAATTGTTAACGTACCGACCGCGCATTTACTTTCTTTATTAACTTTACCCTTTTTCAAAATTAATTTCCACCAATTTCATTTGCATTTTTCCTTTCATTTAGATGTAACCCTTCCTCCCTCTTTACCGACAGTTTAACTTCGGTGACGATTGCTTTTCCCAAATTTCCATTAGGTACACGCGGTTTAGTTTTTCACTGTCATTAAGGTCGGTAAGTGAGGGGAAGTTACAGTCTCATAGCGCTCTTTTACAGATGAGGTGTCAGCTAACACATTCGACTGAGCGCTTCTTAAATTATCACGGTTTTTGTTTTATAACTTCTAATTAATATTTAAATAAAGTTACTGGCAAAGTAGTGAACTCTTCATTAAATAAATACAGAAGTATGACGAAATGTGAGGTAATCATGCTGTATGCCTTTGCTGTATAACTGTGCAGGATACGATGTTCTGACAAACATTTGCGTAATGAAAAGATACGAAAAACGTAATAAGTCAAAAAGTAAAATAGACAAAAGAGCTATCGGAGATGACTGCTATAGTACAATGCTATCATTTGAGATATCGTATGTTGAAATCACATGGAGCACTTAAATGTTAATTCATACGTTCTTTGTGAAAATGTTAATTCGCTGTGAAATATTAACTTGTGTAGTTTTAAGGATGTTGGATTATTCTTATGTCACTGGATACGCCTCATTTTTCTGAGATTGCAGGTCCATTCAGATTTAATACTTGGAAGTGAATTATTGTACATTCTTGAAGAGCTCTAAGAAGCCATCTCTCACTTTGTGTGACACGCCACCATTTCTTGGAGCATTGTCTGTCCTAAGAGCAGATATTCCCCGTACTGGGATTTACCCGTTTCCGGCCACCGCTTCTTGTCTCCGCACTTGAGCTCACATGAAGTGTCTGCCTGAGATCCTCGTACCGCCGACTCGCATCCAGCCAAGCAAGCAAATACACCTCCCCTCAACACCAGCCCTAACTGGATGAAAACTCGCTCACGTACTCGCAATATTACACTTCCTGCATTCTTTTCGTCCTTATGAATAGAACAATTACTCTGCTGGGAGGTGCAGTCGCCATAAGGGAAGACATCAGATGTGAACCGATCCAGGTAGCCCTCGATAACTTTGACGTAGCCCACAGATGCTACAGCGCCTTGTGTTATTACAACACATCCCATGGTACCCAAGGTGTATGGGTCTTATGGGATAAAACAGACCACACATACCGCATCCATGGGGCAGTGCATGTTTTGAGGAACCGTTTGCTTGCATGATGATGTATGTGGACACGACCATTTGACGTGAAACAAGCGCTGTACCATTGCAAGAGGTATTTAGGTGAGAGAGTGGGCCAAAGTCTACCGCAGTTCACTACTACCAACGCCACATCGTCATGATGTGCCTGTGCCTAACAAACAGCGGATTGCACAATAACTTAAGAGTGAAATGAAAACAGCTTTATCAGACATAATCAGTGTGTGCTTCATTATATGATTATAACAGTTGTGAAGTCTCAGAATGATCATATGAATATGTTAAGCAAAATATAAAATCTTAAAAAAAATGGCGCTGAATAATAAAACTAGAGAGCTATGAAAATGTATCACACAATTAAAAGTTACAAGTCTCAAATTGATCAGAGAAATATTTTGGTTAAAACTAACGTTTCTACGAAAATTTGGAGCCGCTAATTTACAGACTCAGAAAGCTGATAAATCGTACACAGCATCAGATTCATATAGAAACATTAGATCTGTGACACCAATAAGTTTTCTCTTTTAGGTTTCAAGTTGTTTAGTAAAGGCCAAATTTGGATCGAAAACGTCATTATTCATGGCGGATTAAGTATCATTTCTGTTTGCAATAGAAAATTCTAATTACAGACGTCGCTTACATTCATGAAATAATACAGCTGTACCAAGTTTCAAGAGTGTATTCTGAATAACAATGGTTAGAAGGAATCTTGAAGAGGCAGTTCAGAAGTCGTGTTCTACTGTCGGTTCCGTTCTAAAAATTCTAGCTGGCAAAGTTTAAATGCAGTCGAGCTAAAAATAATTTCAGTAAGTAAAGCAAACTTTACTTTATTTATATAAAAATCGATTAGATTTTAAATTGTAAAACGACACAGCTAATAATTAATGCGTGTCCGAGGAAGTGGCCATTTAGATAGTGCGCCGTTGGCCTATGGCGGTTGATAGCGGATGTTCCGCTTGGCGGTCCACTGCGCCTCGGTATAAATATAGCCAGAGAGGCTGTGGTAGGCCATAGTTCGCACCAAGGTGTCATCAGTCAAACGCCCAGGTGCGTTCTGCCTCAGACGACTTGAGAGCTACACAGACTCGTGAGACCTGTACACCAACCTCAATCGCTTAGATTTCACAGAAGTAACTGTTTGTGTACCGCTCGTAATGACGACAAAACCGCGTGGCAAGCGACATGATTATTTTCCAGCTTTAAGGCGAGCAATAAACTTTCGGTGATTAGGAGTTGTGGAGTTAGACCCTTTTACTTGGAGCTTCCCGACGAGGTCACCTCTGAACTGTTAATAGTGCTGCTTCTGATAGGTATATTAGTTACAGTACCTACATATTTTGTGCGTGTGAACTTTTACACAATATATCAATCTGTTAAAACTCTTATTCATAATCATAATTCTTGATCCTGCTGAGTAAATAGCAAGTAGGAGGATTTTCTTTCAAAGATCACATAGAGTAATGTGGACTTGCAGACTGAAAATTACGATCTGTATGTTTTCCTTCGCTTAAATAGTTTTCAGGATCTTGTAGTCGGTGAAGGTACGTGGAAAACACATACAGACAATTTAAGATTCTTTTCATAATGACATAACGAATTAATAATTATTTGACTATAACCTGCCGCTCCACACATTGACCTGATATATTAACAAACGTTATTAATGTCACCAGGTACGCTGTTACCGTTGGTCCACCGCCCAATCTTGGCGAACTCATGATCATCCGATGACTGACGATGCCGCTGGATCAACATGGTAACATTTAAGGGTCATCTGCTAGGAGATCCCGTAACAATTCACGCTGAATAGTGTGCTGCAAAAGTCTTGGGTTTGCACCAGAATTGTAGTTTTTCATCCGATGTACGACAGATCACAGCCTATCTTGCTTTACAGTGCGAGAGAGCTATTCTCCGACTTCGATTATCTGTAATGAAGTGCGAAACTCAACACCTTGTGGCCCACGTGTGGTTCCACCCTTCTGCAACCGCTTTCCAAAGTCGTGGGATATCTCCTACTACCGTGTCACTTTTCTTATTGCCCGTCGTAGTTCAGCAGTTTCACATGGTATGGACTTAGCAAGTCATTGGAAGTCCCCTGCAGATATATTGAGCCATACTGCCTCTATAGGGGTCCATAATTTCGAAAGTGTTGCGGGTGAAGGATTTTGTGTACGCTGACCTCTCGATTATGTCCCGTAAGTGTTTCATGGGATTCATGTCGGGCGACATGGGTGGCAAATCATGCGCTCTAATTGTTCAGAACGTTCTTCTAACTAACTACGAATCGTTGTGGCCGAGCGAACTGATACACTGTCTTCCATTAATATTGCATTGCTGTCCATGGCACATGAGGACCATGAATGGTATCCAAGTAGCGAAAATAACCATTTCCTATTAATGATCAGTTCAGATGGGCCAGATAACACAGTCCATTTCAGGTAAACTCTTTCTACACTTTTATGGAGCCGTTACCAGTTCGCACCGTGCCTTGTTGACAATTTGGGTCCATGGATTCGTAAGGTTTGCGCCACGCTCGATTCCTACCATCAGCTCTTACCAACTGAAATCGGGAGTCATCGGACCAAGCCT
Source organism: Schistocerca americana (assembly GCF_021461395.2). Lineage (NCBI taxonomy): Eukaryota > Metazoa > Arthropoda > Insecta > Orthoptera > Acrididae > Schistocerca > Schistocerca americana. The sequence goes on along the minus strand of NC_060120.1, from coordinate 100,544,572 downwards.
CCGTTGTCCAGTCGCCTAGGGTCCAACCGATATGACCATGAGCCCAGGATTGTCGTGCTGTTACTAAGGCACTCACGTCCGTCGTCTACTGCCATAGCCCATTCACGCAAAATTTCGCCGAATTGTTCCGACGGATAAGTTCGTCGTAAGTGCCATATTGGTTTTTGCCGTTGTTTCACGCAGTGTTGCTTGTGTATTAGCACTGACAACAGGAAGCAAACGCTGTTGCTCTGGGTCGTCAACTGAAGACCATCGGCCAGTGCGTTGCCGTCGTGAGAAGAAATGCCTGAGATTTGTTATTCTCGGCAGACTCTCTACAAAGAACGAAACGTGTCTAGCTTGAAGGGGGTAACCAGATGGCACTATGGTAGGCCCGCTATATGGCGCAGCCATAGGTCAAATGGATATCAACTGAGTTTTTTTAAGTAGGAACTCCCATTTTCATTACATATGCGTGTAGTACGTGAAGAAATATGAATGTTTTAGTTGGACCACTTTTTTCGCTTTGTGATAGATGGCGCTGTAATAGTCACAAACATATGGTTCACAATTTTAGACGAACAGTTGGTAACAGGTAGGTTTTTTCAATTAAAATACAGAACGTAGGTACGTTTGAACATTTTATTTCGGTTGTTCCAGTGTGATAAATGTACTTTTGTGAACTTATCATTCCTGAGAACGCATGCTGTTACAGCGTGAGTACCTGTAAATACCACATTAATGCAATAAATGTTCAAAATGATGTCCGTCAACCTCAATGCATTTGGCAACACGTGTAACGACATTCCTCTCAACAACGAATAGTTCGCCTTCCGTAATGTTCGCATATGCATTGACAATGCGCTGACGCATGTTGTCAGGCGTTGTCGGTGGATCACGATAGCAAACATTCTTCATCTTTTCCCACAGAAAGAAATCCGGGGACGTCAAATCCGGCGAAGGTGCGGGCCATTGTATGGTGATTCGACGACCAGTCGACCTGTCATGAAATATGCTATTCAATACCGCTTCAACCGCACGCGAGCTATATGCCGGACATCCATTATGTTGGAAGTACATAGCCATTCTGTCATGGGGTGAAACATCTTGTCGTAACATCGGTAGACCATTACTTAGGAAATCAGCATATAATGCACCATTTGGTTTGCCATCGATAAAATGGGGGCCAATTATCCTTCCTCCCATAATGCCACACCATACATTAACCCGCCAAGGTCGCTGATGTTCCGCTTGTCGCAGCTATCGTGGATTTTCCGGTGCCCAATAGTGTGTATTATGCCGGTTTACGTTACCGCTGTTGGTGAATGACGCTTCGTCGCTAAATAGAACGCGTGCAAAAAATCTGTCATTGTCCCGTAATTTATCTTGTGCCCAGTGGCAGAACTGTACACGACGTTCAGAGTCGTCGCCATGCAATTCCTGGTGCATAGACATATGGTACGGGTGCAATCGATGTTGATGTAGCATTCTCAACACCGACATTTTTGAGATTCCCGACTCTCGCGCAATTTGTCTGCTACTGATGTACGGGTTAGCCGCGACAGCAGCTAAAACACCTACTTGGGCATCATCATTTGTTGATGGTCGTGGTTGACGTTTCACATGTGGCTGAACACTTCCTGTTTCCTTAAAGAACGTAACTATCCGGCGAACGGTCCGGACACTTGGATGATGTTGCCCAGGATACCGAGCAGCATACATAGCACACGCCCGTTGGGCATTTTGATCACAATAGCCATACATCAACATGGTATCGACCTTTTCCGCTATTGGTAAACGGTCCATTTTAACACGGGTAATGTATCACGAAGCAAATACCGTCCGCACTGGCGGAATGTTACGTGCTACCACGTACTTATAGGTTTGTGACTATTACAGCGCCATCTATCACAAAAAGAAAAAAGTAGTCCTACTAAAACTTTCATATTTTTTTACGTACTACACGAATATGTAATAAAAAATCTGGGTTCCTAGTTTTAAAAAAAACGCAGTTGATATCCGTTTGACCTATGGCAGCGCCATCTAGTGGGCCAACCATAGCGCCATCTGGTTTCCCCCTTCAAGCTAGACGAGTTTCGTTCTTTCTAGTTTTTTCGTTTGACGCTTATTTCGTGAGATATTTGGTCCGGTCGCGATCAGTGGACCACCCTGTATACAATACTTTTGCTGCCACAACAAGTGCCCTCAACGTCACGAGGTGCCATTCAGTTTCCCAGTGGCCAGTGATTGCAATATTTTAGCTCAACTGTGTGTACCGGAACACTAGACTATGACATTTTTGATTCTATTCTGTAGATTCTTGTTTGGTAACATACCGTAAATAATCAGAGAAAGCTCCCATCATATGATTCGAGGTACGTCAGAGACAAAAACCAAATCATAATTAAATCTGCGAGAACCGTAATGAAGCTTAAATTCTGCACGGTCCCGCTGTCTGCGTTCCTGACTGGTACGGAAATAAAAGTGTTTTTCGATTCCAATAAACGTGAAATATGCGCGGATTGCTTCACGTTTTCAGGTCCGGCACGTGCACCTGATGGCTAACACGTCCAGCACCGTATAAAACTTTCGTCACGGTACAGCCGACACGTGTCGCTACAGCTCAGATGTTCTCGCTGCCAGCTGCCGGCTGCCTTAATTTACAACAGGATGCAACTCTATAAAGTGTACTACTTTAGCTACTGCGTTGTAGCGCATTGCTAAACCTCCTGCAGAGCTGGAATCAACAGTTCATTCTACAGTGGCATGTCATGGAACTACCCACATTGTGAGTTAACGAGCATTTCGCTCTCGTTTAAATGTATGGCCGAAAGAGTCTGCCTAAACGAACCCTGTCGTTCAGGACCGTGCGCCATAAAGCGCGCAGATTCACCACAAGATGGGGAAACTCACAGGCTTCTATTGTCTACTGAAGCCTAAGCGCTGTAGTGGGCGAGTGAGACAGACGAGAACCTACGTCATACGGAAACCCAGTAGAATCGGTTTGTGGCCGAGGAGACGTAGCAGTGTTAAATATGGCTGACCTAAGATCGGCTATTTATGGAAACTATTTAATTCTTTAGCAATGCAGACAATGGTGCCACAATAATTTTAATCTACCACCCTCCATAAATTTTCTTCGTGATCCCAATAAAACTTGAATACTGATCATGTTTATAATAGTTCGGATTTCTTCGGTTAGGATTTCTTCGGTTCATTGGTAGAATTTTGGGAAGATGTGGTTCATCTGTAAAGGAGACCGCTTATAAAAACACTAATACGACCTTTTCTTGAGTACTGCTCGAGCGTTTGGGATCCCTATCAGGTCGGATTGAGGGAGGGCATAGAAGCAATTCAGAGGCGGGCTGCTAGATTTGTTACTGGTAGGTTTGATCATCACGCGAGTGTTACGGAAATGCTTCAGGAACTCGGGTGGGAGTCTCTAGAGGAAAGGAGGCGTTCTTTTCGTGAATCGCTACTGATGAAATTTAGAGAACCAGCATTTGATGCTGACTGCAGTACAATTTTACTACCGCCAACTTACATTTCGCGGAAAGATCACTAAGATAAGATAAGAGAGATTAGGGCTCGAACAGAGGCATATAGGCAGTCATTTTTCCCTCGTTCTGTTTGGGAGTGGAACAGGGAGAGAAGATGCTAGTTGTGGTGCGGGGTACCCTCCGCCACGCACCGTATGGTGGATTGTGGAGTATGTATGTAGATGTAGATGTAGATTTACTGTCAAAGTTAAATTAGCAAGTTTTGTAACAAAGACCTCAATGCTAAAATCTGAACAGTTTGGTCTATCTTAATGATCGACATTTCACATAGAAGCGCAACTTTAAATGAGAAACGTTGTAAATATCAACTCTGTATCTTTATTTGTTTAATAGATATAGTAGGCTGTATTTACATTGTCAGTATTTTGAGTTAAGCATCAGATCAACATTCCCTCCACACAAAACACATTGAACGATGACAGCATGATACCTTATTGAATCATTAGGTAATAGAATATTTGCTGTAGAGTTTAGTGCATCATAGGTACTTTTGTTCTTTACCTATTTATCAGAAACCACATTTGTGTAAGGCTACTGGCCGTGACGTTCAAAGTTAATAAGGAAATTGGATTTTCATCAGGTTACCTTCCATTCAGAAGGCTGTTGCACGAAGCGACTGTTATATTGACTCGTAAATAATTGATTTCAGCTATCAGTCGTCCTTTTAAATTTTGTTGGCAGATCTAGATTTCAACTAGAAACTAGCCATTCTCAATGGACTGTCGTTTTTGATCAATGCATGTAATGCCTGTTGGTCGGGCTTCATCCACAGTTCAATGAATACTAACTCAGTGGACATGAACTTTGATGGTAATTAAATTTTTTGGCCTATCTTTTGCGCAGAGGTAGGCCAGCAAATTTAATTACCATCAAAGTTCATGTCAACTGTAAGGCACAGTGAATGGCAGAGTGTATCTGTGAAAAAATTGTCAGTATGAGTTCAGAGGCTTAATACCGGTAAAAGGAACGCTAGATTGTTGTATAACTTGTTCCTATTAGGAACAGTATGTGACTGTTGTGATCAAATTTCATTTGCCTTACTCGCGATGTGCAATGCAAGATGTATCTTACCAATTTTCATAAATGCTTCACAGTGCACAACTCGCAATATTCAGTGCGAGTGTGCAAAAGAGTCATGAAAGTAAATGAAAATGGGGAAGTGATCTTAACGACTGATGGATAAACAGGAAGACTCCAAGTTAAACTGCGCTTCATTAAGCCGTAACAACAATACACCTTTTCATAGAATTCTCGCAACTAGACAAGTCATTAAAATATTTGTTAATAACTCTCCTCTGTACAATTGGCTCCCTTGACACTTGTTTCAAATATAACATAAGGCCATATGCTTCATTACAAAATTTCTTCAACCATACGCTATCAATATGATGTCTGCCACCAATGGCTGGCGAGATTCCTGCTCTGATGAAAACAGACAAGTTTCAGAGCGTTAAGATAGGGAACACTGGACAATGCACACCTGAAGAGAATCTTGCTGCTAGGCTACGGAAGAGTAACTACTTGCTACTACGCGATAGAAGAGTAGCCACTTGGAGAGAGCCTTGCTGTCGTATAGAAGGCTGTCCCCTGCTTAGCACTTAATACAGAGCGAAGTCCTATCTCCGACCGTTAACACTGCCACTTTCCACATTCACACTACTCGAGTTTGGTAATAATGGGAGAGCCGTGCAAACACTGATGCGGTTCGGTCGTGATGATAGATAACAACCTTCAAGAGACAACAACAACACAGTTTTAATGTCTCGTAGCCAGCTAGTTGCTTTCGTTACATAGCTTGGCGATCTTTCTGGTTTCTATACATATTTTCCCGTGATTTTTCTGCAATTCACCAACCATACTTGCTGTCATTTCTCGTATTCGTGAATTATTGCCATAACTACTCTTTTATCGTGCCCACCAACCTGTACCATCGGCCTTGTTCTTGCTTTGCCCGTTATTGAATTTCATCAGTGGGTAACCAGGATGTTGTTCTTTTACGATAATAAACCTGACATAGTGACCAGTGACCGCTTGTTTCCATTATAGCTAGGAGATCCCTCCTCTCACTAGTATATCTATGTGGTGCTGTGGTGCCCTTACGTTTATTCATTTCAGTAAGTCTTCTCCATTGTGTGACATTATCACTTCCTTAAAATTAATTTTCATCATCGTGTAGAGTGCCTACCTTCTCTGAAGGTCATCAGAGATCGGACTATAGAATTTAGGGGTATGCTAAACAGCATAACCGAAACACCACCGATGATAAGAGAACATTGAAGGCCTGTATGAGGGGGAGGACTAGTGTTTGAACGTTAAAGAAGAAGGAATTGGAGTCCATATGGAAGACGTAGTGGATACAGTTTTAGATTCAGTATTTACAAGAGCTTTGGAAGACTTCAGTTCAAATAAGGCAAAAGGGATAACATTCCACAGGAATTTCTAAAAACATTGGGGTTAGTGACAAGCAGACGACTATTCAGTTTTGTGTTTAAAATCTATGAGATTCGTGACGTACCATCAGACTTTCGGAAAAATATAATCCACACAACTCCGAAGATAGGAAGGACAAGAAAGTGCGAGATCCATCGCATAATGAACTTAACAGCCCATGCATCCAAGTTGCTGATAAGAATAATATACAGAACGATGGAAAGAAAATTGAGAATCTTTTAGATAAGATCAGTTTCGCTTTATGAAAGGTAAAGGCACTACAGAGGCATCAAAAATGTATAATGGCCAAATGTTCGAAAGTTTGAGAACAATAGGAGTAAGCTATGGGAACAGTCGGGTCATATAGAACATGTACGTATACCAAAAGCGAACAATAACCTTAGAAGACAAGGAACAAAGTGCTCGGATTAAAGTAGGGCGTAAGGCAGGCAGTCTTTCGCAGCTACTGTTCAATCTATAGATCAAAGAAGTAATCACGGAAATAAAAGAATGGTTCAAGAATTGCATTAAAATTCACGTTTGAAGGATACCAATAATATTCGCTGACGACATTGCTTTACTTAGTGAAAAAATAACAGGACGTGTTAAGTGGAATGAACAGTTGGAGGACAGAATGCGAACAGAGAATAAACAGGAAAAAGACAAAAGTAGCCTAATGAGAGGTAGCAGAAATAAGAAAAGCGAGAAATTTACGGTCAAAATTAATGTTCAAGAAGTATACGAAGTTATGGAAAACAGAAGCAAGTTAAACCTTTTCGGCCGAAGCAAGGAAGATACAAAAAAGAGATTAGCAGAGGCAAAGAGGACTCTCCTGGCCAAAAGAAGTCTACTGGTATCAAACATAAGCCTTAATTTGAGAAAGAAATTTCCGAGAATGTTTGCTTGGAGCACAGCATGGCATGGTAGTGTGTCATAGACAGTAGGAAAATCGGAAGGAAGGAGAACTGAAGCGTTTGAGATGTGGTGCTAGGGAAGAATGTTAAAACTCAGAATGCAAGATAAGGATAGGCTCTCAGAAGAATCGGCGAAGAAAGGAACATATGGAGAACACTGACAAGAAAAAAAGACAGGATGGTAGTACATGTGTCTGTCAAGGTATCAGGGAGTAACATCCATGATACTAGAAGGAATGGATGAGGGTAAAAACCTTCTTATTCATAACGAATCCTTTTCATGTTACACCATTTTCTGCTGCTATTGATATTATCCTGTGTTCGTCTGACCAGAAATCCTTATCCTCTTTGCATTTCACTTCAATGAGGCATACTAAATCTAGAATGCGCGTTTGCATTTCCATTTTTAGATTTTCTAGCTTCTACCACCACGTCCAATTTCCTACACTTCACGTTCAACTTCGTTGAATGGTATCCTTTAATTATTTGTTCAGTCATTTTGTCATGGTTACCTCCACCTTGGCAGAACCCTCCAGGGGATGTGAATGGGTGACATTCGAAATCTTTTCAATGCAGAGATCATCACATTTTTATCATTTACAGACTACATACTCCGTGAAAACAGTATGTGTGCCTAATGCAGTGGCTTCTATTGCCTGCTGCTTCTTTATATCGTTAATCCTTGCTGCTTCTTCCGTCTTTTAAGAACAGAGTCTCACTAAAAGGGCAACGAAGTGACGTGAGACACGCGTGGCTTCTTATACCGGAAGTCTTCGGCTTTTATCTTCGGTTTCTACTCGAAATTCAAGCAGTGGCTGTGTTTGAACCCTGGATCGAGGAACTTTGTTTACTATTCAGTGATTCTTTCGCGCCGGCCGAAGTGGCCGTGCGGTTAAAGGCGCTGCAGTCTGGAACCGCAAGACCGCTACGGTCGCAGGTTCGAATCCTGCCTCGGGCATGGATGTTTGTGATGTCCTTGGGTTAGTTAGGTTTAACTAGTTCTAAGTTCTAGGGCACTAATGACCTTAGCAGTTGAGTCCCATAGTGCTCAGAGCCATTTGAACCATTTTGATTCTTTCGCAGGTAAGTATAAGATAAAAATCAGCTGCCCTGTATTGAACGAATTCTTGTTCTTGTTTCAAGCAGGTAAATATGAGGGATTCTGTATAACAGGTACCGCTTGTTTCACTGTCGTCGAATGACACCAGTCAGTTAGTGAGGCTGTGCAGAGATTGTGGACTCATAAAAGGGAGAATTTTGGACTAATATCCCCACTTCGTTGCCTCATTTGTTTTCCGTGATATCCCAATATCGATAAAAGGCAAAAGACACATTATGTCTTTGAAAATGTCATTGTTGGTTTCTTTCTCATCCTTGTCCATGTCAAGCACTTGCTCTGTTATTAATGATCTCATCATATACTGGGCAATAATCTTTAATATTATTACAACTACGATCTCTGCTCCAGATAGTACACCAGATTTCGGATACCCATAAAAGTATCTGTAATTAACGGTTCGGCTAAGCAGTAGCTCATGTCACTCATCTCGTCAGAATAGAGCGTGGCCCTCTCCTTAGTTGAGTACAATGAGTATTGTTCTCCTTCGCGTGTGTTTGAAGTCCAAACACCCTGACGAGGAAAACCGGTATGACAGCTGTCCATGACAAGA